>NC_135085.1:13252500-14568125 GCF_051107435.1 Chaetodon auriga
CCAGCAAGAAGAAGAAAAAGCGAGACGAACAGCAGAACTACCACCGCTCATCACCTAGTTGTTGCCACTGTGACACCATCACATTGCACAGACCAATCACACTGCGATCATAAAGTGCCATCCCCAGCCCAAAGAAGACAAATCATCCTTGTGCACTATCCAGAACAACCCTCAAAATATAATCCTGAATTCTGCTGTGTAATTTCATGGACAGTCATCCATGGCATCCCTTGGGAATAATGTAAAAATAATAATGTGGACATCTTGCAGTCAAATACTACCTACAACCTCAATTCCAAAAAGGTCGGAACACTGTGTAAAACATAAATAAAAACTGAATGCAATTAGGTGCAAATGAACTGTTTACCATCAACACTTTTACAAAGTGTTCCTGAGCCCATGTAGTAATGGATGTAGGATGCCCCTTTCATACCCAATCATGATACTATCACCTGTTACCAGGTGATACCTGTTTACCTGAGCATTCCACAACTCTCCCAGTCTTTGGTTGCCCCTTGTTCTTACTGAAATCATCTCCTTATTTATGTTTTGCACAGCATCCCAACTTTTTTTGGGACAGGGGTTGTAAGAGAACATTTCCGAACATCATTTCCTGCAGCTACCCATGCTGCCTACCCATGTGGCAGCAGCATATAGTCAGAAGGCACAGATTTACTCAGCAGCTTAGCAACAGCAGTCTATAGAAACTGTGCTTCACTGTGAGCAGTGTGCCCGTGTGGGCTGTTTAAGTCTGCGTGTTCATTGGAATGGCATCAGGCGTCTGCTGGCAAACTTCAGCCCAGATGTTCATTTTCACTGTGTAGAGGAGTGATGCTGATTCACTCCGATTTGCAGTGCCTTGATTGGCTACTCTCCTATGCGTTTCAGACTTGCAGCAAATTTTGCCTTGCCTGAGATATTTGTGGCACCCCTGAGAAAGACTAAATGGATTTGCCTGAAATAAAATGTACCAGATATAGAGTAATTAAGAAGTTTTCCCTGCGTGATCAGCGGGTACTTACCGTGGATGTGGGCCGGCCAGGGCGTGGAGTTTCCTTCCCCTCTGGATGGTGCTGAGGACTCCCAACAAAAAAAACAACAACAACAGAACAAAAAGAAATAAAAACATAAAACATATCTGTACAAGCAAGTGCTCACCAGCAAGAGACAGCATGTGTACACTCACATTAAACATGATCTCCGATAAATGGATATTTTGTCAATTATTTTTACTCCTACAGTAATTTCATATAGATCTACAATACCAATTCTTCGCCCGCAATTCCTTTAACGTTTTCCTCAAGATTCAGTCAGGATTGTCCTTGTGACCCTCGAACAGAGAGACGCACAACCCAGTGTCCATTATTCAGTTGTCCGAAGGGAACCAGGGCACCGTAGAAATCTACATATTGTGTCTATCACAATCTAGTCAACAAACATGTCTTTGCCAAAAATGCAAGCAGAGAGTTCTGTACATACATATTCATACATTATCACCTTCAATATGAAGGTTTATTATGAAAGATATAATCATATTTAGCAAGAGATAAACATATTTATATTCTCTGAATCTGGGTGGGGCTGGTTAAGAAGTCCTTTGGCAAGGCCTTCCACCCAGGACTCCACAGGTAGTGTTAAAGTTAAAATACGAGTGGGCGGCATCTTGCTATAGTGATAAAACAAACAAACAAACAGATGGTAAAAGACAAAAATAGAACTAGCTCTGAATTGTCACCAGTCCCTTTACAATACATTTTTCAAATTCTTCAAACGAGCAAATGATGACGTGAACGTTGAAAATGGTGCTCCACTGTACATCCCTGTATGCTTCTCCCTCTAATTATTCCTACTGGTAATTGCTTTTTCTTCTGGGACTTATTTCTGGCCAGGTCAAGGCATCTTCATTGCACACACTGACGACGGTAAAATCACAGGTCACACGTTGTTTCTAAATGTCTCACACTTCTGTTTACAGTTTTAACATCTTCTAGTCCAGATAATATAGAAGTACAATATCACTCATTTTACCATACAGTCTGGAATTGTGAGAGATTCCCTGTGGCGATGTGTGATTGTTGGAGTTATTTTGGTTTATAGTGACATGAATGGCAGTCTATAACCACAGCAACTGATGTCTGTTCTCCTTTTGTGGCGAAATGGAGAAACAGTATCAAGTCTGGACCCTGAACTCCTGGCGTGGATTGCATGAAGTGTGATAGCTGATAATCACGTGGTAGTGTAGACCCTGGTCTCCTCTTGTCATGGTAGTGGATTAGATTAAGACAATAGTCTCGATTCTGGCGCGTTCCGATGGATCGGGGGTCATTCGTGGGCTCTCATTGTTGCTGGTCCCGCGAATGCTGCCCGTTCCGTGGCACAGCGCCACCTGTAGTCATGCCATCGTCGTGGGTGACTGGCTCATTTGCACCCTCATGGACTGGATATTACTGAGGATCTTCTTCTGGTGGCCTGCTAGGGTCACTCCTATTCTCAGCAAGTCCCTGGGGAGAAAGGCAGAGAGAAAGAAAATTGAAAAGCAAGAACATATTTTGAAGCATTAGATGAAAGGATTTCCATCATATTGAAGATGGAATGGATCCTCTGAGTGTGGGGCGATTATAGTGGAGAAAAATGCATCATTTCATCATCATTTTCTGGTGCATTTACAGTCCTAATATCACTATATATAAAAGCACAACTTCAGGGTGGAAAGCTAGTAGCAATGAACAGAAAATAGCAAATTTACAAAATTAATTCTATCACTTGAGATAAGACACTTATTAATGCATGTTGCTTTGCATTGCAAAGAGACTGTATAAATGCTACCCAGCCCCAAGCATACATTTTTAATAAAAAATGTTAGAATGATTTCACATTCTCACATAAATTTGTAGACCAAGCAACATTGTTAATTAAAATAAATGTAGTGCAATATTTGTTTCTTTTAGTACAAGTGCTACAAGAAATGCTGTCATGACCCATTCTGTGAAAGGATTTACATCATTATCCGTTTTGGGAAATTTTTAATTATCTTTATTTTTTATTAGATACTAGTCGTGACACTTGAAGAGCACAGATGGAAATAATCTTACCACGATGACTATGTGATTTTCTATAATATATATTTTCATGTATTACCCTCACAGGCTTTACTTGGATGCAGTCATTCAGGGACTTGAGTCTCTGGGCGCATTCATGCTAAAAATACACACACTTGACGTTGAATCATTTTCTACAAGTGTGCCCATCAAGTGCCATATGCATTTGGAACTCTTCAGCTGCACACGAGCAGGTGAACTCACTCTGAGGTCATTTGAGCCACCAGCTGCAGGGAGGTAAAGCCTGAGTTGAGGAAGTTGTCTCTGTACTGGCTCATCTTAATGGCAGCGAGCCAGTCCTCTACTGAGCTGAAGGTGTTGAAGTCAGGTATGGATCTGTCCAACAGTGGCTGAGAAGGCCTGGAGAAGGGAGAGCGAAGGAGGCGGGATAAGAGGACGTATATAGCTGGGCTTTGATGCAATATTAAGCAAGCAGGCTTTAAAGTGAAGGAGAGAAACTGTATTTATGGTGTTTTGTGTGGGTATGTGTGAGAGAATGCAAGGTAGAGGAGAAAGTGTGCATGTACTGTGTGAATATTTGCTTTGGAAAGTATTATGACCCCTTCATTTTTTTTTAACCACATTTTGGTGTTATACACTCTACTTACCTACTGTGCCTACCCACCTTCCTACCCAAAGAGCAAAAAGTGTAAAAAGATTCTTTTCTGCTATTATTAGAAAAAGCATCCGCTCCTTGGCCTGAATGCTAAACAACACTCATTACTTGACTGATACCATCCCTACAATGCAGCGTGCTGTGGTGTCAGATATGAAGAAACTGGCCACAATTAAAGAATTGATCTAAATACAGGAGGGACCTTGAAGAAAAACATGCTCCAGAGCACAAAATCAAATTCACACCCGGCCAAAAGTTCACCTTTCCACATGGCAGCAACCCAAAGCACATAGCCAAAACAAGTGGCTTCAGGACAAGTTTCTGAATGACCCTAAGTGGCCCAGCCAAAGCTTGAAAATTGGAATGGAAAATCTGTGGAGAAACCTGAAGCTCGCAGTTCACAGACAGTCCACATCCAATCTGGCCGAGCTTGAGAGGATCTTTGAGTTAGGGTGGAAGAAACTGTCCAAAGCAAGGTGTGCAGAACTGGCAACCCAACAGGATTCAAAATCAAGGCCATTAAAAAATAACACATAAACATTCTGAATATGCATGCAAATGAGATGTTTCTGCATGACTTCATATTTTCTAAAAACACAGTTTTGGTCTGTCATTATGAGGTCAAAATAATTTATAAAACACTGCAAAATGTGGAAAAAGTGAACTTTCTAAAGCCAATGCTGGGGTCTGGGTGTGTGGGAGAATCATAAGCAGAAGGAAAAAAAGATCCTGGGGAGGAAAAGTTCAGGTTTGATGCAATCAACAGTAATAAATGCATGTTTATTTTATGAGTGCATAATAAGCATGTGCATGCTGGGTTAGTTTGTGCAGACAGCCTGTGTAAATACCGTATATATAAACAGATGAAAAGCATGTTTGTGAGTAATTAATGTCCACTTCTGGCTGAACGTGTGTGTCATCTGCTGTTGAAAGAGTGTTTTTACTCACACCGCAGGGATGTTGGCTACAGCTTTGAGGCTGGTGGGATTACGAATCATCTTGTCCAGGGTGCTGACGATGTCGGTGAAGCGGGGTCGTACATTGCGGTCCTTCTGCCAGCAGTCCAGCATCAGCTGGTGTAGGGCACTGGGGCAGTCCATAGGCGGTGGCAGACGGTAGTCCTGCTCAATGGCATTAATCACCTGGGGGAGAAAGGGTGCGAAGGGGGAGCTTGGGTTGTTAATTAATCCAAACTGACAATCCTACATTTATATGCCACATCTAAGTCAAACAGTAATTACAACAAACTTCTTTCAGTCAGTGTTTTTCCACAATCTGGCTGGTTGTCAATAATACACTGCATCAGTGTTTTCAGTGACTGATGACATTAAGCACATCCACTCTGTGATCCTGACATCAGTGTCCCCGTCCCATACAGGCTCACTCCCTCTGGTCACTCAAGAGACAGTGAGCATTAAGGGTGATGTGCCCTGCCTCTCGTTTCGAGCCAATCACATGTCACTCCTGGAGGACAGAGCAACGAAAGAGATGGAAAGGAGAGCAGAGGCAGTGTTGCAGCAGAAAGAAGTCACGGGGGAATGGGCAGATTGCATATAATTAACACTGTGAAGTACAGCCACTTGACACATGTCTCTTAAAGGCTGCACAGACTATCCTGGGCTTGTTAGAGAGAAGCTACGACTAAGACTTTCAGGGAAGACGGAATTAGAATCGAGTGTTTTATGACAGCTGAATGAAGTTCACTCAGAACTTGAGGCGCATATGGCAGAAGCGGAGTACCTATAATTCAGTGACCGCCCCTCGCACTGTTCGCTAGCTATAATGGACGACAGAAATAAATATACAAACAGTGAAGTCGCAAGAAATGTATCACAGTCGAACATCCTCAATCTGCAGCTATCTACTCATAGACACTAAAAACACTAAAGGTTACCCAGAGTGCTGCAGTGCACAGAGATGGACCTTGCTCTCGCCCTTATCCATATATCCATGCTGGCTGTAGATGTAATCTTTTCTTAAAAATGCATAGTTGCGAGATAAGGGTCTGGTGTGAAATCAAGTGGAAAAGATACTATCATTAAAAATTACAGGCTGCTCTGTAGGTTGCCAACTCCACCCTGGAGTTGACTGCAACTCAGCAAAATCTTGACAAATGGTGCATATGGAGAAGTGTTTTTGTGTGTGTGTGTGCATGTGTGTGTTTTTTTTTTTACATGTGTATGTGTGTGTGTGGACTGAGCAGCCGGACACGCTGAGCTGTGCCAGTCCTCTTCTCTGCACTAGTCCCACCAGGCAGTGTTTGCTGCTGGCCCACTGAGGCAACATCTGCCGGGTTGGACGGTCCTCGTGGAGTGGGGTCCATAGAGGCCTGATGGTTGGCTAGTTGTCTCACTAAAGGAGCTTAGGGAGAGAGACCTCATAGTACGGGACTATGTCCAATGGTTGTGTGTGTTTGTGTTGGTGCCTGTGTGTTTATGGGAGTCTGTGCATGTGGACCTTGTCCAAACGGACATGGGGAACAAAGCAGAGCTCTCAGCAATCATTCATTGCTCTCAAAATCCGGCCAGGAAGGAAAGGGGATAGTGTGAGGCTGTTTCCATAATAAGTCTGCTTTCAAAGTCAGAGTCAAGGACATCTTCAGTGATGATGCTATGAGATGGGAACTGATAAAAAATGTGTGATTTATTACAGCTTCCTCTCTTGTGTGTTGTCCTTGATTGTGTATCTATGGGGTGAAAAGACAGTATAACCACATCTGTACGGAAATGGCCATCATATTAATGAGGCACTTTACTCAGACTCAAACTTGGTTTTTACTGCTCGGAAGTTGA
Organism: Chaetodon auriga; assembly: GCF_051107435.1. Lineage (NCBI taxonomy): Eukaryota > Metazoa > Chordata > Actinopteri > Chaetodontiformes > Chaetodontidae > Chaetodon > Chaetodon auriga. The sequence goes on from NC_135085.1 coordinate 13,259,007, forward strand.
GAAAAGCGTTCACACTGAACGTAAACGTTCCTTTTTACGATGCTTCTTAAAGATCCTATGAAATGCACACTTGAACTTTGTATGAGGCTGCTGCTTCCCAGAACAAGGTGCATCTTTAGTGGTGAGGCCTCGCTGCACTGGTAGGTATAACTAAAAAAGGTTATGCAACACATTTTTTTGACATTTTCACCTTTCTGCCTGACATCAAATAGCAGGCAGCCCGTTAATGTCTCATCGCATTAAGAAAGTAATGATTTACAAATGAACTTACATCCTGGTTGGACATGTCCCAGTAAGGCCTCTCTCCAAATGACATCACCTCCCACATGACGATGCCGTAGCTCCACACGTCACTGGCCGAGGTGAACTTTCTGTAAGCGATGGCTTCTGGTGCTGTCCACCTCACCGGGATCTTCCCACCCTTAGAGCAGGAGAAAGGAACAAAAGGGGCAGAAGGCGAAATGAAAGAAATGTCTGAGTTTCAAAACAGTTCATTATTGTCTGTCTGACTGCCCTACTCCATCCCTCTCTTTATCCTCCTTATCAACCCAGCATATCAACCCTCCAACCGCTAAAATATACGCATGATTCTGCCCCCGTCTCAGCAGCGGCTCCCAACAGTGTCCGCCCTTTACACATCGACCAACATCACATTTAGCGTCTCCTCTCCCACAGCCCTGTTTGGATAAAGGAAGATAGGCCTGGACTTCTGCCTGTACGTCGAGCTGTCTGCCTGTAATTGGGCTACCTGGGCCTCAGGCATGCCACGCGCCCTGTTGACTGAAATTGACAGCTGCTTGTTTAAGATTCCACACACACCTTCACACACACAGCTGGGAACATATGCACAGGCACAGACATAGATTATTGTGCGTGCACACCCACACACACAAACAGACAGACACACACACACAAGTCCCTAGTTGTGCCCCCCTTCCACAGCACCTCCCGTTATATCTGGGTTGAGCTCACCACTGGTTTAATAATGCCAATCAGCTGAACCTGAGCATTTGCAGATAAGCTGCTGTTGGAAACAAACCCAAACCTAGAGAGCAACCTACACAGACCACCTCTCTGAGAGCAAGAGAGGAGTCAGAGAGAGAAGGAGGGGGAGCAGAAAAGAGAGAGGGAGGGAGGGAAACGAGCGAGGATTCAGAAAATGGATCTTCTGCCGTGTTTTCATACTACAGGCTAGTGTTTGAAATGCTGGACAAAAATAATCATGAGCAGGTTTACATGTGAGCTTTCCTGTGTGTGTGCATCTATACACACTGATGTAGGTGTTGCAGGTCAGTGCTGTGTGGCACTGCAGAGGTGGAGAGGCTGAGCTCATTAATGAGCACCTCTTTAGGGTTTGACCTTTAAACGGTTGCTGACCCTGAAAAGAGATTAAACTCCTGACCCTGAATGGAGACTGCTGTTGGGACACGCAGCAAGACGCAGAGGCAACGCTCTCACCGAGATCACCAGCCAGCAGAGAGAAAGACATGGCGCATTGAAGGAATTAGGCGATGGTGCAGTGTGTGGTTGTGTGAGTGTGTCACAGACAGAGAAAATGAGCGAACACGAGAGAAATACGGAAAGGAAGAGATCAATAGACGAATAAAGGCTGTCTAAGCCCCAGCGACTTCAGTGCTTCTCTCATATCTCAGACTAGTTAATATCTGAATCGTTTCATCTAAACTGAGACCCGAGGACACTTTCTCTTGCCCTTTCCTTTGTCTGAGGGCAGATGGAGGTACGCACATACAAGCCAAGTACCTTGCCTACAAAAAAATAACAAGACCAATCCCATTCTTCTTCATCTGTCACTCTGTCGGGGCCAACACTGCAAGTCCATTATTTTGTTTGGACAAACATACATAGGATGAAAAGTGAAGAAATAAAGGCAGAACAACATGAAAAAAAAATAGCTGCTTCAAGCAAAACACCGTCTATTACAGCCACTCTTTATCATTACTCGCTCACTCCCTCCCTCGCTCTGTACATCTGGTCTCATGCCCCAGGACCCTGTTGGGATATGAGCTGAGTGTCGCTGGAATGGCCTGAGAAAAGACACAAGCTTCACAAGAAGCTCCCCGTGCGCCTCCAATGAGACAGACTTTAGTAATAACATTTCCAAGGCGGGTGAGTCAGAGGCAGCTATGCAAACCCTTCGTAATTACTGCTGTGGGCCAGTGATAGCTCTGCCAAAATCCTGCTTTAATAACATGAAGTGCTGAGCAGCTCATGCATTCAGGGAAGAAGGCGAAAACATAATAAAAAGCATTGGATTTTTTTTTTCTTTCAGTAGAAAGAGTGTTAATACCACAAGGAATGAGTTGGGGGGATAGTAGAAGTGATGATGGGAATTAAAACAGACCTAATGTCAACACAAAAGCACGAGTGCTTTGTGAAGCCTCGAAGCACGGGGACAGCTCTTTGGATATGCTATATTGTGCTGGCTACTAAAAAAGGAACAAGCTGTTTTCTGTTTGCCTTGAAGTGAAATATCGCCCCGAACGCAGAATTCACCCACTTCAGTACCATCTCGGATAGTTAACTCAGAGTATGTGGAGATGAGGCGGGCTGTAGCACACGCAGCCACCTCAGCTGCAGAACTTCTGGAGCTCCTGAGAGGAGTAATCTATAATGATATCAAGTGATACTTCGCAAAGCTCCCTTGATCATAAATAAAGTGGCATACAGTGCCTGATTTTCCTGAGATACTGGTCTGTTTTCTGGTTGATAAATGTTGGCACAATGAGGAAAAAGCGAGTGATCATGTGGGCGTGAAAACGGGAAACAAATGTGCCACAAAGACAGCTTCCCGTTTGCTGTCGAAAAGTTTTTTTTCCCGCACTCTGTGACACAATGTAAGATTTTTTTTCCCTGCCAGAGCCACATCATGCACGTGGACAACACATCCCGACATGTTTGTGCACAGGATTCCCATCCGGAACAGCTTGAGAAGACACAGGACTGTGCTGGCACCCTTGAATGAGATTACAGCATGTGACTGGTTCCACCTGGTTGTGACCGCCCGTGACAGTTTGTGACCAGTTGTGACAGCTAGCGATATGTCTGGAGTGCGATTGCAACAGAGATGTGCTGGGACTGTCAGGTTAAGAGGTATCAAGGTGAGACGAGTGTGTTCCGGTGACAGCCAGGTCTGACAGATGAGGGATAAACATGTGGTCGCCATGTAATGTGTATACTTACTAGTGTCTGTTATGGTCTCGTGGCCCAAGTAATATGTGTGTGTGTGTGTGTGTGTGTGTGCAGACGCTGATACACAGAGCAAGGATATGAAACACCTGTCATGTCTTTGCAGTGGCTTGAGCTATGCATCCACCAATGTGCCAGATACCTTCATGTAGACTGTCACTGACATGCTGCTGCAAAATGAAGTAATATCTGGAGCAAATATACCTGTCAGAGTGCAATAACTGTCATCACTAACATGCAGCAGTGTCCCAGATGAATTTACTGTAATTTAAAGAGCTCAGTGTCTTCTCAGTCTTGTTTTTACTCAGCTTTCTTCACTCCACAGAAGCTATTTAGAGATTCCAAATAAACTTTCTCCTTCATCTGGAAGACAAATATGTAGATCTCCTTCTCCCTGTCCTTTTTTCCTCCTTTCCCATTCCTTCCTTCTCCTTTCCTTTACTCCTCCAACTTCCGTAATCCATTTCCAAACAATGCACACTCAAATGGACTTGAGCACATTTACTCAGGCTGGGAAGAGCGCTCATCAACATCCTTTTAATGAAATCTTGAGAGCAACGATCTGCTTTGGATGTCTGCCCAAATAGAAAGAGAAAGAGAGTGAGAGGGATGGAGAGAGGAAGAGTGACACAGAAGACATGGGAAGAAAAATAGAAGAAGAAGAAAAAAAAAGGGGAGGGCGGTGGGGAACTGGTGATAGAGATGTTGGTTTCTCAGACACCCATGGGAACGTCTGCAGAGAAAGACACAGGTCTTTCACCATATATACAATGCAGTCATGCAAAACTGGAGGGAAGCATTTTATTTTGCGTTCCAAAGATCCCACATTAGGCTGGGAACTCTCTCAGGCCTTTTGTTTTTATATTTGATTAACAAATGAATTCTAAAAATTTCTTGATACTGCGTGGGAAGATAACAGAGGCGACTGAAAAAATACTGAACACCCAGAATAGCCCCCTATAATTGCTCTGTTTCTGAAAACATGAAATTGTGATGCTTCACAAGCTTCTGTCTGTAGAATTCTGATCCTGTTTTAAATAATTGCTGCCAGGAACAGAAAACCAGTCAGGCTATAGTATAAATTACAGCACAGCACAGCAAAGAAAGAAAGTGATATTGTAATACTTTAGTGACATTAAATTTATCTGTAACTGTTCAGAGTGTACTTAGAACTGAGAAGAAAAGGTTATCTTAGAGTCATTCCACTGACCAGTGCGCAAATCCGGCTGCATCCCAATAATCTAATAGTCTATATGGTAAAAAAGCAAGAAACTTTAATTATTGATTCGCCTTTAATACCTTGATTCCAGACCTTATGTTAGCTTAATTAGCTAGCTAGCTGCAACCAATAAATTATGCTTGTGTCGTTGTTGTTGTTTCACCAAAATCGCCATCAAAAAATGGGAAGTCTGCATTTGTCTTTGAGAAGGAAATCTGCCAGTGCTTTGCTTTATAATATGTGCTTTGCAAGAACAGAGAGACTGACAGACAAAGCAACAGTAACGAGGGGGGGTGGGCTTAGCGAACAGTTCCAAATTTTTCAAATATGGAATATTACTGTGTCTCTTGGGCATCACTTCTGCCATATAATTGAAAGGTCAGTTATAACCTAATTAGACTTGATGTAATGGTGGCTTACTGATCTCTGTGCAGTGTTTTAACAGTGAAGATCAATTTACCTACATTTCAACATGAAATATCCAAACTGCATTGTTTTGTGATTCTCTAAATCATGTTTGTATGTATGCATCTCACATTTCAGACACAAATACAAATCCGGTTTGGCTTGGTAAAGAAGATTTAATGCAGAGCGCAGCAGCTCCATTGCTGTCAGCACCAGGTGAGAAATGTGAAGTTGCAGACAGTATTTTTCTTTTCCACCAAATCAGTTAGAGAACTAGCACACCACACATATTTTACTATTATAGCTACAGCTTTGGGCAAACATTAATGTTTAACAGCTTGTTGGCACTGCTTATTGAATGAGTTTATCTCCATCTTGATGCCTCAAATACACACTCGTATCACGGAAAACACACAGGCCTTGTTATGCCATTCACCGGCTTATTCTGAATCGATCTCATGCAGCTCCTTCTGACTGTTCGGGTTATTAAAGCTTCTCTGTCTTAAGTGTAGTTTAAGGCTGTGGGACTTTTTGTAGCATTTATGGCTGTGGGACTACAGTGTCATATGTTAACAAAGACGCCATGGCAAGCGATCTGGTGGATTTGTTTTCTGTGTAAAGTGCAAAAATAATCTTTCTTTATTTCTTCTGGATGATAATATAACTATATTGTACCACCTAGGCTTATATCAGAAAGACCAGACGTACCTATGGTGATTTCTATGAGTTACCTTCAGCGTTTTACTCAGTACACAATTACATTGCGAAAGAAACAATTCTTCACTCTGTATTAAGCATTCTCCATGTGTTTTTATTATTTACTCCATCAATTATCCCCGTTCCCCAGCATCATTAGCACCATACTGTGTTTCGTTAAACAGAAATTTCAGCTCCCTCAGGGAAACGTCACCAATAGACCTCGACATCTCTGGCATCTGCTGACACCATCAAATTAAACCGAGCAAGTTTCCAATCTTACTTGTATTATTACATGTTAATACAAGACAATGACCCACAGGATGTGAAAAATACAGTTATATGTATATGATAGTCGTATCAAACTGGAGCACAACCCGAATAGGTCTGATTTTTTTCTCTAATGCAGAGTCTAATACTGTTCCTCATGTTGTTAAACCTACTGGGAAGATAGCTATGAAGGCCTCTACAATGAGAGCAAAATGAGAAAAAAAAAAAAAAGCAATGATCATGCCAACTCTTTTATTTTGAAGCTTTTAAAGAAGCAGAGGTTCTTTTTTGAAAGTTACTGCTTTGGTTAACCAACAGCTTAACCTTTGGTGTCACTGCAGCCTGCAGTATAGTGGTTTATAGAGACACAGGCTCACTAATAGAGACGGTATCTCTTTCACTGATTTAGCTGTACACAAACCGCTTCATTGTGAATCCTGCTCAAATGCAAATGCAGTCCAAAAGCCACAGATGGTGAATCAATGCCCACCTTATACTGTCTCTGGCAAACACGACAGAAGGTATAAATCAAGGTGGAGTGCTGTGGATGGTTGCTCCTGCTTTGATGCAGGGACCAGGTATGGATCATGTTACTTCTCTTCTTTTCAAAACCTATACCTCCTCTATATTCATTTCCTTTCCTGGACATTTTCTGCTGCTACATTTACTCCAAGACTGAGCAAATTAAATTCTACAATATGAATAAAATTGGCGAGGAAACATCTTAATTAGTTTCAAATACAATACCCAGAGACAGAAAAAGCAAACAAGGGTAGGATTTGGCTGCAATTATGAATGCGTGTGATGGGTGGTGGGAGGCCAGCTCGGGATCATGCGGCGGTGACTGACACTTGCAGGGGGTGGGGAAGACCACGTGACCCTCTCTACATGCTCTCCCAATGAAACTGATAAACGAGTACCCGGCATGTGTATGTACTAGTCTGTGCCCTCATAAGCTAAAAATAGGAGTTGGAAACTGCTGGGCATTGTGGGAAATGGCAACATTTACACTGGGGAGAAAAGGGGAAGAAAAAGTTCTGAGGTTCCTACCACACATCACGTGAATGGCATGATGTGCTGTGACTCAGATCCAACTGTCAGCTCATCTGAAGATATCAGCCCTAGATTGATTTCCAACATGACTGATACTATACCAAGCTGCAGCTGCTAACTACAACCAGTGAGCTTTGGAGGAAACATGAATCTGAATATGTGTTGTTCCAACTACAAATTACATGAGCAGTTTTTGGAAGTTCGACAATGTATACACTGTTCAACAATAGCCTGCAGTAAACCTGACTGCTGTGCATCATCAGAGATAATCAGTGGATCATGTCCTCTATTTACCAACACTATGAAATAAAGAAAAAGAGCTCTTGATCTTAAACTTTTTTAACATTACAAAGAGAGAAGCACATGCCCATTACTGACAATACTGTAGTGTGAAATTGCCATGTGGTGTGGTGTGAACTAGACAGCAAATGTGAGATCTGTATTTACAGTTGGTCCTTTTAAAATGCAAGCACTGTTAGCGGCTTCTTGCCTGGCTAATCTTGCCTTATCCGAACGCTTTGAACCCCAGTTTTGCTAAGTGTATCGTTTTCACACGAGATTTTCATTTTCAGTCTGTAGATGAACTTGCAGTCTGCCTGAAATTAGCTGTGATAATGGGGAGATTCTAGGCTTGCGTACCCTTCTGTATGGCATGAGATGAGTTGTGGCCATCATGGTGATGCCACAGTGCCTGGGAGATGCCACTGCAACAGCCACAAAGGGTTCACTGGTTTATATACAGTAAATACTGTATTTTTTGCAGACAAGTAAAATATGTCAGAGAAAAAATCTACAAGAAAAACACTTTGTTTGCCTTTGGCCCGGTCCATATGGACATGTTCCCATTTCACTTCTTGTTTACTCAGAGACTCTGTCCCTTTAACTTTATGCAGTGCATAAATATTTCACTACAGGTTGAATAGACAAGCCAAAAAAGTGCATGGGCCTGAAGCCAGAGAGAGGGGGAAAGGATGCAAATAGAAAACAGACAAATGACAGAAACAGCAGTGCGATCCACATAGTGTGAGCGCTGGAGCGGAGCTGAGAGAATGTCACTCAGGTCACAGGGATTTGACGGATGAGCTTTGTTACCGGCTCTGTGTGACCTCGCCTTTCAACCCCTCTCAGCCCCAATGACACAAACAAACATGCAGACATACATAGGTACACACGGAGAGAGGCACCTAGGGGACATGTATGTGTATACGCAGCGACACAGTGCAAACGCACACATCTGACCACATACAGCACATGCCTACGCAGTCACAACATGAAGTACACATCGCATGACATGCAAGACAGTGACAGCTTTTTCACATCATCAACTGAGGCACAAGCAAAAATTCCTGACCCACACCTGCCCTCCTCACTATTGCCCTGTGGGCATGAACTCTTAATAGAAAGGGTAACACCACTTGTCTCAGCTGTTTGAGGCATGACATTCTGAACTTGCTCGCCAGATTTTGGAAACAGATCCACACACACACACTCCCGATTGACCACTTACTCTCTTATCTTACGAACTGCACATTAAACCCCAGCGACCATGGCAGGATCTCTGACTTTCACTCACCCGTGAACACAAAGCACACAATGAAACATATGACACATCGCCGCTCGTTTGACGCATCATTCTTCAGCCCTACACTGAGTTCGCCATTCTGATGCGCCTTTGTGTTGCTCAGGGAAAAGCCTTGACATGGAAAAAGAGTGGACAGCTGGAGAAAAAAGAAGGGTAGATAAATGGATACATGGATGGATGGCTCCTTAGATAGATGGAGTGGTGAATAACGAGGGCAATGAGAAAGTCTTCCGGGTTCGCCGGCTGTTCCAAAATCACTCTTCCTTCTTGTCAGCTAAGCAGGGTCACAGGCATCTCACCTGCTCTTGTGATTATTAGCTTACTTTCTTCTTAAACCATGCAACCACATATATGTAATCATAGAAATCAATACAAATATGAGAAAACCACGGCTGCAATGAAACACACAGCCTTTAAAGCCTTTAAAATGATTAGCACACCTTGGCAAGACCAGTGGAGTCCGAGCATTGTCCTGTGAGCCTAATTAATCACGACTTTGGTGTGCAGCCAACAGAGAGGGAGGACAGCCCCCTTCTGTCTGAAACCTCCACAACATTGCTCCAGAGTGAACTCACATCCAGGGTTAACGCAATTACCAGCATGTCCTCCCAACCATACATCCAGCATCACACCACAGGCACTGTAATTGGTGTGCCTAGAATTGCAGGGAAAAATTAGAAAAGCAGTAGAGGGAAAGAGGTGATTAATTTGCTGGAGGAGGAGGTCGATGGCGATGTAAATCACTGGATGTCAGCACAATTTAATTTCCCTGATTCCCTCGGCCTTGTCTGCCATGCCAGCCTTGCTCGCTGATTGGTTAGCGTCAGGTCACAGCTGAGGAAGTAGTGGATTGAAGGACACCATGCATAGCTTAATTACAGTAAAGGACCCTGTATGGGACCTGTGGACCCCCACGTTTGTTTGCATGTTCTCCTGAATACAGGGCAAGAGGGATCAGGAGGACAGGCGACATGAAAGTCTGTGGCATCATCAGCCCAGTAGCGCTGAATATGTTAGCTGATCACATTTAACTCTATTTAAGAATTGAACAGGCGTATTGATGGACTCAGCCTCTCAGTACGTGATGAGATATGAATAAAACTGCTCCCTCGATTTGGAAGGAACAAAAATAGTTAAGGAACTGAAGATTTCATCAGAATGCTTATGATAAGGCAGCAGTCAGTATGAAAGTGAAGCACAGCCAAAGCTTTGATGCACTTGTTTTTGGGTTTTTTTTTTTTCCTGGTAATCTCTATCAGTAACAAACACACCATCAAAAAACCTGAGTGTGCTACCATCAGAACAGCTCCCCAGGTTCAAACTTCAAACCTCACCTGCTCTATTGACTCTCCAGATAATGCCCTCAAGGAGACTTTGTTTGCATTAAACAACGTCAAATTGCCGACCGCAATCTATAATTCAATCCCCACCTTTTACACCCTGTTTTATTAGCAAGCTCAGCGGCACAGACAACAAAGGTGCTGCTCCTCTTTGTTACTACATAAGACCCATTCAGCAAGGTTTAGCCACAGGGGTCAAGCATACAAAGCAAGCTATTCCTGGGGAGCAATTATCTCTCAGCCACACCAGTGTGAGGTCATAGAGCTCCTCTGGCCTGTATGACACTTGCTGTCCACACGTGGGCAAGCCCCTCCTGTCAATCAGTAGCCTCCCCTGAGCTTACACTGTATGTCATGCATGTGTGTTTTTGCATACAACCTAAGGTAATAATTCTAACAGAGAGCAGTTTCCACCTGAGCTCAGTCACAAAGGTGGAAGTAAAATAGAAATAAAATGCATAGTGTGTTTTTGTATTATTGTTTTGTTTCCTTGCCTATTTTTAGATGAAAACAAATTATTTTGAGAACTCTCCTTTCATACCTGCGTAGCACTGACTCAGAGGCCTATTTGACTGCATGCTTTTGATCTCAAGTTTTGCATGTGTTGAAATACCTCTGAAACTAATCCTAAAATAAGCCCCTTTTTTCTAGCGTAATTTATTCATATTTGTTCATAATATATACAGTGCTGCCACAATGCTGTACATTCAAAGAGTATACAGTGAATCATTTTCAGAAAGAACCCCCAAGGCAGTTTTATGAAAGAAAATCTCCACTTGCAGGCAAATTCACAGGTTGTTTAGGGTCACTGGAGCCTGGTGACCAAAAATAAGAGGAGGACAGGTAAAATAGAGGACAGGGCTGCAGTGACTTGCAAAATAAAAGGGTACGGCAAAAAATGTGTGACTATTGTAAGTATATTTAAATTGTAAGTTATCTTAAGAATAAAATATCTGTGTTTACTTTAAATGAAATAGAACTATACTCTTTTACCTATATTGACCCTTTTTTCTTGCAGTGGAGCTTATTGTATACAAAGCACAGGCAGCAACACTCATGATACACTGGCAGTACACAAGCTAATTTACACCAAAGTCTCAAAGCAGAGTCACTAAGGTGATGCTAGACACATGCGCATGAGCCCGCACACACACACACACCCCCACCCACACATACACACACAGAGACATAAACATGCATGCCTGTGCATGAGCACATCATTGCTCATATGCTAACACACACACACAAACAGACACTCAAATAACAACACACGCACAAACTCAGGCATGCCGGGAGTCCTAATGACCTGCGCGTGTGTTTGCGAGGGTGTAAGAGTGTGTTTTGAATTAGGAAGAGGAGAGGCAGAAGATGAACTAACGATGGCTGCTAATAATTACAGATCTGTAGTGTGGAGGAGTTAATGAGGAGCCAAAGCCTCCCATGATGCCCCAGTAATAATGAATGAGGAGTGAGAGAGAGGAGGGAGGGAGAGAGAGGGGGTGGAAGCTGTCAGTTTGAGAGGCCGCAATGCCCTTTGCTTTCTCTGCACTCTGGGCATGTCAACGAGAGAGGAGCCTTCCCAGAGGAGGCTTGTCTCCACACTAATGAAGATGTGACAGACCTCCAGTCCGTGACTTGCTGAGTATAGGAAAGAGGATGAGAAAGACGAGAGGCAGCTCATATAAAATGAAAGGCACTGAAAGGTGAAAGGTTTCTAAGACCTTCAAAAACAATGAGACAGTGTCAGACAGAAGCAAAACTGATTAGACTGATAGGTTGCTATGATGTTTCGATTGCTGTATATGTGAAGTAGAGGTCTTCACAAGTCCAAAAATTGGTGCCTGAACCCAAGAAGACCCGGATATGTACTACACGGAACTGAACCGGACCCACCTGTTATTTGAAAGCCAGGACGCGGACCCATGCCGAATCAAGAAATGTTGGACCCTAACTCATTAGACACAAACCTAATCAGCACCGATTCCACAGCAGATTTCTATTAACAAGTTAATGTTAATTTAGAAGTTGTCAAAACAAAACTTGGTGACTCACTTAATGTAACGTTAGTAGCCTTCTCCCCTGTATCTGGCCATGACTCATAATCCATTCTCCTTTCCAAAAGCTGGTAAACTACAATCAGGTTTTCTGATTCAAACATGGCTAACCTTCTCATTATTTCAGCTTAAAAGGCCATTTGCTGTCACAGTGACGGATGACAAACGTGACTGGTTTAGAATCAGCTTTGCAGTTTTGTTGCATCCAACAAAATAAAGAGAGAGTTTGCTCTTTTGAATTATGGTAACGATTGCTCATTCATTGCCACGGCTGCTAATGTTAGCATTGCTAATTTGCTATCATCTGCGCTCTCTGAGATGAGTGTGCTGTGGTGTTGTGCAAGTTACAATAAATAAAATAGAAATAATGTTACCCATGGCACTGAAGCAAATAAAAGATGACTTCAAGTACTCACTAGAGAGCTGGTGTAGCTGGGATCAGAGGTGTCATCCTGCAGGTAGCGTGACAGGCCAAAATCAGACACTTTGCACACCAAGTTGCTGTTGACCAGGATGTTTCGCGCAGCCAGGTCACGATGGACGTAGTTCATTTCAGAGAGATATTTCATCCCAGCTGAGATCCCACGCATCATCCCCACCAACTGGATCACTGTGAACTGACCATCATTTTGCTAGAGGACAGAGAGAAAAACAAACAAAAATGGTTATTTAGATATCATCTTTGTCATGATTAACATAAATGAGAACAGCTGGAGGATAGAGATTTCAGCAAAGTCTGAAAGATACTATTTTAACAAAACATTCCAGACTTGAAAGTTTTTCTTTTTAACACCTACTGCTTCAATCTGATTCTCTATCAGGAAATATCATTGCAGACTAAATTAGATGTTTTTGCCATTTTCTGATGTATGATACAGACACCATGTAGTCTGGCAATAAAAGCTCAGAAATTACTTCTAAAAGGAAACTTAAGAAGACAAAATTCCCGTGCCAAGTTCTTCTTAACGTTTACAGAGGAGCAATAAAAAGTCTCCTGACTGGAAACATTACAAATTAGCATGGGATGTCCACACCCCAAGACAGGAGGGCTCTGCAGTGGGTGATTGAAACCACCCATAACATCATCCGTACCCATCTACTGAGCATCAGTGGTATCAGTGAGGTGAGGTGCCTGCGCAGAGCCCAAAGGATACTAAAAGACAATACCCACTCCAACAACAGTCTGTTCACCCTTCTGTCGTCTGGCAAGCGATACAGAAGTATCCACTGCCGTATCACCAGACTACAGAGCAGCTTCTTTCCTCAGGCTGTGAAACTCCTCAGCTCATCCTCCACACTTCACCGAGAAAAAATCATTTTTTTGTTTTGTGTGCAGCATGAAAGGAATACAGCTTGCATTCCATTGTACAGCCCTTTGTTGTAAAATGATAAACCTTGAATCTTGAACCTTGGTTTCTTCAGAAATTCAGTTAGCATCAAGGCCGCACAGTGGGAGTCTCCTCCAGAATCCTTGAGGTATATCATTATTACCACAGCCAGAGGGTTCATGCACATAGAGTTAAATTGGGACAATGTGTTGTCACATCTGCAATGAACATAACAGTCTAATCGACCTACTTTTCAATCTATTTGAAGTTTAAGCTACCTTTTTCCAAAGCAGGTAATTACATTCATTTATTTTCTGGTTAGACTTTTTTTTCGCTCCCTTTGTTTTAAATGATTTGTTGTTTACACTTTGCCATTACAAAATCAACATGCTGGCCTCGTTTCTTGCCATGTACATCTTCTTAATGTCTAGAAGAAGAGTATACTTGTATAAGATAAGAACAGATTGAAGCCTATGGCTCATTGTAGGTGTTAAAACATTGTTCCATGTGGAAGTGCAGACATCCATCTCTTTAACATCCACGCATGGTGCCCCTAACCCTGTGTGAATGCTCTGAAGAGCAAGCTTTGAACCCCCGAAACACAGTAACAAATAAGAGGGTAAGGGAGATCGATGGAAACACAAGTCGGATGTGACGGTTAGCAAAGCCAACTTCAAAGAGCCCCTTTAAACCCACCCTAGATCAAAGTGGAATAGAACACCAATCCATGAGATTGAAGGAGGAAAAAAAGCGAGTTGAATATTGATTAAGCTGTATGTCCGCTCAATCCTGGCTATAAAAGAAAGAGTGAAGAGTCCATTATTAGCTCCCGGCATTAATAGAGAAATTAAAGTCTGATACGGCTAGCTAATGGAAATTTTCAAATTAAGAATGATTGGAATCATGCTCATTGTCATGAAACATATTCTCTGTTGGCACAAGATTAGGTTTAGAAGGCTCATTCTAATTTGTATTAGGATGGATTCTTAGCTTCAACATCTTTTCTGGGATTGTTTAACAATTCCTTTCCAATTAGCTTCTGAATACCATAATGCAAGGTTTCCATTCAACTCCTGAATATGACTTTTGATCACTGCACATTGCTGTTTGCAATTTTGTATGGCATAGTACATGCACGTGTTCAGGAAAATTACTCACCCTGAGGAAAGAGTCAAGGGCACCATTCTCCATGAACTCTGTAACAATCATGACCGGACGGCTTTTTGTGACCACACCCTCCAGACGGATAATGTTTGGGTGGTCGAACTGGCCCATGATTGATGCCTCAGACAGGAAGTCTCTTCTCTGCTTCTCCACGTAACCCGCCTTGAGGGTCTTGATGGCCACATAGATCTCCCTCTTACCAGGCAGCTTCAAACGGCCCTTGTACACCTCCCCAAATTCACCTAGAGAGGAAACAGGTGCAAAGTGGTTGCTCTGTCAAAACAAGAACTGATCTACTTTTGTGTGATCAGACAAACATTAGCAGAGTTGATGAGATCTAAATCTATTCATTTACCAAGCTTTTTGGCATCTCATGTTCTGAGGCAGGAATATTTCTCAAAGTGCTATTATAGATCTTGATTTGGTCTATATCAAGCATGCTGAGTGTTGTCCAATACTTCTGAAGTGTTGCTCCTTCATGATATTCTTAACAGTGTGGCTCCTCTGACTCACCGTAGTCATCTACTCTAAAAGTCTGCCAAGTGTCTTCATATTCCCCAATCAAAGAATAACAGCCAAGCACTATCTGGTAAATATCTGGAACCTGTTTGATTAATTATCACCACCTTGGTGTCCCGCAGAGACACCACACAGTGAAATCAACAAAAAACGGAAATCTTTAATTAGTTAGTCCCCTTGCATCCTTACCCCTATCCTATCTCTGTCACTTCCTCACACCTAGCTTGCTGAGTAGGCCAGTCCACAGGAGCTATTCCAGGCACAATCTCATTACCAGGGGTATTTTAGCCTCTGTATGAACCAACACATATGGTATCAGCGTGCCCTCCCTGCTGTAAAAAAAAAAAAAAAAAGGTGTGTCCTGTCCCAAGGAAAAGAGACACATTGGACATACTGAGCCGAAGCTATTTTAGTCTCCACTTGCTTGAAATTTACTTCAAAGCAATCAGCCCCTAATTACATGTTCATCTGTTTCAACAATACGTTAGAGATCATCCTGAAACAAGGACAGAAAACAAAATGTCTCCACCTATTTTACATGTAAATGAAAAGGGATGATGCAAGGTAGAGCATGTTAGAGAGCAACACTACAAGGATCCAAAAACAGAGAAGCACAGGGAATAGGCCGCAAGGCTTGAGTTATTTCTAATACCATTAGGTCCCAGGGTACCTGGCCTATATGCTGCTAGTGCACTTGACATGGGCCCTTGACATGTTCCAATCTGATGTGGCTGCCAAAAGGGCTGAGCTTTACAACCTTGAACAAATTCAGGCTAAACTTGTTTGCATGCAAGCACACTGACATGTACATCGACATATAGAATGCATACATGAAAATATAGCAATTTTTATTGACTTTGAATAAACGCGTGCACGCACACACATGCACACATATGGTTCTATATACCCATTCTCCATACCTGCACCAATGACCTCCTCGATCTTCACAGTAGAGACGTCAATCTCCTTGGCGAACTCTCGTACAGCTTCGTTAGGGTCTTCGTAGGTGAAGGGATCTATGTAGATTTTCATCCCCGGAGAGCCTGAGAAGTGGGTCGGGCAGCCCAGTGGGGAGGGGCAGTTAGACATGTCGGCTCGCAAAGAGAGTTCTAGAACAACCAAAGTGCTAAATGAGCTTTCCAGAAGAAGAAACGGTCCTTTTTTTACTTTGGCTAATGTCTAGTGTTAACGATTGATGAATGTAATTGCCCTTCACATCATAGCCTAAATCACAGTGTGACACAGCATTACTTACAATCACTACAAACTCTTAACAGTGGCAAACGATGGGAACTCCGTTTGTTCTATGGTCCTCCTCAGAGATGGGAAAGAGCACTACAGTACGTAAATGACTATTAGCATATATTGCACACATTAGAGAGTATAGGTGGATGCATACAGCTGCAGTTAGGATTAGAGCACACAACAAAATGGTGGTTTGATGACTCAGTACTTGGAGGAAGGAAACAGACAAAAAATAGAAAGAAAGATGAAGGGTTATATAGAGAGATGATGGTATATAGAAAGAGTAAATGTAGACAGATTTTTTTTTTTTTTACCCTTTTATCCCTTACCCTAGCAGTCTCTGCTCTTTGATAGCGGTAAACCAATTTCCCCGCAGCCTTTCCCTATAGGAGCTCATAAAAAGATAAAACCACTGCGCTATCAACTAGCTCTTTATGCTGTTCTGCAGTAGGTGAGCTCAGTTCACAGACAGTAGATGTCTGCAAACGGAAGACAGATTTTCTGTGTCGACAGGCTGGGTGGGGAGGAACGCCGAAAAAAACTTGTAAACAAATTCAATACACGCTGCCACAAGACGGACATTACAGCGAGCAAGCAGCCGTCAAATCATCATTTCTACAGTGACACCCAAGAGCTGCCCTCTTCCTCAGAGCTGTTTAGTCAAAATCTTGGCTGCCATGATTGGAATAAACCCATCTCCATCAAGTCAATTTGTGCCCGCTCATTT
Source organism: Chaetodon auriga (assembly GCF_051107435.1). Classification (NCBI taxonomy): domain Eukaryota; kingdom Metazoa; phylum Chordata; class Actinopteri; order Chaetodontiformes; family Chaetodontidae; genus Chaetodon; species Chaetodon auriga. The sequence continues at coordinate 13,275,816 of NC_135085.1, forward strand.
GCATAAGCCACACAGAGAGACGGAGGGGTCTCAAGAGACAGGAGGAGGATAAGGTCTGGTCTTTGAGGGATCAAGGTGCCTCACCTTGCTCTTGACTAGAAGCTGATTCTAGTTACCGCACTAATTGCCTTGAACCCTGTCTGTGTGAATGAAATTGCTCATTAGAGATTCCATACAGATTGCATTCAAGTTAATCTATCAGAGGGTTTACAGCTTTGCATTCCTTAAAGACGTTCTATTTACAAGTGTCGCCAAGCTGCTCACTCAGCAGCACCACTGGGTAGGACTCACAATCTCAGCAGGGAGCATATACAACTACAAATATATGGGAACACATAAGCTCAAAATCACACATGCATGCGCATCCATGCACACATACGTACACCCATTACTTTCTAAGTCTAGAGCACCACTTTCATGTATAATTTAAAATGCAAACAGTTTATATCTCTCTCTCCCTCTGGTGCAGCCCTGGTTAACTGGACTCATCTTTTTATGGCCATTAGATAAAAAATAGATTCCAACTTTAATATTTCATTGGTCCTTCATCTGAGTGTATGAAGCAAATGTATCCAAACGTCACTTCTATTTTTACCCAATATATAAAACAAGACGCCGGTCGGGAGAGAATGCACGGCTGATGCAATGACTCACAAGCAGTCAACGCATACAATCATTTCAAATCCTTCTCGTTTAGATGGGCGCATATAAAACATGAATGGCAAAATGGACAAACTTGTTAATTTATTGAATTTGGATTATAAATCTAAACAAAATACATAGGCCATAAGACGATTGCTAAAATGGTTTAGAGCGGCGTTATAAATTACAGTTTAGTGCACTGCACTTAACCATGTTATTTTCACCAATGTCCAGCATTTATCCTGCTATTAGTCTGCCCTGCTCGATTACTGAATGGCCCTAATGTATCCACAAATCAACCGCACGGCAGTAATGCTTACATTAATCTATTACTGGCTATGGGTGCAATCAAATTACTGGCCCTACTATACAGGATTTACATATCGCCTTAAGACAAACAGCAATGTCAGTAAGTGCCTCGCAAATGCTCATCTTTTTAAGTTAAAGGAACTCTTTCATACGTTAGTCCTTCAACAAAGAAACATAATTTCTTCTAATTCCTTTTGCCTGACAATATTTGTAATTTAGCATTTTCAGTATAATTATATGTTTTATGTGATTATCCACTTTGAGAAATTACATCAACAATTGCAGGATACTGTACGCCTATAGTGAATACATTCCCATTTCATGTCGGTCCAAGATGCACACTAATTCACTCTCTGGCTCTGAATATAATGAGTTGAGTTTACTTCCTAACCACACTCTAATTATCCACTGTTTGATGTCAGAAAATCATTTGTCAGACACACACTGCAGCTTATTAGTATGGAAGTCATAGAGGGGATCTAAAATCATATGAGATTAACAGTCACATTTGTATAGTTGGGATGGTCAGGCATGTAGTGGCTTCCACAATCTACAGATGCTTACCGGTACTGTTAATGTCTTAGTTAACTGACTGTATGTAATTAACTGACTGACTGTTAACTGTATTCACATGAATGCAGCATGTAGTGGGAAGAAAACACATCTGGCACCTAACAATAGCTAGATTTGTTAAATGGGCTTTTGAAAGCCATTCTCATTCATTGTGAGGACCAGATGCTGAAGAACAAAGAACAGCTGAAGCTGCAAAGTGACAAACGGGGTTCGAACATTCATGATTTTCAGATGTGTTGGTAGTTGTATGCAGAGATGTATTAGAGCATATAGAGAACATGCAGTGCTTAGAAACGTCTGTCAGTTAATTAAGTGATGCTGACAGGCTGTTGATGTGTGGAAACGAGCAAAAGGGATTAGATGCACAGAGAAAGACTGATAAATGCGAACAAACAGGGCAGCGAGTAGAGAATGTTGGAATGAGAGCTGGTGATACTGATGGTGGGCTGATGTGGGCAATTAAAAAAAAAAAAAAAAAAGCAAGCCACAAAAGCAACACTTGATTAATGTGTTGGACTGCTGTGTGTGTCCATGCATGTGTTCCAATCTGCTTATCATGACATCCGACCCAGTGTTTGGTGTAATGTTAGAGGTCTGATTTTCATAACCATGTCCATTCAGCTGCGCTCCTAAATTTACAGCATGAGCAGCGTCCCTCTTGATGCCTGTCACATTAGGTGGGCTGGAAATGAGGGGACATCACCTGACGTGTGTGGCAACAGCTGGAACAGTAGGCAGCTGGGTGAACGCCGGCAACACATTTTTGGAGACTCACCCAAAACAATTGGCTGAGCAGCACTATTTAATTGTTGCGTTGAATACTGTAATTACAAAACTGTCAGTCAAATCTTGAGAGAATAGAAGAAAACAATGAATTGTGGGGTAGGGGAATACTTCATGAGTGTTGGCGGTTTGAAGGTTGAAGGAATAAACCTATGAATAGGATCCCTTATCAGCGTTTTATTTCCTCTCCACTTCAAATTGCTTATTTGATGATTAGGGCTGCAAGCGTCTCTGATCTTTTGTTTATTTTCACCACTTGTGTTAATTGCATTTGGTTTTCCCAAAGATAGCTGGTGACAAAACTGACTCTTCTGCCCACAGCAGTTTTAATGAGCCCCTGGCTGCCACTGCTGTGACACAAAGTAACCGTGTTGAAACGCTTTGCTGTGTCAGGCTCAACAAAACTCTATCCCCTCGAGTGAGCCCCTTTTCAGACTGCTAGGTCGGCAGTACGTAGGGCTTTCATTTGAGGTGCGTGTGTGTGGGGGAGGGTGTATGTGTGTCCCTCCAGGCTCCTTCCCCTCATCAGTCACTGCCAAGGGGGGTGCTCATAACATGACTCAATCACGTATATCGTACAGCCCTGAGAGATGACTGTCAGTCAGTGTCATTGTGTAAAGGAAGGAAAATGACATTTACATCCACAAACGCCTGCTACCTAAGGTTATTTCTCTTCCACTCTACCTCTTTTCCATTAATGCATTATGTAAGAGTACATGGTTTATGTATATATATCCAATATCATACATGATCTGACCACAACAGAGGACTGGATAAAGGAGAAAAGGTGTAGGAGGGGTGGCAAATATCAATAAAATATAGACTATGAGAACATTCAAGAAAGACATAACTGCTCTGAGGCAGTACAGTTCTCTGAATTTCTTACTTTCACAATAGTTAACATGACCATTTTTTAACTAAAGATCGAATGATATTTGCAGTTGATTTGACAAGTCAGTTTTATTAATATAGCTCAGTATCACAAATCACAGTTGCCTCAAAGGGCTTTACAGTCTGTACAGCATACGACACTGCCTGTCCTTAGACCCTAGGACTGGTGAAAAACTTTGTTCTGCTCAGGCAGAAATATGTGTGGGCTGAAATGTTCATCTTGAGCCACGGAAAGTCTCACAGTTCAGGAGTCACGCTTCAAAATGTAAGCTTCATAAATAGTCATTTTTGGGATATCCAGAAAATTAATAGACACACAAAACGCATGGCACCGAAAACTGCCCGTTAGCTGATAGCAGCTGTACGTACGAGGGTGAACTCACCTCTTCCTGTGCTGTAATGTTGCAACTTGTCACTGTACACCGCCTCCTTGGTGTATGCCCTTTTCCTGCGGGAGCAATGAATATTGAGGGAAGAGAGAGGGGAGAGAGAAGAGAGAGATGACAGGATGAAAGGAAGTGTAAACGAGGCCTTATTACTGTTCATGTTTCTCTGTATAGCCTGAAAATGACGTGGCTGAAATTGAATCAGTTGCAGAGGGTTAGCAATGGCAAATGAAGTTTATGAAAATGAGCTGATTTTTAATTAGACCTTGATAGGATCTCTCTGCTTTTCATCTGTCTCCTCTGCCTCAGCATCAAAAGGAGCCTGGCCTGTTTGATGAACACTTTACTTGCTCAAAGTTGCACACAGCACTGCAGAAAATTCGACTTTCATATATCTAAAGCCGAGCAAGATAGTAATGTGACAATGTGACAAACTGCTGCAAAATTAAATTGGCTTGACTTAAGTAAGTTAACAGGGCAAAGTAGGAGTTCTTAGCTTCTCTAAGGAATTGAACATTCCATTTCAATTATGTCAACTTACCTCTCCTTTCCATCAAATTGACTGCTATTCCTAAATGCTCTTTGAGTATATATAAGGAGCTCGCATAGTGAATTTTCCTGGGGCTGTGAGTAGGTCTCAAAAAACATATTGTAACAGATACATTTCAGTGTCAAAGAGCCTCAGTAATATTGAGATAAATGTTCCAGATGCATCACTGTTCAATTGTACTTTGACATAATGTATTTTATGCAAAGTAGTCAAATCTTCATGCAGAGTTTCTATCTGTCTTTCAAAGGTTATTATGGGGGAGTATGTCGGACTTATCTCTTGGATAGCATGGTCCACCCCCTGCAAGGAAGCTAAATTTATTGCTATTTTCTTCTTGAGTAGAAAAAGTTGGGAGCCTGAAAAGAAGCTCAATGAAGTTTATTTGTCAGTGACCAATGTAGGAGAAAAAAATGTGGGACAGAAAAAGTAAAATGTGGTTACCTGCTGCATATGATGGAGATAGCAACAAGGGAAACAATAAAGACCACTCCTGCTGCCGCTGACCCTGCAATCAGAGGAAGCTGTTCCCTCAGCTCAGACTTGAAGTCATCTGTGTTACACAAAAAGAAAGACAGGTGGACAGCTATTATGAATGGCTTAGGTGGAGCTCCAGAAGCACGACTGTGCTTAGTTGGTGGTGTGCATGTGAGTGTGTGTTTGGGAGGTAGAGGGAGAAACAGAGAGAAGAAGAGGCAGAGTGGACTGGATGTTCTGATGGATAAAGAAAACATATAGATCTCTCTCTCCGTTGAGCAGTGCTGACTGAAATCCAGCGAGCTTTAGCAACACTGACTGACAGGTTGGGTTTGATAAACCCAGAGAGACAGAGAGTGAGAGAGCAGCATAAGACTGATGGCGAGAGAGAGAGGGCGAATGAGCGAGGGGGGCCTCTCCGCCTTCTATGTTGCACCTGTCAGACAGGAGCGGACAAGAAAGTGCACCTTGGAATGTTGTTTCTCAGGTGTTGAAAAGGAAGCCATCTACTGCCAATCACACGTATAGCCCAAACATGTTTTATGCATGTGGCTGGGGCAGGCTGGTGGTAGTTCAGAGGACAGCTTAAATGCCTGCCTAAAAACGCTACACAGCAGAATCCTCAGTTTTCTTTTTGTGTGCCTGTCTTCCCGCGACTTTGGCACCGGCAAACACTGTAGTTAAAGCATTGCACGATTTAGCATGCTGCAGGCAAATCAGCAGCTTCTAAATCCAATCCCCCGTGTAGAATGGGCCTATTGGATTAAAGTGATAAAGGGAGAACTAATGCATCTTCGGAGCAGTGCGAAAGCTGGGATATATGAGGAAACTCAATGTGACAGGAATTGCTCACTCTTTTAACTTGCACATTTATCAAGTACGTTTCGAGCAAACAGTGTGAATGATGTTCCGGCTACTCAAGCTTCCAGCCAGTCGTCCTGTTTTCTTTTGATGCATTTTAGGCGTGAGAGGTCCAGATAAATCTCCCCTTCACCCATAAGAGAATGTGATTTTCCCTGACAGCCAGAAAGCACACTGCTACCTGTTCCAGTGGTAAATAGGCCCCTATTACAATCAGTTAGTTCTCAAGGCCTCTGCCTATTAGAGAACTAGAGGACTGTGACATCAGTTACCTTACTGATGGACCAATCACCTCTTTTCATCACTGCTTGTGAGTGTGTTTGTGTGTAGAGGTGGCAAAAGGACACCTTGTGGAAGTGTATGAAAATGTGCTGACAGGAAGACTAAAGGGATTATATGGTTTTTTAATTTTTTTTTGAGAAAAGACATAGAGAGTGGTGGTGTCTTCACAAGACCGCGGAGCGCCTTGACAGGGGGAGAGGAGACCGGTAGAGGGGCAGAAGGTGGAGCCGTGGGTGTGATTGTCAGCAGTTCTCTAGCGTCTGCTGCTAATTGCCTTGATGAATGTCGTGCTGTGGCAGCGAGCCAACGGATGAACAGTGTTTGTGTGAGCGAGCGTGAAGCACGTTCGTGCGTGTTTGAGGGAAGGATCGTTCGCGGCTGTTCGCGAGGGAGAGCGGGGGACATGACTGTGCCACTACATCTGCTCTGCACAGGTAAATAGCCACAACGATCACCTTCATCATCATTATTATCCGTTCCATCTTCCCCTCCCTCAATTTCACCACCTTCTCATTCATCGTTATCGTTCTCATTAAAACAATACAATGTGGAAATGTCATTCCTGTCTTTGATTCATTATGAGCTACAGCCACACGTGCATTGTGTTGTAGTCGTCCAACAAGGCACAGTGAGGCAGCACTTTGGAAAATCTTGTGAATGTAACACGTATCCAATCAAATGTTTAATCCATCCAGACTGAATCATGCTGTGTTAATTTTAGTACCGATTTCACTGCCTGGCACGGCTATGAAAAAGAACTACATGAGGAAATGATATGTCGTGCCACCAACTCTGCACACACACCTCCTTGCACTTACACTAATAAACATAGTTCCACAACCTTGCCAGAGTAGCAGGTGTTGCAGCTCCTCTTCAGCCCCCTCCCTCCCTAACATTCCAGTCCCCCCCCCCCCCCACCCATGGCAAAAAATTAATCTCATCAACTACTAATCACAGCTATGCATTCTGGGATGGCTCTCCAGCAACAGAAGGGCCGGGTGAAAAACCAATTAGCTAAGCATTTTGGATCAAGCACAGTTAGTTGCACAAACAAAAGACACTCAGCGTTCTACATATTCAAAGTACCCCCACACACACACACACACACACACATACACACACACACTCAAACCTGACCGTGGAGGAAATTAATTTAGCTGTAGAAATAGAAGTGCAATCAAACATTACGGTTCCCCTCTATCTCACCTACTAATAATAATGCAACAACAAATACAAAGAGCAACAAGAGTGTTAGAAAGAGTTTGGGTGGATGTGTGTGTGTGTGTGTGTGTGTCTGTGTGAGAGACAAAGCAAGACAGAGTGGGATAGAGAGAGACAGAGAGAGCTGTTTCTCCTGGCTCGGCGATCCTTACCATCTGTGAGGGTTTGGAAGCACATCTTGCTGCTGTATTTGCCAAAGCCAGCCACAGTCCGCGCCCGCACCTGTACCACGTAGACTGTACCCGGCCTGAGGCCTTCCACCCGTGCAGTATTAGTTTGGCTTCGCAGGATGGTGGAGTTAATCTCTGCATGGTCCTGAAAGGAGGAACGAACACAGGGAGCAGGTTAGAGATGACTTACAGAGAAGATGTCAGCGGGAAAGTGTTAAACCGCACAGTAAAGAAAACTCTGGTAAAACAAGATCCAGTGGTAGCAGTTTGACAGTGAGACAAGAAATCGGCTTATCAGGCATTGGATATTCAGGAAATAGCATGTGAATCATTTTAGCCTGTATATTGCAGCTGTTGTAAACCAGAGATACAGGAAATGTCTGATAAACAATACTGATAGAGGACAGATGAAAACAGTATATAGTAGAGAGGAGTGGATAAACCGAAGAGACAGAACAGTTCAAGCCGGTGAAGCTCTCTTTTAAATGAAATGTTAACAGCTCGTAAAGTCTTTGGCCAGTTTGAATGAAATAAACAACACTGTAGAACACATTAAAACACACACACGAGAACACCACTCACACAAACACGCCATGTCTCCCATTCATACAGTGACACACACACACACACACACACACACACACACACACACACACACACACAATATGGCAATTAAAAGCAATAATTTCTTGCAAATAACAAAGAACAATAGCTACGCCTGAACAGTAATAGAATAGCGTTACATATCCGTCTCTTCAGATGTGCTTTATGAAGCACTTTAATTACTGCAAGAAGTTTGAACATTACATCCTCTTGTTTTGTTGTCTGCAGTAGGTTGCTTTTTAAATGTGATGGCACGCCAGTTCCGCCCACTGAAATCATTTTACTTTTTCATTAAAGGCAATGCTACAACAATTCTTTGTGCAATCACTGTTTGTCCTGACCTTCTCCTTATTATTGCCCTCTTTCTTTCTTTCTAAATTTAAATTCCTCTTTAGATTCACTCAAACGCTTCATTTGCAATCTTATGGATGTGCATTTGTCTGCATGGATGCATAAATATAGCCATCTATTATTTCAATGCACGTTTCTGACCGTGGGACCTGCCGTCCAGATCCTGTATCTCCCTTCTTCTCTCTCTAGGCTCAAGAGAGCCAGTCAGGCAGTCTGCTGCAGTGTAGTTTGGGGCTTGCTGGAGGTGTCGGCTATGGGGGATCAGTAATTACTTAGGCCTGTCACCTTCCCATAACCCAGAGTGAATATGACAGCCAGAAAATAAGACTGCACCTACGCTACACCCACCACTGCAGGCTGCTGATAGCTAGATGCAGACATATTGTAGAGAGGGAGGGGGGCAGTTGAAAGTGAAGGGGCAAAATTCCCTGTGTCAGTAAAACTGTGTAAATAGAGGCATATAACCTTGGTAAACACTATTGTTTAATGCTGGACTGCATCTTACAATACATAGGACTGCTCTGAGAAACTATGAATACAAAATCTTGACAACAGCGTGGAGTGGAAAAAGTAGATAGGCAAGGAGGAAGCAAGGGAGGGAGGGGGGAGGAGGAGGAAGACGATGGCAGGAAGCGATAAGAAACTCGAGGCAGAAGCAACCCACATCGAAATCATTATCCAATCTGATTGGTGTAATTGAATCATTCCGGTTGCTCCGTCATTGAGCAGACGAGGTAAACACAGCTATGAAATCTGCCCCCCTCCCAAACCCCTACATAATGATGTGTGCAATCACATTAGCTCTTATTGGACACTCTGGGCTTGATGAAGACAAATGTTTGGGCTTGGGATGGGAGAGCATCACACCAACAGGCTTTCATTCTGTCTCTGAGAGGAAAGAGATGTTTATAAATGGAACTCTGGATGTAACTGGTTTAGAGAGTTTAATCATTTCTCAGGCCTTTTGTCCATTAGATCACACAATCTGTCATCCCTCCAAAGTGCTGCATAGAAAGAATAATGATAAAAAAAATTCTGAAACTTGACTTTAAAGAGGCAGTTTGTGCTTTTGAAAGAGCTGCGGAGGACATGGAGCCCCATGAGAGCCTGTAACCACAGTCACCCATTCATCGGGTCTAAAACATGGTTGACTGCACATGGATCACTTGGGATTAGGAATCGCCAACTCCTGATTTTAGTCATCTTGCATTTCTCAGGGCCACACCCCCATCTGTTGAGTCTGAATGGAGGACAGGTGAGCAGACAGATGGCAAACCGCCAATGGGGGAGCATCCCTTGAGGGAGCACCAGCTAGGAATGGGCCTTTCATGCTGCCAGTCAAATGGGGATTATGTGCCACACACACACACATGCATGCGCACCCACATCTGCCACTTAAAAATGAGCTGGCATTTGGCACTCCAGTGGGTTAGGGGATAGCCAATAAAAGGCCATGCCAGGAGGGACTTCCAGCCATGAGAGGTCCTCTCCTGCTGCCAGTCAAATGGGGATTAGGAGGACCACACCCTAACTTGCTAAATAAAGACAGAGTTGCAGGTGGGAAGGCAGATGGCAGAGCAGCCAATCAAAAGCATTGCCAGGGGTGACACACAGGAAGCGCTGCAGGGAGTTTGGCCTCTGCAGCATTCAGCAAAATCACTGAGACAAACTTAGCAAGAATGGCCTTCTTAACATATATTCTTCATTGGTTACTGTCTCAAGATACTTCACATGTCCTGAAAGACGCTGAAGCACACTCACACCTTTTACATTTACTCCAGGAGGGACTTTAATAAATCTTCCTTCTGCCTTCTTTAAAACCTGATGCTCTGTGCAATAACCTACACAGCTGATACTGGACTTACTTGGACATATTTCATTAAATGAAATAGTTCAAATTTCGGACTATTTTCTAGGACTGACTAGATTTACTAGATGTACTGTATCGCACTTGGCCTGGATCAATTATAATCATAATGGAAGGCCAGTATTGTTTTCACAACTTCCAATTCATTTTTGTAATTGCCAGTTTTCTACCAATTGCTATTGCGCTGCCAGCAGACTGCAAAGAAGAGATCTCCCTTCAAATTTCCTGTCTGACACTTTCTGCCATTTTTTCCCCATATTCTCTCAGATTTTAGGTGTGGGTGAGTTTTCCAGTCAGAAGCCATTACTGCTGAGGGCCTGTAAAAGCCACCCCGACATATTATATTGGATACTGGACTATACAAGTAAACCTGACTTGACTTTATGTGTGTGTGTGTGTGTGTGTGTGTGTGTGTGTGTGTGTGTGTGTACGCACGTGCCAGCGTGCATGTGTGTGTGGAGGGGGTTTGTGTGTCTGTTTTTCAAAAAATGCCAACCACCCAAAATGGACAGCATGGCCACTTGGCACAAAGACAGACATGGTGGATTACCATGTGTCCTCTTCACAGGCTCACACGCATGCACCATGCAAGTACACACGCCCGCCCACCCACACACAAAAAGGGAGAGACGAGGGGAGTGTATGAGGGAGAAGATTCTAATTCTATGTTTGTAAAGTGGGAATGAAAGAAAGAAACACCTCACATTAATGTAAAATTAAAATGCATTGCCTACACGAGAAAAAAAGAAAATGAGGAAACGATTTTTAAGCAAGAATTTAAATCTCAGAGACAAGATGGATTTTGTTACCAAATGCAAATATTTACCTTGAGTTTTAAACTGAAGAGACACACGAGTGACAATGATATGATGATACCATCCATTAAAGCCTCTTAATTATTTTGGGAAATAAAGAAACTAAAATAATGTAAAAACAAGTTGGCAGCCAAAAGTGAAAAAAAAAAAAAAAAAGGATTTTCCTCTCATTGTGATTTCGCAAAGCCACCCACTAAACACTAGTGAGCATGCTAAGAGAGAGGTGAGAAGAATCATCTTATCTACAGTAACTTGGAAGGGAAATTTATTTGCCTCAGCGCTTTGAGTTTGTTCTTCTTGTTCCTTTCAGCCACCTCCTTTTGAGATGACTCTTTGTATGCGTTCCATTCACCTGGAGACTAACAAGGAGGCCTGAGTGAGCAGGGGAGGGGGGGGGGGCAAACAAAGAAGGAGAGAAGAAGAGAGTCTGAGGGAAGAAATGTGAATACCCTTGCTGGGGGACCGAGGGAGCGCAGCACAAGTCGGGCTTTTCACAGGTTCCATTAAAAATCTAAACTTGTCTGTACAACATCTGTGTGTGTCTACAAAAGTGTTGTGGTGGACTCTGAAGGCTGGCAGGGAGGGAAGAAAAGAATAATAAATACATTCTCCTGGCTTCTCTTCTGAGGAATTGCTAATAGTATGTAAAGTACAAGAGGGATTTGTGAATGCCAAAAATGCAGATGGTGCTATGGTCAGTACGCTGCAGATCCTGGTGACATGCTGTAAACTTGCCTCTCTTTTAATTTCTCACATTGCAGTGTGACAGCACCACTGTCATCTGGAATGGAACTACTGCTGACACACAAACACAGACACAAGCTCACACACACACACATGCCCACACCCTCTCTCTGACACCAACACACACAGAGCCATCAGTAACCAGAGCCAGTGGCTGCTCTGCTCCAGCCTTAATGGAAGGCCTGACCTCCGCTATGCTGAGTTATTTCCACCCTCCCCAAATTTTCAGGCATCCAGGGGAAAAAGGGTAGGAGAAAAATGGAGAGACCGGGAGCATGAGATTCAACTTTTTCTCTGCAAACCTTGAATTCATTTCATCTTGCTTCCCAATTTAAAGGGTTCCGGGACCACTTACTCTGTAATGAGAAAGTGGGTTGAGGAAGGGAGCGAAGCCTGTTGAGAGAACAGCCTTCAGCACTCACTACAGCTTTCAGGTGAATGCAGTCTTTTTGAGTCATTACCACTCCTTTCCTTCATGCGATTACAGCCTCAACTGCCACTCCATCTAATATTACTATTGCTAATATTTTACATGCAAGCATAATCACTGATATTATGTACATCAAACAAACATATCTTTAAAACGATGTCTGTTAAGGCCCCAGAAAACAAGTCTCAGGCAGGTTTTAGCAATTGCAATGTTATCAGTTTCTCTGAGCTTCAAAGTGAAAATGAAAATGCTATTACCCCTGCTGTCAGTCATATACATTTATCTGTGGACAATGCGCATTATAGCTTTTTACTTTCATATTCTTAGAGTGTCACTGATTAGCTTGACTTGTTTGTCATCTGATAGGCCTTTGCCTGCATTAAACTGTCATTCAGCCTCAACTTTGTGGATCATATAATGTCGCACATATTATGGTACTTTAAACAGGCCCCCCCCGACAGACTGGGGGCTGAGTCAAGGAACGGGATTAGAGTATGAGACGAGACATGGCCACAGTTGCAATTGCAGATCATCAAGAAAGACTTTCCCCCCATGGAACACAATAATTTAAAAGCTGTAAAATGATGAAAAACATTTTTCTGACACTCACAAACAATCTGACACGACTCACTGTGTTGTTAAAATTGAGCCATTACGTTCCATAATAGTTGGAATGTCTCAAGGAGCCGCGTCAGGGAAAGGTCCAACAGTCAAGGTCACACAACCACGTAAACACAAAGTCCACAGTTCAAACCCATCTGGGGGGCTTTTGTCTCATGTCATTCCTTCCTCTTTGCTCCATATTTTGCCACTCTCTACTCTGAACTCAAGGCAAACATGCCACAAAAACAATCCGAAGAAAAACACTTACTTTTACTTATTAAAAATGTCTTCCTCTGTCGACAACAGTTAAAGTTGTGAGAGACATGTTACCAGGCTGATGGTTAGAACTACAACATTAAGCAAAGGTTGGGCAAAAAAATCATGTTATTTTCTTTTGTGATTATCCTGAGGTATTACTCAACACAGAGTGTGACAACGCCATGCTGCTGAAGAAGTCGCTATTGTAAATGGGTATAGGGGGGAGGGACAGCTCTCTGCTGTGCTAAGGACTAGCTGACTGTGCCAGGCACGCTGAGACAATCAACTCCAGAACCATAACAGTGTGACTACTCTCAGATTAATTCAGGCATTGGTGAGATGCATAAAAACGGGCGTACACCAAGGCCATTTTTATATAAAAAAAGCCCATCTTTTATGATTGTATTATCCAGCCTACAATATATGTTCCCCATGGTGCTGGGTAACAATGGGAGTGTGCAGGGGAGTGTGTGATAGACGGCGAGAGACATCCATCCATAATTGCCTTTTATGACTGAAAGGCCAGATCATCCCGTTACGACTGCATGGAACTTCCAGATTTTCTGGACCTCTCAAGCATTCAGGGAATCGGTGGAGAGCTGGCAGGACTGACCTCAATGCAGTGAAATTTAATCCCTGCTTCTCCACATGCAACGAGTAGACTAAACACGCATGCAGGCAACCTAAGCCCATGTCTGTGACAGAATTTATGTGAACTTTTCATCATGCGTATAATAAATTTTAACTGGTATGGAAATTACACACATGGCGTACACTTGTATTCGATTCTTTTGCCCAAATTTGCCACCACCTGTTTTTTTTTTTTTTTTTTTTCTTTCCCCCTCTGAGGGTTGGTGCTTAATCAGGCACAAAAACACATCTGCAGTGACACTTTGGACAGCCGAGGCTGGCGGAAGAAAAGTCTGTTTAGAGCCTATAAAAAGCCTTGTCAGGTCCAAAATACAGAGTGTCAAAGGAGGACCACCAATGTGGAAATCTCATCTCCACAGCCCAGTGTGTCACAAAGCAATCACTCTTACTCACCTTCTGTGTCTTACTCACACTCACATGGCGGTACATTTTCCACATAGACTCAAATACTGTGAATGGGGTTATGAAGGTACATTAAAACAGAGGTAGACAGCATAGAGCCCAACCTCTCTGTCACCTGAATCATCCCAGTGCAATTAGCAATCTTGTCTTCCTTAATTCACTAATTTGTGATTACGCCGTGCTCATCTATTTGTGTGGGGACACGCTACATAAACATCAATAGGATTAGGTTTCATTGATATTCATGAGCTAATGGGAGGCTGTATAAGTGTTATTTACACGACACTAAGCTGTCTGGCAGATAAGGTTTCTCGGGGCCATGGCAATCGGATTCAATTTTATGACCTGTGCAATGCCGGGGGGGAACAGCAAGCAATGCAGCTATTATTGGATAACTGAGTTTCCAACTGCAAACATCATTTAAAAACATGATTGTTGTTCTCTCTGATAGAAAATGTTAAACGTGACAAACACAATTCTAAGGTGGAGTTGTGAATATTGATCCACGAACCTTAGCCAAAATGAGTTTGTGTGAAATAAATAACTCAACAGAAAAAGAAAAACATTTATAAAACTTTTATCGATTTCTTTCCTTTATTTGGAAAGTGGAACATGGGTGAAGGTGCACCAAGTCTTGCAAAAGTCTTAGCTTAAGATGACAAAGGCTGCGGAAAGAACATGCATGACCAACCTTGCTATACCTATTGATCAGCTTTAGAAGGACAAACAAGGGCCCAAACAAAAAGCTAGCGTCTCCGATCTCTAGATATCATTATGTCCCAGGTCTTGGGAAAAGCCTACAGGTCAATACTAGAGCAGCATAGGCGCTGTGGGGTAGGGCTGGCGACTTAATAAAGCAGACGTATTGTGTGTGAGCAGACGGGTCGATGTGACTCCCCCCAGACGCAATGCATTTTCACAGCAGGACAGGTTGCTGCACTGTGCAGAGTGGGCCTGGAGCAGAGGTCAACCTATTCACTTCATCAGCAACAGAAACCAAAGAACAGTGGGAGAGATGGAGTCAACACAGAGAAAGAACATATTATCAACCCAGGGGACTCTGCTCATAGATATCCAGGAGAGCTCAGATTTTTGGGGGGCTTTACATGCAGTTTGCTAGGCATGTGCAAAGTAGGAGACAACGCACCACATATACGAATATACACTTACAGCACACTGTACATACAGTCCGACGTAATGATGTAAATTCATGCATTTCCACACGCACATACACTTATCTTACCTTCTCATAGTAGCGCAGCTCATAGTCCAGGATGATACCATTGGGCTGTTCAGGTTGTGGCCATGAAAGTGTGAAGCTATTCATGGTGGAGCTGATCTGGTGCATGATGGGAACTATGGAGGGGGCTGCAGGGGACAGAAAGAGTAAAACAGTCAATACATTTCTAGAATAACAGTGATTGTTTCAGATACTGTATGTCTCAACCACAGCTCTTTGAATGATGTAGGAAGGAATGCAGTTATCCAGAGGTAGCGTAATGGCATTGGGAGAGTCCCTTTTGCTAATGCTGATTGTCCAGTATTCCCTCAGCCACTCGGTGAGAGTTTTTTGCTTGCCAAACATGAGCATGAGCATGTGAAACTGTGGCCTTTTGTAACCATATTGAATTGATTCAAAATGAGGATATCAAGCCAGCTATGGGACAGCCACTTCATTATCTGCTAGCTAATCAGAGCTGGTACATTTTCCACGCTAATAATTTCAGGAATGATGGTGCATATTTTAAAAGTAGTGCACAACTGCAATGCATATCATCCAATGTGAGCACCTAGAGTAAATAATCAGCAGGTATCAGTACTCTGCACGGAATCCAAGTTTAAACAGTACAACTGCCACTCTCATCAGTAACCAGGTAGCTAGCTGAGTCTGGCCAATTAGAGCTGCACTCAGCCATATTCTGGCACCACGGGGCCAAATATGTGCCAGCTTTGGCCAGAACAGGGCTGCTGATTTGGCAAAGATGTGAGGGTGTGGACTTCGGCTGGGTGTCAGCTCCAGTTAGCAGGACTCAGGATACCTTTGTGCCAGAATTGTCGATCACCACGAGCCTGGCTTGCGTCCGGCAACCAATCGTGTTGGATTTAGTCCGCTGTTGGACTGAGTAATTCTGGGTACTTGGGCAGAATATGGGAGCACTAAGTGTGGCATCCACTGCAGTAACACAGCTCCAAAGCTTTTTCAGCTCTCAAAAGTGGCAGTTTAAGTATATTTGCAACAACTGTCGACATATGGCTGCGCTGCACAACATGAAGTAGTGACCGTCATTGCCTTTGTAAAATTTGATTATTCCAAGTAAGAAAACAAGTTATGTATTTGTTATTTCTAAGAATTATGTCTGAATATGAATAGGTCAGTAAAATGTACTGTATCTGCACTTTCAAAATGATTCATGAAGTCATGTAAATAGCTTAACTGGGCCTTTGTTTTTACAGTAATTTTATGACCGTGCACAAGTAAAAGCATGTCCGTATGCAACTAAGTTTACAATATAATGTTCAGTGCAAAAGAGACGTATTACTCAGAATAGCACAGTAGCAGGTCATATTAAATTGCTTTCATTCAGGGGCCACACTGTTTGGAACGCATATTAAAATGAACATGAGACAACATGAACAGAAGAAGATCAAGAGGTAACTTAATATGAAAATGACACAGTATTGAAATGCACTCTTACAGTAAGCAGCAACGCAGACAAAATTTTCAGAAAATTTGTGTCACCTGATTTATTGCGACACCCCCTGTGGTACACTGCTGATTTGAGTGCAAGTGATGTCATGGTGAGCCATGAAAGTGCTGAAAAGTGCAGGCAGGAAAAATATATGCTTACATCCCAATAAAAGTGCCATTCTGCAGTCACAAGCAGACCGCACTGGATCTTCAGCAAAACAGGCATCCTGGGTTCATATATACACAGTATATATAGAAAACTATTCATAAATGACATTCTCTAGCTGATACAAAACATGTAAATGATCCCATCTGCATATGAAAGTGAAACCCTCTGGAATCAAACATCAAGTATTGTGATCGTTTTGGCCCAGCTGCGTATTCCACTCCGCAACCCCAGTCCACCTGAATGCACACACATGGGCTGTCAATTAACCCAGAATTGACCTTGTTCCTTGTCGCTCTTCACATGCCACTCAGAGATTGTGTCATTAGACAGAAGGAAGCCATCATTCATGATAAAACTCTTCATACATGTGTGTGCATTTGTTTCTCGGTGTGGTTTGGCATCTTTAACTTCCATCTAGTCTAAGTAAAGCTGCCTGTCTTTACTGTAAGCATTCAAAAGATGGACGTTTTCAGCTTTACCACACGCTGTTTTAACACCGTATATGTCTTACCTGTATCTGAGCCAATGAAGCATCTGATCGGCTGGATTTAATCTATATGGACTACAGGTCTGAAATAGCGTAAATTGAGTTAAACTGCCATTGACCTTAATTTTTTACCATCAGAACAGGTGTGTGCCTTGGCAGATTTCCTCACTGTTGACATTTAAGAAATCTGTGGATATCTTGTCACTGCTGACAGTGGCATCAAGGGAGTTAAACACCCCGGACTCTCGCCTCTGTGAGGAAAAAGTACATTTTCCTAGTGCTGATATTCACTTTTTCTGCAGCTATTTGTTGTGTTAATATGTGTAATCTAGGGCAAGCTGACAAAGTTCCTAAATGTCACAGACCGCGCAGCTTGGCCAGTGGCAGGTGAGTGGGTTTCTAAAATCTGCACAGCTCAAATCATTATACACTACCCGGGGATCATTTAGATCCCTGTTAATCAAGTTGAAGGTGCTGCAGGTTTTTTTCTTCATTGGCTACGCTAACCGACATGTTTTTTTTTTCCCCTCTCTGTTTAATCTAAACAAACCGCTGTTGCTGCTGGAGATTTAAAAAAAAACAAAAAACACAGCAGTTCCTGTGGAGCAGAGGATTTTTCATGGGAAAGCTTACCTGACAAAAGATTCTTAAAGCAGCAAATGTGAAAACTTTTGAGGAAAAAACGTGTTTTCTCATCAGCTTCTAACTGAAAATAATGCAGCCCTACTTGTGATTTTCTCTGTACTCTTATTACCAGTTTGAAGTGGGCACAACTGCAAAAATGTGATGTCTCTTACTCTCTTGTACCTATTAGATTGGGGCAGCGTTTTGAATCAGAATTTGATGTCAGTTGTGGGGTTGTTTGCTCATATGATCAAACCACATGCACACGGTTTTGAGGAGGCAGGTCAGCTAAGTTTCTGAGAGTTAAGCTCTGAATAAATACTACTAAATGTTTTTCCTAATTTAACTTTGATTTTTGCTTATTTAGTCATGTTATAGAAGATTTGAAACCAAGTTTTCAGGGGCTTTAAGTAGAAACCTTCATATAAATGCACCAATCTAGGATAAAGACAGTTATTTATTTCTAAAAATGTCACAAAATATCAAATAAAAATACAAATTGCTGAGCCTTTATGCACAAATGAAGCGCTTTAATGGCATGTGAATAGGCCCCAAAATCCACTGTATGATCGCAGACTCCTCCAAGGTGCTAGGATACACTCTAATTTAAAGTTCAAAGATGAATCCCACCAAACTTACTCATCAAACCAATTTGTGAACACACAAGTAAGTTTGATTAAACACTGATGCTGCGGCTGCTCATATTAAGTTCAAAGCCTTGGTGTTTGTATATAGCACTGGAAAGGAGTCTCCACCCCCATGTCTGCAGGCATAAATACAGCCCCACACAAGCCCATGCTCTACATTTTGTGCCTATCAGCCTCTTGGCTCCCAGCCTGCATGCTGCTGAGGCCTAGTCATCGCTCCACCTGGTCTCCACTCACCATCATCCTGAATAACTCCTCTATTCAAAAGGCAGCAAAATGGCACCCTCTCTCCACTAAATGATCCTTTTTATCAGACTCCTTAATGGTTATTCTATTTCTTTTTCTTCTCTTTGTACTTCACCCTTGCATAACCACTTCACGGTCATAGGAGTGCTGTAAGTAGAAAATCTCCTGACCTTTTCTCCCAGTGTGCTTGTAAATCGGGTTTTGTAAGAAAAAAATGGCTTACTCTGCAGTTTTGTATTTCTTGATCTGATTGTCAGATAATTACCTAAAGATGTAAATGTAAACAGATGAACGAGCTCTGTTTATCCTGTCAGTGTGAATGCATTGTGTTCTGTCCTCCTCCCTTAGCTCTCACCTCCTGCCCTCCCTCCCTCCCTCTTCCTCATACCCTAGACAGAGAGCGCGAGGGCTAAGCTTCACCTCGGTGCACTTCAGCCTCTCTGCCTCTCAGGCTGGTTCACGCTCCACTGACCAGGGCTAGGGCTGCCTTGGCCGCATTATCAATTACCGGCCACAGGCACACACTGTTCCTGACAGGCCCTGGGGAGGGGCACTCCACACAGAAATTCCTGCAGTGGAAAAAGGGGTTGAGGAGGAGAGGTATTTCCACCGCCCCAGCCCCGCATCCTGGTCCCAACTCAGTTCATGCATTCAGACGCAGAGAGACGGAAAAACATGGAGAATTTTTCATGCATGTTTTCCAGTGTCTAAATGTGTGCAAGTGTATATAGCCTGGTTTGAGATATTTTTTTTAGCGATTCAAAAAGGTCTGGCGTTGTGCTTATTAATGGCTGTTAACCCCATTAGGAGAAACAACCGAGCCAACCAGGGCTTTGTAGGTGGGATTAAGGACTGAGGCATCATCTCCTTGTGCCAAAGCAACTCCTACATCTTGGAGTGCTCATGCAATGTTTGTTTTAGAAAAGTTTTATTGGGCTATTATTATTAGGGTAGCATAAGTTCTGAACATTTGAGGATAAACTTCTATCTTTACAACACAAATTCTCACTACTTCCCTGAAGAAAAAAAATAAACCCTTTTCTCACTGGTGTGTCCCACTGGACAGACACTGGCCGTGTTTTCAAGAGGAGAGATAAAGAGCGTGTGCACATGTATGTGTGTGTGTGTGTCCTGGTAGCCTATGTGTGAAGAGCCTGTCAGAGACAATGTGTTGTGCCTGTATGAGGGTGAGTTTCAGCCCAATGAAGCACTGCTGTCCCCTCCAACTGTGTCCCCCACTGTCACCCTGGGACGATGATGCTGACAGTGATTGGTGACTGTGTCCTGCACTCCTCTCTCCTCCCTCCATCCCTCCCATCCCTTGCTCCTGTGCTCCACTTTTATCTGGCCCCACTTGCTGCCCCTGGCTTTTAATGCAGAGCTTGGCTCACCATTAATCAAAGTCAGAGCCTCCCTGTGTCTGACTGAGAAAGAGAGAAAGTAGGAGCAAGAGGAGAGACAGAGAGAGAAAAAGAAGGAGAGGGTTTGAAAGAAACTGATGAAAGAATGAAAAGCTTCTTTACCTTTGCACAATTAATCTTCTGTGGAATACAGATGAGCTGGAGCATCATTTTACATGTCTGGCACATTCCTGAGCCTCTGCTTTCATTATTGTTACTTCACCATGCAGTCGCCTTAATTCATATGGTCTGGTGAGGGGTCAGCGCATCAAATGTGCTGTTCTGCATCTCAAAAGAGTACTCCAGTGATTTAGTACGGCACTTTAATATAGTTGGGAGACTCATAAGAGACTTTAAATTATAAAGAGTCAAACTTGATGCAGTGATATTCTTACTTTTAGTGCCTTGTTTGGGTAAAGCTCCAAAAACTCAGCATCCTACGTTTCCCATAATGCAACTCAGTAACTTTGTTAGACAAAGTTCCTGGTAAATGCCCATAACTTTCAAACTCAGGCTGAGAAGTACTCCCCACGACTTACAAACGTGACTGCAGAATCTGTGAAGTTCCTCTTCAAATTGTAAGTAAAAATTCTGTCCTCTGAGCCTCCTAAAAAAACAGCCGATATTAGTTTTATCAGTTTGAGTCCTCCCTCTCCGTGTGGGATTCCTGGGATAGACTGAGTGCAGATGGCCGTCTCTGCTCCTCATGCAGCTCAGCTTTCGCGTCTGAATTCCCAGCTGCAAGTTCCTGCTCTGCCTCAGTTACTCTCAGTGAAATGATTGGACAGCAAGTTGGACTATAATTGGTCAGCTGATCTTGTAACATTCAACTGTGTGCACAGAAAATAAACACACAGGCGCACAAATACATTTGGCCCCATTCGCAACCACATATACTGTACAAGCCGAGGTGTTCTTTCTCTGTAGTGCACTTGTGGTTTGTGCTTTAAGATGCTGGCACACCATTGAACCATGCAGCCTCCTAATAGGGGCTCAGTGTCTCAGATGAGGAGAGCAGCCTATAGTCATGTGCTGCGCCTCTGTCAAAGGCATAAGTTTAACTACTACCCTCCCTATTAGCAGGGGCTCAGAGGGCCAAGCCAGCCATGACTATATGGTAATGGGCCTCTCTCAAACATCATAAAGAGGGATCAGTTCAGCACTGTGGATTTCTGTCAAGGAACGGTGCTGGTGGATGGTTGGAATTATTTTCAGAATCACATTATACGTGGAGGATACTGAACGTAGCTCTCTCTGTCCAATGGAAGAAAAAAAAAAAAAAAAAAAAACACCCTGTGCACTGCATGAGCATACTTTCACATAGACCCAAACACACACAAGCTTACAACCATCACTTAATATGCTATATGAAGACATCAGAATTGACGAGGGGACTCACTAGCATTCAAGCCCACACTTTTATTTTTGCCTGCAGCTAATACCTCACTTTCTGGGTACAGGGACAGGATCCAACATTTATGAGAACAGGCATCAAATGAAATAAAAATGGCACCCGGAGAGAGCCTGAAGAACCGTCTAAGATGATGAAACTACTGGACACCCTAGCTTTGATACATCGGGGCAGCAGCGAGATGGAAGAAACAAGGAAAAAAGCAACCCCCGAAAAAACAAATGGAAAGACTCTGCAGCCTGTAAACTGAAAAGACATAATGAGTAGTGTCTTGAATACCCTCCATGGACATGTTTGCCTAACATCTCATCTGATTTTAGAACCCCACAGAGCGCAGATCTCTTTAATTCATCTGGTTGTTTGGATTTCAGTCTAGCACATTGCATCTTAGTGTCTTGAATGCAACCCACCCGGTCGGACTTGCCCATAGAAGGCCGAGGATAGTGGTGTTTGCGTTTCTGTGGGAATAGCTCTCCAAACAGAGCAGCTAAGTGGAGGGGGATTGTTTGTAGATATACTTGGCATTCTATGGTCTGAGGGATTGTTGGCACACAATCTAGGTCAAGAGGGCCGTGCCAGTAAGATCAGAGAACTGTTGAGCATCAGGCATTGGTTGAGAAAGATAGCACCAGTCATGAGATTTAGGGACTTTTTTCTCTCATGTGCTGTTCACCAACCCACCCCCGCACTACCAGAGTAGAAAGGAGTTGTAAAAAATGTGTAAAAGATGAAAAATACCCTCCTCATCTGAAGCAGTGGTGGATGTAGGTTAAGTGTCCAGGATGGATTACATAAGAAAACATGGCTGCCATGCCTGTAGCTTTCACCACAAGTACTTTTATCTTCCACAGCGTGACAACCATATATATTTATCTTTGTGGTCATTCGGCAATTTAATAAATTCACTAGAAGCAGAGAGTGTCTCCTACCGTTAAAATTAAACCGCACTATTTCACAAAGAGACATAAAATGGCTATTTTTCAATAGCTAACACAGATAAATATGACTAAATTCAGGCCAGCCATGAATGATAGCCTAAGAGGGGGCAGTATATAACCTTTGTGCGTCTGTATCGGTGTGTGTCTCTGTGTGTGCGTGTGCATATCTCCAGGAGAGCACAGGCCGTGAATGAACTCCTAAATCACACTATTGATCAGTCCTTCCTCCCAGACACACGCTGGGATCGAGGGCAGTTAAATGGCCTCCTTGGTGATTCATACTAAATCCCTCCAGCTCCCTGCTCACCCCCATTATTCCCTCCTCACCTCATCCTCATCCACGCTCTCCTCTTCCTCCTCTCACCTTTCTCGTCTTATGGCCAATTTACACCATAACCCCTCTAACTACTGCTGCTTTACTGTTTTCTAGGTGGTCTCTTGGTTTTCCTTAATCCGCACTAAAGCCATGTCAAATGAAAAAGATGCCAGAGAGACGAGCACAAACTTTTTCTTTCCTGCATAAGCTTATTTTAAGGACCACTCACCCATCTGGTCTCTCATAGGTTGACATTCTTAGAGTACTAGAAAGGTAATAATATAGCATTACCCTTGTCGACAGTCTATGTCTCATGAGAAGGCTCTATTTATCCCCAGAATCCTCTATCCGATGATGTTGTTTTGAGCTGAGTAGAAGACTTATTTTAAAAAGGCCTCTTGGTACTATTTTACCCAGACAGAAGGGAGAGACTTTGAAACTACAAAAATTTAAACTTTGACTTTGACGCCAGGAAAAGTGCAATTTGTCTCACTTTTGCTTGGCCTGAAACAGCATTATCAGCTGTAGGTGTTTGAGGTGGCGGTCCTTTAAACGGAGATGTACTGAATGTTTTTGAGATTACAGGTCCTTATTGTCATGACATGGTCACAGTGACATCTTTAAATGCACTTGCAATTAACTTTGATATCAAGCGGAAGCACATCCATGCGTGCTATTTGCAAAAAGGATTGGTAAAATGGAAGATAAATATGAGGTTATGTTGATTAATTATTATCTGTTCAGCAATCATATTACTCTTCTCCTCCATCATCCTTCCCTTTAACAGCTGTGCTGAGCACAAGAGCACATGACAAAAATGGCTCACCTTGAAAGGCAGAGCCAAGAGGGATTTAGAGGAGACTGTGAACAGTGCACCCTTTATTCTTAACTGTGCCACATTCTTCTGGCAGTAATGAACTCCTCTTTTCAAACTAAGAAAAACAAAAATAAAGATGGTAAAATTCCTTTTTAAGATATAAATGTGTAAGCTTTTGTGCACACTCCATGGCATGGCTTCTCTAATACAACACCAAATCAGTGTTTTCTGGATTGATTTTCGGATAGCTCGTTCCAATTTGAAACAAAATTGAAATGAAAGTATTCAATGGACTACTTGCATGGATATCCATGCACCTGTGCATTCCCTGATGTGCGTAAACAATGCCATGTCACATAAACAAAGAAATCTGTCTATTCTACCAGTAGTCTTGGCTTTGGCATAGATAGGACATTTTGTGAAATTAGGGGTGTGCATTGTTCGTCTGTTTAGTCCAAACAGTGCCATCCTTTGCTTTTGTCTCACAGTGCTGAAGTTGTCATTCTGATGGCGAAACAATCAAGCAAGTTTCAACAGGGTTTCGATTGTGCTGTTGTCATTTCACTGTTTTAGAGGTCCAGTGTGTAGGATTTAGGGGGGTGTACTGGCAGAGTATGGCAGAAATGGAACACAATATTCATCAGTATGTTTTAATTAGTGTAAAATCACCTGAAATAAGAGCTGTTGTGTTCTCCTCGTATTAGAATGAGCTCTTTATATTTTCAGAGGCAGCGGGTCCTCTTCAACAAAGTTTGAATGTTTTTATTTATTTTTTCCAAAACATTACATCCCATTTGCAAGAATTTGCACCATATTGGGCTTTACTGTTGTGATGACCCCCATTGTGTGTTTGTGGACTTGCATTGCATTAGGAATTTACATGGTCCTCCAGGCTCAGTTTTTTTTTAGAATAAAGACACCTCTTTTATTGCTACTTAATTTACATGGAACTTTGTTACGCCACCTCTCCCAACCTTACATCATGGTGCAGTACACAAACACCAAATAAATGGACAACAGAATTGCAAGGTTCCCAAAAATGGCAACATGTTTCATTGAGAACCGACAGTAAACAGAGCCCTGATTTTTAAAGAAAGGCTCCACTTTTTGAAGTGCATTATCAACATTAATCCCTCCTGGATACTTCTGTCTCTTCAGTGGCCTGCCAATGAAACCCCCTGTCGAAACTAGGAACAGTGCAATTACCTGGCTACAAAGGGCCACACAGGGCTGGACATAGGCCTGGCAGATTACTGGCAGACACCTCATTACTGCAGCAGACTTCAACAATAGGCCTGGGCATTGCTTCTTCTACATCTATCTGTCAAGTGTGCTATTAGCCTGTCAAATGGGGACAGTCATCACCATTAGGCCACCCTGATAATCAGACCTATTTACTCCCTCATTTTCCTCTCTTTCACTGTCACAGTCTCTTGCAGTCTGGTCAAAAAAAAAAAAAAAAAAAAGAAGCTCTCCCTTTCTCCATCCTGCCCGGTCTTCCCGCCCACTCCTCCCCTGACTCATTCTCAGACAAAGACAAGTTCAGTTGGTCATTACATTCCTCTGAGAGTTGTTGCAATCAAATACGGTATGCCCACCACCAAGTGGATCAAATTTAATTTCAAAATGTACTCCCATACAAAAGGAATCTGGATAAAGCATTTTCTGTTTCACTGGTCTTTGAAATAAATGTGAAATAAGTTCATTCTAATTAAAGAGGAAATTTACATCAGTAATTCTGAATTCGTTCGACATTAGGTCTATAATCACTGGATCAGTCTACAAATTTTTCAACACAAGCGCATTACCGTACATGACACAGAAAATCACGGTGCGTGGCCAACAGGGCCCCAAGCTGACAAACTTGTAACTCTTTCCTGAGGGGACCCTTGCCAGTGTGAGCTCAACCAACAATGCCAACAACAGTCCCTTCACCACCCTGTAACTCCACTTTATGTCTGTTATTAGGTCCCACAAGCTCCTGCTGTGATTTTCACGGTCCGACTGATCCACAGAAACACAAAGAAAAATGAAAGGAGAGCCTCATTTAAATGTTTCACTTGGTCAATACTTGTCCCTTGATAGGTGCGTCTGTGCACAAGTCAAAGATCTACAAGAGCATGAAAAACGCTGTAGCAAAAAGGACCGGCAAAGACAATTTCCTCGACCTGTCATTTCCATTGGCTGGGCTCAGGTCCCATCTCAGGCACAGTTAGAGGATGAGCCCACACAAGCACACAGAGAGACAGACAGGGAGCAAGAGAGAGGAAGATAACTGGATGAAGGTCATTTTCATTGGCTGGACGCAGATCCATCACAGGCAAAGTCAGAGAAGGCAAACACATGCACACGAACATGGAAAGGGAGGACAGAGAGGAAGAGCACGAGTGAAGAATATTTCAGCTTGGCCTGAAAACAGCAGCTGTTCATGTATCTATCTTGGGTCAGTCTCCTCCAGTCTGACATTAAAGTATTGAATAGTAAACAGAGTTGAACCTGAATAGCTGTTATAAAAGAATAAAGGTGAAAGTAGTCTGTCAGCTAAGCTAAGAGCAGTGCAACAAAGAAATAATGCCTCTGCACCTAATATTCAGTGCGACTAAAATGCGAAAGGCGCCAAATTAAGAGAGATTAATTCTCTTGTTTTTGTTAAGAAAGCAGGATGGCGGCAGGTATAAATCTGACGAGTCACAGACATGTTTCAACTGTAGCCTGCCATGAACAGAGAAGTACTGACTTGCTGTGCGGCATTGCTATCAAAACACAGCCTCATTAAACAAAGACCAAAGAAAAACAACAAAGAGATGTGTCAGTCTGTGAAGTAACCAGCCTTCAACATCCAGATGTGAACCTCAAAAAAGAGGTCTCATGAATGACTTGTGTTGTTTTTGGAGGGATGATTACCTTTACCAATGGTAAAACGCAGGAATTCCTGGAATGCCCAAAGAGAAATGCACACTGGGGAAACTTCTATCATCGGGTCGGATTTGTAAATAAAGTACAAAGGAAAAGAGGGATGATGTGGTGAACTGCGCTTGTCCTGCCACAAGACGTTAACATGCTGTGTCTTGGGTCTGGGTTTGAACTCCTCCGTCGTGTTTTCAAAAGGGAAAGCTATTACTTTGATTCAGGGAAGGCAGGCTTGGAAAGAGAGCATGTAAACTATGTATAACTTTCACTAAACCAGCTGGCCCGACTCTTCAAGCCTTAAAGTCATTATTCATGCTGGAGCGATGTGAAATCTTAGTAGCCCTGAAGTCAGCTATGCCATGAAGTGAGACTCTGAAATGCACATGGTGCAAAATGATGGTCTTTTGAGGTGAATCGGTTCACATTTGTGCAATGATAGTAGAATTTGCTGTTCCACGAATGAAATAAAACTACTACTGGAGGGAAGAAGCCAGATTACTTACAAAGAGGATACAATTTTAAAAGAATGCATGGAAGATTGCACGATGATCATGATATTGCAGATGGATAAGAATAGTCGCCATCATCATCAGTGCCACCAAAACATCATCATCATCACACCTAGCAGCAGGAGCCACTTACCAGCCTGGTTGGTGGTGATGTCTATGGAGACATGCTGGGCAGGGTACGGGCTCTTATTGCTGACGCCATTCACAGCCTGTATCTCAAAGCTGTAGAGGGTGTGAGCCCATAGGTTGCTGATGAACACCCTGGTCTCGGTCAGGCCCAGCTGTCGGGGGACGAAGTCCACATTGTCGTCGCAGTGGGAGCAGGAGCGCCGGTCGGCCCGGCACTTCTTGCAGACTATGTTGTAGACGACGTCATCGCGGCCGCCTGTCTCCCTGGGAGAATGCCACTCCAGGATCACAGAGGTTTCGTTCACAATGGAGATCACATTTCTCGGGCTGGATGGGACACCTGCAGACACACAGAGAAAATATTTCAGCTAAATGCCATTGTAGCTGAGGTCATTTACACGTACAGCTGGAACCGTTTTATATCAGAAAAGGTTTTATTATAAGGGGAGCTATCGTGATCCTTTAAGCAAAATAATGCACTGCTTGTCAAGAAAATAAGAAAAAGGAAAAACAAAAATCTGCCTGCTGTTAGGTTAATTTCATCAAGTTACAACCCTATAATGAATATAAGTGTTGTTGTCCAAGAGCAACTTGTCTTTTTCTCCTTTTTCTCCATCCTCAGCACAATTGGAATGCTAATTTATTCCATTCACAGCCAGAGAGATCATACAGCGAGACGTTTGTGTCTATCAAACATTGGTTATTTAGCAAAATGCAGTGTTGCATGGAGTATTCTTATCCGAGTGGCTCTGGAGATTCACGCTCCCATTCACTCCCTCATAGCCCGCAGCTGGAGCAGAACCTCAAAGACGATATTCAGAAAGAAATCAAGAAATAATAAAACTATTGTTTTGCTTGACTGGTGGCTTAATACTAGGGTGCAGAAAAGTGACTTGTTCAGCCTCCCGCAATTGGAGCACAATTCTTGAAGAGTTAAAAATCTGTTCAAAAGGCAGCGGAGAATTTTGCTTAGCTGAGGCTTTGTGTCCCTCCGGCTGCTCAGAGGCAGCTCCTTCTTTTCAGATAGCAGACACTGCCGATAAAGCAGAAGCTTTCCAAAGCCCTTAGTCAGTGCTGCTTGGGTTAAGTGAGGCTGCCCCGCAGAGCTGAACTGGTACCAATTCATCCTCCATAAAGCCTGACCTTTATCATTAAAAGAGGAGTTTAACTGACCCACTATTAGATCCATGACTACTGTGAAAGTAAAAATCTACTAAATTCTAGAGACCCTTCGAGGAATTACTCAGCTCTCTAGTATATTGTACTTTCTTTCCTCCTCTCCTCTCTTTTTGCCCATGAGAAAAATATGACAACAAGAGGAATAAGTATAGATTTTTAAGCACACTGAGTTTCCCGTTTCTGTGGGCACAGGGCAAATAGTTACTTCAGTCAACACAGACACAATTAATCATTGTTGCCGCAAAGCTATGTGGGATAGCCCTGGGGAGCTGGGACAAAGCGGCAGAACACACAAGGGTGAGGGAACGGCACTGTTACTGCTGCGACCTGAGCTCAGCGCCTCAACAACAGAGAGGTCAGTGACAGGAAGGGCGTGACCTCCATAGTGTGATTATTATGGTCTGGCTGAGAGGACAGCTAGTGCTTCAGATACACGGTCAGATGGAACATAATTTGGTCCAAGGATGCTACCAGCTGTATTACATGTGGCGGGAAAATACGGCGAGAAAGAGTGTGTGTTGGTTGGAACACGCTATCTGAGGGAATTGGCAGCACTTTGGCTTTTCCCCTTGGGGACTGCACGGTAGGCACTTCATATGTTACTCACACCGCTCGCATCCTCTGTATCATCCATCACATCCATACACTTGCCACCAAACTTGCATTGCTGGGAAAAGCAACGCACGTCTACTCATGTGGAAAATGCATGTGACAAAAACACACACGCATTAACTATCTGTTTCCTTGTATTTGCGTCTGCACCGTTTGTATCAATATATTTGTACGACGGCGGAAGAAATAAACATTTCCTGGTTGAGGTGTGAACGAGGTGTCACGCTCACTCGCTCCAATTACAACCAAGCTCCACATATGCAGGGATGGCACAAGAAATCAAATGTGACTGCCACTTAACCAGTGATTTGCAAGACTATTACTGCAGCCTGTGGCGGTTTTAATTTGCCATAGGATTTAATTTGTTGTGAACGATACTTACAGGCGCTCAGCTGGCGTTCATTTAGCTATGCCAGTCAGATTTGGTTGTGCTCACATACATGTTGCTTTAGGTTAAAGGGGCAAAACATCGTCCACATGCAGCTCATGTGCTCTTTGTGACATGAACTGTATCACAGCACAGTAAGGGCTCTATTTTAATGGTGCAATCAGTGCAGTGCAAAGGATTAGGTCATTTGCACAAGGACACTGAGGGCGAATCATGCACGTGTTGTTTGTTCGGTATGGGCAACTGCACAATAAACAAGAAGGTTTGGTGAGGGGAGATGTAAATAGCACTCATGTAGCTCTGAACCATATCTCCTCAGCCTGTCATATTATGCGTATCACACCCTTTAAACAGCTGTGGTCATGGAGGCCAATGACAATACTGGCAAAGCAAATGCACAGGAGAGTGCAGACCAGCTCTGAGTGGGAAATCAATAGGCTTGTCCAGATTGCACAGAGCAGTAAGGTATGCATACATGGCAAAGTATATAGGGAGCCAGATGATGTGCCTTTTTAAGCTCGTTAAGGTCATAATGATTGTCATCCAAGACAATAAGCGGCACAACAACTATTTTGCGCAATTATGAAAAGCAAACACTTCAGACTGAAAATAAAATGTTATATTGTTTTGCTGACTCCTTTCGGTTTGTTTTGCTTCTGTGATTAATAAGGTTGTACTCAATTAGAGTTGCTTCTGTTGACATGCAGCAACAATGGTATTGCTGCCAAAACTGTGAGTCAAGGAATAGTCTGTGTAAGCTGTTTACATGGTTACAAAAACTGACAATACCCCATAATAATCCTGTTTACACGACTATCTAGAGAGAGTTTGGGATTTCTTTCTAAGAACCTAACATGTCTGAGTCACCCTCTTAATTTGAACCAAAACATGACATTGACAATTCTGCTGTATCACATCATATTGTAATTAGAAATGCATTTACCTGACAATTTGTGTGCGTGTGCGTACGTGTGTGCGTGCGTGTGTGTGCGTGCGTGTGTGTGTGTGTGACTGTGTTTGTAATTTCTGATCAACATGGAACCAAATGATTAACTGTCACTGAGCTGAAAACATACTTGACTTGAGGAGGTTAGGTCTGTTATGTGCTCTTCAGAT
Organism: Chaetodon auriga; assembly: GCF_051107435.1. Taxonomy (NCBI): domain Eukaryota; kingdom Metazoa; phylum Chordata; class Actinopteri; order Chaetodontiformes; family Chaetodontidae; genus Chaetodon; species Chaetodon auriga. The sequence continues at coordinate 13,306,269 of NC_135085.1, forward strand.
GCATGTAACACCCATCTTGTTGCACCACACCTCCTACTTTTGAACCTTGCAAGCTGCGTGGGGCATGAAAACACCAAGGAACATTGCATGCTACGGTCTTGGCACCAACAAAAGACCAAAATGCGCTGAAAGTTTGGTTTCGAGAACGTGCATGTCTGAGGAAAAACATCTTTGGGTGCTGGGTAAGGTTGGGAAAGGTATATTTAAAGATTTCAAATAAGCATATGTCCCTACAATAAACTGCAACATACTGTTTTGTAATGTGCTACTGTGCATCTTTAACTCAACTGGACGAGTAAAAATCTCTTTCCTCGTCTCCACATCTTCCACGAACATACATATATGATGAGGTACTCAAAGGGATCATCATCTGACTCACGGCTACTCACAGACTGATAGGTATGCATAGCTGCCCTGTTAGCGAGCGGGCTTTGAGGTGCCACCTGGACTGCAAAACACCGTAGCCCAGTTTTCTCCCTCAGCTGCTAATATACAGAGTGCCCCAAATGCCTAGAATAAACACTTCTGCACATTGTTTACTCATACACCCTTTGAATGGTCTGAGGCTGATGGTTCTCTTCTTTCAAACTGTTTGTTTTTATGATGTGAAACAGGCCTTGAGGGACCAACAGAAGGTCCCTGTGTGGAGATACTGATCACAGCCAGAGGAGCTGGGAGAAAGAAAGAAGGGCTGTGTGGGTTGGTGAGACATGAAATAAAACATGTTATAAGGACTAATACTGTCTGGCTGAGATACTGAGGGAGTCATAGAGAGACTGTGTGTGTTAGTGTGTGTAGTATGTGAGCTTGGAGTGCAGCTTGGGAGATGCAGGTGTGGGTGCAGCCTTTTCTGAGGAGACACAATGTGAATACACAGAAGCTTTTCTTTAACTGACTAAAGGGGAATCTACACACCCACATCACTCTAACTCCTCTTAAATTACCTTGACTGTATCCATAAAGCTGTAACTGGGACAGAGAGACCGCTGTCATTTTTGAACATGTGTGCATGGATGTGCACATCAGTCTGGAGCATTATGTCTGCCTAGCCAGTGTAGGGATTCGAGTAGACCAGACGATTACCTTAACTTGGCTCCATTTACTACTGCATTACTGTGAGAGGAAACTGGCCAGCTGACTGGTGTGTGAAGCACCCTCAACTGACTCCAGAACTGACAACAGACTTGATGTGGGAAAAAAAAAAAAAAACTTTGAGAAAAGAACAGAATATTTATGCACTTTGATGTCTCACTCCTCTTTCTCTTTGAAAACAGAACAAGGAGAGAGGAGAGACGGTGAATAGGAGAGCAAAGAAGGAAAAAAAAAAGTCTAAATGGGATGATGAGGAGAATGGAAAAGCAGATAAGCCTGTCCTTTCAGTCAGGAATTTTGATGGGTTTTGTTTGTGTTACGAGGTCTAGAAAGAGTTTGACAGGGCTCAAGGAGATTTTCAGGGGACAGGCCACAGATATGAGTATTGAGGGTGAGCCACAAGATTCAGGGCCAATGTGGTATGGATCAGGAATGCAGGAAACCGTCAGAACCATCCTATTTTCCATCTCCTACCCTGTATTTACGTTCATTCAATTACATTCCAAACGTTTTCCTCATGAATTGGTTGGTGGCTGGCACTGCTGGTTTCCAAGTCGTAAACATGCATATACAGCATGTTTTTTTACATAACATCTTCTCACTGAGACTCTCTCATATCCCGCGTAACTGCAGGCTTTGTGTAGAACCTCCTCAGACAGCTCTTTTAATCCATCATTTCTTCTGATTTCTGATTAAAACCTCAAATGTACAGATTCAGTTTGTCACATCCCTCCTACTCTGTTAATGGACTTTTTCTATCTATCTTTGTCATTAATCGTGTCTTCCCATCAGTCCCTTCCCTTCTTTACCATTCCTCACACCAGGATGCTCCATCAGTGCATCCTTTCTCCCCTACGGACCAATCAGCACTGGTTTCACCGTCTGACTCTCTTCAGTTACCACTCAGCTTGTCATTCTCCTCCTCTGACTCACAAATTGAGAGAAATCCACTGGCCCCAGCATGCTGGAGCTGGCTGACCTCCCCCCACCACACCGTTCTCACATGTACACATGAATTCTTTTTCGCACATTCACACCCACGGGAAGGTAGTTGTACGTCAGACTGGGGCTTGGAACCCATAGAAGGGGCTAGAAGGGGATGCGGTGCTATGCAAACCACTGTCCCAAAGCGCACTATGCTGGATAGCCAAGCTGAGAGGAGTGGGCTTCACGCTGCGAGACAGAACGCTTGGTGTTCCTCCCCTCAGGCAAGGCTGGAGTCAGCACAAGACAGAAGATTGGGATAAAGGAGGGGCAGGAGGTGGAGGGGTAGTTTGAAGAGCATCCCAGGCCTGGCATATCCCTGAGGGAAAAGAGGGGGGCGTATGCTGTGAAGTCCCCCCTCCCCTGCTGACAGAGCCAGGCGCTGGACAATCCATCAGCAAGCTAATCAGACTGATCTGGAGCACACAGGGACTCGCAGCTCTGACGCCTGTGAGGAGCGCTAAAGCTACAGCTTCTGCTGCTACAGATTGGCCTGATTTAAGCTACTCTAGTCGCACTCTCATCAGGACCCGAAGTATTAAAGAGAATCTTACAAGGATGATCTCACTGGGCCCCCCCGATGAGATCTAGGGCACCCTGAGCATCAAGCTCAGCTGCTACAGTATGGTTCTTCAGAGAGGGATCTGCATGTGTTGTTGCAAAAGAATTCTGTTAATACAAACTGAGGAGGAATTAAAGTCGGTTTAAGATTTTAATGTTAAAAGGGGTGGTTGAAAACAAAATTCCCAATAGGACATTTTAAATGCAAGTGTGGGGAATAAAAGCACTTTTCAAAGAATTGAGATACAGCCTCTTCGTCGTTGTGTAATTCACAAGTGGGTAATCTGATGAACAATTATGTAACTGGGTACCTAAACGCTAGCCTAAATGTTACGATATTGAGAGGACTCAAGCTGTATTGAGCAATTCAGAAAACGGAGTAAGAAGCAGAGAAGCAAATGGACAGAGAAGATAAGACTAGAAAGGAAATGGCGTGATTGAAAAGAGAAAAAAGTAACACAGGCTGCATTCGGAAACTCAACAGCGACTGGAGGGGATCTGTTCGAGAAGCTCCGCTGGGGAGCTGTTGTGGAGATTGCTTTGGGAAAATTCAAGGCCTCAAGGTAGAGGCAGATGCTATACTTGATGGAGCGTTCACTAATTCACCGGAGAGCTATGCGGTGTACCATGGGAGGGTGGAGAAAACTCAAGGTGAAAGTGAGGTGTCATCCGTTGAGAACATCCAAAGCCTAAAGGTGTGGCTGGCGACTCTTGGGAAGCGTTCAAACAGTCACACAGACAGCCTGGCTGCATCAGGTTCCCCTGTAGCTTTAAGGCACTTATTCAGAGTTATAAATAGGAAACATCGCAAAAGAGGCAAATTCAATACACGTTTTAGAGATGAAGGATACCCTATGCAGCTGCTCACTGATTAGGATAGGAATGTGGTCCTGAGCTCATTGCTGAGGCCAATTTAGCCAGGTCTGTGTGAATAAATCAAGGCTAAATGAATACATAACCACACCTATAACGCTTCAACGTCTGATGTTGTGAGGAGAACAAACCATTAACACACTCCCAAGTGGCAGCGAGGGAGAAGAGGTAAACAAACTTTTTGGGGTCTAACAGTTCTCCCCTTCTGCGTAACTGTGTGTCAGCAGGGACGACAGGACAGGCTTAGCATATTGCTTTTACATCGCATTAAGATAACTTTGAAGCTGTGAGAGGCCTTATTGGATCTCCAGCGGATAACGGCAGGACAGTGTCGAAGCTTCGCAGCATCTGCCTGAGTAATTAGGACTTCGGGGGATGATAGCAGACGGAAAGAAAGAACAACAGCACGAAAGAGAGACAGAGAGGGTGAGATAACGGAGGGGAGACTCACTGGCACAATGATGGAGACGTCAATGATAGAAACCCTGCAATGTAATTATTATGACCAGACTGAGAAGACAACTAGGGCTCTAGTTTCTTGCTCATTTAAATGCTACTACATGCACTGGTTTGATAACAGTGAGAAAGAGATAGAGGAGGAAGTGAGATAGAAAAATCAATCTCTACACTGTCACTGAAAATGTAATGGCTTATATGCATGACCAGTGTATTCAATATCAATGTCACATCCACATTTATATTAAATGGACAATGCATACATGGATACGCCTACTACAGGTGCTTGTCCTGTGAGAATGTAAGGGGCGTGACGGTGTTAGGGGATGTCATGTCATGCACGATATACTCACTGGTGCAGGGTTCATCTGGCTGATCAGCATCGCCGCGGTAGTAGCCGTTGCGGCACACACAGATGGTGGCAGCCTCAGCTGTGGAGCGGCTGTTAGGAGGGCACTGTAGACACAGACCTGGACCCTGGGTTGATTTGAAGGTACCCGGTGGGCATGCTGTGAGAACAGAAAAACAATGTCAGACAGTGAATGAAGAAAAAAAAAAAATCCACAAGCCAGGTACCATGCATGAGCCAGACATCTGGGTCTAATATATCAGCTAGAACAGCAGGCAGAGATGTGAACAGGCTGAGACAGACAAGAGACCAAACTGACTACAAATAGTCCCACACATTACCCCAGTAACACCACAAAATTCGATGTGTGGATTAAACGAATTAAATATATAACTTGTCCATTAGTGAGCTTTAGAGGTGATGGTTGGCGGATTTTGTTGCCTTTAGACAGCGCTGTTACAACCAGTTGCTGGCTGTAGCTGTGTATTTAACAGGACATGAGAGTGGTACCAAACTTCTCATTTAAGTCTTGGCAAGAAAACAAATATTTCCCAAAATCAAAGAGTACAAATCATGAAAATTCCACTAATGTGCACAATCAGGAGGGCCAGTCTGTCTGACTCTAGCAAACCCAGATGCGTCCCGTTGACAGTTGGCCATTGGGTGCTGTTGGAAAAAGAGTCTGTGGCAAAGTATTGGTAGTTTTTGCATCCTGGTGGTTGCCATTGGCATTTGTTGGCCCTTATCAGCACATATTCTGCCATTTCAGCATGTTAAATCCAAGGCCAAGGCAGTGAGAGGGAGCTGTCTGACAGCAGAGCAGTGGTTTCACATGGTTCTGTCTTATTCTCACCTCCACTGTTTCTTTTCTCCTTCCACCAGTATAAGACCACAGGCTGACAACTCCAGTGTAAAATCAAGAAATGAAAAGCAAAGAAAAACTTTACTACAGTGCAAAATGTTTTCTGACACCTTTTCAATTCGTATTCTAATCATTCACCACAACTGTTAAACCAGATTGATAGTGGCATGAAAATAGTCGGGTAGTTTATTTTCTTTTCCACAATGTTTTTTAGATTAAAATATAGCCTGCTGACTGTATTCCTTCTCTCTCAGACACAGGACAGATGTGCCTGTCAGTAGTTAGCTGATGATCGGCTGTAGAATTTGCAGTATGTCTCAGTACAAATGTTTCAAATTTAACAGGAGACGTGCAACGTGAGGCAACATCATTGGTAGTCTGTGGAGGTTGGCTTGATGTGTTTGAGCCCTAAATTCTAAAGGCCGCGGTGGAGGACAAAGATTATTGTGGCTGATATCACTGCCCCTAAGTCCAGGCAATAACCTAATCCATTTACCCTCATATCCCAAAAGAATACAAAGCTGAGGAGTTTCTGCACTGTGGAAGGATTTACTCACGATAATAACCATGATAAATGTCTAATATTTTAGCGGCTTACTGATGGGGGAGGAAGCCGTGGTGCCGCTACACTCCAGAATGGGGTGGGGAGGGGGGTTATAAATTTAATGGGACAAGCATCTTACAGTTTCTCCAGCTGCGTCTATTTGCCTGAGTTAAAGGTTGTAAAGGCCCGACTGTGGCTGAAAAATGTGATCTAGTTATATTCCTTTTCTCACAGAAATTGTGACAGCCATATTTGGCAGTATTTAAAAAGGGAGAACAAAGCGTGTGCAGCCGAGACATATCAAGAACAAAAGGTTTCATTCGAGGGCTGCAGACTACGGTGAGCCATTGGTTAAGTGTTTCAGATACTAAAAGCAAAAGAAACCAGTTAAATCAGTATCAAATTTGCTTACCACGTAATGTGTGTACTATATCTAAAAGCCCTCTGTTCCAGTATTTATGAAGAGCTTGGTAAATGGAGAGTTATTTAAAGCAATAATGACCAAGGAGTTGGTTCCATTCCGCCTCACTGCCGGGTCAAACCGTGGAGAACGTAGCACACCAGCTATGTGAGAAAAACCTTTAGACCTTCGTGTCATCCGGCTTTTAAGATTTAACTAAAAAAAATTTATGCTTCATTAAAAGAGGACTCCACTGCAAGGCTGCCGTTGGAAGCCAGAGTCTATTTTATTTCACTGTAAAAAAAAAAAGGGGGGGCAGGTTCCTCTTTTTATGACTCTTCCATTCATACCACTCAGCCTGGCTCTCTGATGGGCTGTTAACGAAGGACAGAGAGATAAAGAAAGAAAGCAGGGGAAGGAGAAAGAGGAGGCATCATGCACACACACAACTCATGCTGTTGCCCCCAGCAGAGGCTGCTCTACCATCTCCTTCGGTGGGGCTGACAGACACACTAGAGGCTAACTGACTGACCTCATGTCTAGTCACACAACACTGTCCACACACAGCCAGACCATCACACAAACACACATACATGAACAGACCACAACAACCACAAACAGCTTATCCGACAACCCTAGGAGCTGTAAGGCAGATCACAGATGCCGTGCACAAGGATTTCCCTGTGAGTAAAACACATTGCTATGCTGTGGATGCCCTGGAGCTGTCTGGAAACTAAAGATGCATGTATGGAGCAATATAAAAGAGGTTTCTACGGGGTTTGTAAGACACTACTAAAGGTAAAAATGTTCCTATACGGGGGTGTAAGCCACTGTTTTAGTGTGCAGGAGCTGAAGTCTGCGACCTCTCTTGACTTGTTATACACAGATTTCATGTGTGAGAAGATCAACCTCCTTCTACTGTGAGAATATGCCGGCCCTTAAAAAAACCCCGGCCATATGGGGAAGCAAAAACCAGCTGCAGAGCCATTTTATAACACAATAACTTCCAGAGATATCAGAGATTACAAGGCGATAAAGCACAGATCAAAAATTCATTTTCAGCAGGAGAGGGGCAGAGAACTTATGTGTCATCATCTTTGCTGTATAAAATTCATACATCAGGATGCACCGAGAGCCACATGCATGCACATGGCCATCACACACACACACACAAAGACACACATACACACAGACACACACAAATCTACTGCCCCGACTCCTATGAAAAGGGATCACAATAAGTTGTTCAGTGTATGCTTAATGGGGTGTGAGCAGAATACGTGCAATGGGTTCTGCCCTCGGGTTGTGTGTTTACAGACAGACAGTAGCTAACGTGGACACTCATAAATGGGCAAAAGTGAAGAGAAAAGCAGGGGAGGCTGTGCTGAATCAGCCGTCTGAGATAGCAGTGCTGCAAAAGTGCCTCAAGGCAAACTTGCGAGCAAGAAAATGCATATACACACACTCTCCTCGACTCATGTATACACTCACTCAAATAAACACACACCCTGAAAAACACTCCCACACTGGCACCAATGCTATCCTCACCTCCAGAATACATTTACTGAACTGATTTACACAGTGACACGTGTAGAGCCGCTGCTAACCCCATTAAATGAAATGGTGCACCCGCATTTTCCGCCACTTGACTAGCATATGCTCTAACCTGAGATGATTTAATGTCCCTCCTTGGACAACTGAAGATGCTGCGATCAGCATTACAGGAGGGGAGATGAGTGACAGCCAGGCAAAAACAAACAGACAGTGATGCACACACACATGCAAACACTTTCCACCCAGCACAGGGTGTATGTCCGTCTAGATCATAACTCCTACCTTGGAGCCGAGGCTCTCTCTCTAATTGACACATAATATGTGAATGAATCCTTGCATTGAACTCATTAATTAGCGGCTCACTGATCTACCTCACAGAGCGGGAGGCAGGGAGGAAGAAACAGATATGGGCAGAGGCAGAGAGAGAGAATGAGAAAGTGATGTGAGCAATGTTAGCAAACCCTCAGAGGTCTCGTTCTAAGGGCGGGCAGCGGTGGGCTGCATAGTGTTATGCTTCATGAGTTTGGAGCTGAGCCCAAAGTCTTTTCCCCTGATTTGTGAATATTTAGATTGGAGGAGGCCTGGAGTTCCTGTCCTGCAGAAAAAATGCACATAGACCCATCACTCATCAAATGTGTTGGTTTTCAGGGACAGGAGGGGATAGAACATTAGATCAACAAGCAATTAGTCTCCCCAGTGGGAAAATAACCCACAACTGAACTGAGTGCATGCAAAAAACAAAACATTCCTTCCTTTCAAGTGGTCTCTATAGGATTCTCTCGCTGCATTGTTCTCTCCTCCTCTACTTCTCGCTTCTTCTCTGCCCTCACTTTTTTTTTTTTTTTGGTCTGTCCCACCGGTAATGAATTGCTCTGTCTCTTCTACCACCTTTCCTCCCCTTGCTGCTTTCTTGCTTTGATTGACAGGTTTGAATCCTCGTTAAGGTTGGCTGTCTTTCTTTCTCTCTCTAGCTCACTCTGCGGCGAGTTGACAGAGGTATGGCAGCTGCTGATCACTTGCTCGCTACTCATCACAGTCTAACTGTGACGACCTCATGTCACGGCAAGCCTGACCGGGAGAGATGAGAAGATGATCTCCTCACTGTCAGTCATTTTCCCAGCAGGTACTGTTCCTCTTTAGATTGCTGCCATTCACAACAATCTCAATCTGAATGTAGCTCATAAACAAGCACGTTGATCACACGTGTCCAAATCCCAGATTCATCTGGGGAAAACTTTGATTGTGCTTCCACACAACAGTGATGTATTGATTGGCCAGGACAAATGCTACATGAGAAGATTAGCGATATGAACTATGGGCAGGCTTTAACAGTCACTGATGGGCAGAGCCAGAAGTCAGTGCTCAGAGGTTACCACGACTAGGCAATGGGTTAGCTGAGCATATAATATAGTGCACACCACAGGCAATATATCATACATGAAGGCACACTGGTACTGTGTCACATAAGGTGCATGTGCTCAGAATGTGCAGTTGCAGAATGTATATAGCCCATCAAAATCCAGGGTAATTGGGAATTTATAGAGGCGGTGGAATAAGAATTACTTTAGCTTGTCACCCAAGCATTAGCAGGTGTGTGTGAGATAAAATGGAAATGTACAGTTAGGAGTAATAAAAAGTCAGTGCAAAGGATTATGACCAAGATGGGTTGTTTTGGAAATGGCTTTCCTACTCAAACCCAATCAAAGGTACAGGGCACAAAGTCCTCCCCTGGCTTTTCCTCTGGCATCACTCTGAAGTATGTATGAAGGTTTTAAACCACCAGAAATGGCTTGGCAGCAAATTGTGGGAAAGGCAGTCAAATGTATGCAGCTCTTGATGTGGAAAGGTGCTCAAGCTTGTGTGATAAATCTGAGATTTAAAGGAAAGAGCTCCATTCTGTAATATGAGATACTTATCGCTTAAAATTTCTCCAGCACTCCAATGTTGACGTTTAGCACCAAAGTTAAGCACATTAAAGTTATGACTCATGTCAAGACATTTTCTTTTCTAAAATAGCTATTTGCCTGATGAAATCCACATAGATTTTTCCCAAAGTGCACACAGTTTTACTAATTTCAGCTTTGAAGCACCAACTCTGCTTGTCTGAGGTTTTAAAAGATTTTGTAGAGTGGGTGCGTGACTCACAGAAGGGCACAGAGTTGTGAGTTAGCATCAGTGACCCTTCAGCACAACTCTTGGCTCAACGAGACACCCTTAACCCTGGCCCTCATCCATCACATGGAATGGATCACAGTCTTAACAGGCTTTGGAGTCATGCATACACCCCCACTCACAAACACTCATACAGACAGGCTTATGATCGGGTCAAGACCCCAGTTGACCCCTATTTCACTACTTTGTTGCTCAGTCATTCAGAAAGACAGATCTCTACCACTCAAACCACAGGAAGCTGCGTACATGCCAAGTGCATGCCTGTATAGATTTGCCTATGCGATAAATCACAGAGTATCAATCGAGTGGTGAAATGAACATGTTTGTTAGACAGAGGGGACACAAAACGTGGCAGGACAGCCAACATCTTCAAACAAAAAGGCAATCAGCGCTGCACCCGATTGGTATTCAGCCTCACTCTTCTGTCATTGTTCATTTTCCACCAACAATCCACGTAATGAGCTGCTTTTCCAACCCAGGTGTTCCATTTCTCCACAAGGTCATTGAAAAACACAATACAATTATTTGAGACAGAGGCATGGCTGGAAACAAAGGCTTGTCAGAGTCATCAGGAAATGCCCGCAGGATATTAAAAGTCAGGGTAAACTGCCTTTTAGGGTTATGATTTATTCATTCATAGAAACTGATTCAAGAACAATTTTGCATATTTCTCATAAACTGCCAACACATGTCAACCGGGACTCATGAAACCCATTTCAGCCCAAGATCTGCTACTACAATGTATATAACTTCTCACAAGTGCGGCCATTTCTTTCTTTTACTTCAAGGCATGCATGGTTCACATGGGTGATGTCACTTGGCACGTCTGGTCAGCGTAAGCCTCCGCTACTCCCTGTCATCACCCTCTAATCTCACAGAGAAAGAGAGAATGCGAGTAAGAATAAAAGAGGGCCGGAGAGGTTTTCTCAGGAATAAAGCGCCGGTTGAAAGAGTGCAGTGCTTGAAGCATACCTCGTCTGCTTTTGTTAAGAGCTGCGGTGCTGAAGAGTTCCTCCCACAGAACACTCCCCCTGATCATTAATCATCTGTCCATTCTGGCCCTGTCAGAGCCTCTCTTTCCATCTAAAACGCACACCTTCACCCACACCCACACCCCAACCTGCTCGCGCACACACAAACTCCCCCACACACACACATAAATTCACACACATACAACTCCTCTAAACTTTCTGCTGTCTTGGTCTAGCTGCCTCTTCACCGAACACCTCTCATCTTGACATACCTGTCCTCTCAACTAGCCAATACAGCAATGTCTGACGCTGCACAAACCCCACTGAACAATACTTAAACCCCCTTGAGAAAGCTCAGATATCCTCCAATTAGGGTACCTTTGAAACTCCACACAGTGCTATATTGCAGCGTAGTCTCCTATCTGAAAAGAGAAGTGTAACAGACCACATAAGGAGCTGAAAAAAGAGAAGTAACAAACAAATGTGCATCATAGGAAAAAAAAACGCTTCCTCTGATCAGTTTTTGACACCCATTAATGCCCTCATATTCGGTAAATAATAGCGGCTCAGCACCATACTCCTCTGTGTGAGCATGTTTGTAGAATGAAAATGATGTCTGACTGGACTCAATAGAGGGCAGTGCAGCAGTGAAACAGCTAGAAGATGAGAGAGAGTCCAGCTAAAGAAAATAAACAGGCTTGTGTGTGATATCTCTAAAATAATCTGTTTGCTTCACATAAGGATGTGAAATCCAACAGTCTGCCTGCTAATGCTAATGAACAGAGCAGGTGTCTGCTAGACAATGAATGTAGGAAGACACATTCTGTTAAAATTAAGGTGTGTGTGTGTGTGTGTGTGTGTGTGTGTGTGTGTGTGTGCGTATGCGTCAGCCTTAACAAACCAGCGCACAATTTAGCAGACAGCCCACGCCCCTGGGCAGGCTGTTACCATGGTAACCTCACAGCCAGTATTTTTTTGGCCCACACTTTCCCTTTGAACAGCCGGCCAATGACAGACCAGCCGACTGGGAAATCTGGCTTACTGAAAGTGCATGCACGAGTTGTGTGTCTGCATGTGCATTCATATCTGTGTGTGTGTGTGTGTGTCTGTGTGTGTGTGTGCGTGTGCGTGCGTGCATTATAGGGGTATGATACAGATCAAGAAAGATATATAATCTCTTAGCTCCACACAGACTCGTCATCACCGAGTGTTGCGTTGGCAGTTGGCCGCTCTGTATCGCGCATGGCACATTGGCTCAGGTCAATTTTATTTCCAGGAAGATGCAGCTACGTGCCAAGGCAGTGAGCGTATCTTTCAGATAGAGGAGTGGTCAGAGAGGAGCGGGGGAAAGAGATTGAGAAGACGAGGAGGCATTGGTATTCCAGGAAACTCTACTGTGCCAATCCATCCCTGGCTGGCAAGGTAGAAGAGAAAACCGCCCTCCGAAACATATCGGCGCTCAGCAGGCAGTAACATGTGCTTGCACTACAATCTACACTGTAATCAGAACCTAACAGGGGACTGACCAGGCTCATTGCCCGCTGCCAACTAACAGAGACAAAAAGGGGGAGCGGCAAGACAGACAGAGATGGAGGGTTGCTCGATGAGGGGTGAAATCAGTCAAGGAAAGTTCTGTGAGCAAGGAGCATTTTATTGTCAGTGTTTGATTGCAATATGATTGCAGCACTGATTTGATCAATCTGAAATCACAAAAGCCCCATAGATTCCCGACGTAGGCACATTAATGCGATGGTGTTAGGATATTCACAAACGTTATTGTCAAATTAAATCCATTTTGTAAGCTCTCACTGCAAATGGTCCTTCAGCTATCTGGAGATAAGAGTCAGGAGTCAGTTGTTGCGTCTCATGTTGAGTCGTCTGTGGATCACGACTTGCAAAGAAGGATGATCAGAATGAGGTAATAAAATCAGCAGTTACAGGCCCCGTCAATTACCTTGCGATTCTGTCGCACGGTGAATAAAGTATATGTTCCAAGATAAATAGCTTTCTCTTTCTTACCACTCGAAGTTGTGAGAGACCATTAGCTTCCTCTGTCTCAGCACTTGTCTCTTTTAAAAAGGATCCAGCTCATTAACTTCATGGCTAGATCAATTAATCTATAGCAGTTATCCAAAGATGCCCACTCTTGCTCTTTTTGCTCCTTTGCTGTTGCTCTGCTCAACGCTGTCTATTACATTTACAGCCTTCGATCCTTTTTTTTCACCGCTCATAGTCTTGGTCATGAGCAGAGCTTAACCTGATGAGAAACTGTGGATTGTGAACAATAAATTGTTATCCTGGGTCTGAATTATAGACTGAGAAAAAAAGCTTGCTCGGAAGTTTACCTTTTCTGTCTGTGTAGAATTTGAAACTGGGGGGGGGGGGGGGGGGAGTGATCAGAGATTTATCAGCCAATCCAGTCATTTGGAAACAGCGAGACACTTTACCTGTGTAGCTTTGCCTGATGCATAATGTAGTATATGCCTTGGTGCCACATTAGAGTTTTTGTATTTGTTATTTCTTCACATATTGTGTAATTGAAAATGAAAGTGGACATGAACAAAGATTCAGGCTTCAAGCTATGAGCTTGCCGCACTGCACAGTGTATAGTCCTACACAGCATGCACTGCACACAGAGTTGAGAGCAGCCGCAGTAATCTATGTGAGTCTTTATAGAAAACAACAAAGGGAAAGGACAGACTGCAGGTAAGTGTTGTGAAAAGTAATCTCTTCATGTAAATGAGAATTTTGTTTTGCCATTTATGATCAAAGAGAACCATCAACTTCTTGACAGGCTTTGTAGTTGTTTTCATGGAATCGATTTTCTTTATTGTTTTATTTGATTTCTAAATCCTTGTTCTGCTACTAATACAAACAGAGAGCGAGTGAATATAATTAAGAAGCCACAAAAGAAATTATATGTCTTGGTGTTAATGAATAGAAAGAAAATGATCAGCATTAGTTCATTCTAATTTTAGATTTTTCATTTGCATGTATACCTCTGTGGAGCTCGGGATTACAGCTAAGTTGCTTGGCATTAAAGCAATGTGCTTGTAATATTGATTGAATACAAAATGCACTTTCCATGCTACACCGTAATAGGAGTCACTCTCAGGTGTAGTATTAGAGTAACAAGGATTCTGACAGATCGGCTCCCTGAGCCAACAAGATCTGTCCTGTGGATTGATTTTTTTTTTTTTTTCAAACTGGCTGCTTGTTTCATTCCTATGAATTATAATCAAGAGAAAAAACAATTCATTCATCTTGTGTGTATGTCTCTAAAATATATCCTTTAAATGTATATTTGTCCCAGTTGTCCTATTTTGCAATCCAAAAGCACTGAACTCCAAACATTCAAGTGATTGCTGGGCAGTACCTGCTGGTACCTACAAATCTGTCACCATAATATCACCCAAACAGATTCTTTAACAGTGAGTCAGCAGGGTTGGTATGAAGCCTGAGTGCTTGTGCTGCAGCAAGGCTGCAGGGAGACTGTGTCTGAGATAGAGGGTAAGATTCTCAGGAGGACTTAACATCATATGAATTAAATGAATGAACTAATTGTTTTAAGCACTGCCATCTATTTATTCATGGCAACATTAACAAAGGGCCTTAAAACAGCTGTGAGAAGTCAGACAGGGTGTTTTATTATCCATTCCCACGCCCAATAAAAACTGTATTATTTATTACATTTGTTTGAAATTAAGTTGCAAAGAGTTTTTTATGCACATCTGCATACCGCTGTAAAGGTTTTAACTGGATGAGATGATAACGTCAAACACAAAGCACTTGGTAAACAGCTCAAAAACTAGACGCAACGTAAAGAGAATTTAAAACACACTTCCATTGAATTATTTAATCGTGCATATTCACATTTTGTATTTAAAAAAAGAGAGACAAAAAAAAAGAAATCTGAGGCTAACCCACTTGCAAGTAACCCCCTCTGAATCTAGCTGAAAAGCCCTGATCTCAAAAACACGTATTTCCTGACCAGCTTAGCTAATGTTAAAATGCTTTGAGGACCGCTATAGCAAGGCTTAACAATAGCTTCAAATACCCATGTATCCTAAAATACCCAGCCCCTTGGCTCAGGGTTGAGGCCCCGCTAATGAGTGTAGAGGCCTGTGAAGGGGGGATGAGTAATTATGCACATTTGAAGGTAGCAGAGGAGTAGAGTGATAAAACAACTGGAAAACGAAGGTCCCTTCACTGTTTACTATTCCCTAATTTGATTCCTAATTGAGCGTACATAACACGATGTTTACACCAAAATATTCTGACAAAGACAAGCAGCCACGGCTGAATCACACAGCTGAACACGGCCTGCTCTTCCCTCCCGATGATCTCAGAGAGTGTAATCACTGGAGGCCCCTCCATCCCCGACATCATCCCCACATAGAAGTGTGGTGACATGATTCCGACCTATGACCCATTAGTAAGCGTCCTCACCCTGTCATGCTGATGCTGACATTTTCACATGTGGCAAGGAGGCTGTCAGACACAGTAGGAGGCCAGAGGTTAGTGGTAGAGTGGATTTGCAGGTGGATGACAAGAAAGAAAAAGGGAGAGAAAACACGAGTCTGGCTTTCTGAAATCCAATGGCGAGTTTAGAGCCAACCCTCC
Organism: Chaetodon auriga; assembly: GCF_051107435.1. Classification (NCBI taxonomy): domain Eukaryota; kingdom Metazoa; phylum Chordata; class Actinopteri; order Chaetodontiformes; family Chaetodontidae; genus Chaetodon; species Chaetodon auriga. The sequence goes on from NC_135085.1 coordinate 13,321,710, forward strand.
AGCCGTAGACCACGTCACTGATAAGAGAAAAAGAGGTGGACAGGCAAGGTTGGAGAATAGATGAGGGGAAAGGTGGCGCGAGCAGCACAGTGATGGAGAGGTCATCGGGACCAGCACTGCACCCTGGGACAATGATGACATCAACTATCACAAAAACAGCTACATCAATACAATTATGCATTCGCCAGCGAGATGTTCCTCCAGCTGTACCAGCATATCTGCTGTTCATCGCCCCTGCTGCTATTATGCCTAATGGGAAATAATGATAAAATGCTCTGCATCAAAAGAGAAGACACAAATTATGTGTGAAGCGTGGGAGAGGAAAAGTGACCGGGATCAGGGAAATAGAGTGTGAGAAAGGGAGATACAGAGAAGTGGGAAAGTGAGTGCAAAACAAAGTGAGAAAGCACTCAGGAGTGCATCTTGTCACTCAAATTGTTGGTGGCAGAGTCCCACAATATGCGTGTTGTGCAAAGCAGCCATTTCTCATTGCATACTAAGTGACGGCCAAGCTATTATTTCTAAAGCTGACAATAGGCAAAAGAAAAAAAAACAAAAACGGCTGAATAATAAATGCTGTTTAGAGGGACTATGCATCTGCCCTGGCCAACATAGACGGCTCCATTCATGGTTCAGGAAGGGTGTGCTTTTATCCATACAAAACTGATGAATCTGTTGACATCAGGCCCAGGCATGACCAGAAAAGTCAATGAATGACTGACGTGCATGCGAATATATTCTGCTTATACTGTACAAAGACAAACGGATGTGTTCATCAAACATTCTGTCGCATAGCGTGAATGAACACAGGTTGAACCTTTCCTCTGGCACGCAATGCACCTGCAGCCATGAAATCCTCCAAAGGTGGCCTGGCTCACCGCACATCAATATTCATGTCATATTTACATCTGCATGACCTCCGCACAACCTTATCAGGGAGGTGTATTCCCTTCCAGACAAACAGACACGCACTATCACACAGACACGGTGTGTGTGTGTGAAGTGCAGCCCACACCCCACCTGTCCACATCCGGACAGCACTGACCTTTATCAGGCAGCCTTAGTCAATATGCCCCAAGGTATGAAACTGGCAAACATATGCGCCCATTGTGTGTGTGTGTGTGTGTGGGATGCAGCCACATGGGACGACTTATGCCGCATGAACATTTTCACGCACCATAAGACTGATGGAGAGCAGAAATCAATCATTTGGATGAAGAGTGATGGACAGACAGGCGCTGATAGATAAGGAATATTTTGGACATTGGAAAATGGAACATCACCACAACTGATGGCGAGAAGGTGGAAGAACCTATAGAACTATAAATGCAAGAAGCAACTGTTAGCATCACAGCAGTCAAACAGTAAGAAGTTAAAAATGGTTCAGACTGATGGTTTGTGATAATTATAACAGTAAACTGGAAGAAAGATGACGATTATGTATGTATAGTAAAGGCTAATATATGTGTGCACGTGTAGATTACTTAAAAGTGTGCGGACAATCCTTATTAGGTCTTTGTGACATTGTGGACTTTGGGAAAGACATCAATACTTTGTCCAGCCGAGAATTAGGGGGAAAAACAACACGACCAACTGGGAAACTGGATTAACTGTATAAATGGCAGAAAGCCATTAACATGAGGGTACAGTCTAACAAGTAAGCACAAGTGTGTGTTTGTGTGTAAATGACAGAAAGTGTCCATCAGTTTGTGCATGAGGGGAGACACATGAAGGAGAGTAGTTTGATTTCAGATGCTCCCAATTAATCATTTAATGAATCTCAGCAGCCTACACACACTGCAGTAATCACTCTTAAGGTCAAAAATGTGCAAATGTGACAACAAGCATTCAGGCTCATAGCTTTGCTGGCCACAGTGACATTTTCTGCTCACATTTCTTCTACAATTGCCACATTAACAAATTAAGGCATAAAAAGTAAGTGTATGCTGGCACATTGGTGGTGGCATTGGTGCTCTTTGAGCTGTTGTAATGGCACAAGTAGAATGGCACATCACACACACACACACACACACACACACACACACACACACACACACACTGTACAGCTGTTTGAAGACAGCAGTTTCAGGGCAAATGCTGAATGCTTCATTTACTGATGCAGTGCCACTGTAGGCGATGACCCGGGAACATTTATGGTCTTGTGTGTTCACATTCTGCATGACTGGAACTTACATCAAACACAAAATGGCACAGACACAGTGACATACAGTATGCACTAGAACCCTGTATATTCACAGCAATAAATTGCACTAATGAACACACTCAGATGTGTACACATTGCAGCGCATAACTGCATAAATGGGGTCAAATAAATGATATGCAGTGGCATCATGTATGCATGAATACACACATGTCCGTGCAAAGCATAGCAAAGAAAAGTCAGACATATCTCTGTAGATGTCATGCGTGTCCTCACATGTCAACAGGCATGCACACGTTCTTGTTGTCACAGTGCATTCATACAATTTGAATGCAAATGTTATGCAAGGGCCCGTCTAAACTCTGCATGCACGAGCATCCAAAAATGCATCAGCACATGGGGTGTACACACCTTCCCTTGGGTGCACACAAATGCACAGGCCAACTTACCACACTCACACACACACCTTTGAAAACACACCTTCCCTAGGCAGGACATATTGGATTAGGAGTGATTTTTTTCCCTTGGCTCTGTCTCAGAGGTGCTAGATTAAATGCCATTCCCACTTTACTACAGATAGCTTGAAAATAAATCATACTATCCATATACACACCCATGAAGAAATTTGCACACACACACTCACCCACCCACACACGCACGCACGCACGCACCCACCCACACACACACACACACATTACACACACACACACAAACAAACACACATAAATACTGAGAAACTCACACAGGGAGATATATAACATGTTGGCACACCCAAACACTAAAGCACCTGTACGGTCCAGCGCGTCTGCTCTTTGTATTTCAATCACTGAATCAATGGTTCTAAATTGATTGTAGCTGAGCAGGGGCCAGAGATGTTCCCCCTGGCTCGCTGCCCTGGCCCTCTATTGATTAGATCTGAGAGAGCCAATTGCTTTCACACTGGATTAAGGTGTTCCGGAGCAGTGAGCAGGGAGAGAGAAACAGGGAGAGAGAGAGAGAGAGAAAGAGAGAGAGTCGGCTTTGCAGCTTGGGAGACACAACAACAAAGCGCTAAGATCAGGCCAACAACACTATTAATTAGTTAACAACCTCTTCCTATGAGGAGAACACTACATAAACACGCACACACAAACATGTGACGGCCTCATACATACGCACACGCACACAGACACACACAATGTGTGCAGACACACTGTAAGGGATTACAGTACTTTTAAATCAGACACACGTTCCAGAAATATGTAAATCTGTTTAGACGAGCAAACTCTTTCTGTAACAATGACATTCAGACATATGCTTGCAAGCACACACACACACACTCACCTACACACACAGACGCACACCTCTACGTTGCAATCCTTCAGATCAGAAGGCACTAACACAGATCAAGGGTGTAATCTCATTTGACCCTGGAGCTAAGTAGCCCAGGGCAACAGCATTACACTTCAAAGCTTCACTCTGAGTTTGTTACACATTCCAGCTCCAAAGTCTTATGCACTGTTACCTAGAGGAATCAAACCAAACTTTACTATCAGCCGGCATCACAGGATCTGTTCTGACCTGGATCAAATGATAAATAAACTGCGAGAGGTGGATAAATCTTTTTTTTTTTTTTTTTTTTTTTTAAGGTAGCACTTCTCCCCTTCCCCAATATCTGTCTCTTGTCTGCATTCATCTTCCTCTTGGGCAGATTCGTATTCCACTGGGGGCAGTGTTAAGCAGGACATCCACTCAACACCCCATCACTCTTCCTCTCCATACAACAATTAGCCGCTGCTGCTTCTCTGTATGGAAGAATGGGGAGGGAGGGACTGGGTTAAAGAGGCCCCGGCCTCAGCCAAAGACAGGCCCTTTTGTCTGGCCCGAGGTCCCCCTCTCACATCATTTCCACAACAGGGAGACTTCCAATCCAGATTATAGTATTTATGAAAATGAAGAACTGTGTGCTCTGAGATGGGGCCCGCACAGGCGACGTGGACCAGGTTCACGAGAGCCAGTGAAAAGGCCCCTCACTCTGAGTGCTCACGGAGGCGTTTCTCAGGGAGCAGCAGTCCTATTCACATGGCATTAGGGGTGTAAAAGCATCACATTGACTGCGTGAGTCAGGCAAGCTCAATATACATTTGGTTAATACCTCTATTGTCGCACTCCTTCTATGACTGCTCTCCTAGCAGAGCACGAGTGAAGGAGGAAAGCGGCAGAGAGGGAATTAAAGAGGCAGAAAAGATGAGATAGAGAGGGGAAACAACAGAGGGAGGGAACAGGATTTGCTGGCCCATTCATGCCGTGATGGGTGGGAAGCACACACAGACACGCCTGTGCGCACACACGCATACGTGCACGCACATATGCACACACAATAACGTCCTTCTGAAAAGGCTGCTGTGAGCCCTGTTTGTAGGAGTCCGCCATGTCACTTGGCTCACACCGTAAACTTGGCGAGAGTCAAGAAACTCAACAGACCTGCAAAGCCAAAACACATAATGATAGGCCAACCACGGTAGCCAGTAATATGAAGGTCAGTTTATGGGGAAGTAAGAGAGAAAGATAGGTAGGTTGAAAAAGAGAGAGGGACAGAGAGGCAGAGATATTGTGAAATTGACTGAGTGTATGAGCATGTGTGCCTTTGTGTCCCTATCACTCTGTGTTTGGTTCATTCCCCAAAGGGTCTTATTATGCTTGGCGCTGGCTTCAACACAAAGGCAGCGTCTCTGTATCTCAGCCCATCCAGCTCCCCCAGAGAACATTCTCGACACAGCAAATCCATTTGTTTGTCAGCTTCTGCCTCTATTCGGACTTGGACTAATCAGATATCATTCTCTTTGAGAAGCACACCACTGTGCAGTCTGGCCTAGCACTACAGTAACACCTCCCAGCACTAAGATAATAAATCTCCGCTGTTTCAGAGAGGACTTTTTGAATTTGTAAGCACATACAGTGTTAGAGGGTTAGTTATAAAGTTATCCCAGAACAGCAGAGAATTATCTTTCTAATAATGAGTTCATTGCCTCGAAAAATTATCTCTCCTTCCATAGAAGTCACCATTTACAGGTGAGCCTAGTGGCGGGTGACTGCAGACTTCCTCTTGAAGGGTGTTGTCGGAGGTGTTGGCCCTTGAATTGGCTGAAGATTATTAGGATGTTATTGTTAACTGCAAAATGTGCCTTAGGGATAACTGTCAATCGACGACAAGGAACATAACATCCTGTTTTCAAAAACAGCTGTCTAATCCAAGCCTAGCAGCACAACGCAGGTAGGAACTGAGAGCACACTGCTTCTTGATCGTGCTTGAAACAAAGTGCTTTTAAAAGACTTCTCCACATATTAACACTGTTGGACTCATTTTCAAACTTGTAGTCTTCAGTCCCCACCAACCACTAATTTATCAGATCTTGCACAGCTCCCTCTGGAGCGACTATACATTTCAGCATTTTTTCCACATGGACGGTAACGCTCCACAAGACTTGTTAACAGGCTTTGGTGCGTAAAAGCTGTCGAATTCCCCTTTAAAGAATATGAGAGACGTCACTGAATGCACGGGATACTGCACCGGTGACAGCACATCTAGATGCCTATAGGATAGCAGACTAATCTATATGAGCTAATTGCTTAGTGTGAGTCACTAAGCAGCCTAATTTCTATCGTCAGTGATAACTAGGCCAAAAACGCCTCTGAAATCTTGAGTCTGCTCCAAAGCAGAGGTAGATAAGGGCTATCAGCTCTAATAGGTAAAGATGTCTTAGTCATTCATCAGATTTCATGTGTTGTTTGAACTCAGTTTCACGTCACTCAAGCTACTGTGACAATGTGCCAAGGTTGCCTCTATGAATACAAAACATGAACTGAACCAAGTTTGTTCATACTGCTGATTTAATTAGTGAGGTCGGGAATGTCAGGATTGCTCAAAATGCACATTTGAAATAGACAAAATTACAGCATCATGTTTTGACCTCATATCCCTTTTATTTGGTTTTACACATTTTACTGAAGCTCTGTAAACTATGATGCACAAAAACTGCAATCAATCCAACCTCCAAACAAGACGTACCACTGTAACACGTAGGCAGCACTCGACCTGTTGACACAGACTGTTCCCACTCGTCACACAGTGAAAGCATGGTGGGTGTGTCACGGGTTTTCATTTCAAAATGCAGCCAAAAAGAGACTGAGAGGTTAGCAGGCTTGATTGGACCAAACACACTTTGAAGATTTCATTAAAGTTGAGTTGCCCCAGCTGATGAGGATTTGCTAAGCTCTCACCTCATCTAAACCGAGCACACACACACACACATAGAAATAAACAGGGACACACACATGCACATGCAAAAGCGCCACACAGATTTGACTACAAGTCTGGCTATGCTAATTCCGGTCTGGGAGAAAAGCTGCAGCCCCCCAGCCAGTGTGGGAACTCAGTAAACAAATGGAGCACAAAGCACAAAGTGCTCAAAGAGAGGATTACCAAGTCGCTCTCTTTCTCTTTTTTCTCTTTCTCCTTTTTCACACTGCCTCCCCAACACACACACACACACACACACACACACACACACACACACACACACACACACACATATAGATAGACACACACTCCTCCTCTCTCCTATCTTGCTTTCAAGATTCAATATTCACACAATGTCTTCTCCAGTGGGCGTTTTCGGAAGACAGCCATCGCAGGGGGCCCTTGGCATGAGGAGTGACAACAAAGCCAAGATCAATAATTTGTCACAGAGATGCGTCTGCCAGATTGAGCTTCATAGGCTCTTCCTGTCTATCAGTCTGAAAAGAGACGTTTCCTCTGGTTTCTGCAGAACCGCACGCCCTGACCCCGAAAAGTACACTCTGTGTTTACTGTCAACGAAAACATGCAATTAAACGTGCACAATGACACAGCACATTGTGGATTATGGGAGTTGTCTAATTGCTCGGTAATTGCATATTGTGCAGGTTTTGAGGTTGTGTTTGATATGACCTGCCCAGTTATAGGGAGCCGAGTTGGTTTAGGATAATGCGTGGTGTCATAACATAGATTACACAGGCATAATTCTTCACGTATGTTTAATCGGGGTTACTAAGAGAGCACTTAAAGTGGAACTGTAAGGCTATTTGCTTCAAGTGTGCGCGAATTATGGCAAACATGATTAAGTTATGAAATTGGACACGCAAAGTTCAGCTCGAGGTGATGGAAATTGTGTATGTGTGTGGGTGCGTGTGTTCATGCTGGTGTGTGTTGGTGCATTTGTGTGCAGGCCTCCCACAAAAAAGGTTCATTTTCTTACAAGCTTTGACCCAAAGTCCAGAGATTTTGAGCCTTGAATTGATTTCAGGCACCCATGCGGATTGACAGAATCAACACAAAGCATTGAAGAAATGTCGTTTTTGCTTACAGGATTTGCTTATTGCAAAGACCAACCTCACCACGCTGACTGAATGCCAAGCATCCAAGCCATCCATCTACAAGAACAGTAATCTATGATCACTAAACAACCTTTAAAAGCGCAGGCTTGTAACTTGGAGACTGGTGGAAACAGCCTATGAGACAACAAATTCGCACTCTTGATCAGTTGAATTTTCTGCTGTTACTCAAATTGTAAACAACATATGCTGTCTTCTTACAGCTCGACACATAATTTGGGTTTTATTTTGCCCAGGTTTTGATCCGTCGTAATCTTCTGCTGCCACCCCAACACAATGGAGACGAATTGAATTTTTGTTTGTGGTGCTTACATCGCTAAAAATCACATCTTAAAAATCAACAGCAACATTTCTTTTCAAAATAAGTTTTTCCATTACTGTTAACTTTGCTATTAACGGTTTTCATTTTAACTACTTTCCACTTAAAAAATAGACTATGAGGCACTGGAAGAGGCAAAAATTCCAAAGATCAATATCTAAAAACTGGTCAAATAAAACCAAAATGCTTTGCAATTCTGCATGAGCAGATACCACTAGAGGTTCAGTGAGGAAATATGCTTTTTATTTTATATAAATTGGGTGAACTGACACTCCAGTAATAGAACATTCAGACCTTGTTCCAGGCTGCTATGCCGCCACATTCTTCTTGGTTGCTCTGTTGACTAGTTCTCACTGCATGTGGAATGAACGGAGGTATATTGGCCTTACTATAATTGCAATTCAATTCTAATTAGATCGTCACTCCGCAAGTTCCACAACATAACCTTGACTAATCCACATCTATCATCCTGCTGCTGATAACCTCCAGGAGGGGATGAGACAGTTTCCGAGAATTGAAACGTGTCCCTCTGCCATCAAACCAAACATGCCTGGCTGTGTTATTAGAGGAACAGTGAATATTGATGGACAGTGATGAGAGAGAGGGAGAATCAACAAATGAGGGGTGGTGGAGAGGGGCGAGTGTTTGTACTTCCTCGACCGGGGGGGGGGTTCCTCATTACTGCCTGCATGAATGTACTCAAGAGGGGGGAAGAGGAGACATAAAAGAATGAGTGAGATGTGGGGGCAGAAAAGTACAAAGAGACTGAAGGCAGTTTTCTGCTGTCCAGATTGACTCTTCTCGTGACATTTAACTTGTGGTCCCTTGTGAAGACAACACAGAGACAGAGACAGAGACTTTTCCACAGCATTATTGATGATGTCTTTGTTCTTAAATGTGCAATCAAAACTTAAAAGCATAAGGTGAGGGATTTGATTGATGCGGGTCACAGTTGCGGTGGAGGGGGGTGGTGAAGCGGAGGCCCTTGTAGCGCTGGGCTTTTGTGTTTTGCCAGCCAGGGTGACACAGGCAAATTAAGCGGAGCCCCAGCCATCTGCTGAATGTTAGGGGTCCTTTGTCCTCCCCGTGACTCTCGCTGGCCTCAGCACCCAGTGTCCATCACTGACTGAGGACAGGAGTGGAGAAGACCAGCACATTTTCCCTCATATTTCATCAAATATAGACGCTTGGTCAGGACCCCTTAAGTGGCTTTTTTCAGCGTGCAGGGCTCCGCGGTCAAGTTAGCAATAATAAATATGCAGCGTCTGGTTAGACTTTCAAAATAAAGCCTGCTGAGAACAATAATAAACATGTGGTCAACCCTGTGAAATGGTCGCACTTTAGGTAGGTTTATGTACCAAAACTACTTGGTTAGATTTAGGAAAAGATCATTGTTTGGCTTATTTTACACTGTTTGTTTTTTTATCCCTGTCTTTTCTATGTGAAGCACTCACTTGGTGATTTTTTTTTTTTGTTGTAACGCACTTTGAGCCGCAATCTCTGTATGAAAGGTGCTATACAAATAAAGTTTATCATTATCATTATTATTAAAATAAGTATGTTAGTTTCAAAGGCTCCTTACATAGATTACATTTTGTATGTTATGTTACTTCAGTTCCAAAAGAAATAAGCCTTCGCTTTTGGTGTAACACAGCTGTGCTTGACTCATTCCATCACCCCAACTTCCTTCATAGGTTCTTGCCTTTTATACTATGTAATTTGACACATTGGGCGTAGGAACGGGCTGTCTATGAACGTCTATCGGACTACCCTGCACAATGAAAAATGAGGCTGAAGGAGTACCCAGTGCCTCAAAAGTGACGTGGACGAGTTGGGAGTGAGAACAGGTTGACCAGACATACAGGGACTGATAACATGACTGAGACTGAACTAGAGGAAGAGAACTGAAAAGGATTTGGCGAGTGAGATTGAAAGAGATGTCAGGTCAAAGTGGAGCCTTCTTGAAAAAGTTCCTGTGCAGCAACTAAGGAAAAGACCAAGTGAGAGACGACAATGAAAGACTCGGAAAAAAAAAAAGCCAAGTGACCGAATACATGGCCTGAAAGGGACTGAAGGTTAGACAACCAGACAAAAAAAGCAGTGGTTAAAGTGGAAAGACAGAAAGAGGGAAAAATAATAGGAGAGGGAGTATGTGTCCCTCCCTGGGGGATAAGAACAGCTCTGTGTGTGGTGGGTATTTCCATGATGTGTGAACAAAATCTCTGAATTCCCCTCACATTATTAGGGACTGACTCGTCACTGGAGTGAGAGCAGCGCATCTGTGTTTGGGGTCATTACAAACACTCTGTTTGGGCCTTAGATTCAAAGAGTCTTTGTTTGGGCCACACTCTTTCACCACTGCTCTCTGCCATCCCTCTATTCAGCCCATTGAGAGCTATGGAAACAAGAAGTCTTTCACTCTGCTCTTTCTTACAGCTTTTCTCTGTCTCTTCTTCCCACTACTCCATTTTTGTCTTCATCACACTGGTCTTCACTGCCATAGGGCTAATAGGACCAGGAAGAGTCAGACGCTTACTTAATTGGGCTTCAAGGTGACTTAGTAGATCTTTGTGTGTGTGTGTGTGTGTGTGTGTTTGGAGCGTGTGCTGGTGAGTGCACATGGATGCTTCTCTGCAAATGAAGTAAACTCTGTGGAACGGAAGCAGACAAGGCCAAATGGGCTGGAATTGGCTCTAATAGCTTACCGGGCCTTTGTGGGTCCCGTCTGCCAGATCCTTTACACTCAAATAAGACATTTAAAGGAGTAATCAAAGCCTCGGTGCAGCCGGAAACCGTCAAAACAAAAGTTTACAGTCGGTAGCCTCCCGCGGCAAACTTTAAAGTTATAAACAAATGAAAATGTCTGGAGAGATTCAGTGGTTGTGTGTGCCTTGGGTAAGTCTGCAAGAATTATTATCTTATTTCAGTTCAATCTCCCTAATACAGAGGAATAAGCCAGCTGGTTGGTGCCCATGACAGTGAACTCTATAAGGGATATATTGGGGTTTATAAGGTTTTAGGCTAGGGTTAATAATGTGCTAAATGTGCCTTGAACACTACACTTTACATTTTAAAAATGCACACATGGAAGAACTAATACTTTTGCAGAGTGTATGCCCAAGATGTGTGTTTATGTGTGAGTCAGCGTGCGTGTGTGCTCGTGCCCCATGATGGCAACCATTAGACAGGAGTAAGGCAGCCATGATGAATCGGCACTTAGCCCAGGGAAGCGCACTTGCTCAATGGGCTGTGAATCTCCTGCTGCCGCTGTCAGCCTGCAGAATGTTAAATAAAGTTATTTGAATATTTGTAATATTAATGTGCCAGCGTGTCAAAAGCCCGCTGGAGCCTAACGGTGAGAGAAAATATGAGGAGATTCATATTGCCATGTAGGCCTATAGGACCGCTCTGGTGAGGAATTTCCGTAAATATCCGACTAAATAAATACATAATCATGGATAGTGCATTAGAATATATTAAGGATGGATGGATGGGATAAAATAGAGTTCCATAAACACGTAACCAGAAAACATTATGGATAATAATGTAAGTAATTATCTTTCTTATCATCCCATTTCACTCGTATTCAAATCACATCTCTGCAAAAATCAATAGCTGAAACAATGCTGCCTCCATGCCAATGCTTTTACCATCCTCCGTCCCCAGCCCAGTCTCCAGGTCCACGCGGGTGAGGAGACTCTGAGCAGCTATGTGCTTTGCATAGGAATGGCCCACTGAGGTTAAAAAAAGAGGAGCAATAAGCTTTGAGCATGGTTAACCAATTACAAAAGAAGACAAAATATAGTAGAGGGCCTCATAAAATAAGACTGCCAGCTTTATAGACTCCAGACAGGCATTTATCAGCTCATAGAAAAATTTGCTCCCTAAAGGAAAAAGTGTTAACAGAAAAATGAAGAACAAGCAGTCCAAAGTTTTGAATTGCTCGTCATAGTGTGTCATTTAGCCCTGTTTGCTCTGAAGCTATTGCTGCCACATCCTTCACTTTTAAGAGTTTACAAGTGGGAATAATTAGCTTACCAGGGAGTTTTAATCACTTCATATATGAGAATACAAGGAACATTAAAGTGATCAATGATTATATGAGATTATTAAAAAAAAACACGCAGAGATGGATGTGACCAAGGTAATTCTATTAATCACTCAGCTGGAGACCACCACAACAACCATGAGAGGGTCCAGTAAAACCATCAAATAAGTCTTTCTTCGGCACTTGAGTTGAGCAGGACACACACAAGACAAGCTCCGCGTTGGTGGAGGTAGTGGTTTGCTACTTGGAGTGTCTCCGCTCGATTTAACAGGGAGGTGATAAAATATTTAGCAGATTGCTTACATAGCCGAGGGGTGGGAGGGGGGGAGGGGGAGGCAAAGAGAGAGAGAGAGAGAGAGAAAGAGAGGGGGGGGATACCCAAATGGCTTGTGTGGGAGCTGGGGAGCTGGTAATGAGGATGGCATGCTGGCATCATCGTTACAGAGCACAACAACTCAACATGGTATCTCTGCCCAACTGACAGGAGGCCACGCGCACACACATGTGTGCACACACACACACACACGCGTGCACACACACACACACACACATACATACACACACACTACCTGTCACTAATTGAAACATATAGATTAGAGAAAGTGTAATCAGGTATAGGAAGGTTCTCTCTCACACACACACACACACACACACACACACACAAACAACCAAGTTTGAACTTGCACACACACCCAGCAGCAGTTACGGTTATTTTCTCTGTCATAACAAATTACTTCCATATTCAAACAAGTTAAAAGTCTTTCATTTGTCACTTAAAGACAACATTTGTAATCTTTCACATCATCATCATTTGCCTTTCACTGTGCAAAGATACACATCAAAAACTACGGATTTGTGCAAGACTGACAAACTTTCGTGACACAGCAACTGTATGTTTTGTTGTGCCACATACAGTGGTGTAAGATAGAGTTTGTATTTTGTCATTTTATATTAATGTACATTACGCACAAGATTGTCCTTAGTTTGATATGAAGCGAGACTGATTGTTTTGTCATTAGCTAGGTTAAGCCAGTTAAATTAATTTTAAGGCGTAACATTTACGGTCCCACACCAACTATTCAAGAATACACCGAATGGACAGTTTCACATATTCAACAAAGCGGTTGTTACGTAGGCGAACATTGATGTATACGCTTTATTTTCCCTGTAATACATAGTTGACAATATGACAATATCAGGCTGTTTAACAGCTTAAAACAGAAGCAATTTCTGTTCATCTTTTGATGTCCCACTGCGCTTTGAAGGACCACAGTGACTTCCCTTTCCTATGTAATACCTTTGCTTTTCATGTTGCTCTCAACAAGGGGCATTATTTCTGCATAAAACTGCATGCTATCATAATCTTTTTGTTCCTGTTCCTGTTACTTCATCTCTAATGGGCAATTACTTCAGACCCAATGTTGAGGCCGCGTTATTGCACCAACCCCCAATTGATTGGTTGCCCATAGTGCTCAGCTTCCACAAGCACTTTAAGGTTAGATTTCCTTGTTTAAATAATGGATTGCAACCCCATGAAAAGAGACTACGTGGAACATAAAGGGTTGAGATTGCTCTTATTGGAGGGGCCTTTCAGCAGAGATGAGAGGGGAACAGATTCCATACTGGTCTCCAGAGAGTGAGCTAGTTATGAGAGACACAAATGGCAACATATTCTGTTTCTCTTTTAGCTCTGTTAACTCTTTCTCTATGCATGCATGCTTGTGCTCAAGTTTGTGTTTGTATCCTGAGGCTTAAGGTCAACCTACACAACATTTTACAGGTTTATACTTTCCACAGTGACACGCTACCAACTCCCTTCCTCCACAGGCTGTTTTTCATACCTCCCATAATGCTACATTTCCATCAGAGACAGACATGTCAAACTTAACACAGCAGGAAGTCTATTTGCTGTGGGTACTTAGAGAAGGAAGTCAGGGGGATTGTGGGAATTAGTGGAAATATACGTCTCCTCCTCTGTTCAAAGAGTCTCTGTAGTGCAGTGCCTACCGGGGAACTGTGTATGTGCATGTACTTGAGTGTTTGTAGTGTTTGCAGCAGTGCCAATGCCCCCCACCAACACAAGCCACAACAAGCATCATGCAGTCACTTGGGGATAGGTTCCAATTACTGTGCTATGAGAGTGTATAAGGTTGAAGTAAATAAAGGAAGAAAAAAGGAAATTCTGTGGTGAAGAAGATGGGAAAAAAAAGGATGCATCAGCATCAAGAAAGTTTGCAGGATGAAAAAATACTCATACATTCATGCCTTGAGGTTTTTGCTTTAGGGGACATGCAAGGTTATTTGGCTCTTTAGCTATAAAGCTTCCATACTGAACTTTGTCTTACATGTTTAACCTTCAAACAAAATTTCTCACATACACTAATGGCTGGCTGTGGTGAAATATAGTCACAAAGTAAAACTAGTTGAAAAGGAGCCATTTAAAGAAAGTGGTTGTTATTGTGCATCTTTAATCATGAAGGAATCCCCAAGGGTGGTCTTACTTCATAAAACTACATTTGATAAGGATGGAAATAGAATATCATCAAGTTTAAGTCATACTTCCAAGTGAAACACACTGTACCTGACATATCATTATCTACTGTAATGGCAAAGCCAAAAACAGATGGTTTGCGAATCATTTTTGTCCTATATTCAATTGGAAAAGGTACAGATACAATACATCTAATGTTCAAACTGATTAACTTTACTGTTTTTTGTAAATATGCACTCAATCTGAATTCGATGCCAGCAACATGTTTCAAACATGACAGAGGCAGCAAAAGGCAGCAAAAGACTGGAAAAGTTGTGGAATGCTACAAAACACCTGCTTGGAACATTCCACAGGTGAACAGGTTCATTGGTAACAGGTGGTAGATGTTATCACTTGTCACACAACTAGGTATCATGGAGAGAGATCATCATTTTGTGAAAAACTATGTGGCAAATAATCCAGCAGTTTAAGAACATTTCTCAACATTGCAAGGTCTTTCGGGATTTCATCGGCCACAATCCATAATATCATCAAAACGCTCAGAGAATCAGGAGAAATCTCTGCGTGTAGGAGGCAAGGTGGAAAACTAACATTGTAAGGCTGTGACCTTCAATCCCTCAGCAACAACATCGCAAAATGCTCCTGACTTCTCTGAGCCTGAGCTCATCTGAGGTGAATTGACGAAAAGTGGAAAATTGTCCTGTGGTCTGATGAGTCCACATTTCAAATTGTCTTTGGAAACCATGGATGTCGTGTCTCTGGGCTAAAGAGGAAAAGGACAAGTCCAGATTGTTATCAGCACAACGTTCAAAAACCGCATCTGTGATGGTATGGAGGTGTGTCAGTGCCCATGGCATGAGTAACTATCACATCTGTGAAGGCATCATTAACGCTGAAACATACATGCAGGATTTGGAGCAACATATGCTGCCATCCAGACGACACATTTTTCAGGGGCATCCCTGCTTTTTTCCAGCAAGACGGTGCCAAGCCGCATTCTGTACGTGTCAAAGCAGTGTGGCTTTGTAATAAAAGAGTGTGGGTACTAAACTGGCCTTCCTGTAGTTAAGACCTGTCTCCCATTGAAAATGTGTGGCGCATTATGAAGTGCAAAATATAACAATGGAGACCCCGGACTGTTGAGCAACTCAAGTCATACATCAAGCAAGAATGAGAAAGAATTTCATTTTCAAAACTTCAACAATTAATGTCCTCAGTCTCCAAAATGCTCACTGACTGTTGTTGTGAAGTGATGTAACACAGTGGTAAACATTCCCTGTCCCAACTCTTTTTGAAACATGTTGTAGGCATCAATTTCAGAATGAGTGCATATTTACTAAAAACAATAAAATGTATCAGTTTGAAGATATTTTGTGATTGTGCTTTTAATTTAATGCAGCACAGGTTTTGCATTCTGTTTTTATTTACGTGTTACACAGCATACCAAAATTGCATGAATTGGTTGAACAATAAGGAAAGATGGAAATATACAATAAATAGAATAAACTGCAGTCATATCAGCTAGATGGTCAGATTTTAATTATATATCAAAGAACATAAGAAGTAACTCTTTTTAATTGTGTGTAAAAGGCACAAAAAGTATTTGGTTTGTCTCATTTTAGGATCCTGTTTTGTTTGAAATTCTGTCAAATATTCAGCTGATTTTTTTCATCAGTTTGAAACTCTCTATTAGACATAATGATACTGAGGTTGTTTCAAAATTTGCACCACTTGCGTTCCCTTGAGAAACGAGCTGGAATAAAGATTCACAGCAGACAAACTAAAGCCTGCTGTCTGCAAATTATTAGTTTGCACATAATGCGCTGAAGCACTTTTTCAATAAGCAACAAATTTCCTTTTAAACTATATAAATTAAATGTGCCTTGCACTGAAGCAAAATATTATAATCATAGAAACAAAGTCATACAAAATGAAATGACCTAAAACACATGATGCGGCGAAAAATATTGATGTGAAATGAAAACTTCCCATAATGAGCGAACTAAAGGCAACCAACTTTTGCCTTGTCATTTTCATTCGAAAGTCATTCCACCTTAGCCAAGGACTGTTTGTGTGCGTGTCTAGTGTGTGTGTGTGTGTGTGTGTGTGTGCGCGTGTGTGTGTGTGTGTGCTTTGCGTAGGACATAAAGCAATGCGAGAAGGATACAGTAGACACAGTCACACACTGAGCTTTGTAGATATGTGGCACTCTCATATCTGTTTATTGATCAGAGCAGATGTGCGTCAATCAATCTTATCTGGGCTCCACACACTCTCCAGCTAACCTCCAGAGGCAGGCCAACCATTACTGCACCATACTGAGAGCCCCGAGCCACTCATATTATCATCAGACACCTTGAGCAAATTTTCTCTTTGTATGTGTGTGTGAGAATAACACGGTGCAGAGCATTAAGGTCCATTGGAGGACAGACAGAAAGAGAGAGAAAGTGATAGCTTGAACCTAAAACCCAGATTAACCTTGGCTTTAAGTATGCGGTATTATCTATTCCTCAGAACTTAGTCTTCCGCACATCATACTGAGGTAGAATCAAACCTCTCGCCATCTGTAAAGTAGGCTGCACAGAAGGCTGCCATTCGCTACAGATTAAGAATCAATGCTAATGTGCCTTTCTAGCACGCCGGAGGTGGATGTGATCAAGGAAGAAGTACGACACATCATGCTCAGCAAAACACATGAAACACAGTCAATTCAGCCGTTCCACTGATGCGGAAAATCTGTGATCCAAGGTACCTTGTTATATGCGTGCCTAAAATAGAACAAATTCATGTCGCCTGTCTTCACTGGAGTGATTTGTTCTATTATGAGGAGTCCATCATTTTAAATGCGTGTGAATGATGAAAAGCAAAGAATCACTAAGTAAGGTGCTTGCAACTAGCAGAGGAAACACTCTCAAATAGCAACTATAGAATGTTTATGACAAAACATGTTTATTTCTACTGCTTACTTACCTCGACATACGTTGCCATTGTCGGGTTCAAACCCAGCCTTGCATGTGCAGCTCCCAATAGGAACCATCCACTCTCCGTCTCCATTACAGTAGAGCTTTATAGGGACATCTACTTCCTCTGAGTTGGGAATGCAGATTCCTCTGGCAATAACCAGGGAGGTGCTCTCGGCCCCTGTCATGGTCTCTGGAAAGATTGCAAAGTTCTGGACCACACTTGGGCACTTCTTATAAAAGACCCTGACTGACAGCAGAGACATGCATGCACCATAGTCCTGAAAGGCCAGGTAGAAGCCGTTTTTAGACAATGGCCCGAAGCTGCGGACTTCTGTGTTGACCTTCATCAGGCGTCCGCCAAAGTCCACCTGCGAGAAGCTTTCATCTGCAGCAATGGTGTCCACCTTGAGGTAGGGGGCCTCCATCCAGAAGGCGGTGCCTTTAGTGGCAATGACAGCATCAGTTTCATAGTAGTAGAGGTTAAATGTCTCCTTGCATGAGCCAGGGACGTTGGGGATAGAGCTGCAGTCGCGTACTGTGAATCGAATCTCCACGTAAATGCGCTGTGCTCCACGCCGATCAATGAAGGTGGTGAGGAGCCAGTTGTTTTGACTGGGCTCGAAGACGTTGCACACCTGGTAGGTCCTGATGGTGTTGAGGTTTTCATCATAGCCACTCACTTCCTCCCACTACAGACAGAGAAAGACAAAGGAGAGAGAGAGAGGAGTGCACATGGTTTATTAGTTAGGTGCTTAGTCACTGTTTGATAGAAAATGCTAATATTGGCTGAGCCACAGAGAATTTGTACACATGTATCAGTAATCTCCCTAAGGCACTACATTTGAGTCTACTTCCTGGATTAACAGAAAGATCAGCCTGTTGAGCTGTGAGGCTTATTTATCCATTGAGCATACACAAATGTCCTTCTTTTGGTGAATCATAAACAATTCCTTAAGTGCAGCAACAGCAAAAATACCACTTTGCCATCTTGTCAACAGCTGTAGTATGTGTTCTGCCACTGTATAAGCACAAACCCAGTAATTACTTTGGATGCGCTGCTATTTGCCATCTATGCCGAGCGTGGCTGGGCACTGAGTTGACGCATTATAAAATATGGTGTGTAACAAATTTGAGATTATGCACTATTGAATTACAATTAGACAGGCGGGGGATACTGCATGGCAGCCAAAAGCTGGTCTGATGGAAAGGCATTTTCGTGCAGACTGAAGTGAAATACACTGCAGGACATTTTTGCAGGTGTGACCCAGAAATTATTATGTCGGATGAGCACCAGAAGTCCCTTGGTTTATTAATCAAGTGCACCATATCATGATGAAAATGTACCATTAACATTTCGCTGGAAAAACTGAAAATTGGGGAGAAGAAATATTTGAAATAAATAGAAATCTCGCTGTCAGATGGAAATTTCACAGTAACTGTCCAGCTGCGTAAATCTAGCCAAGATAGACTGTCTACTAATACTCGAAATGTAATACTTTACATTGTAAAGCTATTTACATAAGGCTTGTGTTAGACTTTGGCATACAGCAGTCGAGCAGACAGAAAAAACAAAGGCTGCATGCACTGGGACAGTCACATAAAAGCCCCACTGACTTGAAATGAATATTTTGTGGAGTAGAGAGAGTCATTTGCAACAATTTTGCATTTTTTCCTCTCAGATCACTTCCACTGTCTGTAATAATACCATTCTTTTTACTCCAATTTGAAGCAACAGCTTGGCTCACAGATTTATTTCTCCAAATTCCCACCCCACCGATGATCCAAACAGCTGTAGGCGAGGAGGAGTTAATGAGGTCTATGGTGGAGTGAGTGGGCCTCCAGTCAGTTCATGTTTCTTATGTGCATATATCTCCTGGTGCTTCCTCCTTCTTCTGACCTTTAAAGCCCCAGCTGCTCAATCAGGCCTAATGGAGAGGAGAAGGCATCAACTCTCCGCACAGAGCCCCAACAACTGGTCCAGTGATGGAAATGACTCAGAAATCGTGTTACATGAGTCGGTGAGATTACGTGAGAAACACCGGATGCATGTCAGATTTGCAGTTTGAAATTATACGCAAACAATGAAGATGATAAAACTATTTTAGCCAAGGAATACATGGCAGTATCTGGAGAAAAACAAGAAGGTTTGGGTCAGGCAGGAGCAAGAAGAGGGAGGTGTGGGGGGGGGGACACGTGGAGAACAGTGACACTGCTGACATGATAAACGAGTTTACAGAAATCTGAGGTGCAAATTAAACTCTTTTTTCACCACTGCTCCCTCTGTGCCCACTTTGCTGTACTCTTCTCCCCCTCGCCTCTCTTCCCCTCCTGCTCTCCTCTCTCGTCTCTGCTCTGTAATGACCATTCATCAGCATTACAGGAACCTGTCCCTTTCAGCACTGCCTGTTCATTAATACAGCCAGCCCTCGGCTCCTCTGCACCCGTCTGCTCCAGTCTAGGAGGGGGTCCTCACTGCCCCTCGTCTAGCCAAATGACCACCATCTTTCACGCCAGAGAGAGGCCTGAGGCGTCTCCGATAATGCCCATCTGAAATCCGTCCAGAAATTCATTGGCTCATATAATAATGAACTACAATTTTTTTTTATTTCCTCCTCGGTAGATATTCGGTGTTATTGTTGTGTCAAAGACAAACAAAACTATTACAGGTGAGCTACTTAGCAGAAATCAGACTTAGCAACACAATTTCCTCCTATCCTTTCAGCGCTTTGTATTCATCCGCTGTTCACGTCTGTGTGTTTGTGTGCGTGTGTGTGCTCGGAGAACATGCTGTTTATAATTTGATGGTTTACCGACCACATATTGATTTGCTGGCTGTTGCCTTGCCGCTGAAGAGCTTGAGGCAACACGTCACATTTCTAGTCCTGTAGGTCCAAAACATTTGATTACCCTGAGTATCAACATTGGCATCCATTCTTTAGCATCTTTATCGTTCTCTCTCTTCTAACAACATTGAAATGCATGTAGCATGTGCATCTAAGAGGCAAGGACACTATCTACATAAGCAGCACATGCCCTACAGTCACATCAATACTCACAATACACATTTCCTATTTCTATTCCTTTGCTCTTCCGCAGACCTTTTGCATCCTTTAAGTCAAATCTGTCTCCTGCGCTTCTCCATGACATCTCTCTGACCTTGCCAGAGAAGAGAGAAAAGAGAAGGCATCATCACCTGTCATCCTACTGATAATGGAATTCCATAGTCCTTCCATCCATTTTCACTTCAAGGATTTGTGTACAAAATAGGACAGTTAGTCCTGCACTGTGTATATTTAGTCCATGCATCATGAACCTAAGCGCAGATGTATGTTCCAGGCATGTATCATTCATATCAGCTCAAGGTGAACAAGGCGTAGGCTGGGTGTGATTATCTTTGTGTTCCCAAGTGCATCCTCTCTTTTGCATTACTCCACCACATGTTTTCCCTGCTGAGTACCTCCCATAAGGTCAGGTAATAAGAAATAATGCTCTAATTGTGGCGGTCAGCTAAGAAACACAAAGCAGTCAACAAAAAGAATGCAGTGGGTAAAGCTTCAGCATGGAGTATATGAGATGGACTAACATCACTTTGAACAGTATTTTATGCCTATCAATGAAGTCAGCTCTCTCTCAATTAGCTTTAATGTACACATTTCTGCATCACTATATCTGTATTTTATCATTACCAGTCTCACTGAACATAAACTTTGTTGCTGATGAAACACCAGACAAATAGTCAGAGCCTCTTTACACAACACTCATTTTTACGCCAACCAAATGTACCCATTGGCTCCACTCTAATGGCTTTGCTTTTGCCAGTAATATAGGAGACGCTCTTCCCCTGCCCCTGATTGTCAAGTGTGCCCATTGTGTGTGTCATTATGGCTGCTCTGTTTTATGGGCAGTAGCAAGGAGATGGAGGAGCTATAGATTCACAGAGCGCTTAATGTTTGCGTTAATGACCAGTCACAGCTAGCTGAGCTGGAGAAGAGAGGGTGGAGGAAAAGAAGAGACAGAGTGATGGATAAAAGAAAAATACAGGAGTGGAAAGGAATCAAGGAGAAGGGAGGGCGGTAATATATTCTGGCTGATGTTCCCCTTCCCACAGCCTCAGCTAGCTGCCATCAAGCCATCGATACTCTGCCCTCATAAAGGCCATTCATCACATTGATCTCCTGCCATTACCTTCAAAGGCTAAAATAACACAGAGCAGCTCAGATGGCCACAGTCTTGCTGTAGCACTAGAAGTGCCGGCATTCCATAACTACTACAATTGCTGTAAGTGGTCATTTTGACCGCTTGATTCCAAGCTCTATAATCTCTCGTGATAAATACCCAATTGAGAGATTAATGCACTTATTGTGTCGGGATATCTTATAGAAACAAAATATTGTCATCATCGCATATAGTACACCATAAGTATTGCAAATATTCACACCAGTATTTTCCCATAGAGAAATTAATTCAACTTAACACAGGAAAATAACAACTGAATGTATATTAGCTGATTATGACACACTTTAACTTTTTTAACAATACAGAACCAAAAAAAATTTATTTAACACTAATTTTATATTACAGCAATAGAATGCTTGGCTAGTAAACCTTCAAAGTCAACACAAATGACCTCCGTTCTTCTTGCACAATTTTCATACACAGGTTTGTGGCTTTTGCAGCGTGAGTTTTATTTTGATTGCAGCTTCTTGCACTGCCCCCGTTTTGGTGTCTGCTTCTGGTATTGACTGGGACCTTGTAACAAATGACATGCTTCCCCTTCATGAACTCCGCTCTCAGCTTCTCTGCCAGGTGCTGCATGAACTTCCTCCAGGCTTTTTTGCTACTAGTGCAGTCCATGAAGAGGATGTGGCCAATGATCCCCTCCAGGTCGAGGATGTTAGAGAATACAGCCACTGGCCATCTATGTGTCCTGTCTTTCACAGAGCATGCCCTTGTCATCTGATCTAGGACATCCATGCTTTTCTTAGTGCTGTTTTAGCCCATCACTGACTCCGGTGTTGTTTTCAACTCATTGATGATGTCCACGCTTATGTGCATGGTGCTCAGAATGCACACATTCTTCCTTGGCTCTACCTGGTAGATGGTGAGCATTGCACCAGCAAAACCTTTGTGTTGAACAGCTCCGCTTGCTCTTTTGCAGAGGGGGACAACTTCATTTTCCCCAGGGTGCCGACAAGGCTGGTCCTCTTGACCCGTAAGGTCGTGGCCAGGTTGAGTGAAGTGAAGAAATTATCTCTGGTAATATTTTGTCCCTTCCCAGGGAATTGCTCCACCAGTTTCAGCACCACACTCTCTCCCATGAGCTTACCTCTGCTCTTCTTTCCCAGAGACAAAGCCCCATTCTACATGTATTTTGATTGGACCTCCGCAGCCAGCTAAAATCTGATGCAGAATTTATCAGGCTTATTCCTCATGTACTGAATAAATCTGTGCCGAGCCTCGGTGGGGACCAGCTGCTCATCTATTGTTATGTTGGCACTGGGCTTGTACAGGCTATGCTGTTCTGAACCGACTTGTATCAAGTGGCTGATACCAGGGCAGACTTGTCATCCTGCAGACCCACATGTCAGGTCTGCTTTTTTTGAAAACCATAGGAATATCATTATCTCCCTGAAGCCATTTCTGGCCATGGTTCCCTTGAAAGAATGGGAAACCCAATTTTTTCAACCAAAGGCTGTCCAACTATATGTTTTTTTGCACCCGGTGTTCCACGGATGTATAAAAGGGCTGTGAAGGCTTTCAGTTCAGCCACCGTCAGGTCCTATAAGCTGTCTCCACAGTGCCGATATGCCTCAGTCACAGTGCAGTCCCTGATGTGCACCAGCAAGCCATCATGAAGCAAGCCTGGTCTCATTCCCAGAGCGTCAAATATTTACTCTTTGGAACACCCCTCGGCATCTCATACAGACACAAAAGGTACCCTTTGGCGTCAGTATGAGATGCACCAGGCTTTCGAATGACTCCCTGTAAATCCATCCACTGCAATATTAGATCCTCTGAGCAAGGGGACATAGTGTAAACAACAAAAAAGTCCACACATAGAGGAAGGGGGAGTGAATGGATGGGTCAATCAAACAAATAACTTTTACCAAGGACACCAGGGTTCTCGTCTCTAAACCTCACAAAGTACTCTTGGTGCCTAAACCAAACCAAGTAGCTTTGCACATGAATGGTCAAAATGGCCGTCATGGCCGTTTCCGTGCTAGAGTACTATAGCATCCAGGATTAAGCTGGGGACAAGCAGAACCCCAATCAAAGAGCTGAGAGTGGCCTATCAGAACATGGATATGACAACTGTGGATAGTAATTGGAGAAATGGGCTGGACTAATGAATCATTTAGAGTAGGCATGGTGGGAATTTGCCACTGTACACATGCTGCAAGATTCCAGTCCATGGGCCGTACTTCCTTTGGAGACACTGTTTAGCCTTTTTGGTGCGTCGAGTATCTCCCTCTACCTCTGCAGGTCTCCTTTCCAACATCCATTTAAAGAGTTGCACAGCAGAAGATGACAAAGAACAACAACGACTCTGTGTTGTTTTTTCACATGAAAAAAAATGTGTCTCCAGTAAAGCTGTTGCTTTCTGTTGTGGGTAATTTACCTAATCTTCAGAGTTCTTCAGATGTTGTGGAAATGCAAACTAGAGTGCATACAAATTACCTTTCTTTCCTGGTTTCATTTTTCCTGGGACTATTTAGTGGACAAGGGCCAATGGTTGCCACAAAATGAAATTCAGGTATAAAGTATGAGCAATACGACTTCTGTCTTGATGTACTGTAACTCTACCCTCAATCATACAAACCAGACAAAACACTTTGCAGCAATAGGTCTGGTTGAGGTTCGGGACTAACTACACACACATAAAGGCAGGTCTTGACTACTTTTAACTCATTATTCAGCTTCAGTCAATTCACACGAGACTTGAATAAAGAAGCGTGTACTGGACTGATCTTTAACCTCCAATCTGCTGTCTGATTCTCAGTGGAGTCACACTCACAAAATGCTTTTCAGATCCATCAGCAGTTAATACAGCTACATGCTCAGACATACTGAACACAGATGGATGATGAGAAGCTCACAGCATTTCCACATTTAAAGCTCCTCAGCCTGGAAAGGTCTACAAAATGCCATTGCAAATAGTAGATGAGTGTCTGGCAACTGTTTCTTGAACGGCCGTCAAAACTCCCATTATTCAGTCTGACGATGGGGTTTTACAGCAGGACCCAAGGCAGGAGATGTATTAAATGGTAGAAAGCAATGTCCAAATGGAACCGCTCCACCGCTACGGTCTTCCTCTCAACTTTGTCCCAAAGTACGCTCTGCTGATGCAGTTTGCAACTAAATTTTTTATTCCTTTTTCAGTTAAAGTCCTCAAGTTTGAGCTTACCCTTCAAAGGAACACAGTCAGTGGGAGAGGTTGCTTCATTTTTTTATGTTCCCCAAAGGATTGTGGGATGAGATTGTGTTTATATAGTGTTTCCGCCAACAGTATGGCTAGGGTGTTGTGTTTACATCTGTAACCCCCAAGAGGAACGGCTGGCACATTTGTGAGCACTCTCTACCCAAGACTTGTCTGTTCATCTATCATTGCAGGACTAAAACATGTGGGCGGAGGCAAGCAGGAGATTGGTTTTCATACTACAGGCTTAGGATGGACATTTCAATAATGAGTCTATTTGTTATTCATGACAACACAACATTGCACTGAGGCAGGGAAAGTACACCTTCATAGAATCCATTTTTTTAATAATTAGACATGAATAAATCAGCATTTAAAAAGCTGGCTTTTGATAAAAAGAGAAAAGAAGAGAAAAAGGAAGGGCACACATACAGGTGAAATTCACATTGACAGATTTGTAAAGGCCAAGGTCTCAGAAGGACAGTGGATTATAGGTGGACATGAAAAGCGGAGATAGGGATTGAACTCTTTATGCCCCTGCTGAAAGATGCTCTTCTCAGTTTGCAAAGCTCACCGCCAACGGTAATCACAAGCCAGATAGCTTTTTCTTTCCAACGGCTGTTTCGAATCCCTCTGACTTAATGAGGATATTTGCATTTCAACCTTTAGGTCTGTTCCTTGAAGTCCACAGAATGGACATGTCATATAAAGCAACAGTTGGCTCGCTCTTAACAACAACTGCAGCTACATTTACTCACATCCCCTCACAGGCCTTGAGACACATGCTCACACTCTCTTGTAAATTCACATATTATGAAAGCTACGCCTCATCTCCCACCTCTCTCTCTCTCACACACACACACACAAACCAGACTGCAGCCTCTAAAATATGCAGTGGCATGATTGCTATTATCATTTCTGATCAGCTGTGTTATTGAATGAGGGCTGCTGTCAGGCCAGTTGCATGGGAATGATTATTTTGCGGGGCATCTGTGGCCTAGTTCCGCCTGGCTGAATGTGATGGATGGGGAGGAAATGGTGATGTCTGAAACACTCCCAAGTCCTGCCAGATCCCAGCCACTCTATAATTACAGTCACACAGTTTGACTGAGCCCAAACAGAACTCCGTCCGCATGAGACTCATTGAAGATCTGCTCCCTGACCACGCCCATGCCCCCAATCAATACGTTTACTGAACCGATGTGTTAAGCGAGTGAGTTCCCATTGATGTTGCGTAGAAACAAAAGCTATCCAAGACTCTGTTTTTGTTTTGATTGTTCTGGTGTCTTTAATGCCACGTGAGAAATGTGCTCAGTCGACATATTATTTGCAATTTGGTGTCATTATGCGCTCCCAAATGTCTTTTATAGGCTTTTTATCTTAGACCCTGATGCAGATAGTGCAGCATCACATTGTGCAATTTCAGTGAACAACCACCCAGGCACCCCGGACTCCAACTCCTCCATCCAAATTTTATAATATCGTTACTAAACACTCGCATT
Organism: Chaetodon auriga; assembly: GCF_051107435.1. Taxonomy (NCBI): domain Eukaryota; kingdom Metazoa; phylum Chordata; class Actinopteri; order Chaetodontiformes; family Chaetodontidae; genus Chaetodon; species Chaetodon auriga. Next base: position 13,348,023 of record NC_135085.1, read on the forward strand.
TTCAGTTAGTAGCTAGTTGCTTTGAAGCAGGAGCTGATCTGCTGGCCTTAAGATGTTTTTAGATCGAGCTGCTAGTCAACACAACCCTCCTAGATACTGTAGGAGTTACTAAAAGCAGCTTCCACTGTTTACACTGAAGACAGCAGGCTTAAAATGAACACAAACGCTGTTTTTTTTTGTGTGTGTGTGTTTTTGTTTTTTTTTCACCTAAGAATAATGTCATTTACATTTTAACTGCAGGCAATTTAGCCTCTTCCTACAGAAGATTTAAATAATTGAATTATTAAGACACACATTATTCACAGAGATTGGTGGGTGGTGAAGCTTTTACAAGGCTGCTTGATATTGTAGGTGGAAAACATAAACAAGTGAATTATTGAATTATAAACTGCCTGATGTTAAAATAGAAAGAAAACTGTAATGGATAACTTCCGCTTAATACATTTGAATAATACTGAACCAGTGAAACGTGGCAATGAAAACGACTGCTTGTATTATGGCTAAAGGCCTCTTTTGTGATGATGATTATTGATCTGTAGTCCTAATGATTTTACAAACAGACTGTTTCTACTGAACATTTCACATATTATGTCATCGACACAGGCATTCTCAACTATATTAGTAGTTATAAATGCAAGTACTATCCAGTAGTATTATTCATTTTGATTCAGATGTTTACATAATTGCCTTTTAAAGAATGAGTAAGTCTAAAAATAAATCAGCGAGAGTGGAGAACTTAGGTATTTAAGTATGTAAAGGACAAAAAGTAATGTGTTGAAAGACACAACTATTTCCTGGAGACTTATCTCATGATGCACCTGGTAACACCCACTCAGGTACCTTTAGAGAAACCATACAGCTGACACTGCCTCAGCAAGGCTTTCAGTTACCAGTAGCAACATTACCCTGAATCACCCTATGTAAAAAGCTTACGCCGTGTGCTGTGTTGAAATCTGACAGCCTCTGCAACTTTATGGATCTATTGTGGAGGATGATAAGGAGGAAGTCTAAATGATTCCCCCTCACTGTGTGTGTCTCTGTGTGTGTGCGCGCGGGTGCATTAAAACTGCAGATGTGCCCTGATGCACCAGCAGGTATGTAAAGAGAAGAAAATGAAAATTCTAAAAGTGGGAGAACGAGAGCGAGAGACAGCTACAGGAGCAACAGACAGAATGTAAAGAGTCAGAGCTTAAATAATTCAGCCTGGACGAGAGGTATAAAATTATGACCAGAAATAGAATGTTATAACAAGGGATAAAGGGATTGAGAGAAATGCAAAAAAAAAAAAAGGGGCTGAAAGAGTGAAAGCTGTCACCCTGCAGGCTCCTCGGTCCCCTACGGTTCAAGGCGAGGCCATTTAAGGACAAATCACAAAGAGCGTGTCAGCAGGGGACAGGAGAATGGCAAGGTATCAAGGCTTTTGGGTGCAAAGGGGCCCCTGCCTGTCTACATGTATGTGTAGAAAAATCCCACAAAGCATGACACTTGACAGCCCTATCCTCCAGACACGAGGTGGGTGGGGGTGGGTAGGTGAAGACAGAGCAAAAAGAGAGTCTGAGCTCTGAGACAGACAAGCTGGAGTAAAGAAACTCCAGGAAAAAAAAAAGACACAAAGTCACTGTGAGTAAAAAATTGGAGGAGAAGAATGGGAGGATTTACAGCCATTTCTGCCAACTCTGTAGGACTGCTGATAGAGCAGGAACTACAGGTACTGGGCTGGACACACAATCCCTCCTGCACACATAAGTCAGACTCAGCCTCCAGCCACTCCTTCGCACTCCTCCGAATTCACACCAAATTAAGGATAGACTCATTTCTCCGTTTCTTTTTTTGCCCTAGTTCTCTCACTTTATTCTTTTATTTATTCTTTGACAAAAAAAAAATGTCCTTGGTTCCTAATACATCCAAGAGAATTCTTACATGTGAAATATAGAGGGGAAATCCACAGGAAGGAAATCAATAATTGAGGTAGCCGCATGTTATTTTCATTTCAAGGAGGAAAACAGAAAATTGAAGGGAGGAAAAAAAAGGTAAAAATGAAGAAATAGTTGGCAGAATTTCAAACCAGTCTGATGTAGCTTGTAACTATACTCTACTTGTGCTGCACACATACTGTAGTGCTCCGCTCGGTCTCTCCGTCTACATGCTCTGTAGATGCTGCTGTCTTGGCTGTGTCTCCCTTGCAAATGAGATTTGGAATGTAAATGAAATCTTAGCAATAAAAAAACACATGTTTAGAGTTAAAATATGATATGGGAGTGGTTTTACAGAAGGCAGACTCACAGAATTATACACACAGGCACAGCAGACACACAGGCAGAGAGCCACACACGCACAAACACACAGCCAGAAAGCCATGGATGCATTGTTATCTAAGTGATTCGTTGTCTTACTATTCTGGTCTTCATGCTGAGCAGAGATGTCTATGTCTGAGCTCAGAGCAAAATTCAGCTGTCTGACTACACACCTAAATCACACTCAATAGCCATGGAGGCAAAATGAAACAGGTTTCCCACTGATATGACAATGTCAGCTGTGTGTGTATGTATTTGCGAGAACGTGCACATACATTCAATTTCTTTTTTAACCGCATCGCAATCCTGAAGGGTTTATAAGGACTTATATGTGTGAACGTGTGCATGTGCTCATGTCTGTGTGAATTATTATACATGTGTGCCGTTTCCATCTGTGTATGAGCGTGTGTGTGCGTGTATGCCCATGCATGCATGTAATGAAGGCCGTCTTCTCACCTGGCCGCTGAAGCGCAGCCAGCATGACTCACTGTCGTTTTTCTCCTCTCCTTCTATTTCAGCTCGGGCTCTGCAGGTTCAGAGTTCAACTCAAGCCATCTCTCATCCCTCCCTCTCTCTCCATCTTTCCTTCAAACTCATCCTCCGTCTTTTTTTCCTCGCCATCTCTCTCCGACTCTTTTCATCTACACTCAATCAACCCCCTTCTCCTTCCTCTCTACCTTTCGCTCTTTTTCACTTTCATTTCACTTTACTTTTTCCTCCTGTGTTCCCTTATGCCCGTTGAGCCACTGCCGGTCTGTCTGTCAGGGTATGAATAATTGAGGTGTATTGAGTCTGGTCAGCAGATGGTGAGATGGCTGTTATGGATCTATCTGTGCTCTTTAGGAATTGCTGAGTGTACACTGACACCTGTCCGGTTAAGGCCCACAGGAGCTTTGCTGAAGCGCAGGGCGCAGCGGGGGAGCTGGGCCGGGCACACCCAAAGACGGCTCTCCTCTGACAGCACCTGCACTTTTGCTCACTCGCATATGCAGGTGCACACTCAGGCACTTGAAAATATGCCTGAGCACACACAAGCTCACATGTGGAAATACAAGGAAGTGTAAATACAAACAAACATGTCAGGGTGAGGTCTAGTCTGTCTCCATCCCCTCGTATGCACCTGCTACAACCAAAGGACAGAGGGATTTTCTGCAAAATCTCCTCGTCTTTCTGCTTCCGTCTCAGTCCCCACATCTTTTCCTGTCCTCCAATATATGTCCTCCACGCCCGTCTCTCTACTCACTTAGCCCACTCTTCATCCCTCTCTTTCCCAAGCCCCTAACAACGACACCAACCTGAACTGTTTCTCTTCGCTTGACAGCACCTAAAGCCTCTGTCAGTGCAGGCACCCCTGCCCCACTGACCCCATAACCCCTCCCTCCAACACCCCTTCCTGCAGGCTCTCACCAGCCTAGGCTCCAGCCTTGTCTGTGATCTCCCAGAGTCACATGAGTTAACCCAAGCTCTACTCCACATGCACACCCACAGCTGAATGTTCCAGTCTGACAGGGCTGTTTTTTTTTTTTTGCCCCCTTCACACACAATTGATCTCTTACCCTCTATCACTCTGGTTTCTCCTAATCCCTCCCTCCCCACCCCCCCCTTCCTGACCCTGCAACCCCTTTCAACTCCTCCACCAGCACTACCACATTTCTCTTCCCAGCTCCTCACCACCTCGCACCACACGCCCCTAATCTCATCCTCCCCTCTCCAAATGAAAGCAATTTTTTTCTGGTCATCCTTTTATCTAAATTATTCAAGAATGATGAAAAATAAATTAAGATAAAGAAACTCTGGTTTGTTTTCTCTAAAGGTTTCAGTTTGACGTGTGTGTGTGTGTGTGTGTGTGTGTGTGTCCACCAAACACCCTTTTCTGGTTGTCAGCATCTTTAAGTTTTAGCTTTCTATTTTGGCTAACTCAAACACTTTTTTTTGCTTTTTTTTTCAGGGAACTCACCCTGTTTTTGCCACATCCAAACACATCAAGATAAAACAGGGGTTTTAGGTTGCCATCCTTGTTTTTAATGGCAAAGATGGGAGAAAAGCAAAGACGTAAATAACCAGAAAAGTGGCTGTGTCTGGGGGCAAACTGAAGCAGATGTTTATCACTTGCGGCACAGACACAGACACATGTACATGCACACATGCACACAACCAAACCCATGATCCCTTCCATGTTTATGCCTGGCTGAGATAATAATGTATAGGAGCATATAAGCCGAACACTTAGTCTTCCTCATAAGACTGGGTGTTTATGGTTTATGTATTTCCCAGTGCCAGCATAGTGCTACAGGCTTTACATTATAAACCTCACAGTATCATTTCTTCTGGTGCTTGTTCTCAGCACCTTCTGCACCATCCTGCTTTTTAAAAACACCTCGCAGACACACAGCCTCACTCTTCCGCTGTTCTTCATTTCTTCTCTTTCTCTTTTCTTTCCATACCTCATAAAATTCCCACCTTATGTGTTAGCAACACAAGACCCCCTCTCCTCACCTTCTTTATCTCCTTCTCTGCACAGTGTCTGCGCTTACATTATGCACACAAGAAACCAGATTACTGTGAGAGAGACCAAGCAGGACATCAGATAAAACATTTATGTCCACAACAAAAGTGGGATAGATCTAAAACCTCAGTTTACACTGAGATTGAGATCCTTTAGATTATGTTTTAGAACGCAGGTTACTGCTGAAAGCTGAGAATAATCAGTAAAAATCGCACGTAAATGTGCATAAGTGGGGCCTGTGTGTGTGTGTGTGTGTGTGTGTGTGTGTGTGTGTGTGTGTGTGTGTGTGTATGGGTGTCATTGCCTTTCATGTCTGCTCTGTCACATCGCCACATGGCAAGGTCGGGGGTCAATTGCCTTTCTGGGACTCCATATTTTATTTGTCATAGAGTGAGTGTGTGCGTGACGGGAAGAAAGAAAGAAAGAAAGAAAGAAAGAAAGACAGAAAGAAAGAACTGACTCATAAGGATGGAGGTGAGACAGAAACGGATATGTGATATGAGTGGAAAGTCCACAGGGGGAAAGAAAAATCTCCAACTGAAATGAAAAATCTAGAGCAAGAATACACATTATGAAGGAACAGTGTAATCTTGCTTGCTGTCCACATCTGTTTTCCTTCTAAGCTCTCCTTCTCTCTGGCAGATGCTAACATACGAGTGTGCATTCGCATACTGCCGCTCCATTATACATTCACATGGACAGCCCTGATATGTCCTCGTGTTTACACCACTGGAACTAATGACACTGCTTCTGCAATCCTTCAAAATTAACCCTTCAGGTCGGCCAGAGGCAAACACACACCCAGACACACACATATACACTTCTGGTGAACTCCTGAAGGAGAAGTCACTAAAGGAAATTAATGAGTTGTATCAAATAGCACAGGGACACCACTACAAGTACAACCCCAAGTGCCTTTTCTCTTGTGTGTGTGTGTGTGTGCTAGAGAGGCAGCTATCAGGTTCACACATAGATGAAAACTAACCACTTAGCTGCTGGCTAGAAGCACATATATAGATTATTAAAACTAGTATGTGTTATATGTGTCAAAGTGCAATGTATTTTCTCCATCTTTACACTGACACCACTTTTCATACCCCCTGCAGGCCACAGTTATCAGATTTTTTGAGTTTACCTTCAGCTATGACTTGTAGCTGATGTACAATATGTTCATTATAACAGATGTGTTGCACTTAATGCATCCAATTATGTAGTAAATATTGGGTTTCCAAATCAACAGCATGGCACTTTTTTATTATCATTATTAATGATCTGAAATTGACCAGGTTTGACGTAATTAAATTTTTAGCTCTCACACAGCAGAATTCCATTTAAAACCGTCTGAATTTATTGTGTGTGTTCATGCTTGAATGCGTGTGTGTTAGAGTGTGCATTTCTACAAAGTCCTGCTGCATCTCTACCAGCAAGGTCAAGGCAGCTGCGTAGTAGGTAAGTTCTTCCAGTGAGCACTATGAGTGAATTCTCCCTACAGCAAGTCTCTCCCTGCCTGAACTTAGCTGTAGCTTAAAAAAACTATTCTCAACACAGACAAGAGGCTCTGTGTGCCTGGAGGCTTGCTGAACTGAACAAGCTGCAATGGAAATAACACTGTAGATGTCTCTACTCAGTAGGTCTTGCTGGATATTTCCTCTTCACAGATAAAAAGACGTGAGAATGTGACGCTAATCCTTGGAAAAATCACGTTTATTCCATTGCATTTTATGTAAGCGTGATGAAGTGTTGTCATGTGTTGACCCAGCTGATCCTTCAAAATGAAAAGAAAAAAAACTGTTTGTGTTTCACAGCCTTCAGGGTAGAACAGCACCGAGCGGAGACCAGCATGCCTGAAGACAAATTCAGAATCTCCAGATTTACCGCAAAGATTGAAGCTGTGCAGACGAGAGTCCACTTCTGAAAAGGGTTTTGGTTCTGAGAGTCAAACTGATAAGTGATAGGACACTAACATTTACGTAGCTGTAAGGTAACAATTAATGCATCTTCACCAACAATAAAACACACAGTTCACATTCGGAACAGAAACCTCTTCTGTTGTTTTAATAATGTTGTCTGATCTGCAACATAATCTTGCTCATTTTAAGAAAAATTTGGCAAAACGACGAATGTTTCCTTTGGTCTCTACTCAACCTCAATCATGTTGTATTTGCATACAGTCGAACAAAAAATCTACACCATGTAGCCATTACATCAAAGGACGCTCCTTCGCCGATGGGGGGAAACCACATTTGACACAAATGAGTGGCATAACATGAATTATTTTACTGAGTGGAAATATCAATAGAGCTTTTTAAGACTTACTGTTGAACAGACAGGCAATACTCGAAGACAGAAGGCCTCAGCTATTGCACTCTATTAAAATGACGGCGCACACACACACACACACACACACACACTCACGCACACACACTCACACACACACACTCACACTCACACAGCACACTAAGTTATTCCAGGTTCCAGGTTGTTTTAGTTAGTACTCCTTCGGGGAGACAAAAACAGTGGGCCGCCACACTCTCCAATGTTTAAACAGAGCCAAAGCTCTGTTCAAGAGCAATAAAGGCTCCCTTTACACACGTGTAAAATGCTTCATAAAGACCCAAAGACCCAGAAAATGCAGGAAACAGTCGTTGTCTGTCCTGGATAGCTCCTGCAAGATTCATGCTATCAGTGTTGGTCGATGGAGCTTTTCATTGAATTATTAAATTACAGCACAGGGAACAAGGCCTTAAAATTCTCTTTTGGTCCATTAGTGTAATAAGGCAATCATACCTCTGATACTGTGATTCTTTGGGAAAAAAAAGAGAGAAAAAAAACACTGTTCCCATTCTGATGACTTGGCGCTTTCTTCCATTTGCACTCCTTTCATGTGCATGAAACTACCTGAAAGTTGAAAATAGTTCCCCTAAAATCTGAAAAAGCCCTGAGCGTTTCCATCCTCTTAGCTCCTCCTCCCCTGTTTCATCCTAATACCTCCACTTCCCTGCATAAATGTATCATTACAGTATCATTATGTCTATGGTATCCCCCAGCTTCCATTTACAGGGACTTAGGTACTGTGTTCTGGGGCTTACGTGGACCCATTATGTCATTAAGTCATTATGAGCTGGGACAGAGAGAAAATAATACCCATAATAGGAGCTACATTGGGCACTACTTAAGTCCATACTCCCATCCTGCCTGCCTTCCTGCCTGCCTATTTGTCTGTCTGGCCTGTCTCTACGTCCACTGTGCTTCATGTTAGGTATCCTATGAAACTATCTTCCTACGAACCCAAAGAGTTTGAACACAAAACTTCTGAAACTGTCAGCGTGTGTATGTGTTTGGAAAGGAGCGACTCACCCCAGAATTAGGATATGCTGTCCAGCCCAGTTCAGCTGTGGCCACCCGAGTGTCCATCACGGTCTCTGCAGCAAAGAAAGAAAACGAGAGAGCGAGAGCGAGAGAGAGAGAGAGAGAGAGAGAGAGAGAGAGAGAGAGAGAGAGAGAGACAGTGGTTAGCCCCCCAAAAAAGCTATTTTGAGTATCATTCCACAGAGCTGAACTGCATTCAAGCCCCAGTGATCACTTGACACTATCATCGATGAACAGAAAGGAGATGAATCCTTCACAGCATTTCATCCATTTCTACTCGACTTCTGTTAAGACAAGAGACATGGAAACAAAGCCTTGGCACTTTGCTGGAAGGAATGTCTGAGAGCCTCTGTCATGCTGTTAAATGCTGAGCTTTGTATTGTGTTCTCTCTGTGTGAGCATGAAACTACATCCTGCCTTTGTCTGCGTGCGTGTGTGTGCATGTATTTGCACAACATGCAGGCATTTGTGTAAAAATGACTGGATGTTTTTGTATCAGTGTGTGTCTGTGCGCACACGAGAAGCTCTGTATGGGATTGCATGTGAGCGCTGAACTTTGTCACATTGTTTCCGCAAAGAAAGAAGCTTCACAAATGCAGAGGCGGCGCTCAGAGGCGAGGCCACTGCGGTTTGTTTACTCCTGATGGGGACATTCTCTGAAAACTAGCATCGCACGTGACATGAAAGAAACGACCAGGAACTTGATTTTAGCGACCCCTGTGGACAAAAGTGGTAGTGTTTCCTACATCTCCCGTCACCTGGCTACCGCATACACTTGCTTTGAAAGAGAGTGGAAGAAAAACATACTTTTGTGTAATGTGAAGACACTCTTTCGGTCTTGTGCTGTAAATCATTTTGTCCGATTTTGCGGGGAACCCAACCTGGTGGTAGACATTAAGAATAACAATATGGAAATACCCAGTCTGCTGATGGTCTCGTTTGCTTAAGTAGATCATACAGAGGCACGAGTATTAAATTGAGATTTCATAACCAGTTAAATACTCCTTGTAGTATATTTAATGAGAAGTGGAAAGACATGTACAATTGCAAAAAAAATCTCAACACTGGATAACGATGTGGTACACGGGTTGCGCTCTAAAATGAGACAATAAAAACTTAGAAGCTCAGAAAGGAAAATCTGGCACAGAGAGGATCATTATCTATCTCACTTTGGACTAATATTACACAAAGTGTCATATCTATGAAATATAAGAACACAAAATCACCCACTCATGCTCTCTTTCGCTTTTGCTTATCCTCAGTGACACAACCCAGACAAATAAGTCTGGCAGCTCACCCAGGAAGTTTGTCAGCCCTGTTTTGATTAATATCTGCCTTGTTGGCACACTGAAATCCAGAAACCTCACACAGGCCGAGGAAAGAAAAGGGAAGGACATCACGTACCACAGGTCTCTGCTGCGCCTACCTCTCACACAATCACACAGATTTATGGAGTGATGAACTGAGTGACACGGCCTTAGCAGTGTAATGATAGTTTCATAATTTCCCCTGTAACAGACAGTTTATTCTCTGGCCTAAACCTTCCACCTTATTGAGAGTGAATCAGGGCATATTTCACATTTTCTTGATGTCCCTTGCCACAACATGCCCTCAGTCGTGTTTGTTGTGGCCAAACAGATAAAAACTGGGAGACAGAAGAGTGAATGGTCCGTCTGGGCGATGATCTGTCGTAGATAAGCAGGATGTGTGGGAATTTTCAGAGGAAAGGCGGTCGCTGTGTCTTTGGCTTGGACATCATCCACTATCACAGTAAACGGTTGGCTAGCGACGCCCACACGTGTTGTTGATAAGGGAGAAATCTCACTCTGATTGAACGCAAAAGCAGAACCGGCAGACGCTGCCCTCGTTCAAGAGGAGGTTCCAGGTCCTCAGCACCCTCCCTTTACCGGGAAGCATACACCCGCAGCTGTTGCTTATTTGAAATCTCACTGAACTTGCAGTGATTTAGAAATCATTCCAAATGATGGAGCACTCGAAGCCTGTCATCTGCAGTTCAAGTGGTCTTGGTAAAAAAACAAGTACACTGAGGATGAGTGACAAGCCACCGGTTGGGAGGAAAGAGGCCTTTCATTCTCAATCTCCACTTACTGGGAGAAACTGTCCTCAGACATGAAACCAATTAGCCTAGGTAATTCAGCTGCACTCACACATATACACGTTAAGACACACAGACATGCTGCACACACACATGCTCATTCACCAGCCAACTCAGGGAGCAATTTTCTGTGTACACCTACAGTGACAGCCTTGTTCACACCCGGCTTCCATCAGAGTATTTCAATTTCCCTAAGATCAGTCTTGCCTTGTCTAGTTTCCACAGCCAGCCAGCCAGCTCCAGCCTGCCCGCCTGCCTGTACTGTACGACTTGCTGTCAGCTGGGGAGATAGGAGCATGAAACAGCCCTTAGCGCCAGCCAGCGTTGTGGGGACTGCCAACCCTTTCTCAGGGGAAATCACAGAAGCTTTAGTCAAATCACACAGGCACTTGGTAGGCCATTTTCCATTTCCTTTTATAAAGGAAAAGGGGGAAGGGGGGCACAAGATGGTGAAGGGAGGAGACAATAAAAGGTCAAAGGCCCAGGGGAGGGGTGGCTTAGCTGCGTCATGTGACCTAATGTCCTCCATTAGCAGAATATCAGAGTAGCAGATGAGTAAATGGTGTATGATAAACGGTTATTAGCGACGGGGTGGGGCTCACACAGCCGTCGTGCCGTAGCTTGCACACCTGTCCACTGGCACAGGGGATTTAGAAAATGTCCCTTGTGTACCGGTATGTGCACGAGTTTTAAATGAGCTGTTATGTGGACCATTCATCCATTTAATCGTAAGTGGATTTGAAGAGTTTCATTTCAAAATGAGCAACCCACATTAATTAGGGAAGCCAGCTCTTTCAAAATTACAAGAGGCACATTTTGGTTTATTGCTGAAATTATAAGTCATCCTATGACCTAAGCTTGCAAAACAATTAGGTTTCAGGAACTACTCGTGTTTTTTTTTTTTTTTTTTCTAATGAAAATGAACTAAATGGCCGCTAGTCCATTTCATATAAAAACATCTTTCAGATAAAGACAAATTAATATGTGTACATTTTGGGATCAAATAATTTCTCTGTTTAATGGATATTTCTCCTGAGCTGCGCTGACAGCAATTTACCTGGACAAAAAATGATGCTGTAACAGATGGGATACTGACTCATCTCTGCTCACAGTCTGTGGGTTCCAGTAGTTTAACACTGGGTCACTCCTCAGCTTAGACCATAAAACCCTCGTAAAAACAATTAGTCCTCCTTTTGCCTGGCTCTCTGTTTCTGATCGCAGTTCTATCTGACCACGTATTCCATTACTCTCTTTCATGTGGAAGACAAAGAAAGACAACACCTAGCTATCGTCCCTCATGTCTGGAGGGTAGCCCAGAGTGTTTTCTCCTGCATTCATATTCTGCTATGTCAGCTCCACCTGCAAGCTCCAATAAATTAAACACTGCCAGGTTCACTAGCAGTTCAGTCTGTGGGAAAATTATTAACATAGAGAGCTTAATGTTGACTATGTCACCGTGGCTCATAAATCTATTGGAAAACAATAGCTTGTAGGTGTCAGGGTAGCCGGTCTTAAATGGATTCAAAGAGCTGCAAGGCTTGGGGATGCATTGAGACTCCTTCATAGAATATTAGCGACTCTGAAACATACAACGGATGTGGGCTGGCTCATTGTGTAAGGCTCACTCAAGCTGCTACGCTGCCAGCGTGCTAGTCGAAAACCCAGAAGTCGCAAGCTGAGCCAAAACCATAGCCCAGCCGAGGGGCCTACAGCTTCCAATCCCAGAAAGCGCAGCTCCAAGTAGCAGATCAATACCAAATGGTGGGCTGTTTCCACAGATAGAAAGAGAGGGGGATAGAGAGAGGGAGGGAGAGAAATGAAGGAGTGAGGGAGACTGCATTAAACATTGATGGGGCCTTGTGTTACAGATCGATAAGGCAGCCCCCTTCACACAATTACACGTCAGCACGCAATTGCGTGATACATCACATGGATACGCATGATTACATATTGCGAGCACTCGGACCAGAGAACATCTATAGAAAGACAAAGAAGAAAGAATATCAGGGATGGATTGTCCACTCCCTCCACCCTCTTTGAGCCCTCATGTATGAGCTTAATTCTACAGTTTGCAAGTCAGAATGGCAACACGCCTGTGTAATTCCCCCCTTTGTGGCCACGTCTGTATGATTGTATGGCTGCTGGTCGATACAACATGTGCTGAAGCGCCTCTCTGAAGCTCCCTGGCTCCTTAGTCAATATGGCAGACAATTCTCTGTGGATTTCCCGTCCCATCCCATAACACATCTTTTCCATTCATCTATCCTTTAACCCCCCCCCCCCCACTATGTCCGCCTGTTCAAGGATGCTTGTACACTTTGTAATTCAATGAGACAATCATGTCCAGATGCTGGATGCTGGGCCGAGAGGGCCTTCTCTTTGTGATTGCACCAACAAACTGAAATAAGATCCGAGGGCCTTGAATGACATTATTTAAGAGGGTTTTATCTTTTCTCAGAAATGGAATCAAGATGGGAGGACAAAGAGAGAGGGAGATTGAAGGGAGAAGACAGACAGAGGGAAAGGCAGAGATGAAAAACCGAGAAGAGAAATCAGCAGGATTGAAATGAGCACTTAACAATGATGAAGCCCCATGGTAGCCTGCTGAGGCTGGCATCTTAATACGGGGCTGAAAACAAAGTGACAAACAAACAAGAGCAAAAGCTGCAGCGTCTTCCAAACTAATCAGCCGTCCACTCGGGGGATTTCTGAATAAAAAAAAGGAACATTTTGACAGGGTGAAGTATTTTCTGAACAAATCGTGTGGATGTTTGTCACACAGACAGACTGTTCACTCGGTGCTCCCTGGGAAATCACCTAAAAAAAGGATTGTTTTTCGGACTGGAAGGCATAAGACCAGGTCAAGTCCAACATGGTCAAGAGCACTGGGCTGATCTGAGAGCTGCGGCTGGGTTTACGGCGCAGCACTTATTCACGGTAAAAAGAAAATGAAAGAGGTGATATCTTTGATTGAGTCACCGTGTTCGACAGAGAAGACAATCCTTGCGAACACAGATGTGAGACTTTTCTAATCTGCGCCACACCAAAGCTGTGTCACTCATACTGAAGGGTTTTCACTTTAAATAGAAGATACAGAACAGAAATACATCAAAAGAAATATGTTACTTCCATGTCTCCCTGAAGACAGAAATGACAATGTGGCTGATTTGAAAATTGAACAGAAAATAATCTGCCATCCTCTGAGACATTGGCGCGGAGTGATGGGATACACAAGTCCCTCATCGCCGAGCCAAAGACAGAATTAAATGAACAGGCTCACAAATCACAGATCACACACACACTCACACTCTCTCTCTCTCGCTCTCTCTCTCGCACACACACAAATGTATTAACAGTGTTCTGGGCTCACAGTCACTCGCTCTGGCTGAGTGAAAATAAAATTTTCAGCATGAAAGAAGACGAGGTCAGTATCAGAGAGACGGGAGAGAAAGCCAAGAGAGATGAGAGGAGATACAGGGGAGGGGAGTTGCAGAAGCCAAATGAGATCAGCAGCAGATGTTAGGAAGAATGCCTTGCAAGATAGGAAAATTAATATACATGCAGTATCTGCAGAACCTGATGAAATTATCCGATCATCACAGCAAGGTGACATTCTCCTGGCCTTACACATCTGGCCTGCCACGTCGCATAAAACTTAAGATTCAACCTTGCGGCACTTGGTGAGCAGCTACACTCGCACTTTCCCCGCTATTGCCGGTTTGTAATAGAGCTGCTGTGGAAGGGAAACAGGAAAACACAACAGCCCCCCCTGAGGCGGGGTTGGCGAACACAGAAAGGTCCACAGTCAACGCACGCCCAGAGGCTGGTGACAACAGACTCAAGCACCTGATCACATCTTAGTGGTCAGCCACTCGTTACGTGACACAGAAGCAGCACATTTCTACATAACCTCAACTTCATATCTCCCCATCTCTCCTTCTTCCTCCTTTTCTTTTGCTCTCGTTCTCTCCTCTCTCCCCTTCCCTCCCCTGGTCAGGGGAGAGAGGTTAGGCACATCATTTGCATTCATTAACATTACATTAGCAGACAGAGTGATCTTTAGAAACCAGGCTGCCGGAGAGTGTCATCTTTAATTCATCATAACCCCACCAACCACCCACCTACTCCTCTCGCTCTCTCCTTACCTCCACCTTCTTCTCCTCCCTCTTTCCTCTCTCACTCATCCATCCCTCCTCCTCTCCCTCTCACCCCTCTCCCCTTAATCCCAGCGCATCCTTTCTCCTCCTCTTCTCTGCATGTTTCTTCACTCTTCATTTACCACTGTCTTTCATCTTCTTCGCTTTTCCCCTGTCTCTTTTTCGCCTTCTCACGTTCATTCTTTCCCCCATCTTTTTCTTTCTCTCGGTCTCCTGCTAATGACAGGCTACTGGGGGAGTTTGATTTTTCTTCCTGCATGAGCTCAATGCAAGATAGGAAGGAGAAGGAACACACCCAAAAAACACACGCACGCTTGTCTTCTGGCTGCACCACATACGCACATCCTATAAGCATCAGCCTGGGAGTCAACACTGAGCTGAGGATCTCCAGGCTTTTTACAGAGCTCTCCAATGTGACCCTTTGACCTGTGTTTTTTTTTTTTTAAATGAATTTTCCAATCAAAGGATTCATCCTCAACACATATACACACACAAAATCTCAACTGCAGAGATGTTTACTTCCTATCTCTTCATCTCAACTTGCATTTTTCTGGTTGTACTTGCAGTTACAGCAAACACAGAGTATTTGTATTTGTGTACATGCATTCATAACGTGAGGGCATGTTAATGCAAATGTCTGCTTGTGCAGCTTTGTGAGTCTATACCTGTGATCTGAGAGAATGATTGCACTTATTATGCTGATACATTAAAGAAGCATTGACTGGGTGTAGAGGTAAGGAAAGCATTGCACTGCTAGAATCAAATTAAGAATTAGTCCCATCCTATGGGTCAATTAAAACAAACAACCTCATTACTCATGGCGTAAGTGCAAAAGACTGCCAATGAATCCTCTTCCTCTTCTAATCAAAATAAGAAGGCAGCAAGGAGCAAACATGGGTACAAGCTAAACCTCATAAAGGAGAGGCTGAGTTTATGCTAAACACACAGATTTTGAAAATCTTTCATCATGTATGGATCGGTTTCGAGACAAACAGCGAGGATGTTATTGTTTCCATGAAAAGGTTAAATTATATCAACATAATCTGGTGACACACAGCGTTCAGTATTCTGACAAAGGATATGCCATTTCAAACGTCTTTTTCTCTCTGCTCCTGACGCACACAGCAGAAATATGATCACCCTTCATGTAGATTTTTGGAGTGAGTCTGGCAGTGATGACACCGCTTTGGGAATTCTGCAGTTACTTCAGTAGACCGTCATTTAATGGATTCTCACAGGGACCAATCAAAAAGCCAGCATTTCTGTTATTATCCCCCACTCCCACACGGTGAAGATAAAGCTTGCGTGTAAAGAAAATCTCCAA
Source organism: Chaetodon auriga (assembly GCF_051107435.1). NCBI lineage: Eukaryota > Metazoa > Chordata > Actinopteri > Chaetodontiformes > Chaetodontidae > Chaetodon > Chaetodon auriga. Next base: position 13,363,789 of record NC_135085.1, read on the forward strand.
CATGGCACATATGCGTGCATATACAGTGTACATCACAATCACTGATAAACAACCAATGGACAGATTTTTGCGAGCTCTTTGAGACATTTACAATTTTGCTAATTTTAGAATATAACAACATGAAATATCTTGCAGATCTGTTTTGCATATAATAAAATGTCTTTTTCAATGGAAAAATATTTAAAAATTAGCATTTCACATATGTGCATATATTACATTAATATGCAGGGTTAATGCTTACATACACACTCATGAGGCTGCCAAACACATAGTGTACAGAAACTCAATATTCAACCATTTTATACCTCACAATAATGAGCCCACGATCTGCTAAGGTTTGCTATAACAGCAGACCAGCAGCAGTGACCAAGCAATAATCCAGATGGAAGCAGCGCTGGCCTCCCACAACCATCACAATACTCATTACAGCTGATATTACCTCAGCCAGCCTGTCTGCTTTTAAGAAACCTGGCAATTTGCTGCAGTAAAATGAGGTAATTACAACTCTTATCAGGCTCCTCACCTCACAAAACAGCATTTAGAGAGAGGGAGACTACTCCCCAATGGTTCACTGGCTGTGGAACAAGGCTTTGGCTGGTTTCCCAATCACACAGCCACACCCACCCACTGTCATTTATTCTCTTAGCAAGCCCCGTTCCTCCCACTCCACTTTCTTTCCAATAAAAACATTGAAAAAGCAGAAATTTGATCACTTTAATGACACTACTGAAAGAATTCCCCGATCAATGCCCCCAAATTAAAAGTGCGGAGTAGCTGACGTGAACCATGAGGGCCACAGGAATATCACTTTACAGCACAACAACTGCAGTACCAAGCTCTGTGTTTATGTTGGAGAGCCAGGATGGAGAAAATGGCAATGTAATTTAACCTTTTCCCATAAGGAGAATGGCTTTACAATGAAAGTCTATCCACTAAAGCTTTGACATTTCTAAACTTCACATATGAAACTTAGAAGTTAGCCCCGACTTGGCCCTAAAATCTCTTCTCCTGGCTAGGGACACAAGTAGACTGATGGAGAGGAACCTTGTCCAGGTAGCACTGGGATTATGTGAGGCTGGCATTTAGCAGTATAAACTATAGCTAATAGGCTATCTGGGGTGAGTTAAAGCTTCTTTGTTTTTCAAGCGGACCAGGAAAAAGTGCTGAATGAACAAAAAGATGTCATTCAATTAGCTCCTGCTGCAGTCCTTCACTCTAATTAAGACAGTAAGGATTGTCATTAGCACAGGCCTGCATGTGTGTGTGTGTGAGTATGTGCATGCTGTTGGAAGTGTGAGGGGGAAAGAATCACAAATCAAGCACAAAAACATAGAGAAATACAAGAATCAATACAGTTAATGTCAGACATGTGCACAGTGTCTCTGATGGCATCTCAGTTTGACTCGCCTGGTTGCATTTTCTAGCAAGTGGTGGTTAGGAGGGTGAAGAAATAGACAGAACTGACCTGTCCTTTTCTGTCACACACTTCGGCTGAGATAAGCATCCCATAATATGTTGAACCAGTATGGAGGGCAGAGACAGAGAGATAAAGAAAAGGAGAATGTGGGCAGAGACAGGATGGAGATGGAGGGAGAGGGAGAAGAAGCAGGGGTGCAGTACATATGAAGAGAGATGCTGAACAAGATTATGGAAGGAGTAATCTGAGAGACACCGCGATGTAGAGGGCATCATGTGGCAGCACCGTGTTATCTTATCCAGAAATGGATCTAACCTCAGCAGAACACATCATTTCTTAGAAACCACCTGACCCCATTTCTGTCCTGCTGCCTGGATACACAAAGACACGCTCTGCTCTTGTGTGGCACTTGCAATATTTATGAACAGTAAAACACAAGAACAAAACGGTCTCGCCTTGACATGAACGTCACGCTAGCAGCAGAAAAGGGAAACACATCAAGGGATAAAAGTAAAGTAAGACATGGGCACATTCACGTGTGGATGCGCAGGACACAATATATCGATGCTCACAACACCCATTGAACACAGCAGAGAGCAGCTGCTCCTCCTAGCACCTCCTTCAGAGTCCTCCTCAAAACTTTGGGTGGCATTCATCAGAGAAAAGTGACAAACTTCCTCTAAAAAGAAAATGAATGAAGAAAATTAATACAGCCCGCCCTTTAATCCCCAAAAGAATAACTTAATACCTCTTAACCTCTGTCACTGTTAGTCTCTCCCCAAGACTAAGGCGATGTACCACTGAAAAGCAATAAAGAAGACTGCTCGAGGGGCAAAGGCAAACACCAACTAGCTATATCCAATCTCATTAAACGCTGCTGTTAACCATGTTTGGATGCACCCCAAAATTGACTCGTGCCTCCTGAAAAATTCCCCAATTGGCAGAGAGGGAAGCAGGCGAGAGAGAGACGGAGAGAGAGATATAGCCTTGAGGGCTTGATGCCGTGCTCTCCCTCCGTCTCATCTGTGGCAGTAAAAGAACGACCTTCAACCACCTTGAACCCACTGGAGCTGAATTTCAATAAAAGTCAAATTATCAGCCGCGCCCATGGGGCTTGGGAAAGGCACTAAGCTTGAATTGACTGTGCATATAAGACGATTTAACAGTCATATGGAGGTGTGAGTGAGTCAATCATATGATGCGGTCTCAGCGGTGAGCGCTGGTTACTGTACCCTGTCGGGAGAGGGTGCCACTGGGATGGATCGCTGATTGTTTTCCGCATATGTGAGCATGAGCGTGTGTGTGTGTGCGTGTGTGTGTGTGTGTGTGCGTGTGTGTGCGTTCACCTGCGCTAGCATGTGTGCGGAAGCGCACTATGCCAACATGCAGTTGGGAAAGTGTTATTCAATTTAGCCGTGTTCTCCCTTGACCAATGTAGTGAGATCCAGGTAATTGATGCCTCAGTTCGGCATTCCCCAGCCGTGCGCTCTTCACCACGGGGACAGTGCCAGCTAAGCCGGTGTGAATGAGAGGAAACGCGCAGTGTGATCTCACTCCCTTAACCGTGTGTGAGGTGCTCTTCGGGGAACTCGTTAGTGCAGCTCCACCACACACACACACACACACACACACACACACACACACACACACACACACATACACACACACAGCTTCACCAAGAACACACTTACATAAGCAGAGAATACATCCCAAGAGTGTGGCCAAACTATTGACGACCGCAGGACGTTCTCAGGTTGAGATCACCTCTCTTTCCTCACTATTTCGCTCCATAAAAATGCCAGTGGCCCCTCCAGTGCCTCCGAGCAAACACAATGCTTTCCATTAAAAGCAAACACTAAATCTACCTTTTTGCAGCATATGCTCACACGCCTGAGGAAGTCTATATATTTTTGGAGATGGGCTTTGTTTTTCCTTCGGGGCTTTGCTGGAGTCTGCATTTGGCACTGGGGGAATAAGAGATAGAATATAGTCCTGAGGCTAAAAGAAAAACTTTCAGCAGAGGATCTTGACCTTATAGCACGCGGCTGACAGAGGCGAGTGAGATTCTCCAATGAGAATCTATAACAGGAGAGAAGGAGGGAAAGAGAGATAATTTTTACCTCTAGGGAGTAAGAGTGAGACAGACCTTTTTGAGTTTATTTGTCTGGAAGTCTCTCATCCTGCAGTGGAAAACAGCACATGCCCTCTCTATGCTTTTCAGCACTTCTTTAGAGTTGGGGAATAGAGACCATAAAAAAAAGGAAAAAGGCTGATTCTTTTACTTTCCAGGAGGAATTTGTGTTTGATGTTCCTCCATTTGATGCTGCTGTTTTTATTTCCACCATCAACCTGCCCACTCTTTTCTTTTGTTTCCTTTTTATAATCAGTTGTTCGTTGTCTTTATCTCTCTCACTCTCTCCTCGCTCTTCTTCCTCCGAGCCACTCTGAATGCAAAGCTATAGCTCAGTGAAACACTGAACTCTTCTGGGAGAGCAAATGTCATTTCACACACATTACATTCAGTCTGTTTTGCCACAGGGAGGCTGTGGGTAATTTTGATCTTGTGCCACCCACCCACACAAATACACACACAAATGCATAGACACACACTGTACTTGACCTCATCTGAATTGGCATCCAAGATTCCCGGGTGCTTGAGCTCTGGCCCAGAACGCAGGCCCAAATGTCACAGTGATCCAGTGACACTAGTGGGGAGCGCAAACATCAGCCATCCCTCTGGTCCTCTCTGCTCCCTCAACAGTAGCTCTGCCAGTACTAGCTGTCATTTTTTAGGCAACATCCACCAACATTTTCCTTTTTTTCATCCTGCCATTTAGATCTTCTGAGCAGTGGGCAGTTTGAGGGGGGGGGATTCAACCCTCCTTGTTACTAAAATGACTCAAATGCATCTCCCTTGTTAACCTGCCATCCCCCTCCTCCATCCCCCAGCAGCAGAGAGAGGCCAGGGGCAGAGGGGTTGTTTAGTTGAATATGTTATTAGAGCCTGCTTGACATTGATCCTTTATCTGACTGAGGTTTGTGCAAGTTAGCATCAATGGTCCCGATCATGGATCTGAAATATCAGTAGCCTAACTGTGCTGTGTATTGATAAATCCATGGTGCTGTCCGTGGTGCTGAAGTAGCAGACTGATTTGTAATCGTGGCTTTTTCTCTCAGTAACATCTTTCTGATAGTTTCGTGTTGAATCTATAATATTCTCTCAACTACATACTACGAAAACTCAATTCTACAACCCTGAACAAGTCTGGACACTGTGTAAAAAGTAAATAAAAACAGAATGCAATCACTTGCAAACAAAATGTTTACTGACAACAGTTTTACAAAGTGTTCCTGAGTCCATGTAGTCATACTCTTTGTACAGTCATGTGTTCACAAAGTGGTGACTTTCGCTCCATCCTTGCTTGTGAACAACTGAGCTGGAGGACGCGCCTTTCGTACCTGTTACCAGGGAACTTGTTTGCCTGTGGAATGTTCCAAACAACATTCCCAGTTTTTTGTTTTGATGCAGTCACAGAAGAACGAGAGGAGCTTAGAGACAAATATTGCTACATCTATGATAATTCAGTAGCATCTGTGCTGCTGAAGATACACCCTTACACACAGCTTGGCAGATGTACATTGGTGTGTGTTGGTGGTGTGGGGGCAGGGGTGCTCCTATTGGGTCATCTCCTCTGTTGAAAATTAACCAATCACTGACTGCTTCCGAGCCTTCAGTCGAATGCTAATGTGAATGAGGCAACACGGGTGGATCAGAGGGCAAACTTCTAGATGCAGTGAGACAGCCTGTGGTTACCCTCTCAGTTAAAGATCTGCCTGCCAGAGGAAAGCTGAGAGTTTCCAGGCAGCGCTGTACTTGGCAGCCCCGCCAGATGAGGCTGCTTGCGGGTGTGATGTGAGGTGCGCTCCAGGAGTCAAAGTGCGACACTACAACGGCGAGCTTAAGAGCCGAGACGCCTCGTTAAATATGTAGTGCCACCGACCCACTTCAAGCTGTTTCTTTACTTCACACGTAAGAAGCAGTGGCAGCACACGCTCGCTCCCGGCTCTGCACGCTCAGAAACACACACATTCACGCCTCCACGCGCTCACATGTAAATTGCAGAAATACAAGCAGGTTACACAGCTGTAAAAGCTGCTCCGACTGCTAAATTATTTCTCCAGTTGTATGTCTCTGGGTTAGAATAGATGCAGGTGTCTGTCCAGTGTGGGTGTGAGTATCTGCTGGCAGTGTAAATAGCTCTGATGGGAGACACAAGTGGTTTGCAGGTGTTGGGAGAGAACAGCACCCCGTCAGGACCTACTGTATTTTAGATGAAATGGCAACAGTGTTTGTGTTGGAGGGAGTAAGTGCACCTTTGGGTGTGTTGTGAGTGTAGGACAAAGCGTATATAATACTTATCATTTGTTTAAAGCCGCCTGGGGGGCAAGGTTAAAATTTACTGTACTTGTGTGTGCCAAAACATTCAGACAGTTGTGGTTATATAAAAACAAAAGGCAGTGTTGTCAAGCTGATGCAGTTAACTCCATCTATCCTGAACCTGTGGATTTTTATCTCTCCATCACTTTGAGTCCTCATGCAAATCAGGCGCTTTTTCTCAGGGAGTTCTTACTTATCCAAATTGAGGAGAGAAAGATAGAGCTTGTCGTACGCTGTGCAGACTGTAAAGCCCCTTGAGGCAAGTTTGTGATTTGTGATATTGGGCTGTATTAATAAAATTGACTTGAAACATGGAAAATCAATCCAGAGAAGCCACGGCGACTGCAGGTGTTCTAGTCATCTCTGCCATCGACCTGCATCGTGTTGGAAGACGCAAACCACAGGCAGACTGATAGAAAAAAAGAGGCTTGGGAGGTTTCATTACAAATGTTAAGTAGAGCAGAAAGGCTCTGTCTCATCCCCCCCAAAATTAACACTCAGCCCTTGGGGTTCAACAATGTCTGTGGCACAAGATTTCAGCTAAGCGTACCACTTCATGGAGACACATTTCTTGAGTTTTTTTGTTTCTTTGCTTGCTTGTTTTTGCAAATATTCAGAAATTAGCCCATTTTTTTTTCTGTCTTACACACACACACATTTCACACAAATTTCACCACTGTTAGAAAATCGTTCAGTTATTTCCCTTGTGAATCTTGAATAGATTGGAAAAGCCTCTGAAGCAGCTGACACAGAAACCTTCCATTGATAAAAGAATGAGTGGGCCATAGTTTCTTCCAGGCAGACTGACTTAATCTTCTTACTCGGCGGTAATCATTAGTACTTTACAAAGTTATTTACGTGCTAAATTAATGAATGATTTGGCAGGACTGTCACTTTTCAGGTGAGAGCTAACACGTACTATATTCAAATTCATTTAAATGCAAAACACACCTAATCTGATCCAAAATAATGTTCTGTTACTTCGTGGTGCCACACATAAGGCCATAGCCTTGACAGTTTTTGGGGGTTTACCCACAATTTTTCCATCTATGGTGCTGAATCCTAAATGCTTCCACGTATCACTTTTCAAATGCCTCAGTGCCATAATTATCCGTTCATTAAGGCTTGTTTTCTCTATATTGCGTCTGCAAAGAGTACATCAAGCAACATCCCCGCGTTGTTCAAGTTCAAGGCAGGGCCTGCTCGAAGATGTCATTACGTATCAAATAATTATTTGTTTCCCACGGTAGCTCGAATTTCAAATAAAAAGCAGGAGCCCAAATGCGTCACGGTTGTTATCAGTTTTTATAGACGCAGTTATAGGGAGGAAACTAACTCCACATATCTCGGATGCCACAACACTCATGATGCACAACTGAAAGACAAAACACAATGTATACCTTTAGTCATAAGCTCAGTACATACAGCAGGTGTTTAAATAAGATAAAGCACAAAATACTGCGTGAGACGGCAAAGATTTCACCCGCTATTACAAAAGGCAATTTTCCAAATGTTTGCCAGTATACACAGCACATTTCAGAAAATGCTTTTGCTCAGGCTTAACTGTATGCTGAGCAAATATGACTACATCCCATGAAGTGTTTCTTATCTGCGGTTGTGCAGTTATTAATGTAGATGGGTGTTGGAATGACTCCCAGAGTTTTCACACACTACTACTCCTCTTTTCTCCTCCCCAGGGGTGTTGTTAGCCCGTGTGTCCCCTGACAGCTCGCTCCACATAATGAGGCTGACAGACCAAAACAAACACGGGTACAGAACACAGGTAGACAAAAAAAAAAAAGGCAAGTAGAGTCAGAGGAGTTGAAGGAACGATGCGGGCAACTCGCTATCTTTGGCAAGACCTATGGCTACTGCTGTGGTGGCTGAGTCATAACACTGCTTTTTTTCCCCCCTCCTGCCTTTTGCATCCCCATTTCATTTTTTTTTTTTTTTCATGTCTTCTTCCTTTTTTTTCCTGGTCTGCTGTGCACAGATGCAGTTGGTCATGGCCTCTGTAAAGGCAAAGGGCGATAATTGATGGCGAGATAATGCACTGTGCTATCTCCCCTTTCTTTACTCCTACTTTCTTTCTCTCTCTCTCTCTCCCTCTCTCCCTCCCTCCCCCCCTCCCTCCCCAGGTGTGCTTGTGGCTGAAGCTAAATGATGAACAGAGCTACAGTGTCTCCTGTCTCTAATGGGGACATTATGCAGGAGGATGGGAGAAGTGCTCACACCAGGCTCGTAAATCACACACTCCTGTAGAGAGACTCACTGCAAGGCCTCACTGCTCCACTAACCCTGCAATAGAATCACATAGAAATGGAAACAAAGCTACTCAGGCGCCCCCAAAAAACAAACGCACACATGCACATATGCAAACACATATTGAGTATTTGCATACACAGACACATGCATACAGGTAAACACAATTACACAAATGCACATCTGCACTTGTGCTGCTACTGCACAGCCCATTTACCTGACCTCCAGCACATAGCCACCATTTGCCATGTAACTACTGGGACACAATTCACTTACATCTGTCCAATGACAGCCCCTCTGCCAACAGGACAGTGTGCTACACCAGAGCTTGTGTCAATGTGATTGAAGTTTGACAGAGCAGTTAAAGCATTATTAGTGCTCCCTGTCACAGCCCAGCACACACAAAGGCCTGCCGGTGGCACAGGTGAGGTAAACACAGGCCCCATTTAGCATATTACCCATCAGTCAACACGACAGGCAAAGGAGATAAAGAAATGCACACCCACTGTGAGTGGGAAAACAAGCACTCCAGTCTGCCCCGTCTCACAAGGAGGGCTATATGAAGGTATTTTGGCAGGTGTGTGCACAGGCAACCCACATACACATGCCCACAGACATGCATACCCGCACACAACAGAATACCACGCAGAGACACGTGCTTCAGTGCGCACACACACAGGCTGATGACAGAAGAGGCATTATCCGAAGTGAAATATCTCCAGGAGATGCCTCACATAGCTAATTGACTGTGATGAGCCAGAGCCAGCGTGCCTTGATGCTTTCTTTTTTTTTCTTTTCTTATTTATCCCTCAATTTCCACTTTATCTGCACAAAGATAATCTGGAGAAATCCACAAAATTGGGTATTTCTTCTGTGTGATTTATAAGCCACAAATCCTTGAAAATATCCCCAACTGCTGATGCATGGCTTATTGCTGCTGCAAATATGCTAATCTCAAAAATCCGAGGTGGGGAATTTGATTTATTATCTGCCTCAGTATAACTATCACTTCACAACAACATACACCATTTGACACCTGCGATGATGGAAGTGAAAGAAAATGTCAACCTCCGCTTCCACGAGCATTTAGGGGGAAAAAATCCTTGCCAGTTAAGGCACGAGTAACACTCATGGGAGTTAGCACACACTAACAATGCTAAGCTTTTAACAGTTAGCGCGTTGCCAAAAGGCAGGGGGCCATGATGTGGCAACAGGGGCTTAGCCAACAGAGCTGTTTGGACTAGAAACAGACAGCTGGCACAGTGGTAGGGAGACCCGTTTAAATGCTCTCTCCTCAGGAGGCTATGAACCTAGTTGACCTTTGCTGAGTCAGTCAAATGTAGACATGCATAACTAAGCATAGAGTCTATACAAACTCATACACTAACAGAAGTATTCTTAAGCAACTGGCGGGCTGCAGGAGCCTTTTGGCTGCATTGTGCTTTTCATTGCGGCAGACAAGAAGGACATAAAAAAAAAAGTTAGAGGTAGGTTAAAAAAACAATAGAGTGAGACAGGCAGACAGAGCGATTGATACAGCGGACAGCAGAGAGACAGCACGCATACTCTCACTGCGATGTTTACACAGTCCGCTGGTATTTGTCTTACATCTCTGAAATGGCATGAAGCAACCTTTATCCAGCGTGATTCCTCCCTGAAGATAATGGATTGTGAACACAAAACCTCCTCCTCAAACCTCGTCATCTGCCCCTTCCTCTATTCCCATCATCAACACACAGACACACAGACTAGCGCAGACAGAGACAGCCACACACACAGACACACACACACACCTCTGTCAACACTCCCTCAGGCGGTAGTGTTAATTCCTCCCAGCCTATTCTCAGTCACACATGGCTGTGGAGGCAGTCACCAGTGGAGCCTCACTGCTAGATTAACCTTTGCTCTCGCCACAGATCTGTTTTTCAGTGGGACCGGCAGCCGGACAGGGGCCACGGCTGGAAGATAGTAACTCATTGTCAGAACACTGTCAGCGCTCGGCCCTGCATTAGTGGCTTTTGAAGAGAAGGACTGTTGACGTGGGCAGGGTGCCAGCCAAGAGGAAGAACAGGCCTACTGCCCCACACAGCACTTAACCTGACCTCTCCCCTCAGGATGTGGGGAAAGGGTGGGGGAGTGTGAGTGCGTGTCGCTGTGTGTACGTGTGCACACGTGTATACATGCATGGCGGTGAGAGTTAAAGTGTTTTCTCTGTGCCTGAGCAAGTGCGTATTTTGGCTGCTGATAAATCCCAAAGCTAGAGAAGAAAAACAGTTCTGGCACTTTCTTCTCATTCCTCTTTCTCACTGGTGCGCAATGTGCGATCCTGTTTTCCCTATTCCCCCCTGTGGTCTGTGTTACATTTACCAGAGGAAAAGGTCACATGCCATAGCAAATGTAATGAGCATGCTCTGGAGAAATACAGCCACTGGCGCTGCGCCGTTAAAACAAGGGCAGGTACTTCAAAATTGTGAAAAGCTTAAGCAAAAAACACTGAACTTGGCTTTTATGAATTCATTTTTTATTCTTAGTAAATGCTTGTGGGCACGCGCCGAATTACATGTGGAGCCAAAGGTTTTCACACAGGCTTTAGGAGCTGAGGTTCAATCGGTTGACCCACACATGCAGTATCAGAACATGAAGTGAGTAAAACCATAATGAATCAATTGGCTGTGAAGTATTTGCTTTACTGTAGAAATCAATACTAAATGCCTTTCACTATTATCAGTGGAATACACTTACAACACTCACTGACTGGTCTAGCTTCTCACTTACTGCACTCGAGTGTTGTGTTGCAGTGGAGAAATAAATGGCTTTGGCTTTCATGACTTTTAACTCCATATAGTAGACCAGACTTCACAGAGTAAGGAGAGGGCTTGAGAGACAATGAGAGACAGAAATTTTGTTATAAAGAAACAACATTGACAGAGCTGCTTTGCTGCAATTTCGATAAGATGTTGGCCTTTACATGGCACTGAGTTCAACCAAGCTGCTGCAGCAAAGGGACAATGGACAGCTAATTTCCTGCAGGCGAAGAATGGTCAGGGGCCTGTGAACATTCCGGTTCCACCTGCCTCAGCTCGACTCAGCCAAAATCCGGTTTAAATGACTTATAATATGGCAGAGGGAGGTGGAGGAGGAGGAGGGACAGAGCGGGAGCCTCCGCCGGCAGCTTTGTACCTCATTGTGTGGTTTGAATAACACGGAACGGCAAGATAGCGCCAAACAAAAGCGGAACAGGAAAAGGCCAATGGAGAGTTCCTTTCAAAAGCCCCGTGTCTCTCTCGTTCTCCCCCACCCCTCCACCCACCCCCATGTCACCCAGGTGAGTCCTCCTTGCTCTGCTGCTTACCAAGTGAAAAGCCATTCCTGCCAGTGAGGTTCCCAGGTGGGCAATGTCCTCTTTAGAACGCTTTATTCTCAGCTAAGAGTAGGCATGGGGCTGCAAAGTCATGGAACTGAACTGCCTCTTAACATCAGGACCAGCTCAGAAATTGGGCAGGCAGTATGTGGGACTTGTCAGGCTGGGAGAGAGAAGACTGTGAGTGAAAAAGCGATTTGGGTTTTAATGAAGCGCTGATGAATGGGTCTCAGACCCCAGCAGCAATAACTCAAAGCCCAGGCGGAGACACACGCCTGGCAGGGCTAAGAGCTGCACACTGCTGGTTCACGGCGGGGCCACAGTACCCTCACACTTCTCAGCAATGGACGAGATAGACATGCTGCATATTGTCTGAAGTCTGGTTTGTAAGGTAGCAAAGGGGTTTAGCTCTGGTTGTTCAGAATATATTTTTTGTTTTGTAGGACAGGCCACTGTGGGTACGAGCAGATATGTGGGGGAGTATATTGTATGTGCGTGTAAAACCCAGTCATGCAGTCAAAAAGCACATTAAATGTTCAGATTGATATGTCAAAGCCAGTGGACAGGATCATATAAAATCCTGGGCCAAGTCTAAGCAAGACCTCAGGCCTGTTCCACATTACAGAGAATATAGAAAAATCAAAGCACATTATGTTTATTACACTTCTTGAGTTATGGCATCTTTCATAGTCTTTCCAATAAAAACGTCACAATATTGCTCTTAGTCTTATACAGCCGTAGATGATGTATTTTACATTTTTGCTTTGAGCAGCTTGTAGACTGTAAATATGGAAGTGTAGAGGAAATGCTCCTGGGATTCTGACAATGAAAGATTTCACATTCTGTAACTGCCTATCCAAAGTAAAGCTGTGTGAAATTGTGGCACATTTGAATATCAGGATATGGATAACAGGATTAAATTCATCACTGGGTGGTGGCCTTGTCAAACGCTTTGTGTAAAACCTGTATACTCATCAGCTGGAAAAGCTACTGTAATGAACCTTTGTTTTTATTCCTTTATCTGAGTTTTGACGAGTGGATTAATGTATGTTGTTCCAGGTTTTGTTCGAGCTGCTTTACACCTAAATAAAATGTCACACTGAGGAACGTGATTGTTGCCCTGCTGTTTGACAGGCATCCTGTATTACTGCCCATTGGTTTGATGAAACTACTTTACTGCCTACAATTATAGTATTGCCACTTATAAGGCATAATTATGTTCATTTGCCACACTGCCCCCTTGATATATCAACTTTGTTCCATGCAGATTAACCAGTGGCCATCAGTGGCACACTGTACACAATATAGGCAGCCAGGGAGCCCTCTAGAAAGACGTGGCATGAATTGATCTCATCAGAAATTGGCTCAAAAAGCTTGATGTAGCTCCAAGGCTGAGAAACAAAAAAAAAAAAAAAAAAAAAGGCCAAAGCTTTGCACAGTTTAGAGAAAAATGAGGAAGTAGAAGAGGAGCAGCAAACTAAGTCATGGAGAATGTTTTTATTCTGTTATGTAACATGTTTTACTTGTAAAATGAGCAAGTGGGTAGCCACTGGAGACTTCTGGCAAGCAAACAAGTTTGCCACTTGGCTGAATTACGTATAAGGAAAAGAAAAACACGGGAGAGCACACAAGACAGATGTCGATGTTTCATGATAGGGTCATATACAGGACACGCCTTAACCGGGATGAAAATAGGTAGATCATGTAACTAATGAGCTTCCATAGTTTCACACGTTCATAAAGCCAAAATAATACTTTCACTTTAATATAAGACTATGAGCGGCACACTTTGTATAATTCATATAGTATTCAGTGATGCTTCCCCACAGCTGAAGGTAAATTAATTTGCTTTTGTTTGTCAGTCAAGTTGACAGACAAGTCTGTGTTTCAGCAGAGGTTTTGGCTTTTTCATGGCTGGATAAATTACGATATAACTAATACATTCAGAACTGTAGTTAGTGCATATGCATGAGTGCACACACAGTTACACACTCAGACACTCATTGAAACTTTCCACTTTTAATCATAAGCTACCATATGCCTCCTTTCAGCAGATCCCCTGCGGCCACACTCTCAGCCAGACAGCAGAGCTTTTGGGGAGTCCACCTGTGATGATTCCAAATCCAGCAACGCAACTCAGCTGTTGAAAACCTCTTCACTTGGTTTCGCACTGGCCTAAAGCCAGTGCTGAGAGTCGTGCTCGGTTCAGAAAAGAGCTAGTGGTGGGGGGTGGTGGGGGGGGTTGGGGGGGGGGGGATACAGAGGACACGCTCATGAATACTCATGCCATAGTAATTAAACTCTTTCGGCTGCACTGCGCTCTCTTTTTCCTCCTACTGTTCCCCTTTTCTTTTTGCCCCTCGCGGCCTCATAGACAGAAACTCACACACCTTCCTCTGTCTAAAGGACAGAACAGACTGGCAAGCAGAGGGATGGTAGACCGCACCAAGGCTATCAGGGATTCCAAGACAAACCTTGGACACCTTTACTGTGTAGCACCTGTGCCAGCAGCAATGCACATCTGCCTTGCATCTGCTCATTACAGGTGATTAGCGAGATGATATGGTGCATTCTCCGCCGCCTAAATGTTACCCTGTAGTAAATGTACCTGGTGTCTCTCTGCATTATAAACAGCACTTACCTAAAACATAGCATTTAAAAAGAAGGGGAGCTTTAAAGCCAGGATATGTGTAAAAATCATGTTCCCCATCTGCGGCTTTAGAACAATAAAAAGCAAACACATCTTCTTGTTGTTGCCTTTTCTTTACGCCTGGCCTTGGTATCCGAACTCCTGGGTGGGCTTAAAAATAACCTGTCAGACATTACACCTACATCACAGCAATGATGACCCAACAGGCAAACAAACACACGCAAGACTGACTCAATAATCAGCCCACATATCTACAGAAGATGGCATACCAGAAAACAGCTCCCAGCTTCAGCAACAAGATGTGCTAAGCTCCAAAACTTTTATCTTTGACGGTAGAATATATGTGGAATGACGGCCAGGGCAAGACAGTGACATTTCAAACCCACAGGTTCTTCTTTTCCCTTTCCTGTTTTTTCTTCCTGTATGGGGATGTCAAAACAGCCACAAGGGGGAACTGCAAAGCATCCATCTTTGGACTGTTTGCTGAAGTGAAATGTAGGCAACAGTCAACGCGAGTGCGGTGGATATCGTTCAAACGTCAATTAAAAGCATTCAGAGCAAAGCGTGGACTAAGGAGACAAACACAAACTCTATCAGTATTCCCGAAGACAACGAGAGCAGGCTCTCTTAACATAACGATTTACAACAACAAAACGGAGTGCCAGAGTCGAGATATGAACTCGCAGGACTCCAAACTGAGAGTCGCAGACGAACCAATGGCAGGTAATTTGCAAATAATATCAGTAATTGAAGCAATTAACTTTGTTTTGTTGTGGAAAGGAAACCATTTAAACAGTCATGCATGCAAGAACACACACACACATTCCCTTGCTCTCAGACACAAACTAAATACGCACAAACTCTCTCTCCCTCTCCCTCTCTCTCTCTCTCTCTCTCTCTCACACACACACACACACACAACTCAAACATACCTTCACTATGGTGCACGATCATGAAGGAGCAGCTACAGCTCATGGTGTGTCTTTTATTTATACCTCCACTGCAACTCTGAATGCTAAAATGCTAAAATCAGCCTATTTTTTATATATATATATATATAGCTGCCAACAACAAGACCCTTATTATCTAGATTAATAATTAACAAACCGTGTTAAAAGGTATTCCAAAGTCAGTGTTGTCTCCCTTATTTCCACAGTGCACCAGATGGTCGTCCTCTCACTCCTTTGTTAACACATTTTTATTTAGTGTTATTTTTGCGTCTGCTATACCTCAGTCTACCAACAGACAGATGAGGCCTCGGACACAAAGCAGGCTAAAAGCATCCGCCCCTCTATTTTCCACAATGGCTGCTCAGATAACTAGCTCGCACTCTTTCATGCAGCGATGCAAATCTCTGCCCAGTCGTCGCAGTGAATTTTTCAGCACACCTGCAGAGATGGGAAGGCCCTCTATCAAAACAACGCCCGCACCAGACAGGTTGAATGAATACTGACGCGGGACTGAGAGAAGAAGAGTTCTTTAAACGCCTTAAGTTATGCGTATATTTGTCACGGAGAAGTAGCTAGCCTTCCAAAAATAGCTGGCAGTGACAGCGGCGTTTTTTTTCTGCCGCTGTTTTCATGTTGTCCTTTCAAAAGGGAGGTGTGAAAAAGAAAGGAGAGAAAGAAGAATATGCTATGTGTCATTTATATCTTTATTACTGATTTTAACCATCTATGATCGCACACTGTCAAAACCTTTACTTACTTACTTTTTACGGAGCTCCAAAAAGAATACCAGATAGATGGATAGATGGATAGAGTAGCAATTCACAGCAACTATAAGCTAACAAACAACTGCCTGCTATCATAATTACCTTGATAGTATCATCCTCTAATGATGCAAAACCTTGCTTTTATCTCACAGTGAGGGAGATCCTCTCTCGTGGGCGTTAAGTAGAGATTCTCATTGCAGGATACATCCTTAGATGTGAACAGCTTGTGTAGTGCTACATTACAGACAGGAGGGCAATTTAACTTATGAATCTCATCATGTTTGTTTAACGTTCAATGAAAGAACATCAGGAACAGGTAGCAATTGGAGAGTGTTTTATACACGTAACTCAGCCAATAAAGATCCTGGACCTTATGCGCTACATTTTCAGGACATTACAGGCATTGTTTCGGAGCTTTTTCGCAAAGCACATGTCCGCCGTTTGATACTTTGCATGAATGCCTTTAATTGAATTTCTATTATGTTTTATGACAGTATTTTGACGATTCCTTGAGCTACCCAAATCCTGAGCAGACTGATGGGGGACACTGCCTCTTCATAGTTTTGGAAGTTAAAGAAGGGAAAGAGGACAGCACCTAATCTGCTGATCAATAAGAGGATTTAACTTCATACAAAAGACTGCTCATCTGCATTCACCACAGCAGCCGCAGAAGAATCCTGCAGAGATTGCCGGCATACTATCTCTCATTCCCTGTGTTCTTTTCCGGCCCTGCCTTTTCTTCATGTTCACCTTTCGTCTGTTAATCCCTGTCTTTCATGCCAACAGGAATGGGTGGATTAGAGCTGGGAAAGTATTCACACAGCACACAAACCCCTCACACTCTGGCGATATATCCCCTCTCCAACCCACACTCTCCAAAGCAATTGTCTGTGTGTATGTCCACGTGTGTATATGTGTGCAGTGTATGCTAACCACTACAGGACTTCCATGTAGGTGTGGGATGCGTGTGGGTGGTACAGTGCTTTACAACACAGTATAATTTACTGAGAACAGTCCATCACTACTTCCTCTAATCCTGTTTAAATTAGCAAGTCTTCGAGAGAGACACACACATACTCACACTGCATACACAGACATATCCTTTGTCTTTCCCTCCCTCCTCCTCACTCTTTCTTCCTCTTTCTCTGTCTCTCTCTCCCACACACACACACACACACACACACACACACACACACACACACACACAAATAAACTCCACCACAGCTGAGTCTTTTTAGCAACTTTGGAGAAGGATAAACAC
Source organism: Chaetodon auriga (assembly GCF_051107435.1). Taxonomy (NCBI): domain Eukaryota; kingdom Metazoa; phylum Chordata; class Actinopteri; order Chaetodontiformes; family Chaetodontidae; genus Chaetodon; species Chaetodon auriga. Next base: position 13,380,892 of record NC_135085.1, read on the forward strand.
ACCTGTTTAGAGCAGACCTGTCTGTCTTAGGCACTGTCTAAATGGAGTTAGCTTTTAATCCCTTTCACTCTCCCCTGTCATTCTTGGGCTTCCTTCATCTGTGGGCATAGCTAAACCAGAGCAGCCACAAACACAAACACAAACACACACACACACACACACACACACACACACACACACACACACACACACACACACAAGCTGTAGTCTCACTCGAGCTGAGCCTTTGTGGGACTGAAACAGCAAGGCAAGCAGTCTTTCGCAGATGATGGGCAAAGACTGGCAGCATCTAATAAAATGGTATTAGAAGGTCCAATCTGTCCAATCCATTTAGGGCTGATGCCTCTGCATTCCTTCTCACTGCTGATGGGTTGAGATACGGATTCATTTTTCAAACCTCTTGCAGAGGCAAGCACTGTACTAGGGGAGGGTGACCTCCCCCCCTTCTCTCAGGTCACTTTCACACGCTTGATCAACCACAGATGCACACAAACACACATTTATTCTGGGGTCGGAGTGGGTGCTATTTCTATCAACCATTAGTAGTTGTATTAACACTCCAAAATGGCCACCTAACATTTTGAGACCTCAAAGCTTTCAGTGGTCTAGTGAATGATGGGTGCTCTTAAGGCACTTAAATCTGCACACAGAGACCCTGACACAAACAACAAACATCAGTGAACATGTCCATAAAGGCATTCAATCTTCGGTGTGTCGACCACAGAGCAATAAAAACAAGGCTCCAGCGCTTTTAAAAACACCTCGAATAAAAAAAAAAACATCTAATAAAAGCATAAGGATTTAGGTGTAAAGAGCAATACGGTCACTGTCACAAAACAAACAGCAGCATAATTCCAGAAAGAGCAGCCACAGCAGAGCTAGGCTATCGTGTCATGGAGAGTATGCACATTGCTATTCCAACCAAAGACAACACTCGGTTATTCATGTGTGCTATAGATCCTCAATGACTGAGTATTGAGAAAGCTCAAACTGCACAGCTCCCGATGATGGTTTTGCGTTATATGTCAAGCCAGTGCAAGACGAAGCAACATTTAATTAACATTTCTAATTGTGCCTTGAAGGCTGCCTCGATTTAGCGGTGGCTTCATCCGCGGCTGATTATGTTGCAATGATGAGGTTAATGGTGCTGGATATTTGGCTGCTTGGCAAACAGTGAGCGTGAGGATGCTGTAGGGTCTGTGTTGCCCCTGGCAACCCCATATTGAAATGTGAATGAATAGGTGCTGTGTATAAGTATGTGTTTATTCACATTACAACCTTTGTATGTGACCTTGACAAAGCCACACAATTCATATGATGAATCCATGCTCAACTTAATCAGTTTATTCAACGCTGAGTACTTACTCTTTCTTTCAAGACACTGAGTCTCTCTTAGAGCTGCTGTCCATGACGTCGACGGCGCTCACAGCACGAGTATATTCTGGAGTTGTGATGTCTGTATTTAAAAACACCACTTCTACCAGACTGCCAGGGACGATGGAGTCATATTGTAAATCCCAGGCCAGTTAGTGGCTCTGTGTTTTAGCCTGGACTGTCTGTTAGATTAAAAACTGACACAAAGTTGTTGAGCCACTCATTTGGAGCGAATTCAAGTAAAGCCTTCCGCATTGAGAATCACGGGTTGTACACCAGTCAAAAGCAAACACACACTTGGAAAGGCACATTTCAGCCCACCACACTCAGGCCATATTATTCTGCCTCGCTGAGCTCACTTGACTCTCCAGTCACCCCCCCCCCCACCCCTCTTCCTTCCCTATTTCTGTCTCCTGTCCTGACTTCCCTTTCCTTGCTCCGTCCTTTTCTCCTTCCTCTTCAATTCCAGCTCTTCCTTCCATTTCAAAATAAACACTGTAATCCTGAAATGAATGAGGAACATAAATTGGCCCTTGTTTTATTGTTAACAGATAGCCTATAACATAGCAAAAGCATTCATTAGGACGCAGCGCAGAGCAGCCATTTACAATGGCCGTCCAGCGGAGAAGATGGAATTGGTAGAGCAAAGATAGCAGCTGTAAGATAACAAAGACAAACCTGCTAACACGGAGAGAGTCAGAGAGGCACCCAGAGATCTGAAAGCCATTAACTCTGGTACTGGCTAGGAGGAATGGGGTCTGTGATGGCCTATTTCTGTGGGCTCTATATCTCATCAGGGGCTCTCACCCCAGACTCCATGTTGTGTGATTTATTTAGCCTCAAAATCTCTCTCTTTTTATTTTTTTTTTAAACCAAGTGTGTGCATGTGTAAGTCCAGTTGTGCAAACCTGCCCAATCTATGTCTTCCATCACCAAAAGGCCTCAAGCTCAGTTGTCATGGAGATGGGACACAGGTGCTCCAATGGCTCCCTAGACATTTGTGATGTCATCAAGGAACAAGAAGAGGAAATAGTTCTGCTCTAAATTCCCCTCGCATACAGAACTACTTAATCTTGGCCGCAACATTGTTATGACTCAAAACCTCAGCAAATTTCTGGGTCACTAATTCATGTCTCGCTATTGAGTCAGTTTCACAATGGTCCATTCAGTGTGCAGTGTAGGCCAGCTGGTAGGGTATAGTTCCACATGCACTATAATGACTCTATAATGAGACCTAGAGCAGTGATTCTTTATCCAGGCAGGCAAATGCAACACTAACAGATGACCGCTGATGACATTTCCCACTCATTGCACAAAAAGGCTACTCTGAATCCATGTTTGTGCTCAATGTTGACGGGAGTCAAGGAGGAAGACAGACCCTGAACCTTGAATTTTGATACCAATCTCATTATTGATTCTGCTAATAGGTCTGATTCTAGAGAGACTTTCAGCATCATGGCAACTGATTTATTATCCTTCCCTTTGCAGTGAGTACGAAAGGGTTTGCTAGCTGGGAGCAGATGAGCGAGTTGAACTGACCGTATAGCCCAAGAGCTAGTTAGCTGCAGCAACAGTCTGTCTGTCATTATCTGAATATTTGTACAGTATTCATTTTCATTTTGGTTTTCTCAGTCAAAGGAAAAATCTGCGAAGCACATTGCAATTTTATAGCAGTGTTGACACATGAGATTGACGTCATTGTTTTGCAGCGTGCAACTGTCAGAAAAACATGCCGGCATCAAATAAAAGGAATTGAGAAGCTTGAGGGCATGTGATTTCAATGGATCGGACAATTTGCAACTGGAACTGGCTTATGATCCCCATCCCGAGCCATAGCAAAGAATTTCTGTTCTTATATTATTCATTGTCTTGTGTTGACCTCTCGCTCTCTCTACACATGCACCGACGCAGCTGAAGGGTATGCACTTGGCAGAACAGGAAACATAGGGTTAAAGCCCGCCTGTCCTCAGGTCTCAACTCTGTGGCAGGAAATGAGCTGCTGTGTCCACCAATCACTTTAGATAATGGAGAGATTTATTAGAATGAGGCTGCCGCTGCTGCTGTGCCAACCCTAATTAATTTTCCTGTGTGTGTGTGTGTGTGTGTGTGTGTGTGTGTGTGCACGAGAGAGAGAGAGAGAAAGAGTATGAATGAATATTTCCATATAGGTTTATGGGTGACATTTGTTTTGTTGAAAGCAGCAGGTTAGAAAATGACTTGTACTCCCTTCCTTGTGAGACAATGTAAAACATGTGGGCTTGGCAAACCGGAGACCTATAGATCAGACGGCCAGGCCCAGCCAGATGGCCCTGGCCAAGCAGCCCTCCTCTCCGTCAGCCTCTTCACTAATTAGGATGTTTACATTGGGCTGCATGTGTCTGTGTGCGAGTTTAAGAGCTTCCTAAATGAGCAGAGAGATTAGCGAGGTGCGAGCTGAAACTGCAGTGCTGCAGATTTTGCTGAACCCTCACAACTGTGGTGTATGTAGTAAGTGTGACGTGGGCATAGCTGGGCAAACGGATGAATGCATTTTGAAGGCTTTAGTCTCAGGACTTGCAAGTCGACTTTAAAGAGTTATTTTAACTTCTTGCCATGGCAACAAATATTAAGTATGCTTGATTTCTGTTTACTTTTAACATTCAAAGATTGTTGTTCCACGTTTTTGTCCTTCACTGTGATTCACTGCTACTTCTCTCCTTGAACATAATGAACAGGTTGATGCAGCTTGAGAAAATAACCAAACACAAAGGTGTCTAGTTGAAGAAAATTTGATACATATCTATATATACCAGGAAAGAAGAGGTTTATCAAGGTGTGCTGAAGAACTGCCTCGCACACCCTACCAGGCCGACATCTACCTTGGTGCGTTTATAATAGCTATTCAATGAGAATGACATCGCCTCATCTCCCCTCTGCAAAATCACTGCCCTCAATTTCTCCTTGGGTGACCAGTTCTTTTCTCCTATCAATCTTAACTTGTGCCACCACTTATTTCTTACCCCTCTATTTTATATCAAAATGTTCTAGATCTCTCCTTGTTTCTCAATTACTTAACCCCCCCCCCCTCCTTTCTTTTTCAATCTGTTCCACACTCTCTAGTGAGTTGTTACGAGCCTGGGACCACAGCAGCGTGATGGCTAACAGCAGGGGAAAATGTAGAGGGTTTACTAAACGTTTAACATGCAGTCAGAACCGGCCCAGACGGGCGCCCAGCCAACAAGCTTGTTTTATTTGCAATAATGGTTTCCTCTTAACAAAATATCTGTTGGCGGACGCCGTTGATGTCTGTGTCTGTGTGAGAGGGGAAATTTATATATGTCAAACATGAGCGGCCATAACTTGTGAATAGAGATACTTTAACCCGCTCAGCATAGATCTTTTATTATGTGTTTCTATGTGTGTGTGTGTGTGTGTGTGTGTGTGTGTGTGTGTGTGAGACAGACTCTGTGAGTGATTGTTTTTTGATACCAAGCTACCCCTCACAATACATCTTCTGTAACGGCCGGGTGGCTGGGCAGGCCCCTTTCTCGATGGTGGGCTGGCGTAAATCAGAGTTGATTTGGCTTCCTGCCACAGATGTGTCAGCTCACCCTGTCCAATGAGGGTCCAACAAATAGCTCTGCACGTCACTCACATCGCACTCCATAGATCTTCCAGACGGCTCCACTATCCCCCTGCCTTTTTTAGGACAGACTCCCCCAGACTTCTGGTAGCGCCCCCCGCATGTCGCTCCTATGGATTTGCTGCACTACGATGTCATCTCTCTTCCCTTGGCCCCTCAAATAGGCCTGTCAGAGCATTTCCACTGGATCAAAAGCCCAGATGGCTACAGTCAGCGGGAGTGAGAGGAAAAGCCTCCAGTATAAAGACTGGAATGGAATCAGATGACATGGAATATACTGGGTTCAAAATCTCATTGTGTGCAAGAACATAGGGAATAGCTCTTCCTACATTCATGTGCTCCAATAAATGTAGCAGGATGTGGGGAGGAAAACATGATTTCAACTGGGGAATGGTGAGACACTGACAGAATCTCTTTTTTCCCCCAAGCCATACCTGCTGTTCTCATGTCGCAGTTGTTTCTGAGAGGGAAGCGGCGCACCGGTCCCATGTCTGCGTGATTGTGTGTCTGTGCGTGTGTGCTTGCCACCATGCCGGCTCGCTTCTGTGTAATTTCTCCAGTGACCATGACAGAGGAGCAAGTGTACAAAGAGCGCAGTGACGAAGCGGTGTGTGTTCATGCCGCTGTTCCCTTCCTGTCTCCACAGCAGGACAAGCAGACGGATGTTACAGCGGTGGAGCACCATTTCGCTAGCATGTCAGGCCACTAGCTGCGCTCTGTGCCTCAGGAGAGAGCAAAACAAGAACATGGTTCCCTCTTTGTCTATGTCCTCATCTCCCCTGTTCTTTTTCTGTTCCTCTTTTTCTGACCACAGGCTTTTCTTTCTCCTCGAGTTAACAAGTTTTACAAAGTGCCACCCGTCATCTTGCGACATTCGACTGCCTGCAGACACAGCAAGTTTCCCCCAGTGTCTAACTTCTGCACAACACATCACAACCCAGGACGGCCGTGCGGCTGAAGTCGACAGGATGCAGCGCGGCTCGGCGAAAGATGAGACACTGCAAGGGCGCTTTGTATTGAGCCTCGAGGTAAACACTGAAGACCGAGTCACTGTATTAAATTATTAGCATCCCTGATATCACCACTGCAAGACACATTTGATTTAGAAAGATCTCATTTTCAAAAGCAGGGAATCTGCACTTTGTTGTTAGAGGATTTTTGAACATCAAAAGAATCAAACACTGTGTGATATGAGAAACCCAAATGAACTAACATGCACGCGCTCACACACACACACACACACACACACACACACACACACACACACACACACACACACACACACCAGCACTGGGGACAGTGTACAACATCTGTGATCTGCATTAGTCAGATGGATCTGCTTGAATTAGCATGAAAATCCAGAAATCAGACAGCGATAAAGGCGAGATTCCTTTGGCACATCGGGAAAGAGGGGACCAACAGACAGAAAGAGAGTGAGAGAAAAAAGGGCAACAGAGACTGGGACGTAACCAAATAGTTTGATATTTACACTCCCCATGCTGCACTGGCTCAGTTTTGTAATTTACTTAGAAGGGCAAGGCAACGCGCCTGAGAACATGAATATAGTTTGAGAAACAGCCTGAGCGGGAGGGATATTACAGAGATAGGAAGGAGAAGAGATGGAGTTGAGAAGAGATGGGGAGGGGAGGAAAAATGAGAGAGGCAGACAGGGGAACTCATTAACTTCTCTTTAATAAAGCCCAAGTCACATGGGGACCCTTTCATTCCTTCATCTATCCAGTCTCTCTCTCACACACACACACACACACACACACACACACACACACACACGCACACAGTGACATACAATACACTCACACTGCTGTGCTGATCGCCTCCAGATTACCACAAAGATAGTGATCATAACCACACATCTAAAATCATTTGACTCACATTAAAAATCACTAACCTGTAGAACTTCATTAGCGATGGGATGTCCCTGACGAACCCCTTCGACTCTTAAGTTACTGTGAATCATGCAGTGCTGACAACAAGCTCTCCACTCCTTTATTCTGTGAATAAATTACTGGAGTGCTGACAGTGAAGGCGCTGAATGTAAATATTTTGTAGACTCGATGCAACTCAGTACCATAAAGAAGCTCAATATCTTAAAGCAACAGCACACACGCTTGGAGAAAGTCTGCAAATATGAAGGAGAGGCAAAACATTTTTTTTTTTTATCCCTTTTCTGTTTGCAAGCCATCTTCAAAGACTTAAAAGGGGAAAGCATTTCTATGATAAACATTGAAACTGGCAATGGGCCCACTTCCAGATTCCCTTTTGTCGTTATCGTTTGTGGGATAAGTTCGTTCTGACTGGGAGGCATCGGCGTGAGACTACAATGGTTGGATACTATAGGGATGGAAAGCAGGGACTGTTGCATTAAAGCTTCTTCTATATCTGAAAATCCATGTTTTCCCTAGAGGCCAGACAGCAAGGCTAATTTAAGAAGCGTGGGCCCTGTCAGCTGTCATTAGCATGCACGACACACACACAAACACACAAGTGGGCACATTTATCCAAAAACACACACACACACGCCCGCGCGCTCGCTACACAAAGCTAATTCCAGAAATGTGGGCAACTGTCAGAAGTCTTCATCTGAGAGTACAAAGCCAACCAACATGTTACACAACCTGGCGCTCTAATGGGTGAAGGAGGAGAGACAGACAGCGGGGGAGAGAGAGAGAGGAAGAATTATTGATCAAGGCTGCACAGCAACAACAAATGCAAACAGAAAACACATTGCGAGTGTCGATTTTACATAGACCCCATCAACCCAAGCAGTGTGTGCAGCAGATGACCCTTTCGTCATGTGAAGCTCTGTTAAGTGTTTGGGGGTCTCCCAAACTAAACCAAAAAAAAAAAAAAAAAAAAAAGATCAATTTTGCAATCCTAAAATGTGAAAAGGAAAAAGAAAAAGGTGTCATGTCATGTCAGTTTGTAGTAGCAGTCAAATTGTGAGAATTTGGTCCTTCATTTCTGAGACTGTCTGAACTTTGGCCACCTGTCACCAATGCTCCAAATCATCCACCTGTAAACGAGTCTGAGGTACTGAGGTACGAGCACTGCTTTTCATCGAAGTGATGGAGGTTTCACCGGGCAGCTCTCACGAATATAAAATGTTGTTTACAGGACAGCTCATGATTACAAAGTGGACAGGGGTCTTCATCTGATCAGGGTCATTGCCAATATGAAAGTCTTAGCAATGGTGTGTCAGTCAAAAGAAACAAGTCCAGTGGTGGACAAACGTAACACCAGACGTGTCTCTCTCTATCACTACACCCTGTATAAAACCCAGCAAATACACAAATACGCAGACATACGAGCTACGAGTGAAAACGATGATTCTTTACTGTTCTCGCCCTCAAATGATCATATCCAGGTGTTCTGTGATCAAGAGGGATTTCAAAGCTGGGACATGCAGTTGGCTGTCTCCAGGGGCGACTGTAGCCTGTCCTATCAGAGACTCAGATTCCCCATCCGCCTCAATGAGCTGCCGACCATTTTGTGTCACATCAGTCCCTCACAGCCGAGATCAAAGGGACTTTTAAACTGATCAAATGACTCTAACAAACATGATGCAATGGCTGCCACCTAAGGAATCCATATGCCAGTAGTTGTGCAATACTGTTTCTCTGTTATTGCGTGCAGGAATTCATTTTCCCATGACACCGTATGACATTCCTCCATCTCATCGTCACTGCATGCACGATCGCTCATTCACTCTTATGATACAACTTAGGGGTTTGGCACTGAAATACATTAGCATTTTAGAATATATTAGCATACCCAAGGGGAACTGCGGTAACATTGATTACAAGTAACCGCATGCATTTAGATGCTGCTCTGCCTCTGATCACACACAATATGCCATCGCTACCCACCCACCCCCCACACACACACTGTCACACACACACACACACACACACCTTGTCTCAGTGAAGCAGTTCCACCCCCTGCTGTGAAGCAGGTGCCATGATACAATTCTCCCTCCCTCCATGCATGCTGACACACATACATGCGCGCGCACACACACACACACACACACACACACACACACGCACACACACGCAAGTACATGCACACACATACACATGCATGTCTTCAAAGACAGAGCTGTGAAGCAGAGGTGACAGGTCTCTGGTTCCATGCCATCCTCAGCAAATGTAGCGCTAATTGCCATTCTCCCACTGTTAGAGAGCAGCGTGGCTCCAACATGGGGCCCATATGGACCCCAAGATGGAGTCATCTGCTGCCCACTAGAGGATCATGGGAAGAGAGTACAACCAAGTGGTGTTCACTGTGGTAAGACACCTGAACAAAATTCACAACGAAAATATCTAAGCTGTCATTTCCTTTGTGTATTCAGCTTCAGCACATGAACTTGTATTTGGCAGCTGGGCACAGGCACATGTAGACTGTGGTGTTGTTAGTATGACAGCTGATTAGAGAGATGAGAGATTTGAGTGTGACACCTCTAATGATCTCTTCATCTGATTGACGGGTTAGGCAAGGCTCCAATTCACACTCTCACATCACAGAATTTGGTGCACATACAGTAAAGAGGGTCAGCGTGTCAGACACACACACAGGCACACTCAGATATGCACAAATATGCCACACACACTGCTCCACTGCATGTTAGAAAAAGACTATTTGCTTCCATAAATCCCTCCTGTGACTTCCAGAATATTCCGCTATTATGTTGGCCCTAGCAGGGCTATTTCCTCCCCCAGTTAGCCTGTCATCAGGGCATTGTACTGTATTGTCTGGGAGCGAGCCTAAATGGGGCCCTTTCAGGGGTATTTTCAGGTACTTTCATGGAAGAATGGAGAGGATATTCATATCACATTTCAGTTTTTCTATCGCTGAGCAAACACAGTTTTTGACAACACACAGACACACCTGCATTGACACACACACAAAACACACAACGGCACTTCCTTCGTGGACCCAAACGAGCAAGTCAAGTGCATTCCAGCTCTCAGCGATTTCCTCCATCTTCTCCCAACAGACAAGGTCCCATTACAAGTGCCTGGCTGTTATCTCTCACAGGGGCAGCAGCAAACATTGCAATACGCTTTGCAAAGAGGACGTCCAGAAGATATCTACAATTCTGGAACAGAAAAATAGAACCAAAATTTGATTGAACTTCCAATGCTGGAATTGGTAGCTGCTTCCACAAGTGTTCTCGCAAAAATCTGTTTGATTAACCTGCTCTACTAAATGAGGGCAAACTGATCAGACCAGATTTCTTAAAGGTGCTGGCATGCTGCAGCAAGCTCCTTTTAATTGCTCTCTCACTGATCTATCCCCTGATTATTGGCAATTATCTGTCAATTAGCAATGTGCTGATGTCACCATGATGTGAAAGGCAAAGCAATCAGGAGCTGTTAGTGTAGAAATGGTCGTCCATACTAATGAGCCGATCCACTGTCCGGCTTGCACAGAGGACCCTGTGTGTTAGTGTGTGTGTGTGTGTGTGTGTGTGTGTGTGTGTGTGTGTGTGTGTGTGTGTGTGTGTGTCAGCGTTTGCTCTAGCAACTAATCTCCAGTGTGACTGTAGCGATCGCAGCGGAGCAGGCCTGTCAACACTGTTTCATGTCTGAACTGCTCAGTGGTTTCGGGGGCTCTCAAATAGGATCCGTATGCCACTCAAAATGACCTTGACTGAACCACTTAACCCCTCCTTCAACAGCCCCCCTTACCACCCATCACCCCAGTGAGGTGCCCCATTTCTTTGAGTCATATTAAATCTGTAAAGAATGTTCATGTAATACAACTGAATTTTGATAATTGCTCTATTAAAATGATCTGTGCTTAGGGACATGGTGGATGTAGAACCGAAAAGAAAATCACCCGCATACAGACGACGAGGCAGGGAAGTTAAGAAAATATTTGAAACACATCCTAAAAGCAATCACGAACTTGTAATTCCTTTTTTTTTTTCTATTACTTAAACTATTAAACTCTTTAAGTGTCCTTGAAGGGTTGTACTTTGAGTTTGTTTTGTAGTCATACTTGCGAACTTTGGGGGAGTTGTTCTACATGGGACAAGCCCTTTGTTTGCCCTGTTAAATGTTTACAGAAACACAAAAAGACATAAGAGATGACAAATCATCTTTGCATCCACCAAATGCAACCAATCCATCAGACACACACTCGCCTCCTCAAATAAACAGAGGACGCTTACGACATCTGTCATTCCCTCCCTATTCTGTGATCCATGATATGATCGCAACGCTCATACGTCCTGGACGATTCACAATCAATCTTCAGAGCCAAGGCAACAGACAGACAGTGAGTCAGAAAGAGAGAGAGAGAGAGAGAGAGAGAGAGAGCAGATTCTTGTTTGCTTTTTGTCCATTTTTTCAGACGCACTATGACCATCCTTCACGCTTTTTCTTTTAGAAGCTGCCGCATGATGTTTATCAAAGGAAGTAGATTTTCAAAGCATTACCTGAGCCTCAAATTGATTGAGAACATGTGCAGAAATGCAAGTCACTCTCCACAGTTTCTCTACAACTGTCAATAACAGCCGAAAGAAAGTGTCCTCTTTCAGCCAATCATTGCCAGGTGTCTGAAAGCCTTTTCAGAGCAAGCGATTGAGTGATTTCTTTCTTTCTTTCTTTCTTTCTTTTTTTTTTAAATAATGCATGCTCAAATTTGCTTGCACATGCATACACACTCTCGTGGACTCACACAGTGACCTCGTCTGGAGTAATCACATGAGGACAGCATTACACATATGTGTCTCTCCTTGGATTAGGTAAGTCCACACATCAAGTGGTCTGCTATGAATATGAAAATGAATGGTGTATTTTGAGACTGTTCTTGAAAAAGCACATTTTTGAACCTTGAAAACAGCAGAAACGAGGCAGGCATCAGGTGGGCTGCTGAGATTTTAAAAGAGCCCCTTTATTCACTCACAAAGAGGGGAGTCATCAACGCACACGCACTACTTCACACACACTGTGAAAGAAAGCTGACAGTATCAGCACAATCAGCACACATACAGCATCTGTGAGTGCAAATACGTGCACAAACACACACCGACTAAAACATTTCCCATGATTTCATTAAATGGTAAAAACAAAGAAAAGATAAGAAGACCCAACACAGCCTTTAAACATATACAAATATAGAGGCCTTGTTCCCTCATCGTTTAGTGTTGCCTGTGTAAGGGAAGACTGAAGCCTTGGCATGGAGAAAAAAAAAGCCTGAGAGATGGTCACAGTACAACAGAACTCTGCATGACTCTGCTTGGCCAGCTGCTTTTGTCAGGATAGCCGTTTTGTGACTGGTATTGCACAGTCAGTATTGACATTAGCGCAGGTTGGAACATGATATACCCACCTGAAATGGTTGGGAGGAACTGAGTAATGTGCTTCATTCAAACTAAAGCATGCTAATGCTGAAATGATGCACTTTCCCAGGGAAATATGTGGTACTCTCTGGCAAAAAAAAGTGATGGAAAGATATCAAAGACCCTCCTGTGAGAGAGGAGTCACAGATTTAGATGGATTTCAACAAATTTTTATCATAAAATTATAAATATACAGTATTTTAAGTTATATTAAAGAGTCAGACAGAGCGCTTGTGTCAGAGTGGTCAGCCAAACATGTTCAATAAATGTTTATGTTTAACGTCATTCATATCATTGTTACATAAAGTAATTCTCCAGCCTGTAATATTTATGTGAAACTTGAAAATGTTGGCATGGCTCAGCTCTATATCTTGAAGTGCTATGATATTCAAATTCCCATCATAATGATAACGGATATTATACTGCACATGATGTACTCACAGAAACAAGTTTAGACAGTCTAAGATGTGAGATTCCTCCAACACAATGGAATCAGACACACACACACAATCCGTGTGATCATTTGTGAGCAGTGATTTAAAGTTTACTTCCTGTCAAGTTAGGCTTTAAGAAATCATTTATCATTTACTAAGCTTGTGTTACAGATCCAAGGCTGCGCTGGTGTGCATTTAGATAGCGAATATATGATAAAAGAGGCCAGCATTTGGATAATATATGTACATTAATAATCTCACATGTCAAGGATGTATCTTTTGATATTGTCGAAATTTCCACTAAAACTGATGTGACACACTTGTGAAACCCAGGCAGGAAAACCGCCGCACAGCTGCGTTCAGCTCGGCTTAGTGGGAACGTTTGTCATCTTGACATATCATCAGCTGAGTGCGGCGCGGCCACGGTGGAAAATTCGTGCATCTGAACGAGCACATCTGTTCATTCACGTCCGCATTCCACTTTACTTTATTAAAACTACCTGACTGCATGCCATATCTGTGTACAGTATATTCCAACAGTTCATTTCCTCAGCTCAGAAATGGGCTGACTCCGCCCAGACATCAGTGTCAGTCTGATGAGTGGGTGTCTAACAGTGTGTGAAGCTCACATCAAAGGCATGCCGCTTTAAATGCCCAGCCTTGGGAGAAAGCAGGGAGGGGAAAAGACTCCATAGGAGTAAGGGATGAGGAGGGAGGTAACAATTGGAGAGGGGCATGGATTTTACACTGTTCAGTGAGCCCCATTACAGAATAGGTTCGGATTAGGAGAGTCTGACTGAGAACTGCCGCGCTAACTAGTTGAATCAAGACATCCTTCGTAGATTTCGCAGCAATCTCAGACAAACAAGCTCACACCCTCAGCAAATACTCGTACTACTCTGACTCACTGCGCCAAACAATCTTCTCCACATCATTCTTAATCGCTGAGATTTTTATGAAAATGGAAAATCACCCTCCCCACAGACATCTGAGGAGATGTTCTCTCGCGAAGATACACGCAGGCACATGCATTCTAAAGGGCTGGATGTGCTTAGGGGTTAGCAGCCAGAACCACCAGCCTCCTCATTAGCACAAATAAGATCGTAGGCAGATACAGGCCTATCCCTCTCTCCCCCTCTGTCTCTTTGTCCCTCTTCGCCTCTGTTCTCTTGCACAAATGAGTCCTAATCCTTGTCCTCTGCCTCGCCTCTAACTAAAAGAGTAGCACATGTGGCTGTAGCGAGATGACAGAGAAATATGGCGGCATCCTTTGTGACGGTTGTTTCCACTCGTGTATCTTTTGAAAGTAGACATTCAATATGTGCAAAATTTATGACCTAAGGATGTTAGGCTGCGATGTGACCTCCAGTTGCATCACATTAAAATGAGTCCCCTTGGCCCTTAGTGTCATAACTATTCATGAAGGGGAGGGAAGGTCAACAGGCCAGCGTGGACTGGAATCAGTTTGTCAAGTCAGTTATCAATATGAATATAAGAAATATGCAAACTGGGAGAATGTATTCAATAATACTGAGTGTTAGATAACTGAATCTGATACTTCAACCATAGACTGTGCCAGGCTAGATTTCTATCTGCTTTTTCCCTGACATTTTCTCTTTGCCAATACTGAAAGCCAAGCAAACCACCTCTGACCTTGGCTCTTTTAGGGAAATGCTTCTTTCACCCCATCAGTTTTCTAGTTGTACCGCAGCCAGCCAGGTGACTGCCGGTAGATCGAGATGCTGTCCACTCATTTCCCATTACCCTCTGTGCTTCAAATCAATAGTTAATTACCTCCAAAAAGCTCTCTTCTTATCCAGCTACAGAACTAGACAGCACAGGGCAGGCAGAAATTTGCCTGGCAGAGGGATTCAGTGTTATGCAGGGTGAAAACTGTCCTCCCACCACTGCTACTTATTGGCCCATCAGTGTCCCTCTCAGAAGCTGGCATTCCATTTTGCACTGCGCAGGCACTTCATTTCTCTCCACCACGCAATTTTCATTTCTCATGTTAACGCAGAGACACACGGTGAGACACAAATATTCATGCACAGTTTCTCTCGATCCGACGCTCTCTTGCCAAGAGCCCAGTCCTTAATAAGAGATTACATTTATGGCGAGGAGAAGGGCAGGTGAATGGTGAAGTATGTCCACATGTCCTGAACCTGGGAGAGGCACTGGCTTTTACTCATTAATAATGGGACAGGCCCCAGGCCCAGGCCCTTAGCTCTCTGTCTCTACTCATTTCCTTTCCACACATCAAAGCTATGTGTGTGTATGGCTGCGCATGTGTGCATTGGGGCTGTTCCACACTCACATCTGTGCGTGCGTGTGTGTGTGTGTGTGTATGTGTGTGTGCTTGTCAGTCCCTATGAGAAACAGCCTGTGGAGGAGCCAGCTTTTATTTAATCAGAAGTGGAGCAGCTTCCACCACCATCCGTAATTTCAGCCCTATTAACGTTCTGTCTCTAATTCCTCTGAGCGCTGAAGACGCAGCATCCTCTGGGCTGCTGATTCACTTAAAATGCAAAAAGTTTTTTTTTTTTCTGTAGCAAGTTAATATGTTGTACATTTAGACTTAAGAAGCAAGAGATCTGCTTTATAAACAAAGTGATACGCAGAGAGTTTGTACAGTAATGTGTGCACAGCAAGCTAAATTGATATTGTTATCAGTTTAATTGTGGACTTTAAAAAGTTTCCCACGCACTGAAAGTCACAGCCACCGAAACACTGCACAACTACGCCTGCCTCCTCCCGCTCCGGAGTCAGCCTTTGCCCTGCAGCCCTCCAGCTTGCAGCCCTTAAGCCTGAGCCTTGGGGCTTAAAAGTCAAATTAAATCAATCTGGGCCTGACTCAAAAACAGATCTCATTATAACAATCATAAATGAAGCTCTTTGTTCCTACAAGCCTACAACCCCAACAGTCTCTTTACCCTCTTCCTGTTCCTGCCAATGCTGCGATTATTACGTCTTCAGAAGAATAGGCTCGTATTTCACCCTTTTTCCTTGTAGCAAACCCTATAATGTTTCATAAATGCATCTGTTTTTAACTAAAAAAAAGTGGGTGAGGGAGAAGAGTCAGGTGAGGGAGGTGGGGGGGGGGGGAGTCGGAAGGTTCGAGAGAGGAGGTGGGAAAGAAGAAGGTGTAACTTGCAATTGCTCTCAGATTTAATTAAAATTCAGTGGAAAAAAAAAAGAACAACTTATCAGACAAGAAGAAACAGCCGGTCAACAACAGGCTGTTGTGTGTCTGGACTGGCTGGAGCTCGTATCAGGAGGAGTTGGGGTGGACAGGGCTAAAGCAGTTATGGGGTGGAAGAGAAAGAGTGGATAGGGGACTGTAAGCATAGAGGCCCCGGGAGCCAGGCTGCGTGAACAGCGGGAAATAAGACTCAATAATCAATGCTTTCTCTTCTCGCCTCTCAACTCAACAAATATCGAAGAGGCTCCCCTTTCCTGCTGACTGAACAACTGTCACCCAATCTCTAGGACAGGTGATAATGGAGGGAAAAAAGCCTGAAAGACAGAAATATAATGAGAAAAAGCACATTTTTCACACCACCATCCTTGAGTGGTGGAGAAGCTGGGTCACTGCGTCCAATCAATTACTATCATTGCCATTTCCCACAAGGTGTGGCCTGGAGACTACTCTCTAAGTTTGCGCTCTTGTGCACATCAAGCCACGGCGAGTGTGCCGGTGGGTGTGTGCGTCCGTGTCCATATTGTGTGTTTGCCATTTGAGGGAACTGCCTTTACCGGGAAACAGATGACTCACACAGTTTGAGGTTGAACTCTGTCACGAGCATCACCGCTTTCACTTCTGTGCTCTAATGTGTTTCGTATGTTGCTGATGCAGTGGGTCTGCTTATCCCCGAGATTGGACAGATAAGGCCTTAGCCCTTATCCCACAGTAAGCCACCTGCTCTGATAAGGGCCAAGCACGAAGCAAGACGGGCGGAACCTTACACTGCCGATAGCATCTCCGTGGCAAATGTGCGGACACAGGAATGTGTGGAAGACACTGGATGAGAACTAGTAAAGAACATGAAATATCCGCTCGCCGAGAGAAAGAAATCAAGTCTGACGTGGGACGGAACAGGACACACAAATACACACATACAGTACGGTGTGTAATTCTCTCTCTCCATTCTCCCTTAATGCTGCCTGCTCTCACGCCGAGACGTACACAAAAATGCACACATGCATACCAGCCCCCAACCTGCATCCACCATCTGGCCTTCCTAAGGCTCAGATGTCTCTGGGGTAAGGTGAGCTGTGAGGGGGGCTCTGTGTGCATATGCGTTATGTGTGCAAGTGAGTGCATGAGAGAGAGAGAGAAAGAGAGAAAGAGAGCCAGTGATCATATTATCCAAAGAGACAACACATTCTATACAGTATGCTGCAACATGTGAAAAACCATATTGCGAAGGGGAAAAAAAAAGGTGCACAGATCACAGATTCTTGCCACATTTCCAACATGCAAGCACAAAGCTTTCACAGAACAGGCAGGACAGCACATTTACAGCACCGCAGGTACATGAGCTGCAGGCAGGGGTTTGCACTGGGGGTCGTCATAGCTGACTAGGCCGCGTAAGCGCACCTTAACACCGAATAGTCTTTTCACTGTGGGCAAAGTAAAGCCTCCATTATGGGATGAGGCCATGTCGGCTGCCCCTGCCAGTCGTAATGGCTTTAGCACTGTACTGACGACACAGGCGCCCAAACGTACAATACACACAACGCGGTACAAAACGAGTGGAAAATTGAATTCTACTTCAGGTGGTCCCTGGTCAGCAGTAGTGCCCATGGCCAAATACACTTGTACACTCATGTGACCACTCACGCACACACACACACATACATACATACATCTCATACCATGGGCCTGTGTTGCACTTATATTTTCATTTTTCTCTGGTCTAACCATTTTAAATGGGAGAGCAGAGAAAGGAACCATCTCGCACTCACATCCATTAGAGGCTCAACAGGACTCTTTTCACAGGCTGTCTCCTCTGCACAGCTGGCGAGCTCACACGCACGCACAACTTACATCATGAGTAGTAGAGTTCTTAACTCAGCACTACACTAGCCTCGCAAAGCCAGTCTGTATCATTATAAGCTCAGTCTTCACTATGAGATTTAGGCCTGTGAGAATCATTTGAGCCTGACCAGATACATGTTAGGCCAAACTGCGGTGAGTTTAGATGATGATGTGACTTGACTTACAGTGATTTTGATGGATAATTTAGACAAAATGTGACATTTCCAAACCAGCCAAAATGCTTTTCTACTTTAAAAATGCCAAGCAATGACCAGTAACAGCCCAGCGAGTGGTTGGGTGCATGAAAGGTTCATGTTGATGTCTGAGTGAAGCAGAGAGCTGTCAGTCATCCACTGTGCACCCTTCTTGAACTAACATCTGTCTCATGCAAATGCCTCTTGAGCCTTGCCAAACCACAATACACTGCAGCAAGATGGTGGTCTGGCAAAGCCGGGTTTTAGCTTTGCTACTACCATTCTCAAAGTCAGCCCTAACACAGCTCCGATTAGAAAAAGAACTCACCAAGAGAACAACAATAACGTGATACTCTGAATCCCGGGAGGAAGATTCTCTCACTCTCCCCATTGAGGCCAAAGCAATGGGTCCAGGACTCAGTGCCAACGGGGCTGAGTCAGTGTCTTGCTCATGGACACTTCAGCAGGGCAGCAACTCGCTGACACGGTGGGCCCTTCAACACTCTCTCTTCTAACCTTTCTAATCAATACACTACTCTAATGTTCCCTATTAATGTATATCAACAGTGTGCGTCATGACCTCCATAACTCTTATCTGGTGCTTAAGCTATCATTATTATTGTTTATTCAGGAAGCTACAATAATCTCCATTCCTTCCACTCGCCCCCAAGGATGAGGCATTACCACAGTATAGTACAGGTACTTAACACTGCATCCTTAGGGACTGGTTACAGCACATTACTGATGTTCTCTTATCATACTCATACTGAATGCTGCTGCTGTTTTACCCCAGTGTAGCATGGCACAGGCGACTGTGTCAGATTACTGAGACAGCCCAGTGTTCGTTTACTTCCACAGCCCTGTTCAATTGCAGGCTACTCATTTGTAAAACACGCGTACTGTATCTTTTCTCAAACTCGCTGACCTCCCTCCTTCTGCCTCTCTCATCTTTTTATCTCCCTCGGCCCCTGTCTGTCTTTCAACCACTGTTTCATCCCCCGTCCCTCCGTTCCTCTCCCCTCCACCACACGGTTCCAGGCCGTTAAATGAGCGGGCTTATCTAAGCCTAATTGGTTTAAGGGCAAACAGAAATAAGCAATGGCTCTGTAAGTAGGGGAGAATTACTGCTGCTGCTGGCAAGAACCATCCACACACCACGGAGAGAGCGAGCAGAGGAGGAGAGGAGGGAGACAAGAGGGGAACGGGGAGATTAGAGAGGAGAATTATGGAAGACAGGGTGAGATAGAGAAGTGGAGGGAGGAAAGGGAGTTGCAGAGGAAAGCAGACAGACAGAAGGTGAAGATGATGGGGAGAAATGGAGAGAGAGGACAAATGAGGGCGAAACAGAGCACCTCACATGCTTCTTTTTCTAATAACATGCAAATCCTGTCTCCACTCTCCTCTCTCTTAGCCCTTTGCTTTAGGTCTGACTGCCCCTTCAATAACTTGTCGGCGAATGCATTTCTGTTAGCAGATACCATGTCTTCACGTGCGTGGGATTGTGAGTGTGTGCCTTTGTGCGTGTGTGTGTGTGTGTGTGTGTGTGCTGGGTAGCTGTGCCTTGAGTTTAAATCCAGCATATTCAAAGTTCTACAACAAACTTTACACTCAATTAAACTGCTTCGGTCCTGCTTCGCTCCTCATTCAGACACGCAAACATGCACCTTCACACCCTAACACACAAACACACACTCAAGCTTTCTAATTTTCCTTCCATTTATCCATCCATACTTAAGAGTATTTCCTCCTTATGATTTCCATCTCACAGTTCATCAGTTCATCAGTGATGTGAGTGGTGTTTACTGTGAGTGCACGCACGTGTGAGAAGATCAAATAATTCATTCAATTCTTCGCGACTATGTGCCCATATGGCCAGAGCCGCTCCCAGACACACACATGCCCGGATCTCTGACACTTTGTGATTATCGGCTGATTCGGACTCGTAATCAGATTAAGGGTGACAGGAAAGGCAGGGATAATGTGGTCAATGGCTCCACTCTCTCTCTGTCTCACACACACACACACACACCAAACACACACACAAAAATGAAAGAGCAACAGATTGGACTTCAGATCAGTGAAGATTTTAACCTGCCCATGGGACGACCTCCTTTCAATTAGCGACCCAAACAAGGAAATCACTTTCATCCTTGTTACTGAGGTAACTCAGGGGCCATCTCCCTGCCCATCTGTTTCTTTCACATCCCATCTTTTAGAGGAGAAATCCCACACCCCTTTCCTTGCGGGGGAATTTCATTCCTATCTCCCATGCTCCACTCATCTATCTGGATTGACATTTCTGCTGTCTTTTCTCACTGAGTAAACATTTCAACCTCAAAATATCCATCCTCACAGAGGCAGCAATTTGGGCCTGAGCTCAGTATCCATGGCTGTGTGGAAATCTGATGAGCACAAACAAGAAAGCCACCGCTGAATTACAGAGTGCAGGCTGCGCTGGGATCAGTCCAGGAACAGAGTTGTAAATGATTAAAGAGAAAAGCTGCATGTGAGAAAACTAATTTTATTTGTACTTCTAATTTACTTATTTATGATTCTGGGGAGTGGATGCAGACAGCCTTGGGAAGCGGGAGCATTCCCGTGTATGTTTTATTGGCGAGGATGAGCTACTGGACAATAAAATGAGAGAAGACACCATATATCCATGATGCTGCTGGGATATCCATCCAGCAGCAAACATCTGAGGCACCGGCACAGTGCTTGGTCCCCAGGGTCTCACAGCGGAAATGAAAAACATGTTTAACTGAGGAGATATTACCGACTAGTGGCACTACCGCTTGTCCAGATGAGTGTGTGAGACAGAAGAGAGGAAATATGAGGAGATGCAGAAAGACAAAGGCAGGCTGAAAAGAACGGAGATGGATGAGGAGAAAGAATATAAGGGACAGTCTGAGAAAAAGGGGAGAGGCAGCCGTTTGCTACGAAGAAAGAAAGAAAACAGAGTGGTTGATTTCTTAAAGTAAAAAAGGGAAATTAACCCCAGCATGAAATCCAGGTTACTTCCAATCACTGCAATCCATAATCTAGTTTGTTTTAGCTATTCAAAATGCCACAGAATGATGCTCAAGGGGTCCTGGTAATAGTGTTATATATGTACTATTTTATTTCAAAAAAAAAATAACGCGACGTGAGTCCTTGGACGTTTGACAGGAACTTACACTGTAGCCTTCGTTTCACACCGTCAAACTAATTTCTCGGTAAGACAATAAGAATCTAAAATAACAGAATTCATAGAGGAGACTCCTGTTCTGCGCTCCCGGCCGTATTGAACGAGGAAGGACTTAAGAGTGAGAAAACCCGGAATTGAGCGCATAAATAAGCAGCAGTGAAGTACAGAACGCTATGAAATACACTGAAATTGGTCAGAGCATCGTTCTTCACATGGGCGAGTGACAGCAGTGACAACCAGCGGAGCGGGAGCACCGCCGCTCCGAAATAAAGGGATAACCACGGCAATCTGCTGCGATCCACGTGTATGACATCCCTGTATCCCTGTGCCAGAGGCGCAGCGCTGGCCAACAGAAAACGCTGCAAGCATCCCCACACACAGCGCGTCTTGGAAAGGAGCGTTTCCACATTTACAACAAGTATGATCCAATCTCTTATTTACCTTCCATCGCAGAAGATGTGACGACCAGCACGCTTAAGAGCGCAAACAAATCCACCGTCATGGCAGAAGGGTAGTCTCCACAGCCTGTCCCCAAATAACCAAGACGCACGGCGCGCGTCAAAAAGAATCCCTCAGTTGTCAGAGCGGTACTCCAGCAGATAGTCTGTGTTGTGAGTCACATTTCAAGCCGTAGTAAACAATGTGTGACAATCAGCACAGGGGAAGAACGGAGTGAAGGGGCTGAGGGGTGCGAGGCACAGGGGGGAGGAGGAGGAGATGGAGGAGGTGGTGGGGGGCACCCGACATTGCCTGCTCACAGCCCCATTAGAGCGCCGGGGCCAATCACCGACTGGGAGCCGAAACTCGCTAACCAATCACCGGACCGCTGCTCCGCCCAGCTCGCATTGTCAAAACACAAAACTTTTCCTTGACCTATTTGAAGCGGCGTCCGCTTCACTGAAGGGAAATCGCGCCACCACTCGGGTGACTGCAACTACTGCAACCCGAGCACACATTAAAGCCAAGCGTATTCCCACGGGAGGCGATCTAAACGGCAGCACACTTGCTCGGTGCTCTGTCACACTGTGGTTCAGAATTATGCTGCTGTTGAACAGTTCATCAGGCTCTGCGATGTCCCATATGGCTTGTTCATTTTCCCAAGCTGAAAGTGTGCGCTACAATGAATATTATCCTGACAAAGGACATCAAAATTTTCATTTCTGAAAACCACAAGGATGTCTTGCACAATTAAGGCTCTCAAAAGGCAGCGGAGTTAGTTATTTTACTCTATTTTCATGACTAAACAACAGCCTGACAGCTTGTTTGCCAACTCTCCCACCCCAGCACTGCCATCTAAGTTGCTAACCATTCATTTTTTTTGTCTGAATGGTCTGGCACCCTCACTCTCCCATTATGCTCACACACGTGCAAACAACATTTGCATTGAGAATGTTCTTTAATAGCTTTAGCAAATTCAACTGCACCCCCTAATGATATTAAAACAGGCATTGCACATCAGCACCCCCCGTCCCCCGTCCCTGTCACCCCTTTTGTGTGAACGTGTGCTGCAACAGATGGTGCACACAATGGGCTTTTCCCCACAGGGATGCAGGGGACCCAGAATCTGCTTCACTGGAGAGAAAGGGGCAGTTGCTGCCCCACAGCCCAGAACCGTACACCTGTCTTGGGCTAGATATGTCCCCCCACGTCCCTGGAGCTGAAGAATTGGGATGTAGTAGTTAATCTACAGCATGAGTGGGCCTGGTTATACCCGGGGCCACTGAATGGCCTAATACTTCAGTGCTGTCCCTTCACAGCACACTGGCCCAGATACTTTTTACCCACTTTACTTTTTATGGGCTTAATGAGTGGTTTCAACAGTGGGGCATCCAAAATATCATGTAGCTTACAAAATGACTGCCAGTAATAAATGGTACACTTACTATGTGTGGACCTGAAGGGGGCCACACATCATTCTTAAGTATGTGTAGCTTTGTATCCCCAACAAGCCTGAACTGTTTTACCTGCATCTATCTTTTGTGCCCCTTTGCGATTCAACTCCTCACCTTTACAGTGACAAAAATCAAACGCATTGTAAATGAAAAGTGACTCACAGTTAATAAATGGTTGTTCCAACTGTGGCAAAGGCCAGCAGATGAACTGGGGCAGGCGCAGCGCTTCAGGAGCATCAGGCAGCGGTTGCTAACTTGGGAAAGCAGTTGATGAGAGCATTTGTCATTTTTAATGGTGTGGTGAGGAGTGGCGCTGTAGTGTGACATGGCACAGCACAGCATGGCCTCCGGTGCTGGCTGCTATGTAGGCCTATGATAGCCACCTGGCCTTATTTTTCACTAAGCCAGTCATCATCACCTATGACTCCACAGGTCATCTCCAAATACAGGAGCAGCACAGAGCAATCTGTCCCTGTTTGCTGTCCACACCCTGGGGGTGGGGAGGGGGGAGGAAGGAAGGAAGAGTATGAGGGGAGGTAGGAACAATAGTGCTGCTGCCGTAGCACATCCTCCCTCACAATGCGCACACAGACAAACGCTCACATACAATAACACAAACGTGCGTGCAGTCGCTCACCCACACAGCACTCTGATAATGATCCACACAAAGCCACACAAGCACTTGCCTACTTCAGCTCAAGAGCCTCAGCCCAATACCAATACTGAGCCCAAACACATTGTAGAGAGCCTCTCATTCTCTCTGTGGCCTGATTTTTTCGGTGTGGTTAAGCCCGCAAGTGCAGCATCCCAGCTCTATTTTGTTTTCTTCATCCCTGCACTTCTCTATTTGTCCATTCAAGACCAGATTTGAAACAAAAGAAAAAAAAAAAGGGGAACCTCTCCAGGTGGGGTATTCTCTGACTTTTGTTTGATTAAATGTTTTTCCATTCTCTGCATTCTGTGAGTTGACCCCAAAGTTATTGCGCTTTTGACCTGTAAACATCCAACCAGCGTCTACCTCCCCATGACCGATGTGCCATGACCTTTACGTTTCTCCTCTCTGTCTCCTGTTTCCTGATTCCCGTTTGGATGCCAGATAAGAAAAAAAAAAAAAACACCCACCAGTTGTTCTGTATTTCAATGGAGTCAGGCAGGAAATACAAAACGATGCGTGGTTTGTTCGGCGCGCTGACAACAACACGGAGAACAGAGAGTACCTGCCGCACACAAGGAAGGCCTTTCAGGATGAAAAGACGAAGTGCATTTTATGGAGAGAGCAATGTTTACTCAGACACTCACTCACCAGTTAGATATGTGATGCAGCAGTGTATAAAAGAGGTATGGTTGTGGATAAGAAGACATGCACACTGAGAAAAGCTGGATGGTTATAATGGTGCAGAATGAGAAGGGCAGAAACAGATATATGAAAAAGAGAGAGATGTTTCCCAGAGACCATGGACGCTGGAAAGGTTTGTCTGGTGATGAATATGAATGCATGAAAATGAAATGCCTAAGTCAATATGGAGACAGTGCAGGGACCCAGGTGACAGAGGAGTGCAGTGCTACACCAACCCTGGGGGGATAGACTGGTTATTAGGCTGGGCTTTAGCTTCATCCATCTTCAGGAGTCTGGGCGCTGGCCATTGACAATATGAGTACAGAGCCAGGGCTGAATACAGATGTGCTCTGGACCAGTGTTCCCCAAAATAGAGGGTCAGGACTCACGAGAACTTTCTGGGTCACGACTCAAGAGAGGCAATGGAAAATAGGTTCATTGCGAGGGATACATGAGGTTGGTTAAGTTTGCCTCGAAATGTATTTTTTAAAGGCTGCACAGGCAAAGGCCAGCACAAAGTCATGCTGCAAAGTAAAACTCCAAAGACAATCTTCTTCAGCGCACTAAGAATGGAGATATAGGTGTGAACAATTCCCTCTCCCTGCTAGCGAGTCGCATTCATCCAGATGCCCATAAGAAGTTTAAAGGTTAGCATTATGCTTGCGGTAAAAACTCATATGAGAAAATAAGTGTTTGTGAGTTTCAAGAGGAGAACGACTCTCTGACAGTAGGTCAGACAGGGAGACTGGGAGGGAGCTAAATACAGGACTCTCATTAATCTGCCAATGATGCCAAGACTGATGGTACCTGTCCCCTGCTATCAGCACACAGAAGCTTCTGAGACAGTCACTGCACTTCTCTGACACGGAGCGGCACAGAAAAACACATCTGTAGAGGAGCGGACACAGGCACACAAACTTACGCAAGCAGACATGAACATACCTGCGCGCACACATGGAACAGATTTAATAAATGTTTACGTTTTTGCATGGGGAAGAGGTAAAGAGCGAGAGAAGAGGGATTACACTCCATTTCTCCTCGCTGAGATGCAGTGAAAGCATTATTTGTTTTAAGTATTGCCGTTTGATTAATAAGTTGTTAGCTCACATTCATTCTATTCAAGATTCAAGCTCTTTAGTTGCCATTAATCACAACAGCACAATGAGGAGATTCTGCTCAGCGTTGACTGAGTAAGAGCATCATTATAGCTCGCTCTTCGTCAAGTGTGTGCGCGCGTGCTTGTGTGTGTGTGTGTATGAGAGAGAGACAAAGACCGACTGTGAGTTCATGTGCGAGAGGCTGTGTTCCTACTTGTAGTTACTCTTATGCGTGTGTGTATGCCCGCATTCACGCCCAAATGTGCATGAGTGGTGCGGCTGACTTGAACACAGTATGATGGATAACAGATTGGTGCATCCCCCTCCTCAGTCACTCTGTGCTCTGTCAGCCGCCATAGGGTTTTCTGTTGCAGACAATGTTCTAGCAGCGAGCACCCAATCCATCTCCCGAAAGGTGCCACCAGTCTAAAAACAGTGTGGAAAACACACAAAATTCAGCATCATCCAAAATCATGCACACTCCCTATAACCAGTCGCTGATTAATTATTTGTCTTGATGACCATGGTGATTAGGATGCATTCATTTGTTTTTGATTAGGGATCTCTAATCACAGATGAGGTTAATGGGGTTCCCATTCATTCACCTATTCACTTGCAGCATTTAAGAAAGTTTCCTATTAACCGTGTGGCCTCCTCCTCCAGCTCCCTCCGGTGTAATACACCTTTCAAATTATGCACCAACCTTTTCCACCTTCTTCAGAAGAGGTGCCTTGACAACAACAACATTTGACACATGGTAAATTGTTTTTTTCTTTTTGTATCCCTGAACATGTTATCATTGGCTAGTGGATTGGAGAGGCTCATAAAGTACTTTTCTGGCTACAAAAGCAACATTCAGGAGGTGGACTTGTTAATGAGGAAAAACAAAACTAGCCTGACAGCTCATCACTTTATGTCAGCTCCCAGTGACAGCCTATCCCACTCGTTCCCTGTCGAGTTGTTTGTTTCGCAGGGACACCATCAAAATGCATCCCTCCGTCTCCTCCGACCTGTCTTTTTCTCCCCTCCCCGGCCTGTGACAGATAGTTCAGTACAATCTATCAGCCTCAGCTCGCCTCAGTCAGGGCCACTGCTTTGTAGAGCCACGTATGGACAGAACGCACACACAACAGCCCACATCCCTGAGACCGTCACGCTAAATGGGATAAACATCTGGCGGCGGAGAGAGAGAGAAAAACGGAGGTCAAATCAATCTGCCCTCTGTCTGCCATACACTGATCCCCTGTCATAGGCTGACCTCTGAAAAACTGAGCAAATGAAACTCCAGTGCAGCATTTGAATACAAAGAGTGCAGCTCAGACTTGAACATGGAGGAGAGGACTGACAGATGAACTCATGGACCAAAGTGGTTATTCAGATGATCATTATGAGGATGATGATGTTGGAATGGGTGTGACAATAAAGATAATAATTATTGTAATAACTAAATTAAAATGTAAAATGTATATTGTTGCTCACTTCCCTCTGTTGGTACAGTGTACACATAATTTTGTTTCTATTTGACCAGGTCTTGAGATATAAAGCACCCAGACGGTGGAGATGAAGGTGAATGGAGGTGAACACAATTTTGTTTGTGGTGTATCATTTTTAAACTACACTTAAAAATAATCAAAAAGTAAACTGTTGAAAAATGAAAGAACCATGCTCATATAACACTATTAATTGGTAGCTGAATGCTGAATACATCATAATTATTATGAGCTCAGATAGAATGTAAAAGTTCTGACAACAACACAGACACAGATTACTAACAGTAAAGGTTGGTGTGCACTTGTGAAGTTGGAGCCCCATTACTCAAAGCCTCAGTGTGCCTATCTCTTTAAGACTAATTAATTTCATTATCTGAGACTGATTCAATGCAATTAAAGTTCTGTTTGTTTTGCTTTGCGATTTTGGATAGTCTTTCCTTATTACTTGCTCTGTCAGCTGAGCGTTGTAGTTGGTGATTGCATTTCGGTTTTTGAATTCACTGCGGAGATTTTGTGTTTCATATTTCATTTTCTAATTTGTGATTTTCATCTGCATGGCAAGGTCACTAATTTCCATTTTAAAGGATGCATCTTAGTTTCTATCTTACTACACTAGTCTGACACGTGTAGTCACATGCGAATACTTAGTCTGCATACAATGCATTCACAAGCATACACACATGGCCTCAGTGGTGGAGGATGTGGTGGTGCTGGCTGTGAAAAGAACAAAAGGATTTGTAAGAAGATGCACAAGCCATCAATAAATGACATAACAGCATCGCTCAAAGTCTTTTGCTTGGAGGACTGAAAGTGTAAAATGATACTTGGTCATAGGACATCAATGCACTTGGACATTTATTATTTAGATAATCACCTCATTTAGCATATACACACATCTACACAACCGTTATCTAGTCATGCACACAGGCAAACAAACAATAGCACCGAGTTAACACGTCGACCTTCTGATATTAACATTGACCTTTGAAAGCAATCTTTTCTCCCAGCATGCAACATCAGATCAATAAACATTGCTGCCAGGTGATGCGTGGAGCATTATCGGCCTGTTGCAGGCTCGACGATAGGGAACATGTGCACGCACGCACGCACACACATTCATACACACATATAAAATGCAACAAAGCCGATGTCAAATCCTAAATGTCAAAACCTTGTGCTGCACACAGAATGTGTGTTATGTCAGTAATTACCACTGTGATACCCAGTCTCGAAACACTATCACTCAGCATTGACTTGATGACCATTACTAATTGTTAATCAGTGTTTTGTGTTATGTGGTTAGAAGCGATGAGCACAAGTGAGAAAAGCAATTAACAGTTCCAATCTCTTTGGCCTCACCGTTTTGCTCCTTCTCTATATTTTTCCTTTTCTGCCTTTTTTTGTTCCCCATTTTGCCCTCTCATTTTTTGTCTCCACTCTTAGCACATAAATGCAGGTGGCTCAGCCATCTCTCTGTTCTTGGTTCAATCTCCTTATCCAATCAGAAGCAGACCCCATTACCACACAGTTTCCTAGTCAATGATTTCTCATTTAGACCACACTCCCCAGATCCTCAGCTCATTGAGGGCTTGATGGATGGCCTGTCGAATATGCATATGTGTGCGTGCGTGCGTGTGTGTGTGTGTGTGTGTGTGTGTGTGTGTGTGTGCGCGTGTGTGTGTGTGTGGATAGGGTTTTACCCAACCCATGTGAGGACACAAGACAGGTGGAATGAGGAACCAGATTTAAAGGACCGTTGGGTCAGACTCCCATTCCTAAAAAGTTCAAATCTTTCATAGTGACAGTATCGTTATCAAGCGCTCATTCACTGCATGGAAGAAGTTTTAAAAATCTGCTTTATGAAATGTTTTTTAATTCACCTGCAGTAAATGATCTTAAACAGATCTCTGCTTTGAACAAAATCATGCTTTCTGATTGTATCGGCCATTCTCGCCTATCCAGAATGTATTTGTTCAAAAAAGTATTCATACATACTATATATATAAATAAATATATATATATATATATATATATATATATATATATATATATATATATATATATAAATGTGCTGCTGTGATACAGTGTTCTGCCATGCTGTGTTTTTCACAAAAGGAAAGGAAGAGCTGCTCAAAGCTGAAAAAATGTAATTAAATCTAGGATGGTGGTGAGACAGCTCGAGGATGTCTTGGATAACAAAGAAGTATGAAATCTTAGCTTTCTTTTTGTGAGGTTTAATTGTCAGTGGAACTCCAAAGCTGCAGGTTGACTGATGTTACATGTTTAATCATTTCCTTTTCGTTCAAGATTGTGAAGGACAGATTTCTATTCTATACGAACAGTAATCTATGACACATATTCAATTAATACTGAATACAGTTAGCGTGTACTGTAGTATCTTTAGCATAACACAATACTGGTAATGCCCCAGTAATCAAGATCTACTACAACAGAGCTAGTGCTGGTTGGTATGAAGACAGCAGGATGAATAGCAAATTCTCAAGCCACAGTATTACTGTGTGGAGACCACATAAACTCTAATCACACAGCCATGCTTTAGCCAAAAAATGAGGTAACCCTGAAACTGATGTGGAAATCACTGCAAATACACAGTATGCCACAGAGACCACAAGAAACGTAATTAAGCCTTTACTCGGGTCTGCTAATTTTCCAGGTTCTTTAATTACAGAAACTTTTACACTATGAAATATCACTGTTTTTTTCTGCTTCACTGTTTCTCAAAAAATATCTTACAATGAGGCAGAGATGACATACATCTGGTGTCTCAGTTTTGTGTAGCAGGTCACCTCAAGGGCTTAAAAAAATGGATTGTCCACTTCTTTTGTCCTCCCAGAGTGACAAGTTCAGCAGACTGGCTTCCCTCCCAGCTGAACTCCAGGAGCAGCATGACAACTGAGAAGGTCAGGGGTCAGAGGTTATTATGGATTGTTCCAAGTCACAGAAGATGGCTTAAGTCCCATGGGCTGCTCAAATGTCAGCTGGATTCATGAAGTGTCATCAGGAATCTTTCCAAGCTGCTGGAAAAGTGTGTTGACACTGTAGCGTTTGTGTTAATTATATATTTGTGTTGCTTTTCTCCTCGTGTGTGCAGCATGAGGAAGGCATGCCTGTCGGTAGAGCACTGCCGCTTCTCAGCACTGAGTGAAAACACATCCTGTGGTGCCAAACAACACTTGATTTACTGCTGTGCTGAGCCATGTGGTGATGCCACAGCGCCATCTGGCTATTAAAATGTGTCACTGCATTTAGGTAGGGCAGCAAACACTATGAAGCTTGATCAGATTGAGAATCAATCGACCTTATTGGCCAAGTATGTGTGCACATAAAATGAATTTGAATACTGCACTCAATGTACTTGCATTGGAAAAAAGACATAAAGCTCAACAAGGACAAAATAGACTAAAAACTAAAGACTGAACAATAAGGTAAGTAGTGCAAAAATATAAAATAAACAGTGAACTATGTATTACAAAGAATGATGAGGCAATAAACAATATATACAATGTGCAGGTATTTATGTTAACAGTGACACATTTTAAAAACTGTGCATTAATGGATATCACAGGCCGGTCAGTGGATGTTTTCGTGTCAGAGCGTTAGTGACACTGTATGACTAGCTAACCGTTCATCAGGGTGATGGCTTGTAGGTGATAGGTTTTTGTGTTTGTTTGCTTTGGCGTGCAGTGATCTGTAGCACCTACCAGAGGAGAGAAGTTGGAACAGGTTGTGTCCAGGATGTGAGGGGTCTGAAGTGATGCTTCCTGCCTGTTTCCTCAGTCTAGAGGTGTGTAAGTCCTGAATGGAGGGCAGGTTGCCACTAGTGAACAGACTGTGTTATTCCTGTGTAGAACTGGATCAGCAGCTGTTGAGGCAGATTGAACTTCCTGACCTGACGCAGAAAATACATCCTCCGTTGCGCCTTCTTGATGATTGAGGCAATGTTTGAAGTCAACCTTAGGTCCTGGGAGATAGTGGATCCCAGAAACCTGAAGGTCTTCACAGTGGAAACATTGCTATTGAGGATGGTGACGGGGGCAGTGTTGAGCGGCTTTTCCTGAAGTCCACTGTCATCTATACAGTTTTGAGCATGTTCAGCTTTGAGTGGAGGATCTCAGGGATGATGGTGTTGAACCCCAGCTGAAGCCCGCAAACGGGATCCTCGCATACGTCCCTGGGGGGTCAAAGCGGTTGCAGGATGTTGTTCAATTCCACGTTGACTGCGTCCTCCACTGACCTGTTTGTCTAGTAGGCAAACAGCTTCACCTTAATGTCAGACAGATGGAGGAAATCAAGAGGCTGATGCTTAAGGAATATGCCCAGAACTCTTCATTGGGATACATGAGCTGTCTACTTTGTGACTAACTGACACTTTGGAGGTTTTCTTATTGTTGCATTATCTTCTAAAGTAGTATTTCATATAGACAAAAGACATTTCAGAATAACAGTTTGACCAGATCATATTCTCTGTTATTGAACTTAAGAGCAGCACTTTGTCATTTGTGCTTTTCCCAGACACAAACAATATCCTTCTTTCTTGTGTTGTTGCCTCCACTTTCCACTTCCAGTACTACAACATCTTACACCAAAGATTATGTTTTAAAGGTAATGTCAAACACTTGGCACTGACCTTCTTCTATTTTTTCATACAGACGTCATCCTGTCATACTGTACGTGCATGACAGGACTGGACGTCAAACTGCACTGGCATCTAAAATCCTTCGTTTTTTCTTTTTTTCGTACAAGCCTGAATGCAGTTCTGTTTATCTGTGTGTTCTGGCCAGCTCCTTCTGTCTACAGATGCTGAGGCTTTGAAGCTTGAGAGCTAGATGCTGGCCTGAAAAGCTACCCAAAAATGGCATTGGAGAATGATTTTGTATCATCACTCGACAGACTTCCCATCACTCTTCTGTCAGCACCAAGGGTTATTTTCAGCTCTCATATTGCATGAGCTTGTCAAATTTTAGAATTGCTGCGTGTGTGTTTGTGTCTTTGTGAGTTTATCTTTTCTATGATAATATGTGTCTGTTCATTTCTACCAGCCATTCCAATAACAATGCTTTCAAAAGCCAAAAACCCAGTGTTTTGTAGAGCCAAGTAATCCTAAAACTGTGAGTTTGCTGAATTAGCTTTGGCCTTTGACTCACTACATATCCTCCCCTACAATGCTGTAATTAGGAACAGTGGCTTTGTGTGAAGCCTAGTGTGAAGAGTCAACAATCCAAAAAAAAAAAAAAACAGCCATCAGCTGCAAAACAACCTCAATCAGAAAAGGTAACAATGACCCCTAGTGGTGACAAATGGAAACTGAATCCATCTTGAAGCAAACAGGATAATACAAGTTCTGTTGTGCAGATAATTGTGCAGTGATTTAGTGGACAGTTTAGGTACTGGGGCTATTTTTTCTTTCTCCTTTCTCCTTCCTGTCTCATTTGGTGAAACCACTTTTCCAGCATAGTGTATTTAACCTCCATGACAACAGTTATAATAGTCACCCACTCCATGAACTGTAGCTGTTCCACATGCACTGACAATATATTGTAGTATGTTCTGGTGTCTGGGGCATAATAATTGTGTGAATATTCTGGAATTTTTTTCATATTCCAAATCAGAATTTATCAGATATCAACTTTGTGAGGAAAGATTGTAAAATTTAAAAGATTTCTATCTGGTAACATCTGCAAAATATGGCTGCAATGGTTAAAAAAAAGTTGGCAAGAGTTGAACACACCCAGCTGGGACTCAAAATTGGGCAAAGTCATTTCTAAACTACAAAAGAACAGGTCAGAACAACCCCAAACCAGCATGGACCCCAAACAATCAACATGAGGACAGCTGCAATATATGCACCACAGACATTACAAGTGAAGGAGTTCTAATAAATATTCAAATAAATGTTCAACCCTTGAATTCTGTCAGCCTCATTTAAATGTTAATTTAACACCAAACTAAGAAATATATATATACATAGATGTATATTGTTTCACAAACCGTTTTTGATGGAACCAACTCAGCTGATCACAATCAGCATCATTGCTGGATGAGCCAAACACACCCAGACACTTCTACACAATAGCAGGTCAGAGTTTCGACCACTAGGTGGCGACAGATGCAAGTGTTAAAAATATTAAGAATAAATTCAAACCATTAGTAAATGTTCACATTTGAGAAGCTGGAACTGTGAATGAAAAATGACTGAAAAGTTAACAAAATAGGTGTCAATTAAGTTTCTGTCAACAATTAAATAGCTGATTGTTTCAGATCAATTTGTGTTTTGTGTGCAAAAATCTTGATTTTTGAAGAAAGTTGTCAGATAAGTTAAAAGTCAATGCAACCTTCTGAATTCTGGTGGAGATTAAGTGTAAACTGGCATGAGAATAAAATACTCATGTACTTCCAACTGGTACCTAAGTACAGTACTTGAGTAATTGTACTGAGTTACATTCCACCACTTGTTATACGATGCAATGACTTGAACAAACAAGTACAACAACATATGCCATGAATCTGAGTCTTAACCACACTGTCAAAGCCTCACTGGAGCTGCAGATACTTTCTGAAAAGATTTCCAATTCAAACTCGGCCCAGATGAAAACATGGTGTCCTATGATGTGACCTCACTGTTCATACTGAAACTGTAAGGAAACGACTGCCACAACACCCTCAACAACAGAAGCAATCTGAGCCAAAACTAGATTTGCGGCCTGCTGTCCCACTGTCTGCACACCACCTACTTTCAGTACAATGGGAGGTTTTGCAGACAAAAGCATGGCTGCGCCATGGACTCACCATTATCTCTCGCTGTGGCCAATCTCTGCATGGAAGAAGTAGAAGGCAGAGGCCCAAACTCCGTCAGAGGAAAAGCACTGAGCCACTGGTTTAGATATGAGGATGACACATAGGTCAAAATCAAAACTCGGGAGGTGCGAGCCTTCACAGAACATGTTAACTCAGTAGACAAGTGTGCGTCAGGAACAACAGCTTGACCTTTTAGGATTGTGCCGCACACTTTGGAGAGGACAGGAGCCTCCACATCGGAGTATGCAGGAAACCGACACACGCACAGACCAATACTTATTCTTTGACTTTCACTGCCCTCTGGAGCGTAAGTTAGGAGCTGTCAGAACTCTACAGCACTGAGCTGATGGTGTATGAACACATCCCCAGGCCCGAGGGAAGGAGCACAAACATCTGAGGGATACAGTTAAAGCTTGTGGGTGCCCTACCTGAACTGTGGTGAAAACAGCCACAAGATCAATTCCATTCATTTCTGGAGTGCATGAGAAACTTGGGAAGGCACACTGCCTCTGTGTGTTTTTCAAAGCCAGCAACACACTGAGAAAGAAACCGGTCGCCCCAAAGGACTGCATACTCACACATGAGGAAAGCAACGAAGAGTATGCAGTGCAGTGCAGTGAGGAATGCACAGACTTGTATATCAAGGAAACTAAACAACCATTGAACAAATAAATGCATGACTCAACACCAGAGGGTAAACTCCTCAAGACTCAGCAGTTTCGCCACATCTGAAAGATAAGAGGTACTCATTCGAGGACAACAACCTACATATTTTGGATAAGGAGGACAGATGGTTTGAATGGGGAGTAAAGGCCATTACATGAAAATAGAGAAATCATCAGAGGAGGAGGTCTACAACACCTCTTATCCCCCATCAACAATACTGTCCATTCATCCTCCTTTTCAGGAGATTTAACAGCTTTTCACAGGCCTCACATGGCCTCATGTGACAACTTCAGCAACTGCTGTTCACACTGCCAGCCACACCCAAGTGGTTTCAACACCCTTGATAATGCCCCCTCTTGAATGAGAGTCCAGTTACCTTTTATTCAACCATCCTTGGACAGGCATGACCTGGATGACTGAGAGTCTTCGCAGACATCTTCACACTTAGAGCCATCCCTCCTTAAAATGTAATGAAAACCTTCCCCCACTGGGTGGCAGTATGTGCATTTATACTGCACAAGCCTGAGCCACAGCTGAATCTGCGAGAGCTTTTTGCAGTTTGATCCATCTCATATATCTGACAGAGGCAATGATGTGAAGCCTTTGATCTCAAATATAAGTACTGATGTAAAATTATAGAACAACTGAGACAGCTCGATACTACAGAGAGAGAGCGAGTGTGAGAGAGGAACAGAGAGGGAGTGGGAGGCTTCAGTTCAATTACAAGGCAGATCAAAGAGAGAGAGAGAGAGAGAGAGAGAGAGAGAGAGAGAGAGAGAGAGAGAGAGAAAAGGTGAGAGAAAATGTCTAATAAGCCAAAAGGCAAAAGAGCACAGCGCACATTTGCAGCCATGTAGGGAGATTTAGGTGGAGAACAGACTGCCTCTGAGTGCTTTTGGTTGAACTTTCAGACACTGATGTTAAAAAGGGATCACTCGCTTTCAATTTCTGGCATTTTGATGTGAAAACCTGCATGCATTCTTTGTGCAATCTGAAATCAAATAGAGGGGATGAAGCAGCTAAGACAATAGGATAACTACTTCAAATACCATGTTTATTTTTATCAAACATTCACTTACTGTAAGGTAGCGTTTAAAGATTTGGTCGGTTTAGCACGGCACCTGCTGCCGAGGAGACGATGAGTCAGAAAGCCATTTTTCTCCACTGCTCAGAGGAATTGATTGTTTTTACTTATTCAGCCATCCCTTAAAGTTTCTCTCATTCTGAACTGGAAATGTATTGAATATGTAGTTCATGATTACCCTCTTCTGATACATTTTAATGGACTGAGATACTAAGTGCACAATCCTGGTAGCATCTTACTGTAAGATATGATGGAGCCTGAAGGAAAAGGCAGTTCAGGGTGTATTGAGCTGAAGAGATTTTACTGACAAGTGCTCTGGCCTGTTGAGCTTATGTTCCCAATACAGTGACAATCTAAGGTTGCGAAGCAGTCACTCATAAAAGTGCTGCGAAGCAAAGGGCAAGCAGGAAGCCAAAAGGCTGAGAATAACCCGTGTGCATCGTGTGCAGCTGTGCGGACTGAGAGTGAGAGAGGAGGCGAAAAGCTTCAGACACAATCGATAGCTGAGAATGTGTCTGTCCGTTTGTGTGCACATAAGCAGATAGTGAGGGGAGAGGGCCGCAGAAAGAAGGCTAGTACGTTCGCTGCAGGGGGACAAAGCTATGACTGACTAAAATATATATAAGTCTGAGATTGATTTTAAAAACAATTTGAGAGCTGGGGCTGTTCAATTTATTCGGACAGAGTTTGAGTTTGTCTTTGAATCCCTGTGGTATGAAATCAAACAGACAAGGGTGTGAAGGAGGTTAGAGAGGGCAGAGAGAGTGGCACTGGAGAGTTATTGTGACATATTTTAAATATTCATAACCTTGGTTTAATATTGCCTCCCTGACCCAACTGCATGCTGCCTTCTCTCCTGGCATTTTTCACCCCTATAATTTGTAACCTCATGACAGACATGGAAACACTGCAGCTCAGCATTAGAACCACAGAGAAAGCGCTTAGCTTCTATTCACGTATCCGAAGCACTCTGAACGGAGCAGAGCTGCTTGTGAAGCGTGGCATCTCAGTTTCCCGTAGGATCATGGTCAAGTACACCTTGTTAAAACCACCCAGAGGAGGACGATCACTGTCCATTGTCTACACACAGAACAAGACAAAGCACTTAGTGTGCTCTGACCATGTGGCGGCTTTTGCTGTGTGGAAACACCAGACAGCAGCTGTCACCTCTGACATCATCACTGGAGCGAGTTGGCTCTTTTTAGGTGGCAGTGTGCCCCGGTGCGCTCTGGGAAACAACTTGGACAGATGGGAAGGAGAATTTGAAGAACAGCAGACGCTTCCCTTTCATAAGAAACCTAGATGCAATGGATCTACACACTGTTTGTGTGAGTTAAGTGGTTTGAGAATATAGTTTAAAACTTTCATAAAAACGACCAGATGTTAAACAAGATATATATTTTTTTCTTGTTTTTTCTGTCAAAAGCATAACCACACCCATAATTAAAGACACAGGACACAGGCATGTTGAAAATCTTACAATGTATATAATTGACACAAGATTTCAGGTACAACAGCAAATGAGACATTTGTATTTTTCAACCTCTTTCTGGCATCTATTTTCACCATAAGCACAAACTCTCCATAGATTTCTGATAACAACAAAACCAAAGTAAATAAAAACAAGAAAATTAAAAGTACTTTTTTTTCTCCTCATAAATTGGCACCTTTAAGAAATTCCTCTCGTATTCAACTCAGTGTAGACTAAAGCTGTCTTCAGGTGGGATAATCAGCTTTGCATTTTTGCCACCTAATGAATGAGGGCAGGGCTGAGGCGCACAAACTGATGTGAGATCAGCGCTCAGCACAAACCTTTCTCCTGCCTCCTCTCACACACAGGGGCTTTGTGTTTACACTGTTTCACCATAGTTGAACAGGAGATGTCTTGCTGGGCCACATCTATCTGCATACACACATCCCCAATCAATAGTCGTTTCTGGAAGGTGTTGACTCGCGTATTGATCGACCATCTTGTGATGTCTTTGTGCAGACAATGCCATTTATTGGCCTCATAAAAGTGCAGGTTTTATAAAAGGGAGGGGGACTTTGAGCAACAAATTAATGAGATCTAAAGGTGAAAGAGGAGGGATGGGGAGGGGGTGGGGGTTGTGCAAATTTCAGCCGATGACATTGTGAGGCAGTCATTGAAACTGAAGTTGTGAGTTACAAGTTGTCTTTGAATTGGAATGTCACCATCACAGTTGGAGTCATTTCTCTTTCTTTACCGGGCTTAATGTGCACTTTCACATTCATATACAGATTTTTCAAGAGGGCCACAAAAAGAAGACCCATGTGGCGCTCTCGCTAATTCATCTTTATTCAAAATGTGTTCGTTTTTGTTTTTTGTTTTTTTAACCCCTCTGGAACATCTAGTATCATCATATCTCTCTTTTTAAAATCTCAAAATTGACCCCAACACTAGACAAAGTGTCAAAGGCAGTCACAGGCAGATTTCTTAACCAGGGACTAAACAGAACGACAGACGCACACACACATGGACACATACACAAACATGCATACACACAGCAAACGTAGCATTCATTGATAAAGCATGTCAAAAAAAAAAAAAAAAAAAAAATACCATCAAAACAACCCGTCAGGTAACACGTATGACAACAACCTCACCCATTTTTAACAGCAGCAATTAACCGAGAATCTAACAGATGTGCTGCTCAAACTTTGACAGAGCACCCAAACTACTTAATTGGATCTTCAGTATTATCAGCTGTCATAACATGAATTATAGTGGATTGTCCCAGTGTGCAACTGTCCATTTCCGTCCTCCACTTTAAATTTCTTTGTCATATACAATACTGGCGTGCAGTGACACCATCAATATAGGCCGGGAGTTATTACAGAAGTAGGTTGAAATTCCCATTTTTGAAAAATGAGCTACATTAATCTCCCATTGCTGTCAGTTGAATAGCACTCCGTCAAACAATGTTATCCAATACATTTCAATACATTTAATTTCTGTGCCATCCAAACAAGATTTATTAAGCCTCTATCCTCCGTCCCTCATTTGCCCTATCAATCAAAGACAAGTACACACATCCACACGCGTACATATACACACATGCAAGC
The DNA here is from genome assembly GCF_051107435.1 of Chaetodon auriga. Lineage (NCBI taxonomy): Eukaryota > Metazoa > Chordata > Actinopteri > Chaetodontiformes > Chaetodontidae > Chaetodon > Chaetodon auriga. The sequence goes on from NC_135085.1 coordinate 13,419,578, forward strand.
ATTGTCCCATCGTCCTGCACGCAGCGTTCTTTCACGAGAGCTTTGACATTTCTTTGAATTAAAATGTGGTACGCGTTTCCTTTCCATCAGGAAAAAAAGCCTTACGCTGTGTTCCCACAACATTCCCAGTAAGGTTGACACATAACGAAGCACTGTGTCATTGTCATATTGTCTTGCCATCATGTAGAAGCATGAGGAACATTTTAAAGGTCATTATAACTGATGAGCGGGGAGGGGGGCAGAGGGAGTCGGGGTGGGAAGAAAGAGGCACTGATATAGAAAAGTTGTGGAACAATGGAAGGCAGATATGGATACACTATGACAGATGATGAATGAAATTAGAGTTATAGCATACACTGATCTGGCCTTTATAAAATTTTGATACCTAAGTGGCTATTTTTATTTCCTAGAAAACAACAAAGAAGCGATCAAAAATATGTACACTGTTGTGCCTGCCATAGAAATAGTCGTACAATTCAAAGACGTGCATGGTGTGGCTTTTACTGTGACATGGATGATCGCAGCAATCAGACAAGATGTATGTATGACGCGGCGAGTTGCAATCATGGCGTTAATCACAGGAGCGCTGGGCATTTGCAGGGAGCACACAAAATTATGCATGTTATATTTTTGCTCTGCTGTGCACATAAAAAGAATACAAAAAAAAAAAAAAGCGCTACATGACAGCAGTGTTTCTGCCTCTGTGTACATTTATGTCCTGCTACACGTTTCCAGTCATGAACTGTCAATCCTTTGCAAATGGGGGCGATCTTAAACCGACACCCCCGCTCCACATACAGTGCTCTATAGTGGGAAGCTGCTGTCATCTGAGACCTGGCTCACTCTACCATGTGTTTTGCTTACACCAGACTCTCGAGTTGATCCCACACAGCCAGCGGGGTCTGGAGAGAGAGGGAGATCTGCCTCAGCAGGGGTGGGGGTGGGGGTGGGGGAATGTGGGGATGAGTGGATGGATGGAGTGGCGGATGGGTCACGTTACTCCCACATTAGACGATCATGTCAGTGTCAATGTGATCACGGTTATTATTACAGCTTACATGATGAAATGGCAAAAAGTGCTGATGCGGAGTGCTCTCATCCTCGCTGGGTGAGGCTTAATGCATTAAGAGGCCTGGTGGGTGGTGCTGTCCAGATTATCCTCCTTTTAAAGTCATCAATATTTTATTTCGTTTAAGTTTGTGGTTTGTGTACTATTTCTATAAATATCGGAGAGTGATTACACCACTCTGGGGTCTATTGTTTATTAATAAATAAATAATTCTACTGAACACAAGTGCTGTTTTTAAGTAGTGGAATATCAAATATATGTATCTGTGCGCCACTCCAAAGCCCCATTCTCCCTCTCCCCGTGGTGTCAACACCAACATACTGTTAACAATATAGTCTTACACATGTCTTAGGTACAGATATAATCTCAGAGAACCCAAACACCAGAAAAAAAACATTAGAAGATGCGAAAAGACCAGCTCTAATGGTGTCATAATATAGCAAGAAATTAAAGAGCAGAACCGAAACATTTATGAATACTCGTAATTCCATTTTGTTCTAATGCAAAACCAAAAGGAAGTCCATCCAAGTGATTTTTTTTTTTATTGTTTCCTTATACTTATTTAGTTTTGGCAAAGTAACTAACCCCGGAGCTTCTCCTTCCTCCCCTTTCAGACTCTCCCCAACCCCTGTGTCCCAAACTCAGTCCCAGTTGGTAGATTCCCCCGTCAATTATCGCCGAAGCAGCAAAACGAGAAGTGAAAGCAGGTAAATGGAGATGCAGGGGAGGTTCTGGTTGGCCGAGGCTTTCACCTTCTTGTTTTCTGGAGGGTAGGCGTAGAGTATGGGTTGGTCAGTGACGGGGACCACGAGGCGCGGGCCCCGGGAACACATATCGTCGGCGCACATGCCACTTCCTGACCCGCTGACATCATCACCTGTGGACAGAGGGTCAGGACGTGAGCTTAATGGAACAACGTACATAAAATTTACAACTGGTGTTGCCTGTGTATTCATAGAATTATCATATTAATGCCACTGCCATAAACTCATACATATTAAACACACTGTGCAGATACAGTATTTGTTCAACTACCACCAAGAAATATGAGGTTGACTACGCAGGTGCAGGTCTCAGACCCCCAGCCTGTGTTACTTCCTTATGTGGCACCAAATATGACCTCAAATATTCTGAAAGGAACTGATTCAAGCCAAACATTTATACCTTCATCTTAACTCCAAATGGCACTGCTTTTGCCATTTTTGCTAGAGTTTCTACAAACTAAGATGAAAGTGTGCTGCCTCCTCAGATAAATAGAAGCAGAGTTCTTTATTTCACTTAACCTCAAACTTTAAGGCTTTTAATGATCAGTGAGTCATCTGAGAGGAAGTTTCTTTGTGAATGTGCTTGAGAAACTTGCGAGCTGTGATGGTTTAAGTACTCACTGGTGTCCTGAAAGTCCACATCCTGGCCGTTGAGAGCATTCTTCAGGCGGTGCGTCATGATCTTCAGCTGCATTATCTGTTGGCGTATTGTCATGTCTGGCTTGGTGATGTCAATTTCCACTTCAGGGTTGTTGATCTGACTGGCTAGGCCATCACCCATCACCTCTGGAAGGTACCTGCCACACATGAACTCTTGTTTAACATGTGATAGAATGAAATATTTGCAATCTGCACACTTGAATGTGCAACAGGTGTGTCAGAAGAAGGTGCAACTTGAAAACAGTGAGAAGAACTCCCTGTCTCCTACTGCTGAAATATTGATTTGATTGCAACATTTCAGTCCGTCCGAGATTCAACAGGTATGCGGGCTGCATCACAACATTTCCATATACAACCTACAGTGTATACACATATTGTAAGGGCTGCCTCAGCCATCCAGTCAGAGAACTGCAGGGATTGGTTTGGCTGATTAATTCAAAAGATTAGAAAGACACAGAATGACTCAATAAAATGCTACTTCAATAAATCTTAAGTAACATCCATGTAACCTCTTTTTAATGTTAGTTTCTGACTTGGTGACTCAAGCATTGAGTAAGTTCAAGGTGATCATCAGGCAAACCAATCTCTGTAGTTCTCTGATTTTAATAGTGACAGTGATTTTAATTAACCTTTTGAACAGTTTGTAAATACAGTTGAGCACAAAAAAAGAAAAGGAAAGAAATCTGTTATTAAAACAAACATGGTCCTGAGAGGACCTCAGTAGCAACTCACAGTTTCTGTTACATTGTGCATTAAACACCATCAGTTCACCAGATACCATCTCCATTTGTACTTAGATATGTTTTTATGGGTTTATATACCCTACCTGGCACGGCTCATGCCGTTCCAACACTTATCCTCGGCTCCTGTACCAGTGGCCACTCTGTCACTGCACAATATACTGGGGAGGGAAACCCAGTACGGCTGCAGCTCCCTCAGTCTCATGGTTACATCAGACACCTGCAGCAGGGTTGACAAAAGCAGATTCATGAGCTTCCACACTTTGTCCGAAATCACAGCATGATGGGAGACTCAAACAGGAGAGTAAGAAAAACTCTTCTTCCTCAATAACCAACTGCAGTGCTCAGTCATCTGACTCATTCATCCAGCCAAGCATTCAATCCCATCTAATCACCCAATAGTTGTGTGTGTAAAGGTGAAATGAACAGCAAAAGGGGTTTAATAACCCATGATGAGCAATGACTCCTGCATCATAAACCATCGGTATGAAAGGGAAGGATTAGGCCATCAGAGAGCAATAACAAGGGCACAGATTCACTCGGTTAAATACTAACCAGTTTGTCCATTCTGCTGGAGCTGGATCCCAGCTTGTCCTCCACTATAACCTTTCCTCTCTTCATGGACTCGTCGAGTCCTGTGCTGCTGGTTCCTCCCTCTCTGAGGTTGCCACATGCCTGGAACAACTGGGGCAGGAGAAAGTGAATAAAACAGACAGAAATGCAGAGAGAACATACGTGAGAAAGGGTTAACAAAAAATGAAAAGAGGAAATTGAGTCAGTTCTGTTCAGACAAAAGCTTAAATTTTACACAGCTTTCCAAACGCTGCAAAGCCCAAAACAGGTCGAAGCACTTTACCATCCAATTAACCTTCATCTGTAGCTGGTGACTAAGGCCTCAAACTTGCTATATGAAGGTTATTTTCCGATCATAAATAGTTCATACTCACGATCTTTACTGGTGCTGGTGTTAACAAGATTAAAGTCTAACACTTGAACTAGCTCTCTGAATAGAATCCTATAAACCCACAGCCATACTGCATCAGCAAAGCATTTTGCATTTATTGGACCAACTCATCTGTAAGTAAACACAGAGCATGAGCATATTAGTAAACACAAATCTCTGCCTTTGAAAACCAACAGCGACAAGTGGTCGTACTTATTTGCATGACCCCAAGAGTCAATCGCAGCGTTGCTCCAGCAGAATGGTTCAGAGCTCAGAAAGTACTACTCGTCCCTATGGGGTTTACATTTTATTAAAGGGGCTCAGGGAATACAGTGAGACTGCAGTCAATCTGTCATCCAATCTGGCCTTCTTAGAGGAGCCTCAAGCCTTTGAACCTTCACATATAACTATGAAATAATCCTGTTTTAAGATTCCAGTCGTGTCTGACAGCATAACTTGTGTTTTGTGGTTCACAGTAGATTGAATAATGGACATACAAAGTATGGCACTGACTCTGTTTGAGTAGTCGCAGATCCCTCAAGTACATTTACTTATGCATACTGCAATCACTTTTATCCATATTTGGTGAGTTCTTGTGGGAAAAAGTACATAACACGACATATGGCTTTTGATGTCAACAGATTATGTAAATAGGAGATAATCTGTCCTACACAGTGTTTACCATAATACTAGAACATAGTCACGAACTGACTTCTGTGGGATCAACACAGCTATTTCCCCCAGAGATGAAGATCAGAGGCTGAAGCTGTGTGTGATTACCATACTGAACCAGGTCAGAGGCAGTCAGCCAGGCTATGGCTCACCTCAAGCCAGCCAGGCTCTTTAACAGCAAAACCAGCACAGAGGAAGCTTTGTCTTTCCTCTCACCATCCACACTGTTTTCCACCTTTACCAAACAGCTCTGTCAGATTTCCACTGCTGCCAGAGCCTTTTAAGGATCGTATAAAACTGTTGCTCAAACGCCATTAAACAGTGAAGTAAACGCTTGGCCTGTAGGCTCTGGCATGACTCACATCCTTTTATTTTAAACCAGGTGCGTGGAGCATTGCAACATTAATTTAGTGATGGGATAGGTGTTAATTGCACAAATAAATGAATGTAGGGGAAATGGGGCAGCATAGTGAGAAAGAACACGGTGTCTGAACTGATGGATCCAGGGTATGTGCATTAGCTTGCACAGCGGCATTTCCTGAGACAGTAAGGATTATTTATTTCCTTACCGCTATTTCTTCTGCCTTACCAGGTGATATGAATATTTTAAAGCCCCTGAAACTTGGTTTCAAATTTTTCGGATTTCTCTAAAACATTAAATATTCATGACTTAAAAAAGATAATCAGCTAATCTGCTTCATCGGGGCTGTGGGGGCGTGCTTTAAACGGACTTGATTGACAGTCACCTGGTTACATAAACAAACAATCCCACAACTGCCAACTCATTTCAGTTCTCACATTACTAAATCCTGATTGGTGCATGGAAGTCAACACAATGACAACACATTTCTTTCCCCAGCTGAGACCCACCCATGTAAACCACTGAAATTCATTTAGTGAAAAAAATATATATATTGTTGTCGCTGATGCGAGAAGAAAACTAGAGAAAATAGGGTTTCACGTCCTTTTAAAGTATAATACCAACAGTTTTATAGATATATGTATGAACATTTTACTTTGACTGCATGTATCTAAGTCTAACTGAGAGGTTATTGCTACACTTTCTACAGTTTGCAGCAAACATCTGTTTGGCTTTTTAAAATATATTTTCAATATAACTGAACCTGTTTTTCTACATTGCATAATCAGTGTGCTTTAAGTAGAGTAACGTGCAGACATGGTCTCCTATAATTACCTTATTTAAAATGGCATACATACTGCACCTCATGCACCGGTGCATTAGTTTCCTCTCAGAAGACGCCTCTGTGACAGAACCAGAGCATTCTCCTCCATTAGTAAATTGCTACAGTTGTGGCACAGAGCAAACTGCTTTTATTATCAAGGGAAATAGGTGATTTGATTGGTCATGACTGAAGTAAGACCATCACACCCACTGTACATTCCCAGTGATGTCAAGGGTGTTTTGTATGTTACAGGTCCACAGGGGCAGGGCTTGTGGACAGGCAAGCCAGGCAGTTGATTGGAGGCCCCGGCCACTAGGGGGGCCCCGGCCACTTATTTACAACAACGATTATTGATAGACCCGGGCTTTCGAGGACCTCTGTTGGTCCCTGGACCTCACTTTGAGAACCACTAATCTATTTTTTCAGTATCCATCTCAAATGTCCCAGAAATTGTGCATTTATGTGTGCAAAATCCAAATTTTTGCAGTGTACACGGGTGGGGTGGGGGCCCCAGGGATGTCTTGCTTGGAGCCCCAAGAGACCCTAGCAACGCCACTGCAGGTCCACACAGCTCTCTAGTTTGGGTCTTACAACGAAAATAAAAATCACAAGTGACCTTCCCTGTGCAGAAATCAGTAAGCACAAAGCATAAATTTAATCATTACTATTGAAATATTTTTAGATATTCAGTGGTTTTCACTTGCTTGAATTGCGGTTCAGCTCATATTGTACGATGTCTTTGAATTCTGTGGAGTAAAAGCAGTTTGTGTGGTTTGGTCAGCTCTGTGCAGCTGTATGTGTGTACCAATGTGTGCTCTGACCTTGCTGTTGATGGTCTCTATATTATCCATCATGGTAAGCATGGCTTCTGATATACGATAGGGCAGAGAGAGGACCACACTGTCCACACCAGATGGGCCATCAAAGCGATCAGCCACCTGCATCATTGTTTCTACAAAGACAGGAGGTACAGTTAGCATGAAGAATGCGTGAAATGTTTCATATGTCGTACACTGGTAGAGCGATTCCGCTGCATTCACTGCACAAAGTAACATCATGTGTACGCTGAACCTTTGAGCAAACATATGGTTGAATTGGATGCATGTGTGTGTGTGTGTGTGTATGCTCCCCACCTGCCAGATGCCTCCACTCTGTGTTGAGGTCAGCCTGGTTGGCCAGACAGCCCTTCATGACGTTGCTGCAGTAGTTGGCACAAGGTCTGGCAGAGGCCATGCCGCGGCAGTGGGGACAGTAAGTCATCCTCATCATGGCCCGCATGCACTCCTGGCTCAGCTGCACCTGGAGCAGGGCACAGACAAAAATAAACATACACCACCTGGACAAAAAATTACTGTTTAGTCAAGCATGTATGATCTAATAAGTTGTTTGCGGTCATGTGACATTAAATTCAGACGGAGGGCCGGAAGTGAAAACTGCAACGGATATGATGGAAGCAGTAGTAGTATAACAACTACCTGCTCCCTCAGATGTCGTTCTACTCTAGAAAATAAATGAAAGCATACAAAAGTATGGGGGCATACAACTTTCCTGTTAGCGGCTGGGTCCACAACCTCAGCATCAAGGTGCTCCGGGATGACTGCTGTTTTGTTTTTTCAAGGATGCATAGCTTTCACTGTCCTGTGGATGAACCGAGCAGCAAACATTCAGCACCGTTCACCCTTATGAACAGCAGCTTTTGGTACTCGATCAAAGCTCCTCGTGGTTTCTTGGTTTGATCGATCTGAGCAACCGTAAATGACGCGAAACACAGGCATTTTCAGTGTGTGTTGTTGTGCTTCCTATGCAGAAAATTACTTCTGGCCCTCCATCTGCAGTTCACGCCACAAGAAGACTTATGTGACATCATGTGCAAACAACCTATAGCCTAAAGCTAAAAGTGATAGCAGCAGTTGATCCAGCTGTACATTTGACCACATTTACTGTTAAAAACCTGCAACGGCTGCTAATGTACAGTAGAATTAAACAAAAGTGTTCAGTTTTAATAAGATGTGAAGATGGAAATTTCTTGGGCCAGGCAATGACAGTCACAGAACCGTGGGAGGTCGCCTCCCATGGTGACCTTTTTTTTTAGTTTGCATCAGACTTTCATTCAGCTCAGTTTCCTTGGAAACCACTTTGGGAGAATTCGCTTTTTGTTTCACATGCGGTGAAAAGGCCCTGACATTCATACAAGTATTCTCAGTCCCTCACTCCATCCTTCCTGCCTCTTCCATTTCTCTCTCTATCCCACGAGGTTGCTCCCCCAGGAAAGGGCCTTGGTGCGTGAAAAGTGAAACTGGGTTAATACCAGTAAGCTCTGTTCACAAGAGAGTACAGCTATGCATACAAAACCTCAGGAAGTGTGTGTGTGTGTGTGTGTGTGTGTGAGAGAGAGAGAGAGAGAGAGAGGAAGAGGGAGAGAGAGGTGGAACGAGCCCAGCTACACATACAAAGCTCCTCTAAGCTGACATCTGGGCCAGCCTGATGCTTTTCCTGGAAACTGTTCTTCCAACAGCAAAGTCACAGTTAAAACCAGCTTTTAACAAATATACAGTGGAAATTGGCTCAGAGGACAACAATAGGCATCAGGTGGGAAAACAACTCACTTTGAACATTTTACAGGCCTGTCAGTAGTTCAGTAAAAATTCAAGTCTGCTCGGCATAATTGGACATAAAAACAATAATTTTCAGACTGTGGGCAGTAGAATTGTACCCTGATAACTATAATCAACATTAACAAAGGCAGCCTCTCTGTGGCACTTGTCCTTCATGGTGCTATTATTGAGTTCATCTGAGTCTTGTATGCAGTTTATAGCTCTTTTCATATTTTCTTTAGTGATCCTCTCATACTTTATACACTTTCTTTCATCAGCTCTTGTGTCAAAAGTATCGGTTGTAAAGTTTCCTTCATTGTGTTCTGTTTTTAGTCTTTTTTTTCCTTGTTTCTATTCAGTGACTATTTATGGGCACATCAACCCAATTTCCCCACAAGGATCATAAAAATTTTAATCTAATCATATTTGATCCACATAAGGCAAAAGTTATTTATTCTGACACAGTTTCAACTCTAAATTAAATTCTGAACTACATTTAAAAATGCATAATAAGCCTAAATTAGTAAATCCATCTCTGATGTAAAAAAGAGACCAACAGAATTTGGTAATTGTTGCCAGTTGCGCAAGGAGGACGGTATAAAGTGAAATAAGTGACACAGAAAAGCAATAACCACATTCCCAGGCTTAATCTCAAGTCATATGAGACATGAGTCAGATCCTCACTCCTGCCCTCCTTTTCTTCCCTCCTCCCATGCTTACCCTTCCACTCGTTAGCCAGGGATGAGTCAGATGAATGCTCTTTTGGTGAGAGAGAAGAGCGAGGGAAGGGAGCGCGCAGGGATGAGCGGAGAAAAAGACTGAAAATGAGAGAGGTAGGGGTGTGTTGAAAAGCTACGAGATTTACCGAGGGGCGTTGGCAGGGGAGTGAAAAAACCCAGGGTGATGTTAATGAAATACTTATTAAGGACAGACAGTCATTAATCTAGATTCTGTTACATCATCCATACAGTATTAATGCTGGAAATCCCAGGCCAGGCACAACAGACATTAAACAGCATGTAACTCCTCCGTGGTGCTAATTGGAGGTTGATGTTGACAACTTCCTCTGTAACCTTGGAGCTGTGCTGCATCAGGCGCTGTGAAGGAGGGGCTGTCAAATTAGCAATGGTAATAACTCATCAAACAAGGGCTAAAAACTGAGGGTTATTTTAAGTATCGATGAGTGTGTCAGAAAATGGTGAAATTACCCCGAACACAAGGGGGAGGGTCTCAGATTGTTAAGATGGAAAGAGAATTGACAAATCAATAAAATGGGGGAAAAAAGCATCAAATCTTCATCTTGATCAATTTCTTAAAGGTTTAATCATATATCAAAACTGTTATTGATGCATTTTCTGACAATCAGCTGAGCAAGTGATCGAATAACTGCTTCAGCACTCACAGAGGCGACACTGGCCTGTCAAGAGATATCAAGAGAAAGTTTTAGGTTTTAAATACTCTCTTTGATGTTTCTATGTGTGGCTGCGTTACATTCTAAGACCCATACGCTTACTTGTCCTTGCTTCACCTTCGCAGCATGCCTCCCATACCTGTCAGTGCCTTCTATATTGCCCACAGCAGTCGAGCCGGAGACTCTTCTGTCTCTCTCTCCGTCTCTCTGCCTGTCTTTCCTCTGTAATTAGTTAGGATATATGAGCGACCTCTCCCCCCTTGTGTTATAGAGCGAGCCAATCCAGACTCCGTGCCTCCAGAGTGAGCTATGTGGCGCGTGGCCTACTTCCTCCACTCCCCCACCCGAGGGAATAAAACAGTCCGGAAAAAGTTAAGGACACAGCAACTGGTGCAGCCCGGAGCGAAAGCAAGGGAGGAATTAATACTTAACCAGGAGGAAAGGCTGCATCTCACCGTTGAGATTTCTCTTCTGTCTTATAAAAAAGCATCTCTCAAATTATTCAGCTTTTCCATGCATCTCGGTCTCTCTGCTCTGCTTTTTTTTGTGCTCTCAGCCTCCTTTCAAGATACTCTTTCATCACCTTTTATTACAGGTCCTATTTTTCATAGCTAATCCAGCAAAAAAATTGCAGGGATTCATGCAATGTTTCCTCTACATTGGTAGCAAACACCGACTTTTGGAGGGCACGTGTACACACAGAGAATTTCATTTTATTCTCTCCACCTTTACACTTGAGCAGCGTATTGTCTCCCTGAGCAGCATGCGGTGAACATCTTCAGTCAGTGGGCCCTTTAAGTGGCAATACATAGCTATAAATAAGAGCGGCTGTCTCGTTAGGGCCCAATCAATCGAAGATAGAATTACAGGGGAAAGGAGGGGAAAGCTAAGATCCAAATTAGTATACCAAGCTATTTACACTAAAAGGAGACAGAGGACAGCGCAGGGCACAGCTCTGGGAAATGTCAACAGAAATGCTGGAGTACAATTTACTGGGGAAGGAGGGAGAATAAAGGATTGAGTGAGTAAGACAGGGATGAGGAAGGATGCTGGAGTTTGTCACGGTCTTTTTATCTTCCTCTCACTGTCTCATTTGTTCCCATCACAGCACAGTGCTGATTCTGTGCTGGGGACAGTGACAAGACAGTGATACAAATTCTGGATATGAAATTGAACAGTTGGTAGAAGTCTGAACTTCTTTCAGTCTGATTGTACCATGACTCAGACAGTGATCAGGCACCCCCTCTCCTCCCACAGTGCAGTGGAGCTAGTTTGGAAATTCCCTTTCACAGAGATTGACCAAGTGTGTCTGTAGCGACTGTCCTCGCAATACAATGTGCCCTTGCCATCCCTCTTAAGTCTTGTGATGAGTGTGTGTAAATAGGGCAGAAGGCAATCCATGACCTCATTCAGAGTGGCAGCGGCTCCAGTGCCCTGCCATTCGCGCTGGGATGACATTTTGTAATTTTGTAAAAGCTGTGCTAATTATTTACCCATTTTCCCCAGGCCAGCTTTGTTTAATGAACATATCTCTCACTGTCCTTCAGAGCTGGCTAAATGGCATCAGATGGGACATGCACATTAAGAAGTAGCCACATGGGGGAAATGCGCATCACCATTGGAGGGGAATGATGGAATGATGAGGTGCGGGTGTCTTTCTGTACCCTTATGCACTAAGAGTGATGCTTATCAGTTTATCATCTCACTGGTGGAGCTCTGCAGGGGTCGTAAGCTGCTCTGGCTGGTGCAGGGATACTCTCATATGACATAAATCACGAACAGAAATTTCAACATAGCATGCTAATTCTGATCCTTACTCTCCTGTTCGCTTGCTTGAGTCTGAGCTAAACAGTAACTGTCATGTCTCTAGCTCTGTTAGACTAGTTGCACGATTCCCTCAGCTCCAGTTTCAGTTGTCACTGTCTGTGTCTTGTTATTCACTAGCTGCCTGCTACGCTAGACTAGCTGTGCTCATGATTATTCTTGATTTTACTCCCCTGTGGCTGGGGATGTGTTGGCTTTGCTGCATGCAGGTGCTTAATTGAGACATCCTCGGGTCCCATTGTGTAGGTGTGAGATGTTACACCTAGTTTCTGGGGCAAAGAGAGGCAGAGAGAGAGAGATAGGCTGGGCCAGGCTGTCTAACTCTGATGCTAGCAAGCAGTATGTGCTGCTTACAGTGCTTGCCAGAACACATAAATCAGACTGAAAGGGAAAAGGATCATATAGATTCCTTCTTTGACATGCACCCAAATGTGTGGCCTTGCAGTCACGTAGCAGGAACGCAACCTATTTTGTCATGCTACTGGACTTTTTATTTGCTCTCGCTCTTCGTCTTTTCATGTTTACATATAGCCTGACCTTGTAATTTTTCATCGCAGGAAAGAATCATAATATTCATCTCTGGAACAGCATCTGTTTTCTTAAAGGATGCGTGTATTTCTCATGGGGCAATGGCTCTCCACACTCCTTCAACAGTATCTGACGGGAGATATTTTTCACTGGTGCGTCAATATTGGCCACCTCCCTCTCAGGAGCTGAAATGATTTCCTAGTCTTGCTCTGATCTTAACCTTACTCTTGTCTTATACACAGAGGGGACCATTTCTCTTGGGAGATATTAACCCTCCCGGCGGCCTCGGGAGACATTTTTCAGCATGGAGTTGACATTAACTGTTGTTGCAGGGGCTGATTGTCTGAGCCGCAGGCCATACTTTATGGAGCCTCTCGTTTCCACCAACATTGATCTGCCACTGCTTTATACTATGTGCACGGACTGGTAAAAACAAGCCTGTGTGTGTATGTGTGTATTTAGGTGTTCACATCAAGGAGGAGGAATAGTGATCACTAAGGAGAGATGAATACAGACCCCTTAACACAGGAATACCAATGAGCGTGTAGGGGGAGCAGAGAATATTAGCTTTGTGGCAGATTAGACACCAGTAAAAAGATATGTGAGGCAGTGAGTCGCTTCCATCAAAAATAATAAAACCAACCAGTATGGGAAGTAGGGAAACAGGACTATAATTTTAAGGGAAAGAGACTTCAGAGTTATTGGATGGAGGGGATGCCATGCAAAATAAGAAGAGAGGAAACAAGAGAGAGCACAAGCACTTGGTGGAAAGAGAGGTTTTACCTGGGACACCTTGCGCACCACCTCTCCACTGACCACCAGCCCCTGAACAAAGGAACGCGCTGCCACAAACGTGCGCGTGACCATCATCTTCATCGTACGGGGTGTCTCTCCGAAGGGCCGGAGTGTGTCTATCTGCTTAGACACACACTCCAGGTAGTCTTCACCTGCAATCAGCATACATAATCATTGAAATTTCTTTGTATATACTGAGTATCACTACTGTGAAGGAAGTTCTCAAGTACTAAACCTGAGTTCATAATGCACCGTTAACTCATGAAGCTTTTGAAAAAAGTTGGATGTACCTATGAAATATTGTTTGTTCGTCTGGTAGAAGAGTTTCTCCAGCAGCCTGGCCCAGAATTCATTGAGCACCTCTTCCAGATTGACATTGGAGCCTCGGTAGTAGTGCCTCAAATCCGTGTACAGGTCAGAGAAGACCTGGGAATTCTGGGAGTAGAGGGAGCCCCAAGTTTGAGTGAAAGTCTCCTGTAGACTAATCGCAGAGCGGTTCAGCAACTCCAGGAAGTAACCTGAAAACAAAAAAGTTGATGGTTCAAAAACAGCAGCAGGAAGTGACTCATATTTCTTTTCCGCTCTATCACAACATTATCATCCTCACCCACTGTACATGTAGTGTGTGCTGCTCAATGTGCATATAAACGCGGGAAAATTCATTATTTTTACAATTCCAAATTCTTATTCTTAAGTGTTTGTGCTGCATACTAACACTGCCTCATACTGTCGGTGAACTAAAGTTGAAGTACTGTATATGAGAGTGTCCCTCTAGGGGATGTCAGAGAACTGACAGTGCTTCAGGGTGAGATATATGCTCCAAGTGAAGATTTATAGATATAGGGTGCAGGCAGAGGCAGGCAGTCAGGCAGACAGACAGGTAAAGAGGCTGTCAGTTTTGGAGAAAAAAAATAGGAGAATGTTGAAGTCTTATTGGGACAAGCACAAACAAAAAAAAAAGCAAGTGGAAACAGGAGAAGCGTACCGCAAATCTAAAGCCTACAGTCATGTTGTAACGCTCCATCCACCCCATTTACATGCAAGTAGGAAACAGGATATTCAACACTCATTTATATAATAACTGCAGCCTCAATAATCGACTCAAGGACTACAAAATTGGAACATTTTAGCTCGAGAAGTGTTATTTACTGCAAGGTATTGGATTGCATTCGATTGGACTGGTGTAGCTAAAACTCACTGTGCTGTTGTTTGTGGGTCGCAGGTGAGTTTTGATCGTGGCGCATACATTCACATGTGAAGTTTGTTTTTGTGAATTCCAGCTTTTCTGTGGCCAAAGGCGAAAAGATTTTTACATCCATTTTGTGTGTACACAGCGTTTATAAATGAGGCCCCTGTTCTGCCGGCAGAAAATCCAGCAACAAGAACAACAACACGCCTGGGTCATCAATCCATTCAGGCCAGCTTCTGCTCAGCATCTCCACATACACAGTGGGTTCAAACCTTGTGTGTCTGTGTGTGTGTGTGTGTGGTTGCGTGGCAGGGAGCTGGGAAGCTGTTGTCTGGAGCAGTGTTTACTTTGTAGGTGTCTTATCTCTGCCTGCCACCACCCCAGATCGGGTTGAGACGGGAAAAGGGGAGGTTGCGGCCTCCACAGGGGACACCCCGCCTGGAGTGAGCTTATTCCCCAAACGAAGCTTGAATCGCAACACATGCAAGAAATCCACCAAACACCACACTCCTGCATATTTAAACGAAATACAAACACACCCCGTCTTCTAACAGTTTCCCTGACAACAACATATGGAAGAACCAAGCCAAGTTACACAGTAGCAAAACTCCAACGCCCACATGCGCAGGGCCCGAAGACAATAGCAGCACTCTGAGTTACATAACATGTTAATATGCTAAGCTCATCGTGACCCGTCTGTGTGGCATTATCTACGCACTGGCCTTGTTGGATACTGTATTTCTGTTCTGCTTTCCCGCTCATTAATAAACACCAGCCGGCCTGCTCCGCCGCTGCTGTTGTTTGCTGCTTTCTTCTGGCATTTTCACAGACTCCCGGCTAAAAGCTCTACTCTCATCGGAGCCGTTGATTTGAAGAGATGTATTTAACGCTGGATGTTAGCCCAAATGTGCTCCCATGAGGGCTCATTTTGTATTCCAGACAACCACTCTGAGACATACATTATTTTATATTCTTGCTTTTGCTGCATTTAACTGAGCTTGGTGAGTACTTCTAAAGGCTTATAGCATATCTGAAAAATGCAGTCTGACTTTGTTTTGGTTTGGAAAGCTCTATACCCCGAGACATCAGGGTCACGGTCATTGTCCTACAACCACAGTCTTGTTCGGTGCCACGACCAATTGCCCTTTGACGTTTCCCTCTGAATAATGTCAAGTTGAAGTTATGTGTCACGTGCTTTTTGATGCACACTTGCTTCTAAGGGGACGGATATCCGTGCCTTCTCTTCCTCATTTTTTTCATATAGCCAAACACATTTTTTCATTTTTCAAGTTTAAGAAATTATTTTAATTATTAGTGGCAGTTCTATTGTGGTATTAAATGAGTCTATTCTAAAGAAACAAACCAAGCCAGGTAATAATTTGGTTTTAAGCCCTATTGTACGATGAAAAGAATAGTGGGGGACCAGGTTCAAATTGTGTGATTTTTTTCTTTATACATGAATGTAGGTCAAGGAAAAAAAGTCCATTTTCTGAGGGCAGAAAAGGTTGATGTTAATGTTTTCAACAAGATAGAGAAAACCCTTGTAGTCAGCCCTTCGTGACAGCACAGGGCAAATGGCAACATAATGAATGGTGTGTAGCCTATGTCTTTGTGAGTGATGCAAATCATTTCTTAGATTATAACGCTCTGTGAGATGTCTGCTTCTGACACACTGCAGCCGTATGTCCTGCACTTGTTTTGTAGGGAGACTTCGTGGCTGGATGACACATCATTCCCCTGTTCCCTGACCTCCTGTCACTCAAACTATTTGGAAACACAGCTCTGGGCCAGCCTCAAAGTACCAGGAGAGCTGCATCGATGTCACTCACACGCGCACACGCATTCGTGCGAGCCAACGCACAATCACGTACTTCCAGGAGTCAGCAGAAAAAGCACATGCACACACATGTACGCGGTGACACCAACTTCAAAGTGACAGCACATTCGCACGTACACACAGACACACGAGGATCACGGACGGTCACGCAAACACACATACACACACACTATCCGGGGTGCACAGTGGCAGGCAGACAGACAGACGGGGAGCGGCTGTGACAGGTGCAGCTTTGCTTTTAATCCCCATTAGAATTCATCCCTGCTGTGTACTGTCAGCTATACTGTAAAAATGCCTGAAGTCTGGCATAAGCGAACTGGGTTCCAGCAGAAATAGTTTCATTCAGGTGATGAAGTGAAGTTGTTTGCTCCATTTAATGAATTATTTGTGTTTACAGTCCTAATGCGGTTGGGGCTTGTTTTTAAGTGTTCTGGGATCGCCACATGTGGAGGGCAGATCTTGGTAAATGGCATCACACTGTCCAGCTCTCCTCTGCCCTTCAGCCCAAGTGAATAATGATCATCATTAGTATGACTCAAAACCCCTGTGTGTGTGCGCGGAGATGACCTTTCTCATTCTTCATCTGTTTGTGCCTCCATGATGCGGGGGGCCACAGGCTCATCCCTTCCTTCACCCCTCCTTCCTTTAACTCTCTGCCTCATCCCTCATAGCCTAACCTCCACCTTCTCGCCCCCCAGCGTCTGCTATCCAAGGAAGGAGTGATGGGAGGAGGCGCTTAATTGCTTCATCCGAGCACATTGGGTGTGGAGGGGACAAAAAGGGGACAAACTATAGTTGGGATAATTGGGCGGTTTTACTCATTTTCAGTGTTATAGTCATGAGGACCCTGTAATTGCTCTTTCTCTAGGTAATGATGCATGCTTCTTGCCCTGAAAATCTCAGTCATTTAGAATTGCACCAGATTCAATTAAATGCCATGTGATTGATATACTCGATCAAAGCATTCAAAAATAAATGGTATATATACAGTATTCAAGTTAAACCTGACTGAAATGGTGCAAATTAATAAAGACGTTTTTATTTGTACTATATAGCCCTGAACTGGTATACAGTAAAACATTTTGTCACATTTTGGCATGTACTGATAACCAGGAAGACAAATCATAAATCTGCCTCAAAGGGATTTACAATCTGTGCAGCATATGACACCCTTCATAACAAGACTGATTAGACTTGTAACAGTTAACAGTGGGCCATAATTCAACAGTGTTGTCTATATCAAGTTTAAGTGCAATCATATTGTGATTCTATGATCTAATCATACCATCCCTCCATAAATGTCTGTTGTCCAAATTAAAAGCGTCAAGCAAATAAACAAGCAAAACGAGCTACTGAGTTTAACGGATGTAATACGAAACAGTGGAGCACAGTTCACTGTTTTGAACATCAGCTTGGCTGCTTTACGCGTGATTTTGCATATATTAGAAAATATCCTTTTTGACATTGTGACAATATTTCAACAGTTTGCCGAGCTGCACTGCAGAGACAGACCACAGTGACTGCACACTCTCATAATTAACAGCAACATTTTTTCTTTAATGTGGCAGTAGATTAGGAAGATCTCTGTCACCACACTCTACCTCCAGCTCATGCTGCCTTTCATTCTTTCATTTCTCTCTCACTTATACACACGTACACACACGCACACGCACACACACACACACACACACACACACACACACACACTTAGAATAAGCTAAGTGAAGCATGTGTGCCTTAATGACTTTCTTCCTGCAGTGAGAGGGGAGTTAATGATTTCATTTGTAATCACTCTGAGCTTCACATCCAGGCCACCTTGACATGTTAGAGGCTTATTTTAACTCTATTCCTAGGTTCTCTTATCCCACTGCTTCTTACCTGATTTAACACACGCACACACTGAAGTGCACACACAAACCCTCGTTCACCATAAAATTCAGTATTAAAGTATTTCACCCTCCTCAACAGTACTGTCCCTTGGTCTTTTATCAATCAATACGCTGCTTTAAAGCAGCCAAGTAGCCTCTACCTCCATGTGCCCTCCTTCTCTGCTTGTCTCTCTGGTGTCTCTCTATCTTCAGCCCTCCTCCTCCTCACTCTGTCTCCTGTGTCAAGTTGTGTTATTGACAAGATATTCTGTGGGACACAAAGGGTACCATTGATGTTCCTCCAACTGCCAATCACTCTCACCGAGGGCTCGGACTGATCCCGAGTCACTTTCTCACAAAGAGGTATTAACTGACCGAGGCTTGCACTGCTCATTCCAGACTAATCCTGAATCAGTTTTCCCATACAGGGAGCTTAGCAGGTCTGGCAACATTTGCCACTGTCTAATGAAGTTGCAACTCACACCAGCTGATTGAAGAATCTCATCTAAAACTGGTCGGTGATTAAGCAATCACAGGCGGACAAGAAATCACTGAATCTTTAACGACGTGTCTGTTCTCACCCAACTCTCCAGTGTCTTGTGAAAACTCATTTTGTTGCTTGTTGCCTCCAACTGGCAGTTAACATTGTCTTGCATGTGCAGGAAATGTTTCAAAGCACTTGGGACCATGATGGAGGACTAAAAAAAACTTTGTAAAATATACAATCCAAATTCTGGGAAAAGCTTGATTTTTGAATTTGTTTTTTGCAGGAGACATACCCACACAATGAAATCGAAGAAATATGAAAGTAGATACTGATGTTGGCATGAATGCTTAAGCATACTGTAGTATCATGCCCTTCCTCGCATCCAGTTATGGGCAATAAATAGAAAACTAGCTAAGAAACATGACAGATGAACTGAGTTTTGGCAGTGCACCAGACACTGACATGGGAGAATTGGACAGAGAAGGAGGATCAGTGAAAGAATGAAAGGGAGTTAGAAAGAAAAAAACAGGGCTGCAAAAGCAGCAATTGTATATCTCTTTCATATCTGACAGCCTTAATTCTATTTGTCCATTTGACAAGTGCCGAATGATCATATTAGCAGGACGGTTCTTTGGCAGGGAGGAGAGAGGCAGAGACAGCGAGCCAAGGATGAGGCATATGCTAAGAGGAGAGGAGGGGGAAATCAGGTGGCATTGGCGCATTAAAAATAAAACCAGAAAGAACACAGAGAGCACATACTGTACCCCTGCCAGGGCTGCACACTGCTCTCAATTTGTTATTTCAATAATAGAACATTTTTCGCTGCATCTGGATCTGATCTGCATCAGAACACACAATCACGTTGATTGGCTAATGGCTGCCATGAATTCTGGAGAACACTCAAATCCTGTCTGGGAATATTAGGTGAACTGTGCAACACTGATGTGACTCAGGACGACTGAGCTACGCTGTGTAACTTCAGATCATGTTGCTGTTGACATCACATTTTTTTCATGGCCGCTCATTTGTCATCTGCATTTAGTTAAAAGTGCATGATGCATTCAAGAGCTTCTTGGTCATGCATGAAATCTGTAGAATTGGTGAAAAAATTGCAGAAATGTTTTTTGGGCTGAAAGTGATACGGCCCAAACAGATGTGCTCATACTTCTATCATATTCCTCCTGGTTAGAAAATGATCATCCAAAATGTTAAGTGTTTCATAAATGATAATATGATGGTCTAATTTACATAACAAACACAAAACAAATGAACTGAACCTTGACCCAGAGCCAAACTACTTTCCTCCTCAATTTTACTGAAATCTGTTAATTAGGCTCTGAGACATCCTGTTACAGACCCTAAACAAATTCTGCGTCTGAGGTAACGTCAGTGATCTTCAAAGAGGACAGAAAAGAAAGGCAGACTGAGAGACACAGAGCTGTAAGGCCAGCCTGTGCTCTGTACCCCACCCTCTTCAGCAGGCACCATATGTTTTTGTGATCGCTGCTTTTTAGTACCCATGATCCTCAGCTTTTTCCTTTGTTATCTCCCCACCTGTGCAAGGACAATGAAAAAAATAAACACAACAGGCATAAACAAACACTGCAGTCCTGGGTGCACTGAATGCACAAATGATGATATGGGAGCCATTAGGCTGTTTATGTGTCAGTCTGACTCTCCGTCAATAGCAACACTTATCACACACATACTGTGCCCCAGGAGCACTGCAGGCCCCTTAGCCAGCATTTAGAAGCTATTAAAAGGTCTCTTATATCAAACAAGCCAGCACATCACAGAATGCGTGTCATTTATCAACAGGCTCTCTGTGGAAGTCTTTATTCCACTTTCTCTCTTGTGACTTTGCCTGGGTAGCATTATGCACAATTTACCCATGCCTGCTTCTTTTTCTATCCATCTGGTTCTCTTTTCCAGCTTTTTCCCTTGCTTTTTTCCTCCCAAACTCCATACCATTCCTTACCCTCACTATCATTTGGTCTCTTTTTCCCTCTATCTCATCTTACTTTCCACTGCTTGCCTGAATACCATCCTTGCTAACACCGCCTTCTTTCTTTTCCTCTCTATCTTGCTTTCTCTCTGTTTCATTTCATCCTTCCAAGGCGCCATAGCTCCAAGTGAGTAATGTGTTTGGCATAATTAGGCCAGTGTACTCCTGGTCCCCAACGACGTGATTTGCATGCAGATAAAATGAGCCAATCAAGGCCCACAATGGGAGCAGATGTCCTTGTCTTTCATGACATCATCAGAGGTGACCCTGAAAGCTGGAAATTAGAAGGTGGGCGGCGGGAGGTGGGAGTGAATCAAATCTGTTGCCTAATTGTAGGAATATTGCAACACAGACGTAGAATGTGTCACCGGTGTCTGTTCCCTGTAAGCATGGGTTTTGCTGGTTTGGAGATGGAAAGAGAAGAACACTGGGCCAGATTTGCCTGAAAACAATCAGTGGGCAGTTTATTAGGTACACATAGGTAAAACCAATGAGGTAAAGGCTTTAGTTTTTGTTTAAACTGTTTAGAAAGCCCTTGATTCAATCTTAAGCTGTTGAAATGTATTATACTGGATGGTGTTTCTACTAATATTTTGTCCATCCCATATGTAGACTTTAATGCACAGCACTGATTTATTATCACATTGTAAAATGTTTAGTTTTGTCCTTTAAGTCTTTTCATTTGCAAGTTACAAATCCCAATGAGCTGCTACACTGTTCGCTGCAAAGAAATAAAGCAGGGTGCCGCCTGCTATCAGATGATGGCGATGCAGGCTTGTCCTCTGATCCAAGTTTAGGGCTTGTTTGCAAAATCTGATAGGATACATTTGAGCATGCTTGATGTCGTTCTCGTGGATTGCTCTGCCTCAGTCGATCTCCACGGGACGAGATGGCATTACTTAACGGGCCAGCTGGGAGATGTTCAGAGCTCTACTTAAATGAATAAATAAGCGAGTCCTGCTTGGTCATCTAGAAATGAGTGTACCCATAAGAAAATCAGCCAGCCAGTACTCTTCAAATCAGATTAAGCTCTATGACCACTGATCTGCCTTGAACTGAAATGGGCTGGAACACACTGGCCAATAAGCATTTGGCTGCTCACAAATACTGTGTGCCAGTGCATAGATGTGTATGTAGTCTGAGTATGTTGATGATTCAAGACCTGGGTTACGATCACAACAAAATCTGTTTCTTTGACTTGTACTCTCTGAATCTACATATTAAAGACTCTGAAATAGGCTTATTAAATCATTTAATCTTTAAAATGTACCCAAGACCCCAAGTTTTGTTTTATTACACCAACACTCCAAAACCGAAAGAGAATCCACTTACTGTCATAAAAGACAAAGAAGCAGCAAATCCTCATATTTGAGGAGCCGAAACCAGCTTGGCTTTTTCTTAAGATTTAAATGATGAAAATAGCTTCAAAATAGTTGCAGTCAACTGATTAATCGTTTCAGCCCGACTTGAAGTCATGCTGCCATAGCCAAACGCAATTAAAAGAAGGGGTCATTCACATGTTTCTTACCATTAAAGGACTTAGAGAGTCAAATAGGCGGATACAATTAGATCATTTTTGGCCAGATAAAAAAGCTCTGCCACTATTTGACCTTTTTTTTGAATCAAGCCATTGACACAAGCCCGTTTACTCTTCTTCTTAGCAGCAACCTCAAGTAGTAAAAGCAGCGACATCAGGACAGGAGTTTGCAGCTGTATGTAGATTTATGCGGGGCCATGAAGTGCGGTTCATACTGTGCAAACAAGCTCTTTTAATTTGACTCTCAAACCTAACAGGTGTGAATTTTGTCTTTCCTTTTGATCTTGTTATCACATAAATTGTATATTTCATATTAAGTCGAAGCAGATATTGCTTTCTACAAAGGAAAAAGAAGGCTTTTGCATGAAATTGTATGTCAGCAGCAGTACAAGTGAACACACACACACGCAATGAATCCAGATGCCAGTGAAGGCACCATTAGGGCAAACACCACCTGCCAGGTTTAAGGCTTCCGTCTGTGTAACACACCTGGTTGCCATCTAACACACAGCTCCCTTCGGTGCCATCACTCTCTGCGTCCTTCCTGACCTTTTCCCTCTCACTTCCATAAGTAACACCATCTCTCTTTCTCTTTCACACTCTTTCTGGCTGCCACTCTCCGTTTCCACCTGTTTATCTCGTACCCTCGTCCTTGCTCTGACGGTACGTCCTCCCATTTCTCTGTATCTGTTATTATTCCATCTGTCTCATTTTCTCTCTGTCCTCTCCTTCACCCTCTTTCTTTCCTCCTCAGCATTTTTACACGGCATCTTTGTTTAACATAATGTTTTATTTAGTTTGTACCTCTGTACACAATTTGAATGACAGCAAAGAGATTGGGAGTACCGAGTGCAAGATGCATACACACATACTGTATACAAAGAGCATTTTCACTCGCTCACACGGCGACACGCACAAAATTACAAACTTACAAACACATGCATATAAACACACAACTGCATGCTCAGTGTGCACACTCACAGGCTCAGATCCAGCTGTATGTGAGTACGCTGGTCCTCTAATCTGTGGCTTGGTTGGGGCTTCTTCCAAAGTCCCTGGCTTAAAAAGGCCTAGCCTGCCTGGGCTGGAACAGTAACACCCTACACTTAGCCACATGGCGCTAGCTAGCCCACACCCTGCTAAACACAGCCAGATGTGCAGGGATGGCAGCATGGTACAGTGTCACTACGTGCACTCTCCTGAAGCCATATAAAGAAAAAACTTTGCTCTGGACATGCTTGAATCAGCTTATCCTCACCTATTTAATCATAATCATCAACCTTACTCAATATTTTGTGTCTAATCCTGTAAAGAACCAAGATCCAAGTGCAGTCGAGTTGTAAATGCTACAGGCAAATCCTGAAAACAGGAGTACCTCATCTTATGTTGTACTTTTCAACAGCTAAGGATGACAACAGGATGTATTTAGTAAGAATGGCTGGATCCTGCCAAATTGCACTGATCATGTGGCAGCAAATGTAACATATTATGGTTCAATTAACCCCAGTCTATCTCTCAGCTCTCATCTTCAGAGGATGCAGTCAACAACAGATGGTTTTTAGACCTCAAGGTCCCAACGCACATATACTTCTCTCTTCCCTCTGTCAGCTCTGCCGTCCCCATCTGATGCTCATTGGGGTGAGATAAGGGGACGTGAGAAACAGGGGGGGAAAAAAAACATAAATTTGGGAGTGGGGCGTTTTGGAGAGGAGCAGCAAGAGGAGAGCATGTACAGGTGTGACTAGACTCGAGGGCAGCAGTCTGATTAAATCTTCTGTTCCAAAGCAAAACAGCAGCTATCCGAAATTTGTAAGTGTAACACATATGGCAAGCATAGAGGAACAAAAACAATCTCCAAATGACTTCATTGCAAGGCAACACGAGTCGCCACGCTCATGACGTTTGTCTGTGCGTATTTATCCACAAGTTTTCGGTGCACATCATTAGAGTGTTTAGAGTGTTTAGTGGTTGAGTGCTGCTTGAATGTGTGTGTCTGTAGTCTGTGCTGTTTACTGGCATGCTGTGCTAAATGAGGTGTTTTCCTGAAGAATGGGAAAGTTCAAGAACTGTTGAATGACGTGAACTAGCTTGGAGAGTTTTATTTGGGGAGTTTTCAGGTTGAGGAGCTCAGGACAGAGATTTTTGATTGTAAAGCGCCTTGAGGCAAACTGTGATTTATGATATTGGGAGATATAAATAAAATTGACTTAGTTTAACTTGAGAAAATTTGTATGTCCTGGATAGGTTTGTTTATACATGTATGTATGTGTGTGTGTGCGTGTGTGTGCGTGTGTGTGTGTGTGTGTGGGTGTGTGTGTGTGTGTGTGGGTGTGTATACTTGGCAGGGTGACTGTATCCCTTTGGCACAGTAACAACCTCCAGAGTGAAAAGAAGGGATCATGAGAAAGATAGAAGAAGAGTAAAGAAATGTCACTCAGCCACTAATCACTGTGATTTGAAAAGGTCAGGCTAACTAGCCAAGCTCAGAGCCCTCACTGACAGATCCATTGTCACCAACTGGCCAGGGGGAACAAGTGGAGCACAGAGACACCCTTCTATTAACTGGAGCAGGCCATTAGACACAAATAATTGCCTTGCTGCGCCAGTGTTCTAAGATTGAAAATCCCTCTCTCTTTCTCTCCCTGTCCGTCTCTCATTTCTTCTCTCACACTCGCAGCACAGCAATTAACTCCCAATTTTATTTCATATGATCAAGAACTTAAACAATATTTTGTTTGGTGCAGAGTGGATTCGGTGCTTCAGACTTGTTGTAGCGCATGTCGCAACAACACAGCAATCACAATGCCACGCAAGACTTCACTGCAAAAGGAGTTGGAAATTGGTGCCTTATTTTGTTCAGTTGGAAGAATTCAAATAGTATCAAATCCCTACATGAAATAGGTAAGTATGATGTCAATGTTACACAAGGAACATGTGACTTGACCTTATATTCAATAACTACACTACTATAATCCTCTCAGAATCTGTTATGTTGCATGTTATACTTACAATATATCATCAAACTCCTTCAAACCCATTTATGTGAATACATTTAAAAGGGGTTTATCATCCCCTGTGGTTGGACAGAAGATCCTGAATTACATATGATCAGAGTTTGAGCAGAAGCTGTAAAATTAAAACACTTTATACCTGTTTTCAATCATCCCCACTCCCCTTCAGGAGGCTATGTGATCATAAAAAGGCTTTAAAGAAAGTGAAATATTATCATTTCAAATTTCAGGTTATTTAAAATTTATAAAATATATCATTTTATTATTCAAGTTATTTTTCCTTTTTGGCACTTTTGTCTTTCATCTTCATCTTTAACCCCTCGGCATCAGGATGCCCCTGAGTCAGACATTTTTATTAATTTCATTTTATGTTTTATTGTATTGCAAATTTTCTGTGGGTCTGGCTTCGCAGATTTGGCAGCAAAGTTAAAAAATAAAACAACTTGGCATTCTGACAACACCGCTGCAAGACATTACTATCCTCTGCTGAAGCATGACAGCACATCAATGCTCTGCATCAATCTGCAGACTGTATGATAAAAGGCCTTTAACTTACTTTAACTTATCTCTTTCACTTATAGTCAGTCTCTCTCTCTTCCTCTGTGTGTGTGTGTGTGCACATTTATGTGTAGGAAAAACACTACAGCTGGCAAGACAATGTACAGTCAAAACTGACACAAAAACACTCAAAACTATGTCCTTGTATATGATGTCAAAATTCTGAGGGTTGTTGACTGCTGAAGAATTGCAGAGCAGTGAGTGAGTGTTTTTTTTTTTTTCTTGTCTCATTCTCTCACTCTCCTCATACACTTATTGTGAATACACAAACTCACCGTCGAAGGCCTTGTACTGTCCTGTGAGGGAGGTCTGTAAGGACCGGCCTGCATCTTTGAGCAGTCCCTCCATCTCCCTGCGGCTCAGCGTGGCCAGGTTGTCCTCCATGCCACTGGTACAGCAGGTGTAACCCTGGGGACAGATGCGCAGGTGCTCCCCTAGCAAGAGGACAGGTGGCGACAGAGGAGGAGAAAGGATGGAGAGGTGGTGGAGCAAAGGGATAAGAACAGTAGAGGAAAGGAGAACAAATGGGGAGAAGGGAGGGGGAGGAAAGGAATGAAGAAAAGGGACAACGAGCATGGTATTAGCACTGATCGGTTCCATCAATTCAATCAGTGCTCAGCACAACTGAAATTAATAGTTCCTATGTTGCTGCTGTATAAAATACTCAACAGCGAGCATGAATATGACAGGATGAATTAGCAGCAGTGGCTGTTTTTACGACCTCAAACCCAGCTTGTTGGCCGTCGCAGAGGCAGGGCTGCACGTGTTCGCCCGCCTGATTACCTGGCAAGATGTGGAGAACTCTGTGGAAATGGGAGCAGTGGAGCAGGAGTACAGCATCAGCTCCCATACAATTTTAATGAGCACTCTTGACAGGCATGCCCATGCATGCATTTGCAAACATGTGCACGCCTGCGCACGCACACACACACACACACACACACACACACACACACACACACACAAACTCAGAGGACGCAGGGAAGTAGAAAGGATCTGGAAACTCGGGTTTGGTGTGGGAGTAAACACACATGCACACACACACACACACACAACCAAATAACATATGAGAGAATTTAAACAGGGGCTGTCAAAGTTGGTTAAAACTACAGTCAAGCTGCAGCTGAAATCAGAACAAAGAAGTAACATCATACACATCAATGGAAGCCGAAGGCAAACAAAATTCATGTGGGTGATGTTCATTTGCAGGTGAAGAGAGCAGATCATGTATGATGCAATGTTTTGACTGGCAATGAAAATTTCACTTCTGAAGATTCCTCCTCACTATTCCAATTTCCAGACACAGGCCTACACACACACACACACACACACACACACACACACACACACACACACAGTAAGAATCCACAACGGATGAATGAAGCACACAACGACAAAACACAACAAGGACACACTGTACAGTGTGGAGTACGGGACAACAGTGAGATTTCTGGCAAGAATTTCTGGAAAGAATGAAAGTTTCAGAATATTTTGTCAGAAAAAACTTGAAAAGGCCTCTGATGCTGTCACATAACCGAAAGTGCTCAGACAAACATCAAAAAGGATGAAGCAAGTATGCTGATAGGATGGCAACACCTTGAGCACAGTGATCCAAGGTCACATCTTTTTTTTTTTTTTGCTGGGTGTACGAGTTTTAATAAACATTTAAATTTGTTGCAAACGCACACATTTCAAAATGTCTCAAAACATGGAGGGTTGATGTTCCTAACGCCTGTTTTCTATTACTAAAAAATGATCTTTGGTTTCAAAACTTACATTCAAAGCCCTAAGAATTAGACAAATGTTGGCGTGAGGATGCAGCTTCCCATTCTATGCCTGCAGTTTCACAGGCTCAAGTGGGAGTGCCAGATTCACAGCTTAAAATAAGGTGATAACAGTACCATTATTTCTTACCGACTAGTCCAGGGCCTGCATAACAGAAGCCAGCATCTCAATAGTTATTTGATATTAGTGTGCCACTAGTTGCTCTTTGTGTTAAGCAGTGTTTATAGATAGTGCAGGAGGTAGCATTTCCATGCTGATTGTATTACTCCCTCCATGGAGGAGGCACCTAACTGAATCTCACTCTCACCCAAAGGTCCTGCAGTGACAAGCACTCTAATGGCCTCCCTGGAACCACCCCAGACATTCCTTTCCCTTTTTTCTCTTCCCTGCTGGAGGGAAGACAAGAAATCCTCTTGCTTGCTCTGAACTCACGTGCAGTCTGTCACTGCACATGGGTTCAGACTCCACACAAGTGTATCACTAAAGACTTTGTTTTGTTTTGTTTTGTTTCTGTTGCAATTAAATTGACATTTATGGCCACTTACTGTGTTTGATCATTGTCATTTTTGGATGATAAATCTGATGCACAGACTCAAGATTCATGTGATGGTTTCTAGGTCATCACCATGTATTCTAAGCATTCAAACAGCACAATTATATTGACGACAATATGAGACTCAACTTATTTTACTGCAATACTGTGAAGTTTTTTTGTACTGCAGACAGCTCTTGATCTAGCTTTCTTTTAAACATGCCAACACGGAATATCTGCAACAGCAAAAATGCTTTTTCATATATAAAAGATGCACCGTAATGAATCCCAAGATCTTTGTCCTTGTTCTCTTCTTTAATAGACTGAAGTCGAATAATAAGTCTTAAAATACATCTAACCCTTAGTCTAAACATCAAAGCTCCTTAGCTTACATGTGTAATTACTGTAAAAAAGTCTGCATCATCATCATCACATCACTGAGTTTTACAGAGCCTGCACAATGCAGTAAAAACAAATATGTAAGTACAGGATTAATGATTTAATGTCCCTCAGGCTGCCATTAGCATGCACCTGGAGGCATTTCAGCTGAGGGCGAGTCTATAGGCACAGTGCTGCCATCGATAAGTTTGATCCTGCCATCCTTTTCACCGTTAAAGCCAGTGATTTCTGTATGCACTGGCTCAACGATTACAAGCAGGCATTTCACCTTCATTTACTGTGGTTGTAGCCTGAGTTAATCACTGTACATCCCCCGTCCAGTTGGCGATCTCAGCTATATTTCACAGCCAATGTGTGTATGACAAGAAACCATTCACTCCACTGATTATGTGTCAACCAAGTTTCTGTAACTGTCCTTTAAGTGCCTCATCCAGGCCAACTCTAAAGTGGAGCAATTAAAGGCAATTTTCCTCTTCGAACACCAAAGTGGAGGACAGATGAGAGGAGGAGGTGACATTGAGCATCTCTCTGGACCCTCTCACCGCTCGTGGTGCGACTCAAAATCCACACACACCGAGGGAGTTCGGACGTGGAGATGGGCACATGTTTGTACGCGCGGGTCTGTGTGATTGGTGCCTCGGTGAGATGGAAAATAAATTGAATGAGAAAGTGAAGTCGAGAGCGCAAAGAAAAGGAGAAGAAAAAAATTAGGGAGGACAGGAGGAGTGAGAGAGGAGCTTGATGGTGGAAGAGCATACAGTGCTATCAGGGGTCAGCTGCAATCTGTCGGCCCCTGGGACGGCCATTGAAATGCCTGGACTGGTTTTAGTGTGCATGTGTATCATGGGCCTGTGGCCATTTCCTCTAGTGCAATCTGCTTGCTGCCTGCCATTTGAAGGACATCTGTGCAAAGAACAAGAATACACACTTAGACGCACAATATACTCACACACAAACACACACATGGATAGTAGGAGGTGTGAGGCTTCCAGATGCAGCCAGCTAGAAACAACCTCTTCAGATGGTCCATTTTCAGTATACACTCACAACATCTGCAGAGTGGACTCACTCACACACACACACACACGTATGCAGTTTTAAACACACACGTGCAGTCCTCAACACACATCTGCCACACCAGCAGGAAAGGTCACCTGTAACAGAGCATTATGTTTCCAGTTGGGTAACCTAACAGTCGACTAATGTTACAGAGCAGTCTCTTCCACTTGACTCAGTAAGCTGGAGCAAGCTGTGTGTGTATGTGTGTGTGTGTGTGTGTGTATGTGTGTGTGTGTCTATGTGTGTCTATGTGGGTGAGAGCAACAGTAAGCCACTCTCTATCAAAGTATAGAGGAAAAGTATCCTTAACAACCAGACATGGCTCTCCTGCTTTTACACTTACACACTCTCTATCGCTCTCTCAGACACACACTGCAGCTTGCGCACGCACACACACACACACACACACACACACACACACACGCACTTTCAATCTCATAGCCAGAGGATACTAGAGTAATCAGCAGAGGAGGACAGCTCAATCTGGAGAGGAGCTGTGTTAGTGGGAGGCTCTGACAGTAGCATCTGAAAGGCCACAACGGAGAGGGCAGCTAATGCCAATGCTTGTGACGGTCAATTCTCTGCGCTCATAATACAAGGCACATCCAATTTTCTGCACTTAGAGACAGGTAAAAAAAACATGTTTTCATTATATACCCCCAGACCACACCTCATACATTAGAAATTTACCCATGCATTAAGCAAATTCCAGTCTGTCCTCACCATTTCCTGCCTCCATTGTTTCCAAGTTGTTCCTGCACGCTGAATAAACTTCATGGAATGCGTGATAAACTTGAAAAATGTGGTCATAATAATAAAAATATGGTTCCAAGTGAAGATCAATGACAGAAGTTTAAACTGATTGCGCAGTTGGCACACAGAGATGAAACAAAACTACGCATCTGCTCAGCATTAAATGATCTATTCAAATGTATTCAAATCGACATAGTAGGTGTTCTGTATTAATCAGCCACCTTTTGCGAGGCCAATCAGCAGAGAGCCAATTATCTGGCCGCTTGTAAAATTACACACATGCATGCACCACCCACCCACCCAAACTTTCATCTAGGGCAAAATTATGGAAACTAACGGTTCACTTTAACCCCATAAGAGTACTCCGTCACTTCTTTCCCTTTTCCTTTGACAGACAAGGCCGCTAAATGGTGAACAATTCCCTAACCATTAGCTTATCACTGTTCACCAGGGAGGAAGGCTCCTATTAAAGAGCAATCTGGGAAGGCTGAAATAAGGTCATCCACACTGTGATAAAGCATGGGAGAGTCTGACAGTCAGAGGCTTTTAGAGATTGTGGGAAACACAGAGAAAGGAGAGGGCAACAGGAAATTAAGAATGAGTCAAAGCCCAAGTATCTCCGTCATTCGTCTGGGAGTCTGTGAACAAAACAGGAGTCCAAAATGCTGACCATGTCCAGTTATGCCACCATCACTGTGTCACTGTTAAGTGTGTTTGTTTCTCTCTGGTCCATGGCTGATGACTAAAAAAAATAAACACTGGTGCCGCACAGCATAATGCACAGCCATTGTAGCAGTTTCCGTCATGTCTGTGGCAAGTCTCGATGCTGCATTAGTTCCATCGGTTCAGTTATATGCAGGTGTTATGCTGAGTAAGATATGCAATTTCAATTTCATGGAGAGTTTTGGTCCTGCCAGATTATTCAAGACCTGGGTTTCTTTGTACTTCATATTGAAATGGTAGAAAATTGGGACATACATACAACATTGTAAAATATTCTTTTTTTCCATTGTTACCTGCTGAGGTTTTCTTGCCTTTAAGCACTGTCTGTATTCTCTAGTTTTATTCTAACAGCTATTACCACTGTGGCGCAGAAGCTGAAGAAACACTCTCGCCTCACAGGAGTAAATGTATTAATGGTTTCCTCCAAGCAATTCAGAAGCTGTACATACAGCTCAGACAGACTGGACTTGAGACTCAGATGCCCATAGGTGCATCTGTCTGTACATAAATATCGTCTAGACTGTGAGACCTATGGACACCTATAACTTGTCTTAGGCATCTGCTCTTGTGCATTCTGCATCCTGCATCATGCGCAGGTTAGCCTGAAGGTTAGGTAAGAGTTAGAGTTTGGGATAGATAATCATTTTCTGACCATGGGCTGCAGAATTGTCTGATAACTACACTCAGCATTAACAAAAGCAGCTTCTTATTTATAGCACCTATCGTCTGATAATTTTTTAATCTCATAAATAGCACAACATCAAGTCTTTTCAGACCTCATTTTAATTGTGATGTCATATGTACGGTATGGTAATCTTCACATATTTGTGCTTTAGCAGTCCAGCAGTCTGTCACCATCGACTGCACATCGTTGTTGGAGGCAGATTAGTGAGTCAGTCAAGGTTGAAGAATAAGACCACTAATGAGTTAGTATTAATAAAGGAAACAGGAATTAATGTTGGACTAAAATGTCTCTTTTTATTTTTCAGGCTGAGACTGCTGGCACTAAAGCTTTGGAGAAGTATGCAAATAGGAATTTAGGATGCATTACATGTGAACCACCGGTAAATCTGCTTACTTTTCTTCCGAAGCACATTTGACAAAATGGCACGACTGCGACCACACTGATATGCTGACACACATAACTGATGGATCCTGGTAACGACTGCCATTGCATAACTGACACAGTTTCAAACCCCAAATCACAGCATGAGTGTGTATGTGTTTGCACGAAGGGATGTGTGTGCACACATGCTGTGGGATCGGAGAGATTAGCAGCCTAATCCAGTCATCGGTGAGAGTGTGTGTGTGTGTGTGTGTGTGTGTGTGTGTGTGTCCACAGCTAGGTGGGTTATTGCCAGTGCCAAGGAAAACACACATGGAGCACCAGGAATCACACACATGCGCACACACCCACTCGCACACAGTTGAAGAGCGGATTAGGGTTTTTGATGAAAAATAACAGGGCTATTTGGAAACAGGTTTACATGACTGATCCACCAACTGCACACGCTGAAATTTCACATACCAACCGGACAAATGCTTAATGCTGACAACAGGATGGTCTCTGTCCAACAGCTACCACCCTGCATTCCTGTTTGCTTTCAGCCTATTTGTCCATCTTTCCTTGTACTCCACACACTTGCCAATGGGCGACCCAGGCTTTGACCTCATCCCTAGACGCGCAGCGCTCTAGTAACATGAGCCTCGCAGAAAATCACATAAATAGCTTCCTCCAGCTAGACGAGGTGGCGGCCACACATCACATTAATAACGCATTACTACAGAGGCCAGCTGACGTCCATGCTGCTTTCTCCAAGCCCAAACTGGCTAGCTGGCTATACCTGCACTGCATATATGAACAAAGCACTGTAGCAATAATCTGATGAAACTCCTGTGAATAACACTGCTCTCTACTGCCACACTAAATAGGTGCTCTTTCACTCACTTGCCATGAATCAAACTAATTTTAATGGGCAGGAAAAAGTTTGACCGGCTACTCATTTTGACCACAGGAGGGAGGAATAATGGGAAAATGTACTGAAGTGGGCCATGGGGAGTAGATTACTTGGTTAGAGATGTGATTAACTTAAACAGTCGTCAGCCTATTTCAACAAATGGGAGCATGAGTAGGGAAGCAGAGTATAGCAAGGGACAGGACGGGCTGAGATGGGATTGGACAAGATAAGACAGGATACAGTATCTTGCCCCTACATATGTTTATGACCCCCTTCAAGCAGAAAGGAAAGTGCATATAATATCCTTCTGGGGTTTTGTTTGTTTGTTTTTGCCATTATCATGTGTCTCATGCTGCAGAAATTTACTGTTTTTGTTCGCCCTGTCCTTGTGTACTTGAAAAAATGCTACTACAATTACTCAGCTCTTTGATAAGTCCCATGTAGACGACGACGTGACCTAAAAATAGTCTGTATCACATGCCTTTAAAGGTAAAACAGCTTCAGTGGGATACAATGGGACATAAGATTGAATAAAATCATTATGGATTGTGTCCCTGTTTCTCAGGTTGGTTATACCATCTCCCATAGCAACAGATGTGAACCAGATGCTGGCACATCACACCGGAGAACAACAGTGATAATGTCATTGTTTACAGATCAGAATGGATTAGGGACGTGCAATTTCTAAACCGTACAAGAGAGACAGAACGCGACTGTGAGCAAGAGAGACGAGCTAAACTGAAACTTTATTTTGTAGCTCATTTGGAGTTAAGCGGAAGAATGCAACACGTGCACTGGGTCCAACAGAACCTGCAGGATCCCAGCCCTGTTGCAGCCCTCTAATGGGAGCTGTGATTTATAAGGAACATGATGGATTACAACAGGTTTTGTAATTAAGTTGCTGCAGGGCCGAGCAACATGCTTGACTGCCCACTCTGATAAGACAGGCGCAGAGTGACACACACACACAAATGAGCACAAACACATTTGCTCTTTGTCCCTTTCCTTCTGTCTCCGTTCGGCTCTCCGCTTCACACACACACATACAGCCCCGCACAGACAGACCCACAATTCACAGTGGCCAATGAATAACCAGAGTGTGAATGCCAACTGCTTCGAATGGAGGCAGCAGCCTGTCCCATTCGCTTAGCAGGTACACTCACAGGGCTGATGTGGTGCTGGAGCCTCCCGACCAGCATGCCAACTTGCCCGGCCATGTCCTGCCTTCTTAGTGTCATCTTCACTCTTTATCCATTCCCACCGTTTTTTCTTTCACTTTCTGTGTTAACTGAGATTAAATTGGACTGACCTGGAATGCAGGAGAATCTAATTTACTCAGACTTAACAAGAATAACACATCCAACAATATGCTGTACAAACAGTACAGACACACTGTCCTACTTACATCCTATAATGCCCCCCCCCCCCCCCACACTCCCCTTCACCTGGCTCTTACAGACATGCCTTAACATGAGCTTGCCTGTTGACTTACTGAATATCACTATGTGTGTGTGTGTGGAAAAAATACGGGTGACACAGAGCGGAAAGAAGTCAACAACAAAGTTATTCGAAAGAAACTTATCCTCTTGATCTGCATCTGAACCATATCTGAGACACACTGTATTGCAAGCTATCTGAAAATGAAAGGAGCGACTACAGGCTGCAGAGAGCTGACCTCATTTCTGTATCTGGAGGAATGTGTGTTTGGGTGAGTTTTCCATTGATGATCTAGCAAAGGTCTTTGACAGGTAGTGTCAACAGTTGAGACACATCAGACACACAGCTCCCCATCACACGGCGCAGACGAAACAGGACTGACGTTCCCGTGGAAATGCACACAATCAAGTCTAGAAGCTGAACAAAAAGCCTTCAAGATGAGGGAAGAGGAGGAAAGAATAACAGAAGGCCTTTTCAGACAATAAACCTGTAACTTTGCCAGCGTCAAACATCCATAAGACTTTTTGGCATTCACAGTTTCCCAGACAGGATCAGTTGTGTGTTTTCACAGAGGACAAGACTGTTCAGGGTAGATTTGGTTGGAACACAGCAGCAGGAGGACTTAGAAAATAATGACATCAAATGAAGAGCATTGCCAGTCAGTGAGATATTCTGCACTAATTCATATTTTTTTTTTACAACTGGATCATGTGACTACATGTAACAGGAAAGGTGTTGCTCAGAGTATTGAACCCAAATCCAAGTTGAGATAAAACTCAGCGTGGCCCTCTTGCCCAGCACTAGACACGGGAGACAAAATAAGCGAGCAGCTAATGATCATACTGGAGCATTTAGCAGCTAAAGTGGCTGATATTTTCCTCAGGATTAGGTAGAGATAAAAACAGATCTAAAAAGAGGATGATTATTGTGTTGCATTCATCAGTTGGCCAGCAACACGACACTGTTAGATGTGTAAATAGGCAACTGTTTGCGAACATGTTTGTCATAAGAGGGTGATAATATGTCAATATTGTATTTACAGCCTGTTGTCTTTGAAAATGTGCTTTCGTTTTTACATTGTCTTAACAAATCTAATTTACTCTCACATGACAAATTATAAATATGTCATAAAGAGGCACTACTTTCATATATTACAGGTTGTGATTGTGCTCTATCCAGCAATATGGCTGCTTTATACTCAAGAGTTCAGAAATGTTACAAGGTCCTGAGTAAGCATTTTAACGGAGCAACATTTGCGGAAAAAACGACATGGGTTCCTTTTCAAGAATGATGCTGACATGAAAACTTCCTACCACATTTAATTGCATGTGTGGAAGGGGCTAGACAAAGACAGAGAGAGCTAGCACAGTACAGCATATGTGCGTGTGCCTGTGTGCAGGTATTCATGCTCGCGTGGGAGAGAGAACTCGTGGCTTGACTCCTATAAACTTGCAAGCTACCCTTTGTGGCAGAGCCTTCTCCTGATGGTGAAAGAACAAACAAAGCAGCCAGTTCCCCTCTTCTGTCCACTGTTTAGAGGTGGAGAGGCTGACAGATAAAAGCTGACCTGCTGTTGTCAGGGCCTGCCAAAGCAACAAGAGCTAGAACACATTCAGCCAGGACTGAGACACAGAGGGTGGTGGGTGATACAGCTGAGAGAGATGCATGCAGGAGAAAAATGGGAAGGTGAGCACATAAGAGGGCTGTGGCAATGCGGGGGGAAAAAAAGCATAGAAGATGAAGAGTTTTCACAAAGGAAACGAAGAAACACTGAGGAAGATGGAGAGCAAACATAAGCTGAAGAAAGTAAGCAAGGGAAAAGGGTGAGCCGAATTATTTATTGACCTTCAGCAAACAATGGTTTTCGTTCTAAATTAAAGCATCCATAATCCATATCTTCACAATGGATAACATTCATACTTGTATGTGAACAGAGTGACTCATAATAAAGATGCCAAAGAGAAATGTCACAAGACTCTGCAGTTACCCTCAGCTCTACAGAGCATTTTAGCATATTTCAGCCCTCATCAACGTTGTTTTCACATGCAGCAGGCAGCTCTAAACGCTACCTGCCCAGCACCAAATGGCAGACAGGCAAAGTAAGCAACTAGCTGATGAACTAGAGAGCCAAGTATTCCCCTCAGGAGAGTGAATAATGGACTAAATGTTTGTCAGGTGGACACAGCACAACTCCAAATAAGAGCTAATGTTGCTCCATGTGTGCTGGATGAGGAAATAGGCCACATGTTTGCTAACAAATTCACATTATCTACTTAAAATGTGGTAATATGCTGTTTCTGCTAGCCCCAAGTGACCAAAAAAATCACTTACTGCAGGTTTAATAAAAAGGATTATTTACAAATCCCAATTACTACCCAGCAAGCCAAAAACAGCCAAAAACAGCCACAAATGTGTTCAATATTATCCTTAAACAAGGCAGAGAAAAGCATGCAAGTCTTTCTGAAGCCTTAAACATCAACTGTACAGCATTCTGTCAGACGTCTAAATAACTGGTTATCAAAATAGCCATTTAATAATTTTCCGCCAGTTGATATACATCAGCTAATCTCTGCAACATATTGTTGGGAGTTGCAAGCACAGCTGTTATCTGCTGACACCTTTGACACTCTCAAGATCACCACTTTGTTCTCAGCCTCTTTGACAGAGACGTACTATTAGTGCAGCAATTACTTCTTTATAAAGAGGTAATACAGATTGCTAAATAATAATAATAATAATAATAATAACAAAACCACTTAGACCTCCTGCAATTGCATGCTGTCAGCTCAGACTGATGCCTCCAGTTTCCACAGAAAGAAGGAGCAGCCTGTTCTATCACTCTCATTCTTTGGATGGAAATGAGCAGAAATAAATTTTTAATAGAAAACAAATGGGCGCACACGATGAAAGTCTTGAACGTAATTCTCCTATTTAATCCGGCCCTTTTCTCTCTGCTGCCGCAGTACAAAGGCCTTCACAAAAAGCCATTAATCATCAGCGTTTAACCCACAAGCACACACCCCGGCCACTCCCACCCAACTGTTTTCAAAGCCAGATAGAAAGGTTGTCGAATCCTCAATCAGATCTCCTTTAATCCTCAATAATAGAGTCAGATAAGTATTAAATGTTGGGTGATCTGATTATAGATCAGTGCTGGGAGAAAATATGACTGACGCTCTCTGCTTCAGCCATCAGATCAAAGCACAGACAAGTCTCTCAGTCCTTCCCTTGGTTCACTCATCCCTCTCCCCCCTGTTCCTTCCTTCGCCTCTGGCTGGGAATCTGGCCAGGGAATCTGGGCTTCCAAAGAGCAGATCCACACTTGCCCAGATCCTCAAACACTGGCATGTTTTATTTATGGCTGGGGCTAGACAATAATCTCTACCTTTGGGGGGTTTCTCTTATCTCCGTTGTCTGATGTCATTTGTCTTTTCAATATAAATCAAGATAAATAGTATCATCATCTGTCATTTGGTGGCATTACTGGTTTGATGAGAATGAAATTGCAAAACTTGCTGGTTATGCGGTTGCTTCTATGCACACTCACTGCGTTTAAGCACTTTCATAAAATAAACAATCTCGCTAAGGTCTGATTAATCAACAAAGCCCCAACAGCAGCACTTTAATCAGTGAATCAACAGACAGAGCTGTGTCTTCCAGTGTTTGTGCCTCTGTTAACTGACAATCACACGCATTATGACGATCGCTGTGGGCTTCGATGATTATTCTCAAACGATCACTCATAAGTGTCATAACGAGTGAGTCATACGAAGAGCCTGATCTGAACAAGAGCCTGACATGGGAACTAACGCTGTACAAGGGAAGCCCTGTTTTGGAGATGTTGTGTGTGCATGGCGTGCGTGCCAGGCTGTCTATTTTGAAGTCAGGTCAGGACAGGCTAACACTTCGGGCCTCTCTTAGTCACTGTGAGTCAGTAAAAGGTCTTGACAACAGACAGACAGACGCGGTTAACTGACAGCCAGGCCGAGAGACTGAAAGGCAAACAAACAGAAACATGAAAGTCACACAGCAAATGGCCAACAACACCACAGAGCAAAAGACTACTGGATAGACACGCAGGTAGCAGACAACAAAGCCCGCTGGAGAAGGCACACACAAATAACTGGAAAGCAACAGCACTGTCGGGACAAAGATGAAGATGCCTTGACAACGTCGGACCGATTCAGTCTGTGGTTTCTGTTTTCCTCCTCGCCTCCAACCAGCGTGTCCTCTCAGCAAACCACAATTACACTACATGAAACAGCACAATGCACCACCCGCCACAGTAGTTCAGTTCAGAAACCAGGCCACCAAATCATTGTTCTATGTGGGCCACCGTCTCTGATGTCACACACTTCCCGTGTCTGATGCAAAGCAGCATGGTCCTCGACCAGCTACGCATAACGACCGAAGGACCACAAAATCCAGCTGTGCCTGAGCTTGTTGAGAAATGAAGGCTGTTTTGGGAAGCTGAGTCACCTGGGCCTCAGGATGTTAGAGGTGCACCAAAACTGACAAAGGAAAGATTGGCATGCAGTTTAATTTGTTTTAGTTTAGTTTAGATACCAAGCAGAGCATCGTCATACAATACAAACATGTGTTTTTTTGTCGTTTGATTGTGCCTGTATTGAAAAAAAAACCATATTGCAATTATTACGCTACAAATCACAAATCCTTTTGGCTACTCTTTAACTTAATGTTGCCACTCATTAGATAGTTGCAATACATTACACAGTGCATAAGCACATACAGTACATTATCATCGCTCCATTACCCCATCTAATAGACATTCCTTGAGTTTTAGCTTGAGGGTACATTGGCTAGATGCCTATTTAACAAAGACAGTAAATTCTAAACTTGCACGTTACATGGTGACCTCTCATCGGCTTTAGGTCTAAAACTTGGCGTTCACGGATTGGCGCTGATCTTTCTGCTCTTATATTTAAGAGGTTGCGTTCAGCAAATAGCTTTCCAACACATGACATATAATTGACGCATTTATTTATGCTTTTAGCTGCATACTTTTGACTGCCGCTTATTGCTTGCTGTATGACTGCAGGGCAGACTTAATTGTAGGCTGTTTTAATTCAGGGGACTGTGCACGCAATAAGATCGGGCTGCTGACCACCGCAAAATAAAAGGTTAATCATTGATGCATGCATAGTCAAATATGATTCTGTAGTGGCAGAATGCTGTATGCTGTCCTGTGTTCTCACTGCACAAAACTGCGCATAATTACTGGCAACTATAAACAACCTTCTGTTGTCACTGTGGGAAAGAGCTAAGTCTGTACAGTGGCTTTTATATGACTTACAGGTCAACTTAAACATTAAATATAATGTTCCAGCTGTGCTACACTGTGCATAAACATGGATAAACTATACCCATTAAATATGAATAAGGCAGATGTCCTACATCTTGAAATAAAGAGAGCCCAGCACAGCTTTAGCTAAGTGTCCAGCAGCTACGGTGTCTGGCCTTGATGAAGTCCTTACAAATGCTTTCACAGTGGTGTAATAATCTCTGACTGGATCCAACAACAAGGGCCTTTCCTGGAAGAAGGTCCATTTGAGTCAACCACTTGATCTCTGTCATACTAGAAGACGAAGAAAAACAATATAAAAAAGATTTTCACACATTCCACTGTTGATAGCCAGCACTCCAAATACTTCTGAATTTGTCATGGGTTACCACTTGTTAGTGTGACAGTGCAAGGCTGACTGGTCATACAGTGACCCCTCAAGCGCTGGAACAAGCTTAATGATGTAAAAAATCATTAGTTCTCTCTCCACTGACAGGGACTGTGGACAGATTATGTGCAGTTTGGGAATTTATGTTCCGAGCAGCACAATCCAAGCATTCTTCACAGATAGATCAGCGAGAACCACAGCAAATTGCTCTTCACCATAGCTGTAAGGGAAATTACATCCAGAAGGGCTTGGAACTGATGCTAAAAGGTCAGACTAGAATGTAACACTCGGAGGAAGATGAGAAGATATGAATTACACTCCAAAGACTGAATTAGTTTTTAAATAGTACATTTAAATAGTGGTGAAAACAGAGGCGCGTGTACATTACAGAAATATTGGCGTTATTTGGCTATAATCTCAGAGAATTTCCCTTTACAAAGACACAGAGACACTGGTGTTAAGATTTTCACAGACAGCCCTTTAGGCCTTTAGAATACAAACTCTTGGCATATTGCCCATGTGGGAGCCGCTTTATTGCAGCGCTCTGACAGGTAAATGCACAAGATGTGTAAAGGAATGTTTGTGTCTTTCACTCGCTATGCCGCTGCCTAATCCCACCTTTCAGTCCAGGCATGAAAGAGGGCTTTTCATAGGTTCCTCTTTGAAAGAAGAAAACCTAAATGCTTGTCACATCTGCACTCCTGAACTTAAAAGTGCAGCAGTTCTTTGCTTCTTGCCTTCCTCTTGTCCTGTTTTCTGCCTGCCTCTGTCCTACTCTCCTTCCTTCACTCACTTGCTCTGTGATAATGTTTTCCCTCTCACAGCTCATGCACCTGTCGACTTCAAAGTTTCAGATGTTTTCCCGTCGCTTGTCACGACTTGGTTTTCTGCCTAGCTACGCTCCAAACGCGGAGCTTGAAACTCTGTCTCGCTCCTCTCGCTCTCTTTTATCCCCACATTTTGTTAGTCTTTTATCAGTTTCACAAACGTCAGATTTTCTCAAACATGCCTCTTTTTGTGTGTGTGTCTTCTTTGTCAAGATCTCCAACAGTCTCTGGTTTCCAGTTTTTCCTCAGAGTTCGTATTATCAGTTCCCGTCTGCAGTGTGACATTTGAGAGATCTTGTTCAGTCTACAGATGAGGTAATTGGTCTGATGGGGAAGCATGGTGGTGCATCATTTGGTGCAAAAAAATAGACAAATAAATGCAATATGATGCTGTGCTGATGGCTCCAGTCAGTCAGTTGCTCTGCTTGTTTTCCATTTTGACAGCACCCTTGACATTTGATTTGATTGTTGAACTTGACCTGCTGCCCTTTAATAAAGCTCCACATTACTATCAAATTAGCAAACACATTCAGCCTTGTAATCACTAGTGTCACATTAGCAGACATAAAATTTCTGCAAGCAGGGGTCAAATTTAAAGAAGCAGGAATCTCATCTTAAATCAAATATCCTTCTCTGTGTTGCTGTCCAAATATTAAAAAAATAATATACGTTTCCCCTTTTCCCCTAGCAGCTGAAATGCACCGCAGAGTGAATAGGACAAAGCTTGTCCACTGTCCTCCTTCACTGGAAACAGTCATTAGAAAGAGCTGGCCTGTGCTGAAAGGCTAGATGGTTATCCTCCCAGAGTGAGATGAAGGCAGAGGAGAGTGAGGGAGAGAGAGAGAGCTGAGAGGGAGGCCAAAAGGGAGACAGATAGGGCACTGCCTCTTGCTGAAAGGGTAGATGGTTATCCCTCCGAGCAGGGAAGCAGCCAGAGAAGTTGAGAGTAGAAAAAGAAATTACAGACAGAGTATGGGGGCAGGAAGGGAGAGAAAGAGAGGAGAGACAGCCATGAGACTGAAAGAAGGGCTGAAGGGCTCTCTGTTATCTATGCCGTTCCTCGGGGTCTTATCTGCCATCCCAGAGCCAGTCCAAAACAGGCACAAGATGGCATGGAGTCAGCAGCACCACTGCACACCCACCAGGCTAATGGTACAAGCAGATGTGCGACTGAACTTGCACAGCTGGCATCATTATTGTATTGTGAGACTGCTATTTATTTCATCAGCTAAAAGGAAATCTGTTCATTCTTTTGTTGAAAATACACATGCATATTCATGGACACAGATCAGCATAATTTTCCTCTTCATTTCAATGCCCATAATCACAATAATTCACATTTAAGAGAAGACTATTCCACAGTTTTGGTCCACAGTAAGAACACTGTTCATACATTTTATTTATAAGTGTTTTTCATTTGAAGGAATAGTTCAACATTTTGGGAAATATACTTACCCCTCAAGATGTCTGTGGTAAATATAAAAGCTGCTGTCAGTAGCCAGTTAGCTTAGCATAAAATAAAGACTGGAGGAGGAGGAAAAAAGTAGCCTATCTCTGTCCAAAGGTAACAAAATCCATCTATCAGCTCCAAAGCTCATTATTTAACATGATATATGTTGTCTGCTTATTCTGCACAAAAACCTAAGTCTAAAAATAACACGTTGTCATGGCAACCTCACAGTCACAACAAGCCTCAAGGAAGATGTGCCCGGCCAAGAAATAGTCCAGAATAGTCTGGGAGTCTGATGAGCCATGATTACGGTTTCCCCTAGTTTTCAGTCTTCAAGTTAAGCTCACTGGCTTCTGGCTGCAGCTTCATATTTAACACATAGACCTGAGAGCAGTATCAGTCATCTCATCTAAGTCTGGAGAAAAAAAACATTTGATGCTTTAGAAAAGAAGGAGGAATAACCCTAACACTAAGGATGAAGGTACTAAACTATTTAGAGCATTATAAACTGGTATAATTTTTAATAATCAGCTCTAAAAGAAGGAGTGAGGATGTGCAAAGATGCTAAAATGAGTGTAACGAGTGCTCTTTTCCCTGTTTTGGCTAAAACTCTGTCAGCAGCAGCACTGTGTATGAGCTGGAGCCTTTTCACTGATTTCCTCAACCAGATGATTTTATCTTTAATGCAGCTGCAAAGTGAATGACTACCTTTGACAAATAACTCCCATTGAATTCCTCATTAAAACATCTTTACTGTCCAAATTATTCTCCACCATATCATTCCCAAGGAACACAGTCCAGCAGCTCCTCTTGCACAATAGATTTCCACCACCTGCTCTTCCAACTCTTCCTCCTCCTCATCCAGCTGTGTGAAGGTGTTATAAATGCTCTGAGGAGGACCATTGGACTTGAATTTCAGGCCTGGAGCCAGCACTTGCCTGACATCATGTAGCCTTTCCCTGCATCACAGCCACCTACAAAGCCTACCATTGTGTGGCCCGGTCCATTCCCTCCACCCACGCCCATCACACCACCCAGATCCCACTGCACTGGTATCAATCAACGGACAAAAGACGACTTTTAATTAACTTCAAATCTGTCAGCTACCACTGAGCCATGCCAAAGCATACATGTCAGCTCATGCCCCATTTGATCTTTATGGGGATTCTTCACCTAAAATTAAAAGAGAAAAAGGCCAACACATGTTTTACTCACATATTTGGACATACAGATGTCATAAGACAGCAGTCCACTTTCAAGTGTTACATGCACAATTTTGTGCAGTTATACTATAGGTGTTATGTATGTGTGTGTGTGTGTGTGTGTGTGTGTGTGTGTGTGTGTGTCTTTATTATGTTCCTGAGGTACTGTGTACAGTAAGCATCGGAGCTGCATGCCCTGACTAGAGAGGAATGGGTCTGACAGCTCAATTCTCCGAAACTCATAAACTCAAAAGAAGGAAAAGGTCTAAATGTTAACCCATTTTTACACGACTGCTCATCTAAGACGTGACTTTAATTTGTCTCAATGTTAGACTTCATCCTGATTTAGCCAGGTGTTATGTATGAAAAAGAACAATTTTAACTGATCATGGACAAATAATGTGAACTGACACAGAAACCAAAGGAAGTCTGGAATGCTGTGATGATAGCAGATAAACAAGCTCCAGTTCCCCTCTGCTGTGACAGAGGGGGTGGAAACAAGCTTTGACACATGTAAGGAAAGAGTAATGTCTGCCCACAATGTCTTTTGGGCTTTACAGAAAGTAAGTGTCTTGTGCTCCTAATATTAACCTTAATGTGTAAAGTTTTTTTTTTTTTAACTG
Source organism: Chaetodon auriga (assembly GCF_051107435.1). Lineage (NCBI taxonomy): Eukaryota > Metazoa > Chordata > Actinopteri > Chaetodontiformes > Chaetodontidae > Chaetodon > Chaetodon auriga. The sequence continues at coordinate 13,463,692 of NC_135085.1, forward strand.
CCCCTGTCGCTGGAGGTGAAACCCTCCAGCTTGGAAATGACCTTTTCTCCTAATTATCCGTCTCCTTGACTTTGCAAGTGTTAACCACAAGTCAGGCTGAGATTCCAGCCACAAGCAGAAAATGAGGGCGAAAGGACAACTTCACCTTAACTCAAGGAGGAATATCGACTATCTAACAGCTGAACACTGTTGTCATGTAAAAAAAAAAAAGAAAGAAATCTAGGGTATAAGCAGCAGGTTTCTTTTCACCTGGAGTCTTTAGAAAGAGAGAGGGGGGAAAGATATAGGGTGTTTCATTTGCAGCAGAACAGTGTTGCTTCAAAGAGTAAAGACACTGGACATCAAAGCCTGCTTTGGGCTAGATATAGAGGAGGAGAGCCGGGTGGAGAGAGTGGCAAAAGCTTACAGCCAACGGTCCCTATCACGAATCTCTGCAAAGGGAAAAAAAGACAGGGAGAGAGAGACAAGGTAAAAAGAAGGGGGGAAGAAAGAGAAGGTCCTTTTACTTCCGAGAAAGAAACATGAACTTGACAGAGTCTTATTAAGGCGGCTGTCTCCAGACAGCACGATAGGTTCCCTTTACAGACTACAATAATAACTACAGGGGTAGTCGCCAGTTAACTGCCAGGGCAGATGTCTGTATCACCAGATACTGCTGCAGTGCATGACCAAGTGCTACAGGCTGGTTTAACTACAAGGACAGACCTGCTCATAAAAGCAGATATCTCCTCCACGCTGCTCCACACACACATGCAGTAACTACACAGAGACCGCAGAAACACCTAGAGGTACAATAAAAACCTTAGACCATGCCCGATTCTGTTTGCTAAACAAGGCAGAGACAATATAATTCTGACAAGAAGACAGACGCGTCTCTGAAGCATCTCCACAAGGACGAGCAGAGGCACAGCGTGCAGCCGTGAATTGCACTCATCCATATTCCTCTTTCCCGACGTCAAAAAAAAAAAAATCATTAAAAGCACACCATCGCAGAATGAAAAAGATAATTTCACTTTGGATGGACGGTGCAGCAGTGAAGGGGACACTCCTAAGCCTGCTGCTTGAGTGTGTCTCACTCGGCTGCAGGCAGGAGTTCATGAGGATGCTGGGAGACCAGAGCTCTGTTTGTGGATGGACTATGAGTGTGCCAATCGCAGGGAGCTCAATTAGAAGAGACAGGGATCTAATCCATGAGTAAACAGTCAATGGCCAGAGTAGAACTGCAGTTTCCTTGACTTTCTTTTTTTTTGTTGTTGTTTTGTTAGCTGACATTTGCCACCTCAGCTGTGGAGAAGAGGAAATCTTGAAGAGGATACTCTACTTCCCAGCTAGAGTCCACGAAATGAAACACCAGACTTTTAACCTGATGCCATGTTTGCAATCTCTGCTGCCTTAATGTCGCTCATTAACTGTGAAAATCCTTTCCAGAATGAAAGTTATGGGGGAAACACGGCGGAGAGCCAGCAAAAACAAGACAGAATAAAAAGAAATACATCACGCTGTTAATAAAAAGGGCCAAGGGATAAACTCATCATCATATGGTGCAATGTTGCAAAAAAGCGTCCCTGTGTGAGCGTACACCAACGCCAGAGCCTCCGGGGCGGCTGCTTTCCTCCCACCGTTAAAAATTACACAGCGTCCTCTCCATGCAAACGCATAAAGAAGACTGTTGTGTACCTTTCTGTTGTGCATTGATCAAAAACAACTTCTGCTCTGGGGGCAATTAGCGAAACGAATCGAACAACAAACACTTACTGCTAAGGGATGCATAAGGAAACTGTAAACATTTCACTTTGGTAATAATCAAACACATGGGATAACACTGGAAACTGTCTGTCATCAGAAACAGCAGGACTCCCCTTTTCCCCAAAAAATCATGGGTATTATTAGGACACTAAAGGTCCATGGCAGTCGGTGGGAATAAAATAATAATCACATAACAATGGAAGTGTGGGCACGGTCTATGGAAAGAGTATTTATAGCGATGGAAGGTGCATTAGGCGCTGTGTTCCCGAGGGAGAAAGGGGCCTAGCTACAATTTGCAAAATGGGTGATGTGGGAGGTTGGGAGTTCGAACTGTTAAAGCTGCCTCTTCTAACAACCGCTGCATGTCATTTAGCTGCACAAGAGCCGGTAGGCCGCCACGTAGAATTACTTGCCATGCCTGTTTGAGAGAAGCAAACTGAGTGAATAAAAGAGTAAAGTGCTCTTTGAGAAGTATGAGGCAGTGAATGCAGCTCATCAGAAAGGCTGAAGTGCTCACCTATCACAATAGAGCAATGTTCCTGGGGTGGCGGGGTATTTAGCATCTATTTAAGTTACACTGCCCATCCATAGTGTTTAAAAAGTGTGTGACGAATATAACAGTATACATCAAAGTGTTACTCATGCCAGATATAGTCCAAAATGTATGCAATGCTGTTTATATGACTGTATATGTGCTCACTTGTATTTATTAGCACAGACATGCACTGTCAGCGGGTTTATAAATTTTAGTTCGCACATGGACATTCCCCGTGGACCCCTGAGTACATGTGTGCATTACACAAGAACGCAGAAAGCATAGGGCTGGAAGAATTAGTCAGCTTATCGATTAGTTGATTGGCAAAAAATGAATCGATTTGAATAATCAAGTAATCTTTAAAACCGCTATTCCATTTTTCATTTATCTTTCTGAAACTGTCCAGAGAAAACTTTTAATTGATTAGTTAAGAAAAAAAACAACAGCTCAATTGAAATGCAGCTTAGAGTGTCCTCAGGTTAACAATCAGATTTAGTGTCTTACTGCACAACATAATATGTTCATGTCTATTTTAAACTGCTTGGACTCGGTGACTCCAGGTATAATCTTAGCACTTATAACACGTGGGTGCCTTAACATGATGATGTTTGTGTCAAAATACAGCTTGGTAAATGTAACGGCAATGCAAGGCTATCGGCAGTGCATAATTCCTACCAGCAGTGTTATCCACAAACAAATAAAAAGTTGCTGCTAGCAAACCCAATACATGCATGTTAGACCCAGTGAAAATCAAAATGGCACAGCGCCAGTGGACAATGGTACTCAGTTCACAATGAAATGAAATGATGAGAAGCAAGCAAATCTTCAAGTTTGAAAAGCTCTGATTGGCAAATGTTTGGTATGGTGGGAACGACATGATTTTATAAATTCATCCAATTTGTAAAACTGTTTCCTTTTAATTGACTAACTCACTCTTTGACTAATCATTTAAGGCCTTAACAAAATGCTTCAAAAACATCTCATCCTGCACAGCACACCGCAAAAGAAATATTCTATGCAGCCCATATTGGCTACACAATGTCACCACATAACCGTCTGAGAAAGCAGCAAAGACACACAACTAACCACTCATTAAACTTCATCTTGGTAACATGCTTCTCTGGAAACCAATTTTATGAGTCCTCTGGCCTGGAGTGGTTAAGGCATATGGCATGCTTGGTGAGTATACAGAATGGAAAACGTGCAAGTGTGTGTGTGTGTGTGTGTGTGTGTGTGGGTGCGCAACGGCATACTGTCCCACTCCAGAGGTCATCTCACCCTTCAGCTCTTGCTCAGCTTGCAGCGGATAAACACAGACAATGGCGAATGATTTAAGTTCCCGTCACCTCAATGTCACAGCCCAGTCTGCCCTGGCCTGACTGCCTCTGTACCCTGCAGGTACACATCTCTGCCTCGCAGAGTGACACAGAGGAGCTGAGCAGTGCCAGTCACATGTGCTGCTCTCCTCCTCATCCGCCATGCAGACAGCGCCACTAATAAGGATTTGAACTCATTAGGCTGCCAAAGCATGAAAGATAATAATCAAGTCAGTTATAAGAAATTGAGAGAGGGGGTATGTTTGGAGAAGCAATTTGTGATTGATTTTAATTTAACGAGCACGCCTTACTTGAATAAACATGCACACACACATACACACACACACACACACACACACGCACGCACTTATGTATTGGCTCAATGACCGGAGTCAAAGGAGACAGCAGATTCAGCTTCGTGTCCAAGGCATAAACAACAGTTATTGACGTCACCCAAAATCAACAGGGCCATGGCCTGAGAAAGACAGGCAGCCAATTTATATAACAATGTGAAAAAAGAGGGGCTTTGCGATGAGCACGACAGCTGTGCTTAGTCAAGGGAACTAAGCCAAGAGAGATGTGAAGGGACACAGAAGGACTGAAAGAAGGTGGAGAAAGCTGGAGAGAGCAAGAGAGAGCTTGAGGGGAAAGAGGAAGTTGGGATATAAGAGTAGAGAAAGGGAACAAAGTCTCAATTCTAAAGTCATATCTCAAACACTGAGAGCCGGGATGGAAGATTTCAGAAGAGCAGGGCTGTTACACTGAGAGTTCATCCCAGCGAATGCAAAACTCTTTTGACAAAACACCCCAATATGGAACATCAAAGCCTTGATGCTTCTCTTTTTGCATCACCACCATTTTGCAAAGAGGGGGAAATTTACCAGAAGCAGGAACTTTCAGCCAGAAGAGCATACTTTACTTTTCTCCCTGCATGGGGAAGATTAGCAATTCTGTAAGGCTGAGGAACCTAAAAGATATGTTTAAGAGTTTTAAAGATCATTACTTTTTGAACATCTTAACATCGAGTTTCAAAATAAAAGAAACCAGTTTCTGTTTTAAGGCAATATTCTACAGCATTAATCCTCCTGTGAAGAGACCAACACCAGACCCACTTTCCTTGGTTCAGTCCATCCTGTCCTCTAGGCCCTGGCCATTCATCAGCAGACATCACATGACAGACCCAAGCCATTCATCCTGAGCCTCACAGCCTCCTCTGCCCAACAGGATTTGTGATTCAATTTGACTGAGTGATGCCTTGGGCCCCAGGGCTGGAACTGAGGCTGCTGGGGGTTGCTGGGAAAGTAGGGTGCAGGAAACAGGGACACACAGGAGACGAGCAGTGTGACAGGGGGTGACCAAAGCGTCTGCTTCACAGCTTGAGGAAGCGATTTAGTCACATGCTGTCGACATGTGTAACCACTTCACTAGAGGAAGAACGCAAGCATGTTAGCAGACACAAACATACATAAATAGATGCATGAGAGGAAAACTGCTTTTGGAAATGCCACAGTGTGATGTAAGTGCTGCATTATGAAGGAATGAAGAACTAGACGTACTGTGCTGTTTGGGAGGAGTAATAAAAGGATAAGTAATTAAGCTGGTGAAATAAAGATAAAGCAAGACACATGAAAACAGAGAATGACAGCAGGAAACAGAGGGAGAGGGTTAAAGTTAGTATTGCTTTATGAGCCCTACGCATCATCTCTGTCTCCATTTTATCTCAGCAGGAAAGCAGAGAAAACATGAAAGATTTAAAGAGAGGGCTTTTAGTTTAAACCAGAGCACACTCAGACACAAAATAGAGCAAGGCTTACTCTCTGACGAAGACCACCGTTGCAATCACCAGTAAAGTCATGGGGTGAAAAACTGTAACAACCAAACACACAGACAGTTGCAAATGCTAGCAAGCGCCTAGCATCCTGCAGACACCAATAAAAAAAAACCCCTTGTGACTCTGTTGAAACACGGTGCTGCAATATGCTGCGCTTACTGTATCACCTTGTGCACATGCAGCTCAGACACATTTATGAATAAGGGGTAAAAAGTAGTACCATCCTGCAGGCCTGCCTCTGTGTCTGCAGTTGGCCAGTAGTCTCAGACAAGTTGAGGTGGAGACAATCAAAGCTTTCATCTTCCCTCACCAGCTACTGTCAAACTGACCTTGAATAATGCACTTAGCGTCCAACTGTTCAAATGAAATTAATTATAATTATAGCTCTCCCTGATTGGCTTAACACTCAGCAGCCCCCAGTATAATGTATCCAGTATGTCCAACATGTACTGCATGTCATCCTGCACAAGCCAACAAGTCGTTGCTGTAAATAACATGTTCTCAGTCACCTTGTCTGGAGACATAACTGCTGAATAAACAAAGGAAAACATTGTGTAAGACAGGTATGAGCGTACTTTTCAAGATACGGAAGCAGAAGCAGAGTCGCGCATTAGAGTAATGCAGCAGGACACCCACATAGTCCAACAACATTTTTACATAGGATATATTTAAATTCACGCGCACACACTCAGACACACATACCATACACAAACACATTATACGCATTAGCAACACACAAGGCAGCCAGCCATGCGCTAAGCTTGGGTTGACAGAGTTCATTTGGAAGATGTAAAATATTTATGAGAGAAGACTCTGCAGGGGAGGAAGAAGAGATGAAAATAGTGAGGGAGCAATGAGGGGATAGCAAACAACGAGACAAATGAAACGATGACGAGTGGGCCCAACTGAAATGCCCTCTGTTACGGCTGAGCGGAAGAAATGCAAGCTAAATAAGTCATTGTCATTTCAAGTTCATTAGCTCACCGCTTGCCGTTCCCTCCTGGGAGGAAAGAGGGAAGAGGGGGGAAATAAAGGTATATTTGTACAGCAGCAAAATCCCTGAGCTCTTTTACAACAGAATATAAACTCATAGTGAAAACTGATGTAGGAGTTGTAAGATTCTTCTTTTAATACTAGTTTTCTTACACAAGAAAACAGAAAATCCCTCATTGAAGCCTTTCCAGTTCCATAAACTTGACTGTGAAATTCAGTCAACTGACCCTTCGTTAAGCCCTCTTAAGCCCCTGCACCAATCAAGCTGTCAATTCTGGCACTGCACACATGTAGCTCACAGTAATAACTGGGGCAGATTTACCATTGAAATTTGCAGCAAAGTGTAGCTAGCTAATGTGAGCTAATGCTAATGCTTAAACTCTGTGAGTCAGCTGAGAACATCCATCTCCAGCTGACGTTTCCATGTGACACCTTTTAAAACAAGAACCTGTAAAAGGGTCTTAAATATGCACTGATGTAATGCCGACTGAGGCTAAAGCTACATGTCCATCATCATCCTCACCAGTTGTGGATCCATGTGATGCACACAAGGGAGAAGCATTGTTTGTGTGTTTCACTGTAGAACTCCTTAGCCCCATAGCATGATATTAACAATAAAATGCGACAACAATAAAATGTGCAAATTAAAATGTTATTCACTCTAACACGATTCTTAATTTATCGGATTGCTTGCTACAGAAGAAATTAATATAGTGGTTAGACTCACTTGTAGGCTATGCGTTATTGTTTGTATTTCCAAACAGTGTGCTTCACTTTTACAAGAGAGGAGGATTTGAGGATATGAGGAATAAGCCATGAGTTTGGCAGACGCAGTGGTATCTAATGCATGTTTGGCTGCTGTTGCTGGAGTGTGAACTTCACCAGAACAAACACGGAGCAGGGCTGAGCTGCTATCATTACTCGAAATTCTGCTGTAGCTGCATGTCCACAAACAGTGGATGTGTCGGTCCTGGACGGGTATATTTCTCATGTAACTTGTAACCCCACAAAATAACGCAGAAACTTAGTTAGCCAGGTAAGCTAATAGTTGCAGCTTATGTTCGATAAAGACAAAGTTTGATTCATTCCTCACAACTTGTGTTTTCTGTGTTAATGTTGTAGCATCTCATGCACACTGTATCAACATGCAGATCAATACAGAGCTTGACAGGCAGGCCGGTTCCTAGTTAGAGTTACCAAGCTATGATTGGACAGTCGTTTTTGGAGGATGGGTTTAACGAATGTATCAAGAAATGTAAAGTTACAAACAAAAGTTACATGTCGAAACAGATCAAATATTCTACTCCTCCTTTGCACTCTTCTTCCATCTTTTCCGGTAGTGCCAGGTCTATGTGGAGGATATGATGCTGCACAGTATGTACAGAGGTCATATCTATGGATGGTTTCTCAAAGCTCTCTCTGAAAGACGACACACGTTATAAAATAAGACCAGAATTAGTGAAAGGGGCCACTAAAGGGAGTGGAGACAGATAGAATGAGGGAAACAGAGACAGGAAGAGAGGTTCGGGAAAATCGGAAAATTGGAGAAAAAAAAATAATGACGATTTCAGTAATAAAAAGCAAATCCTGTACCAGCAAACAGGATGACAATTGACAGTAATTACATATTTTCCCCTGTAATTATGAGCTTTTTTTATGCGCCCCTCTTCTCATAAGGCCTGAATAATCCTCTGGTCATACCCGCTCCTCCATCTTCAGTCACTCTACCTCCAGATCTAAATAGCCGAGCACGGTCAAGCCAAATAAGCAACCACCGTGAACTACATGGGGCTTTCCTTAGCCACAAACAAGGCTTGAGAAATGATGTCACATAAAACCAGATCTTGCTATCTAATTACAGAAAAATGTGCTTAGAAAGCACAAAATCCAACAGGAGATGAGCATTGGAGTGGACTCAGAGAGAAAGGAAGAAAGCTGCTTCACCACAAACAGGGAGGGGGAGATATAAAGAGGCTGCAGTGCACAGCAAGAGCAACTCATCTGGGTATTCTGGTTTCGAGAAGAACTAATGTTTTGGGGGACCAAAGATCTCTGCAGTTTAAGCCAATTACTCAGTGGAGATTCCAAAAATGTACCGGATGGAGAGGGAGACATGCAACAGGATCACAGAGCACTGAAGCCTGGAAAAACTGTGCTTGTTAGGCCTCCAGGAAGCCAATAAAACAACACACAGATTTCAGTGTAATTACATTCAAACTAAGAGCAAAGGAAGTTGGGGGAAGAGAGTGTGAGAAAATGGATTCCCACAGGACAGACGAGACCCAGGGTGCCCTCATGTGCAGCCCCATAAACAATGAAGATTTCCTTAGATTTTTGAATTGTGTTCTTGAAACATATGACTTTAATGTTGCGACTTTAAAACGCGTGGTAAAATTAGATCACAAAAATATGGAGTCATAAAAATCACAGACAAGCACCAGAAACAAACTAGTGATGTTTTTTTTTTTGTTGTTGGGGGGGGGGGGGGGAGCATCTGTGAGCATGCAGTAAATTTCGCATGAAAAATAAATGAATTCACAACTTCCTCTGCAGGAGCAGATTGGGGAAGGATGAGAGAGATAAAGCCTCAAAGGCATAAACGACTCAGGGAGAGAGAAAGAGGGGAGAAAATAATTACAATAATGGAAACTAGTGTGAGGCAGTTTATCTCGATGAGAGAAAACCTTCAGGAAATTATGAACACAGAGGAACAATAAAGCAAAATAACGCTAGTCTGTGGCGTCCCATGCCTCCAGCAAAATCCCCCAAAGTGACCACTTTAAAAAGAGGAAACTGTCAGACAGTTTCTGATAGACACGAAGAGGAAGTGGCAACTGCTCTGCATCCCGTGTAAGGGAATGTGTTCCTAGTTTGGAAGAGATTACGGAGAATAACGTTTGCACCTCAGGGGAGAGAAAACTGGAGACAAAGAAGATACTCACAAGTCTTGAAACACCTGGGATCTCCGCCTCACGCATGCAGAAACACATACGCTGACAGCGGGCTTGATAGCTCGCAGTCCGGCTACTCCTGTGGTGTTTTATTCTGCGGATGTGAGCTGCAGTGTTTTTTAATAACAACCTGTGTGTGGAAGAAAGGGCCACTGCTGAACAGAGCACAGCAGAAGTGATTGCTTATCAAAGGGAAGTGTGTAGTTGAGGGGATATGTGTACTGTTGTGCCTTTGTGTCCTATCTTTATTAAATCTGTGGCGTGCATGCCAGGCGGCGGAGCAGCGAGGTGCTGGACACATTTCAGGCATTCAACAGTTAGATGACTCCTTACTGATTTTATCACCTATTCCTATCTTTTTATATACAGGCCCAATCTCTCATCTCCTCAATTCCTATTTCCTCTTTTTTCTATTTGAGAGATAGGAGCCTGAAGGCTGTCTCCATCAGAATATCCATCTACTTTGGCAATTATACTGGACGCTGAGAACTGCATCAGAACTGGGGGAAGCGCGAAAGATTGTGGCATGGGCTTCGCAAGAGACACTCGTGTGAGTAAAATGGAATCGCTGCACACAAATAATGTAAAATAACAGAGTGCTTTCCAGTCATAATGCCCCAGAATTAGCTGATCCTGATCCTACTCGTTCATTGAGTTAGTCACCGTGTGCAGACTTTGGTTTGTTAGTGACCCATCTGGGCGGGTGGGAGTGGAAGTCTGAGGTTTGTTCCTGATTTATGTTGAAGAATATAACCTGCCATCGTAACAGCATTTAAACTGTGCCATGCCTCTTGGTTGAAAATCAGTGAAAAAGATTTTTGAAATGAAACAGAAGCTGAAACAAGGATGACTGAAACTGTTAAGCCAGTATCAAAATAGCTTGCATTGACTGATTAATTGATCAATCTCCTAATTGTCTTTGTTCTGCTGGGAGATTTAGCCAAGAGATTCATTAATAATTAAAATAATCGTGAGTCCAAACCCAACATAAAACCATTAACATTTAACGTGTGCAACAAGATAGAGAATATTAATGTTTTTCTTTATTTTACCTGAATAAGAAAGGTATAAATATTACAGCAGTCCTCAATATTTATGAGAATGATTTCCTGAAAATTCCCAAACTTACCGTTACCCAAAAAAAGGGTTCAACAACAATCTGAATCAATAATCAGAATTACTAAAATCTAATGAATACTCAACCCCATGCATGTGTGTTTTCTGTCCCAGTGGGCCTGCTGGATTTGTTGTCATAGGCATGGGATTTCCCCTCTGGCATGTGTCGGACCCAAAGAATGAAAGTCTCCCAACAAACACTCAAGTCCACAGCTGCAAAAGTGTGTGTTGGTGTAGGGCGTGTCACCCTGTAAAGTTCATACTGCGTGCCCGCACTTAATATGGTAGTGGGCGTCCCAGCTTGGGCCCGTACCATCTGTCAAGCAGCGGGAGAGCAAGAGGAGAGGTAGCTGGAGCAGAAGCGAAGCCACGCTGAGAGCTAAAGCCAGTTTCTTGTCACTTCGAATACTCACCTAGCCTACAGAAAGCACCGCTGGAGGGGACATGAGCCACAACAGCTGGGGGTGGCAAACATACACATTTACATAACTGATGAAAGGGCAAAATGAAAACGCCAGCTAACAGGCACACATGCACGCACACTCGCGTGCGCGCGCACACAGACACACACACACACACACACAAAGGCAGCAAATGAAAAGGAAGCAGTTTAATAGCATTCTAACGTACGACCTTAGAAGTCATCACACATCTGCAGCACACACACAACTCTCTGTCACTTCTGCACACACTGGACGCATGCACACACATCTGCGCACCTCCCACACACATACACACCCACACACCCACACACACACACACACACACACACACACACACAAACAACAAGAGACAGTGAAGGGGCTTGCTGTGATGAGGGAATAATTCTCCCTTTGACACGGCCAATTCCTCTGAAGACAAAAGAGGAGTCACACACCAACACACTACAGCCCTCAGAGGAACAACGCACATGCGGCCCACGCCACACACGTACACACGTACACACACACACACACACACACACACACCCACGCACGCACACACGCACACAAACGCCTGTTGTAATGACACTGCAACCCCCTGTGGTGCCAAAAAAAGACTGGCCTGTGCTGCTGTCATCTGTGTGTGTGTGTGTGTGTGTGCACACACTTACCAAGGAAGGGCTGTACGTGCGAACTCCTACTCTCACATTAGACAAGTGACAGGGAACAAAAGACATGAGGAGACAAAAGAAAGGTGTGGTACCAGCTGAAGTGCATGCTGGTCGGAGGAGGCAGCTGATGCTTGTCGTGGTCGTGTATTATATTCTAGAAATGTCCCACCTTTTACACACTAAGGTAAACTGTTCCAGTCATCAGAAACAGAAGGGAAATTGTCAGCTCTTACATCCACCTGTCAAAAAATGATTCAATTTTGACTATTTCCCTTTTTTTTTTTTACAGGAAACAGGGAGGAAAATTGCTTTCTGTACAACCTTAAATCTTTTCCCCAGAAATGAGTCAGTTTAAGATGACTTCTTAATGATCTGTGCGAACAAAAAGGTAAGTGTGCAAACTGTGAAAAGGTTCCCACACTATGCAGAGTTCAGAGCAGCCAAACATGTTTGGACATAGAGCGTTCTCTGTGTTCCTATCAGGCCCGAACGATTACATAAGGACGGAGCACGTTTTTAAAAGGAGCGATTTTGCTGTTGACCATATTCAACTCCATCGTCTCTCTTCTTTGTGTTCTTTTTCCTACATATAGCCTGTCGCAGGGCGGAGCAGGGAAAAGCAAAACCAAGCAGACCAGGGCAGCCCAAGTCACAGTCAGCAGTCCATCGGCCCCCTCTCTCTCTCTCTCTCTCCCTCTCTCTCTCTCTCTCTCCCTCTATGGTGAACATCAAACACACTGTGGTCTGTTTCATGCTCCCTGCAGCCCATTATGGCTTAATGCTTCAAGAGGCTTCTTACTGACTTCAGCATTTTAACAACTCCAGCAAATTCAGTTGGCAGGCAAACACACACACACACACACACAGAGACATGCACACTCAGAAACACACACAGATACACATGGACAGGCACAGACAGGAGCCCAGATGCAGGGATTCACACACTTTAAACTGCAGCAGAGTTATGAGCCTGCACACTGTGATACAGAAACAACTGTTGCTTTTGCTTTAATCTGTCTGTAGAGGAAGACCAACAGATGCACGGGGCTTTAGGCTGACATTAACCTTCAAATAAGCCTTGGCCCTCTTATCTCCAACGCAGTTAATGAGTTCCATTCACAGGGCGGCAATATGTAATTCAGTGCGATCAATTAGTTATCCACTGTATGGAGAATGCGAACACCACATCAGCGGGGATATTAATGGGATGGAGATAAGGCTACTGTCCAGAACAGCCACAATGACAACACTGCAATCTTATCTCAGCACACACACGCATACAGTATTTACTATTTATGGTTAAGTTTGGTCTGTGCCAATGAAAATGTAAATATGGAATGTATGCTGCATGGTTATTATTGGTGTGGTTATTAGTTTTATTCTTGCTTTGTTTTCCTTTTTCTTATTTCTCTCTGTGCATAAAAGATGAATTTAGTGAGGACTTGAAGAAGGCAGACAAGACATTTGCATGCATTTGTTTAACCTTGCGCTGGTGTAGGCTGTGCTGTACATTACCGTAATGGCATTCAAGTCAGAGTTGTGCTACATTGGAAGTGTTGTGAAAATTAAACAAACAAAGCATTTACATAAAAATGACCCAGGCACGGCTGTCCAGGTGCCTCAGGCTGTTAAGTTGCTAACCATGTAATTGCAATATCCCAGGTCCCAGACTTTCTTTTTTCTTTACATGTCCTTCCACCCTCTCTCTCACCTTGTTTCCTGTCTGCCTCTACTATATTCTATCTAATAATGGGGGAAAAAGTGCTCACAACTTTATTATAAAAAAAGAATTTGAACACAAGCATGAAAACTTGCCATCACATTTATGCGATAAGGTGTTTGTCTGAAAGTATGCTGAGAGGCTGAAAATTAAAGGATGGTTACATTAAACAAAAATTACTCCCCACAGGAGATATATATATATATATTTACCATGACACACTACTCTTTGCACAGGCAAAGAAACAATTCAGCTCAGCATCACTTAACAGCGCAATGTTCCTTCTAAAAGGTTACTAAATAATGGATAACACTGTGAACATATTTTTCATAATCTTAACTAGCATGAGAGTGTATTGCTGAGGGGAGAATGAGGTGCCACCACAGGTCAACAGCCTCACAGGGGGGACGGACAGGAGCTAACGACAACTGGTGGTAGATATACAGATACTGTGTAAGTCCACGCAGATTAAGATCTTGGATACATACAACACTGTACACTGCCTGCGCTTCAGTCTGGACTATGAACGCTCATATAGGAGGGCCATTTGGATTGCAGATCATGTAGATTCTGAGAGTTGGGTGCTTGTATGCCCATTAGGAAGAAATTAAAAGTCAAATTTCCAAAAAGTGAAAGTATTTCATTTAATTTGATCAGTGCAGAAAGTTTCCAGTATATTTCTGAACAAAACTTTGCATTTTTGCTGATTTGTAGTTAGTTTCACACACTCTCTCTAGCTGACCAGCTCTGTTTTATGCTGGCAGAGGACGCATATCTCCATTTAACCTCTGGCTAGAAAGCGGTGTAGGGGGCAGCAAACACACTAACAGCCATTACCTTATCATTACCCTCAGTCAAAGAGGTGACAGTGTTGCCAGGGGAGACTCTCTACCCAGTGTGTGAAAACTCCTGCTCTGTTCAAGCTGCAACGCTACAACTATTAGACATTTCGAGACCCAAATTCACAGTCGGGCTGCTGAGTTCAAAACATTCCCATGCTTTTCACTGTGGGCTACCATACTGATCAGCCCATGTTTCCAGCCACAAGTCAGTCCTCAGTCAACAGCAGTTCCTAGCAGGCTGGTGAGCAGCAATCCCACTGTATCATTAGCCAAACACTGGTTAGAGATGACACTTCAGAGCCCTGAGCGACTCATAGTCAGCCTGTAGCAACCAGCAATCAACAACAACACAAATACAGCATGGGAAAGCCAATGCCATAGCGAAATGTTGTAGCCTTCCTGCAGATGTCTCATGCAGCTTGTCTCTTTGTATAGGCTTATATGACATTGAGACTCAAACACTCATTGGCTGCCAGCTGCTTTCAAAGAGTGTCTGGCGCCTCTCTCTTTAAGAGCCGATGAGAGAGAGAGAAACAGAGAGATGAAGAATGTCATCCCCTGAAAGATAAAAGATAAGTCATCACGACTGTAATGATGGGGTGGGACAGGGAGGGGGCAGTGCAGGGAGGAGACAGATGAGCCTCATAAAAATCAATCATCCATTTTTGGTAAACACCAACACAAAAAGCTGTTTCCACAAATGATTACACTCGACGGAGTTGAACTAGCATCATCGTGCTCATTTAAAGAGCATCAATCAGTTCGCATGATCACTTGTGAACCATCGCTTTTCATTTCTGCTCAGCTGATACTGTTGCCATGGTCCAGTAAACAGCGCTTCAACACAATGATAACAAACAGCTCACCCTTTACTCAATAGCCTTCTTCCATGTGGCTTTGTCTCCAGGGAAAATCACTTAAGAACAGGGGACTATCCAAGTTGTTACATGAGGCGCATCGACGTGAAAGCAATATCTCAGAATCTTTTTCACCGTTGACTGAGCATAATCAAACAGGGACGGTGATGTGGGATGGGGTCGTTGATCTGGATGGAAATGTTCAGAAAAGTTCATAATTCAAATGGACGTTTGAAAGTAAAAAGTAGAAATTTAAACTTTAATAACATTATGAGAACACATCAGCTGAGAGGCACACTTCCTTTCGATGCATATTACTTGCAGACCTTGTTCCGACTTTATTTGCATAATAATAAATTCGCTAAGGACTTTTATCTCACATGCTGTGCAGCAGCATCGAGGAGGATTCAAAAGTGCTGTGACTGGACATCATTTTCAGAGTTGGGATGCAGCCGTCTCGCCTTCTCGTCCCTGGCTGAATCGGGGTGATGTGCTCAGCATGCGACCTTGAGTCAGGCCCAGCCAATACATTAGGTTGATCAGGCCCCGGTGTCACAGCAGGAACTATCCTTCTGCAAATGTCAGGGATCGTCCACAACATTCGGGTGGCTCATAAATTGGAGGCATAAATTAAAGCTTTCATATTTTACTAAGGTGTTTAATATGCCAGACTGGAGCGGATGAGCGGTTATTTATGCTTGAGAGCCAAGAGACGGGGACACGGGGAGAAATATTGTCAGAGCCAAATCACCCCTTTCCTCTATCTCCCTTTTCCTCTCTCGGCTCTCTATCTCTACCTCTTCCTGCCCCCCAGTGTCTGCCTCACTCGCTTATTTTGTCTCTTACTGAGAATGCATTGACCCCAGACTTAAGTAAGCTCCACATCATTGATTGAAACAAGAGGAATTGGTGGTGTCATGACAAGACAGATTTGCTCTTTAACGCATTATGGATTACAGACATTTGAAAGAAAAGGGGATTTCTAAGGGGCCGGGGCTGGCGTTAATTCTGTCAAATGATTTATTCAGTATGGTCAATCAATTAAATTAGAAGTGTCCGGTTACTACTTCGCCCTCACTACCTTATGATGTATGGCGTGATGACATGAGCTAACAGTTTCATCACATTACTGCCCCACCCTCAAATCTTATAATCTCTTCTATCCTATCAGTGCAATCACTAGGAAAGTTCTACTGCGTATCTTTGCATCAGATATTATGTTCCCAGATGTGCTCTTAATGTTCCATTTGTGCATCTTAGTGGCTCATCTTAACTCAAAACCAGAGGAAAATCACGTCAAATCTGCAAGCTCAAAAGCAAAACCCACAGCACATCACATGCTATGTCTGTCAGGACACAATGCTCTTTCTGCTGTGCGGTGTGAGAGCTCATATGCTATCAGAAAATAGAGCAGTTTCTACTTTAGGATCATCCTGAGTGTGTGACCTTTAGGTGAATACTGCAAAAAGTCACCCTTGTATCTCTCAGTGCCATTCAGCGTGTACTAAGTAGACAAACATCGCTGTCTTCGCAGGGGAGAAGAGTTTATCTGCTGTCACAGTGGCGGAGCAGTCTGTGGAAAATGAATTGAACCACATGGAGAAGGTGACTGACGCAGAGTCTGGAGGGGCTTTCTGAGAAGTGGGCATGCTATGAGACTGTAGCAGTGTTGCAGTAAGAATCGTTCAGATGTACGTTGCGCGCCTCCACGCTCATTTCTTGCCGGTAAAATATTAATGCTTTACGTTCTGCTCTTTACTTTCAGAAAACAGTTCTTCACATTCACTGATTTCGCAGTTTTGGGACAGAGAAATAAAAAAGGATGTGAGTTCAAAAATGAGTGAGATTTTCTTTGAATCTATGCACAGGATCGCGGTTGTGCAAGCACGCACAGTCTGCTGTTCTGCCCATGCATGCACGATACTGTAACTGTAGAACCTGAAATTGCAGTAAACTCTGTGTGTGTGTCAAAGCATTGCACTGAATTCCTGGGGAGGCACACGTGTAATCATCTGATCTGCACAGGGACTTGTGACTGTCTGACATCAGGGCATGAATGACACAGTGAGCAACATTGTATTTGCGTGGATCCAGCACCATGGTCAAGGGAGTTTGCTGGCTATTTAAGTTAGAGATTCCAGCTCAAAGACATCTTAAAGAAGATGAAAGCTATAGGGAGCGACTTCAGGGGTAGCAGCTTAGTTTAGACTGACAGGAAAACTGAGAAACAGGAACAGAAGGAGAGGTGCTGATCCTGCATCTGTTTGCAAAAATGTCAAGTGTGAGAGAATTCGAAGGGACTTTCGCGTATTTTTGATCAGGGGATCAAACGGCCTGATTGTCTGTGACATGTCTGCACTGTCTTAATATCTTTTCAAAGCAGCTTTTCATCTTGAGAGATAGCCGAGAGGTAGAGCTCCTCTACCATGTGGTGTGAGTGCGAGACTACAGGTTTAAAAGGCACAAAAAAGACAGAAACTGAGTTTGCTCGCTCAAAATAAACTACAAAAATACTCAATTTTGAGCTTGTGGTTAACAAGATATAATTTTAAGTTACAGAGTCTTGCAATGATGCACTGTGCTCACAAACCTGCAATCATTCATTTTCAGGCTCATTCAGAATCTGTCAGATCACCAATGTAACCAACACTTAGTGTGGATACAGTAAATGGTGCTACTGCAGGTGCGACTTTGGCCCCAAAATAGACTAACATTCCTTGTGGGGGGACTTGCAGAGGGATTACGGTTCTCAGTGGCAATGAGTTTATAGCAACTCCATGGTGCTGTGTGTTCCATATATTATGATATCATTTTAAACAGTTAATGTAGTGTAATGTTTGGACAGCTAGATGATCCTGAAAGCGTGTTTGGGTTCAGACGTAAAGATCGGGTTTAGAGCGCACAGCACGACCGCAGCACACTTAGGTCAGGCTGTGTCTCGGAAGAGCTTACCTGATATTTCAGACTGGGGGACAACATCCAGAGAGAATCCTTTCCCGCTATAAAACACCCGGATATCCGAACAACTCCGGGCTTTGCTGGTCCCTTTGTCCCCATAGGCTGGTGCCGTTAGAGAGCACACTACCAGAGCCGCTATGATGAAGGAATCCATCCCAGCCGATTGTTGTATGTGGACTTAGTCAAGTGCAAATCCGACTGTGCTGAGTCCGAAACGGAGCTGGAGACTCCCTGTGCGTGGCCGCGTGTCAAAGAGAGCTACTGAGTGCTGCTGTGCGTAAAATATCCTCCACCTTCCTTTATCTCCTCCTGCCTTTTTTAGTGCGTCTGCTGGATCTGTGGCTGCTGTCAGCGCACTGCTGCACGGCACAGGAGCGACTCTTCACAGCGCAGAGGTCCCGTCCCTTCCCAGTCCCAACGCAGGGCCGATGAGGACAGGAGCTTTATTATTTTTCCTCAAATAATTGTACCTTCTCACGCTGTGCCCAGGATGAGCGCAGATCTCCTGTCTCATCTATCCTGTTGGGTTTTCTTTTTTTTCTCTTTTCACCTAGAGAGGGAGAAGCAGGAGATGAAAGAATTAGGTTACACATTTACAGCTGAAATAACTGAAAGCGCATCAGAAAATAGCATTGTCGTGCCAGGTTCTGTCGCCGCACGCCTACCGGCTATATGACGGCCCCGGGGGGATCTGAGGGAAGAGGTGCGCACAGACAGCCGCCACAGCTCGTTTCCAGCTCAGCTCAGGGTTTTTTGAATGATGCTATGCCAGCGCTGCCACTCTGTGGAATGAGGAGGAGGAGGAGGAGGAGGAGGAGAGAGAGAGAGAGAGAGAGAGAGAGAGAGATAGAGAGAGAGAGAGAGTAGCCTAGGTTTCGCGTTCCTCTTGCCATTTCCGTCACATTCTATCTCATCTAAATATTATTTTTAGACACGTTTCAGAATAACATTACTGTCCAGCATGTTTGTTTCGGGGGTTTAGTTTTGAAAACATCTGTCATATTCATTTCCGTTTCTTATCAGCTTTAAGTGCGTCTGTGGTGCTTGGTGGATCACAAAGTGGTCTGGTTCTCAGTGGAAGAATGCGCCCTATGCGCGTCCCGACAGCTTGTTCTCCACCAGCCAGGTGTCACAGTCGAACTGTGGGCGTGCCCTCGACCCCCACGGTGCCCACCCACCAGTGCGGGTCAGCGCTGAGTACCTCTCATCCTCCCTGCAGAAATTATCTGCACACATGCGCCAAATCACTCCTCAAGGTGCAATTAAACGACAAGTCGCAGCCTGCCCGGTGCCGTTGCCAGTTTACCTGTCACCTGCTGAATGCCTTCATTTTCTGAGTTTCTGTACGTGCGTGTGTGTTTGTTAACAACACAAGCATGAAATGCTGAATAATTTCATGCTTGATCGAGCATAGAAAACAAGGAATGAGAAATATGAATCAGTATGAAATAAGTTTGCAATAATTCCCCTTCTTTCTTCGTTTTTTTTTTTTTTGTTTTTTTGTTTTTTGTTTTTTGTTTTTTGTTTTTCCAGTCTCTTGGCTTTTCTTATGCTGCTTATCTAAATTGCCTTTGTTTAGTGAGAGTCATTTCTAAAGGAAATGCTTTGTTTAGCAGGCTACATTTTAGACATACTTGGCATTTTTCAGTTTATTCATTACTTCTAATAGGATCAGTGATTGCCGGTTCCTAAATCCAGTGAGCCAGTGCCTTGTCATGGCCAGTGGAAGCAATACATCCATAACTAATGCTTTTTTTTCATGTGAGAGGAAAAAGTTCACTCGGTTCAGGCTGGTTCAAAACCCATCTTCCTACGAAGCAACAATTCAGTTTAAAGGTCTGATGCTGCAGTGAGCTAGCTAATTACACTTTGCACTGCTTTCATGAGTGCAAGGCTCATGCATCTCCCAATAGCCATGCACTAGGATGTGCATAGTCATAAGTTCAGGTAAAAACAGTAAACTACCATGAAGTATTCCATGTTTCCTGTGACAATAGAAACACGCAACATGTTCTGCAGATATGAGGCGACTTTTTGTTGTAGACCTTATTTCCTGGAGTTTTGTTGTATCAACAAAGAGTCAATGCACTTCCCTCCCTTACCATAACGTCTCTTCGGTCGTCTGAGTGTGTGAAATTGAATCAGACGGCGCTTGATGGTGTCACTCCTGTGGGAGATGCTTTTTAAGGATTGTTTGCACAAGAAGATGCCACCGCACATTATTGCAGTGACACATGGAAAAACTCCAGCGCAGCCTGAAATAACCAGCCGTCAAACGACAGATAGAGAAACAAAAGTGAGAAGCTAAGAGAGAAACGAGGAAAGACAGAGAGAAGGAGAGCGCCACATGGCAAGAGCAGTCACTTCCTGCCTCCCAATCATTCTATTTATGAAGGCAGACATTGTTTATGAATACATTAGGAAATGTTACTCTATAATTAGTCTGTTCCTCATGACTGGATGAGTGCAAACAAAGAGAACAGCATCTCACATATCTAACTGACAAATGGCTACACTTGCTTCCAATTGTTACAGCTCTGAAATCACACAGCATGAATCACACTTTCGCTCTGCAATGTCAAGTGTCTCACTCATTTGCAACTTGTGCATGTGTACTTGAGCAAATCCGTCACTACTGCAGTTAATCTGCTAAAGCTGAGAAATGTGTAATTGTGCCATACAGGAGACGGCAAGCACTTTCTGCTAATGCATCATGCTGTTGCTCCACTGTTCTTGTTGCTGTGGGGGAACACCAGGCAGAGTTAAGCACATGTGGCAAGAGGTTAATAAGTCGAGTGGCCTCAAAGTGTGCATGTGTGTGTATGTGTGATAATGTGTCTGTCAGTATTATATATGGGTTTGTGAATGTATGACCTTGATGTGCATGTGTGTCTGTGCGCATTTCTTGTGTGTCAGATGCAGTTTGTGTGTGTGCACTGTGAGTTTATGTGTCTGACTGTGGCCCACATGTGGCCATAGGTCGGTAGTGCTGTTGGAGGAGCTGATTGGCCCTCCGCTGTCTGGTACGGGGACCATGCAATTAACGCTCAGTAAAGCCACAGAACAGCCATGTTTTCTTCAGGCTGCCTCCCATTGAAGTTTTATTGGTTCTGACCATGAAAGGCCTGCTAATGAGGAGCAGGATGCTGAGGGGGGGCAGGAGGAGGCAGGAAGAGAAAAAAGAGGGGAGGCCAAGTGGTAGCAAAGAGAGGGGAGAGAATCGGGGTGAGAGCCCATACAACTGAGCAACTGTCAGTCTAGTGTATACATGCAGCAATTATGTGGTGAGCATTTTGAGGGCGTGATGAGGTTTTCTACTGAAAATTACATTGCTTCTATACGGAAACGCTACAGATGTTTTACCGCTACGTTCAGGCAAAAACACACTGAGTTACAACATGAGAGGTGTATGGAAGAAACACAGCCCTTTCATTCTGAATGTTCTGTAAACTTTACAACTCATCTTTGAGCGTCTGCGCAGTGGGTGGTGGGCAGTAGCTACTATACTCTCCATCCACATTCATTTAGCGACAGTCACTCTAATGGAGCACCATGGATAGCTTCATCAGGACGACTGCTCCCAGTATTGTTCTTCCTGCTCCAGCTTGGCCACTACAGCGGACCATCACATGCAATGACTCATGCTCCTCTGAGGCTGACTGCAGCAACGACAGCCTCTGGTATTCGTTAAGTATTTGAAGCCTAATTTATATTAGCTGTTTTACATGAAGGGAACTGAAAGAGCTGTAACCTGGAGCTTCCCATAAGCTGAACTATTAAGAACCTGTAAGATCAAGGTTCTAGGTTTTGCCTGGCTTTTTTGCACTGTTTTACAAGTGAGTCATTTTATAGATTAACAAATCATCACTGTCCAAACACACGCTTGAAAAGAAGGACAATGCAAAAACTGGCCCAAAAGCATCTTAAAATTAAAGTTAAGCTACATCACCATCAAACTGACTCTTACAGTATTTAAAATATGACTTATTTAACCAATTCAACAGAAGAGGAACAATTACGCATATTGATTCTGTGCTACAAAAGGCGAACAAAAAACATAATTTCACTCATCAGCCTGTATTCTGCAGGTGAAAGCTCTCATAACACACACTCATCAGGCTTTCCACACCAGAATACACAGCAGTGGCTGATTAATTGCTGATTGCGCCAATTCAGTGCTGTCAAACTAAAGACCCCAATGTTTTCTTATTTCCTCTTTTTTTTTCTGTGCAGTCAGGATAGTTTTGAAACCTGCTGTTGTATTAAACACCTGCTAATGACAACTGCACAGTTCCTGCAAGCCACCAGAATGGCTTTATTGTGAAGCAGCTATAGGAAATGTCTGTTGCAGCAACGTAGGTGCACTTGTGCTGCCAAACCAGTTTTAAATGTTGCTCGGGAGTGATGACAAAATCAGATGCTCGCACATAGAGGTGATAG
The DNA here is from genome assembly GCF_051107435.1 of Chaetodon auriga. Classification (NCBI taxonomy): domain Eukaryota; kingdom Metazoa; phylum Chordata; class Actinopteri; order Chaetodontiformes; family Chaetodontidae; genus Chaetodon; species Chaetodon auriga. Next base: position 13,486,090 of record NC_135085.1, read on the forward strand.
CAAGAGCTTTTAAATTCCTGTCATATGCTGCATGAATCACTTGTGCAAGAATCCCATATGGAAATGTGACACTGGAACATTCTGCCTGTGTTCATAGAGCTGTGTTTACAACATGTAATTTCTGCAGGTATACAGAGACAAATAGAGAGAGAGGCAATTTTATCTTTCTGTTGAAGGTCAGCTTATGTAACCATGTGAAAATGGTGCATTTTTATTATTTTCATACTATGCCATTGATATGCTCAAATACAGAGTACACTCTTCCATCAAACCCAGGAGTACATTTTTATGAAGACATTAATGACAAAAAGAGCAGGGCACAGCCAGATCTGATAGACAGTCCAAAAAACACACACACAGACACACACACACACACAAACACACACACACCACTTTCACCCTACAAGTAAAGTGTTGCAGTGAGGGAGCAGCAGGATTGGCCAGCGTACAGGGCCTGCTGCCGGGCCTCAGCTGGGTTTCTATGTAAATATCAGTGTGCTGTTTCAACAGATGTAATCAGCCTTTAGAGGGGGATCATTGTGTCCTCTTCCTAAAACCAGTCTCATCCTGGGCTCTTACAGATAGCATCGATTCTGCCTCTTTTCTGGGTTTTTATGTCAACCATTAGCCTGACTTCAGCACATTCGCCAGAGTGCTCGAGTGTGTACACATTACTCACCGGGCCTATCTCTTCCCCTTCTCCCTTCTCGTTCATTGTCTCTTTTCTCCAGTACATCTCGTTGCCATTTTCTCTCTTGTAAACACACTCTCTGCTGTTCTGTTTTCCTCTTGCTATCTACGCCTCACGAGAACACATGATCCTCACTATCTCTGCCTGTTAAAACGCAGTCACGCATAAAACTTAAATTCTGAGTTGTTTTAACGCCCGCCTTCTCCTCTTGCCGGTCCCTTTGCCATTTTGCTACATCAACCCTTGATCACATTTACCCCTGTCTGTCTGTCTGTCTGTCTGTGCAAACACAGCCTCCACAAACAGTGGATCTGCATATCTCCACATGCACGGAGCCCTCCCCAGCTGCCAGAGACAGATGATGACAGAAAAAGGAGAAATTTTGATGGTAAGTGCAAAGGGTTGACAGATAGTGTTGTAGGAAAAAATGAGAAATAGCGAGGGAAACTGGGAGGATGGCGGGTGAGCTTATGAGGCAAGATAAGGAGGGAGAAAATATGATGATGGATGACACGGGGAGAATGACAGAAAAGTGAGTTGTGGAAAAAAGTAGCAGGGGGGACTGCACATTCAGAGCGGAAAGGATAAAGTGTTGGAGATAAAACAAATAGAGAGTTTTCAAAGGAGAGAAGTGGAAAGAAAGGGGGTAGAATTAAGTGAAACAACTGATGGTCGACGTGGTCCCATCCTTGAATTCTTGGGGTTGTTCTTGTAAACAGGCCCTGTCGTGGATGAGAAATGCTCCCCGTGGCGTGTTGCGTTGTGCTTTTGTATGTCTCTGTGGGTGTCCTGGCACTTTTTCTGTTCAGTAATCAGAGCACATTCCGGTTTTCTCCAAGCATGGACAGAGAGGGAGAAGAAACCTTAGGTACACACAGAAGCACCACAAATGACAGAAATTACACAGGATGGACAGCATGAAATCTAATTGAGACACCATTTAAATCTGAATAATGGCCACTGAATGCAATGTTTTAATATTTGTTCTTTTACTGGGGCTTCACTGAGACAGAAAAGGAAAGCGCATATCTTATTTATGCAGACTTATCAAATAAGAGGACTGCACTGAATCAAACACTGGCCTTTTTCTTATCTCTTTCTCGGGTATACAATGGCAGACTGTGCCCATCTGGCAGTGGCGTCTCCTCAATCCTGCACCAACGTCATCCAATTACTCTGTTCATTTGCCTGCATGCTGTTCTCATATAAATATTTCACCTCCTCTATTTGTCATGTGTCTTAGGGGATAAATTAACTACTCTCCTCATCCACCTCTTGCCGTGAAAACTCATAAACTCGTGGAAAGTGATGACAAAACTGCAAGACTCCGATGACCTCTTATGGCCAACTCTAGTGCCGGTAATTGTTTCCTGGGCATTAGTACGTCCATCCATATAATCATTCAATTTATGGTGGTAAGTTTCATGTCCCGTGATACAAAAATAACAAGGTTGTTGGATAATATTTTCCTGAGAGCGACCTTGACAGTGACTTGAAGTTCAAATACTGAAACTGACCACAAGTCTTCTCTGAATTTCGATGCCTGCAGACGGTCCAGAGTCAACTAACCTCAACTCTCTTCAGGTTTTATGTGGCTCTATGGCAATCCTCATCCACACTGGCAGCATCTCCCTCCACACGGACCTTGGAAACAGTGGGAGGCCATGTCTCTGTGTGGTTCTCAGCCCCCTTTGAGGAGTCCTTCATTATTTTCCCACTGCCACTTCAGAATATCCTCACATTCCTTCAGCATTCCTCTCAGGCCTCCCCTGTTCAGAAGTGCTTTATCACATTACTCCTCCTCACATTTCTCCAATTTGTTTTTAATGAGACAGACTGCATAAAAAGTGCAATGCATCAGTGCTGACTCAGTTTGATCACCAGACGCAAATACAATAAGTGACTGTGTAAGTACCAATTCTTGATATAAATTGGCAGCTTTCACAAGAAGTTTTTTTTTTTTTTTTTTTTCCTATTTGAAAAAAGCACTTTTGAAAGCTGCCCAGCTTTGCTCCCGGTTTTGTCTGCAGCTTTTTCCTTCAGCCTCTCTGATCAGAATGAAGCTACTAAGTGGGAACGGCCATCTAGGCACATGGCTCTTTTCAGCCCTCCCGTCATATGGCATTGTAAAATGGATTGTAAAACAAATCTAGGCTGTAAATCTGTCTGCTGCGCAACAGTCAGTCTTGGTTGGATTTCAAATGAAGCTGTAATGCTGTGTGTACCTTTCCTGCAACCCAAAGTGCAAAAATGCTTTGTCTCATCAATGATGCAAAACATCGTCTTGTCTGGAGCATCATTTACAGCAGCAAATGTAACAAGGGTGTGCTTAGCGTGTAGCTTTGTCATGACCAGTGATGCATACATGCATGTTGCACGAGGTGCCTGCAATGAAAGGCTTTCTTCTTCAAACGACTCTACTCATTATACGAACATCATTTTTGAAAAGTATCATTTGACGAGGGGAGCATCCTTTGGACAAAGTCTCCAGCTCATAAATGTATTCAAATAATACTCTGATTCCTTTTAGATCTTTATCAGGTGAAACTTTTTCCATTTTAGGATTGGAATAAATTTGTAGATTGAAGTCAGTGCTCAGTGTCCCTAACAGGGACATCGAAAGTCAGGTCAAGTCAAAGCAATTTTATTTCAAATTGACTTGCACATGATATCATCTCAGCGTTAACGTTACTGCTGTTTCGTGAAAACCTCACAAAAGATTTCATATTCTACTGCCTGAGGTTTCAGTCACAAGAACGGTGGACAGTTTGACTTGAACAGAAAGCCACCACAGGTGTAATTAACAACGTTAACGATGGTTCCCTTGTGCTGAAGCTGTTATGACAAGGCAAATTGTTTGCTGTGAAGAAAGCTTTAATGTACCAAAGCTAGCAAAAAAAAAAAAATACTGCTCCACTGATGGGCAGTTGAAAAGTAGGATTAAGGACTTAAAATCAGGTAAATTTGTTAAGCATTTCCCTGTAACCATCACTGTTGGGCCGTAAAGCATTATTTTATTAATTTCAAAGACTCTTGAGAATTTGGGGGTTGATGTTTGCTGTTTATTGACACTGATCACTCTGGCCTTTCTGCATTGTGGAGAGAAGGCTGCCTGCTTGTTAAACCACAATGTCTCATTCTGAATTTCTACACATTAAACACAGAATCTGTGAGGTGTGGATGTGGAGACTTTGCATGTTGAAAAGTCTTTGACAGTGTGCTGGGAAACAAATAAAAAGCTTAGGTTTTTATTTGAAAACAGGTAACTTGGTTTTGTCAAAGCATGTATAAAATCTGAGCTTAATTTCCAGTAAATTTGAGTGAAAATTGTCCACATTTGTATGTTTACACTGAACTTTCAACAAACAAATGTGACTTTTAACTTACAAAAACATGGCAACCATAATAATTTCATTGTGCACATTTCTTATGATAGCTAACATGTAAATGAGTTAACACACATTTTTCAGCGACTGGCTGCTTTGACTCCAACAATTTAATTCTCAACCCTCTCCTGATACTGAAATCGTGACAGAAATACCTGAAAATACACACTGGCCCAACAGCAGTTCAGTCAACCTGCGGTGTGTTTTCAGTGTCATTAATGTAATCTAAATCCCATCTGGTATGAGGGAGGAAGGATTTGTGTTATACATGTAAGTATGAGCATATATGAGGGTGAAGGCCTGGACACCCTGCAAAATTGACATCCTCTCTCCCATGACCTGCAGAATCAGACAGCCGCAGGTGTTTCTGAATCCCTATTCAGAGCCAATCAATGATGCTTATGTCTACCAGCACGCTCATTCATCCTGGGTCACACACGTGGCCAACATGCTCACATATGCACCAACAAAGTAGAGAGTTAACGCTGATGCTCTAAATGTAGCAGACATGCTAATATAAGACACTGATATCAAGTGTTTGATGGATAATGCACAGCGAAAAATCCTGATGGGACGAAGGGAAGGATTAAATAAAAATAAAAAAACAGAAACCAACGAAAACAACAGTCAAACGGGGCAATGTGTGAATTCAGTTCCCACCTGATAGAGATGGAAAGAGAAGGAGAGGGAGGAAGAGAGAGTTGGAAAGGTGGAATGGCACCCAAGGGAGCTGTGGAACATTCACACCAGTGCTCATCCATCTCCAGGACACAAGGAAGGAGGCTGCCTGTAGCATGCCAAACAGAGCGCGGCCGACAGAGAGTTCAACATGAGATGCTGGCCAGCCTTGAACATGTGTGACACACACATGCACACACGGTCTTAAACTCTTCAATCACACCACGCACCACGCACCACACACACACACACACACACACACACACACACACACACACACACACACACACCAACGTGGTCTAATTGGAATTGGGGCTTGTGCTCGCAGGGTCACATTTCTCCCCGGCTGGCCATTGTCATGTGGTGACATAGCTGATCTGTTTTCCTAACAGCCAGACGTTTATGGTGACTAATGTTCAGGCCCCTCTGCATAGCCTGAATGATAACTCATCCTCACCCAGCACTGTACATGTGCCATCTGCACATTGTGTACAGTAATTTGCATGTGTTGGTCAAATACATAGACTAATCTCCATTTATGTTTTAATGTTTTTTCGTCTTGCCGCCATGATTCCAGTAGTACTGTCAAAGTCAGTTAAAAGACTGGCAGCAATCTCCTCCTCCAATATATGAAGAAAGCCAAACATCATGTGATTGTAGATATTATTCAGCCGAAAACACTGGTCTGAAATCAGCTGTAACACAGTCTGTGGGGGGGAAAAAAACAACATTAACATTATTACTGTTAAAATTCTTAAATGTAGCAATTAAGCCCTATCCAAGTAGTTCATCATAGCTTATGATTATAATTCAACAAACTTGGCATCCATATTTTATTTCATTGTAATTCAATGAAATGTATCATTTTAGAAATCTGAAACATATGAAATTGTAAAAGTGGAATTATTTTCTTTGTGGAAAACAAAACTACAGAGTATGATTTCAGACATGGCAAACACAATTTATTATTGCTACAGCTGGCAATACCACAGGCCTGATGGCTCTTTTTTTTTGGGGGGGGGGGGTTATTTGCAGGTGAAAAGACATCTAAGTGTCTTTTGGAACTGGGCTTCATTTCGTTGAAAGCATTTTTAGACACCTGCTTTACATATAACCCAGATTCCTACTTCATTTATATTTCTACACGCAGTAAGTTCTACAGGATCTCTGGTTCATATTTCTTGGCACAAGCTACACAACAGCAGTGAAATCCTTTGCATAAAATTCTGTGTTATTGCACAGGTTTACAAGTGAGATGCCACCGCAGTAATGGTGGCTTGTTTACTTTGGCCTTGAACCCTCATTAGTCTGTGCAGTATAAGGAGCAGAAAAGCTGGCAAGTGAGCACACACTGATGCCCTTACAGCAACGTCCATATGTCGCCTTGCCAGTGCAACTTTTTTATGTTTTCTATCATGCTCTAACCGAGATGCTCCATCTCTTCCCTCTCATCTGCTTGAGACTTGGTCAGGCGTTTGTGTGATTTTGAACAGTGAGCAGTGGTCCGCCAGAAAACCTCTTCACCTCAGAGTGTCTGGAAAGGGGTCCATGCCAGATGCCCAGTCCTCTGGTTTGTGGTGTGGAGGTTCATGTCTGCCTCTATTTGTCTTTCATAAGAGGCAGAATAAATTGGGATTCTTGTGGGATCTGAGATGATTGCACAGCTGAATGGCTGTTCTGCATTATTGCGTTCATATTCAGAGCTGTTTGTACACATCCAGAATGACTTGCCAGAGGGAGCTGACTGCTGAGTGCAGGATAACTTGTGCAATCAGAAACTTTTACAACTGTTGGTATGCATGAATGTTTTGTACACGCATGTTGGTTTTTAGAGTTTTCTTTTGTCAGCAACAAATTGTTGTGCATTGCCCCACAACAGTGTTTCTCACAGTCAGACAGGAAGTGACAACGACCTTAGGTGGCTGCCAAGAGGATAACACCTCCTAACACCGTTTACCTGCCCTCTGCCAGCAGCACAGTGCATGATGGGAAACAGAACTGACAAAGTAAAGCTAATCAGTGAATAGGAGCAATCAAGCAAAAGTTCTGGTGTCCCCGTTGCAGATTTGATCTCTGTCAGTGTTGCTGAGGCTCCTCTTGATGGTCTGTCATGTCGAAAATTTGTTTAATTGGACTCAATTAGTTAACTCAAGAGCTCATTGAGCATAATGCTAATTGGCCAAAGGCGCAGGCTGACAGAGGGAGAATTGGCAGTGACAGCTTGTGTTAGCCTGTTGCGAGGGCACAGGGAGGGCAGAGGGGAACGGATACAGCTGATGATTGAAACCCAGGAAGGAGAGCTGTGGTTAATAGAAGCCGCAGGTCCCCCTTCGTTTCTCCTCTCCCTCACCCAATTGTTCGTCTTTGAAAAGCTATTTCCAGTGCCTCCCTCCTTCCTTTGCTCCGTCCTCCTAGTTCAAGCTTGTCACTCTGATCCCTGGGCTGAAAAGGTAAGACAATCTCAGGACTGGGGGGGGGGATTGCTCCACTGCTGTCACCGTGCTACCACACAATCAGGTTGACTTCAGGGAAGATCTGTTAGGAAATGCAGTTATGCATCTTAAGGCTCTTTTCACAGTGTGTAATGCAATGGCGGTTCTTCTCTAAATGTGTGAATCACTGTTAGATCTACTCTTTACTAAGGCAAGAATGATTTCAGTGTGTGTGTGAGGACATTTAGGTGTGGACTTGGCCAAGCCAGTGGGACAGAAGCGCTGATGTGTGCTACCGTTTAAAATAGCCCAGACAGACAGCTGAGCAGCTGTGACCTCAGGTCCCCCGAATTCTCAGTTACGCACACACTGACCACACTGTTCCTTGCAATGTGTGTGTGTCAATACCTACAGTATACTGCACTGAACCATCCGTACTCATTTTAGAGACATTAAATTGTCTTAACTTAAGAAAGAGGGCATGGTTGAAAGTAATTTTCAGACTAACTCTCTTTCAGTGTCTGAGTTTGGTGCCATTATTGTACATATTTTAAAGTAATCCACAGCTTTCTCTCGTCAGTCAGCGGAGGTTATTAAAGGACGACAGACGGCTTTGGTTTTGTCAGGCAGGGACAATGCAGTCCAATTACAGCTCAGGCAAAGAGAAGGCACGATATCCTTGGACTGGGCACTGTCTCTGCTCTCGTCTGCAGCCAGCCAGACACTCAGTTTCACAGCAACAAGCATGAAATAGACTCCAAGGATCAAATACAGACTGCGTGCAATTGGAAGTGTACAACTGCGGGACAGGGTGTGTGAATGAGATCATGAGTGTATGTGCGCAGGATGATTTTTGTGTTTGTAAAAGTGTATGTGTGTGTGTGTGTGTGTGAGAGAGAGAGAGAGAGAGAGAGACAAAGGGAGTGAGAAAGAGCTCGTGGACATTGTATGCTTTAGCCAGGAAAGTGCTATTAGTTATGTGCTCCCATGCTGATGGCTAAAACAGTGGGAGGTGTGGTGAGACTTGGAGGGCCACTGTCGCCTGATACATTGCCATCAAATGCTTTTATAATCACTGTGGAGGAAAAAAGACCAGTGTTACCCTGAAGACCAATTATAAACATGACTTCTAAATATTTTGCCTCCCTCCCATTGTAGGCCTATCTCTTTGTGACTCTGGATTTATCTGGTAATGCTAAACTAATGCACGAAACTTTAATACCACATGGCACACAAATGATTTAGGCCATAACCTCACTCTATTTGAATCTCAGAGTGGGAATTCTAGCAGTTTGTGCGTCACCTCACAAGCATGTGTCACCAACAGTAGCACCCTTCATGCTTGTGTTGTGTTTAAATGCGTCCTACAGTAGCTAAGGGAGGCTACCAGTGATGCTAACATTACAGCTGACAGCACTGGCTAATTCAGGGCAATTATAGCCCACGAATAGGCAAAGTTTCCCCTGCAGGAGCAGCCAGCAGGTCAGCCACACATCAGCTGAGCGAGCAAACTGTCACCCGTCGACGCCGCTGTCATCACAGCCACTGTCTGCTGCGGCCCTTTCCAGCACCAAGCCGTTACGTGTCTTCTGCACTCTCACACCCCCCCTCTGCCTCTATTCCTGGTGCAGACATGGACTGATATGTTTAGCAAGAGGCTTCCTGGATGCAAATAGAGAAGGTCAGACTGAGACAGCTTGCCCTGCCTACGCCCTCATAACTCAGTCCTCCTCCGCTGCTCACCAGCAGCAAAGTATGGTCAATGAAACAGTGATGTGTCTTGCAGGGACAGGAAGCAAGCCAATGCTCTGTAGTCATACTCTCTAAGTCTCCTTGGTTTGAGGGAACCGTTCAACATATTGATGATCAACACCACTCTTATGTCTTTGCACTGACTATCAAGCTCAAGCCAGGAGGTGATTAGCATTAGCTTTGCATACACACTGGAAGCAGAGAAAAACAGCTAGCTTGGCTCTCGCTAGCTCTAAATCTTTCACCACCTCTAAAGCTCACAAACCTGCTGTTCTTGTTCCTTTAATCCAGGCACAAATTAAAATGTGAATAACGGAGAGATACATGCTGTAACTATTTCTTGGGAACCAGCAGCTGGGTACAGTCATTTCCTGGAGTCTTGTATCTTAAACGAGATACGGGTGTGTTACGCTTTAGAAGTGCTTGTAGGCAACCAAGAAGCGAGAAAGCAAATTAAGTGTACTTCTGGAATTGCCCAATCTTTCCCTTAAAAGAGGCTCAAAAAGCATCACCGGGCATGCATAACCTCAGTTGAAAATTCTCTCCTGAGGACAGATGAAATGTGAGTTTTGTCAACATGATATATTCAAGAATCTGCACACCTACACAGGTGTTTTCACTTATTACGGCTGATTAGACCTCTTCTTCTACTGAAGCTGGGTGGAGCTGTGTTGGGAAGATGTGAGCTGCCCTAACAGGTGCAATAAGAGAGTGAGTTGGATGTCAAGCACAATCTGTACGAGCCCACACAGGCTGAGGAAGGATTAATCAGAAAAAAATCAGTAAAAGGGTGTGCCACAGGTGTGTAGGGCCTTTCATAAACATCTATTCCAAAGTAATATCAATGTCTATTGCGACTGATACTCTTTAAGGAGAGGCTATCGAGACAAGCAAAAAAAAAAAAGCAGAGCACTTTTAATAGAGCTCAGCTACACTGTATCGTACTGATACAAAAGAGAGGTAAAGAGACACAAAACAAGTGGCAAGTGACTTAAAATATGTACATTTATACACATGCAAGGGGAAGGGGCTGTAAGTGATCCCTGGCTGCAACGACCGACAGTCAGGAACAAAACATACATGGAGGAAATCATATGAACGAAACAAATATGGTTACAGGACACAAAATGACACAGTTTGACTGTCAAAACCTTGCATAGCTGTAGTCATCTCCATTCTTCACTGCAGGTGTGTAACTGTATTTGCAATTAAGTAAGCAGGTCATCCTTTTTCCACTTTTAAGCAGAGTCAACGGTGAATTACTTTTCAGTAAGGAGAGGAAGGGTTGTTTGTAGTAAAGGTAATGGAAGAGGTATTTCACTGCACATAGACCCATGTAAGTGTATAGACCTATTTAGCTTAGATACTGTATGTGTGTAGCTTTTAGGCATTATCAGGTTTAATACTCTCGCTGCATAGCACTGACCACACATTCATCCTGATTCACACAAGTACCCCACTGTACCAGTACATAAACCATCCTCATCTACACAAGAGAGAAAACAGGTATACAGAGGAAGCCATTATAGAAGTCAGTAATAAGTCAAACAAAGAAGAATTTGTTTTTATTCTGTTGGAATTCCACGGAATGGTCTGCTTTAGAGTGGGTGGAGAGACATTTGAGCTTATTTGGCAAAACGTAAGAAAAATCCATGTGGAGGGACTTACACAATGGCTACCACTGTACTGGATCAAACAATAGACGCATCCAACTTTGAAAAAAGTAGGGGTTTTTGTTGTTGTTGTTGTTGTTCTGCATGTGCTGGCTCTGCTGCAGCCTGAACTTTTTTTCAAGTTCCAAATCATCATCTGAGAGAGGAAGATAAAACCTGACGTCGCACTGTCGGGCGAGACGTAATGGACAAGGCAATATCGATAACTTGGTAGGTTATACATGCATTAATGTGCAATTCAACGAGCAAACACACAAAACGGTATGCACAATAAACATTAGTAAAATCAACAATGTACAAACTTTGTTCAACGTCCAAAATTTGTCCATTTATGTCGTGAGCTAGAGGTGGAAAATGATGTGCATTCCTGCATTATTTGTTACAGAAATTAAATCTCTATAGGTTTTTTTTTGTTGTTGTTGTTGCATTGTGTTCTATGGAGGAGATAAGCACAGTCCATTCATAGCTAAGGGAAAAGAAAATAAACCATTCAGCTCAACCAGTTAAGAGCTTTTTGTTGAATCACAACCTCATACACTCCGTCAAATCTTTCCACCTATATACAGTTACATACTATACACACCTAGTCTGTCTGCACAATGTGTTCAGCCGTGCAAGTATGCCCGTGCTCTACCTGTGAACTCATTACATTCTAATCCCTGCCAAGGTACACAGTCATTAGAGTATATCAAATCTGCTGTTCTGGGCCAAGCCCCTGGGATTGATCTATCTATCTATCATGCATTCCTTAATCCGCGAAAAGAAAATGAGCAGAGGTTTGAAATGAGCTGAATTCTTCTGCCTGGCTGGCAAGTGGTGCAGTGGCCGTGATGAGTTTTTTTTTTTTTGTCTGAAAGGATCAGTAAAAACCAGCAGCAGAAAAAGAAGACAGCTGCACTTGCGCTGTATATGTGAGTCTGTATATGTGTAAGCGTTTTTAAGTAAAATCGGAGTGATGCAGTCCCGTTCAGAGCCACAAAGGGTCGGGCTGTTTTGGTGTCTGTGTACACAAACGTCTAGCCCCAGAACAGCCAGGAAGAAGCAGCAGGCCTAATCTTTGTAGGTGAGCGTGCATGGGATTAGCTTGTGCAAACTGTCCCGCATTGGTGATGCTGCAAGACAAGGAGTTCCTGCAAGAGCACCCCCCCCCCCCAGTCTCCTGCAACTGTGTCCTCTTCTCTTCCACGCCCCGTCTTGCTTTCCATCTTTATTTTTCCATTGTTACCATCCATTCATGTACGTAGACGACAGGAGTAAGGATACTATGTGCGATATGTATATGATATGGGTGTCTCTGTGCATGTATGTGGTTCCTAGAGAGGCAGGGTTGGGTGGCGGATTCATTGAAGGAGCTGGCATCAGAACAGGGTCCACTGCAAGCACAGTGCAGCAAAGAGCAGCGCAAGGCTCCAGGGTCGCATCCAGCTGGCACACGCCGAGCCCCCTATCACCTTCACTGAGGGGGGCTTGGAAGGGTTCTCATGTGTGCTGCCACCTCCGGGCTGTCTCACAATAGGCTTCCCTTCACTGGGGGCTTCTGTGTGTGCTGTAAGAGACGGAAACAGACAGAAAGAGAGAGAAGGGAAGAGACAGAGGAGATAAATGGATTGGCTCATCACAGTCATCATGTTAATCGGCTTTAATGTGCGGTCCTTTGGGCTTGTAGAATTGTATATTAGACACTCATCACCATTCCCATAACCTCATTCCGCAGGGATTGAAAAACAATCACACATGTAAATAATATATGATAATGCCTTTTACACTCGAAGTGTGTTCAAACGTACATCAGAAGAAGCACAGATGTGGCTTCGAAAGTGCCAATAATTTATTTTGACGAGTGCTTCAAATTTCAAAATTCCATTCACCTCGCCCCTGTATGACGACTCAACAACCAACTCACTTTTAAATCCTTTTGTCACACATGTTATTTACTGTGTTTTTGTTCCCCATGGGACATGGAAAAATAAAAAATGAACTCCCACCACCATCTCCACACACGTCATGATGGAGGACTGAGTTGCTGTCTAATCTCCAGCAGCAGATGATAGAGAGCCCTCACTGTGTCATTACAGCCAATCAGAGATAAATCAGGGTGATGTGGGTAGGGCAGTCCCTGCAAATGCACATATGAAGCACATATAGACCTGCTGACATGACTCGTCTCCCCCCCTTCCTCCAGTTTCCTTTAAACTTGATCATTTCAATCCTCATACGGTATCATCGCCTTGGCTCTGAACTTATCTCTTTCCGCTCGCTTCCCTCTGGGATTTCGCTCTTCTTCATCTTCAACCCAGCCCCAGCTACGCACATCAGTGGGTTGGATTAGCACCTCCAGCGCTGCAAAGTGCACCACACACTCCCAGTTACCAGTTAAATGCCAGTTATCCTGCATCAGTAAGACCTTACGAGTGTCATACATTTACTTTAGACCATGTGCAGGGGTTAGGTGCTCTTATGTAAGTGCCTGGAGAGGTAACAGGTGAAATGAGTGTGTGTTGTGATAAGTGAGCTAAGTATCAGTCAAATTATCAGTGCCAAAGCCCAGTGTCGAAATGTCTCTGGGCTGTCACTGTTTGCAATGATTCCCACCAGTGTGTGTTAAACTTATCTGTTAGGATTCAGTTGTTAAATTAAATACAGTTACATCGTGCCCTGTGTAGTGGCCTGGCTGTCAAGCAGCTTGACAGGCAGGTAGGTGATATGTTATCAGATATAACACCCATATAAAAGGTGAAAATTCACACCATTCCACGCTATAGCTGTGAATTCCTAAGTAAGATCACTTCTTCACCGACATAAAAGAACACAATGCATTGTTCTTTTTAAGCTGTCATCCAATAAGACTTTTAACTTTCACACCTGGCATGACCAAATGTGTAAGTCTAAGAATACATTGTTTTGTACAACTGAGAATGCATATCAACCCATCCCTACTGTGTCTGTGTGCATGTGTATGCATGAATAGGGCTAGGCAGGGCTCTAGAGAGAGAAGTGTTTCCCGTGCCAATGGTTTTTGTTGTTCCAGGAGACAATAGACAAAGACATCATTTATCCCAAATCAGATTGCTGTTATTGTTTCAATGGAAATGGGCTGCATCTCATCAGGGAGATGTCAGAAAACAGCATTTGAATGGGCCAACACAGCACTAAACTCCACTGCAGGCTACCCAACTGGCTAATTAATGCAGCGGTTCCTTGCCAGAACAACCAATTACGGCATAGACAACAGTACTACCAACGAGTTTAAGTGTCTTTTTTATCCGAGGTAGGCATTTTGGAATGCATGGTATTGGAATGCTTAGTGATCTTTCAAAATAACATAAAATTGGATGCAATAAAAGGAAGTTAGAAAGCTGAGAGTCAATATCCATTAAACTAATTATCCAACCAGATCCATTCTAAGGCAAGCCAAACTAGGTGATTGTCAAGAGTACGGCCAGCTGGGGTTGGCATAAAAGAGAAGAAATTAAAGAAATGGTTGTATTACGTCTATTATGCATCTGATGTAGCAAGTTCACGCATAAATACAAGCTCGCACTACCCTATATGTAGCCTAAAGGAGTATTCTGAGCTCATTAGAGACCCTGGACAAGACCCACAACACGTACAAGAGATTATGTAGCCCAACCAGAGAATGTTCCAGTATCCTTCACAATGGCATGGAAGGCATGGCAGGGGAACAGCATGTCTGAGCTGCTCTTGTGTGCTGCTGTTGTGTCCTGGACCAAAATAAGTGGCCAAGATTGGATAGATGGATAAATGTTCAAGCAGTATTGTGGTAGGTCAGTTTGAAATATGTTTTTGAGTCTTATAAATAGCTTTAAACTATTCCCAAACAAAAAACGATGACAGTTTTGGCCAAATTATCAGCGGTCTTGGAAACCCATGAATGTCTATTGTGAAATCAGGAGAGTCATCATGTGCTCCAAAGCACAGCTCAGAAAATTGACAGATGCAGTAAAATTTTACAACATAGTTAGCATTTTATACTGAAATGTAATAATGCATTGTGTCATATTTATCTTGGAGAGAGAAATCACTTTTAAACAGAGCAAAATCTTTCAACAATTACCAGCGTTTATTGTTGTTGGCAGATTTATCACGGCGAGGTTCTCAACATGTGGGGAAACCCTCCCCTTGAACCTTTTCAGGTCAAGGGGGGAAAAAAAATTAACATTTGGCCAACGAGCTATACACAAAGCTCACAATCGCATAGTTTGGAAATGCTGCATGATGATAATATTTACACATTGTTTGATGACGATACTCAATCACATAATGTGGGAATGTTTAAAACTTTTCAGCCATATCACCAAGGAACAGTTGAAGAGAATTGAATTTTTAAAGTAATGAAGTGGAGCAGCAGAACCTGTAAAACAGTTAAGTCCCTAAAAGCAAGCAACAGCTGAAGTTATACAAAGAAATGAAAAACCAGGAGGGCAGGAGCATAATGGAATGTGATGTTGTTGTCATAATGAGACAATGTTAGCAGATAAGCCGCGCTTCATAAGCTGGCTCATGTGTAAATCCCCCAAATATGGTGGGGAAAAGAAGGAGAACAAGCAAGACAGAAAAACAGAGGGCACGAGGGAGGGAAAGATGACGTCGAGGTTTAGAAGAGGAAAACAGTTAGTTTGGCTTTTCAGCATGAGGATGAAGATCCATCGTCACTCATATCAAGGCAGATGGAATCAATCGCCTCGGGTGACTTCAAGGCTTTGCAATGGCACGTCGACATGCTTCTCCCATTACTGCAAAAGTCAGTGACACATGTTCCCCACCAGTGAAAGAGAAATCTGATTTGACTGGTAAAAAGCTTTATAATAGACGATGCACAGTGACAGAGAAAAGCAAAACCAGAGTGAAGGAAGCCCAAGAGACAAATAGAACTCGAGTGTTTAGAGGTCTGTACAAGACCACAAATAAAAGCAATTAAATAAATATGTGTACGTTTGTGTATGTGTGTGTGTGTGTGTGTGTGTGTGTGTGTGGGCCATATACTACTAAAAAGACTGGGATGTGGTAGCTTTTGTTTGTCATTAAAGCCTGCAGCAGACAGGGTCATGGACACCAAGAGGATCCTGTCTCCCTACATCTGAACATCCAACACTCTGATGTATAGCCATGTGTACCCTCGTCCTTGAACATACAAGGAAGCAACACAGCTCCACCCATGCATGTAGATGTTCATTCTTCTGCCATCTTGTTGACCTCTGTGTTGGCCAGGCGTGTGAGAAATGGTTCATAGTGTCCTTTGCCACTAATGCCTCTCCAGATGGGCAGCTTGTGTGTTTGGAGGAGCCTCCATTTCCCACTGGCCAAGGGAGCAGCAACAGCTGCTTCTAGCAAGTCTGGCTACAGCACTGAAGGAGAGGTGGACTTCAGGCTCTCGCCAAGAGGAAGGAGGGGAGGAAAGGGGAGAGAAGAAGGGAGGAATAAGGATTGGAAGGTGAGTGGGTGGAATAACAAACGCCTCGGCCATCATTTTTTTTGGTTCTCTGGGCAACCATGTCAGTTTCCTACTGCTCCTCTCCTGCCTCTCTTTCTTTCCTTGTCTTCTCTCTTCTGTATTTCTTTGGGTTTGCCAACACATAGATTAAATCCTCAAACCAATGCAAATGGAAGAAGAGAACTGTTCTCAAATAATCCTCCCCCTGTCTTAAACTGATAAGACCACCTCTTTTCGTTGGCCCAAGGTCCGGCTGTTTGGTCCAGACTTTGATCCGGGGGAAGGTTTTACACCTGGAATTCTGTTTTGCATCCAACTGGAAAGTCTGAAGTCCAGACCAAACAAGGTAGGTGTGAAAGGGCCCTTAGTTTCTCTTTTCCTCAGCATGTCATACTGTAAACAAGACTACACACACAGCCAGCGTGAATGCACACAACACACATAAAAGCACACACTCATACAGAGAAGCAACGCTGGGGCAAAGAGTTTATTAACGGACAAATCCAATGAGTTAGGACCTGCAAGGCTGTGTGTGTGTGTGTGTGTGTGTGTGTGTGTGTGTGTGTGGGGGGGGGGGGGGGGGGGGGGGGGGGGTTTGTACAACCCTGCATGTGGGCTTGGCTGAACAGAAGCTGCAGAGCTATAATCCAGTGAGGAATGGTGCTACTGTATACTGGGGCTTAACAAGTTGTCACACTATATGCTATCAAGATGACAAGGCACCTTATCCAGACTCAACACTGACTTGTAGCCATTGCAAACACAGATACGCATTCTATTCATTCAATTTTGTTCCGTTTCACCGAATTAAGATCTGCAGAACTGTGTTGTAGCTTCTCAGTCTAACTACAGTGTCAGCTACTGTTGTCCAGTGTTACGCAGCCCCACACAGTGGTTTCATATGTAAATAGAAGACTTTAACTTGCTTATCATGGGCTTTAAAGCACCTATGGCAGTTTTCACTCCTCCGCCTGATGTGTACAATTACAAAGACATTCAGAAGGTGGAGGTCTGATTTGTGGCACACAGAGGGAGAGGTGATGGAGGAGTGTGTGGAGGTCAGTAACCTCCTCCGCCTCTCTTTTAGTCTCACCATCTTTCTCTCTCTAGGCTCGCACCCTGCCATGACCTTGAGGGTCTTCTCCCTGCTAAGCAGTTGCGAGGCGGATGCAAGGGATGAGGGGGCGTTGTTGTAAAGCAGCTCATGGGCCTGGGATTTCACAAGGCCATTGGATGTGCCTCACGGCAATGATTCATTAAGAGA
This sequence comes from Chaetodon auriga, assembly GCF_051107435.1. Lineage (NCBI taxonomy): Eukaryota > Metazoa > Chordata > Actinopteri > Chaetodontiformes > Chaetodontidae > Chaetodon > Chaetodon auriga. Next base: position 13,503,418 of record NC_135085.1, read on the forward strand.
GGTGACCTATGACACTTTTTTTTTTTTTACCACTCACAACAGGCAGACACATAAATGCAAGCATGCACACAGGGGCAGAGATTTACACATGCTCGTGGTGCATGCACAGCACATGGACATAGTGTTTGAATTTAGCAGTGAGACGATATTGATTAGCGAGTCACCCTTCTCCACAGTTTGTGCTCGGTTCCAGCATTAGTTCAAGACTTAGACATGGAGACAACAGGAGTACAGTTTATCTAACTGATCCTGTCACAGCTCTGAGTAGCAGCTGAAAAATGACACTGTTCATTTGCTAGATCAATCCTTATTTGCTGTAAAACAAGATCTTTATGCAACAGCCAATACATCTTTGAAGCGTGGGCACCAGCTCACCGTTTTTCAAATGCAGCGAAGTCAGTAAAAATGATTTGTACCATTAGTCTCTGTCATTAACAGGGACAGAGCGTTCTCCTCTGATCTAACCTGATGTGTGACCTTTGCCAGACATTTGCTATGTGTCATCTATCCCTTTGAGAGCAAGGGGCTGCCTGTTTCCCCAGAGAGAAGAGACACAGACGCTTAACAATGTTCCACTACTCCCGTTTAGTATAAGCACATATTCCAAAGAAGTTCTATGACTATAGATTTTACCCTTATGATTGTACACACTTATGCCACTTTGTGTAGATTAGCTGTGTGCTGGCCCACATTTGGAGTTCAACAATATTAAGTTACGCAATACTGATACGTAGAGGATATAAACCGCAACATAATCATACTTTTCACACACCACAAAACTTGATTGCATGTCGAGTCACATACACACTATGTTGGTATGTGTAAGTCTCTTTTTATTCCTGGGTAAAGCAGCATTGCTGAGACACAGGGCTATCACTCTGTCTCTGATCAGACCTTTGGACACCAATAAAAGACTGATGCTGCTCTGGGTGGCTATGGATCACGGGTGTCCTGACATTGTTTGGTACAGCTGGAGAATGCTAAAACTCTCTGGGTCACTCTGTTTTTTTAAGCCCCTTTTTCACTGTCTCACGCATAGACATGTACTTCCCGAGAACTTGCACATTTCCTTATCTCTTTTCACACACACTTTCTTCCAAAGAGGGGTAAGGTTAGAGGGCGTGGAGAGGGGGAGGATGAATTCACACAGTTCATTACTGGCCATCCATCTCTGTGCTGTTTTTGTCCCCGACTCACTCTTTATGTGGTGCCATGTCAGCTGGGGGCTCCTCACCCCATCAAACTAATCTCCCTGTTCTGTATTCTGAGTAACCCCCCCGCCCCCTGTTGTATTTCCATCACTTTTGGGGACATTACATTGTCTTACATTAATTTCCTAGAGACTAAACCTAACCATAACCACAACTGCTAGTTGCCTAATCCTCAGTTAAACCTTTTCCTGAACCTAACCTTACCCTTACCTCTGCCAAAGTCATCACTCTAAAATTTACTGATTTACATTGAAAATGAAAATTGAATGACTAGATTTACATACATGATTTATGACCAGCATTTTGTCTCATAGGGAAGGCGAGTCCCCACAATGTGACTGTGTAAACACATTTACGTCCCCACAACATGAGTAATACATGGGCACACACACACACACACACACACACACACACACACACACACACACACACTTCTGGGAACTGTCCCTCTGGTTCACAGGCAACATATAGGGAATCCAGGACTGGTACAGGGTCTCTGGCAGGCCAATCAAGGAGCAAAAGGGGCAAAAACACAGGGGCACCAGTGGGATACACATCTTAGCCTACAGCTAACCTAGCAACGGGCATAGCAGCATGGCAACTCCAGAGCGGGGATCAGTGCAAAGGAATCTGCCCCGTGCAATTCTTGGCTGTACCAGACTATTAAGCTCATTGGCAAGATTAAGATTTACTCCCCTACACACACACACAAACACATAGACACTGAAACAAATAGGCAAAAGGGGCCCTGGGAGGACAGTGACCTCCACCAGTCAATGTGACAGATGCTCAAAATGGAGTGGAATCCTGAGGAGAAAGCAGTCTCCATGCAAGAGACTGTTAAAGGCCCAGTACAACAACTCAGTCTCACACACAGATGCAAACACACCACATTCCCCACCAGCACACCGATTTTGGATGATACCAGTCACACACAGCCAACACTACACCTGCATGCACTCAAACAGCAGATGCCTCATTGCACTGGCAGGTGTCAGGTTGTCCTTGAAGACAGACGAGCGTGAAGAAGGTAGGGATAAACTCGCATTCATATTCTTCTGCTTCTCTCACACACATGCACTCACACACTTCATTGCCATCCATTATAGCTGAGAGGAAGTGCACGTCGGGTAGCACTCAAGAGACACCGCCATCGTGTGAGTCTCCTGACATAACATTTCACACATGCCCACTGGAATCAACCAAGAAGTGCAGAAGTCTCAAGTTGCATTCTTTCACCTGTTCTGACGCTGTTTCCCTCTTTGTGATTGTGTATGTAGTCTTGCCTTCTGTACCGAGAATCCAATCACACATTCAACTCTTAAGAGCTATTTATGTTCATGCAACACTAAAAGCCTTAACTCCCAAGTGGATACATAGTAGTTCTGTTTACACTGCTTTCTTTCCTCCGCTTGGAGGATGCGTGTACACCCTCTAATGACACAATATACATCACATGGACTCTAGTGGACCCTTACGGACACACAGAAAATATCACTTCGTCTTAAGCGGTGACGTATGGAAAAAAACAGGCTTTCGTGTAAACTGTCATTAGGGTGATTCTGACTGCTCAGTGACACCAAGTGAGAACACAGACAAAAGTGAGACACAGAGAAGAGAATGCAGCCTTGTGTTGCTCCATGTGACCAGCCTCCTCTGAATTAAGCTGATCTAAGTGATGCTTGCCTTTTCAACTTCAAAGTGTTCTCAGAAATCTGTGTGGGTTAGAAAAAAGAAAGTTGTGCTGTGATGTTATAAATGTTTGATTTTGTGGGGGTGAGTCAAATACTTTGATGTAAACTCTTGGTTGCATAACTGACTGCAGTTTCAGAATCAAATTACTTAGAATGGTGCACTAAGTACACTGTCAGTGGCCGTTCCTATCTGATCTGTAATCAGCTGAAGCAGTGAGAGGTCAGCCCCCTCCTAGCCCTCAGGCCTGACAGTCTGGTCCAGGTTCAGCTCTAATTGCCACATCAATTATGGATAAGGGAGAAGGGCTTTGTCGCTCTCACCACTGGTCAATAGGATAGGTCATTAATGAAGGGTCTTGCATCCCTTTGATGCATACACATATATAAAGCTGCATACATACTTGCACTGCAGGTAGTCAATACAAAAATTGGCTCATTGCTCCAACCTCCATTATCTGACCTCTCATGCAATGCTAATGCACCTCAGCTATCTAAAGCAGATAGTCTGATGGGGGTTTTGCTTTAAAACAAAAGTTTGCATCTTCTGAGTTTGGGATAGAAGTACCTGCCTCAATGGGAAAATCCCACCCCAAGTCCTTTCATGCTTTCTCTCCCTCTCCTCTCACCTAGTCTGTATTTCTCCCTGCATACCAGGCTGAGCTGAGACAAAGAGGATCAGACTCATCCCTGCTTATCCTTCTACTGTATTTTTCAATATCAATGGAATGTCTGCCTTTATTTGCTCGGTGCTGTGTTACAGCAGGAATGCCATTTTCTGTGTAAGTCGCCAGGACTGGGCTCCAGGCGAGTCAAGAAAGTCAAGGGGTCACCCACGCAATCACCCCCACCGTCCAATCTCCATCTCAACCTCCAGCAGAGAAGCCTGGATATGGGTATTAATAAAGCAGCCCAAATAATCTAGGGTCATCACTAAGTCGCCTCAGCTGTAGGTGCGTAGCTAACAACTAAATATTTCCCTAAATTCATTGAGTACTAATTAAATCTGGTCCCAGCGACAACCCAAAAGTTTAGTCTAAACCTGACTGGGGGCCAGGGTAGAAGGGTGGTGTGCAAGGGTGTTTTCCACACAATGAAATTCAAGTCATATCCACTGCATTTCTTTTCTTTTATTGCTTTCAATAAAGAACATTTTATGAGTCTGGAAACCATCTTTAACCATCTTTAAAATGCTATTCACTGTTTGGAAACCTGCACATGTTGTAAGGATTTCTAGTTATATTACTGAATAACAGTTCCTTCTGTGGTACTGTCGTTAAGACTTTTATGTGGCTACGGTATCAGAGCACTGAGTCACTTGCATTCCTTGTTGCTCTGCTATAAACCTCATAGCAACCATACAAAATGTTAAATTGTATCATTTTCACGAACTTCCGAGGTACAAACTCCCACCACTTCCTTTTGTTTAAAACCTGTTGCCATACCAGAGATTCTTGGTGTTTCCCGATCAGGGTCCCAAAGGTGTGCTGGAGAAGCTCAATCATAAAGGCCTCAGTGATACTGCTTAGAAAGGAAATGATGATGCTGGCTAATGAGAACCATTCTCCTCTGATGACTGCACACCTAGGGAGCCCTTCAAGCTAATATGCTCTCAAAGTGCCATAAAAACCAGAGGGCAGAATATGCCAAGCTGGGAAGAAAAAGGAGAGCACTGAAAACAAAGGTGGACAATGGTATAAAAAGGGGTGGATGGGGGCAGCAGGAGATAACAAATCTAAAATAAAAATATGTGGCAAGGTGGTTATAATAACACTGAATATCTGTAGGGTACTTAAACTTCCAACAAATGATTTGAGCACATATTAGTTTAAAGGATAATCCCTCTAATTGTTCTGTTAGACGGTTGCCTTTCCCCATATTAATTTAATTGGGAATGATAGGGTAATTCCTTAGAATCATTCACAGATTTTGTCAAGTTTTGAGAAAATTATGCAATGCTACTCACAAAGGCAGATAGAAAAAATCGATGACTCTTCATATCTGAGAGAAAATGTGACTCACTCCTCCCACATCCATCCGCAAACCAGACCATCTTCCTGCACAGCTAAAGCCATCTCTGATCCTCTTGTTCCTTCTTCTCCAACCCTACTCTGCCCTGCAGAGCTCTCTCTCAGCCCCTTGAGCTTCAGATGAAAGGCTAAGGGAAATGGCAGTCCTACTGGTAATATCCGCACCGGGACACAGCCACTACATCTGCTGGCCAGCCGGGCTCTACGCACGGCAGTCCCCAGGACCTAGGATGGGAAGATCAAGGGGTGGATTGGTTCTACCCGGCCTGCAAGAGAATACAAGCACCAAATCCCCTACCCACCCTTCCAACCCCGTCTCTCTCACGATAGATTGAATCATAGGTTTGCATATTGCAATCATGTTTTCTGAACTTCAGCCCTCAATGTTTTATTCCCATGTTCGCTGTACGTCCATGCTTCTGTTGCCTCTTGTCCTGTAACATCACATCTTATAGCTGTATGGTGTTGTTTTAAATCTTGACCTCTTCCTCTGACTTTGTGTCCTCTCTCAGAACCCAACTTGCAGCACTGCACCCTTAATCGCCACTCTTTTCTCCATCTTGCAAGTTTTCTAACATGAAAGGCAGGTGTGTGCTGGGTCCAGGGCAACAGCAGGCTGTAGTGGGCTTGGGGCCGATCCAGTGTAATCCTGCTAACGCTGGTGTAGGTTGGCCATATCCTGCCCAAGCAGCCGTTCATTTCAGGAATGTGCTTTTCCTGCCAGGGCGAACAGCTGCCACACACCTTTATGGCCTTATAGGCTTCAGAGGAAATTCTCTCTATGCCTTTGACATTCAGGTACAAACAAAGCAGCAAACATCATAAGGCTAATACTGAAAGCTGAATCAAGGCCAGGTTCAAGGTCATTATCTATACAACAGTATGCAGTCTTTGAACATTCAAATGGTAGAAACAAGGTCTCTACAGAAGTGTTTTATCCAGCTGTGGATAGCAAAATATAAACTGGATATTACACTGGACATTGATAGATGGGGAGTGCAGATTTTGCTCTGGTGTCCTTCAGCCTTAAATTCCAAATCTGCTGATTGGAGCCTTCTCATGCCATACAGAATCACCCCTACATGTCTTTCAGTGTGTGTGTGTGTGTGTGTGTGTGTGTGTGTGTGTGTGTGTGTGCTTGAAAGTAGTGTAAAGTACACAACTTAGACTATACTCAATTTTCTTTGGGAAAAATGTCCACAAAACTGGCAGCCATGGATTTGAAATTAAATGGTGTGAGGTTCACTTAGTGGGCAAATAGTTCTGCAGCTTGAGAACATTTCTCAATGTACATTTGTATGGAATTTATAGATTCACAATCTCAATCAATGACATCATCGAAAGACTCTCTGCATGGGAGCAAGGCAGAAAAACAGCACTGAATGGCCATGACCTTCAATCTCTCAGGCGGCACTGCATTAAAAACACGACATGGGTTCAGAAACACTTCCGAAAACCATTGTCGGTGAACACAATCTTCCGCTGCATCTACAAATGCAAGTTAAGACTCTAACATGCAAAGTGAAAATCGCCAGTTACTCCAGAAACACTGCTGACTTCTCTGGACCTGAGCTCAAATTGTTTTTGGAAATCATAGATGCTGTGTCTCTGGGCTAAAGAGGAAAAGGACGATCCAGATTGTTGCCTGTACAAAGTTCAAAAGCAGCATCTGTGATGGTATGGGGGGGGTGTTATTGCGCATGGCATGAGTAACTATCACATCTGTGAAGGCACCATTAATGCTGAAAGGTACATACTGGTTTTGGAGCAGCATGCTATCCAGATCTTCTTTCAGGGATATATCTGCTTATTCCAGCAAGACAGTGCCAAGCCACATTCTGCACGTGTTACAGCAGCGTGACTTCGTAGAAAAACAGTGTGGGTACTAAACTGGCCTGCGTGCAGTTCAGACCTGTCTCCCATGCGTGGCACCTTATGAGGCACAAAATGACAATGGAGACCCCTGAATGTTGAGCAAATGAAGGCATATATCAAGCAAGAATGGGAAAGAATTTCCCCTTAAAACTTGAACAATTAGTGTCCTCAGTTCCCAAATGCTTCCTGATTGTTGTTAAAAGAAAAGGTGATACAACACTGGTAAACGCCCCGTCCCAAATTTTTGGAAGGTGCTGCTGGCATCATATTCAGAATGAGTGTATATTTACTAAAAACAAGTTTGAACATTAAATATCTCGTCAAATCATCACATTGTGTTTTTATTCACATTTTACACAGCATCCCCACTTTTTTGTGATGTTTGCAGTGTTCAGAGTGCACTTTGCTTTGGGTCAGTCACTCATACACACACACACACACACACACACACACACACACACACACACACACACACACACACACCCAGCTGTTTCCTTCTGTATGAGGGTATGTGAGGAGAGACAACAAAAGTTAATATATTTGTCCTTCTGTTCAAGAATAACAGAAGTACACTGATTCCCTCTTAAATCTTTTCATCTTGTCATATTTAGATAATTATGTTCTTTGACAGGATGGCAAAGCAAAACAATCATTGCCAGTGGTTTCATGCTAATAGACAGCCACTGAAGTGCACTGTGTGAGAGCAATGCCAGGGGTGTCTTCGCTTTCTTGATGAGCTCACCAGTGTTCCAGACAGATGGTGTTTGTTACCAAAAGAGAACTGCACTTTCATGGCTGTACGATTCACACGTTTGCACTGCACATCCCTCCGGCTCAATCATTGGAAGTGTTTATCCATGCATTTACTTCTCCTCCTCTGAGATGGATAACCTGCTTTCCCCCCCCTTTTGTTTCTATGACTTTCTCACACCATAGGCAGGCAGACTGCCTCAACAGCAGCACAAACAACACCACACTGCAGTCAAATTCAAAAGGTGTCGCAGTGGGAAAGATTTGGGTTTTTCCATAAATCTCCCACATTCCATCCTAAACCTCTTTAAGATATCATAAAATTAAACTTCCAGTGCATATTCTCCTTTACTTTCAATATGAGAAAAAATGAAACAAAACATCTGTTCTGCTCCATTGCCTGTCTGCTTTACCTATATCTGCACAAATGGCCAGAACAGAAAAGGCTGCCTACTCTGCCAGAGACTCAGACAAGCCTGCTGGACTCACGGAAGCAGACAGACAAATAAAGTACTGTTCTACCTTTTGATGCACAGATATTTGGAGTCTCCTCTCTTTTCCTAATGGAGAGATAGCGGTCTAATGTGCCACTGTGGGTCTTTTAGAGATTAATACGTTAATGAGCTAGCTACAAATGAATAGCTCCTTTGGAAGGAGCAGCCATAAGTGTTCCCGGGCTAATGCAGTTAATAAGCCATAGTCACGCCACAAAATGTACCACAGAAGAGGCTCTCATAGCTGCAGGGGAGAGGGATGATATGGCTCATTAAAGATTCACTGATTTATTCTCCTGCTCATGGCTGTGGTCATGGAAGCTCGTACATGACCAGGCCTTGTTTCGTTGGCACACAAAGTACACTAGCATGTCTCCAGGCAAGAGAAGGAGGATCTGAGCCGAGATCAAAGAAGCATGACATCATGCAATCAGACTGCACTTTCTTTTAGTGTTGGAGAGCTAATTGAAGTATGCGAAAAGAATGTGACTGTTCCAACTCTTGTCTGTAGTTTTTTGTAATCCTATATTTAGCTGGACACTGTCAAATAGTAACATAGTGCAAAACATTCATAGTTCACTTCGCATATGGTTGCCTACAAGCTTGGTTTTCTCAATCACTGCTCTTAGGTATGCATGTATGAAGCATCTGTATCTGCATCCTTACACACACTTTCAGTTTGCAGAAGGCCATATGCATGCATCCTATCTCCTCAACAAGACTTGCAGCAGTTCCATCACATCTGAGTGATGATGAGACAGTGAGTCTGTTCTCTGCAGATTAGTGCTGCTCATTAGCTTAGTGATGAAGTCAGTTTTAGCTGAACAGTGGGCGGTCATGGCCTCTTTTATCGTGGACCTTGGGAGCGCTGCCGCAACTTCACAGAGGCAAAACAAATGCAAAGACAGATGGAAGTTAAAATATGCCTCCAAACCCTACAATGCATTACAACCTCACCCAACTAAGAAATTGATGTTTGAATAATCAACAAAATTTTGAACAATGTTTGTGAAGTCATCAGAGAATGAGTAATATGTAAATCCAAACAAATAAATATCGCATTGAGATGCTAATTTTCAAACAGCACTTGCTAATCAGTGAGACAGATGTCATCAAAAAACATCAAGAGGCAGAGAAATACAATGCAAAAATACAATTGAAAAAATCTTAAAAATGTCTTGATTGTTAGAGAAATCCCTACATCCCTACACTGTCCACTTCAAAGAGCTTGACAGAGGAGTGTGTGAGATTATTACCTTAGTCGTTAGCCACCTGAGACCTTCGGAAATTGCCAAATAGCTGAACAAACCCACAGCCCACTTCAATGCCAGGCTTGGCTGATGTAGATGAATGATCCAAAAATGGACTGTCCATGCGTCACTGGACAAGTGTTGCCCAGTTCTTGGCATTTGAGAAGCCACTGACTTCAGAGTTGTCTTATAACACAGCCAATGTCGTAATTTGTTTTAATAGATACCAAGAGGCCAGTCACCTTTCCAAGCAGCCTGATTTTGTTACCGGATGACAAATACTCTTTTGAAACCTAAAGGACAGTTACACAGGCGACAGGGCTCACCAGGATATGGATTTATACTTTGAGCACAGACTAATGGTTTTTGTTCGCTAAATTTCAGACAGTGGTTTTGATTGATTATCCCCTGCTGTTGGGATACGGCTGCTGCTGTCACAGCCCTTAGAAAGGCCGGCAACTTTTATCCCCATCGCAACAAGGAGCAGGGCAGAAAGAACCTGTCCAGAGCTGTGTGTAACTGGGAATGTAATGGCTATTGATTGGTTTATTAGCTGTGTTGTAGTCTGGATAGCCTTCTTGCTACCCTTTGGTAAAACTAGAGCAGTAGTTTTGAGCTGTGCTGATAGCACACTGAGCCACATTGGCCGTTGTCATCTGTTGTATGCTGATTTAAAGCCCTTATGTGCTGTGAATATTATATTGCACATTATTAATGTAGTGAGTAATACCTAATAATGGGATTTTTGTTTTTTGTGGTAAAATATTTTAGAAAAAATTTGCACTGACTATTGCTGTTTTTACTTTACTTTTAGGACTAAATATTGCTGCAAGAAGTCAGTTAAAACTGTATCAAGCACAATACGTGTTACATCCAAGTACAATGAGGATCTGATTACCAAGCGAGCAAAATGCTGACGAGATACGGCCTGTTTCCTGTCGTTGCTGTCCATTACAGCCAGATGGAATATTCTGATATGTTAAAGTCACAGTAAAATGGAAGTTAGAGTGTCTTTTCTACAGTAATGACACACATTTCTGCTTGAAATGGATTATGTGGCCTGATTATGCAATGTCAGTGTTTACCTGGTGGCAAAAGAGAGGCTGATGAAAATTTGCATATATGTGCTTTGTATCTTTTTCAAGGATATTGTGGGGCTTTTTGCCTTTGATAGCAGGGAGTGGTGATCGGCAATGATTGGAAACAAAGGAGGGATGACATGCAACAAAGGTCCTCAGCCAAATTCAAAATGAGGATTTTGTAACTTCATGGTCAGAATATTAAACACTAGGCCACGAGGACAATCCATTGTCTGTTGTATTCAACTGGGTACACATCATTAGGCACCTGTTAATGTATGTGGTTAGCCTTCTGTGTAAATGTGCTTATGTGCATTTGTGTTGGACTGAGCGAACATGGTACGAACAGACTGCTGAATCATCAGCCGGCATTTCTGCAGCCTTGCAGAAGATTTGGGGAAGCCACAGAGGCTTAGCTTACTCCAGCGAGGATCTTATCACTAGGCCTGTCTTCATTGTGTTTCCCTGTCAGCTTGGTTAGATGTCTCAGCATACAGGCCCGATGGCCTCTTTAAAAGCCACATGAAAAACAATGTTAACCTTTATACCTAACCTGGCCCCTGCTGCTATCATGTCCATGTGCAGATTTGCTCCTCTATATGCTTCACACCAGACTCCTTTGTTTAACTGTGTAGGTGGAAAAAACCAACGTGATAATTAGGGATGATTAACAAGAAGTTTCTGCAGGAGATCAAATGATTCTCATCAAAGCCAACACAAGCCCTAACACCTCCTCACAGCCTTACACTGAGTGTGTGTGTGTGTGTGTGTGTGCCCACTGAATGAAACTGGCTTGTTGTCTCAGGATCTGAGAAACCTTCTGTGCTGCCACCTTTGCTGTAGCCTCAAGGATACACAGTAGGCGAGGACGGCAGAGTGTGAAAAAGTGTTTTAAAATGAAATTTCCATTGCCATGTAGGAGGTGAATGAAAGAGTGACTTTGTGGCAATCTTCAGAAAACAATTCAAGGCTCACTGGGAAAGGACAGAGGCAGATCTGTTCTTGGTTATATACTGGGCACAATCCGCTAACAAAAGGTAGAGCACAGTTAAAAATATAACAGTGATATTCGCGAATCATCACAAAGATTGCCGTGGACAGCATATGGAAGGTAGTAAGGTTCTAGATTTAATACTCATTACTTTTGACAACAACAACATTGGAGTAGATAAAGGGAAAATTAAGATATGAAAAGGTGTGTGTGTGTGTGTGTGTGTATGCATGAGTGTTGTCCATGTGGAGGTGGGCATGTATTACTTACAGGTTTGGGTTTGACCATCTCCTGAGGCTTGACATCCATCTTCGTCATCACAGTCTGTGCTGCTGCCCTCCTCTGTTTCCCCACTGCCCAGCTCATCCCACGCCTCCATCTGGCCCAGTTTTGGGAACCTCTCCTGGGTTTCCTGAACCACAAACACAGTAATAGAAGGTTTATTACACACTGGTTTATGTATAATAATTACTTTTACCATCTCATCTTTACCTCCTCTTATTCTGTAGGCCAATCCTTACAGGAAGTAAATGACTGAATGGAAAGCAGATCTGACTCTCATGCTGATTCATGTCTGCTCTTGCAGTCTTCTCCAGTTGTCATGTATAAGTCAACCTTCTACTCCATATGTCTTTGTGTAAAGAACAGAGACAAATGAAATACTTATGTCAAACACTTTAAAATATATCCGCATAGCAAGTTATAGATCTTGCAACCAAGAGGTGCTGGAGTGTTTCCCAGTGGAATATTGTGGTTCCTTGTGTCTCCTGTGCCCCGTCTCTTGCACTGACATATCAGTTCCTGTAAATGTCAGCAAGGGCTCAATAGATGATAAATAGCATCCTGGGGAAACAGAAGAACAGTGTGGGTGGTGTAAAGTGAGGGCCCTGGGTGGTTGATGACGCGCTGCATTTAATTACAGCCACATTTTAAGAGGACCATTGATTAAAAGGTTGACAAAGAGCCCCCAAAACAAAAGACAGCTTCATGACTATGTTTTATTTCATTACACAGCAAAGTTCAGATTTTTTTTCAATGAAGTTCAATTCATGCTTTCATTGGAAGAGTTTACAAGAAACCACATATATTAGCCAATACTAGTCATCTTTTAAGTAATCTTTATAAACAGAAAACATATGCATGACGAATCTGTAGGCAAGGGAAAAGATTTTGATATCTGAAGGGTTCTGCTTTCCATTTGTAGTCCAAGGTTGCATGCAGGTCCCTATGGAGAGCAAATGAGGCAGAACGCTTTGGCTGAAATGCAACCTCAGAACCCATAGGCTATCATCTGACGATGATTTAGCTTTTTATTAGCTTTTTCATAATTTAGCGGAATTCATATGCCGATATCTGATCATAGAGCTTAGCTGAAATCTGGTCTTTGCGTCTCAAGTTGCTAATCAAACTGTATGCAAGGAACAGCAAAGAGGAAGTGTTGCCCGGGTATCCACTTCACTTCACTTCACTTCACTCTTACATCTAACTGATGAACACCTGGACCAATAGGAACCACATCACACCGCTTTATGACCACAGTTCTGTATGAAGACTTTTTCAGCCTGGAGCATGAAATACTACTCTTTATCATGTTCCTCCCTCTCAGCATGGTGCCAACTAATTTGACCACCTGCTGGCCTTTCCTGCTGTCCACCATCATCAAGGTGGTCTTTGTTCCACCACACCATGTATGACAAGAAACTCTCCTGACACAACAACAAATGATCCTTTGGAGTACGAGGCAAAGGAAGTGGCACGAATACCCGATTTGCAGAACATGTGGAGATACAGAGACGCACACAGTTGTTTATTTTGACCATCCTTTAGGTTGTGTATGCATACACACATGCACACACACACACGCACACACTATTAAACATTCATGAGAAAGCTGACAAGATCAATCCTGGTACACAGCTGACCTTCCTATGGAAGGAACAACCACTAAAGACGTGTTGAGAGGTGGGTGGGAGGAATGGAGGTGGGGGTAGGGGTGTGTTGAGGGATGACTAATATCCTTGCCATTGACACCAGACTCTGACTCTGTCAATCAACACACCTGACAGCAAAAGTGACCTTTAAACAGTTGTCTCCTAAGCCCTCAGCACTCCCAAAAGAAACATTTCATGAAAGCAGACATGCTTGTATACACTGCTTACAATGCAAAGCTCAATGTAAAGTATAATCCTGAAACAAGCATGAACAAGAGTCTGAAGCCATGTTAGCAGGCCTGTGGGGGCGTGTGTAGGTGCTTTGAGCTAAATGTTAACATCCGCATGTTCAAAGTGACGATGTTAACATTTGGATATTCAGCAGGTATAATGCTTACCTTGGGAGGCATCTTCGTTTAGCGTCTAAGCATGCTACAATTCGCATCTAAGGCTGATCGGAAAGTCATTAGTTTTCCAAGTATTTGGCTCTGGATGTAATAAAAAGCCTGGGAAACAATATGATTTGTACAGAAGTTCATGGGAACTCTTTTGGTCACTTATGTGATATTTCACTCGAGTCATTTCTAGATGAAAGAGAATTACATAAAAGAGTAGATGCCCAGACAGTCAAGGCCGTAAACTGACAAGCAGATATAAAGAGGCAAGTAATGAGGGAGTGACACAAAGCTCAGCTGATGCTGACACATTAATTGTTCAATGTCAGCAGTTATGAACATACAGGTTTTCTTTCTTGCTAGTCTTTCCTGTCGGTAGCGACAAGAGTGGAAGAGGTTTCTAAAGCTAGAAGGTACTTTTGATATTTGAAGTCATTACATCTGTCATACATCCCATTTTTACTTAATGTGAATGCGCCCCCTCTCACTCAGGCCTGAGTGAGTGAAACAACTGCTGCACTGAAATGAGACATCTACAACTATAACACAAGGCTTCAGGAGAGTCGAGTGGGGCCCTTGAGTGGAAGCAGGTAAAACATATCACTTATGCTCGCTGCAAAAGTGAAAGCCTCTGGTAATAGTTGGGCGGCTCAGTTTTCACAGATGGACAGAGAGGTACAAGAGGATTACCTTGAAAAAATATGAACAATATTACATGCTGGTTACAGTTGTGCATTTTATGGTTATGGCCTGGCTCACATTACAACCTGCTGACAGGATCTTGGTGTGTCCTGTACTTGTTTCATCTGTTTTGAGACTGCAATGTGATATGATGTGTTAGAAGAAGGAGAAACTTTGGTTAGGGGACTCATACTTCATGCACTCTGTGGCAATTCTCATTACACCTTGAGGAAACTATTCTGTTGCTGTGATTTGTGTGCAATAAAGTATAGAATTTAAGTATACCCCAGATCGGGTGAGTCACGTCTGTTTTTATCTATGTTTTACATAAGTTTCCCAACTTTTTGGGAACTGGGGTTGTATCTGTCCACTGCATGCATCAAAACATTTTAGCAGAAGTCTGCAAGGGAAAGACAATGGAAGACAGACAGCCAGAGAGAGAAAACGTCTTCCTCGATTGTGGACAGCCACCATGATAAACCCATTAACCTTTTTTTTTTTTTTTTTTTTATGTAAAGCAACCGAATTAATTCAATGTGCATTCCATGAGTGTATAAGGAAATGCTCTGCTGAACAGCAGAGTGTTGTGTACCAACACCATCCAGATAACCATTTGGGTATTAAGCTAATAACCGTACCGTTCAGGGGACGTTTAACACAATGCTGCTTGGCCCAGCTGTCCTTAAAGCATGTTAATTAGGGAAGGAATCAATTAAGGCGCTGTCGCTGTGGAAACCATAGTCGGGCCATTGTAGAATTGGTGGTTGGCTGCTGTCCAATGCAGTTTGTTGGTTTGTTTTGACTGTCAGGACTCCAAAACTGCCGGAGGTTTCTGTTATTTCTTTCTGATGAAATTTCAATTCAGCTGTGGTAATACGCAGGGAACTTAATTGTGGTATTCAAACAACATGGTGAAGAAGCAAATTTCTAATTTGTCCTTGAGCAAAAGGGAGATATAAAGTATTCCTATATGAGTTCTTAAGGACTGTTGAATGCATAATATGCAGTGAATACTCTCTCGTTCTTGCTCTCTCCCTCTATCTGTTTTCTGATACTGAAAATACTGTTGCTGCACTGAGGACCAGCTCTGGGTTTCAATGAGTGTCTTAAGCAGTTTCTCAAATTGGCTTTTTTCCCTCCTGGTTTTCTGTCTTTTGTCGACTACAAGCAGTCACCACTTCAGAGAAGCCACACGTGTTGTATGCTAAGCTGTGTAAGTTAATTTCAAATACAAAAAAATAATGCAACTACGAAAACAATACTTTCTAGCATCAAATGACGAAGAGGACCAACAGATGAACACCATAGTAAGTTTAACACAACAAAAGATGGTCTATTTATGTCATCAAAAACAACAACAACCTCTCAAAGGCTTGTCCTCCTGATCTGTCACACTGTACCATATGGTAAATGTGAACAAGTGGGCAGAATATTTCAATAGCAGCAGCTTTTATGTAACGTACAAGGCAGAATTTTAACCCTAGAGGGACAGATGTCTTTGTTCTCACATGGCTCGGCCTTCTCTCTGTGACATGTAAAATATCACTGTGCTGTTGGATTAGATGGAGCTTCGCTGTTGCAAAACAGCCTATTAATAGTGAGTACAGGCTTTTAAATAATATAAGAAAAACAGAAAAAAAAATTAGGTTGTTAAAGGCAAGTTAAAATTTATAGTTATATAGCTATTTTCCTATTTTTTATTAAACTGATTAGAACTAAACTGAATTGAAAGACATTGAAATTTACTGCAATTGTTCCTTAAAATATGATGCACATAAGCAAACTGACTTCCTCCAAAATGAATTTCATCATCCTCTAGGACTTGTTGCTGAGTGTCAACTACCGGTTGACAAATGTGTGTATCAGCTTCTTTTATGATGAAACAGGTAAAGATGGACACTGCAGTGCAACCATGGTTCTAAAAATGTTGGGACACTTGTGTAAAATGTAAATAAAATAAAATGCAATGACTGAGCCTTTTGAGGACGGCCTTTTCACACCCAATCATGACACTATCACCTGTTACCAATGAACCCATTTACCTGTGGAATGTTCCAAACAGGTGTTTTTGGAACATTCCGTAACTTTTGCTGCTCCTGTCCCAACTTGTTTGAAACATGCTGCAGGTATGAAACTCAGAATAAGCACATATTTACAAAACTTCATGAAGTTGATGGCATTTTATATTCTGCTTTTATAACCACTAACAATACGAGCACTGGATCAAGAAAAATGAGATGGACGCGAAAGTGGAAGAAAGAGTTCAAGTGTTGAAACTTCAGATCTGGCGAAGATTTGCGACAGCATGCGCCAAGTAAAACAAACAGGCGATGACAGAAAGAAAGTAAGACTGATAGATACAAACAGGGAAAAGACAGACAGGTACAAAGTGTTCCGATGGTAAGCCTGAACTTGTAGTTGTGCAAGCAGGTGAGGGGGCTGATGGTGGACTGGTTGAAAAAAGAAAGAAAAAAAGATGCCAGCCTTTATACAAAAGGCTTGCCTTGA
This sequence comes from Chaetodon auriga, assembly GCF_051107435.1. NCBI lineage: Eukaryota > Metazoa > Chordata > Actinopteri > Chaetodontiformes > Chaetodontidae > Chaetodon > Chaetodon auriga. The sequence goes on from NC_135085.1 coordinate 13,520,304, forward strand.
AATTACCCTGGCATCCGAAGACAAATCAGGCATTCCCATAAGGCTTTGAATAAAATCCCAAATCATGAAATATTTTCTAGTTCTCCTCTCGCCCTGCCAACTCATTCTCCTCTCTCTTTCTTTTCAAAAGCATTCTTCAGTCAGAGGATGATGGGGCATGTTTGAGAGCATCAAGGGCTGAATTCCTGCATGTATTTGACTGCATCCTAGTCACACTAAAATCTGTCCTGCCAGGAGTAACCAATCACCTTCTGAAGGAGTTTGGCAGAAATACGAGGCTGAAAGAGCGAGTGTGTGTGTGTGTGTGTGTGTGTGTGTGTGTGTGTGTGTGTGTGTGTGTGTGTGTATGTGTGGAGCTTAACCGGGAGGCCACTGTGGATACATGTTCCATTTTAATGTGGAAACAGAAAATCTGATTATGAAATGTAAAAATGTGAAATGTGCTATCGGGGATGGGATGTGAACACTGCAACTGTCGCAGCAGTTGTGTAAGCGTGCGCGAGTCTGCATGTGTGCCATATGTGGGATACTGCTGTCAACCTGATGGACCAGAACCATAAGTCATAACCTTTGTGTGCCCACATCGAGACATGTGATCTTTCTCCTCCCTGACAATTTGAAACAGTATCGCCTAATTGAGGGCAGCCATGGCAAAACTGCATATGTGGACAGAGAAAACAGAAGGGAAGGAAAACCTGGAGGAACGCGAAGGAAAAAGTGACAGCGGTAATCTCGAAAAGACTGCCCGAGTCCTCCCAACTTTTAAATTAAAATTCCCTCCATTCTCCGACATACTTTACAGGCTCATAATGCTTTTATGAACATCAGCTGAGAGACAGAATAAGAACACATTATGTGTGCGTGCCTGTGCCTGTGTGTGTGTGTGTGTGTGTGTGTGTGTGTGTGTGTGTGTGTGTGTGTATGTCCCTGGCTTAAGATGAAATAGCCGCAATTCTCTCTACATTTCACATTGCCTGACAAAGAAAATACAACTGAATGAGAAAACACAAAGAGGTATATTTCCCATGTATGAGTTTGACAGGGAGAGAAAGAAAGTAACAGACAGAGATGGAGCCTTCTAGGTGGAGTGACAGGCTGCAAACAAACACAACTACTGATGCACTGCTCAGCCATCCATAACTGCTGATTCTGGAACAGATACCATGTATTGTTTTTATGGATTAATGGCGCCTGTTATGGCCAACCGGGTTCCACACAGATCTCAATCAACAGACAGCCTTTGACTGGCAGAGTAAGCAGGTTCTGGGCTGGACAGCAACGGTAGCTGTTAAGAATCTGGACTTCAGTAAAAGTTTGCGCTGCCATCCACAACATGGAAAATGAAACTGATTCAAAAGTGAATTTAGAAATCAAAGGCGCAAAGACATGGCGAGCCAAGCGCTTGTCTGTTGTTGTCCTTTTCCATGGTTAAAGATGAGGCCAATGAAAACCCTTCATCCTCGGCTGACGGCCAGATCTTTTGCCTTGTTGACTTTTAGATGTGAAATCCATATCAAAATGAAGACTACGAAACGTTTCATTCTCAACAGATTGCTGACCAGTAGACTTGTGACTTCATGCAGCTATACCCTACCAAGACAACACATCAGCCGAGGCGAAAAATAACTTGGAGCAACATTACACAAGGGACGTGTGAGTTTGGTTGCAATTACAAAATGCAGGTTGAACTCTGTTTACATTGGCTGACTATTTATTTAGGGAGAAATGTTCCTGGATAAATACTGAAAGATTTGTCTTGAGACAAGGAATGCAGGAAAACTCTACGTCTCAGGAGCTGAGCGAGAAAACAAAGTGTTGTTGTTTTTTTTTTTTAAGTGGCCACATGATCAGGTCTAACTTCTCCACCAAATTTCATGCAATCGCCTGTACTTTTGAAAAATAAACAAGTAAATTTCCCAAGAGGTCTGAGTAATACTTTGAACATTTTTTAAACAATGGCAGTCACACACCCCTGCACTGCAAGCTAGTACAAGTCGATTCTGTTGCTAACCGTTAGTGACACTTTATTGGCCATGACCTCATGTAACCCTCATGAGTCAATCACAACAACACGCTGTGGCGTTGGGCCGTCACGCCCTGCTCCTGTCAGGCACCGACTGAGGCAGACTGTGAGAGTGTAATGTATGTACGAATGAATAAACTTGGCTTCTGTCAGGCGAGTGATGGAGATGTTGTTAAAAAATGTATGACAGTTTGAGTGACATCAGCGATTTTCTGAGAGCATGTTCCAACAGCTACCTGGCTGATGAAAAGTCTGTTGTGTGAGATTTGAGGGTCAACAGACAGTAAAGCCTGCTGGGAAGCAGAGGCCTTCCAGACTTCAAGCTGGGCTACAGAGGTCCTTATGAAAAGCAGCAGTACAAAAGGCTGATACAGTACAACTCCAGGTCAGTCCAGTGAAAGCCATCATCATAGTCATCATCAACCCGCATACTGAATTAATCAATGCAGATTCAACAGTACATAGAACTTTAATAAAGTGTATGTCAGACAGAGAGCAGAGAGAACAGGATAGGATCCTACTTTTTCTTAGGCTACCTATCTATCCAGAGCTGGACTGGGCAAAAAAAAAAGATTTTTAGTGATACAGTATATCATTGATCTTTGCATACAACTGTATAAAATACAAAGGGTAAGGTTAGGACTTAGGGTGTATAAAATGTTGCTGCTTAACTGTAGAATAAAAAGAAATTTTAGCTCCCGACAAGAGAAGAGCTTTCATATTTATCCAATATTCATATTTATCTGGTGCACAAATCCTTCTCGAGAATTGAACTGAACTTGAATTGAGTTGAATCAAATCAAACTGAATTGCACTGGGACTGGGAATCAAAACTAAATCAAATCATGAAATCGGTGCCAATATACAGACCTAATTGAGGTCATTTTTACAGCCCAAATGGAATATTTTCCCTGGAAAAAAACTAAACTAAACTAAAACCCCCCAAATATTTACTGAATACATGGAGCCACGGGAGCCTGTAATCCTTGTTGCAGATAACCTTTGGAACATGGAGTTTTGACTTTTAGCAAATGCACACCATATCACATTGAACATGGGGATTTTCCTAACTATGTGCCAGAACCAGAAACAGGTCACATATTTTCTCCATATGACAAGAATCACTGTCTTCATGGAACGGAAACCCACAAGGAGAGTAAACATGACCCAGTGTGGAAAAACAGTCACAGTTCACCGGATTTTTCTGCGCTTTGCATTTAATTATGATGGTAAAAAAAAAAAAAAAAAAAGTCATGCTTAAATTAGAGTTTGGGTTCATGAAGTTTGGTTGCCAGGCTAACAGAGGGCCGTGGGCAGTGAGACTTGTTGCTGTGTCGTTACCACAGCAGCAGCAAAGAGCAGCAGAGCTCCTGTGAAGGCCAGCTCCATCATCTTCTTCAAGTGGAAAGAATCTGTCCCCTCCCTGTGACGCGCTGCCAGCTCAGCCCCGTCTCTTTTTTCATCCCTGGACTCCACTTACTCTTTAAACCTCAAACCCTTTCCGACTCCTACAGGCATTGCAAAAATGCCAGGCTATATGCTTTTTTAGGAGTTCACAGGAATCACGTTATTGTTTATTTTTACGGTCTTCTGACGTGCATTCACAGACAGAGCACAGGTTAACTCCAACTCCCCGCGGTGGCTGAACAGACCCGAGGATCGAATGGATCCACAGAGTGGAAGTGCTGAGAGTATGCTAAACACAAGTAAGGCCTCTCTGATGTGGAACCTCGCCGGGCCACGGGCCAGACCAGACAGCAAAGCAGTAGTCTGTCTCATCAATCACACATTCAACTGGCCTGTCTGTACCGGATTCTTATGGTGGAGTTTTTCCAACTCTCCATCCACCACAGCTTTCACCATTTCTAAAGATGCTGTCTGTGTTTGAGCGTGTGTCTGTGTGCCCGGGAAGAAAATTAAGACAGAAATATAGCATGAGAATGAGTGTCTGGGAGTTTTTTCCCCCCGTGCTCCATGTTGCCACTGACTGCATTTACCATCGTGCAAATTGACAAACTGACAAATGATCTGGCCTCCGTTCTCAGATGGAAACAGATAGACCATTGTGAAAAGGATCCCCACCCAAAAACAGCTGGAGCGATGGCTGGGAATCAAAAATCCACTTTGAAACATTTATTGTTCACATTAGCAATATTTACAGGCAGAGAGGAAGAGAGCGAGGAAGAGGATAGTCAGAGGAGACACACGGGGGAGGCCCATAACTTGGCCTACCCACTTAATGGACCATTTTATAGGAGGTCAAGAGATTTAGGCTTTTCCTGAGTGTGTTTGTGTGTTATTTGCAGCTTTTTACGTATTGGATTGTACATGTACATTTTTATGGGAATTTGCGACTGTGCACAAATCTTCTGCCCTCTTCCACCTTGCAAACCACAGCCTGTGTGTGTGCGAATCAAATGTGCCGTGTGTGTGTGCTGCATGTGCGAGCTCAACCCCAATGCACACGCTCATTTTGAATGCGGCTCTGAGCGCTTTAAGAGGAGAATGCCATGGGTAGATGAGGGGTCAGAGTCTGTGATACATCAGAGGCGGTTTCCCAATCCTCTTAGTGCCACAGTGCTCTGGGTCTAACTACTCTCCACTAGGTAAAAATATACACATCTTAACCTCACTAATCCCGGAAATGGAGGTTATTCAAATTTGGAAAAGCTCAGATTAGGGATTCATTGAAATACCTGCAATACCTTCTAAACAGAAAAAGAGAATATCCATGCAATTTAAAATCAGCTCACTGTTTTTTTTCCCCCACTAAAATAACAACCCGAACTACCTCCGAGGATGAAAGAAGACAAACACGTAGATATCTAATTGTACTTCTAGCACTGACACAAAATTCAAATCTGAACCCTAAGTAGATCATCTGTTTCACTATTCACCACTTCAAAGCACTGACTTCTCAGAAATGTCCTCATGGCGAATGTCTGGAGCTCAAAGTGTTTTTCGCAAAGATAAAAGTACAGAACACACACACACACACACACACGCACGAAGGACCAAATAATAACCGTGGAGACATTAGTTTGATTATATCTACATGTAGCACACGGGAGACATCTCGGCAAATGCATTATTTAACAGCTGAGCTTTTTCTTCCTGTCAAGGTTAGGTTTTTCATACTCAGCGAGGGGATGCCATACTTTGAAACTGTCCTGCTGTTTAATAACAACAGATCAGATGTTTTAAGGAATATATTTATTTAAAGATGCAATCAGTTGTACTTTACTGGCTCTCTTCACCTACGAGCCACGACATATCAGCAGGGGCTTGCAGGTGTTGCTGATCAATACCAAGCACTTTGCTGTTGCCCTGATGGCAGCTAAGACTGTAAGCGTTCTAAATAGAGTTGGGCTGGCTTTGTGGATTTGCTGGGAACGTTCCGTACTCCAAGCCCCCCCGAACCTCCTAATGTGTGCAGAGCACTGGGTTTTATTTCTCAAAAGTCTATGAGAAGAGTGGCTTTGTAACACAGAGGAATCTGAGGACTCTGGAACAGTTTGATGCCTTAAAACTTAGACTCGCCGACCTCCCTCTGTCATTCCACAACTTTAAAATGTAGGGGGAATTCTGTTCAGGTTCACAAAGCCAAAAACTACTTCAGGATCCACATGGCGATTGCTTATCACTATTGCTCGGTCATCTGCAATCTGAGTTCTGATAGTCATGTTGTTATACTACTGACCAGTAGTGGAGCTTATAGCCACAATCACCGAGCTAACTCACTGGAGCCCACAAAAACAAATCTAAACTGTATGGATCAACAAAGCTTTAAATCTGTAAACTACTCCCTCCTGACTGAACTGCAATTAACTTTACAGCCTAAAAGGCACCGAGGGTGTCCAGTAAAGTTTGCAGTTTGGACAGAGATCCAGATGGGCTTGCCAAAATCAATCTGAACAGGAACTTGTTTTGTGAACTGACTTGCCCACCTGGAAGATTTTTTTAGAATGGCCCTGTCTCCAAACATCTGTTGAGGGCTCTGTAGCAAGGATAAAGGGAGCCAGGAACAAATGTTTGCTCGAAAAGTAGACAACGAGACGGGCAACATCATTATGCTGATATTTTGGACATTTCTTACAGGGATGTAATTACCTCCCATTTTAAGAAGGTTTAAATGACAATCAAGGACAGGGGGGGGGGGGGGGGGGGGGTAGAGAGAGAGAGAGAGACTCAACTTAAGCAAGAAACCTGAATCAGTGATATAAATTCAGGATATACTCCCTGATTTTGGTGTGCCATATGCATCCTCCTCTCACAGTTCAAAGCCGACTGTAATAACTTGAACCGAACAATGAGGTGGGAAGAAATTTGGGGGCACAATAGTAAAATTAGGGAGCGTGCCTTTAAGCCTGTCAGAGGCCTTTGGAGCATGAAATGGTATTAGCCTGTAATGGCTGCTGGCAGAGGATGTAATTCTGAACAAAACCACTTTGATCTACATGAATCAGTCTGGATAGTGACCAGGTTTGGTGGCTGTCATAGGTGAGTGTCAACTGAACTGGATCTTAAGTAGGGGTGATTCTTAGATGCGTGGTGATTCGATTGGATGCTGAAATGTAATGCGTGGTGTTTCTATTCTAGGCGAGGCTACTTGGCTGAGTATGAGCAAAGATATTGGATTTAATATGTTTTAAAAGTAGGAAGTAGTCACACAGTGAGAAAAAAATCTATAATCGACTCCCAGCCCTAATTTTAAGCAAATGTTTTGCAAAGTCCAATGGTTTTTAAGGGTTCACTGTATGCATACTGCTACTATGTAAAGCCGTGTGTGTGTGTGTGTGTGTGTGTGTGTGTGTGTGTGTGCGTGCGTGCGGGTATGAGCACACGTTAGAAAACACATTTCTGTCCTGTCCTCGTTCAACTGTTCTGGATGCACCTTGGAAAGCCTGACACATTATGCAGTTTAACACTCTGTGATCCTTTGCTCTTATCTGGCACAAACACAAAGCTCAGCCAAGCTCTGCCACCTGGTCCAGATTCAAGGTAGGCTTTTCAGCCCTGTAAATGTCAACAGGACACCCGCTCAACTCGGCACAGTTACCATGACAACGGGACACTTGACAGCCACCGTACACAATAGGATGTTGTGGTGTGACAGAGATGATCTTGAGCTGTCAGCGGCTGACAGGTGGACAGGCGGGCTGGGAAATATATGTGAGATGTGAGATGCACGTGAAGGGAGACAGAAAATAAATGTACAGATGAGAGGCTAAAGAGAAGATGAGATTCAGAGGATGTGTGCAGATAAGGCTAAAGAGCTGATGATACACAGAGACATTAGAAAAGTTTTTTTTTTTAGGCACATAAGAAAGAAGCTTCATCAATCAAATAGATACCAAAAAGGTACAAAGAGGGGTAAAAAAAAGAGGGATACACAGATAGAAAGTGAGAGATGGCTGGTGTACGATCTGTGGGCATAATTTTCAGGGCAACAAAAGGGCAGGCAGGCAGAGGGGAACCGAATCCTGGTCTGTTTGTCTCCTCAAATGGCCGCTAGGGACTGTGTGAAATAGCCCCTTTCTTCTTGGCCCTTTTCAGCACTAAACCCCATCTACATGACAAACAGTGTCACTTTGAAGCCGCTTGTGTCATCTCTGCCTTTCTGTCAGTCATTCCTGACCTTTTGCTCCCGCCTCTCATCTTTCTTTTTTTTTTTCTTTCCACAGTAATTCACTTTTTTTCTTCTTCTTTTTTGTCACCGCTTCCCTTTTCACCCTCTATCCTTTTCATTCATCTTTGATATCTGCCACTGTGCTCAAAACAAGTCTTTGGATCTGAGGAAAATGGCAAGGACATTTCAAGATTTCTGGCTAAGTGTGACCTTGTTTGAGGCGTACTAATTAGACAAAAGTCCTAACAATTAAGAATTTATGTTGTTGGCTTCATAACACTTCAGCTGACTGATAGCTTTTGACCTGTTTGAGTCTAGTGACATTTTTAACACTGGAAACAATTGTTCTTATGCAAATATAGACACAGATGATTCAGTGACACCCTGAAGCCAGTCTCTATGTTTTCTACATGCTGAAACACAGACACATATGCGTGTTTGAGTGTACAACAGAACATTTGTCATCCTACCTGGTTGAAGCGCTCCAACCTCTCCTTGACCTCAGCCAGTGTAGGATTCGGGGTGCGAACTTTGACCTCTGGGTTCTGCTTCTGAGCGTGCAGACCATTTCCTACAACTCTGCCAGAATAGCTGTGAGAGAAAGAAATGGGGAGTCAGATATTTACTGAAAAACACTGGAGAATATTGAAAGAAGTGGCTGCTTGACAAAATGCCAGTCATATTCTGATGTGCTTAGCTTTCTTCTCATTGTTAAGTGCATGTACTGCATTTGTTATTGCAGGTTTCTTGATTGCTGATCTTTTACTGTGGCACGTAACAACGTGCACTTACACTACATCAAGGACCACAATGAAAATAAGTCTTGGACTTAACTGAGTTGTGCTTGAAAAATGAGAGATGTAATTTAGCTTCTACTGTCAAATAAACTAAAAACAAAACAGTAATATCATCATCATGTAGTCCATCAATGTCTCTGTTAGAAGTCTGCCAACTGCACCACAGCACTTCTTCAACATAAACTAAAAACCATTAGGGCCTCGTTTGTCATAGAAAAAACACAGAGCATGTTCCACGGAAAACACTAAAAACTCCATTACTCAAATATTTTTGCATCAACATTGAGTCGAATGAATCAAATGTGGTGAAAAAAAAACACTTCATGTTATGTTCTTCTGTGATTTTAAATGAAAATATGACCGAGCGCAGCCTTGTAAAAATGAAATTGAAAGACATGGTGAGCTGAACCCTTTAATCCCTGGCATGCTCCGTGGGCCTGCAGCTCGGCGGGGATTATAGCTGTTGGTTTTGTTGGAGCGGATGTCAGGAAGGGTAACATTCCTAGTAACTGCCTGATGTGTGTGTGGGGGCGGGGGGGGGGGGGGGGGGGGAGTGTTTTAATTGTGTGTTATAGACACACAAGTTGTTTTGGCATAAATAAGCAACAATAATGACAACACCAAACTACAGTTAAGGTCTTGGAATGAATTGATTTAACATTTCAGTGTTTAATGATTCAAACGTCTGAACTACATGATGGATCACACTGCTGTTTATTGGTTTATTTTCATTTATTGGTCATTATGTATTATTCTTTATTCTATTCTCTCCATTAAAGGTCACTGAAAATTACCATCGTTTATTAACAATTGGCTAGTAGCAACTAGCAACTGAAAAGGAGTCATTTCACCAAACCAAACTCATTAGATACTTAAGACTAATTGGCCAATAGCTACTTTGCTTACACTGCAAGCAAATTCACTCATTATCGCAACCAATATGTTTGCGGTGACAACTTGTAACTGACAGCATAGTGATTAGCGAGTAAAAACATCTCAGATGCTACTTGCCCTTGATGTTAGGGAAAAGATAAAACAACAGCCTGACACAGAGAAGTGCTGACACACTGCACCCTTTAGAAGTTCATCAGAGAAAGTGAAAGTCTGTTCAAATCCATTAATATTACAGAGAGGCTGCTCATGTTTAAACTTACTCACCCTCTCTTCACCAACATCTTAACAGCTAAAGTACACACACATGACTCATCCACCTCGTACTCCAGGCTCATCCCAAATATGCAGGTTCCCCACCTGTTCCTAAGGTTAAACACCGACAAAGCCTGAGCATGTGAGCAGGTGCACAGACTTTGAAAGCTTCGCCTTATATATATAAAGTTTGACTTTTTTGCCTCCGCATTCTTCATACTTTTATCCCAATTAATTTGAGAATTCTATGTTGGTGCTAACCCTCCATGCATAGGGGATTTAACTGCATAACAGAGTAATGACATGTACTGGCATCGAATCAATTGATGCTTCCACTGGCGGTACGAGGCTGATAAAGTCATTATGGATTGTGTTCGTGGACGTGTTTATATGGATGTGTTTATGGGTATGCGGCCGTGCATGCGCACACTTGCACATGTTCATGCGAATATGAGCGGAGGCAATCATAAAAGTGCTGAACTTGAGAATCTCGGGGCCTGTGATCTAAGCAATGTCCCGATAAGGTCTGTGCTCCCTCTGCTTGCTGAACCAGCGCTTTGCGGTTCGGGCCCATAAAAATGCAAACATTTCTTGCTTAACCCTCTGCCGCTACACATTACTTTACATCCCCATCCCCTCCTCTTGTTTATTTCCTCTTCCTACTTCAACTGCTTGTTTCAATTTAGGATATTTGCAAAGTGGGTGCCCCCCCCCCCCACTCCCTAATCCCTCCCCCAGCCTCAGACACACACAAACCACTGACTGCTTTGACAACAACTGAAGCTGTTAATTGCCAGCGACTCTGAATCTTCTCTTGTCAAGATGGAAACAATCGATAGCTTTTGGACTTTCAACTTCCCCCTCTGACATAAATGATAAATTGAAGAATCAAACAGCTCCCTCAGCAGTGGTTGAAAGTGGGGGTCTGTTTGTTAGGGAGCGTATGCGTGTCTGGCTCCAGGCTTGGCTTGGGATAACAGTGTTGGCGTGGAAATGAGCTCATCAGATGGGATGCTAATGAAAGGGAAGTGTCAGGGTGAGTTTGGCAGTGAGCTAGGCCTGGAACATTTCATTGCAGGGTATGTTTGATATTATTTAGGGGATGTGACAACTGACACAGCAGGACATCCCAGAGCTGATTACCTGATAGACAGACAATTAATTTCTGGACGGATCTGGGGCAGACATCAGATGTTATGATAAGATTCCTGCCAATGGCGATAATGTAGTGTTTGAAAGTAGTTCTCGCTGTAGCCTTTTGTCCCAATGAATCAAAGTGTGACTGTGAACATAGAGCAGAAGGCTATAAAAGAAATAAAGGACCGCAGCACCGGAATGATATTTCTCTCTTTTGTGGCTAATAAATGAATAACAGCTCTCTGCAATCAACAGTCCTCAAACCTCAAAAGACATTCAAAAAGTCTACCTACACATGTAAGGCTTCTGACTCATGGCTCTCTGACCCTTTTCTATGGAACTGACTCATTCCCCTGCCATTGCCCAATTGATGCATTTTCCTAAAGGCGGCTTTGTCTGTTCTCATCTTTCCATCTGCCTGGAGCACAGACTCGCAGTGACCTCCACTCCCTGATGCTGACCGCAAACTGAACTGTCTTGATCTTTTGGAGGCCTGCAGGAATGCTGGTGGGCTGCAAGGCAGAAAGCAGAAATTAAATATTCATCTTTCAAGGTGTGCGGGGAGATAGCAGGAAAAAAAAGAAAAAAAAAGAAAAATGCATTTTGAGTACACTCATGTGTCTGAACATTTCGGAGTATATGCTGTAAACAAAACTAGACTATAACATGAATACTAACATTTCAAGGATGTGTAAACATTTGACGAAGGGTACAGAGAAGGTTTGGCATAGCTACAGTGAGGGGGCGTCGAGCACATTGGCCCCAGGTGAAGTAGATTCTGGTTGTCTTTCATCTGCGCTCAGCTCTTGACTGATCACCGAGGTCTGGCTGGAAGGTTTAATGAGCCCACAACACCCACCAGGGATTCAATTAGCAAGATCACTTGTGTATATATGTGCGCGTCTCCCTTTAACTACAGGTAGGGGGTCATCTTTGTATTCCTCACACACCTCTTTTTTTTCAGTGAAACTCATCAGAGCACCCAAATTTCCCTAAAACAAACAACTAAAAACATTCTTATTCTACTTAATCTTTCCAGTATATCTTATTTTGGACCTCCCAAAGTTACAGCGCCGTGATTACTGAAGACTTAAAGATGACCCATAGACACTGTAAAACGAACGACCTGTTGGATTGTAATTTGTCTACAGTAATTGCTTAATTACATTCATACTGCAAGCTGTCTGCAGAGACGTTTGCCAGGATCCCAACGGTTAATGAGATTATCCACTAGTATCTGCCAGGGAGGGAAATGGCTGCACATCATCTCTGAGATGATTAAAGGCAGTTTTGTTGATTTTTTTTTTTTCTCAGGCTTTAAAATCAGGATTAAAAAGCACCCGGGTGCATGGTTTCATGCCGTGCTCGAGGCTTGACATTTTGTGACAGGAATTTTAAGTTAGCACGCTGTTCATCTGAATCTTTGCCTCAGTAATTAGAATCAATAATCATCTTGTGGTGACTCAAAGGCCGGGCATTTCATGAAATCCTCAAGTTTATTAGATCAATGCCCCGATAGTGTGTCAACAGGATAACATCATTGATAATACAGAAATATACTGTACTACTGAGCTTAATCTCTGGAGCTATTAAAATCACTCTAGCAGATCCTAATATTATATTCCACCGGTGGCATGTAAAGACTGAACTGCAGGTCCTAATGGATCCTTGAAGACCCCGTGTTACAGTGACATTATGAGGAGACATACAGTAGTCTCTGCCAGACAAGTACAGTAAGCACGACATCAATGTAAAACACACGTGATGTAACACGTGCAAAACGTAAACCGTATCATATACAAGTACTCAAATTGGAAATTGTCTTCCACGAAAATTCAAGACTCAACTTGAGGCAAAGTCTCTGGCAACATGGAAGGTGATGAAACACCAGAAGGTTGTGTGTGTTTGTGAGTGTGTGTCTGTCAGCAAGGTGTCATTACAATTAAAAAGCGTGACATTTGAATAACAAAAAAAGGTCATCTGAACTGTTGACTGACTACTACTGACTGAAAATATAAACCATGACAAATTTTCTGCCATCCCTCAAATGTGCGCCTGAATACATCATTTACTTTTCTACAATGCGATCTTCAGAAAAACTACGGGGCGATACTGAATGATTCATATTTGTTTGATTAATTGGACGAAAGCTTTGTCTTCCTATCCAAAAAGATTAGATGTGAAACATGTTTGCAGCTTTTGGCAGTCACATGTCGGCCTGCAAATTGATTCAGATGAATGATTCCTCTGAAACAAACATCAGCCTGAATCAGAGCAAACTGAGGAGGAGAAAAGTGTCAATGAGTAATGATTAAGAGGCGATGAGGCTGTTTTCATCTGAGTGAGTGTGTATATTTTCGTGGCTGTGGGTGGTCCTATTTCAGCTGAGGAGGGCACTGGATTAGAGCTGGTGGTAGTGCTGTCAGGGTAAACAGCAAATTGTTGGTTCATCATGATTAATAAAGCCTCTCCCCACCCTCCCGGCTGTTCTGGGTACACAAGATTGAACATGTGTTGAGTCCTGTGATTAATACACACTGGGTCATGCCAGCTGTAGTTTTTAAAGATGTCATGTTTGAGGCTTGGTACTCTTGTGACATCAGTTTTTTTTTTTTTTTTTTTTTGCTGATTTTTCCAAAGATAACTTCACATTCGAGTTGTCTCAACATTACGCACTTTATTCCATCAACCAATTACCACACGCTATCAATTTTTCCAGCGATGTGAACAACAACTAAAGCAGTTAAAATGCAGCTTTTTCATTACACACTTGCCAATATTAGAATAACTGAATACTACTGTGTATAGTAAACACTTTGTAAAATGTGAACACTGCTGCTGAAGAAAGCAACTGCTGTAGAGTTTTAAAATAGATGTCTCCCGAGGATTACCGTGCATATTTTAAGAGGATGGGTGCTGTGGACCAGCCCAAAATAAATTGAAATTATACTGTTGACACACTATGGAAATGCATTTTATTCTTCTTGTCACTTCCTCTTCCTTTAAATGTCCACATCTCTTTCAATCATACAACAAGTCACATATTTTAGTACCAAAACAAGAGATTTACAGAGAATAGACCGTACTGCGCACAGCATTAGCTTCAGTCTAACCTGTGGAGATGCACTGACGTCTTTTTTTTCATCACATGCTTTACTACCCTCATTGGTAGATTCCTTTACTTTTCAGACATGCATTTCTTGGCTAAGACCATGAGCTAATTTGATAGTTTTATTAAGTGACATAAGTCTACATAAGATGAAAACATATATGGCACTACAACACTAAGCCCCTAACATTGTAAAATATAGCATTACAACTTTCTCTTCCTGGAACAAGAGGACTTGAAGTCATGAGCGGGGCCAGTAGTGAGAGTAAGGGAGGGGTTGAGTAGATATTTTGTAGCCAGCTAACTTTACGAGCAGTGCTTGGACATGTTGAAATACTCTGAGCAGGAGGTTTTGTTCTGAAAGGCCAGACGGTTCTCACACACACTGTGAGCTTAGCAGCCATTCACTGCACTAACACTAAGCACATGAGCAGGCAACTGGTCAAAAGCCACTTTGCAAACATTTAATCAACATGAGATGTGTGCGCATGCTGTCTCTTGGACAGTAAACACGAACATGTGCAAACGCACACAAATGTTTCGCAAAGCCTGTTCCCTGTAATGCACAGTGAACATACACACAGACCCCAAATGAGTTTATCATTCCCAGCGAAAGACACAGTGAAAATAAACATGTCAAGCCATCAAGCTATATGCATAATTAAGCACCGGTGAAATATTCAGCTTCTCTTACAGGAGATGTCCAAAATCCTAAGTATGTGCTGTAACTTGCCGTGCTTCAAAGACAACGCTATTAGAAAGGGAGAACTCAGATCACAAAATGTGCAAGGAGAAAAAGCAAGCAAATCAGGAGAGGTCATCTGCAGGGCAGGCGAGCTCAAACAGTGTGCTTTTCTTTCTCTGCTCTATTTCAACCCTCACCCTACCCATTACTTTGTATTCTTAAACGATCTCTCAAAGTCCACCAAGAAGCCGTGTCTTCAGTTCAAGCCATCTTTCTTCTTCCTCTTGATTTCTCTGCCCACTACCACAAACTCCATTACATCCTGCTTTCTCTCTCTTTGTTCTCGTTGCTGGCTTTCGTAACCCAGCTGGTAACCACATGAGCACGCTGAACGCCACCAGTAGCTGCAGTCACTTGGAAGCCTCGGCAGTACCTGGGGCATGCAGTCTTGGCTTAGCTTTACTCTCATTTCACTCCCAGCCCTGTGTTTTTCCCCTCTTTATCTGTCTCCTCCTATCTTTTGACCTCACCTCTTCCTTGTTCCAGCTGGCAGCTCGGGGATTTGGAAATGAAACAGTTCTATGGCCAGTCTTTTCCCAGTGAGACTCTGACCTAATGGTTGTTCAGAAACACTGTGACACTATGGATAATGAGGCTGACTTTGAGAAAAGTTATCCCAAGTTCAACTACCAGAAACACTCAAAAAAACGGCTGGTTAAATGTACTGTAACTGTTCTGTTTCATTAAGGATTTGATTTCTGGTTCGCATCGCTCAGAGCAGAACTTTCAACTGTCGTTCCAAGCAATGAGACTTCAAATTATTTGTCCAAATTTTGCGAAGCTCCCAGTTAATCTCTTGAAGAGCTGAGTCAAGGGTGCTGTGCGATTTTGTAGACCTGGCCGGTAGCCTAGTGGGCCCTCTGTTATGCCTCTTTGCAGCCTGGCAAACTTCTGTATTGAGTGATGAGTCAGACATGTGGGCAGTCAGGGAGGGTCAGAAATATAAAGAGCAGCCGAGGCACAGCAGTCATGTTGGCAACTCCACACAAGATCAAAAAGGCAGTCAGCTGCTGAACCCAGCAATCTCATCTCTCTTGTTTTGAAGTTAAGTTTGAAGCTGTTTTGATGATTTCATACTGACTAGCTGCTCCTTGCGCCTGGGAAATGCCTGCATGACTAATCATGAGATGGTGTGCAGCTCTTTAAGCTTGTTTTGCCGAAATAATCATTCATCTTTAGTCCATCGAACTGTGTCCTTCTCTAGATGGGAATGCTGATATCAAAGATTGCCTTGAACATCTGTTGCTTTGAGCAATGGTGTCCGACCTTTTTGACCTGTGACCTCTTGTCTTGTCAGATGTTGCATACATCTACCAGTTGTGACCAGCTCAACCACAAAAAGAAATGTACAAGAAAAAAAAAAAATCAAAGATTAGGCCAAATTCTGAACAAATAAACCTAGTTTTGTGCAGCAGTTGTTTTTCTCATCTCCTATCCTGTAAATGATCACTTCTTTGGCAGTTCTGGGCCCCTAGGTCACGAAGCACTGGCCTAGAGTAATTGCAGTAAGTGCAGAAGTCATGTCCTTTTCCTATTAATGTTGGGGCTCCACACTCAAACATAAACAGTCTACAGGCTGTTTCTAATTCCACTTACACTAACTGCAGGGTTATGTCATTTCAGCCAAGATGAAACATTTTTGTCCAGGACATTTACATTAATGAATCATTACAGTTTTTGTCTTGGACTTCACCTGAGGCAGGACACCTGTGCTGAGCTGGCCGTATATCTGTCTTTGCAGCACTGTGGACCAGTGAAATATGGCTGTTTATGGCTGTGTGGTTGGGTTGGAATTACACACCACTATGTTGGTCTCGACTGCTTTGCCACTTCTTAAGAAGTCCCAGGGTGATTTTACCAAGACCAGGCTGGATTATTGAGTGGTTACACTGTAACAGCAATATGACTGAAGGTCCAAAGGCTCAAGTTACTCACAGCTGAAAGCCTGTCCTCTACAGCGCAATAAAAGATGTTACTGCACTTATGAATGGCTCCTTTCATACGGTATGTTTGTTTTCTATTTCCTTTTTTAATGCTGTCAAATACATGTACATGGCCTTTATTGGGTTAGGTCAAATAACCCATCAATATTTCTGCTACATCCTGTTTTCAATTCGCCCATCATTGCCAACACTTATCTCTTTCACTGAGTGCTCCTGAGGGGAATGTAGCTTTCATAAAGAAACATGAAACTCAGATTTCCTTTCACTTGCATCGTGCGTATTTCTCTCTTTTTACAGTGATCAGAGCTCCATGTGGTGGAGCAAAGCAGCCTGTCTGAATGTTTGCTTGTCTCTGTGTTTGTTTGTGTACTCAGCGTGGTAGCGCGGTAGCTGTTGACTGGATGTGTCTTATCAGATTGTTGGGTGGATGGAGATGAAAGCTGACCCCAGTCCCCTCTGAGCCAGCAGACCATAGTCTTGTGGAGATGTGGCCCATTGCTAATAGCGGGCTGGAAGCCTCTTTAAAATTGAGATTTCCAAAATGCTGTGCACACACACACACATATATATATATACACAAACATACATATGCACATTTCCACATTTCCACAGTGAAACAGTGTCCTCATTTAGCAGATGTAAGCAGTTTTGGTTGGAGTATGCACTGCTGACCAAGGTTACATTTACACTTCTTGGAGAGATCAAGCCTAAACGTTAAAATTTAGGTGTTGCCTGAGTCCCTATTTGTGGTGACAAAACAGACCAGCTGTAGACTACCTCATCAAGTACTCTGGGCAGTCTTCTGGGTTCAGCCCAGCCTGCCTTGGTATGCTCTCCAGGTCATTGTGACCCAGGCCAACCCTGAGCAGAGGCAGGGAGCTGGAACACAGACTGAGCAAGAGGGAGGGCAGTGAGTTTAAAGAGAGAAAAACAGGAATGGGAAAATGATCTATGACTAGGCACAGTGATTCACTTAGCATGCGCATACACTTACAGGTAATCACACACTGTGATTACCCTGTTCCCAGGAGGTGTTTGATACTCATCATTAGGGCTATTCTACCCTTCTATTTCTATTTCCGTCTGCAGGCTAGGTGATGTCTACAATATCTAGTTTGGCTCATCATTAGCCCATTATAGGCCCACATACAGCCAAGCATGTTTCATTTCAATGCTACTCCAGGCTAATGAACAGGTATCGATTTATCTAACAATCACAGCAACTGCAAAGAGCTGAATTAATTTGGTGTAAGTGACTCGCTCTTGCCAACAAACTGCTCTTCACATTCTCTCTCTATCTCTTTGACACACACACACACACACACACACACACACACACACACACACACACATACAGTCTCTCGCTCTCTATTTCTCTAATCCCGGCCTTTGAAATCCTGACATTAGCAAATTAGAGCAAAGTTGCAGCACAGTGTAATGTACGTACCCTCAGATCCATGTACTCTACGTACTTAGTTCTGCCTCCAAACATTCACATAGTAGAAATAATACAAAATATAAATTACTGTAACTGGGCAACGTTTCAATACAGTACAAAGACAATATTTTAAGACTTGGTTGCTGGTCTGTCAGGGAAGTAAAATATGCTTCCACACTGCACCCATGTGGCCAATATTGTGTACTGAAAGTCTATTGCATCCACTCTTAGAGACCAATATGCTTTCACAGCATTAGTTCATGTTAAGCTTGTATTTTAAGGGTAAGATATGGCTCTCACAAAGCTCACAGGCACATGTTTCTGATATCAAATTCAAACAAACCTTGACTGGTTCACTAAGCCTCCTTGATAAGCTCAACCTCACAATGTTCCAGTCTCCGTCTTGGGCTTTGGCAGATTTGTGCATCACTTGTGGCATTGAAACTTGTTACAGCTGAGGGGTGTGCAGACTTTTGACCAGGTGTGTCTGAGTCAAACACATTTTTACACACAATTCAGTTTTATTCAATTAAATGTAATTCACCTCACATCAAATCAGTTCACTTAAAGAACCTATTTGTGAAACTGTTACATGATCATAGTGCCCTTCTACTTATCATTACAGTGACATTAGTCTGCTGTACAGTGGTCTAATATTTTGCACAAAAAGGATGCAATGCAGAGGTGGCCATGTCCATCCTCTGAAAGCGGATTTGGATTCAGCAGGCATGCTGAAGCTACATTACACCAAGTAACAAACATCAAACCTCTGAAATTGAAATTTACAACTTTTTATTTTCAGCTAATTAAACACACTTTCTGCATAGGAAGTGAGGGAGAGCTGCTACCCACTACCAACTGCAAATCAACGTGTCTACTCGGTTACATGAGAGTTAAACAAATTACACAGTGAAGGGCTTCCATTTGCCTGTCTCTACTGCTGGAGACAAATGGAAAAATACAATATGGGTATAGCATTTAAAGCTTTAATAGTCTCTGGTGGCAGTTACATAGATTACAGCTGTAATTGGCCCGTGGTTTGCTTTGAGGACATTCCCAGGCCTGACTGTCCCGACTGTGTCTATCACTGGGTGTAACTGTTCCCCACCTCTCTGTGTCGCCTGAGCCGATGTACCAGCAGACGCACTGCAGGCTGACTCAACAGACCACACAGACTTCTGGGAAAAGACCATGCAGCTCCATTAGATTGGAGAAACAAGAACAAGTCATACTAGTCTTGCCCACACAAGCAAATCACATGCAGACAAGCATCATTTCCTGACAAAGACAGCGTTTTTTTCTCTTTACACATGCCCCCACACACTCGCTCACACGCACATTCTCCTTTCTGCGTTCCTCACAAACATGCACAAATGGCCTCTTTTGTGTTTGGATTGTCAGATTCCCATACACACGTGTGCCTTTAAAATGATTCTTAATGAGAAAATGTCACAAGTCAAAAGAGGATGTGTAATTTTCTGCTACTCTTTGCAATAATCATGGCTGACAGTGAACCCACTGCAAGAGCTGAATTTAATTAGAGCACACAGCTGCTCTGTGAATTTAAAACTAGAAATGGTTAACCCTTTTAGACCTAAGCACAAAAGAGGCCATCTGGGCTTGAATGTTTGACTGTAAAATAGTGATACATCGTTTTTCCCTGTATGTGAATTACCGAACCTGCACTTACATAACTAAAGCACAAACAAGCCAGGTGACCAAGATTTTTAATTTGTTTCTTATCAAACACCAGTACAGATCGAGTTTGCTCTCAGTAAAGCGGTGCTGCACTAATGTCTCAAACACATTCTGAAACCTCATAACCTCTTGTGTAAACCGATTAAGCATTTACCTAAATCAATGACATTCATCTGCCAGTAGGTGGCAGTATTACACAATTTTAATTCTACAAAGTTCCAGCAGACAACTCAGTGATTTTAAGAATACTGTGTGTATGTATTCAGAGCAAAGAGATACAGGATGTATGTATGAGAAGGGATTTACTTAAAAAAAAAAAAAGATAAAGAAAGAACAGTACAGAAACCAACAAAGCAAGCATTAGATGGAGCATGTGAATGGAGGAGGGAGGGAGAGAGAGAAAAGGAAAAGAAAGATAAGCATTACAAAACCTAGAGCGACGAATCTATCTCTTCCAACCACATGCCAGCATGCCGAGGAGGGCATGGATAACTGAGGTTAGAGGTCTGGGGGGAGCGGGGGGGGCAGTTGGTGTGTGGAAGGCAGACAAGGGCAGGCAGGGGCAGAGCCAGGAGAGTAAACTATGCCCCGGAGCACAGACGGGTGGAGTGGACCATGATCCTCTGGTGTGGTACGACCACCTGTTTGTCTGTCTGTCTGTCTGTCTGATCCACGCCAGAATGGTGTGATCTTGCGCTTAGGGTTGACGGCTCCAGCGTTAACTAAAAACCAGTCAAAGGTTTTCACATGGATAAAACTAAATGATTGATGTTTTTATGCTCTTATGTCAAATCTGTATGGACCAGCTGGTTTTGCAATCACAGAATGGCTCAATGTGTACAAAGTGTATCATAAACAGGTCCAAACGGAGAGAGGGCGGCATAATGTCACATCTGGACCGTACTGTATACGCCGCCTGTGTAAGCAAAGAGCGCTCGGTGCAAACAGTCCACTTTCAGCTCAATCGTACAGTGCGCTTGACTCAAGGCAACAAACATTCTCAGACACACTCCCATAGAAAGTGGAGAGGGCTTGCGAGGGTGTTGAGTGAGGGGGTCAGGGATCAGACTCTCTGCTGCTGCAAAGGGCACGTGGGAGAACAACTCACACTCATCCTCTGCCATGAACACATGTGCCCACACAAGACACACACGGACGACCACACAGAACATTTATATGCTCATATAGAATCAGTATATAGACATACCCCCCACACACTCACACACAAGCAGAAATACAGCCATGTACACTCACTATGGACATTTGAGAGCACATTGTAGATAGACAGATAGGGAGGTGGTCCTTACTTCAGCTACTCGACACCAGAATAACATACATAGGATTATACTGCAGTGATGTGCAAACTGCTGCTAAGGTCAGGGAGTAAGAGAGAGTGACTGTATGCAGGCAGAGAAAAGAAGGGCAAAGGTTATGCAGCTATTATCTAAATGAAGTCAGACAGATGGTACCATTGACAAACACATGGCCAAAATGGCTTTCTTGGCAGTAATCCCAGCCATAACTATCATGTTTGTCATGATCAGGCTTATCTGTCAATCAGGCACAGGTTGGAAATTGGGCACATCATCAGTAAGCTGAATCTGAGCAGTCTGGGTTTGGGCTAAGACGCTGAGGGAATTTGTCTCTAGAGTGGCGAGACATTGGCGGCATCACTTTTTATTAGATTATTCTCTTTTCTGTATGTTCTGAAGTCTTATGCTGTTCCAAAAAATTGCAAAGCGTCTTAAGAGCATTTGTGATTTTGCCAGGAATCTCTTTGAAAGGGATTATTTATGGAGCTGGTGATAGCTTGAAGCCATAAGAAAGTCACATTATGTTGGTGGCCTTGTCATCACTTTCAAGAAATGCCATCAACCATTTATGCACTTCCCCTGCTGTCTTCTGCCTTACTTTGTCATCTGCTGTCTGGTTCAAATCTAGAGTTGCATTTGTTGAAGTCACAAACGCTTTGCAGATATACCAGACTACTGCTCTCCGCTTGGTGTCGCCTTCCTTTCATGGACAACACAATGTCAGTCTTTTCAAATGAATTCTAAACTGTCAGTTTTTTTACCATTCAATTATCAACTTAGTAGTTTTCAGTGTTTTTGCTATAGCCTTGGGTGGAGGTGTTATGTTAAACAGGCATCAATACATTTTTAAAATAATGAATTAATTTACGTCTTTCCTCATTAATGAAATGCTAATGTTAGCTGTTGTCTAACGGTACTTAATGAGTTATCAAATATGCTGTTTTACCTTGAGCTATGGCCCAATGCCCCCCCCCCGGAATTTCATTATCCACATTCTGCTCTGCTGCTGATCTGTAGGGACGCGGTGAAACGATGACAATTTGTCAGATTCTCCACGTTTATACGATTTCTGTGCATCATCACTTTGCCTTCATTCTGCAGCTCCTCCGCGTGGAGGCCGCATTCCCAGCACCACTCAGGGGGGCTCCAGCGAGCGAGCAACGACACCATACCCACCCGGAATTCTAGGAACGTTTTCCCTGTGGTTTCAGGTTACCGCATACACACACAGCACAGATCACAGCCACACACACAGACACATACGAACACACACACCCTCCACAGTAGTGTACTGTACTTTTGTTGTTTGTACAGAGTTGGTTTTGTTAGCTTTCCCTCTCTCCTCCCATGCCTGTCATTCACTTTAATTCTAAACTCACATCGGGTTGGGCAACAACTTGGACTAATGCTAAAACTTACAATTGGATTCGAACCAGGCGTTTTGTTCAGAATCTCACTCTGATGATAAATACCACATACTGAAAACTTAAACTTGTACACACATTCACACTAAACCTCTACAGGGAATCTAGCCAGTTCTCCCTATGGGCCCCAAATTCAGACTTACAGGTATATATTACATCAACAAAATTCAGCTCACATTCAGGCAAAAACGTACACTCAATCAAGCTCAGACTTTCATTTGTAAAGTCTTGTGTATCCCCCAGGAAAAAGGATAACAGTGTCCCAAAAATAGTCACAACAGAGAGCGGTTCAGCTCTGCAAGTCAGATGCAATCATGTTTGTGTGAGTGTTGATGTGTGTTGGGTGTGTGTAGAGAGTGTGCGCTTTCTATGGCACACAGAAATAGTGTGAGGGTCTCTAAGGCCATAATCCCGAGTCCGCACGGCTACAGTACGAGCTGCGTGTTTGGATCAAAGCAGAGGTTTGAAAGTGGATTTTCTCTGCCTTTGAAGAGTGTGAAAATGCACACCGAACTGAATGAGTCATTAAGAGTGTGTTACTGATATGGCAAGAGTCAAAGATATGAGGCCTTTCTCACACAGTGCCACGGGCTGTATGACCCCAGAACTAGTTCATTTATTTTTTTTTGATTTGTTTTGTTTTAGCTGCACTAAAAGTCACACTTAACCACTTCAGAAGTGGCAAATGTGTGCTTTACTTTGGGAGGCACTTTGAGGTTTGGGTTATGTACCACCACTCAAATCCCCCCCCTTTTGGAAATTAAGGTCAGAAGAGGTTGGAAAATGTGATGTATTATGTAATATTTGATTTTGTATGCTATGTGATAAAAATTGGTAATTAAACTGAAATTCCTGTATAAAGTCCATTAGGAACTAGAACTAATTACACATATTTCATCATATGAATATGAATATGAGAGAGAGAGAGAGAGAGAGAGAGGGAGAGAGGGGGGGGGGGGAGAGAGAGAGAGAGAGAGAGAGAGAGAGGAAGAGAGAGAGAGGGAGGGGGAGAGAGAGAGAGAGAGAGAGAGAGAGAGAGAGAGAGAGAGAGAGAGAGAGGGTAAAGGCAGGTGTCGATTATGCTCTGGAGTGTGTGTGTGTGTGTGTGTGTGTGTGTGTGTGTGTGTGTGTGTGTGTGTGTCAGCTGGTGTCATGTAGGGCAAAGTGTTTCAGTTAGACTGCAAGCTTATTTAAAGCAGCAGTTGGAGCTTCAGTCTAAAACTAGCGAGCTAACTAGCTAAAAGCCATATGCCTTACAATCAAACAGCAGCCTGGGATGCATCTAACACCTGAGCAGCTAACTTACAAACTGATGTGTTTCGGCACACGCTGACTCGACCCTGGGTCTTTATGCTGTTGTTTGCATGTGAAATTGACACCATCACTAGAGCTGACACCCTCTGCAAAGCTGCATTCTTAATCATTTAACCTGTGTTTTTCAGCAGGTAACAATAAGATGAAATGAACATTCCAACAATAAAATGACAAAAGAAAAATATTGGCTTTGAAGTGTTCAATATAATCTGATAATTAAAAAAGACTAAAATGGCAACAGTTTTCATTGACTAAAGCTGTTTATTTTCAGATAAAATGAGAGACTTTGCATGCCCAGACTTTATGAGATGGACTCAAAACTGTAAGACTGAATAAAAAAGTAGGCATAAAAATGAACACTATTAGAAACCAGACTGTTGACACAAGCAGAGACAGCTCTAACATTGCGACACCATGATAAGCATTACAGAGCATTTGCCAAGAAACAACAGGCACTTCGTTGCATAGCTGTGGCGTCTTCCAAGAGCAATTTTATGACACAAGATAAAATTGCCTCTAAAATGCAGGGTTCGTCCTGGAGGACTCATCCTTGACTTTTTTTTTCTTTTGCACGTAATATTTTGGGCGGTACAGCGATTATGTGCGCAATTGCATATAATCAGTGGCGCTGACATGAAGGAGGACACATATTTTCGGGTTTTGTCCTTTTGTTCGCTGGCATGGTGCATCAAAGTGCATGTCTGAGATACAGAAATGCTCGAGAGGCTAACACAACCCTCTCAAACACACACAGACATACACAGACCACACAGACCACTATTGGCTGGCACCCAGACACGCTAGCAGTGAGGACTTCAAACAGGCTCATAGAGGCAATTAAGCCACAAAGACAGAGGGCTCTCCTAAAGCCACTGCTTCCTGCTGCCACTGACCTACATCCCTCATTTTTTCCTTTATCCATCCATCAGGTCATCTCTTCTTCTATCCATTGTTTCCTCATCCACACTTCCCACTCCCCTGCAAGTCTACCCCTCTATTTCTCATCCTCTTCTCTTGCTATGAGTTTGATGCCTTGCCAATAGGCAAGCACAGAGGTTAGCGGGTACACTATGACCACCTCGCCTAGTAGGAACTGCTCCAGTAAAACATGCCAGTCTATTGTGGCGCTTTAATTATATTAGCTCAACCCACTCCACCGGCTGGACACACAACAGAAGGGAGGGGCTGTAAATCTGTGTCCCTTCCATAAAAGTGATGACAGCAAGACTGAAAGAAGTTGGAAGGAAAACTCACAAATATACAATGAGCACAAGGCACACTATAAAACCAAAACTTGAGCGGGCCGAAACGCATAAACGCTCTTCAGTCAGACGCATGTGAAGGCCCAAATGGGCAAATAATTGGACAGTGAGGCCAATAAAATCATATGTGCATACTATCTTCTGACACTTTACTCCTAGCACAGCTAGAAAAACCAGAACTCCAAACTCTCACAATCCAAGCACTTCAGCAGAGAATAACTAACTCAGTTGCTGCAATATGATCGTTGTTGTTTTCCCTTTCTCTCTCCCTCTCTCTCTATCTCTCTCTCTCTCACACACACACACACACACACACACACACACACAACACAACACAAAGATATAGATGCAAAAAGTCGAAGCAATGTAGTAATGTAGAGCAGGTCATGCTGAGGTCCCAGGCAGCAGCCCAGGGTTATGGGAAAGGGATGGGCCACTAAATCAGAGCTAAGGAGACATAGAAGAGAGGGATTGTGGGAGGGACGGAAGAAGGACTGAGAGGTTTGTCACGGACACCAAATGCAAATGGAAGAGGTGAAAGGGTGGGTGCAAGAGAAAAAAAAATTGAATTAAGTCTATGGCTGTTCATTATTTCTCTGAAGTCGACTGTTCTCATGACTCTACTGTGCCACCATTCATGTCTGTCCACATTTCAAGAAACAATGCGCACACTTAACACACTGAACTGACGTCTGCTGGTGTTTTGCTGCTACAACAAAAGCCCTTAGCGACACGTACACCGCACACATAAACACACAGCAGGGAATGTCCTTCCTCTGCATATAGTAATTAATTTATTGTCCCCTCTGCTAGGATTTCATTATCCAATTCCCTTGCATTTTTCCAACTGAGCTCCTCTGACCCAAGAGACTGACACGGAGAAGGCAAGGAGGAAGAAAAAAAAGCAAAAAACTAGGAGTTGATGGGACAGGAAGAAGGAGAGAAAGTGAGTGTGAGGGGTGAGGGCTTTGCCCGCTGCAGAGCTCTCCCCGCCTCTCCCTGCAATAACAGAATGGATTCCAGATGTCAAAATGATAAACAAATGGATTGTCATAACCGTGTAAAAATGCAAGGCATTCAGAAGCACTCGCACTGCTGTATTGTCTGTGGTCCTTCCCCTTGAGCTAATCTGAAACTTTAGAGTCATCCCTGAAGTATAGTGATGAGTTATTCGTTTTCCACTCCTGTTTAAGAACATACGCACATATGCACATGCGCTACACACCCACATGTGCATACACGCACTCGAGCTCATCCCTTTTCCTCCCTGCTGAATACACACTGCCTGTATACAGTGTGTAAATCAGCTCCACACAAAGTGAATCCCTGATGAAGAGCCAGAATCCATCTAAATCATCTCTTAACACATGCACTGCAGAGTTAAGGAAAGTTCAAACAGGAAGACTTCTTCATTCACTCTCCACTCTTCCCTTTTCTTCTTTTTATTATACCATCAGCTTAGAATGCAAGTGGCGGCTCCTTCCAATTTCAGATCATTTAATCAAGTAAATCTGACGTTACAGCCAGACCAAATGCGGCAAGTCCACCACGCACAAGCAGTGCCAAAACAGAATCACATGCTTGTGGGTAGAACCATATTTTCGTACATCCAAATGCTGTTTCTGGTTGTTGCAGTTCAGATTCATTGGTGAAACAGATCACTGCATGAGCTGAAGTCCATGCTGCAATCTTCATTTAGATTAAAAACACAACAGACAGCTGTGATTGGTTAGCACGCCATTAGTTTTCACCCTTTCCACGTTGCAATTTACTCATTTAAACTGTGGCCTTCGCTCAGCCTTTTGCCACCTGCTGTGCACCTGATTTGCTGCTTCTCATAAAAAATAAAATAACGGATAGAGGTGACTACACCTAGGTTGCTGCATTCAGTCCGGCTTTACCCTGGAGTTACCTCTGCTCTTAATAATTGATTGGTTCCTGACAGGAACAAATCAAATATTTTCTCTTTATTTGCCATCCATACCCAATTATATTGGGTCAGGTTATGTTGGAGACATTTAACAGTAAGTTGTTGTCTAATGAAACTGCCTCTTGTGTTTTCAGTTGAGGGGCTAATCAAGGTCTTTATGATGCCATAACAGTGGTTACAGCCTGCAGCATTGTTTCATAATCTGCACATTCTATCTACTACACTAAGTATGTCTCAAAACCTCCCCAAAAAAGGCGAGAAAAAACAGCAATGGTAATTAATTGAAGTGTGAAGAGACAGCAATGAATTATGTCAGTCTGTGATAAGACCACCACAATAGATGCACAGTAACTGGCTAATCTAAATAAAGAATGTGGTCATTTCGGTTGATCTTATCTTTCCGGAAAAGATGGTGCAAAGTATTCACACATGTGATGCTGTAAATGTTCAGAGATGTTTGAACACATGCCAACATGCACTTTCGGTTGTAAGTACATATGCTTGCCCTCCGCTCGCCCCTCTGTCATCAGATGCTGAATAAAGAAAGGAAGGGAATTTCAATCCCCGCTCCCTTTGATGTGCTTTGAAGTATTACTACATACGAGTGTGTGTGTGTTTTCTCACATATGAATGTGTGTCTCCTTGCCTGTGCACAGGGTGCTTCTGACTGAATGAATAGCCCCTCCAGCTGTTGAACAATATGGATCCAGTGTGTGGATTGATATGTGAGTGTGTGTCCTGAGTCCTGAGGCCCGCCAAGCCCTCGGAGGCTTTGCGAGCCCACCACACAGGAAGTAAGACTATGACATACTGTGGACTAACACCACAGCGGCTTTGCGTGTCCATTTTTGAGCATTTGTGTCTTCATCGTTGTGTACTTCTTCTCGTCTCCGCTCATATTTTCTCATCTTTGGCTCTCACTATTTACCCCTCTCTCATCTCCTTTGCTGTTCTCATGCGACTTTCCCAGGCATGGTGGCAGTAGTAGTGGCAGCGATGTCCAAGTCTTTCCCATGCAGCCTCATAGGAGGGTCTTTGTTTCCCCTCCAGGCTTTGGGGGTCCCCACGGCAGGGCTGTGCCCCACTCCACTGACTCCACAATGGGTCTTTATGCTGCCAAGCCCCCCCTCCCTACATCACTCCATCATGCTTCCCTCCTCAGGGGCACAGGGAGGCACAGGGGGCACCACGGCACCAAAACGCCAACCCTTTTCATGCCCTGTCCTTTTCCTCTCTCTCTCTCTCTCTTCCTCTCTCTCTAATACGTGCCAGCCGAGTCAGATACAGTGAGAGACGTTGCTGAACAGCCACAGGCCCATCTGAGCAGTTTATGAGTTGTGCCAAATGTTTCAGTAGGGTACTGTTTTCTTATTCAACCTAAGATCACTTGACACCACAAGCAACGACCTGGCTCTCACCGGGGAGTGTGTGATCACACACTGCTACAACCCATTAGCGCAGTTGTTGAAAAATCAGTGCCTTTGGTTAGAAAAAGTGTAAGAACTGGCTTTAAACACAGACAAAGAAGCCGTATCTCGACAAGATTAGAGACTTGTGGTGTTTGTAGTGCTGAGTAGCTGCCTCGCCCTGTGTTTACTCATTCATATGCTCCTGATCATGGACCTGGCACACATGCACATTGGCTGCCTACTGCACGTTATGTGCTGACACACTGTCACAGGCCCTGATTAATGGGTGGTCTGCTCAATATCTCTCAGTCATTGGCAGGTCCTCTGCTGTTGGGAAGGGTAGGAGAGTGTCAGGCCAGGAAGTGAGGATGAGAAAGGAGATCTAAACTAATACAATGATGAGATTTTGAGAGATGGCTTTTTTAAAACTAACTAAAGTGCAATTTATTCATGAAACTCTCAGACAAAATGCTTTTGGCAACCACTGAGGATAATAAAAGGGGCTTTTTGAAATCTGAGACATCTGTTGATGTGCCTAATGTCTTCCCATGTACTCATGTACAGCATAATCTATGATAAATCCAAGCAAAGCGGACAAGGGCCAAAGGACCTGACAAACACTCATAGAGTGGATCATGGGGAAAAGGCATCTGTGGACCTCTGTTTTCCGCTGTCAGGGCCAATACTGACATTGCCAAAAGCGGAGGTTGCCACGGTAACAGGAGCCAGTTTAGGGCCACCGCAGAAGAAGGAGAGCATAACCTTGTCATAACTGTGGACTGAACTTCGAGAGCATTTAAGAAACTGCTCCAGCGGGGGAATCAGTTGCAGACGCTCTCTGGCTCAGTAATCTGCATCAATTCTCTGTTCTTTTCATGCTGACTAAGAAAGCACACAACCACACACACACACACACACACACACACACACACACACACAGAAGACAACAGAGAGTAAGTACTTCTGTCTCTGAGAGATGCACCCAAAACCATAAGCAAGAAAAGGGTTCCAGGGCCACACCTATAAATCAGCACAAATAAAAAACCCATAAATATGTGAAAGAGAGAAAGGCACAGATAACAACTTATTAACTCTCATACAAAGGAGGGGAGAGCCAAGCAACTATTTGTTCTGCCTGCATTCACTCGATGTGGAGATGGATTTAATGACTTCCTTATTTCCACATTGATTAACAACAGCCAGCCACGCTGACTCAAAGACTGACAGCATCCTGCACAAGCACGCAGAAAAACGTGCAGAGGGTCAGAATGTATTGAAAAGTCATCCTTCTGAAAGCAAGGTATTGGAGATATTACTCTATTACATCCTAACTGGATGAGCTATTTTGAAAAAGGATGCATACAAGCCAGCGTGTAGTGTCATTAGGAGAACATGAAAGTTCTCATCCACAAACTGCCCAAAATAAAAAAAGTGCTAATGCAGCAACCGGCCGTAGCAAAGTCGTGAAGCAAGATACAAAACATTGCCTACTCATGTGGAACTCTCACAGCAGTGCAAGTCTAAATACCAAAGTGAATCAATGCTTTTATTAAATCTGAAAAGAACAATGGATTTTGGGCGTATACATCAATAAGGGGTCATCTGAAGGGAACGATAACCTAAGATTTTTATCTCACATTCTAGTTGTGTCCACAGCAGTGTTGAGCAAAACAAATCAGATTCTCTGTGAAGTCTGGTTTGTTTTTTAAAGTGACATCAGCAATGTAATTGTCCAAGAGGGACAATTTATCACATCTTTATTGACCACAATCTAAAGACCTGTTAAAATTTATAAGGAATGGGGGGGGGGGTCTCTTACCTCTCCACAACATCATCTCCGCTCCAGCACGTGGAGTCGTCCACTACATTCTCCCCTTCGCACAGCATCTCCGGCAATGCTGCAAAGAAAGACTTGTAGCGCTGCAGGTACATCAAGAACTCCCTAAGAAACACAGACACATGGGGAAAGGCCACAGAGCGATTTGAGCATACAACTGAGGAATGCAATGCATGATTGTGGCCACAAGTTTGGTGTGGTTGGTGGACGTAATTGCAAATACACTGGTACCATACCACAGACGGCAAACAGTATTTCCATTCCATGCATGCGATAAATACACGTGATGAATTTGATGGCGGCAGAAAATGAGTGAATGTGACCGCTTCACTGAGTCAGCACATTTTTCTCAATTAGGCTGGCAGTAAAGTGCTTGCTTCACAAGATTGGCTAACACATGTCATCGATATAGACACTGTCATCTTGAGCAAAACAATGGCTTAGTATTTTGATTGGACACACATTGTCGCCACCCGTGAGGCAGAGCGAGAATGAGCAGGGGTCATGAGAGGTTATGTGCTGAGTCAGTCAGCGTTGGGAGTCACTGTTGAAGAACAATAGGTGAAATGAATACGGATGATTTTGTAAGACATAAAAAAAAAAAGCACCCAGAAGACAAGGGTAGTCAAGTGTAAACAAAATGTCACAGGTGTCACAATATGAGCTGTCATTGCTCGATAAAGTGTGTGAGGGATTGAGTGAAGTAAGATGCTTGTGTTCATGCTTACCTAGAGAGTGTTCTCAGACTATGTTTATTGTTCTTGGAGGGTTTCAGGGGGAGCGAGCTGGGAATGATGGGAGTTGGAGTCCAGGGGATATTGTTGCAAGCAAGGAGGATGCAGGGATGTGAAAGGGGGCGGGGGGGGGGGGGAGAGAAAAAAAGAAACAAAAGGATGACATGACAGGACACGTGGGGAGGAGGGAGAAAAGACAGTCAGTTGACCCTGGAAGAGAGTGATTATTCATGCACATGCAGAGACCACGCACCAAATAAATCAATAACCATTTTTCCTCCACACCACACCGACAATTAAAACAGATACTGCTATTGAATGATATGTTAAGTCAGAAAACAAACACACAAGCAAACATTCGCACATGTGTAAGTGGTTAAATATCCACAGGAAAGCCAAAGAAAGTTCTGCTGAGCTCCTCAGTTCATACTTTTTCCCATTAAAACGAAATATAAATGTTGCTTTACTCTATCATGTTTCAGATTTTTCAGCAATACACTGTTCTCCCTTTACTGCAGTGGGTGCTGCCATGTCTCTGAAGTGGTCAGCGCTCACATGTGCTCTGGTCAGGGTTGGCAGCAGGCAGGGAGCTGGATTGCGTTGCCATGAATGGCGGTGGCAGTGCCAGGCCAGACCTGTCAGCTAGGCTGGCATCAGTGCAGTGATTCATGGTTTGGGACAAGGTCAGGCAGGCAGTGCTGCAAGTGTGTGTTTTGTGTGCGTGTTTCTGTGTGTGATGCTATTTAAGCTGAGGCCGGCTGGTGTGCAGAGTTGGTGGTATGGCTGTCTGGGTAAACAGGAAATTGTTGGTCCGTCAAGATTAATCTTACCCACACTCCCCCTCTCCTGGCACATGGCTGCCAGCTGCTGTGGGCATGGGATGACTGCCTCAGAGGCCAGGTGGAGGGCATGGACTTGTAGGCTAGTGTGTGTGTATGTGTGTGTGTGTGTAACCATATGAAGAAAGACAGAAGTGATGGCAGCTGAGAATAGACATTGGCCATCCCCTCAGGCTGACTGTTTTTCCTTTAATTTAAATTTCCAACTAGCTAAACACATATCAGTGCAGTTACTTAACAAGAAAAAAAGCTGCAGCTGAATATCTGCCAGAAATAAAAGAGGTGATTTAAAAAAGGTAACAGTAAGCTTTGTCCTACCTCCGCAAGTGGGCTAACTGCCCAAGCCACTGCTCTGGTAGAGGCTTAGAGGGGACAGCAGATGGAAGAAGAGAAGACGAGGTCACGGTAGAGGTTGTGACCTCTGGGCTGGTGGGTTGCATGCTTGTAGGTTCCCCAGTAGACAGGCCACACACCTTGTCCACCTGTGGGGATGATAGAGCAAACACACACACACCTGTTCAGCTTGGAAAACATATAACAGCATGGGCAGAGCTGCAGGGCGACTTCCATAAACTGCCAATTGGCACCTGCACAGCTGAAAGCATATAAACGCAAATGGGTTATTCAAAGTGAACGCCTTTTTTTTTTTTTTTTTTTTTTTTTTTAGAAGCCGTCAATTTCAAATGGAGAGTGCCTACATTTCAATGAATGATTGCAGGGTGAAGAGAGGCGAAGAGAATTATGGAACGGAGAACTTCAGAGTAACAGACAACATGGGAAAACGGTGGGCGTGAAGTGAGGGATGTGATGAAAGAAAATGGTGTGATGAGTGAGTTACTGCCAGGAGGGCTGACAGTAAATGTAGAACATTCCACTACCTCATGGGGGCGAGTGCACGTGTGCGCTGTTGGCAGCGATGGCAGGTATCTCCAGTGGGCTATTAAAGCCAGCACTGGAGAGGACGAGACGGCGGGGTCATGAGAATGAAGGGGCGTGTGCTTCAAACCGAGAGGTAAAATCAATGACAACTCATTGGCTTAAAAGCCTCGGGGCCAGTGTTATTAAGTGGTCCTCAATTAGCCAGAGAGACATAGTGTAATGGTCTCTTGCATGCTGGACTGAGTAACTCGAGTGATCAATGCATATACAGTGCTTTGTCTGGAGGGATGACTCATTCCGCCGTGTAAGGGTGTCCAACAGGTCCACGTAACGTTGAGCAGCACTACTTATTCAACACTGATTTAGAAAAAGCGAGGCAAGAGGCAGCCAGAATGATTCAGTCAGACATGCGTACAGTAAAGCACACCTCGACGTTTCCCAGAACAGACGGATGATTGTGCCGCTTCCTCGACTGAGAATACTCTTTTATCATTGCCTTCACCGTTATGAACCGGGGCCAAATTACGTTTGTTTTGAAATCACAAGTTGAAAGAGTGCAATTTTCAAGTGTTTAGTAACCACACAGTGGGGAGTAAAATGACTGACAATAAAAAAAAGGATGAGAAATTTGTCAGGCTTCTATTTAACAATAGTGATCAACTCTGACACTAATCCTGCGGATACACTCTGGATATGCTCGTAAAAACATCAAAGCAAGCTTTTCTCATGCCGTCAGACACAGTGCCACAGAAATGCAAGCATTCAGGGCCGCCTGCGAGGAGCCCAAAACAATGGAACGCACAAACAAATATATAAACTACATTTGGGAAGGAACTGGCGAGCATCTGTGTTTAAATGGTTGGTTGAAGGGGTGTGTCTACATGCTGGGAAGAGTTTGGATAAGTAAGTCTGGAAGCAGCTGAAATATGTGTTAACGGTCACAAAAAAAGTATCTTACCAGCCAGCTAAAAATACACTTTCCCTCCCGGGTGAGACGGATCCGTCATCTCGTGTGCCTTATAAATAGAGTTTGAATGGAAGTTTTCACATAACAGCGAGCGATTCCTGAGCAGCGTGGTTGTCAGTGGCTCAGGATTCCAAAAGATGATTTCTAACAGCATAACCAACTACCTGAACATCTTTCAACTTCATCGCACTGTTTGCACTTCGTTCCTCACTCTGGCCTTTCTCTCCTACTTTAGCTTAACGACATTTTGGTCTTAAATCCTCTGTTGAGGCAGACGCTGTGCACGGGCAAGGTTGTTTTATTGCATTAACCTTAACTCCCTCTGGACCAATAAAACACGCTCACATGTGGCCGAGCGGCTCACAGCCACACATGCACATGCAAACGTGCCACACACACACACACACATTACATTGTGGCGGTGAGAAGAGATAGGACGTAGCAACTGTTTGGGCCGCGCGGCCTATCAACACGCTAAACCAATTGCTCCGTGCATGTGCTGCAATGCCTCTGCAGACAATTAATGCTCAATTCATTTGCATACCGTCTGCACAACATGACGTGTTCAGACATTTATTAGAGCACTCGTAAAACTTCAAACCTGTAAAATGGACTTTTTTATGAAGCAATGTTTGCCAAATTAAGAGTATCCAAGCAAGGGTAATGGGTAATATTCTAAAATTAACAGCGTAGTTTCTATTTTGTTGATTAGGCTGGAGCTTTCAACTTGCTCAGTCCAGGATTATCAACACTTGCGAGTACACTAGTGTTTGCAGCAACAAATAAAATGACTCAGTAAAACACTGTTTATTCCAAGACACCGTAAGGCCATAAACGTCAAGGCTGATTCATTTTACCCTGCAAACCTGCTTAAACCCGTTTATAAACTACATGTAGAAATACTTGAGGTACTTGGCCTGTACAGCTGATGCGGATGATGAGAACCACAGGCCTCTTCATTAAGTGGCAAAAAATAGATTTCTAATCAATAAATTCCAGAGCTTCTAAGCACATATTTCAGACAGCATACAGTCCCATGACATCAGGTCCAGACTGCAGTGTTTGGGAGGTCTGCAGCTCTGTGTGAGTGTGTGTGTGTGTGTTTGTATGAAAGTGGTGAAAGCTGGCAGGCTGTGCAAGCTGCAGGTGTGCAAAGCGATTAGCAAAACTGAGACGGGTCAGTGACAACAGGTACGTTTTTTGTGAAGGAAACAGTCTGTCTATAATGCCTTTCTTTAACTCTTTATCCTCTTTTTTAGCCCACTTCACTAATTTTATATGTATGTAATAATACTAAGTATTGGGCTTTAAATATTTGTTTATTGTTACTGATGGGATTTAGTTCAGCACATGAAAAACAACCAAAAAAGGTCACAGCTACAGGCTATCATTTCTCTCCACAGGTGATAAATGAAGGATTAAGACAAGATCTAATCCTGTCGCTGTGAACTTTTCAAAGAGCAAAGTCTTAAATCCAGTGCCATTTCTCACCTGCCTTTGTGTGACACTCTGCTATTCTCCGAGACAAAAATGTAAACATCCGTGTGAAATATGAACATCAAGAGGAGGTCATTCACAGTTCTGTTTGCATTAGCCATTTATTTTTACAGCCAAACCACAGAGAAGAGGTTCAAAAATGCGCCACTTTTGAAGCGGCGAGAAGAGACTGGAGAAGGGCCCGCGTTTCCAAACAAAAAGGCCGACACAAATCATTCTTATGCCTAACTAAGCATACAACAGCGTAAACAGAACACAAAGTCAGTGCAGAGAAAATAAACAGCGCCCTCGTTATGGATCCTCTTGAGAAATGCTCTTATAGGATGGATCTTATGACCACATAATCCTGAGGGCCAATCAGACGACAGGCTGAATAATGACACGGGCTAGAACAAGGACATAAATCAATTATTTCCTGACCTGATGATGGCGTGAGAATGACAACCCCACTCGGGAACAGCATCAGCACTTGGTTTTGTGTGTGTATGCGTGTGTGAACACCTGCTTGTCCTTGTTATACCTTCACAATTTCAGCTATTTTGTGGAGCATTCCTTATATGATTGCCTGAGGACAGAGACTAATGGAGGGGGCAGGCTTGTGGGATGCAAGTCGTCCACATGGGTAGACTTTAGGGAAATACAAGGCATGTATTCTATGTGCATTCCAGCTACCCAATGAAATTTGATTTCTGCCGCTGAAGGCAGGTTGGTATCAGTGTTTTTACAGCTATGTACATGTGTTTACTGGTTCAACTTTACTGTTTTGCATGTCAACAGAACAGACATTGGTGGAGTGCCTTCGCAGCTGGATGGTTACAGCGCATGCCGCATTGCTGCAAATGTCGCCGGTTTGATTGCTTGCCCCTCACTCTTCCCCAATTTCTTGTCCGCTTCTTCATCTGTCACTATCAAACAAAAGCAAAAATGCCCCCAAAAGTACTTCAAAAACAACAGACATCAGACCAGTCAAGCTAAATTTATATTTAGCTCACAAAAAGGTGTGTACCAGGATATGTTTCAATGTCATGGACTCAAACATGACATGTGTTATGTGCATGTATCTGTGCGTTATGTACACATGATCATGAGGCAAGCGAGTGTAAGAAGAGCGCTGCAAGAGAATCAGCTTCAAGCTAGCCAAGCCCAGGGCCATCTCTGCTCTCGGGGAGTATTGGTTTACAGATAGCAGCGGTGGTCTTGTCTTCCCAGTTTATTTATCAAGGGATTACCCAGTAAAGCCAAGGGAACTTTCTCAGCCCTCGCTCACCCCAAGTGCATTGCATTGTGGGATGAAGAGGGCTTATTCGGTCAGTCGAAGCCCCCCCTCTTCCACTTTTCCATAGTTTGTGTTCTTAATGCGCATACACACACAGTCTGGTCGCCTAATGCGACCAACTGTTTAACTCCAGGAACAGTACTATATTTGTCAGCTCTGCCAAAGTGAACAGCATCTAAGTACAATTTCTAGCAGAGCTCAGAAATTCCTATCCTTTGCAACAAAAGGTACACAGATCTTTGCTCTGCAGTAGTTGGCCAAGTGTATTGAAATTAAAAAAAAAAAAAAGACAAACAGTCACATACTGAGATTGTGTTATATTAACTGTTCCTGACCTTAGCTAAAACAACATCCACTTTTCAGCCAAGCCTAAGGGATTGTACTCATTTATCACAGCGATGTGTCATAGGGCTGAATGGCCTCAACGGAACAAACCACTGGTTCTGTGCCATTAGTTGTGCTATTAGAAATTAATCTCAGGAATTCATTCCAAGCTTTTTTGTGCTGTCTCAGTGGTGTACATTTGTGCAAGCATAAGTTTGCATGTTTATGTGAATATGTACATTTAATGACTTCACTATGGCAGGAAGCTCAAAACTCCAAACTGTCTCTGTTTTCATTCATGTATAGCTCTTGGGACTTACAATCCATTATCCAAACCACAGTCATCTCAAGATATGGGACGCTCTTAAACCATTTTCTTCTCACAACCATGAAATATTCACTAACAAGTAAAAATTTGTAAATAAAAAATGACATTCCTGTACGTGACAATGAAACATACAGGCAGGAATCCAAAGCAGCAACAGTCCTCTCTAATGATTTAGGCTTAGAAAGATAATGTAGCGACAGAGAAGAGCTATACCACAAAGCAAAAGCCCCTGTTCAGCACCACGTTAGACCACTTTTGGAATGGGAATTTAATTCAGCACAAACGTTTCAACTACCAGGCTGAAAAAAAGCAAGTGACTGAGAGCAAACGCAAATAGCTTCATTTGGTATTGGCTTCATTGCGGTTACTAACTAAAGGAAAAAAAATGTAATCAGTAGCCAGGCAGCTGAATGAGTGCGCACCAGGCCACTGGTTCACACACTGGTGGCCTCTCCAACCACACAGGAAGATCCTTGTTGCTTTGGCGACATGGTTGTTTATGATGCTTTCTCCAAAGAAAACCCAAGGCATCAATTTTATTTTAAATGACTGGAGTTTTTGCCGTCGAGCATCACGATAATTGTGTTTAAACAAGTAACAGTTTCCAACCCTAATTGCAACACATATGAAAATAGAAATGGACGGCCCGCCACTTGTGCAGGGTTTCCAGTTTGTGCATTTTTCACCAAGTTAAAACAAGAGAATTCATCAACAACCTTAGACTTACTGTTTCAGGTGCAACGTATGAGGAAAGCAGTCTTTCCGGTATCTGTTTCTGTCCCATCCAAATGACAAAATTAATAAATGACAGTTTGTAATCACAATACACTGCCATCCAAGAATAACTACACACACACACACAAACACACACACACACATATATATATAGACACACACACAAACACTTTCCCATTATTTACACATTAAGGTGACTACTTGAATTTCGCAGAATTAGCAATGTTGTGGTGCAGGCCTTGAGGTTAAGGAAGCAAGCTTGAGACTGGAGAGATGCCAGTTCAAACCCCGGACCATCTGGGAAAAGCTGGGTGGGTTACAACCGCACAAAGAGACAGATGTAGGCTTTAAGGTGTTGAGTTTAATCAGACCATTATGGCCCCAAACAGTGGTCAACCCAAGACTAGGACAGTAGACGTTCATTTTCTGTCAACAGGGGCAAGGTAGCGGTAGAGTATACTCCAAAAATATGATATGTTTGGGTTTCCAAAAATGATGTGAAGTGGCTCTGGGTGGAGTCGGTAGAGACTATCAAACACAGATTACGTACAATGAGAGGGTTACACTGTAATGATGAAGACTGTTGTGAGTAGAGCCAGTTGACAGAGGAGGTTCTTATAAACAGCTACACGTCTCAGGATAAAATGTTATTTTCTGGGGAAATCTCGGATGAATTTCCTTTCTGATGTATGGGTAGAGACTGTACTCTGTGATTAGACCTGCTGATGATAGTGAACTAGTCTTGAGTGACAGACAGGCAGACAAACTCCTTTTCTTTCAGTCTCATTTTTGATAGAACTGCTCATCATCAACACTTGTGAGGTACCATATTTCTAATATACTATACTGATATACAAGTACACTAAAACCCTGCGAGTAATTCTGACTTGGACCAGTGTAGGATTTAGTGGCATCTAGTGGTGAGGTTGCAGATTGCAACCACCTGAATACCTCTCGTCTCGCTGTGCAAAATATGTAAAAAGGTGCTCTCTAGAGCCAGCGCTCGTTTGTCCATACTGGGCTATAGTGAAAACAACATGGCGGACCCGCTCCCTCTGTAGATATAAAGGGTTCATTCTCAGGTAATGAAAACACAAGAACACTTATTTTCAGGTGATTGTACAGCTGAATACACCTGGGGTGGCTGTGGCTCAGGAGACAGAGCGGTTCGTCCACCAATCAGAAGGTCAGTGATCCCCGCTTCCTCCAGTCAGCATGTTGAAGTGTCCTTGGACGAGATACTGAACCCCAAGTTGCTGCCGATGCTGTGTCATCGGTGTGTGTGAATGGGTGAATGTGGCATGTGTTGTAAAGCGCTTTGAGTTGTCAAAGTAGGATAGAAAAGCATTATTTAAATAAAGTCAGTAATTCCTGTGTCTAGCACTGAGACTATACGTTGCATGATGCATCACAGATGCACAGATACAGAAAGAAGGTGAAAACGTATCATCAGTATTGCCAGAACATTGCAGGTAAAAAAAAGTGGCCAGTAGTGACTGACTGAAAGTGAATGAGACTGAGCTCATCCAATTAAAACATCGACAGACTTGTTGATACTACTAATGACTGTAGTCTGTGTGAGTCCCAACTTTTCTTCTCCACCTTTGTGAACGTTGTGCCCGACCTCTGCGTCACTGTAGGAGGCTCCATCAGGCTGCCACTGTAGTTAACGCTGTACACGAGTGAACTCATGCCATCCTTTATTCTCTTCACATGTGTGTGAAGTAAACCTTCAGTTCTTTTGGGCAGGCGAGATTAAAGCTGGTGACTTTAAGAGCTGGCGATAATTTCAAAAAATGCACCAAAGACAGATGTGTGTCATATGAACCGTAAGAAGCAAACTCATTATCAATCAATCAATCACTGAAAACAAAAGAAAGCAAACATTTATGGCTTTGGATCTGTCCAGAACATGTATTCTGGAAATAATAATGTGCTGTAGCTTTAAGCCAAAAGCTAAAACAGTCTTCAGCCTATTTCAGTGTAAAACATTCAGCATAGACAGCACAGCACTCCCTGAACCACTCACGGGCTAATTGTGACAGCTCTCCACTTGGCCTCTCACAGAAGGATTCAAGTGAGAGAGTAGAGGGGATTTATAACACTACTCTCCTCGCCTTCTTTTCTCTCCCTCCTCGCCAATTCTTCATCGGCATCTTTTTCGGTCTCTCGTCATTCTTTCCAAATCACTTTGTCTCCATCGTTCTCTTTAGTCTTGACTCTCTCTGTCAATCAGTCGTCCCCTCCCACCCCCCCGTCTTTTCCTCCCTCTCTTATCCGAATGATGTCAGTGCTAATTAAAGAGAGACTCAGTCGCTCGTATATCACAGGGAAAAGTCCTTGAGATTCCAATCAGTAAAGAGAACATTGAGTTTCTCTCTCCACATCGAGGCTTGTTTACCCTGATTAAATCACTCACAGATGATCTAAAAATGAGAGGCTCTCGTTT
Organism: Chaetodon auriga; assembly: GCF_051107435.1. Classification (NCBI taxonomy): domain Eukaryota; kingdom Metazoa; phylum Chordata; class Actinopteri; order Chaetodontiformes; family Chaetodontidae; genus Chaetodon; species Chaetodon auriga. The sequence continues at coordinate 13,560,486 of NC_135085.1, forward strand.
TTTTTTTTTTTCCTTGTAAATATGGGTGTCACTTAGGCGTTTGTTGACAACATTTTGTCCATCGTTGTAAACAATTTTACGAGAATTACAGACACAGAATGTGGCAAGATGTCTCAGAGGATTCAAGTGGTGCTGCACCACAGAGATGGAGGACGAGGGGCAGGAAAAGGAGACAGAGAAAGGTCAAGTGAGTTCATCTCGTCTGTGTCTGTGATACGATGGAACATGCATGCCCTAAGCTAAAAAAAAAAAAAAAAAAAAAAACATAAGCTTGCGGATTGAAACTTCGCGAGCCCACGTGTCCGTTTGAAGCCTTCCAATGAAGCAGCAATTGCCACTAAGATCATAACACAGATGCAGCAGGCGTTCACATTCACTTCACAGGAGCAGCTGCATGACAGTATCATGCCAGCTAGCTTAAGTTTAATGGTGCTCAGACACCAGGTCAGTGGGCACCCATGCACCAGGTAAGGACAATAAAGACACACACAGGGATGATGGCAATATTTAAAAGGTGACAGAGAAGGAGGGGGAGGAACATGGAGTGGGAAGCGAAAGCATAAAAGGGCCATGTGGCCAAGGGTGCTGACGCCACGGATTGAGACACCACAGTGAGAAAAAGTAGAAAAAGACGCAAGGTGGTATGCTTTAGTGGGATATTATGTTGTGGTATTAGCTACAGTGGTTCACCACATTTAAATTAGAGGCATAATTATCGAGAACCAAATGGTCAAAAAGGACCTGATCAGCAATCTCACAGATGTTGCAGTGTGATACTGAATCAGTTTCTAGCTGACAGGAGATGATGATTTACCACATGAAGGACAAGGTGGAGGCACAAACGTTGCATAGTGTCGCTGTATTTTTCTTTGTCACAATTTAAATTTATTGCCCAAATCAAATTACTTTGGTCCAGTGGCAGACTGTGACGGGTGGAGTGAAGACCTATGGATGCGAGCTTTGTTGTTGATATTTATTAGCCTTGTAAAGGACAACATCAACATATGCCTCTTTTTTTTCTCTTGTCATCTCTCTCTCTCTCTTCTGCATGAAACAGTCCTCCACCTCAGGATCAGGAAGGAAAGCCCCACATCATTTAGTCTCACTTGTGTAAATATTTCATCAACTTTTAACCGATGACATATCTGAGAAATTACGTGATTTATGAAATTACATGATTGCACTAATCCAAGTCATGGGCCACAGAGAAATATAATATACTAAGGACCACTGCTTCATGTTCAGACCCAAATGTAATGGCCCAGCAATCATATGGAGATTGCTCGCTGTTATAACCGCATTTTTCATGTGGAGAAGAGGAAATGCGGGACTTTTTGGTGGTGTTGAGGGTTGCTGTGTATTATCAGCAGCAAAGCAAACACTAAAAGAGAGGAGAGGAGAGGAGAGCAGGAAAAGATGTGTGAGCGTAGGCTGAGGAGAAGAGAGGCTGCACCCACCGTCATTAGCTAATGGACTGCTGAGTAAGTCAGTCAGTCAGCCCAAGGGTTAGACAGAGTGCCAAAGGCGCACACAACTTAGAAAGAAGCTTATAGATTGGCCATGAGCGCATTTTACGTCAGCTACAGTTCTGCTAACAGTCTCAAATATAAGATACAGAAACAGTACGTAAAGGCCTGAGCCTGTGCAGCTAATCCTTTTATAGAAGGTGACCTCCAACAGCTGAAAATCAAAGTCTTCCTCTGTCTTTCTGTTCTTACCGCACACTTATTTTACTTTCTCGATTATATAGCTGTGTATTTGATTGTGACAGTGAAGTACAGAAGATATGTTGCATGACTTTTTTCCAACCTGTCCCATTAAATGAAATACAAAATGCTAATTGAATTACACATGAAGTCAGCTACACATACAATAAAATATACATTATATATCACTGCAAATGTCCTGTAGAAATGTCATGAGACCGGAATGTCTGTTTTTGTCTTATCCTGTACATTAAACACCTAATCAATTAAGGTAACATCATCACATTGCTGCAAAATAATCATATAAATGTGATAATGCCACAAAATTCACTCTCCTCATTGATTTGCTGCACTGTCCACCATGGCCTGAAACATCACTTTACCACAGTGTAGCAAAATATCTCATGGTGCACCCAGTATATATCATCATACCTCCCAATCCTATACTGAAACAATGAAAATAGTGGGTTGCAGCGACTGGAACAGGGAAATCAAAATAAGAAACTGTGATAGCAACAATGTTTGTTTTCACACCAGTGATATTCCTTTATTTTATTGTGGGATAGAGTAAAAGAAAAAGTGCTAGCAATGTAAGCCACTGCAGTCTGTTGAGGTGCCGCCGTGGTGAATGGAAACCTTCCAGTCGTCCCGCTGGCCCTTGTTTCCATTATCTAAAGGCCCAGGCTGCTATTATCATTCCTCCATAAGACTGTAATGAGAAGCTGGGGTAAAACCAACAAGCGGATAAGGTAGACCTGCATATAAACTGGCTCTAATCTGGACCACTGGTACTATTTTCTTATAGCAAGTTATAAAGCTCTCACAGAGGAACTGACTGAATGAGTAGATGAAGGTGTGAGTGAATGCATGCTTCTGTGTGTAAAGATTTATCCGACAGTCTACTCATCTTTAACAAGTAGAAGATATAAAGTTCCCCTCTAGGTCATATGAGCCATATCATTTTTATGGCCATGTCAATAAACAGCCGTCTGTGGCCTCTCAGGCACAGTTGACTCTGGAGGGAGAAACTAAATTCAACAGGGCAGCATTCAGAGGGAGAAAACCTCACTAAACATTGGAGCTACCAATTCCACAGGGGCCCAATAAGAGTAGCCACTTTTACTGGATATTTTCCAATTTTCTCCTAATTGTGTCTACTCGACATAATCCAGCCCCGGGCTCCCCCAATATCCATAACCATAACCACTTCCCTTTCAGCCACGTTCACGCTCCATCTCAATAAGGGCAGGAATGTGTTAAAACACAATATATCCTTCTGCTGCCCCGCATTACTATCAATAGCTGCCTTTCAGTCTCACGTGCGCTGCCAGTATTGTCACAGGGTGGGCCGCACATCCAGGCTCCTTCCAGGACTTCTAAAAACCTGATACCTGCGCTCGGCTAGGCTATGTGTGTGCATATGTACAGTATATGTGTTTATGACCCAAGTCCTACCCTATGACGTATGGCAACATATAGTGCAGACTCTGTGTAGTCTGCAGCTGTTTAAGTGAGAGAGAGAGCAACCACAAAATGGTTCGGGATAACATCCCAGTGTAAAACCACACAGTCACAATAATTCCTTTAATAACAACTCCATATAATATTCTGACTCGGCATGAAAATAGAGTTACTTCTTTGTGCTTGACTTCTTGCGCACGGCATAGGTTATGAAAATCAACAGTAGGTTCAGCGAGGTATTTGCACTTTATTTACTTTGCAGTAAGATAGTAAAGATAATAGCTGTTTAAAATTGGGTGTAGGTCTTGGGGGGGGGGGGTGTATGGAGGTGTAAGGGTGAAGGTGGCTGCGCTGACACAGTAGTTGTGCACTGGAGACTTAACAGCTTTCCTTGACAGGCCACTGCGGCTTTATAAAAACATACTGTGATTTAAAAAGGCCACGGGTTCTATAGGTAATACACACAGCGAGTGACCTTAGGTGATCGTTTTTGCACTATAGCCTGCTTGAAGCAACGAGAGCACAGAAAACGGGAGCCACCAGTGTCCGACTGGGGGCCACCTCCTTTATCAGCGACAATTCTCTTGGCCCTTTTTTCCAGCTGGCTGGGTCTAGTTTGTATGGCCTAGCTGGAACCCTTTCAATTCTGTCCCACTTGTCCCCATGCTGGACTCCCTGCTCCAGGATTGCCTGCCACGCCATGAATACCAAGCAGCATACACACACACACACACACACACACACACACACACACACACACACACACACATACGTACATACAGACACGAAATGCAAGCTGGGTCTCTTTCTGCATAGTTGTATTAGGTCAGTCTTTAAGCCTGGCAACCAACCCTCCTCTGCCTGAGTGTGCATGTGTGCATACAGTAAGTGTCTATGCATTTGGATGCGTGTGTGTTTAATGTGAGTGTTTAATTCAGAATCATTCAGGCTCTGTGATGTTCCTTCACAACTTTAAAAAGGACCATACCAGTGGTTTTACATGTTTAAGCCCATTAACTACAAATTACTTGCATTTTATGTTACTGCCAACCGTTTTCCATTAGAAGTGCTATACATGTTAAATGTGTTTTTCCACCTTCCAGGCAGACATTCGTTTCGGTTCATTCTGGTACACTATGACCCTTCACTTGAAGGGAGTATTGAATCTTGCTTGACAAAGATAATCTACCGTGATCAAAGTTACTTCATTGTTGCATGCTGACTGCTGCATTTTCATGCCTTCCATTCAGAATAAGGTTTTTTTTTTTTTGCAGTGAAATTTGTCTCCACACTGCCTTAATGTGCTAAAGTAAAGCTGCGATAATGAGATCTGACTCACAGTCACAAGCTATATTGTCAGGAAACTAAACCCACTGGACAAACAATAATAATGGTAATGGCAAAGCATTGCAACCTATATCTAAAAAGTCATGAAACAAGCAAATAAAGATAATTGAAATTGAATGGAGTTCACAATGTGGCCATGAATGTTAGCTAACGAAGTTTCACTTGAATATTCGATTCAGAAAAATACTGACTCTGACAAAATAGTTCTAAAACTAAGATACAGTATGTGAGAACAGAGGGCTTTCGTTGATGGCCTATGTTCCTTAGAGAATGGTATGTTCCTTTAAGTAAACCTGGCCAGCACAGTCTGTCTTCACTAAGTCACCAAAGTAATCACAAGCCTGTGATAATAATATACAATAGTTCAATGGAAGACTGCAAATGCACATTAAGACAACTGAGAGAGCCAAACTGAAGCTTAATCCAGCAACAGCTTGCATGTTATAGCTTCTATAGTGTCGTCTTACAGCTCCAATTCAGTTCTGGGAACAGTTCCAGTGAAGACATGTCCACAAGTCGTCCCATTAAAGATATTGGGGAACAACTGCACCCTACATAACCCTCTCAGCGTTTGAAGCATTGTTCTTCCCCTCTCTGCTCCCATATTCAACACATCCATATCACAGAAACACATACCTGTCAACACTGGGATTTGAAAATAAGGGAAATTTTCCGGTGCCCCCGCCCTGCTGTCCCACCACCCTTACCACTGTCACTTACATTTAGACAAGGCTACAAACAGTAAAGACTAAAACAGCCACGAGGCAACAACTTGCTTTACAATGTATGAGCAACAAGGATTAGATGGTCAGAGTCTGATACCTGGTTCAAAGTGAAAGGTACATGAAGTGAAAAGGGCAAATAAATTCAATACTGAATTTAAACAAAATAAACAGGGAGATACAATGGGGGCTGACATCATAGTGATAATTTTGTTATGTTCCTCTTGATGATGTACATAAATCTCAGCTAACCACCTGTTCTTTGATGTATGATTCATGCTACACCCACATGCATGCCTCCGCTTTTAATTTGGGCTGAGAGAAAGTCAGTATTGTTTAAAATATAAAGATAAAGATTACAGCTTACTGTGTTTGCTGATGTTAGATGATACGTCAAATAAGGCAAATTACTGACAAGCAAGCAGAAGTGCTACTCTGTGTGATGTTGATGTGTAGTATGTATGCGTTTTAAATACTTTTAACTTGAAAAAAATAAACATAATTGCCGACTCTGAATGGACTCTGTTTGTTGTGTTCAGTATAGTCGTGCTGTGAACATAAGAACAGAAATCCAAGACTAAGTGTTGAACAAAAGCACAATTTTGCAGATTTAACTACAGTATTAAGTTTGAACAACTGTCTGGCCGTCGTTCATGAAACGTTCTTCATGCTGTGAACATCTAACGTAAAACCGCATATAATACAAGGCATATGGTAGTACTCACAGCATGTTAAGTACACCAAATCCCCCATTTTATCAACAAATTTTCTCATTTTCATCATAGTCTTTGAGGAATTTATAATATTCCCCCTACAGTCAGACTCTAAACAATGCTGATTTTTAGCTGCCTTGCCATTTTGGAAAATTGGTCCCTCTCTAGCCTCAGCTCAGCCCGCATTTCTTTGGAGGAGGCTGAACTTTTTTTTTTCTTTTTTAAGTATAAACATTATTTTTTCTCTGAATAGTTTCAACGCTGTGCCAACATTAATGCAGTGTGCAGGGTTCTTTGTTGCACCGGTGGAAAAAATAGCTCATAACCTACAAGAGGCCTGCAAAAGCTTTCCAATCAATACATAGAACATTGCCAAGGTATATGTATAAAACAAAGATGTTAAACAAAAGCTGCTGATGTAGTGTGTACTGACCGTGGCAGTGATGAGTGGACCGTGGAGCTGTGCGTAGAGCAAGGCCTCATTAACATGGCCCCTGACCCCCAGCAGGGCTAGTTCCAGACTGTGGTGGCCGGCCATGGCGTGGGTTAGTTGCTCCAACAAGCTCGTATACCTCCTCCAAGCCTGATCCATCTCAGACACACTGGCCAAGCAGCCTCGCATGACGTTCAGACAGTAGCCCACGCAGGGCTTGATCAGCGTCAAGCCCCTGCAGTGGGAGCAGTACACCATCTTCACCAGGCCCTTCACACACTCCTTGCTTAGGCTGACATGTTCAGTGGCATTTATCACCTCCAGACCCTCCTCCAGGGCCAGGCCCAGTTGCCGCCCGGCTCCCAGTGCCCCCGCCAGTTCTTGGGCCATGACGGCCGGATGGGGCCCAAACGGGTTGACATCCTGCCTTATCATCCGGAGGCAGTCCCCCATTTCACTGGCCATCATCATGCTGCCCTCGATGCCTGGATTGATGAGCCGCGTGTAGACGAGTGGGAAGAGGTTGTTAAAAAATTGGTGAACTGACGCCTCCACGGAGACGTTGGCTCCACGGAGGTAGAGGGAGAGTGAGGAGAAGAGTTGGTTAACATGGGGTAGGGCGTGGCGGGACAGGGGTGTGTAGGTTCCCTCCAACAGAGAACTCAGGTGGCCCTGAGAGAAGGAGAGAAGGTACTGGAACATGTCTGCAAAGAGAGCAAAAAGGAAAACACACAGATGAGAGAGGGAAGGAGTGACGAGGGCAGATGACATTTTGTATGAGAGGAGCATTCAAAATCATTGATGACATGATCTGAAAGCTCTCCAGAATATTGGGAAGGCATTTGAAATGCAAACACATATCCAAACCCTGGCTCCTAACCAGCTAAGCTTGGCTTGTGTGCATCAGTGAGTTGGGTTGAGAAACCAGTGTCAAGTTTCCCTATAAAGCAGTTGGATATCATCGTGTATGAAGTCATCACCCCAATAACTATGTCTTCAGTAGACCGTAGTCTGTCTGTCTCTGACATTGTCTGTAGCGAGAGACAGACAGGGACGCATCTTGATATGAGCAGCAACCACAGTCAGTTTGCATTTTCTTTGACAAATACTGCCATGCTACCACCCCACACCCACACACACATCGACATGTAGCTCTTATGTCATTTCCTGGTGAGAAACTGAGGCTGTAAAGCAATCATTGATGTCAGTGCAGAGGCTGATAAATTCCACTGAAGTGCCACTTCTTGCAAAGCAAGGTACTGTTACAGAGAAGAGAGATGGTGTGCCAGAGGGTAAAGCAAGGAAGAGGAAAAAAACTACATCAAACTGAAACAGTTCAACCCTCTTGCTGGCCTGTTCAATTTTTCTCCTTTGTCTCCAATATTTCTTAGTATTCTCAATAATCTGCCTAACCCCATTTCACTGCTCAGTAACTGCTCTAACTACGAGAAATTTTTTTCAAAAACATCTTGTTTACCACCGTACATGAGGTCTTTTCTACCGTACAGCCTAACATCACCTTCCATCTCCTTCACTCCCCTCCACGCATTCTCTTCTCTATGCAACTGTATGTGCAATACATGTATGTGTGTGTGTGTGCATGCTGTGTGCGTGTTTGTGTATGCATGTCCTGGACACAACACTCTCCTCTGGTGTGTGATGTCAGCTTAAAAGCATGCCAGGACATGAAGGAGCAGTAGCAACTGTACAGAAATTGAGACAGAAGGAGTTTGCCAACACACCCACCACTACCACCACCACATCATACACACACACACACACACACACACACACACACACACACACACACACACACACACACATACATGAAATGGAAAAAAGTTTGGCATAAACCCGCAGTGTATGACCATTCTGCAAAGGGTACTGACTGCTAACCAAATGGTATTAATCATGTACTGTGAACGTGATGTTCACACTAACATTCATTCATAAGAGAACCTTCTTCATAGTGAATCTATCTCACCACAGTGATCGTTACCAAAATGAGTACGTACGTGTTTGTGTGTCTGCCTGTGTGTGTCCAGCCGCTCCCAGCTCACAGACAGAAGGATAACAACAGTCATGTCCTCCTCAACAGCTGCACTAATACGACCGCTGTCTGTGACACGCGGGGACTCATTTATAACGCACCAGAAAACACCATCGTCATGATCAGAGCTGCTCCCGCGCACATTGCATTAAAAAGTTGTAGCCTACTGGGTTTTAAAGAGCGTGGCTGCGTGTGACAGAAATAAAGCAGACAGAGATGACAAGTAATGGTCTGTTGGGGATTAATACTGTAAAGCGAGGGGCGATGAGGAGTCAGGAAGACCTCCGGAGATGTCCGGCGAGAGACAGACCAAGAGGAGCAACAAAATGAGGAAAGTAAAAAGAAAGGGAACGAGCAAAAACAGCTTTAGATTGGCAGGGAAGTTGTAAAATGACAGTTTCAGTTCCGCTTCACTGTCTCCTAAACCCATGGGGCTGAGTTGGTGCCATTGTGAGGTCTGCCTGCTTGCCTGCCAGTCAGGCCACAAGGCTCAATCGCCACAAAAAATTTACACCGCAAGATGTACCCACAGGCTTAGGTTACATAGCATTACATAATGTTATTATAAAAGTATCATTCTCACAAATACCATGGTTTAATCTTGCTCTCTGTGAGGCGTGGCGGGGGCAAACCAAAACTTGTCTGGTCTAGATAACAGGACAACGAGAGAGCTTCTCAAGAAGAGAGGTGAAATTCTTCTAAAATCTCTTATACTTCTCAAAAAAAAAAAAAAAAAACATGACTGATGCACATCTTTCAGAGAGTTTATGACAGGATCATTACACTCGCAAGACATTCCGTACTTGTTCAAAAAGCTTATTTTTCATTTGCCAAGAGGGTGACACAGAGAGAGAGAGAGAGCACGAAAAAGGAAAAAAGGGAAGAGAGTGGGAGACCGCCAGGAAAAATGGAATAAAAAGCGACTGAACTTTTGAACAAGGAAAAACAACTACTGTACAAGTGGACTCCACCTTGTGAACATTCCCTGACATCTGGATTCATTTGGCCCCTGGGTCCGGAGCACTTCCCTGTCTCTCCGTGGCTGTTACTTCAAACATGTCCTTCTCTGAATGTAGAGAAGAGGGGCTACAGTCTACCTTTCTTCCTCTCCACACGCTGACAAACAAAAAACTGGATCCCGTAATTCACTCATTTTCAGCATCCGCTATTTTCTGTTCTCCATCAGCTTCTCTCCCACGCTCAAATAGATCCTGTTTTTCATTGTGATAAATCAAGTGCAATCGTTGTGGGTTTCTCTGCACTTTCCAGCACTGGGAAACAGGGTGATAAGAAAAAAACAAGAAACCAGCAGCTTTTTAAGTCCTAACTACCATTGCATGACAGTCAGTGGGGTTTGATTGTTCTGTCTGACCACGGTGCCTGAATCTGGATTTGACCACACTCCATTCAGACGCACAGTCGTGGGTGGCTATCATTACCATGTCACAGTCTCCCATCAGTGAGCTTCTTGGGAAATAAAGTCTGGCTGGATCGAGGCTATTTTGCATGAAGCAATTATCTTTAATTTCCACGGAAGTCCAAAATTCAAAACACATAATTGTCAAGCTAACTATACAGGAATAAATGAACAGGCCTGCTTTGTCTGTGGCCCTGTGGGGCTACTCTGACATGCTCTCTGCTCGGAATAAACAAGGTATTAAATGGATAAAAAAGCAGCAGTGGCAGAGCTGAGGAGGCCTCTGTCCTGCAGTGGCCTGAACTCAGCATGTATTTATGCCTCTGGGCTGGGATATTACACTATATCTTTCCACCAACGCCATGCCAAGGCCACTCTCTGAGATCACTGGGTTTAATCGTAAGACGCTATTTCCACTTTACATTCTGCATGGCAACCCAGTGTTTTACTGGCACAATTAAAGCTTAAGTGTCACCACAGTGAAGCTGCCACAAGAACAGGAACAAGAAGAGTCAAAACTCCTTATTTCTAAGCCACTTTCACGCTGAGAAAGATGTGTGTCTGCTCAGTCTAACTGAAGAGTACTGTCAGAGTTCGAGTATTCAAGGCATCAAAGCTGGGTTGCCAAAAATCTGCATAGGAGATGTGGCACCAGACAACTATCACAGACCAGCATGCTGAGTGCGTGTACAAGGGTTGGACAAGCTGATTATACTCAATGACCAGCAGTATTGGCAGATCTAGTAGTAGTAGTACCAAGTTATTTATTAATTACTATTTAAAGCCTCTGTGTGTAGAAATTTCTGACTTTGGTGACTCCTAGTGGTGCTATCAAAAAAGACACTGTGGCAGACAGCAATGCATGGTGCAAAGCAACTGAGCGGGTACATCGGTTCCACATGTGTGCAGTTTATACTCCCCAGAGCTGCCAAGTGCAGTCAAGCACAGTGAAATTTAATGAAAACATGTTATGAAAAGGAGGTGGCAAGGACAGTGATTGACTGAGCCCTGACCTCCAAACTGTCTCTCAAACTGATCCCCTCGTCCTGACTTGCTTCAAGCTCACTGTCCTCACTGTCAGAGGGAATGATCCTATTTGCTTGATCATGCTTCTTCTCCCATGAAATTTATTCTGTCAATTTCTTGTAGGTATCAGCAGATATTAAAGTGAAAACATTGACTGTGGTCATAATTATGCATCGGAGTATATCTCCACACACTTTAGCATCATATTGCCTGAAAAAAAGACCTGAGAATGCAGCATTTCTGAAATCCCCATAGTCCTAATTCCCAAGAATCAACTAATACAAGTATGTCCAACTCAAACTGAAGTGTACAACAGCAAAGATAGAGGGTTTAAAGTGTGACTGCATCTTTTACTAAGTGTGAGTTCATGTGCCTGTATTTTTAAGTACGTGCATGTAGGTTTGTAGAGGCGGGTGTGCATATGTGTGTACGGCTGCGCGTGCATGAAGATGCGGTAATATTGTGATAATGAGGTAGGAGACACTGTTCTCATACCATGGAGATGTGGGCCCTTCCTATCTTGGAAATCAGTCCCAACTGGACCTGACCAACCGTCTTCTCAGGCATGTTAATCCTACCATGGGCTTGGGTTTCAGACAGGTCACCAGAAAGATACATGACATACTGACACATGTGTAGATTACATATCCTTGTTTTAATTAGTAGAAATACTGTACATAAGGCCTTTTCCCACTCAGCACTGGTCATCTTAGGTTACACGGGAGAGCTGCAATGTCATACAATCTGCCAGTCTCTAACCTTTCAGCAAACTGTTTAATGGTAATAAACTATTAATAAGTCAATGAATCAATCTGTTGATTCATCGTACTTGTGTGGCAAAATGACACATCTAAAGTCTAAAGAGGGAGCATGACTCATCTGTCAGACAACACGTACAGACATGCTGTTCACGCAAATTTGACCTGCACAAACTGGGGAGCTGCACTCCTGCCAAAATCACTGTGAGTCCACAAGCAATTTAGAAAACCGGCGCACGCAATCACAACTGTGTATGCATGGATTTCAGCAAACCCTGGCCCCAAATCTTAATTTTCCTGTCTTGTCCTATCAGGAGGCTAACAGGTGGGATAATGAGCTTGAGAGGAAAGACAGGAGGAGGAGGTGGTGGAGGAGGAGGAGGAGGAGGAGGAGGAGGAGGTGGTGGGGAGTGGGGGCAAGCTCCCCATCTCTCCATCAGCATTCCGGTAATTAAAAAGGCAGCCAAGCTATATCAAAACTCTGAAACATAAACAATTCCACAGATGCCAGGGGCATTCGGGGTGCACTGAGCTATAATGTGGTGGAGGTTGGGGGGGAGGTGGATATTAGACAGGGGGGGATCACTGCTCTCTGCTCAGGCCAAAGTAGGGAAACATGATCGAAGGCAGGGGAATGAGCAGACGAGAGAAGGACAGGGACAGAGGAGACAGAGCACGGGGGCAGTGGGTGAGGGGCTGAGGGAAGAGCAGGGGAGGGAGGAAGGGTTGTTCAAATGGCTAATACCATAAAGGGGAGATATGGAGGGCCAGCCTGAGGGCAGACTGCTGACAGGCTGATGGACAGCACCTCTGGTCCTAAGCATTAAGGGGGCCACGGGCCTACAGAGACCCCCCCCATTTCTCTTTTGTTTATTGGTATATAAATCACAGTGTCTCTTTTGATATAGTGTAAGCGCTAAGGAGCAGCTCAAAGTGTCAGAGACAAAAAGCATTTGCACTCATTTATAACTGCTTGTGCCAGTTACACAAGTGGGAATGACCTCTGACTCTTGAATACAGTATGAGCAGCATCACTGTGCATGCAGTGTGTAACTTCATGTCCTTCTTACATGTTAGAGGGACAGCCACATACATACAGCTGTGAAATACTGTTTTGACGTGCAGTTTGGAGAAAAGAAGTCTGGAGCATCCAAAAAAGGATGTGTGCAGGAAAGTGCAGGAAAGAAAGACTTGTGAGAAAAAACAGTTTCCATGCAAAAGCAAATCAGCTGCCAGTTGCTTATTACTGGAACATTAAGGAGCGAATCTAATAGAATGGAGGCATTTTCTTCAAAACCTGGCCATATTAACGGCAGAGTGTGGTTTTGTGATAAACAAAAAAGCCTTGTCGTGCTAGTAAGCCGTTTTATAGTGTAAGTGGAAACTGATGATGACAAGGAGACTGGACTCCAGATTTTCATGAAAAGGGAAAGGAAACATTTAAGCTAACATAAGATTAACATGAAACAGACCCGTGAATTGAGTCTGAGGTGTGAAAGGAATCCAAGATGAAAGGGGGTCTAATGAAGTATTTTCCACTTTTTCTGAGCAGGTGTGGCCCCTGTTTTCATTTTTCAGCTTTTATTATGAATCGAGCATTGAGGGTCACTTATGCATTGTTTCAATTATGGGCCAAAACTACTCTTTGATTAGACCTAAGCCCTTGTGCTCATGCCATTAAAAACAACACAAAACTGCTTCGATCCATTTGGTGGGCTGAAATAAATCAAAGGAAAATACTAAATAATCAAGATAAATGTATGAAAATATTTGTGAAGGACAAATTCCATCATACTACTGAAACCAAATGAAGTATTAAGAGTTTGCCGGCAACAGACTACGATGTGGTTGATTTAAGAGCAGACCTGCGTAAACCCACTATTCATTTTGGCAGAGAGTACAGCAGATATCACAATCCATCATGGATCATACAAACAGGACACGGCTGCCCAGGGTCAGAACAACTTGTTTTTTCTTTTTTGTCTATCCATTTGTCTCATTTATTGTTCCTCTGCTGGAATACAATGGATGAATGACTGGAGGATCAGTGAATAAAGCCTACCGTGGGGACTCCTTAATGGTGTACTAGGAGCCATAGAGGCGAGGAGGAAGGAGGAGAGGAAGCAGAGGAGTGTCCAACACAGGGCGTAATGAGGAAAGTCAGTTGATTTGAATGGGGGGAGCGATGAAGCAAGTTGGTGGTGAGAGACGAGAGAAGGAGAGCCAGCTCCAACCTACTTTGGGCTGAAGGAACAGTGTGAGTCACAACACAGAGACAAGCACATCATGATGCTCATCCACTTATGCATTAGAAGCGCATATTAAGCACACACCCTGATTTCCCACAGGCGTCGGATGGAAGAGACTCTCCCTTACAGACATGCTAGTCTGGCCAATTTGCGATGTTCAACCCCTCGTTCCCTCATGCTCTGTCTTACCAGTGCTCCCTCATTTCTCCCAGCATGACCGTGTTTTGGTCAAAATCCACCATCATTTCTCTAAATGTCTCTTTTCATTGTGTGAAAAGTTCACCAAAAAAGTGAACCAGACTGTCAAATTGGTTGTCGAACATTTACTGAAAAAAATTGGAATGTCAGCTGCTGTACATGGACACGTGTGCACACACACATCTATATTTTACACACACACACACACACACACACACACACACACACACACACAATCTCATACAGACACTTTATGGCTTGTGGGATCAGTCTGGGAAAGACGGGTGCAGCAGAGTCAGACAGGACACAGGAAAAGGCCAGACTGGACCAATCAGCAGCAGCAGAGAACAAATCCCATCAGCCAGACGCACAGATTGTGTTCCAGAAAAGCCAAATTCTCTTGGACAGAGAACAAGCCCCGGGAGATGCGACTTTGTCTGATTACCAAGAAACTTCCTGGACATCAAGCTTATTGTGCTCATACGATAGTAGTGAGACTGATGAAGCTTAGTCTACACCAAGGGTGTTTGCTCAGGCTAGCTGAAAGGCAGTGTCAGACAAAGTATGCTGTAAAGCAGTGTCAGAAAATCATTCCATGGGAGAAGAGATTGTGTTGGCGAGAAATAAAGGGGTATTTATCTCCGTTTCATTTCATGCTGGTATGTCATATTATGGCTGAGCAGACTGGCGGCAGGCTAATCTACACAGACCTCATATTTATTTAGGCATTGCGTGTAATATTGGGGAGCATGGATGGTTGCTGAGGAAGACTGGGGCAGCTGGGAGAATAATGATGAAGAAAAATGAAAGGAAAATCTTGGGGAGAGGAAGAAGATGGGGAAGAATTCTGTGTTTATGGTTTTGTTCTGTGGAGTGCGCTCTTGGCAGCTGGACTATCTGTGAGACATCAGGGTTTCCTGCAGCGTACACGCCAGCAAGCGAGCAGTAAGCGTAGTGCCCACCATGACCCAGCATGCGTTTGTGAAGCAACCAATGCTGACAAAGCATGGACCGCAGACGGAAGAAGGCACCAAGGAAGGAGGGAGAAACCAGCAAATCTACAGGGTAGAAGCCTGTGGATTCAAGGATCTTTTAAGGCAGACCACAATACACACACACACACACACCTTATAGTACCCCATTCAAATACATCCTTGCACACTTTCACTGAAACTTTTCTTCAACCAAGCCCTCCCTCCATCTAATTTTTCCCTCTTTTTCTAGGCCCAGCTCCCTACTCCTTTGGGTTCTCGCACATTCATGCTGAGGTGAGCGGGGCAGATGAAAAGCAGAGGTAATTAGGGAAGCTTTGAGTGTGACTTTATGACTGCGAGAGGCTTTGAGCTTTCCCCCTCTCTCCTCCTTCCTTCCCTTTATTCTCTCCCTGTTTTCCCAAGCGAGCAAGAGTCCTGCAAACTCCGAGGGAAACGCATCCTGCCCTTATGTGTCATGTCCACCCAGGAGACTAGAGAGGCGTAGTTAAAACACAAACATGCTTACGACACAGACACAGACACACACACACACACACACACACTCAAATATGCAATGTATTCACTCCACTATTACGTCCATAAACACGTTTCCCCTCCACCCTGTATGATTAAATGAGACGTGTAGGGATGGATTCCGGATATCCTCCCTAATTTGAGCATGAGCTCATGGTGCAGTGCAATGTCATCCTTCGTCCAAGCATCAGCCTCTAGAGCAATAACCCTGTCGGTCAAAACATCTGCAGAGAAAAATACATGCAGACACGAAGCGAGAGAAAAATGAAGTGAGAGAGGACGGGCTGAAAAGATCACAGCAAAAACGAGTGAGAGAACTTCTAAACAAGTGCAGAGATTGCAATATAGATAGGAGGATTTGTATCTGATGAAAGAATGAAGATAGGACACAACAGCCAGGCGATTCATCATTCTTATCACTTACACGCACACATGCCTTCATTTATAACGCATAAATCATCACTATTTAATAAAAAAAGACAGTTGCCTTTACGTAGGCTGCGTTGTGTGAGCCACCCAGGACGATCCTGACAGTCAAAGTGAAGAACGCAAAGGCATTTTCAAAATGGTTTCATCTAGGGTGGCTTATAAACAACATACCTGGAGGGAGAATGAGAAACAGTGGGAGGTAGGGGTGCAAAGAGCAACAGACATGGAAAACACCGTCTACTGTCTGTCAAGCAGGCAATCAGGGAGGTTGCAAATTCCCAAGGGGAAGAGAGACAATTACAGTAGGTTGGAATCAGCCACATGTGAAAGCCTGAGGGAGACAAACAGTCTCGGGGGGTGAGACACCAACAGACCATACAGCCAGTGTTTCTCACTTCACTCCTCACGTCTCTGAGTCCTCTTATTCTGCATTCTGAGGCCCTCAAGTATCCCCGTGCCTCAGGTCATGGTTTTGATCACTCTGTCTCCTGCAAACACTTGTGCGCATGCTGTCTCTCAAGACAGAGGGGTCTGGAGAGTTCCTGGATGATGAGACAAGGATCAGCTAATTATGTCGCCTCGACGAGGAAAGTCATCGTCCTTGCCATGGCCTCTTTCTCTCTTCCGTCTCTCTCTTGCTGTCGCACTTTCTCAGATGAACTCCTTGTCCCTCCTTTGAAGGGCGCCTAAAGTTTTAAACGCGATGCGCTTCCATTGATGATAGAGAGCTATCTAGGCCAGGAGAATACATTTCTCTGAAAAGCATTTGTCGACTCCTGCGAGAAGAACTTGAGCCCCGAGATGGTCATGGTGACTTGCATGGGTGGTAAATATTGCACATGCCCTCATGTCTGTGGTATACATGTATGCACACACGCACACAATGATCAGGATGCACATGTACAAAAAGTTTGAGCACCCACCTTACACCCACATACACACACACGCACACAAACGCAGACGTCGTGGCCTTTAACTGTGGGCCACGTCCCTCTCATATCGGTGACACTAGTGATCAAAAGTGTCAGCATTTTCTTGACATCTGCTCCCCAGCAGTGTGAGTATACAGTATACCCAGATACTTACTCTCTTGCTCATCATTTGCACCTGTCATACGCGTACACACACGCAAATTGGACTGCCTCCACAACAAATTGCCAACAAGAGATTGCTGCATATTGAACTGATGAGTAATTCACATGAGGGCTTGTTAAAACTAACGAACAAACGATTCTACTGATTAACTAGTAACCTGAGCAAACAGACATACTGTACAAACATATTCTAGAGGCTGATCCATCTGTTCAACTTTCTCTCAGCCAATCAGGAAGCCATGGAGAGGAGTCCACTAAGTAAGTAAGATCACTCCAGGTCTGATTGGCTAGAACAGGTTGACAGGCCAAAGCCCTTGATGGCAGCTCTAAGCTGGCCCAGCTTAGACTGGGCTCTGTGGTTGACACCTACCCACCATCAGGCCCTGACACTCATTACCTATCAACTTTGCCATGGATTAGGAGAGTCTGTCTGTTTGTGTGTTGGGGGGAGAGAGAGAAGACCAGGGGGGGGGGGGGGGGGGGGGGGTGACCTGAAAGCTGAATGGTAGAATGAAAGATGGAGGAGAGGATGCACTGTGGGGTAAGAAGGGAGGTTGTTGCATGAAAAAGACGTGACCTGCTTGCCTATGTTATTTAGGGAGTGGCAGTCGCAGGGCAAAAAGTGAACGGCAAAATCTGGAGAGCCCTAAAAGATTATTGGTTCACCAGAGAGGTCGGTTATTGCAGCATACAATTGAACCTATTCATTTATATCAATGCTGTATCAGGAAAAAAAAACTGAGGAAAAAAATTCTCAGCATTCATAAATGTGGTCTGTGTTTATGAGGTCATACTCGTGACATGACAACTCCCACACATGACAAAGCACAGTAGGGCCTTTAGGGCTGTCAAAACAAAGGCAGGCCAACGAAAACACACACACACACACACACACACACACACACACACACACACACACACACACACACACCCCATCTCCTTTTTAATGGGCATGTCCTTTTGGCTAAACTTTAGCAATCAGCGGGAGTGATTTTGAGTTGAAACAATAAAAGCTGGAGTGAATAAAGAAAACACGCATAGGACCTGTCGTTGTAAGATTTATGGTGTGACTTGAATGACAGACAGATGGAAAGCTGTAGCTGTAATAATGGCCACATCGTGAAAGCATGATCAAATAAACACATCTGAACTTGTCAGCCTGCAGACTGGCTCTGCGGTGAGCTTCATGTGATGCCATCGGACAGATACAGTACAAACAAAAAGGGGTAGGAGAAGACAAGTAGCCACAAACAATTTTCCACCATCCAGCGTGTGAATAACAGCACCAACAGTATCAGCCAAAATCATATTCTAATTACTTCATGCGGCATATGAGCCACTTGCTACTTCACATTCCACTCGAGGCACTCAGACAGCACAGAGACTGTCCTTAGAAGGCCCTGTGAATCGAGGGCTAGTGACATCATCATTTTCAGCACCTTCATACTCCAGTTTCTATTGTTATTCCATTGTTATTTTCCATCTTGGCCTTTTCTGGACATGTGGAACACCTGATCTTCGTTCTCCAGACAGGCTCAGACATGAGGTAAGAAGGGAAAGATCTTAATGATGATGAAAAAGACGAACACCAGGAGCACTATTTGAACATGGGAACTTTGATTCATGTAATCAACCTGCTTGTAAACCAGCTGTAAGAGGAGCTTATATAAAGCACTCTGTACCTACCTACATAGCACTATGCTTGAAGGGACTGAAATGGCATCTCTTGGTGATGTTTTAGTACACTGAACACTGCGTGGCAGTGACATATCCTGTTCAGATGGCATGTAGAAGTTAAAACATGACCGTAGTCATTTCAAAGTTCACGTCTGAAAATGAGAAATGAGTGTCACCTAACCAGTGTCGTCCTCTGTTTTGTTTTCCATATTGGAAGACATGTGATATTCTTACATCCATCATAAAACAGGACTTGGCCAACATGGTGTCTAAGCACTCCATTGTCTTATAAAACTAATTGCATGGTACCAAAATTCTTGCAACACTAAAAAACATCTGAAGTATGTCTGCCACCCCGTGGCATTGTGTTAGAGGTTTTGAGGAGGAAAAAAAATTGATCCATTTCGGAAACTTTTAAATTTAAATGACACTGCAATTACTAGAGGAAGAGGAAGGACAAGCTTGGGCAACCGGAGCTGCTTGATTCAGCTGGGCGTAGTACAAAACCCTTTGGCAGGCAAGACCTATCTGAAACAGGCTTTGTATCTCCAGCAGAGCCTTGTTTATCCGGAACTCAGACATCTGAACTGACCAGGCTACCAAAGAGGCATCACAGCACAAAAAAAAAACAAAAAAAAAAACCCAACCAGAATAAACACCAAACAAAGAAACTAAACTAATTACTGTGGAGAGATTCTTTCACTCTCCAAAACTACTGTAATTTCTTCAAGGGTTCCAGTAATCGTTCTGCTGTCCTGAGAGCAAGATCAGATAATGACAAAGCAGACCATCTTCCACCAAACACTAAAGCCTGAGAAAAAGGCCTCTATACCCTCCTTTTCCCGTTTACCCTAAGTGATCCTTCTCCGCAGTCCTGCTGCTGCCAAACCCACAGAAGAAGGGAAGGGGAGGGGGAGTGAAGCCATGCCCATTTTCTGAATTGCACATTTGCCTGCACACCAGCTACCATGACCCTGGGGAGTAAAAACTTTTTTCACCAAACACTGGACAAATAAATATTCTTTGCAAACAAGAAAACAAACAAAAAGTTTTTGTTTTTACTGCTGAATCTGGATTCAAATAAGGGGCATAAGTTCAGCTCCAGGTCAGC
This sequence comes from Chaetodon auriga, assembly GCF_051107435.1. Taxonomy (NCBI): domain Eukaryota; kingdom Metazoa; phylum Chordata; class Actinopteri; order Chaetodontiformes; family Chaetodontidae; genus Chaetodon; species Chaetodon auriga. The sequence continues at coordinate 13,580,385 of NC_135085.1, forward strand.
ATAAAGCTGGGTCAATATTCAGGGGTCCCACACAGTGGTAGGTACCAGTATGATAGCTAAATGACAACTCACCAACCCCTGAACCGCAACATCTCTTTCCCACCCATCAACAACCCATTGTGTCAGACGAATCCCATCCAACCCACGCTTGGCCCCTTTGTCCCAGCACTTACCCTGGAAGGCATCCGAGTGGCCTGAGAAGAGGTGCTCAAGCTCATAACTGTAGGACTGAATGTTGTGGAGGATTTCTCTTTTGACTGCAAACTGGTAGCTCTCCTCCATCTTCCGGGTGCAGCAGGATGGACCCTGGTGCTTACAAACCAACAGATCCACATCTAGGAAAGTCAAGCAAAAAAGGGACATGTGTTTCTTAGTATGTTTTCAATCAACATTTGGTTTTTCTTTGTATGGCAACACACACAGTAGAGCATATCATAGGGACTGGAAGTGCAGAAGAATTGAGTTCTATCAGTTTGGATCAGCTAACAACTTAATGCAAATTATACAGAGAATATAAATGTCTTTTATATATACAGTATACTTTTTGTATAGGATTCTACACTATGCTGTGCAAATATGTGTGAGTATATGTACAGTGTCCTGAGTATGCACATAGATAGACAGGCCATAACTCCACTGGGAGACAGAGGAGGCACCATGGGAGGGTGAGAAAGTAGACCAAGAATTCATCCACGTTTCCTGCTATAAATACCGTCTCTGCTAAATATATAAATATCTTTGACTCATACGACTGCACACACGTCGTCAAGACATACATTTGTACATGCATGTGTACTATATGTCCCGTAAAACCCCAAAATACATGTGTACAGTAGCATTTTGCAGGAAGAACATGCAAAATTTACTGTCACTCACACACAAAAGCACACTCATACAGTACACATACAGCAATTTGTGGGAAATTACCTCTAGAACTACACAGCCATTAGCCGTAATACTGCAGTTCATAAAAACCACATGAAGGCAATGACCTAACTGCAAATACTATGATCCAAAGAACAGCTCAATCAGGCACAATTACATCAGCTGAAATAGAGTCCGCCCTGTTCTGCCAGTGTCACCTGCTTCTCACTATTGCTACGCATATAGACACTGTCATGACATCACTGAGACTGGTCACAATTAGCATGGGCTATTAAAATTGTCCTTTCCCACACATTTACTTGCACAGGGACATTTCCATAATGCAGAAGTCTGATATGATAACTCATTTTACAGAGGAGGGGGGGTTAGACGGGGGTGGCTGGAGGCAGGTGTTGTAACCAGAGCCTAAAGCATGGCCTTAGGACAGACCGCAAGACCAGTGCCTCACTGTCCAAATCCCTCCATGAAACACAATAGGGTTGCATTCTCAATCCCTCTTTCCCTTTCTGCTCCCTCTCTCCCATTTGCCTGGCATATCCTAGTGAGGCCTGGGTGTCTCTTAATTACCCAGTGAGGCTCCATTTGTTCCCATCCCAGAGCCAGACGAGTGAAGTCATAACTGGCTGTCCTGCCCCTTCCAGCTCATTATCTCCATCTCTGTGGCAGTCCTCTCTTTTTATGTTGACGCTGTCTCCCAGTCGACACTGTTTCTCTCTACACCAGTTTTGCAAAGTCCTATCCTGTTTTGTTTTTTTTTACTGAGTATGACCAATTTGGCCTAAGTGTTATAAGATCTGCTTCAACATACAAACCATGGATATTTACAGGTCTAAACATACATGCACATGAACTCTTAAATGGATCAGGAGCCGTATTAATGACATTTCCCAAGGGAGGACATAACTGGTCCACCAAGAGCAAATAATGGCTATGTGAGTTCTAATTTCATGAATCTGATGTAGATCACCAAGACACAAGAACACATGAACAGTGCTGATGGTCTGCCTCATCCTTGGGATCCTTGTCTTCAAATATTTAATGACATCAACCTTTTGAAATGGATCTCTTTTGATGTGAGAGTATTTTGGTGAGGGTAGCACTGGTCGCACCCACCTCACCAGCCACAAAAAGCAATGCAAGAACACATTTGCCCTACTTATTCTTTTAGATTTCTACCAGCTACTTAAGACAATGAAAAAAGACAATAAGGACTTGCTTGGCAATCACACAGTAAATACCATTGACTGTATAAAGGAGGACGACATGACAGCTTCCCAAAAGTGAAGCCAAACATCTTGATCCTGGTGGCTGGCTGCAGTATAGGTCATAAACCCTGCGCCCCTATGGGGCATGGGCAAAACTAAAAAAATCAAAGTGCGAGTAAGAACATATTTTCCGAATAGGTTTGGTTTTAATTAGTGATTTGATGATTTGTGCTTACTCTGGCTCCGAATGAGGGCAAAATGGCAGTGCCAGTCTGTGGAATACTGTCCATCTTTATATACCGTCAATGGTGTCTAGAAACAGGTGGGACCTCATCATTGTAGATATTTCAAACAAGCAGATTCATCTCAACCTGAATCTCAACAAGTCCAACCTGTTCTCTAGGAGGTAACTGACAAAATACTTAATGAATTTGAATCCTTGAGAGCGTACCGTAGACCCCATGGAAAAGGTGTCCCACTTGTCAAATATTCATTGCTTGTGGAAAGCCTGATTGGTTTTGGTTCTGTTTTAAAGTTGTCATTTCGCCATATTTGGTGTCTGTCCTCTCTCCCATTCTGTCCCTGACCCTGTTCTCCTCACTGGCTGGCTCTTTCTCTCCTTTGTGTTTGTGTGTTATCTGTGATATGAAACTAATATCCAGGGACTCACAGTGGAATCCAGCCTGGCCTCTCTGCCCCTTGTGAGTAGCTGCATGGAGTAAGTGATACTCAGAAAGACTTTGGCTGTTAAAGCCACCACAGCAGTCAGGACAGGCTGACTGTGTCACGAATATACCAGGCCACTTTCTGGAATCATTAGAGGCCTGTCACTGCGTGTATGTCCAACAGCAAATGTAATGCTGTGTGCGTTCTTTCTTGTCTTTCCAAATATTTTACATACAGTGCATTCACAAAAAGCATTGTTGTAGCTGCTGCCTGAAGGGTAAACTAAAATATGTAATGAGGACTCAGGGAAGCAGTCTTCCAAGGACTCTAAGAGTTGCTGAAGTCCACAAAAAAGAACATATCTATTAATATCTCACTGCCTTGTTTTTGAGTAACGTGTATTTTTTTAACCATACTGCATTTAAAGTTTCAGAATACAGACCATACAAACCCGTAAAAGGCACTGACTTCTCCTTGAACTATTTCATGTTTTGTTTTATGAAATGTAAGCATTTGGTGTCATGAGAATCTAAAAGGATATTTAGTGTCAACATAAAAACAAATATAGATTCTTGTCCTCTTCTGGTCAAAATTTAGTGGGCACCTTTGGCAACAGTAACAGTTTTGAACATCTGGACACTGCAATTTCCCACCATTACTCTTTGCAAAACTACCCAAGTCCTGAAGAATTGCTTGGGGAGCATGACTCAACAACAATTTTCAAATCCTGCTTCACATGTTCGATTGGATGGATTGGAATGGTCTCTGAAATGACTACAACAGAAGATCAACACTGTTGCTTTCAAGACATTCCTGCATAGGTTTGGACTTGTTATTCTTCTAGAAAATGAGCTGAGATGTCATCTGAGTTTACTTCCACTTTATTTTCTCTTTGCCACTCTGCTATAAAGCTGTGACTGGTGAACCACCCGGGCGACAGTTATTGTATGCACTGTCTCTCTAATCTTAGCCATGGAACCCAGTAGCAAAGTGAAATAAAAAGCATAAAACAAACCTCATAACTACTGCTGAAGGGCCTATAAATGTCATGACTGTACCAATAAATTCTGACTTTGTTACAATAGCGGAGTGTCGAGCTCTGTTAAAGCTAGCTGTGGTCTCCGCTCAACAACTTCGGCGTCATTGCTTTTATCTATTTATTCATTTTTCCAGGTTGACCTTACTGTGCTTCGGGAAGTCTTCTTGTATGCTTCGCATAACCAAGTTACTTTTCAATAACTTTGTCGTGTCAAAAGTTGAAACTAACCAGCCAGGGTATGAACGTGACAAATGCAGGTAGTTGGCATGTAACATGACATGACCCAGTCGTGTAGCAGCATTTGTTACGGTGATTTTAGTTGATCTCATCTTATAAATGAGTTTGTTACAAAGCTTCTCATGAACTGTAAATGTTGTTTAGTACAAGCTACAGCTATAATTCTAATTTCAAATAACAACTCCTAGCTCTAATGTGACTTAAAATAGACTCTTTGTAATTAGTGCCCAATGTGTATGCCACTCATTCTGCTTGACTAAACCTTAACACACTTTCCTCTCCAGACTGGATCCTGATTTGCTTAATCGTCCTCAGGTGACAAATACCTCTGGAGTAATTTGCCGTATTAAAGCCATGGCTCAGGGGTCTTGACTTGTTAGTCAGAATCCCTTCAGCAACACCTCAGTGCCCTTCATTGCACAAGTCAAAACTCCTGAGCGGAGAAACTCCACCACTGTATAATTGCCCTGCTAACTCACATGCCATTCTCAATATGTGGTGGTACAGTAGCAGAGCAGAACGCAGCATACTGCTGAGAAGATGGTTATGTTATTGCCACCCCTTTCAAATACACATACATAAACTCCTGCTCTCATAAAATGATTTATATGCGGCTCACATCTCTTCAATATGGAGTGGAAACTTTGTTTTGATTCGTAATGTGTTGAGGACTGGGAGGACTGCAGTTTCCTGATGCTGCTGTTTTGATATTTTTCTGGGAACAAGAATAACTTTGTTCGAAAGTAGGCAATTAATGCAGTTACCCTTCTCCTGCCTCAGGAAGCCAGCTCCCTTTGAAGTTTCCAGATCCACTGAACATACAGGATATTTACTCTATACAGATTTGCTGTGTTTTGGATGGACCATGTTGAATGAAAACACGTCTCAAAGGGTCTTTGCTGCATACCTGCAATTTTTGGACAACCTTGAAACTCAACTGGAATGTTTAGATTTCCCAGACCCCAAGCTGGACCTGCCTACAGCGACTGGCACAAGGTGCAAAGCCGAGCCGGAGGGCAGAGGCTGGACAGATAGAGTTTAAAGAGAGAAGTGGAAGGCTGGTGGGCAGATGGATGCAGACCTGGTGAAGCAGTATTATACCAGAGGGGTGCTCAGCCACAGACTGGCAGAGTAATTATGGTAACATTTAAGATAATCTATTGAATGCCCCCTCTCAGAATTCAGCTCTCCTCTCATATACTAGCTCTATTGCTAGAGCGCAAGAATGTTCATCTTCTCTAGATGGTTGTATTATTGGAGACGTAGATGATATACTTGGCAGTCTAATAACCTCATTAAATTGCATCCGCCACTACCACAGTAGCAAGCCAGGAGGGTAAGGCCGCACACAATCCACTGAAACACAAGATAGACTTAGACTGAAATCCAATAAGAGATGTTGTATAGACACCGACTCAGACAGAGTAATCAGCTTCAGACTGGGCTAACACTGGTAAGGCTGGAATGTTTGGGGTGGAGAAAGAGCATCTGAGGTGCTTGTCCGTTCAATAATCTGCTGTTTTTTCGAATGGTTTTAGTTTTACAAAGCTAACTGGAGATATTCTGCTGTGATTTTCCCATTAGACTGAAGTAGGTAGTTGAGAGACAGAAAGGAAAAGAAAACACAGATGCTCAATGATTTTAAGTGTGCATGGAGTAGGTGGGCACCATGTGTTTCTCTCTCAAAATAACTACAGCCAATCAAAGACCATGTTGAGCTTTGAGAGCTTGCCAAGGCTTTTGACGCTGTAACTGGTTAAGGATGTGGCGACATGTGATAACACACTGTGTTCCCACTCCCCTGCTATTAACACATGACCCTCCTTGCTTGTGTTCGAGATATAAGACACTTTCTCTTTCAGTCTAAAATAGCTGTTAATGACTCAGCAAATCAGAGAATGGCAGCAGAGTAATAAGTTGAAAAAAGGGTCCAGTGTCTGCGGCACGTACACAATCAGATATGGCATGCTCAATCAGATAGTTTTAACTCAGCTGGAAAAGAGGTTGATCATATCTGAGGACATTATCCAAGCAGCCAAGTAGTGTGTCTGTGAACAGCACCGCTAGCCGTCTGCTTTCCAAATGACCTATCTCCAAAGGGCTATATCAGCACCCCGTGGTAATCTGGATATGGAGTGTTTGGCTGTGTACCACCGTACCAAAGTGGTCATAACTCTTCAAAATAATCACAGGATAAGCAACTTCATGTCAGTCACTATCCAACTTCCCTTGATGCTGAATCTGGCATGGAGATAACATTGCTCTTTAACAAGATTGGCCCATGAAACAAACACTGAGTGTCTGCAAAGCAATGCAAGGCAAATAATGTTGGTTGGAAATCACCCATTAACACCGCGTAAACACACACTTGCATTTAAGTATTTTGTCTTCAAACAACACTGTAGTTCAGAGGTGGATTGACCTGTGAAGAATGATGGTTTATGACATTCCTACTAATTGGAAAGAAAGTAGAAGAAGAAGTAGAAATTCCTTCAGACAGGACTTTTTATTTTTAGCGAAAAACACTTTTTACATTGAGCTTTACTGCATTTAAGTAATTTCCTACTTTCTTAAGTAAACAATCTGAGTACCTCTTCCACCACTTCTTGCCAACATGAGATTACAGTGCGCTTGATAATCATAAGGCACAATCACGGCTTGTTGCACTTAATGCTTTCTTTGGATACAAAAAGCAAAGAAACATTGAGTAAAATATCTGTACAGTAAAAGTGCAATTGTTTTATATAAGATCATATCCAATTGGCCGGCTCCTAAGTTCCCTGCTGCTACACTCCTGGCTCTTGGTGAGAAATCCGTTCACCTCACATGAATGAAACGCAGCACTGTGTCCTAAAACAAACATCAGACTGTGAAAAGGGCTGAAGTTTTGCCACTTCAAATTTCAAGAGTTGCTTTTGTTGGCATTTGATCTGAGAACTGACGCAGAGTAGCATAATTGTGTACACACACACATATACACCAAATCTCCCACTCTAACACCCCCTTCCATTGGTCAGCGCTTTGAAGACAAGATTGCGCCTGACCCAAAACAACCTCCGTAGGACAAGTACAAATAAAGAGCAAAATAAGATGAAGCTCAAAATGCGGTGGTGAAGCTCCAGCGATGTTTGATTAGCTGTGAGGGGACGGGGCGGCAGAGGGGTGGTGAAGTGTAAATGCACAAAAAATGCAGTTCACCACACCTTGCGAACAAACATAAATATTTATATCAATTAATAGTCCACACCAAGGAGCTGCAGTTTGTGTCTGGATCATATCAGCCCCAGTTTCCAAAAAACGTAACTATAGATAGAGGGCACGTCCCACAGAAATAAAAGATCTTACTGTGGAACTTAGAGGAGGGGAAAACAAATTCATCAAAATGAATGATGATTGCAAACCTTTCACATCCTACTGTGTGTATGCTTTTGTTTGCTCACTGTCAGATAAAGAGCCCATCAACAGACACTGATATGTTGCTTCTGCCAATGCACTGCAGACTGTAAAAACTCGCCACACAAACTTTGCGCCAGACTGCTGACACGCTCAGAAGACGAAGGTCCTTCCGTTGTCTTTAAGAGCCAACCCTAAACTACTGCTTGAATTTGACATCCTCTGTTGCTAATAGTGACATCCTGCTCAACAAACATATCAAGTGGTTTGGATGCACCTCTAGGTATGCTTCCCACACAGCTATCTATTGCTCTTCTCCCTGTTACAGCTTCCAGACTCAGACTGGATGATACTTAAGCTGCCACCAACCTACATGTGACACTATTGCAGGAAGAATCTTGTCTGTAGTCAAATAGATATTCCATATCAACTGGTATTTGAGTGTTTACAAGAAAAAAACTCCAGACTAAAAGACTGACAAACTAATATAAGAGATTCACAGTGACTATTAAAAGAATTAAAAGATTTGATGCACTAATGTCCACTGAATAGCTCGATTTCTTGTGTTCAAACATATATGACAATTCAAATGGCCCCCACAGAGAAGAAACATGACATAATTAGCAATAACTGATGAAGTCTCTCACTATGCTTGCAGAATAACTTTCAAGCAAAACTAGCATAGTTGAACCGGAGCCTAAACCCGCTCAAAATGTGTTCTGCCTCCAAAACAGATTTGGAACCGATGTTTATCCTCATAAAATAACTTTTCCTCAGTGTGCAGGAGGAAAGCACATACCACAAAACCTTCAAGGCATTCGAAGCTGCTTTCAAGCATCACTCTGTCAATAATGTTACAGACAACAGGGAGAATTTAGGAACCATGTCAGCAGAGGTGCCAAAAGACTATATAGGCCTGCTGTAGTAGTCTGGACAATCTGCTCTCGTAAACTGTGGCTCCTGAGCTCAAGTGCATGTAGGCTTGAAGAGTTGCTGGTGGTTGACTTGTGCAAATCAATCTGAAGATTGCAAATCCATCACTCCCTCTATTGTGGACACAATATTCGAGCCTCTTTATCCACAGGGATTAAACCATATGAGACCTCGGCATCCCACTAGACTTGTTCTAGCTCAAAAACCCTGTCTCAGCAGCTTGTGAGAGTGTTCAGAGGCTTTCTGCCAAAAGAAATTTGCAAAATAATTGTTTAATCTCTCCAAACAGCATGCTTGTGATAAGCAGCTGGGTGGCATGTGAAGCTGCAAATTGTGGAGAAAAATCAAGAGGCTGTGAGGCTTTAGACGAGACGGATCAGCTGGGGCCCATATTGTGGGTAACTTTAACATGTAATAATATGTTAAAGTACAGATTGATGCTTTTCAAGAGAAAAGAACTCAGGGTGCTCAGAACACACAATGCTGGACAAACATGATGCTGAAAGTGGACTTAGACATTTCACTTACTTTAAAATAACTTCTGATTTGGCAGTGTGCTACATTGTTAAAACACAAAGCATCCCTGTACACAGAAACATAAATACAGATATTTTATGGTCAAAAACCCTTTAAAAGTCTCCCTGACAATCATGACTATGAGGAGAGACAATATGACAAAAGTGGAGACAGAAAGCACTAAACTTTAATCTCCCAGCCGTTCAGTCTCTCTCTGCTGTCACTTGAGTGGGCTTTTGCTTGTGGGAGACCACTCACAGCGCGTGTGTACTGACCCACGTGTGCTTTTGACAGAAGCACGGAATAGTTAGAAGCATTGGACATTAATTAAAGGCTACTTTAAAAAAAAAAAAAAACAGAGGTCGTCATAAACATTTAAACGTGCTGAAATCATAACGACTGTAGTTTAAGATAATTATGTGGCTCCTGTCTGCGGATCCATCAGCGAAATCCAGGAATGCTTGCAGCGCGCTTTAGCCTAAGAGCTCTTTACTATGGAGTGCCAAACCCACTGGCTCACCTGTGCCAGGTGTCTCCGGTACGCGGTGCAGCGGCCCGACCTGCCGCAGCTGGAAAGCGGTCCTCACTTCATGACAGCTGTACGCGTCCACGTCGATCACGCTGGCCGCAAATATGACCGCTGACAAAATCCAAACGGATCCGCAAGAGTTCACGCGTGGGCATATTCCTCGGGACATTGCCGCATCTCACACCGGGTATCCTTGTGGATAGCCGACTGTAGCCTGACTGCAAACTGTGTGACAGTGTTGAAAAAAGACGGCGCTCAAGTACAATGAAGCGACGATGAGTTTAAACATCTGACAAACGTTTCCGTCTGATTTTCACATTATTGGTTGGGATGAGTGTGAGCGCCTCACAGCAGAGGTCTGGGGGTCTTCTCTTGGACAGAGGAAGAGTGGTGTGGGCTCGAGCCAGTGTGTCCCGCGCTCAACACTTTGCAGTGGTCGGCTGTCTGCATGCCTGTTTCCAAAGCCTTGCGCGCACACACCCCTCCCTTTCTGTTTACTTCAGCTAAGTGCCCCGACTAAAACTCACTCCAATTTCTCTTCCAGTCTCAGTATCTTTATAACAGCATTTTAAATCCCGACAGTTCAACTATCTATGTATTAGTATTATTATTTAAAAAAAGAAAAGAAAAAAAAGCGTTAGTGTCATAACTTAAGAACACTTTGTGTCCTTCTGAATATGATCTAATTTGTAACAACTGTCTTCCAGTTGAATAATATAAAACAGAACATTATCACACAAAACTGACCACCGTTTGAATTAGTATTTGAAATCCATGAGCCTTCCTCTGATGTACAAATATAAAGACCATTTCATCACATCAATCTCTCACCTTTCACTCTTTGTTTGTTTCTGTTACGCAGCTAAAGATCCTACCAATTTTAAACTGATGGAAAGTCACTGCTACAAGTAAGGGACCATATTATAATGTTGACAAAGCACTAAGTTCTTTCTCTTCTAATCAAGACTTCATCAAGGATAATGAGTCAATGGATTGTAAGCCAATATCTTGTCTTCAAGGCGGACAATTAATTATGCATCAGGGGTGGGACGGGGTTAGACAGCACAGAGCATTTTATTTAGTTTTCAGAGCATGGTGATCGTTGGGTTGTAACTGATTCTCTCTGCCACAGGGAAAATGCTGTGCTTCATGTTGCTGCAGCCTGTATTGGAAATACTTAGTCATTTGATTTACATCGCTGCCATCTACTGGCGAAAATGTTTAATAAAAAAGCAACCAGACTGATTGTCCTGTCACAGTGTTAATGCTCCTTGCAGGCTTTGCAGCCTTTGATGTCAAGGTTTGTTTTTTACACTGTCTATCATGTAAAAGGTCTTGGAAATTAAGCAACCATGCCATGCGAGAACGAAACCATGCCATGCGAAAACAGACACATCACTATACAAATGAAATTAGTCTGCAACCCAGCAATGAGAGCTGTTTTCTCATGTAGCATGGCAGTGCCATATTATACACGTTTAAATGTTTTACGTTCATTTTCAAAGTTTATCACATTTCCAAATGTAAACGTGTATTGTACAGTTAATATTACACCTTTAATATTAAATACTACCCTCTCCTGGACAGACATGGTACTACATCAGTGGTCAGCCACAAACTTTTATTATAGTCTACAAAGAATTATTAAGTTATCTTGTACCTAATCTATCTGGGGTGAGACTAATTAATTGCCTCATGCAGCTGGTATGCGAGCCTGCTTCAGCAGAGTATTTCATGCCTTGTCATCCGCTGAACCAAGGGGACAACTTTCATTTCAACTTTGGGGGAAAGAGGTCTGCAAGGAACTGCTCATGCTACTAAAACTACTGTCATCACCAAGCAGAGCAGCATGATCTTAATGGCACAGTATTCATATGTGTAATTTATATATACTATATGTAATCACAGGGCATATCCTGAGTTGGACTGTGTCTTGAGAAAGAGAAAAGGGCATGCTAGCACTAATTCTGACAAAATTCCATTTAATACTGAAAGCAGGTAAAACCCCAGGATAAAGCTCAAGTAGTCAAAGTGGAAATGTCACCCATTGAAACTCCTTCCAGAGCAGCTTGAAACCTGCTGTCATGATCAAATGACAGCCGATGGACCTGCAAACCGTTGAGCGTGTGAGCCTGAGCTATAATGTCTGGCAGCAATCCAGTTAGAGTCTCTACTTGGACAAGGAACCACCCATATCTTGGCCTCAGCTGCTGCTGCAATATACATTTTAAGAACTTTAACAAGGCAGAGACAGACATTTGCTCTTCTTCCAGTGGTTTGGTAGGGACAGAAGCCAGGATTGAGAGCTGGTCTCTGAGGAATACATGAGGGGTAAGGTCTCAAAGTGAGTCTACATCAACCAGGATTAACACAAAAACAACAAACAACGTACAGAGGTCAGTCTGGGCTTAGAGATGGGTTTATATGGTGGTGACCCCAGTGAAGGCACCTGTAAAGTATGCAGGACAACAGCTGCTGAGTCTCACTAGGAGATGACTCACAAGGAATGAATACCTACAACATAGACTACATCTATAGCCTTTACAGCTACATACTAGATGTTAGATAGAAAAGACTGGAAGGCCTTTATTGAGCAGTGTCTGTAACAGCTTTGTTAAGTACTACACACAGTTTATATAAAGCATTCCAGCAGAGGGTGCTCTTCAGTTAAGTATAAGCTGAATGTTGGCCTGGTTGTTTCTGATTTACACATGTGATTCTGCTACTGCAGAGGTAAAACATCCCACCAGATAATGTGAGTTAGGAAGTTATGTGAACCCAAACTGTGGCAAAAGATCTAGGCTCTGTAGGACGGTCCAAAGCATTCTGCCAAGAAGTCTGTATTGGTACCATATGCACCCCAGCTAGTTTGGAGGCACCAGCAGCACTGGCTCATCCAGCTCACCCTGCTTGTTTTGTGTAGCATCATCCAGAACAGCAGAGGGTACTTTGTCAGATATATGCCAACATTAAACGAGGTTCAACAAACCAAGCAAAACAGAAGTCTCCACTTACCTGAAGGAGGCCCTCAGCAGAGGATGTAGCACATGAAAGTTCAGTACACCATGCATTCAGATTTTCTTCCATTCCTAAAAGACAAGTATGTGCTTAGTCTCAAGACCTCAACATGCTGAACGTGCACAATTACAAGTCAAGTGAATTATCAAAATCCAGGCAGTCACAAAGATCCAATCAATCAATTCCATCACTGCTGTCACAGGCAGTGATTACATTAAAAAAATATATAGGCATAAGACTAAGTTACAAGCTGGTGATCTCGCCACATGTGCCTGGTGGAAATCTATGTCCTGACACAGACCAATAGCTACAAACAAATGAATAAATAAGTGAACTGTGACGTTTAACACCAGATATTCCCATCCTCAGTTGTTTTCTTCCTTGTTTGTGACCTTGATCAAAGTAACTCCCCACACACAGAGCAGACGAGGTAACGTTAAAGCATCAAATTAACGCTAGCAAACATTCATAATTCAGGTAGTATCACACACATAGTGGCGACAACTGTTAGCTAACGTTACCTGAGAAAACCGGCTTGGAGGTACGGTGAGAAGTTATAATGAGACCTTGCTAGCTGACAGACTCTGTAACTTAACTCCTTTTCTACCATCCGACGTTTTTGGTCAGAAAATGTCTGAACTGTGCTAAGTACTCCGACAGTCTGCCACCCTGTGCCAAGCGTTACTATTTACTTAGCTTTAAGTGGTCACTAGTGCTACTAGCTAGCTAGCGCCAGTTTGTTGTTACTCCGTATCATCGTTCAAAACAGCAACGGCTACAGGAAGTGATGGAACGTTACTGTACTTTAAAACAGCGTCGAGGTAACTTTACTGTACTTGGTTATTTTCATTTTATTGAACTTTAAGCTTCCACTATACTTTTTGTCTGACAGCTTTAGTTATTAGTTACTTTTCAGATAACTTATCATGGAACAATGCTACAAAGATAGCCTGAGCTGTAGACCAAACTTCTCAGCAGTACATCAAGTAGTCAAAATTAGCTCAACCGTAAACATCTACAGCAGTTATGCAACATTCACATTACTGCAGTAATATTAACCCTAAAACATCATATTAAATAGTAAACACTTGACCATGAAATGGTCCCTCATTTTATTGCTGAAGGAATACTTTTATTTATGATTAAGTACATTTTGCTAATAATTCTTACATACTATTACTCAAGCAAGGTTTTGAATACACAACTTTTACTTGCAGTAGAATATTTGCAGTGTGGTATTAGTACTTTTTTACTTCAGAAAAGGATCTGAATACTTAATGTCTGTACCTTAATGATCATCTGAAATGGAGCAAGGTGATCAGGAGTACATTTCCTACCAAAAAAGGTGTGAACACCTGTGTTGTGTCCATTTAACCCTTGTGTTATGTTCACTTTTTGGACCCTCTGGTACTGTTCGGGTCAAATTGACCCGGGACATTATTGTTGGTTTTAAAAGAAATACAAAAATAAAAATTAACAGAAAAAAACTCCAACATATATTGTCTTTATCTCAATTCCAAGCAATATAGATAACATACATGATAAATGTTTTCAATTAATCTCTGCTAGATAACATTTAACAGTGGAAGTGTCATTCGTTTTTTTGTGATAAAGTCCACTATAATAAAGCCTTGGGTGGTATTTATGCTTATCTATGAAAAAATGAAATGAAACAATGTTTTCATTGATGTTTTTTGTTTTAAACTTATATTCTCAATTGATTTTCATCAGAATATGCTTATATTCGGGTTTTTAAAAACCCGAATATGACCCCTGGGTTACTCCTTTTCTAACCCAAATATCTGGTCTTGTATACGCCTATCGGAATATCCCCATCGAACAGAACATTAATTTGTGTTCTGCACATGTTCTATTTGCAAGGAGTCTCGAGGAGGAGATAAGTCACCTCGTAAGTGTGGTGAAAGATATGAATATCATGTCTTTTGTAGACGGTAGAAAGTACCGGGATGTTTCAGAAACCGGAATATTGACCATAACCCGAATATTGACTGCATGTAAATGTAGTCTGTGTGTACTACAGATGTACTTTTTGCATTTGCTGCATGTGGTCTGTGTCACAACATGAAGTAAGTGTGTCTAAACAACACATGATGCACAGATCTTCAGTGTGTGTTTACCATCCCTATTATGTTAGCAGCTAACATAATAAGCTCCAAGGCCCTCTGAGCAGAGAATCTTTGGCTCATACTGCTGGTGGAGATTGTGGGTGAAGTGACCTATGATGTATGATACATCTGGTACAGTAAGAGAAAATTTTCCCAGGTTCCAATGCTTCAGAGGGTAAAAAGAGCGGGAAAACCTGTATTGTGTGTGTGTGTGTGTGTGTGTGTGTGTGTGTGTGTGTGTGTGTGTGTTTGTGTGTGTGTCTGTCTGCCTGTCTGTCTCTCTGTCTGTTGTCTGTCTATCTGTCTGAAAAAGAGCGGGAAAACCTGTATTTTGTGTGTGTGTGTGTGTGTGTGTGTGTGTGTGTTTGTGTGTGTGTGTGTGTGTGTGTACGTTTGTGTGGGTGTGTGTGTGTATGTTTGTGTGTGTGTGTGTGTGTGTGTTAGTGTGTGTGTCAGTATGTCTGTCAGGCATTGTATGCATGCGGGTCAAATTGACCCGAACATCCTATGAAGGACATAAATGTGTAGGGAGTCTTGTATCATGTCAAGTCAATTTTTTTTTTTCTTTCACATGTTCTTCACATAAAATAAGCCAAGGCCATGGAGTTTCAGGTCAAAATGTTGTATCTTTGTATCATTTTTCTTTTTGTAAAAATTTGAAACGGGTCAATTTGACCCGAACACCACATAAGGGTTAAGGAAAAATAAATCCAATTTAAAATGTTGGTTTTAAACTTGAGTAGATCCAGCTATGGATAATGTGTACTAGCCCTCATGTGGTGTCTGGAAATCTGCCCATAACTTCTGAAAATAAAGGCCTTGTCTTCGGAAACATTGACCTACATATACCTCTAAAACTAACTCAACAAAAGTATTCAAATAATTACAAAATGTGCACCTCATTTATGGCAGGGCTTCTGTATTGGATTTCATTAAGGTCGTCTTTTATTCTTTCCTCGCTCATCTCAGTTAGTCACCCCGCTTTTCTGTTCTTTGTGTGTATCTGCAGAGGCGTTTTTCACAGCAGACATTTTGACTAAGCCATAGCAGTAAAAGCACAGTTGGAATTAATAACATTAAGGATGACTCAGTTCCATACGGTGTCCCGGTAAGCTTTCCAGCACGCCCTCCCCAGCCATCATTATTAATGCTATTAAATACACTTTTGCTTTTTCTGCTGTGAAAAAAGTCCATTGTAGAAGTACAAATCATTATTATTAAAGAAACCAGTGTCTAACATTATGTCCCTTCATTGCAGTGGTGGTGTTTTGAGTCCATGCTCCTGGCTACATCAGATGTCCTCGAGGCTCCACCATGGACTTAGAGTCACTATGTTTGCATGGGTGATGGTAAGGCCCTGTGAAGTTCTTTGTGTTAAACAGGTAAAATGTGCTGAACAAGTTCACACCTTTTACAGACGATCATGTATATGCCATCTCCTTTTCTTTGTCCAGTTGTTAATTGCAGTGCTAACAGTGTTAACAGTGTTTCTACTGTTGTGACCTTTTCAAGAGTTGTGTTGTGCTGTTAAACTTGCCTGTGCCTCTTTTCATTTAGGCCAGATCAAACTATCTATGCCACACTGGCATTGTGATTATGTGTGGGGACCACAACAGGTGCACCACAATAAAAGCCATTATCAACATTATTTGAAGTGTCAAATGCAACAGCAATAGTCAGTTCTGAATGTATATGCATTTAGGCAAAGCTACAAATTCCAAAGTATTCAACATACAGTGTAGTGTGTGTTTTTTAGGATATGACTGGCCATTCTTACATAACAGAATCTGTGCCTTGCTTTGTCATTTTCCTTTTTTTACTGTCTATGCCTTTTAGCCCAATAAAAAGCTAATTTTGTTATTGAATACTGAACATCTTGGAATTTGCATCCTCTGTTTGCCTTTTATATTATATTATATTATATTTAGCAACTAGGACCTGTCTGTTTGAATACAGTGGGACTATTTTAGGGTAAGTAGAAACTTTAACATTTAATCAGCAATAGAGATAGTAAAACATCTTTCTTTCTGCACAGATATTTATAGACTACAGAGAACACTTTTGATGCTGCTGCTTCTGTTGAGGCCTTTTTCCCATTTAGAAACCATGAGAGGAAAGAGATAAGAGATTTTTTTATTTATTTATTTATTTTTAAATATTGTGTGTCTGAAATAGATGCGCTTTAAGTGTCAGTGAATTTGGTCAGCAGATGGCGCCAATAACCCTACTTTTTTCTGAGTCCCCACTCAGACACTCTTGATCCTCATTCGTGCAGGTTGAGTTCTCTCTGCCAGGTACCATTAACATAGTTCAAAATAAGGTCAATAGGAGGTGACAGTGTTTTCTGTAATTTTACCCATCTGACAGGAAGTCACTGTTTTTCTTTGCTGTTTCTCTTTAGACAATGTAGACCTTATTTCAAAGCCAGACCTTATTTTGAACTAAATATATAATTTATATATATATATAATATTATTACATGTATCTCCATTTGTCGGTTAGCAGTAAGTAAGTTGCATCCTTACAGTCATCACATAAAACATGAAATTCACACAGCGTCAGTTTACTATCACTGACGAACCATATCTCTCAGTATTTACACCACAATCAGAAACCAGTCTATATCCTAATGCTGACCTTCATACCATATGATAATGATCATGAACATAACTGTGGCACTTCTGATGCCAATTAAGTCCACCCAGTCCTCTGACTAGCACTACGGAAGGATGAAGTGGCTGCAGTAGTTGTGGTAGGGGATCCTTCATTCTCTGTCCTCATGCTGTGTCTGAGTCCAGCAGTTAATAGACAATCTCTGGGGGGCTTTAGCCCATCAGTCCTGGCCCTCTAAACTGGGGACTTAAGGAGCTTACAGGGGGTTAAACCCCCAAGTTTGGAGCCCTCAACCGCCTGTTTGAGAGATTACGCCATTCAGTCTCCCATTTTCACCTCTGTCTTGGTGGAGCAGTGGGAAGTGTGGAGGGTGGTTGTTAGAAACATGCCTCAGCTTGACATCTCTGGAGGGAGCAAGTGGTGATAAATGAGTGTTGAGAAGCTTGATTAAGTTGAACATCACCTCATGCTGTGCAGCTCAGTTCTAAGGAATGTGTGGATAAGATTTTGTTAAAAAAAAAAAAGAAAAAAATCTAAAACTAATGCAGTGTCTTGCACTCAGGAATTCCTAAATAGGGTATGTTGTGCATTGCGTAGGAAAGGAGTGCATTAGTTAACAGTACGTGCATGCATACGTGAGACATGGAGTGGTCAAGTGTCTGCACATTTTTGGTCAGAGCCAGAACCTTATGCTCCATTTCTCTCGGGTGGAGATGTGAGGAGTGGAAGTAAGGCATGCTGCATCTTTAATGAGAGTCTGACATATTCAGTGCCACTGTCTCACTATCTGTCCTGCCAGTGCCTTTTTCATCCTCACCTGCATAGCACTCCCAGGGAGGACAGAAAACAGAGAATGCCACTAAGCCTCACAGATGCTTTCAAGAATCTAAATGCCACTCACACCCTCCTTGGAAGCAGATCCCATTTACAGCAGCACCATGTGTAGGTGCCAATCCCTGATGGCAATCAATCGCACTTAATAAAACCTTGTAAAGCAGAGTCCTTGCTCTGTTTATAATGACTCTGTTTCCTCGGTGGCATTTAATTGATTGGTATAATGGTTTTTATAGACTCTTCATTAGTCTGTTACAGCAGTGGATCAATACAACATCATTACATGCATGATTGAACCAAGTACCAGGCATCTGCTCCGGGGCACATCGGTCTGTATTTGTAAACAGTCATTAATGTCACAATGTTCCACTGTATACATGAAGTATGGAGGTTATGTTACTTTGCCAGACTGATTGGCTGACTACATGCTTGTGACTTGTTAGTAAGTGTATGAGGGAGATATTATCTGACCAGAAAATTGATCAGATGTATTGTGATCAAGTCATCTGTTGCTAAACGCTATGGGCCTTACAGGGTCACGAGAAGGTGCGAGGCTTTGTTCCAAGTTCTGGCATCACATATTTCTATTCACAAGTGGTTATTTGCCAATTGCAGCCCATATAATCACACCAAATGTATTAAATTATCCCACAAAATGTTTAAGTGGCTTTGATACACATATACAGTACAAAAACAATCATTTCATTATTCACTGCAAATTAATTTGTGTACGGTAAAACATGTTTTTGATAATGTATTCAGGCAGTTTGGATGACTTTCTCTTGGTATGCAAGTCTTTGTGCCTCTGTAAGGGTGTGTGAACTGCAAAGTTACAGGCATTGTATCTTTTTTCACCCTTCACGCTGTCCCTCAGGGAGTGTCCTCCACTGTTCGCAAAACAAAGTGCTGTTGTGCACATAGGTGGAAAAATTTGTTTAACCCATTCACCCCTGAGATTTCCTCGCTGTCTGTGCTCATTGAACTCTGATAGGATCTAAATACTTCCTTTGAGATCGTACACATGGGCTGTGCACCGAGGTCAGACCGCGGCCTTTGTGTATATGTGCATGTGCATGGGTGCGTGTGCTGAGCTGGTCTGGATAGAGTGACTTGCTTTGTGTATGACCAGTCAACCACATCCCTCACAATAGGCAGAAAAAGGGGGTGACTACCTTTTTGACATAGCATTTTATCTCAGTGAGATCACAGCAATTGGCTATTTATCGCATGTGGCATGCTGTTATGAGAGGAGTGTTTGAACTGGGGTCAGAGAAAATATTGTTTAATTTCACCCTATTTTACCCCCTTTTCCACATTCCAAAGCAGGTGCCCCTTTTGAAAATCACATGCAGTCCAGCGCAGTGTTTCATCGCTAGCCTTGCTGAACTCACCAGTGTGTCATTGCTCTTTTTGGCTCCCCCTCCCCTTGCTTTATTTTTAACAACCCCATTATCCCCTTCTTCCCTCTAAACTGACCAGCACATGTTTGTGAAAACTGATTTCGTTGCCTCCCACCTCTAACTCCAGCGCCCTTTTTTTGTCCCCCCCTGTAAAGTGCGAGACAGAGTCAGGAATAGAGGGAGGGGGAAAGTGAGGGGGAGAAGGGCGGGGGTTAAGAGAAATGGAGGGAAGGGTTGATGAAAACAACAGATCTCTGCTCCCTAATCCTTTTGTGTCGACGGTGTTAATCCATCCGAGCAAACCCAGCTCCCCCCCACCCCACCCGCACCGCTCACCCTACCTCAACCCCTGCTTCTGCACCATATACCAGGCGCTCCCACCACATAAACAACCGACAGCACTACTGAAACCAATACTCGTCCCCCAGACAGTCAAGCAGAAGTACACGGCAGCCGCAGTACCCCCCTGACAAACACGCAACTCAGGCTCAACTCTGTCCCTGCTTTCATCCTGTTCATCTTTGTGGCCACTGGGAACGAATCTCTATTCTGGATTGCTTGCGTCTGTTTGTTTATGCAAACATATTTTAATCTTGCAGCAGCATGTCAGCGTGTGTGTATTGGAGATTGCACTGTTTTTCCTCTCGGTGTGTTTTGCTTCCACACATTTGCACCTCTTTGTTTTGATCTGCTTTGTTTTGGCTACTGTACATGTAATGAATGCACTTGAGAGCAACACGGTGTATTCACTGCAAGTGTTTTTGTGTCGTGGTCTTGTTTACGAGCTGTAAGAGAGAGGAGGGGGGTTGGGGGCATCGGGGAGGGGGAGCGCAGTGGTTGCCGGGGGAAGAGGAGGTTGTGTCTAATGAGGTCACACCCTGGCAACCCAGTGACTCCTCCCACTCAGCTCCCCCCACCAATGCCTCCCCCATCTTTCCACTTGGCCCAGTCTGAGTGTGCCCACCCACTCAACCCCCTCCTCCCCCCTTCACCCTCTGACAGAAAGAGCTCTCCGTGGTGCTGAAAGCAGAAAAACACATCCAGGCTCCAGTTACAGTGCAACTGCAAAGGGAGGACAGGCGAGGCAAACGAGACAAAAACAAAAAATGTCTACTTGGAGAAAGAGACTGGGGTAAGAGTGCGTATGAGGATGAGTTGAAAAGCACAAAGTGTGAGACATAAGAGAGTAGGAAAAGGAAGCAGAGAGAGGGAGAGGGAGAGCGGATGACGCTCTAGTAGAAGGTGGCTACAGTAGGCAGTGGGCGTGTTCTTCTTGTTGTGATCTATAGCTGGGAAGCCCGGTGTCATCTGCTTAAGCACAGACCGACTGTACAGACCTGTGTGGACGAGCAGGACGAAGGGAGCCGGCAGCGAATGCAATGACTGGAAACGCACAACTCTCTGCTTTACCTCGGTCTTAACCTTCAGGGCACCGTGGATGGCGACTCCCCTCACCTGTGCGACGCTGAGACATTTTGTGCATTCTGACAGAGTGAAGCAGGAGAGACGTTCTCGGGGAGGAGCATGAGAAAAACTGTGAGTGCCTGGTCTGCAACTGCAAAGCGGAGTTTGATGTGAGAGCCTGTTAGTGTGTATTTATGTCATGCTTGCGGTTGCGGGTGCGGTCTGTTGCTACGCTGCGTCTTCCTTCTGTCTCTAGCATGTGCAGATGTGTGGAGCAGTGAAGCTGGCACCTGGCTTGGAGTTTGACACTATTTGGACTGGAGGGGTCGCATCTCCCTTTTGTGCCCAGGGGAGGGAACGTTGGGCTGGGCACCCAATGGCCTACCTCCCTTCTAGCACCAGCCTTATCCTGGGTCACAGGGACTCCTTCTAGCAAGTCAATCAGTTGGACCATACAATGGATGGAAGTCTACGTGGATTTGAGTGGAATAGTGCACTGGTGCTCCAGCATAGGCCACAGCTCACTAGCGTGCACTGGACTCATCAGGGGAAGACAGAAGACACGTTGGTCCACAAACCAGCAGGGACACAGCCCCATTGTAAGTATGCACTTGCGTATACACATCAATGACTCACAATCCCACAAAGATATATGCCCTCAAATGCTCATGCTACATCATAATTCATGCAGAAGTGATTTTTTTTCCTCAAGTCCACATAAATCCCAAAAGCAGAGCTGCCAAATGTAGCACCTGTGTGTGCCTGGATTTACAGGTTAATCCTCACTTGGTCCACTGCACTGCACTTGTGTGTGTGCGCGCCAGTGCGCGTATGTGCGCCCACGCGCGTTGTCACCAGACAATTGGCCTTGCAATCTTTTTGACATTGTGTCTCTAGAATATCCATGCTGCCCTTCTCCTGTGACATGGTTGCCTGGAAACAGAAACAGTGTGCCACTTTCATTTACTTTTAAAGCAAAGTGCACCTCTGTGTTCCAACTGTTGCAGCCCATGTCAACTGGGGCATAGGGACAGAGACGAGATGAAACGGAAAACTAAGAGAAGACGCATCAAGTGAAGGGGTGGGGGCAAGGAGTGAGAATGGAGAGGGAAAGAAAGCTTGGTTGGGGGAGAAAAAAAGGGATTGCTCAATTGACAGGTTTTGTGGAGATTAGCAAACAAGAATAGCATTTTTCATCGATGAGTTATGGGAGGACAATCCAATGTGAAAGGCTTGGTCGGTAAAACCAGTGTGATAAACAAGCTGATTCTAGTGCATAGTGCTGCTGCAGGCTTACAGGGATTAGGCAGCCAGGCTTAATTCAGATCAAACACTGTTTGAACTGTGCCTTCCTATTGCTGCACCCTTAACACATCTAACTGGTGCACCTCGTTTCTCCTCAGAAACTAAGATTTATTTCTTTTGTACAGCTTTGGATGTCTGGCTGTGCCTGTGCATCAGTGATAAGACCTGATAATCAGGGGTGAAAAAAAAAAATCTCTACACCACTTGACACCAGGATTCTGTTACCTAGAACTCTGCTCCGAGATGGTGAATCAGCCTGTTCTGTTGGCTCTTATCAGTCCTCTCCTCGAGCCTGTAAAAACCAATGCTAAGGAGTGTTGAGAGTATGTCGTAGGGAGTAGAACCGGCAGATAAACCCACTGACCTAGGCCCCATGCTGGACTTATTGATAGACAGGCACGAGTTAGAGGGATGCAGAGGATGGCCAGACAATGGCCAGTCTCTCAGTTGGCCCTGCAATCTCCATCTGGCAAACACCCCCCCACCCCCCCACCCCTTGCTGCCCTTGCCGGCCTACACACACAAACATACATACAGTTATCACAAGCCCCCTCCCCCTCCCCACGCACACTCACACTCAGTGCTTCTCTCACACGTAAACAAGCATGAGTCTTAGGCTGATCTGAAAACATTGACCTACATAAAAGCGTGCACTGTCTTCTTCTCTTCCACCACTGGCCACTCCAAAATTCACATTCGGCTGTTGCACATAGCATATACCATGTTGCATGCAGTTGCACATGTTTTCAGGCAAATACTGTAGATGCATGCACAGTGAATCGCACCGTTAGCTGCTCAATGTCAAAGTGGCTGCAAATAATGCTGTTTTCACATGATTCCCATTTAGAAGGAGTGAATCATCGTATGGTTGCACCAATGTGGTTGTTTCATTGAAGCGGCTTTTCCTCACAGAACCATCCACGCTCTTCCTTATGACAGTGATGCTGTCAGTAACAGTCTTTTTACAGAATCAAAAGGCAGCAAGGAACAACTCAAAAGGAGAGTATTTTTAGATCTTAAACATAAGATTGATGCCGATATCCGCATATGCAAAAGCATGCATCACAGTCTAGTAAGATTGCTTCATTTAATCTGTGCGGCTGGTCCCAGGAGTACAATATTTTCACATCTGAGCCCGGCACATATTACAACTGCAGAAGATGAAAGCCCTTTTTCAGTTTCATTCAGAGACTCACTTGGTTACAGCCAATAATTTCAGCCAGAAAATGTGCAAACACAACTGAGAAAATGAGCAGCTGCTGCTGATCCACAGCCCATAAGACAACTGAAACTCTCAAAAGTGAAGGTTATGAATAACAGCAGCTAGATGGTGACTCCCTTGACTGCATATTTGCATGTGCATGTGAGCTTTTGCGTGTGTGTGTATGTGTGGGCAGTGAATAAAAGCAACACTCCAGGGAGGATGTTTACTCTTGTGGACACAGGCGTGATGCAAGTCTATGAATCTTTCATAGGCCATGAGCTTGACAGGAACAGTCAGGAACATTAAAAACAATAGCAACATCACACAAACTCGGCTGTGTGACATTATTATGGCGTTGATGCAATCTTGTCCTCATCGGTTTTCGTCTCATCAAGGCTGACCTTGAAAAATGAAGGTTGAGAGAATGATCACTGACATAGCTGCATGCTTGTTTTGCATTCAAACCGTCCTCGTGTACTGTAGTAGTATTTTGGAATTTGACAATTGTCACTAACATTTTCTTTATGTGTTTATCAGAATGCTGTGGAAACACTTGAAGAATGATGAGCTCCAAAGAAGAGGAAACTCTCCGCTTTTTCCAGTATGTTGAGGAGAATGGGCTGAGAGCCTACAACGGCCTGGTAGCTCAGAACTTGGATCACGCCAGGAATGAGAGAAATAGGACATTCCTGCAGGAGAAAAACGACAAGAAGAGAAAACAGGAGGAAGCCATAAGAAGGTAGGAAGAAAAAAGAAAAAAACAACTCATTGACAAAGCGGGCATATGTGTGCAACAGCACACTAGTGGGGTTCTACTGTGTAAATACAAGGATGTCACTGGGTTCATTTCAGGAAGAGGTTGTAAGGAATTGGGACAAGTGGCCAGAGGGTCCCTGTGGCAATGGCAGGTTGCCATATTTTGGGGGTTGCCAGTGTGGGCTGGTGCACCCCACGATCTACAGAGGATAATTAATTTTTCACTTTTAGACTTATTTGGGACTTGTCCTTGGATGGAGGTCGTCGCTGCTCCACTTCTGAGATGGAGAGCATTTAGAATTAAGAAGGAGTGGGGCGGGCTGTGACAGAAAGTACGTGAGACATGTTAAGAGACTTCTGGTGAGCCGATGATTCACATATATCTAACTATTCCTTTTGTGTTGAAAGCTGTATTATCGTAACACCCATCCGAGGTTGAGAAAATTCTTTTTTTTTTTGATCGACCTCATTAGAGATCATTCACATGTGCCGCTGCGCCGTGTTTCACATGTTGTGATGAGCAAGCAGTGCCACTGAGCAGAGCATCGCCGCTGCGTGGCATCCCGAAACTTGAGCGAATAAGAAGCACGCACTCAAAACGTGACGAACACGTGGATACGGCGTGCTTGTGTTGTGGGGTAGAATAGTGAGCAGTGAGTCACAGAGCGGGACAATAATGGGACATCGCAGAGAGGTTTGGAACGTGATGAGGCTAAGACGTGGACATCTGTGTTCCCAGAAAAACTGAGAGCGAGAGCTTCAGAGTATGAAGCGACACCAAGAGATTCTCTGTGAGCTCATTTTACAGTGTTTTTTTTATGCGCTAACACTGAATAGTATCACTTTTTTAATGTAGAAAGTCACAAAACAGAAAAAGCTATAATTTTATATTGCAATCATGCTCTTTTTCATTGTGAAGTCTACAGCACTATCATGATTTTTTTTTTTTTTTTTTTTAGAGGGCATCAAGTGGATGCATATTCTATCTGAGAGAACATCCATAAAGTAGAGGAGAAACACTTGTTTTCCACTTAAATGGTCAAAAATCCAATGATGCACCAAGCTGCACAAACCTCAGTTTACAGTGAAAAGGCTCATGGGAAATGTCGCCCAGTGTTGTCATGGAATCTAAAATTCATTTATGTTCGGCCCGTCTGTCTAACACGGTACAAAAGTATTTAGCAGCTGTTGAGAGTTTTAGCTGTTCATCAGATGATTACGTTGACGTGGTTTCGGAGGATGAGCATTCGTATGTGAGCAGATGTGGTTCCTCTTAACTGATTTATTCAGGAACACTTTGAACCCTGCCACATTTCTGTCAAAGGGTCGTGTGATTCAAAAAGAGCTGCACTGATTGTCATTGCCGCTGTGATTGTCAGTGCATTGTACAGTGTGTGTGCGGAATATCACTTGCATGATGAAAGGTGACTTAGAGTTCAACTTTATACGTCAGTTACAGCAGAAATCTATGCTGGACTGTCTTTTATCACTTGCCAACAAAATCCCCCTGCTTCCATTCTTATTAACAGTCTGATGCAGCCCTGTACAGTAACTTGGTGAATGGGACAGGGCGACGCCTGAGGAAAGTGGCATCTACTGTCCTGCCAGCCTTCCGCTGTCTCTCAGCTGTTGCTATAGCTAAAATATTAATACACAGTCACTGGAGGAAAAGTCTAAAAAATAACTGGATTTTTCATGAGGCCTATAAGTAGGTCAATGAGACGACCCATTTTTACAGTAACTGACTGAGAGTGGGAGAGGGTGTGAGGATTCGTGTCTGCTTGCTTGGATTTGCATGTGCGCAAGCATGTCCACGCGCGCTTGTGTACATGTGCGGCCGTGTGCGGACACGAACGACAGGAAGATAGAATATGTTAGTGTGTGAGAAAGGGCAGGGAAGAACAAATGGCCTGTGTGGTTGTATGAGGGTGAAAGAGCTTGTTAGAGCAAATGTGTTTAAGAGTGGGGGGGAGAAAAAAAAAACCTGTTAGAGAGAGAGAGATTAAGTGTGAGCTCAGTTGCAGGAGATGTGTTCTGCCTGGTGACAGCTGGAGCAGCCATAGGCCAATCAGATCCGCACATGAGGTTTGAGTGAGGCGGGTCTTCCTGCCTGCTGCTATTTCACTCAGGGTGTCTTTTATAGTATTTCATCAGAAGAAGTTATTCACACAGTCATACACACATGCACACGTACACACATACGCAGATGCCCACAGATTTACTTAAACATGCAAGCGTATTCAAACACACACGCACGCACACACAAAACAATTACACATTTACAACACTTACATTTACCTATATTTACATACGTTTGCAAATTCCAAACGGCTGCTTTGCTTCCTCTGCTTTGCCCTTTGTGCACACATGCACGCATTCACACACGTCTTTTTTTCTATCTCTTTTTCCCTCAAGATCTCCGTTTGTGTTTTGTTTGTTTCTGTGATGTTGTTTTTCCTGTCGCATGGCGTCACAGTGAGAGAACCAGAGCTGCCCGACGACAAGTCAACTCCAACTGGTCCAAGTGCACCTGTGGTCTGTCCTCTAGCCAATCACTGGGCAAATATCCTATAAATAATCCAGTCACCACTACTCCAGTCAGACCCACCCACCCACACACACGCACACAAGCCATGTACATGCGTGTGTGTGCACATAGTCACAGCTGAAGCACACCCAAAACATATGAGAGGGAGAGGTTGTTTGTACTGTGCTGCTGACACCTCTGGCTGGATGCCATAGATGACGATTTTCTACTTTGATTCAGAGACATTTCAGCCTAAACATGAATGATTCATATTCTTGTATGGAGTATACATTAATATCTACTGTTAACATTGGCAATGTGGCTCCACAGGTTGTCTCCTGCTCCTTTCTCTGCTATCTCCACTCTCATCTTCAGTCAAAATGTGATGTGGTTATGATATGCGCATGATGTGCACGTGCGCTTTATTATTGTTGTGCGGCGGCAGCTGGTTTTGTGTCTGGTTTGTATGGGTACCCTGTCGCTAGGCAAAGTTAAGCCCCTGACCAATGAACCCACCCCACCAAGCACCTTCTGTTCAGCAGCTGGCCTGGAGGGAGTCAGAGTCAGCAAAGTCACACACTGAGGGCTCACACACACACACACACGTATATACACCCACAGGCATGCATGCACTGACACAAAATAGAGATTTGTGAAGACACACACATGCAAATTCATCCTGCTTCATGTCATTTGTTTACACAAATCTCGGACGTGAAGCTTAGTTGTGACTCTGATATGAGAACAAATGATCAGCAGCAGAGATCAAGTGTGTATATGCTGCAAATGTCTCATGTCTTTTTGTGTAAACCTTTGTTCTTTCCATCTTGAGCTCATTTACTCTCACAGTCCTGTTTCATCACTTCAGAGGACATTACATTAACTTACATTCATTTCCTGGAGTCTTACCATACCCATAACCTTAAACTAAACCTAACCTTACCCTAGCTTTAACTCAAGTCTTCAGTCTAAAATGTAATGTAATGTAATGATTTACGTTACGGGGACTTGCATTTTGTCCCCATAAGGAAGACGAGTCCTCACAGTGCGACTGTGTAAACAGATTTATGTCCCCACAACACGAGTAATACACTTCCACACGCACACACAGTCCTCCTTTCCCCCATTACCACACGACACTCAGACATCATTAACGCTCCATTCAGGCCAATCATCCATTTATAGGGATTGATTGTGTACAGGCATGGTGTCATTATGTGTGTGCTTGTGTGAGCAGCATCGGTCATATCCAGGGTTAAACTCAAATCAATGCTTTGCCCTGGAAGAGACCCTGTTTTAAGTGGCACTAACATGTCTGTTATTGTTAACTTGGCGCTGTCATCATTTGAGCCACTTGCACAAGCGAAATGCACACACACACACACACACACACACACACACACACACACACACACACAAACAAACACACACAAACAAACACACACATATGCCTGCACAAATGCAGACATACCGTTCTGTATGTTCACTCTGTATGTGTTATTTTTGCTGTCATCTGACAGGAGCAGCTTCCAAGGGATGATGTGGGATGATTTTTGCCCAATGATGCAAGCTGATATGATATTTCATACCTTAGATCATGCTTCATTGATATTTACATGGATATTCTGATCTCCTGACCTCTCTACGCTCTGTCTCTCGCTCCCTTTCTGTTTTAGGACTGGTGAGGACATTGCAACTGAAGGCAAGCACTTACGTATGGGCTCCATTACCATGCCGGACCCCCAGGAACGCATGCCCATGCCCCACCCGCATGCCCTTGCCTGTGGGCAGGGCTTCTCCGTACGCTCCCAGTCCCTTCACTCGGTCGGCGGTGGGAACAGTGGGGGCGGAGGAGAGGAGGAAGTAGGAAGCCCGACCTCTAGGAAGCAGCCCCCACCCAAGCCCAGGAGGGACCCAGCCACCAAGCTGAGTATGTCGTCTGAGGCGGTGGACCACAGTCCCATGTCCACCTGCCGTGGGGAGAGATGTGATGGTGAGTGGTGGTGGCACTTCACACCAAACTGCTGCACTATATATAGCTGCTCTCCGCAGTGCCCTCCTCAACACTGTTTCTCCTGCAATGACATGACTTCTAGCTATTCACTGCATACTTACTAAGCAACAGAGTGGGCAATTGATGGGGAAAAAAATAATGAGCTATAAGTGGAATGGGGTTAAAACAAGGTTAAAACATTTGGGTTGCATGAGCTGCACTGCGGTGACTAGTTGTGCACATAATGCCTGTTGTGTGTGGAAAAAACACTCATGTTTGAATAACAGTGGACCAGTGTACATATATTCCAGTGTATTTAAGTATCCAGGTTAGTGCAATTGCGGATGCCAAAATGTATGAAGAAAGGTTGTAGAGATTCAGAACAAGTTGTAATTTTTTTGTTGTTTTCTTACTTTCTGTCACTGCCAGATAAACTATATACAGGTTGTTGACATGTTTTCCCTTGCCCCACGGATAGATCAGGTACTGTGACATTCAGAATCGTGCACTAACGTCTTGAGCCAAGAGTGAGAATATCTTAATGTGATGCACATGGATGAGTGGTATATTTTTGTGCTGTTTCAAAGCTCTGTGCTTTGGAAAATAATGCCCCCTGAATCATGTTGTGCTTTGTAATAGCTGCACTTTGAGGCCTTGGCAGCGTCTTTTTATTCTTGAATTCAATAGTAATACTATTTTGAGAAATGTTGAAGAGTAAAAGAAGAAGTGCAGCGCATTGTCAGCAGAGAGTGCTGGTTATTGGTCACACAGTTAATCGTCAAAGCTGTTCTGAGTGCACATAAAGAAGGCAGAAGGGCCTTGACAGTCCTGTAACCTCATTTAGAAGTGGCATACTTTAATATTTCTACAAGGCAAATTACCAATAAAGGCCAAACAGTTTTCTTTCCAGTTAAAACTGGCAAGGCCAACGTTTAGAGATGCCTTGATCAAGATCCAGTAGAAGCACCCTGCAGCAATTCCACTCATTTTTCTGAAGCAAAATAAACAAACACAATATGCTTGCTTGGCCATGGATAAAAAAGAGGGCATAATTATAGTACATCAACTCAGTGTAAGAAAAGCTTTAATGAATCAGACAGGAATTAATTGAGCTAAAGGAATGTTTGCCTCAACAAGCCACAGATACAATCATTGCTGTAGCACAGGCACAATGCACACAGTTCAGCAGTTTTTTGTAGAAAAAAAATCAACCACAGTACACGTGCTGAGCACAAAGAAGAAACTAACAAGCGCTGCAAAATTAAACAGACATTTAGAGTATAATAATAGTCTTTGAGGCAGGAGGTGGCGCGAGCAAAAAGATTTTGAGGTTGCAGGAAGCTGTGACTCCATTTCGGTTTGGATGCTTCGTTGCCAACGTGATGTTAAGGGAGTCGCCCAGCCCGCCTCAGATTGGTGGGGATCTCTCTATGTGCACACAGATCTTCCTGGGCACCACGGCAACCATCCCACAGAAACAAGACCCCCTGCAGCCCAGCCAATCACAGAATCACTGAGCAGCTCGAGCCAATGGGGCTCTAGAGGTGCTGAAGTCTGAGGCGCGCGAGCCAATCGGAGCGAGAGTGTGGGGGTGTCCCTGGCTGAGGGGAGGGTTGCGTGCTCTGTAGCTGGCGCTGTAGCGGGAAGGGGAGGAGCTTGTCAGAGTAGAATTCATTCAGGAGGAGCGATTGACCTAGATTCGTTTTCCCCAGGAGGAGAGGGAGGGGGGAGGGGGGTTGCGGGTAAACACATCCGCTACAGGGGGAGGGGGAGGAGAGGGAGCAATAGAGAGGGGGAGAGAAGGGACCGGGAGTAAGAGATGTTTGAAGGGATGGATTCATCCTCAGTGCTGAAACAGATCTCAAGATCCGCCGTGCAAACCTGTTCGTCTTACAATGCGTGTGGTGATGGCAGTTCCACCACTGTGTGCACTTTACTGTGTGCACAGGCTCACACAAAGACAGGCAGCATGTGAGCATCATGTCAGCCCAAATTAACACATACCAGGAACACATCTGGGTTGAACCACTTCTTCTATTAACAGCTTATTAATTAGTGGTAACAAGGGGAAAATGTGGGTCCTCAGTTTAAATAAGCATCATCAACATCAGCCTGGATAAATGCATGGCGTGCAAAATACCAGTGCAAAACTACATTCAGTGTTCAGATTTTCTTGATTTTGAATTAATTCTCTCGTTATTTTCTCAACTTAAATAAAAGACTCTTTTGTAAAATAGTCTTTTTTTTATCTCTTATCTAACTTTGTGCGACATATCTGCACAGCTAGTGCAGCTACATTCAACAGAAAACAAGACAGGCACCTACACAGTTAGAATCCTATTTTCCTGTAAAGATTGACTTCCTAGATTGTGAGACCGTGTGGTATAAAATGTGTACGTGCCTGTCCTAATTTCCTTCTCTGAATGTGTAGGCATGTGCAGTGTGCGTGCGTGCGTGCGTGTGTGCGTGCATGCCTGCATGTACTGTTGGTGGTGAGTCATACAGTTACGGGAAGTATGCGTGTGTCTGGGCCATCTGGCATCTGAATTATTAAAGGTGTAAAATCTGCAGTTTGAAGATTTCAGACATGGTCCGGCTCTTAACTACACTTATCTCCCACCTACCCATCAGAGAAAGGGACACTCCTATCCATGTCTGACCTAGAAATGCACTGTGCACATAGAGCGCTGTCGACTGTGAGTCAACTGCAACCCTAATTCCAAAAAAGTTTTAACATAGTGTAAAACTTCAATCATAGAGAATGTGATAATCTGCTAATCCTCTTTGACTTAACTCAAATGAAAACAGCACAAAGACAATAAATTTAATGTTTCACCTCATCAACTTCTTTTTGTAAATATGTGCTTATTCTGAATTTGATGCCAGCAACACATTTTGAACAAGTTGGGACAGGAGCAACAAACGACTGGCAAAGATGTGGAATGCTCCAAAAACACCTGTTTGGAACATTCCACAGGTAAACAGGTTCACTGGTAACAGGTGATAGTATCATGATCATGATTGGCTGTGAAGTCAGTCGATCACAAGCAAGAATGGAGCGAGGTTCACCACTTTGTGAACACATAATATAAAGAATATGACTACATGGGCTGAGGAACAGTTGGTGGATCTGTTGCCGGTAAACACAGTTTGTTTGCAAATGATTGCATTCAGTTTTTGTTCGCGTTTTAAACGGTGTCTTAACTGTTTTTGGTGTTGTGGTTGTAGAATTAGGGCTGCGCTGCACAGTAGTATCTAGTCAACGTGAACACTGTACCATAGCCTCACTGCACCACATCTAAGGAGATTCACACTGCAATGCTACGTCACCACTATCAGAAGGAAGCTCCACAGTGTGTGTGTGACCCACATACTGTACTCACATACTGCTCCTCTGCTGTATATGTGACCTAGAAACATGCATATGCCTCAACTATCGGCAGATATCTGACTCAAGATATTACTCACAGCTATACATTTTGACCTACATCTGACCCACAGAACTGCAGTAGGCTTTATGGTAATGACAATGATTCACTTAATGATTAATGAAAATGGATTTTTGTCAAATGCAGCATCACGTTGTGTATGATAGCAGAAAGCAGCAATGAAAGGGTAATAGGAATAGTGGTCTCATATCACAAAAAAATAGTCATAGTCAACAAACGCATAAACCCGAAAACGAAAATTATCCTCCATACTTGTGTGTTATCGTGTCATGCTTGTGAATGTGTCCAGTGGATTTGTGTGTTTAGACTTTCTTTCTCTCTATCGTTTAGCAGCTCAAGGATGCAGTGAGGACTGTAGGAGGGTGCCACCACCCAAGCCTAAGAGGAACCCCAACACGCAGCTGAGCGTTTCCTTCGATGAGTCCTACATCAAGAGCCACGGAGGCAGCGGGATTTGCCCCTCCAAACCCCTCCACCACGTCACCTCCCCCTGCGAACGCAACCCCTCACCTCCACAGAGTGATGAGAGCCCTACGGACGACTGTGAAGATGAACCTGTCTACATAGAGATGGGCGGGATTGATGTCGGAGCACGAGAGCCCCTGAAGAGTGAGGATGAGGAGCCGGGAGAGTCTGTGTACGAGGAGATGAAGTACCCTGCTCTGGATGATATGGAGTACCGCACTGACCCTGTGGGATGTCGCTCCGCGTGCCCCACCCCGGCACCTTATGACCCTGAACCTCTCAGTCGTTGCTCGACACCTCGAAACATTCCCCTCTGTGACATTCCTGCACCCTTTCCCAATTTACTCACCCATCGGCCTCCGCTGCTGGTGTTCCCACCGGCGCCGGCCCAGTGCTCGCCCAACTCAGACGAGTCTCCCCTCACCCCTCTAGATGTAGCCAAATTGCCCATGCTAGAGAACCAATCCTACAGCAAATCCCCAACATCCTCCTCTGAGCCACCCTCCTCTGCACACATCCGCAGGGAGCTCACTGCCACCCCAACCCTCACCGTATCTGGCCGCTCCTCTGCGCCTCCTCTACCCTGCACCCTCTACAAATCCTCCTCCTCATCCTCCTACCAGCGCAGTCACTCCGCTTGCCCATCGCCGGTCAGCATGGGCCGCTGTCTCACCCCTCTCAGCCTCATGCGCACACCTCCCTTTGATGCTCCAATGCCGTTCCCTGGGGGTCTGCCACGAAGCGCCTCTGCCACCCCTCACGGCAAAGGCTCACCGCCCCAAGACGGCATGGGTCGACTCCACGGCTCTATGCAGAACGTGTCAACAGGGCGTTCACGGACGCCAACCAGCCCACTGGACGAACTAACCAACCTGTTCACCACTGGCAGGAACATGCTGAAGAAGAATTCTAGTGGCAGGAAGTCTAAAGAGCCTGGAGAGAGTGAGTCATTTCACACATTTGTCTGATCATTTTTGAATGAAGCAAAGAGGACAAGCACATCCTCATATTTATGTTCCACTGATTCCTGAAGAGCGTAGAAACCTTATAACTGCGTCTCCTTTTAAGAATCTTACCATGTATGTATATATCTTCATTTTGTATGAGAAACACTAGGAAGGAGTTGAAAAGTCTCATAATAGCAAACGAGAGCAGGATAAACACACCGAGTGTCTCTGCTTTGTCTGCAGTAAACTCTGAAATAAGAAGTCTTCAGTTACCTAATCAGTAATCTAGTATCCTATTTTTGGGTTATCAAATTTAACCATGCTAAATTAGCAGGCTGTGCAGGGAATGCATCACTTTTACAGTACCATGCATGGGGTTTGTGGCACTCTCTGTAGCCTCCCATTTGTTTAATCTAGGCCTAGCGAGCCAAGTCTGATACAGATCGTATGATTTAATCTGAGGGGATTAGAGACTAAAACGGACAGCAGGCCCCTCAAACCTACTCATGGCATTAGTCCATCAGGCAGCATTACTTTTAAATATGTAAACATCATGTTTAAATACAGATAGCCATGCAAACACTCAAGGCTCTGCCAAAATTAAAGCGACTGTGAAGGAAAACAGTTTGCTCATAATAATATGAGTGCACAAGTTGCTTGAAGTTTGCAGAACGGATGTAAAAACACTAAATCACTAATGCTCACATAATCATATGGCGTCATATGGCGAGGCTGGTGCCAGCAGCATTATCAGTCAGCCAGTCATAAATTAACATTCTCGTTCTCATGCATAATGCAGCCGTTATCTTTGTGTTAAAATAGCCATGTGAAGCCGGAATATTTTTAAATCTAATGCAATGTAAATGAATGAAAGATTGATGACTGCAGGCATTAAACCTTAACTAAATAAGCAAGAGGATGCTTCATAAATGCATGAAGGATAGTGGAGTTCATGTAGAGGCATGTCATGCATTATTTGAAAAGGGTTACTAATAAATTAATACAGTATCAAATGATTTAGAGGGAGTTCTGACATTTAAGCCTATAGTTTGCATATAACTCCATTGCTACTTCCTCTTCAGAGCTGGGCTGCACAATGGGACATAATTTCAAAAATTGAACTAATTAAATGCTCCAAAACACAGATTTAGTCACGTGCATTTGAACATACTTCATAAATCATAAAGTGAATTGCAGAGTCCATGCATCCATCCTTACTCAACGCTCTTAGCAACTACAACATAGCAACAGTGGAAGGAGGAGAAATCCCTGTTTCTTATTTGCAGATTCCCTCCCCATGGGTACTGCAGCCAATCACAGCTCAGGGCATGCCAGTCTACAACGGAGCAATGAGCTCCTGATGGGGAATAGCTGCGACTCTGAACTCAAATCTACACCTGATCAGTGGATTTCAGATTCTCTTTTCTGTCCAATCAGCTGATACTCTACTCATGATTAAACCAATGGCGTTGCTGTGGCAGCTGTGCAGATGGGCATAGTGGGGATACATTTGCTGTCAGTCCAATGATTTCTATGCATTGTCTTGAATATATTCCTGGTTTATATTAAGTGATGTTAGATCGTCAGATGCTGCGTTCAGGTGCCAGGAATTCCCTGTGATGTCTTACCAATGACCCCTTTGATAGTATTTTGTTCTCTTGCCCCGTCTGGTCTGTAAACACTGTGCATATGCTTTCTATACATCAAAGGTGGGCTGCGCTGACAGATCTTTTAAAATCATGTGTTTTTTTTTTATCCTAACACCTGTGTACAAGCACCACATGGGCCTAAGGACAGACAGGTTGTGTGTGTGTCGCTCTATAAGCGCACACGGTGTGACGAGCACACACCTAACACAATGAATGGAGGTTAATTTTTTTTCTTTCTCCCTTTCTGAGGCAGCAACAGCTAGTCTGACCCACTTACCAACCGGTTAATCGCCACACTCCCTCTCATACATACACACATGCATGCATGCACACACACTATATAAAGCCATGTGTGACGCATGACATCAGAAGGGATGGCCGTAACGGGGGATGCTTGTGCAGAGTACTGTATGTTAAAGCCCATATAGAAACTATATAGAGGCACAGTCTGTATGGAAATCAATCATGCGCATGCATTTTTTTTATTTGTGCCACGATGATCCATTACGTCTTTACTGAGCACTGAGTCAGTGACATACATGCAGTTCCCTGTTATCATTTGCTATGCACACACATATTGTATGTGTACATGCTAACGAGCAGTCAGAGGAAACAATGTTGTTGTGCATGAAGAAATTGGAGAGATAAACACAGAGACATCCGATAGTAGTGGTTCATGTTTTAGAGTATGTTCTGTATTGGTAACCATGGTCATTTTATGGTGCTGTCAGGCATGTTGTTTTGTAGATTTTAAGGAGAAGAAAAAGTACAGTGAAAACACACAATATTAAGTATAAATGCAGAAGTTAATGACAGCATGTCACCATGATGAAGATGAACACAAGTGTAATGCCGGTTAGCCCACATATGGAATTATCCCACTCCAGTCGTTTACTGCAGCTGCATCAGAGTAGCAGTGAGTAGTGAGTGACACCTAGAGGATAAATGATGGTAGTGCAGAAACAGAAAAACACTATTGTGTATGCATTTCTTTTCTTTTCACAAATACGTAATTGACAATTTATATTTAAACAATGAATCCAATTTACTACTGTGTTTGAACAAATGCATTATGTACTTAGCCAGTTATGAGCCATTTTTCACATTTTAACAACTACAGCAGAATAAGCTTGGATGCTACAACCTTTAAAGTCTTCATCCTATGATTTTTTTCCCTGTACTTTTACAGCTGAGTCCAAAAGTAAGTCTCACAGCGAGTCCAAGCGTGAAGGCAAGGAGCGCCACGGTCACAGCAAGGAGTCCAAGCGAGAGTCCAAGGATCGCCACAGCAAAGAGTCCTCTCACCGGAGAGACAGAGACAAAGACAAAGACAAAGAAAGGGGGAGCAGCAATCTGGAGCCGATATCCCACAGACGTAACAGTAAAGACCGTACTTGTAGCGGTGTAGATGCACCACCTGTTCGCAGGGACAGCAGGGACCAGGGTTGCAGCAGTGTAGAGCCCATCCCATTGATGAGGAGAGACTCTAAGGACAGAGGGATTAGCAATGGTGACCTCATGCCGAGGAGAGACAGCAAAGATCGGAGCGGGGGACATGGAATGGAGTCTTTGATGAGACAGGACAGCAAAGACAGAGAGAGACTGCTAGATCAGCCACCTGAGCTGTTACCGAGACAAGACAGCAAGGAAAGGGCAAGAAATGGTGTAGACTGTAGACATGAAAGCAGGGAGAGACTGCTGGATCAGCCACCTGAGCTCTTACCACGGCAGGATAGTAAAGAGAGAGCCAGGAACGGTGTGGACTCAAAGCATGAAAGCAGAGACAGACCCCCTGAGCTTCTACCCCGCCAGGAGAGCAAAGACAGAGCTAGAACTGGAGTAGAATATAGGCACGAGAGCAAAGACCATCGTCCTGATATGTTACCCCGACAGGACAGCAAAGAGAGAGGAAGGAATGACATGGAGCATAGACATGAAGGTAGAATAGACCAGCCACCTGAGATCCTGCCCCGACAAGAAACATCCAGAGGCAGCAACAGCAAGGACAGGGTTGGCTACAGCTCTGAATCCAAGCACGAGGGGAGAGATCGGATCTGCCACAACGGAGATGTCCCCCCTCCTCTCCTACCCAGACAGGACAGCAAAGATCTGAGCAGAACTGGACTCGAAGCGAGACGGGACAGCAAGGACAGAAGCCTGAATGGCTCAGAGCAGCATCATTATGATGTCAAGAGCACAAAGAGCCCTTCTGCGATGGAGTATAGGTGTGATAATAAAGAACGGGGACACCGATCGGACGGCACACCCAGACGAGACAACAGAGGGAATTACAGCACGGACCAATCAAAAGCACAAGAGAAGAATGGCAGCACACAGTCAGGGCAGCATTCATCCACAACAACACCTACTCATCACGGGAGATCGTCTGGAAGCCCACCAATGACCGTGGGAACAGGAAATGGTGAGGTTTAAGGCCTCGAATTCATAAGAGTGTAAAGTTCATTCATCAATTGTTACATATGACAGAATATGATTTGTCCTCCCTTTGTAGATCTGAAAGCAGCAGTGAAGTATGGCCGCTCACCATCTATGCCTGCTAACCCCTCCCCAATGGGAACTCCACAAAGGAGAGCAGCAGACACACAACAAAGTCAGGTATGCAGATTTGTTTTTCTTAACTTACATTTTATCCTGCTAATCAGTGTCTTACTATGAGTAATGTTGTCTACACAAGTTAGAACTCAATTTCTCCACAGACTTTTCTGTAATTGTTTTAGCTAAGTTTGAAGTGTGCAGCTAACTTTGAAGTCAAGCTGCCGTCCCCTCACTCAGCGCGCTGACTCTGCCCCGCAGATGCCCCAGATGCCATGGATCTGTGGAGACACCACCATGCTGGAACAGATCGAGAGGAAGCGCACCCTCTGCATGGAGATCCGCTCCAGGCAACACCCGCACCTTCAGAGATCTCTGGAGAGGCCTCCTCCTCCGGACAGGAACGAGGACAGGCACCAGGAGCGGAGTCAGTGCAAGCAGGAGAGCGCGTCTGTCCTCCCGGGCTGGGGGAAAAGCAGCGGGGCCAAAAAGATCCGTCCTCCCCCTTACCCCACACAGACGACTGTGTTCTGGGACACGGCCATCTGACAGTAAC
Source organism: Chaetodon auriga (assembly GCF_051107435.1). Classification (NCBI taxonomy): domain Eukaryota; kingdom Metazoa; phylum Chordata; class Actinopteri; order Chaetodontiformes; family Chaetodontidae; genus Chaetodon; species Chaetodon auriga. Next base: position 13,618,587 of record NC_135085.1, read on the forward strand.
GACACACTTAACACCTCCCTGCCACACAACCCCCAATTACCCACTCCCTCTTTCCTGTGGGCTGTGCCGACTCTTCCCTGCAACATCAGGGGCGTCAGGACAGCCAATGAGAGCACCGGGGGGGATGATACTCGCTGATGTCAAAGGACAATGGTGGTTACCATAGCAATATTTCTGCTCGTTCAGGTTGTCATGTTTTCTTATCATCACTGGTGATATTTGATATTTTTCTATTTCCTGTGATTGGATTCTTGTAATATAATTAGTAGAATAGATATTTGATGAATAGATATTTTCTAAATGAGATGGGGATTAAAAAGCAGCTTAAATGATGTATAGTAGATGTAGATGCAATCTAATGTTTGTTTTTATGTTATTTTTGTTTTGGTTCTTTTACATTTGAAAGCATAATCTATCAATACTTGTACTGTAGTAGCATAATTTTCTTATGCCCAACTCTCTTTTTTTTGTGCTCCAAAGCACTAAAATGAATGGACTATTCAATTCTGTCTATATATACTTTACATTTTCACTGTTGTATTGTAAGTTGAGGAGTTAACGTCAACATGCTTTAGATTCCAGCGCCCTCCATGCCTGGTCCACTATGTTCTAGAATGTACAACAGTCGGTCCTAGAACAGAAACAGGAAACTTTGTGTGCTTCAGTTTGTATATTACAGTAAGAAGCTGTGTAGTCACTACGTCAAAGCCTTTTGAAGCAGGCGAATCGTGTTATAGGAAAACCTGTTGGCTGGCATGTTGTAGAGGACGGAGAAAGTGTGAAATGTTTCTGCTGTATTCTGAGATACACTATGAGGGTGGGTTGGGGAGGTAGTAAATTAGAACATACATTATTAACAGTATAATTTCCAAAACCAGCCAAAGCCTGTTCAAGCGAGATATGGGTGTGGTTGCACTTTGGACGGTTGGTTATTTGAAATGGGATTGGTGGCAATAGCTGGCGAGTACCAGCGCCCTTACTTTGCCATGCACACTGCAAGCACCACGACACAGTGTAAATACTTGATGCCAACGACCAGCCCGTACAATCAACACCTGAGCTTTTAGAACATTTCTTAATTTTACTGCAGATTATAATAGCCATATGCACTTGCTTAAGAAATAACTTTCAAGATTATGCTTATATATATATTTTTGAAAATGTTAAAGGTAGCTGTGCCATGCAAGTTTTAATTTATTGGCGGGGAGGTAAAGCCTCAGGAGGCTGGCTGTGTGTGACATGCAGTCATCTGTGATTGGTTGTCTCTGACAATATTCCCAATTCAATTGGCTGGCAACCATTTTAGAGATCAAATCGATGAAGGACCTATAACATGGCTACAGCTCTACCCGGTCAAGCAGACAGGGGTTGCACAAGGGCCTACAAATCTTTGAGGCTTCGTTTGAAAAAAAATGAATAAATAAAAATAATGCACTACCAATCATACTCATTACATTTAATCAGGCTGATTGCATACATGTCCCTCTCCCCCTGCTCTCTCCCTCTACCTCAACCTCCTACTTACATCATCTAAATTGGTTCTCTTTAGCACATTAAAATGCAATGTTGACATTGCCAAAATAGTATGGGTTTGACGAATGAGCTAGCCCGCAGAGTGGAGTGCAAGCGCAGTACCCCTTCACTGGTGAGAATCAATGCTACAGAGGTCCCTCTGTGTGTACCTGTGTGTGTGTGTGTGTGTGTGAGAGGGAGAGAGCTGTGAGTGTGCGTGTGTGTGTGTGTGTGTGCCAAGCTGCACTGTATGCAAGTTGAATCTTTAAAAATGATTGTTTTAAGACATTCACTTTGCCCTGTCCATGACGTTGGGGGTGAAGGTTGGAAATGTAATAATGATGATGTACAATCTTTTTGTGTGTATAAACGTGCACTGTGAAAAGGTAGAGAGAGCACCGCACTGTCAGAGTCCTCTGTCTTATTGCACTGAGTGTTCTCTTGTTTTGCGTTATAAAAAAGAAAAGGAAAAAACATGTTTGAGGAAAAAAGTACTGTATTCTGATTGTCACTTGGGTTCTGTTGAGAGAAATAAATAAATATGAACTTGAAACCCGCTATGGAAAACTGTACGCTGTTAAAATTATTCATTTTCTCCCGTCTTGGGATTTTTGCATGTGGGCTGTTGTTTTTTCCAAATGCAGTAGTTACTGAACTCTGGACGACTTGTGGTGTTTTTGAACATTTTAATTGAGGACTGCAGCTTAATATTCCTCCTTCAGGATGATTTAGTCAGGATTTCAACACTACTCTTAAAAAGTGGATTATTACAAAATCTCAAGGTACAGCAGCAAGATGATCAATTATCAAACATTTTCACCATTAGAAATAGCACCTCATTTAAAATAATGACAGACAAAAGAGTCAAAACAGTGACAGCAAGAGTGTAAAAAAAAAGTTACTCAGATAAAGGTAACAGTGTAAAGCTTGCAAAGCGACACTTTTCTGCCATGAAATACAAAATATCTGTTATAACCCTGAGTAGTAATTAGAAAATGACTGGCTTGAAAGGGTTAAAGGTTACAGCTAAATGTGTCCTTTATTTTTGTCTGAGGCAAACATGACACTGACTGGCCCGGCTGCGCTGGCGGTCGGCTGCCTTGATGGTGCCAGGTCTTGGGATGACAAACTGCTCTGTCTGACTAATAGTAGTCAGCCAAAAACTGTAGAGGTTGGCAAAGTAGTGACAGGAACCACGCGCACCCTGGCACTCTATGAAGGGGTGAGTCCGGAAGTCCTTAAGACAGCTTCCAGAAGAAGTCAGAGACTGGCCACCACCTTCATCACCTGCCCCTGTGTGCTGAAGGGAAAAAGGCAGAAGTTCGGTAAGTTGGTGGCTTTTTCCTTTGATACACACAATCAAACTTTTTATCACTCTCACCAGGAGGAAAGAGTATCCCGTCCACAGACTCCTCCAGCCGGGCGGGCATGCAGGGACCGTGTGGTCCTGGCTGTGAAATGCCACTGCAGGCGAAACTGTCTCGCACACCACACAGCGACTGATGTGGGAATGAATCTCCTGGCCAAAGAGTGGCATCATGGGAATGGGAGCGGTGGTGGAGAGCCAATAGGATTTGTCATTGCGACTAGAGTAGTGACAGGCAGCTTTGTTGCAGTAGGAGAAAGGCATGGTGGAGAAAACAGGGAGGCAGGAGCCAGCCTGGCCTGCAGGGAGAGGAGGTAAAAGAGAAACAGGAAAAGGAGGGAGGGTTTTTTGTTAACCCTATAAACTCATGCACTGATGGATAAACTGCTTTCAAGACATCCACAGATGTGTCACTTTATGCTGACCCTTACCCAGATCTTGAGTGTGAGCCTTCTCTTGTCCCTCCAAGTAGACAAGACTGTAGCCCACCCAAAGCTGACTGCTGCCATCAGGGCATCGTGGCACCTCAACTGACTGGCTGTGGACAACCAGAAGGTAGCCTGACCTCAACACCCCCCTATGGCCTTGCTCACCTGGGTCTCCAGGTGGACCTGGGATACCTGGAGGACGGAGGGGTTGAACAAGTGGCAAGTGGGTGACATGGAGCAGGGACAAGAGTGAGGAAGAGACGAAGGAGACGTGAAGTGACATATTTAATGGTGACTGTCAGTTATCTAGACCGTTCTACATAAACTCAGTGTCTCATTTGAGTAGACTGTAACACCTCTGGCAGTTATCAGTCCGGTGGGGTTTCTTGTATACAACAGATAGATTTCATTTTGCCCGTCCTACCTTCCTAATCCTGAATTAAACAGTATAAAGACTGGGATTATTACATGACTGCTTCAATTACTCACCTTGAGCTCCGGTAAATCCTTGTTGACCAACATCTCCTGGGTCTCCAACAGGACCATTACGACCAACAGGACCTGGGGATCCAGGAGGGCCCACAGGCCCTACAGGACCCTTCTGTCCTGCAACACACGGATACAAACAGGGGAAAATATATACACATAGACACGCAGAGACAATAGTGAATGATAAAAAAACAAAAAAACACATGCACATATACATACAAAGGGAATATATTAAACTCTGTGTCTGCATATGTATATCTATGCGTGTATATACACAGAGAATACATTAGACTCTCTTGCCTTTACGTCCTGGAGTCCCAGGAGGACCCACATCGCCAGGGATTCCAACAGGTCCAGGGAAACCAGGTGGTCCTGGGAGTCCAATGATATACACCCCTGGGAGTCCATGGATGGAATCACCACGAGAACCTTTGGCACCTGGAAAAAATACAGTACATTTATTGCCAGATTTATTGTAGTAACATATAGCACAGTATTAAATATTAAATATAATACCCTTGACAGAATTTGTTAAAATTCACACACACACACACACACATGTCACTGTGTACTGTGAACAGTAAAGGCAAAATGTAAATAAAACTATAGGCATATCTCTTAGCAACAGTGCCATTCACCTATGTCTCCACGTGGGCCAGTTACACCCTTGCGACCAAAAGGACCAGGGGCGCCTCTCTGACCTTTGGGTCCTGGATATCCCCTGGGACCAGCAGGACCTCTCTCACCTATCAAAGTTCAGCAACATTTAGAGCACATTCAAGTGGATGTTAATACTGATGAAAGTGATCTTGCACTGTAATGTACCTTTTGGTCCTGTAATGCCAGGGTAGCTCTGAGATCCAGGAGGTCCTGGGAGGCCCTTATTTCCCATACGACCTGGTAACCCAGGGAGGCCAACTGGGCCTGGGTCTCCTTTGGATAAAATGCTGCCGCCTGGAGCACCTGGATCCCCAGGAGGACCTAAAATCACAAAATTCAGTTGTGGACCGAAAGATAAAAGGCAAAGATATCCACAAACGTGGTCATTTGCACAAAAATGTTTGTTCTTAAATGTAGCCACACCAAAATCGAAACAGGCAAGCACGTGCGCGCACACACACACACACACCTGGGGGTCCTGGGGGTCCTCCATATCCTATATCGCCGTCAGGTCCTGGCAAAGGTATACGGCATTCTTTGCCAGGGTAACCAGGTTCGCCTGGGAAACCAGGAAGACCTGAGGGAAGAAATCCAGAACAGCTTAATATCTCATCACAGAACACATGCTACACATAGGAGTGGAACAGTAACCACACTCGACAAAGGGACAGCGAGAAACAGCAAATAAAATGATAAACGAATGAGAAAAGTGAAATAAAATGATAACAAAAACACTTTCCAGTCTGAGTGACCATTGCAGACTACTGAATGGTAAGACATAATCACTGTATTCCTTTTACTTGGCTTAGACTGGGGGTGCTGTGAGGAGACAATAACTCAAAATGAGCTAAATTATATTTAAAACTGGGTTGAAAATCTAAAATAAAACTCAAAATGTTTGTCTCCAACTGTTCATTTCTCCTCCACCATTACACACAGATGCAGCACATTCACAATTGATAATAACAGATTTGATACCTGTGTCGCCAGGTGGGCCCCTCTGACCTTTAGGGCCAGGAAGGATGGCTCCTGGAGGTCCTGGGGAGCCCCTGTGGCCTTTCACTCCAGGAAAACCAATTGGTCCTGGAGGGCCAGGGATATCTATGCCTTGAGATGACAAATGAAAACACTTAAGTGAGTAAAATATCATAACATATTATGCTCCAATGTGTATTGAGAAATGATAAAATTCATTCATTTTAGCTTTTGCATGTTTTTGTATGATTTAAACACAGTTGAGCTGAAACTAAACTTCAACATGTCTGTTTAAAGCAATTTGTCAGTGTAAAATAGACAGAGAGTATGTTCTATTATGAACAAAAGATGTATACCATCAGAAACACTATGAAAGATAAAAAACATTTTTGAATCTCTCTTACCGCTTGCTCCTTTCATTCCTTGTGGACCTCTAAGCCCATCTAGTCCATCCAGACCTGGTAGTCCCTGGGGGCCTAACATAAATTTACAATATATCATTAGAATAGTCTTTTTTGGGTGGCTTCAGCACTCAGAAGTTACGTGCACCACCTAGATTTTTATTTTTGCCTATACAATGATGGCAGAAACACCTGACATTACATGAGTACCTGGAGGCCCATGTGGGCCAGGTGGGCCTGGTGGTCCCAAACCTCCATGATCCCCTGGAATACCTGGAACACCTGGACGACCTTGTGGGCCACGAGGACCGGGGTAGCCTATAGCGACACACGCGCATGTAAAAAAGCTCAAATCAACATCTATACTTAAACATCTCAATTCAACCTAAATTTGAAGATAGCAGAAAACTGCAGCTGATGTATTTATACTTTATGTACATTCATATTAAAGTAAGAGAGTTTTTTGCTATGAGAGAGCAAATTCTCCTGGTTACTACTGCAATGTCATGACAGTTCACAGGTTAACATCAGCAGTCTTCCTTCATTCTTCCACTTTTAAATCGATTGCTGCACTGTATATTAGTTCTCTCATTCAAATCTTCACTAGAAATCACCTGGTCCTCCTGGTATTCCTGGTTCACCGCGAACGCCTGGTTGTCCAGGCTGTCCTGGTCTTCCCAGACGGCCTGGGTCACCTGGATGTCCTGGACTTCCTCTGGGTGCTTGAGGGATTTATTATATGGACATACATTTATTTCCATTTATGAATCTACTTACTGTATACACATTTGATCAGATCTAGTCTGTTCAGTGTGGCAGTTTCCTGACTCACCACTGGGTCCATCCTCCCCTGGTTGTCCTTTGGGTCCAGGTTGACCAGGTTGTCCATAAGATGGTCCTGGCTCACCTGGAACAAATTTGGAAAGGTTTCATCAGGTTCAGTCCAGTTGAATGACACAGGTATGAAATCCTGAGAGACTGGGATTAATTGTTTTAAATACTTAAAGTTAGATGCATGTATTATAAGAATATGTCTCATTGTTTTGATAAACCAGATAAAATCATAAATGATTCAGTTCACTGTGGATTCACATCCTGTTGTATAAACATTCAAGATTCAGCTACAACACAAAACCTCTCTCTCTTCTGACTCACCCTTGGCTCCCGGAATTCCTGGTAAACCTGGGATGCCCGGATAACCTGTAGACCCTGGATCTCCCTTTAACAGACATCAACACATTCAAAGTTTTTAACATCACTTCTGAGACTGGTATATAATAAATTCTTTACAGTAAAGCCACAAATACATGTTTTCAAGAATAGATGATGACATGAGCAAACCATTACTAGCCTTAAACTTAAGACATGCCACAGTCCTCACAACGCAGTGTATGTGCAGCACATCATTTCTGAATATCCAACAGTCTGTAACGCAGACACACTGTGCTGTGAGGACTGTGGCATGTCTTAAGTTTAAGGCTAGCAATATTTTCCTTATGTCATCATCTATCCTCAAATTATGAAGACAATAAATTAGGTCTATTGTGTACCGGATCTCCAACATGTCCAATATATCCCCTTGAACCAGGGAAACCTTTGATTCCAGGGTACCCAGGAGGTCCTGGTGCACCCCCCCTGCCTGGAGGACCAGTGCTGCCTTTAAACCCTGGAGGACCATGCCGCCCATCAGGCCCTGAATCACCTGGCAGTCCCCTTTCGCCCTTTGAGCCTGTAAGTGTCAAAACAAAATAAAAATGATGTAATCCTATACTGTTGATCACAATCAATAATATGCCTGTGTAGTGAAGTGGCTGGGAATTAAAAAAACAACTTCTTGTTTTAAAAAGATATATAAGTGACAGCTGCATTGCCTGGAAGTCCTAGTTGTCCTAGTGGCCCCCTCCTTCCTGGAAGTCCTGCTGGGCCTTTTGTTACATTTGCAAGCCTTGATGGTCCTGGATATCCTGGTGGACCACGTAAACCTGGATGGAGCACAGACTTCAGATGACATGCTCTGATTCATCAAGTACACTGAAAGCGCAATTCAACAACCTTAACCGAAGAGCAACCATCTTATCTTATCTTTCTGCCTTCCTCATTCATCCTTATCTTGTGTCGTAGCTGTGTAGCCTGTCTGTATTAGAACTACTGTGGACAATTCTGTCAAGGCCAAGTGCTGTGACTATCCTATTTATGCCATATTTCTAGGTAAGCTGTTTTGAATTATTGATTTAAGTGTGCATTAATATTTTCTGAATATAATGTTCTGTGCATTACAACAAAATAATCCTTACAATATGCAACATGCCCACATAAAATGTGTTGTATGGGTTTTACTATGCTTGCAACACCTTTGAATCTGAGTGGTGATTACAGGTACAGGGACTGAGATATCTCTGACATTTTCAGACACATGGTATACGTACAGAGACTTACCTTTAATACCAGGAACTCCTGGGTATCCTGGTTCACCTGGGCGACCATTATAGCCTCTCTCTCCCTGTTTACCTCTGGGTCCCGAAGGTCCAGGGCGACCTGGTACACCCCTGGCCCCAGGCCTGCCAGGGTACCCTTTTTCACCTAGATAAATTTAAATGGAAGTTTCATTTAAATTAGGACAGACCAGTCTAGAGATATAAAGCTATAAATGTACATGTAACATAACATTTAGGCCAGATTTCTGTGTAGATTTTCTTTGGCAACTGGTCATTGACACCACTGGTGGTGGTGAGAAATGTGGTGATCAGGTGAAAAAAGAAGTTTTCTTCACAAGTTTCTTTCTGAGACAAGCCAGTTGTTCACCTTTCTGTCCTGGCCAGCCGTCTATTCCAGGATCTCCTGAAGAACCAGGGGTGCCTCTCGGTCCAGCTGGGCCGGGCAAACCGGGAGGGCCAGGGAAACCTTGTGGACCCCTCTGTCCACGACCAGGTGGACCCAAATCTCCCTTAGAACCCTTCTGACCAATATAGCCTGTGCAAAATTATAAGATTCAGTGAGAGAAATAATGTATATTCATGGACGATTAGTTGGTGGCCTCACAGCAAAATGTTCATGACCGTAATCTGGAATTAATCGTGACAACATTTTTAGGACATTCAGAGAGGAGACATCCATAATTTTACTTGCTGCTGCCATGTTCTCACCTGGTACTCCCCTCAATCCAGAGTTTCCTGGAGGTCCTGGAGGACCTTCAGGTGCCCGCAGGTCACATGTAGTGCAGGGTTGGCCTGGGGCACCAGTGTCCCCAGGGTCACCATTGTCTCCCGGCTCCCCTTTATATCCTGGACGTCCTGGTCGGCCTTGTGCACCTGTGATTCAGAGGCATCGGTGGTCATCCAACCCCAATGTAAAGAATGGGAAGTACACTGTAACTGCTTTCTGTGAGACAGGCAACATTATCTAAAGCCTAAGTTGTTGATTGGTTTGTCTGAGTTCACCTAAATATAACTGAAACTTACCTGTAGACCCTGGGTTTCCAGGAGTGCCACGAGGTCCGTTTGGACCCACAGCTCCAGGGCGGCCAGTGGGGCCCGGAGCACCCGGCCTGGCAGAAAGGACATCCCCTGGTGCACCCTTCCTGCCTGTGTGTCCTGGTGACCCAGGAGGGCCTTGAGGGCCATCAAGACTAATTCCGGGGGGACCAGGGTCACCTGGATATCCATTTACACCCGGAGGTCCTTTTACAAATAAGAGAGACCTATAAGCATATAAACCCTACTAATTGTAGAATTAATTCATTAACTAAAACTTTCCTACAGTGTGGATGCTTGATGATCCACAAACTTGAAATGAAAAAGATCTTTGTGTGTCATTTTCATCTTAAAATATTTTAGGGAGTCATTACCTGCCAGTCCTATCCCTCCAGTTACACCATCATCTCCTTTCATGCCTTTAAGGCCTGAATGTCCCCGAGGTCCCGGGGGACCGTCTCTTCCTGGTGCACCTGGAAACCCTACAATGGGCCAAAGAAATATTAAGGTTGACTTGCAACAATGGCTGACAATGTTTCAAGGGTCATAAGCCATGTTTATTTCATGACACATGGCCTCATTTGTATGACCAGTTCTTCTAATAGCTTTCATCACTCGTAGTAGTAACTGCATGGCCCATTTTATGTAACTTGACAGTGGTGAGATGTAACTTTTCTTTAGAAAAGTCAGATCAATAATCATTAATGCAGTGATGATTTTTCAAGACTTACCTGGTGAACCTCGCTCACCCTTAGGACCAGGTGATCCAATCTCGTCGTCAAAACAACATGTCCCACTTTCACCTGGTGGTGACACAAATACAGAATATTTCTTGAGCCTATGGTACCTTGCCTAATGTGGGAAGAGGGGCAATAACACCAACTGAGAATCCCTGAATTTAATCCAGAATCTGACCTGGAGGGCCAGGTCGTCCAGGAGTTCCCAGGGTGCCAGGTCGTCCCTGGTTTCCTTTCAGTCCAGGTAGCCCCTTTGAGCCTGGAAAACCAGGACCTGGGGGGCCTGGAAGCCCTGGAAACCCTTTGGGTCCAGCTACACCAGGGTGCCCTTTGGGACCAGGCAATCCCACATATCCAGTACCCTGCAAAAATGATATGATATCATAACTCCAGGACCAAAACAAGGTGTAGCAAAGTGGAACATTTGTACATGTACAGTATAATTAATCAGGTACAATTAAAAAGATTAATTACATCTGTTCCATAAATTACATTTACAGAGCTTAAATGTACACACTCACCGGTGGTCCAGGGTCTCCTGCAGGGCCAGGGGGGCCATCTCGTCCTGGCCTACTTGCTGGTCCAGGAGGACCAGGGTGTCCAGGGACTCCTTGGTTACCCTTGGCACCTTTCAACAACAAAAATAAATACCATAAATGTTTAATGGTTTATTTGGTATGGGAATGTATAAAACAGAGATCTTTAAATTCTCATTTGACAAAAAGCTCAAAGTTACCAACAGATAAATCATCTTACTTCAACTATTTTCAAGCTACTGTTGTACTGAGAAGAACATAAAACATTAATTATGTCTAGAATTGACTCATCCTCTGTAGAGCCAAGTATCTAAAATACCTATAAGACAAAACGTTGCTTGTATAACAAAACTGTGACAAATATTATAGGTTTTGGTGCTCACCTTTAACACCGACCACAAAAGAGTCACCTTTTTGACCCTTTTGTCCTTTTAAACCAGGAATTCCTTGAAAGCCCTGCAAGAAAACACACACTGTGTTTCTGTGGCCATAAAGAACAGACTTTTAAACACGTTTAAGAAAATTGCAATTAATAATATAGTTTGGGTCCTGCTGTCCTTACATCTGGTCCTCTTGAGCCCTCATCTCCGGTCAGGCCTGGGTCTCCCTTAAGTCCTTGAGGTCCAGGTAACCCTGGAGCTCCTGTATAACCAGGTGGACCAGGGGGACCTGCCTTTCCCCCACCTGCCCGACATTCACATTCCCCTTCACAACCTGTAGGAGACACACAGATGGCAAAAATGTATGACTGTGATGCAACACATTCATACTGCACAACTGTATATACTAAACTACCCAAACAATCTAATAGAATTATACTATAGAAAATCCCACATAAGCTATAGTATAATTCATCCTGTTTATTTAAGGTGCTATATATAAACAGGATGTTTTTCATGGGTCAGTAGACACAGAGAAGAACACACTCTCTGCTTTGAATCAACTAATGCCTCCAAACAGTTTAAGATCACCTTTAATTCCTTTCAGCCCTTTGTTTCCAGGAGATCCCTTGGGTCCTACATCACCAGGCTCCCCTGGGGAACCAGGGTCACAGTAGTAATCTGTAGACCAACCAGCCACAAGCATCGACCAACGTAAGTAAAAAATTTGTGCAAGTAGTTTTAACGCAATGGTGAGTATTAAAATTAGTGGACTTCTTTCATCTGAGGTCACTCACCTCCACATCCTGATTCGATTGCATCAAGATTACCACACAAACACACACGCGCACACACACGCACGCACACGCACACACACACACAAGCCAGAGGGTAAGTCTACATTCAAATAAACACGTGGAAAAACACATACAAGCTTACAATTATTAAAATAATGAAATTACATTTGTTAGATTAACTAACACATATAGGAAACTATTCTGAGTTTAATATGAAGGAGGACCAACTATACCTGGACGACCTGGCAGCCCTTTGACACCTTTAGGTCCACGGTGTCCTTTAGCTCCCTTTGGTCCAGGTAACGGGTTGATTTCAAAGTCACCATACCCTGGTTCTCCTTTGTAACCCTTGGGACCAGGTTGCCCTCGTGAACCAGGCAGGCCAGTCCCCTCTAAGAAGGTGTGAGAGAAGATGTGAAACGTTGGATCAAGACTGACATTTGCTAACTGTCAAAACACAGAAATCTGATGTAAAACAGAGAACAAAAGGTCTAGTCATCCTACAGCCAAGTAATGATTGCCAATATGAGTGGCAGAGGGCAGAGCGCAGTGAGCAATACACTTAGTGATATAATATCAGGGGTAATCTCAAAGTTAGACACCAGAGACAAAGACTGAACTCTGACCTGGGAGTGTTAACCCTGGTGGGCCAGGAGGTCCACGCACACCCATCAACCCAGGGTCACCTGGGAGTCCAGGAGTTCCAGGATATCCACTGTCACCTTTAGCACCTGAACCATACAGACAGAACCGTGAAAATGTCAGAGATGCTTGATTATTCTCAGAAAGTAATTGTGGTTTTTCACCAACTTTACAGGAATATTTTTTAGTCATCAATATACAAACAAAGCAGTGCTTTTTCATTTCAAGTGATATTGTGCCAAAAGCAGTGTATTTAGCCATATTTTGGTGAAAATATGACTGCTGAGAATATATAACTAGTGGAGAAGTGGATTGTGCTGCAGGAGTGGTCTGAGAAGCATCCATAGGTCATACCTTCCATACAGTTTGATGCTTTTTTAAAATCTGTTGTAACTGACATAATTCAAGGTGATTACAACTTACAGCTACACAACACATTTCACAGCCACCTTTCAACCCTCCAGTAGGTTCTGGCTGGAGTATGGAATCAGACTTTGATTCAAGAAGATTTTTCATTATCATATTTCAAATGAAAAATATACCATAAGATAGTACTACCGGTGACCACATGTAGCTCAGTGAGAAGAGCGTAGTTACTGGTGTGGTCTCACCTCTGACATCACTTCCATTATGATAGCGTACGGGACCGGGGTAACCTGCATCTCCTGGGTAACCCTGTTGGATGCAATGACAGACAGAAACCATAGCCATAAATGGAAAATGTCACTGATGTGTGTAATATTTCGAAAGATGAGAGGAGTGATCAAGGCTCGCTGGTCTTGCAAACATGATAAACCCAAAGAGCAACCACCAGAGGGCAGCAGACAAGAAAGCTGGTTTGTCTTCATTTTTTTCCCCTACATTTGAAGTGCACCTGTAATTGTAAGGATCCATGCCATCAGAATCAAATTGAGTCTTTCCCTCCCAGTAGCTCTAGGTTTTCAGTACAAAAAAAAAACTGACTTCTGTTTGCACCTGACATAAGCTGTCTAATTTTGGTCAAACTGTGATGCGGATCCCTTTGATGCTCAAGCTCACCTTTGGTCCAGTTCTTCCATTGAGACCTGGAAGTCCTGTCTCTCCACGTGAACCCTGAAAATGTATCAATGCATTTAATAAAAACAAATAGTCCAGGTATGGCAACATAAGTGAAGGCTTTTATCATATCACAGGTGTACCTCAGGTCCAGGTGTTCCATCTCTACCAGGAAATCCTGGAGGACCCTGAAGATGGAAACAATATGGTGAATACATGTGCACACACTGTGTTTGTCGAATAGCATGGTGCAGTCTTATTTAGGTCACCTACCCGAATTCCAGGAAAACCAAGGATTCCTTGCTCGCCTTTAGTTTCTAGAGCGTAGTAGTAGTCTCCTCTACTACCCTGATGAGGAAGAAAATGCAAATGAAATGCATTTCTTTAATTTCAAACATACCTGGATTGTAAAACATGGGATTAAACTCACGCTTCTGCCTTTTGGTCCACATGGCCCAGGAAGGCCTTGGTCTCCCTGAGAAGCAGAAAATAAAATAATGAACTCTGGCATGGAGAAGCAAGAGTTTGATTGTAAACCATAAAGACATGAATCAAGTTGGATTAATATAGATTTTTGTCATACCTAAAAATCTGCAGTCATGCATGAATAAAAACTAAATCTTTGCCTTCACCTTGTAACCTTTGGGTGGGAGAAATTCTGGAGGAAATTCTATGACTTCTTCTGGTCCTTGTAGGCCAGGTATGCCTTGTTCACCCTTGAATGCGGAATTAAAGCGGTTAAGACATTGACTGGGGGTTGTAAGTGGGATGCATCCATACATATGCACACACATATACCACAGATCACACACATCAACTGTCAAAGGACAAAACAGTTTCGTACATCGTCACCATAATCGCCTGCCAGTGATCCTCCAGGGTCGCCCTACATAACAACAAAAAGTTTAGTAAGGCTTTGTGTTTGTGTGGATGTGTATGTGTTTATGCATTTTTACAGTGTGCACTAGCAAAGGCTATGAAGCAGGTGACTCACTGGCTGTCCTCTTGCGCCTTTAGGTCCTTCCAAGCCCTAAATGGAATCACACACATACATTTTACACACAAAGCACTGAACTTCTTCTGTAATGTAGATCCTGAATATTAGTGACATAATATATTGCTGCAAACTGTGCATGTGCAGTCATTCACAGTCTTAAGGATAACCATTAAAAAAAATAAATTATATTAAATAGTGTTTCACCTCAAATCCAAGAGGGCCTGGAGGTCCTGGAGGGCCTGGAGGCCCAGTGCTTCCTTGCCTTGCCTGAGTTAGAAAAAAAATCACACAGTGTTAAAGAGACTGAACACAAGTTGAGTTAACTTAACTATAAACAGAAATTTGTAATATTTAATCCGTTCTTCATTTATTAGCACAATATACTGCTTCGCTGTCAGAACAAGAAAACATACGGGTCGACCACGTTCTCCCTGTCTTCCACGATCCCCCTGGAAAATGAAATGACGTGATGAGATGTGAAGAGGAGAATATTCAGAGACAGTGTGAATGGTAACTACTCAAACAGAAAGGTTTTGTGAAGTTTGGTGAAGCCCTGTCCATTATCCATTATCTGAGCATTTCCAGTCAAGGCGAACTTACAGGAAGTCCTGGGAGGGAAGCACCATACAAAGGTTCTCCTTTAGTTCCTTTAGGTCCAGGATATCCCTGAAAAGAAGAGAATGTTTACAGAAAACATATAATTCATGTCAGCAAATGAAATTAAAAGAGCAGATACAGTTTTTAGTGTTTGTATATTTTCACAAAACTCTGATCCAACTAAAACTTAATATCCAAAAATGTGGCAAAACCTTGAACTATGAACTATGAAAATGTTGATTTAAATGACTATTCTTACAATATCTGCAAATTGCATCTGCGGTATTAGATTTTTGCAATTTTTTTGAAATTGCTGGTAGGAGACAGGAGACAGACTCTCCCTCTCCCTCTCTCTCTCTCTCTCTCACCTACATATCCAACCACCATCCTTACTTAGCTCTGTGCTATCTGAACGTCACACTGGGTCTCGCACTGCCACTGAATGCTGCCACTGGACATAAATTGTGTGCTGCAGAACTCCTCCGTTTCATAGTGAGGCCTTATCGCTAAAGAAGGACATCTGAAGGTCTCACTCCTGACTGAATAATGGCTAACAGAAATATCCAAACAGGAGTTATACTCACTGGAGGCCCGTGGAGACCATCCAAACCAGGAACACCAGGAAAACCTGGTTGACCTCTTGTCCCATTACACCCATCCACTCCCGGCAAGCCAGGCTCGCCACCTGCTCCAATGTGGCCCTGAATAGCATAGTGCAGTTGTTGTGACGAAGTACAATTGCAATATAAGAAGTCACAATTATGACCACTTTGAGTCTTTACAACATTCATAGCTTCAGCCATGTATTGCATCTGTAATATTTCATAATTATATAGTGGTTAAGATGAACAACTTGAGTTTTTATCAAACACAAACACTTGAGTAGTGAAGAGGCAGCTGCATTAGGCATAGAGACACATCTACACTAATGTGTCCACTAGAGGGCACACCACACACATGCCTCAAATCACTGCACCATTTACTCCAATACTGCATCTTAAATGTATGCACCGGGTGGCTAAATAGTTGCCATGTGACATATTCACAACTGAAAAAGACTGTCTGATATTATCATCAACAATATATTCCAATTTCATTTTGGGAGATTGTGGAAAAATGAGCAAGAAGTATGTCAATCCCACAGTGCTTGGAGAGTTGGTGTAATCCCCTCAGAGGGTTACTCACCTATAAAGGATTATTACTGTCAGTGCAAGCTGTGTGTGTCTTTCTGTTTTGTTGATAAAAATTACAAAAACAGTGGTTTACTCACTAATGAACCATCATTACCAGGAAAACCAGGAACGCCGGTCTGGCCCTGAAATATAAAACATAAGGGGACCATTCATTCATTAAAGATTTAGATTGCATTACCTCCACCCCCACCCGTTGTTTTTTCTCTATCTCTGGCAACAGATTATTTTTGATATGTTTAATAATTCAGACTTATTGTGATTACTTGCATGCAGTATCTGATTTTCTTCCTGTCTGTTTCTTTCTTTGACACAATACACACACACACACACACACACACACACACAATATACACTTGAACATGCACACTAACACGGGCTCCTTTGGGCCCATCTGGGCCATGCCATCCCTCTGCTCCCCTCCTGCCTTTCTCTCCAGGTAGCCCGTCACGTCCCCTTGGTCCCATCAGTCCTCGCTGGCCTTGCGGGCCTGGCTGCCCTGGGGGACCCTACAGAGAGAAAAGTAATTTATGTACAGCTTTAATTAGACTGTTGTTGTGACTTTTATTGACCTCTATCAGCGACCAATGAATCGGAATAGGTTGTTTCTTTGTCATTTACTTTTTTGACTTTAGTCTCTGCATTCTAATACAAAAAGCTATTTGGTGCAACACTGGACTAGTCAAAGCATGAAATCTAATACTCTATCTCGATGTAATTTCTGGTTCCTAATTTTCAAATTTTTTCTTTTTTTCTGCTGCTAATCTTGCAAACCATTCCTAATCGAGAGAGAGAACATGTGGTAATTTGGGGGAAAGCACAATTAATATGAATGTTTTTGATTAATATCTTTCTAATGAACAAAATCAACTAAAATTCAAAATAACAACCTTACAACTGACAGTAATTAAAGATAACTTTCCAATGCATAACGACATGAGAAGACAGAGTTCATACCCGTGCACCTTTGGCAGGAAGACACTGACATACAGAGCAGTCTCTCCCTTGACATGGCTCGTCAATCCCTCCCTGAAACAACAAAGTGAGACGAACCACAGTCCTTAAATGCATTTATGTAGTAGCATCATGAGTATATCATACTGCAATTGAGGGAGTGATGGAGAGTGCCTGAGGCTGTGTGTGTATATGTGTGTGTGTCCAAGCACAGCATATTCTCGAAAGGGGTCAGAAGACATCAGCAGGCACATCAGATAAGGTTGTGGTTTAGGTGTATCTGCCGTTCCTGCGTATTTTACAGCTCTGAGAATTAGCCGTGGGAATTAATATTTCCCTGTAGAGACGGGACAGTCCTGATTAGACCGATTTAAACAAATCAGTGTTCTCACATAGACTTGGGTAAATAATGAGAGCTCTGACCTTGATGAGAAAGAAAGCTCACTGCCTTTCACCATTCACATAAAGTACTAACATCTCGCTGAAAATCCACACCTCCAGATGCCAAGTATTCCCACTGATACTGTTACAGTGCAGAGACATCTGTGTCACAAACATTCAGTACTGTTTTCTCAAAGCTTACTAAATATTTGGATAAGTTTATGGCGGTGAAATTGAGTTCTACCGCACATCTGTTGGCCCACTGTCTCTTTAGATCCAAACATTCATGGCTATCTTTCACAGCAGTCACAAAAACATTCAACAGTTGGCTATGTCCTGGACATGCCATTGGGATTCAGTACATTAGCCAAATTGGGAACATTTTGTGTAGTAGAAACACTGGCAGGTCTCCATTGCAACATACCGTAGCAGCTAAACAACAATTAGCGTTAAGCTCTTGTTTTGTAGTCTATGGTTAAGCTACTTTTTTCTGAAAACTGAAAGCCAAACAAATTATTAAATGTTTACAAACGTGAGACTGTTCTCGCAACATGGACTGACAGACCAGTACAGGTATGTGTGATGGTTCCTCGAAGATAAAACAACGTTACCATTTACATTTTTCCGTTAGCTGGTATCTGAAGCACCACTATTGTTATTGATCTAACTATCTATATCGTTAGGTGGCAGCATTTAGGTAGAAAATGTTTAGGCCAAAATAGCGAATACCTGAGAGTCACAGCTTGAAGCTACAACTACTACTGTCGCGGCATTAAGGATTTAGCCATTATGCTAACATTAACAGGTTACGTTGCAGCACGTAAACACGCAATGTAATTAATTTGGCGCTGCCTATTGGACAAAAGTAAGATACCTATCTGACCAATGGTAGGCCGGTGTTGTGTCGAAGTCCGGCGTCAGGAAATGAGAACCCGGTAGTGGGAAATGAGACGTTAACTGCTCGGCTTCCTTAATTTTGTGCAGTATCTTGCGCTATAAATGAATTAATTTCTTGACTTTTGCTTTCGTGTTTTCGTTTGGATAAGGAGAAGAAAATATATAAAATCTCAGAAATACCTGTATCTTTTTGCTTAGCTACGATTGGACACTCTGTAGTTGGCGGAGGGGTTTAACGTATAAGGTCAACAGGAGCAAGAAAACAATAGTACTTTTGAAAACTAGCTTGATACTATGCCGTGATTGGTTGCAAGATAATTGTCTCTGGTTTCTAGCTGTTAATATACTAACAGTTTATTAGAAAAGTCACTTGTTCCAACTCAGCCAATATATTAGCAGTCAGTTTATCAGTCCAGCTGTAGTATACCGTATTTGTTTACTGTAAGAGCTCTAAGCAGTTCTATACACTGTGCAGAAATTGTAATTTACATGGGTACAAATAATATAAACACTTTGAGAGCAGCATATGCTGTTTCCAGGTGCATCAAGTATGTAAAAGAATTTTGCCGGGAAATTCACATTGGGTCAGGGAGAATGTAAGACCTCTGCTGTGTACACATCTGCCATACAGAAAGCTATGCATATACACTGATGTAGAGTGTATTGAGACCATCAGGTTTGGGACCACCTTGGCACTGATGGATTGTTGTTTGTGACAGGTCTAAACTACATTCCTGGCTACTGTACAGCAGCAACAGCAGTGTTTATAAAACTTAAGTTTAAATTAAACTTTATAGTTGCACACAAGAGTCCAGTAAATGTTGAATCCCCTGTTGCTCAGCGTGTGCCATAGAAGTGTCGATGCAACTCTATGGTAAGGTTTGAGGCTGTTTTACTGAACTGCGCTACAGTTTTTTGTCCACCTCATTTACATAAATGAGCACCTTTGAACAACAAAACTCAACATGATAACTGTCACGATGCAGTACTGTATCTACTGTAATAAACTTGTAATTCAGCATGTATTATAAGGTGGTTGTGGTATTGTTCTCCACATGTAAATGAGGTGACATAATATTGGAAACATCTGTTAGTGCAATACAGTACAACACAACATCCTTACAAAAAATCTTCTCAGCAGAATCTGAACATTCTAAGAAAGCTCATGTTCATATAGGGTGCAGGGCTGTTTCATCGAAGGTACATGTGTCACCCAGTGTACTTTAAAAGCATGTTTAGACAATTGAGGAGCTAGTCCTCTAAATAAGTTGAACATAGTCATATTCTTTCTACTGAAAAAGTCTTGGCTTAATGCATATGTTACTACATTTTAATCCTGAGTTTATTGAAAACAAAATCTGGAACAAATCACTGGATGCTCTTTTGGGCAATAGGTCATATAGCACAGCATGTTTGTATATATTACTTTATTTGTAGTGTACTTTTCTTGAAATGATTAATTACAAGGTTTTTAGATTTAAAAGTTGTGATTTTTGTTTTAATTCAAATGTGTATGTAGTTCAAACTTAAAAAGGAAAGTCTTACTGCACTGAGCTGCTGCACCAAGACGACCAGGACAAGGATCCACCTGTGAATACAACAGTGGTAATGAATGAACTGTGGTCTGATTTAGGTTCAGCTAGTCTACAGGATGCCTTTACACAACTACAAATGCCTGCCACGAAAACTGAATGACAAAAAGAGTGTGTGCAGTGAAAGTGAAACATGCATACTACCAAACACATGATTCATGAAAATTCAATTTGAAGCAGAAAAAAAAAGCAGGTCAGCTTGTTAAATCAGTACATATTAGCTTACAATGTGTTACTCTTTTGTGCAGGAAAATTGAAACTCCACCGTCCTTACAAAAAGGAAAGCAACAGGAATGTTGTCTACACAACAATCACACTGCAGGTGATACCACAATCTGTGAATGTGTGTGTGTCTCAGGGGAGGTCAGTCAGCAGAGTCGACGTGTTGGAATTCAAGTGTGCAGATGTGTTGAACATCAGAGTAAACAGGCAAGAAGTGTGTTTGTCCTCAGGTAAATACTGTGCGTTTACAAAGCAGGGAATCTGAATTCCATCAGTGCTTATAAGACATACCTTATAAATGTTTACAGTTCTTTATTTTTAATGTATCAGGGTTCAGTGACATGTACAGCATATATACAGTATATCCTGCAGATGAAAGTATTTCTTTAAAGAGATCAGTTTTTCACAAAATATTATATAAGTAACAAAAACATTGTGTCTTTCTGTACTAAAACCTTAATTTTTTGTACTATTTCTGATGTGGGCATATATGAGGAAACCATGCAATAGAGTTGTCACAAAAAGTTCTCCACTGATACTGAGACTCTTGTTCCGACACGTGGACACTATACAGTACATTAAAATAAAATCTCCACATCTGACCATTGGATTATATCTGTATATAGCATATGCTCTTTATACTGTGAACTTTCTTTGTCAATATATTGCACATTCCCTCCCCTTTGTTTCAGATGCTGTGCAGCTCTTTTCATTTTATGAACAGTTATGTTTTATATCTGCAATTCTGTTTTATTGCTAATGAATTACTATGAATATTGTTGCAGTGGGACTCACCTGAGAGGACACATAGTCACAGGAGTAACTGACGATCCCATCTCTTGTGTTATCAGTCCACTTAACAGGTGAGTGTTGGCCTCAGTGCTGCCCCCTGTGGTGGAGAAAATGAAAGATGAAACACCAAAGACACCTGGGTCAGTATGTGACAGTAAAGAATATCATCCTTTGAGCTAAAATGTACATGCAATTGTCATCAAAAATATCAATACGCTACTGATAAAGACAGTGTTGTTGCTGTCCTCCCACACAGGTCATCTCAGCCATAAAAGTTTACACCACATGAAGTCTGTAGGTAACAGTCCATCATTCACGTAAAACAACTTTTAAAACTCACCCAAATTCAGAAGCTGGCATTAGTCTTCATGAACACCTTAAGAGCATCCCAAGCAGGATAATCTCTGGCAAGATTCAAACTAATCTCCTGCCTCCGTATCAGTAAAAACCAAACAGACTAACTGCCACTGTTTGGAAGTTTTGGGAATGAAAAGAGGAGAAGGAGGATGATTGGGGTTGACCACATGAGTGAGCTCAGACCGGCCCCCTCTTCAGGGTCAAGTTAAACAACATTTATGGGATGTCCTGCCTGTCAAGGCACTTGAAACCCAGACAGAGAATGTTAATTCAACTGAAGCCATAACCCATAGTACAGCTGTGGATGGATGTAATGTGAAGGCTGGTTGTTGAGGAGGACGCTCAGAAAGACATCTGGGTATATGTGCATAGCCCTGAGCGTTTGATGTAACTGGAGCAAGAAAAGCCATGGGAAGGCCAGTGTTTGTAGTTCCTCTGATCCTGTTTGCTGTGATGCTGATGGGCACTGGGGCCAAAAATGTAAGATATTTATTTTTTTCCTTGCTGACATAATATTGCACAGTAGAAAGATGTGATTTAAAAAGGCCAACAGCACAGACTCTTATCTGCACATGTATTGAATGTCTTTTTGCACTTACTCTTATTTGCAGTCATTTCAGGATCATACTGATACTTGTTACATTTTTAATGTCAGACTGCAGAATCTGGGTTAGATGCTGAGCTGTAATTGTTCATTGGTGAGCATTGTTCAAGGAAAAAAGCATTTCTTTGTCTTTCCCGCTCAGTTTGCTTTCACAGCTGTCCTGATTTGGCCTTTTAAGCAATGTCACATTTAATTTTTTTTTTTTTTTTTAAATATAAATCTTGATGCTGTTTAGTTTAACTGAACCTTCCTGTCTCTGTAACTCTGCCAGTCCCCACAGAAAAATCCACTAAATCACTGTTGGATTATGGAAGAAAAGCATCTTTCTATAACAGTGTGCTCCTTGTGTATTTCCAGTTGTATATAATGTTAGCGCCATTTATTCTTGACAGCATCAGTTTTAATATACAACACTGTGGTCTGTTTGTAATTATTGTGTCTGTGCTTATCTGCAGACATCTTGTATCCTGAAGAGATGCAGGTTTTTTGCAGGCTGTTTGCACATGCACTTCACTGTGAACAGTATTCACTGGGCTATGTTGGTGGGCCCTTTTAAAGATCATGGAAAAAGGAATGAGAACGAGGAAAATAAGCAAAGCAGGCACCCAGCACGAAACAGAAAGGCTAGCAGAGATATCTATTTATGAGTTAACATATTTCCTATACAAAAACTCTTCTGGACATCACGAGAGTGATCAAGATATATATAAGAAAATGATGAAGCATCGGTTGTTAAGGCTATCGAGACATTTTCATGCTCTTATAGCCCGGCTGTTGGCCATAAAATGATTCTCCTGCTTTAAAAGAGATAATTATGTCAAATTTATTTTGTGCTTCATTGTCATTTCACACGCACAAGGGAATTGAATTCATTACAGCAAAATGGACGCTATTAAATGATTCAGTTTTAAGGTATAAGAGAAGGTATCAAACCCTGTGTTCCTCTTTTTGTCCAGTAGCATTATGTTAATGGATAATGGTGTATTATATCAGTAGCTTATAGCCTGTTGCTGAACTCTCGTTTCACCTACAGACTCCCCACTGAGCGTCTTGCTATGTTTTATTGCTGTATCTCCACCTTTTACTGTGTTAGCCTCGCTGAACCCTTTCCTCTGCTGCTGATAAGCGGTTATGTTTACAGCCTTCAATTTACAGGCCGGGGTGTTGAACAGACACACGGGAGGTGTTAACTCTTGACACTGGAGACTTAAAGGTGTTATTTAGGCAAATTGTTTAGGTGAATCATCCACAAATTCTCCCAAAGTAAACTCTCTTCACTGTCCGAGCAACAAATTATTGATCGACACTATGTTTTTTCGAAGTTACAATCGATCTTCAGTAACTGTAACTGCCTTGTGGATCCAAAACCGATTCAACAAGAAAGAAAATACGCAAGTAAGGCTATCAAGATTCAGGCGAAACGACTCCAAGACCAGAAGAGAACCAGTGCTTTCTAAAGTTAAGATCAACTTGATTTGATGGTGTTTTCTATTCGCAGAATACATTTGAACAAAGTTACAATTTCTTTTTAGTGTGTGTGCAGTGGAAAATCAAGGTGCCACTGTGAAGGAGTGAAAGGCAGAAGGGTAAGTGGACCATCTATTGTCTGTGTAAAACACATGCAGCTGCACTGTGTTATCTAATCGCAGTGACACGCTCATGATTTGTTTTTCCTTGGCCATCACTTCAGCACCCATAAATATATGAGAGAAGAGGCCTTTTTCAAAGCAGCCATATTGATTTACTAATAACAATTGCAATGTCTCTGTTGTGTTCAACTATAAGTCATGACCCAGCACGCACAAAACCAGCACCCTGAAACTGAAGCAGCTAAATGGAATTCAGCCTTCATTCATTTTATTGTTTACACCTGTGCTTTTCCTACTGTGTCATGTCAAAATGACTTCTGTGAAGAAGGCCTATTGTATTTATTAGTACTACCGCACAACACTACAATTCATTTAACGTCTCCACAGCAGGTCTGCACCTTCACTTACACATCACAGCATCTGCAAATGAAATGAAGTTTGAAATTGCATCTCCATTGTTGTTTATTGTCATTTGCTGTGTCTCTTCTGTCATCCTCTTTATCTCTCCTTCTTTTTATTTCTCTTACACACACACACACACACACACACACACACACACACACACACACACACAGGGAGACGTAGGTTTCATAGGAGCTCCAGGTCCCCCAGGGCCAGTGGGCCGTTCAGGACCAAGTGGCCATGTTGGACCTATGGGACCAAAGGTAGACTTTAGGCCTGACTCTTGTGGCTCCTTCGCTCTTATCCCCAAATTCAATACTGTTGTCAGAGCTACATTGGCTCATATTGTGTGTAGGCTGTGATGAATTACACTTTCTCCTTGTGTACCTTGACAACACTTTTAGTTGTGCTGATACTGCATCTTACTCGATCGCTAAGATTAATTATAGGTTACTGTCTTTGACAGGGCGACACTGGGCCCTCAGGACCTCAGGGGCCACAAGGCGATCCGGTAATATAACATTCCAAGTTTGTGTCTGTTTGGGTGTTTGTTGGGTGTTCATTTGATGCCTCAGTGTGTGAAAATTGAGTTACGCTTGAAAAGGCTTATGTATGATATGTGTATTGACAGTTATCTCCTGTGTGCCTTTAAAACAGTCGACCTGTTTTGTTATTGTCGTTACAGGGACCTGACGGCAAAGAAGGATTTGCTGGGTCTCATGGTTTACCGGTGAGGTGTCATGCTCTCTTATACGTCTATGTTACTCTGTTCGTCATCATCATGTTAATAGATGCCTGTTACTTTTTTAACTTCTGCTCATATTCTTCACAGGGTATCCCAGGTTTACAAGGGCCTCCAGGGGCCCCAGGGGCCCCAGGCTGCAATGGAACAGATGTAAGAAAATATTACATATTAGCAGTAGTATGGCAGCATGTCTGTCGTGTAATCTTATTTGTGAGATTCTCACATAAAGGAGCTTTTCAATCACACTTCTGTTCTCAGACAAGCTTAAATGAGTCTCTCCATATTTTCAACACATTATATACTTTTAGGGGGAAGATGGATATCCTGGTATTCCTGGGCCCAATGGCAATGATGGACTTCCAGTAAGAGAGAAAATCAAAACAGTTTTTTTTCTGTTACATGAAACGATGTTGATGCAAATACGACAAATACAGCTGACTTGTTACATGTCTCATCAGCTTCAGTCTTTTGTTATTTTTAAGGGATGTATTTGAAATGTGCTTCAGCTTTGTCTTTTTATTTCCAGGGTCCACCGGGTCTGCCTGGACCTAAGGTAATAAAATTTATGCTGTGCCACCCAGGGCCAGCTGTTAAGTACGTTTTGTATTTAGGAGGGGTGAGACTGCAGAATTGCTTAGCACTTGCTGCCTTTTAAGAAGTTTATTAGCAGGATCCTGATGCACCAAGTAAAAAAATAACATGACGCTGCACTAGCAGGTGCCCTCTCTGCCTCCCCGAGCTCCCCGAGCTCATTTTGTACCTTGTCCATGTGAGACCAATAACTTGTTTCAAGACTTTCTTTGTTTTTCCTTCTATCAAGTCTACCCTTCTTCTTTTATTTGCAACAAGAAATGTGTAAATGTTCACAGCTAATTTTCTAGACAAAAACATTTAAAAGATTATTTGCATGCATGAGAATGCTAGCATGTGCGTGTTACTGGAGTATACATCGAAACAACGTACATGAGACATCTCTCAAACCTGCACCCACTGTACACATAGGCAGAAACCGCTCTAAATCTTTAGCCTAAAGAAACTAGATTCATCTGGTTTACCATGATTAACCTAAGGGGCACTTTCTGTGATATTTCTGCAGTAAAAACCCTCCATGTGCCAACCACATATGCAAGCACAAGTTCTCCCAGTGAATCAATTAGTCTTGCAGAGTTATCTTCCACATTTGTGGTTCGCAGGCACAAGAAGTACTTCAGTTTCGCCTGCCACGGAGTAGCATCCAAGTAGAGCAGATTATTGTTTGGTTGCTGTCAAATCCCCACACCTTTACACTGTGTGGACGCTGCATTCAAACTGCTGTTGTTTCATGTGCATGACATTATTCATTATGTCAGTTAAAAAGAGTCATATTTTCACTTAATTCACTTGACCAGGTGTAGGGTTCACTCTGAACTGGAACTTTTGACATCACAAACAGTACTGTACCTTGACTGTTTGAGTAACACACTGCCCACAAGTCCTGGCATAATAAATATTTCAGGGAAGGAAGGATCCATAGATACCTCCATGAGCGTACGCACGATGAGGCCGGCAGTTGCAATGTAGACTCCAAATGAGAGGCAGAGGTCAGATTTTCAGTGGCAACATGCTTGAGTCTCTCATTAGGCCAGTTTGTGACTAAATAAAACTCCTGTACATTCATAGCTAAATTCAGATATTTTAAAAAGCAGAGTTGCAAGAACAGGCAAAACCCTAAAAGTCATTTTGCTGTTGCACTACTTGCTGGATTTGTGAATAAGAAATAGGGTTCATGTGGTCATTTCATGAAGGCAACCCCCAAGAAACTGAATGTGGTTATTCTAATTCTGAGCATGTGTGTGCTTGCCGAGTGCACAGATAAAAAGATGTGATGACACCCACAGAGCCCAACCGTGAACTAGACTGACAATTTGCAACTGTGAAGTACTGTTGCATCTTCCATGCAGTATACATGTAGTTTTTAGGTATTTAAAAAATAAATTTAGCAGTTTTAGCAAATTCAGTGTTGAATAAATGTACTTTCTCTTTCACAGGGTGAATCCCAGGGATCTGTGTATGCAGCAAAAGGGTCACCTGGACTACCCGGGAGGGACGGAGAGCCGGTAACTGTTAATATTTCACTACTAATAACACAGTTTTGTTTGCCCAGGATTTTCCAGACACTTTCCATCAAGCAGAGATATAACAAGTAGAACTAGATTTCTTTCTGTATTTATGTGTATTTTCATGAAGAGCAAACTTCCCTTATATTTCAGGGTTATTCAGGTTTACCTGGAGCACAAGGGCAACCAGGCGACACTGGACCACAGGGCTCTGTCGTGAGTGAAGTTGTTTGGCTGCTTTGCATAGAGTACATATAACACTCTGGAAAACTTATTATGTGATACTTAATATAACTGTCCACATTTATGAACAGGGGTTTCCTGGTCGTCCAGGGGCTTCAGGAGAGAAGGTAATGCTAATGAATATATCTTTGGATATGTGTGCACGTTTGCATGCTTGTGCCTGTGATAGCAACCATGAAAATTAGCTGCGTGTCTAAAGAGCACGGAGGAAAACCACAGCAGCAGGTTTTTTTGTTTTGGCCTGGTTCTCCAATTAACATAGTTGGCAGCGTTCATCCTACCTGGGAAAAATTCCGAGTTGTTGCTGCTGGTTGGACACGGTGCCAGGTCTCTAAGGGCAGCGTTTTGAATGCAGTGTGAACATCTGCATGTGATACAGTCTGCTGGTTTCTTTCGAAAGACAGGTGATGTTAGGATGTAGTTAATGAAAGTAGGGACATGGCAATCTGTGGGAGTTGGCAGCAACAAGGCTGGGAGACTATGTTATTCATGAAAATGAGTTACAAATGCTTTCCCATCTTTACAGGGTCAAGAAGGCATAGCTGGTGTCCCAGGACCTCGTGGGACAAAGGTAATTTCTTTTTTAAATACACTGTTAGAGCTGATTAATAAGGTTACACTTAATTATAGAGGAGGGGATGTATTGGTAGCACAGCATTGCGCATATTTCTTTTTCCTCTGAATGTTTCTGTGAACTGATCATTATTTGTGTGAATTATGTCTTATGTATGTTCGAGGATAATCTCCATTTGTTTGATATAGGGGAAGCCAGGACCAAGAGGCCCACCGGGGCCACCAGGGCGGATTAGAGAGTTTTTCAGTGAGAGTCTCCAATTAAAGGTATAGTAACACACTGAGGATAAGTCACTGTAGCAAATATATATTGTTATAGTGGTGTTTCCTGTATGAAAGTTGCACAATGGTAATGCAATATCATGGCTGCATTACAACTGGCCTGTCTTACGCTGCCTATAAAGTCCATTTGAGACATAGCCAGTTCACAGGAGGCAACACATCTCACACCGTAATTGTATTTTCACACATCAAAATTGAACATAAGCCCAACGGTGTCACACTTCTCAAGCTGGAACACTTTCCAAATTCTTCTGTGGCTGATTGAACAGCAGGCTCTCACACAACCTCCACTCAGTCAGAGTTCATAATACTGGCCGAACAAAAAACAAAAAAGGGGAATTCTCTTACTAAGTGGAAGAAGTAAAAGGAAGAAAAGGGATAGATCAGCTGATATGAAGGCTGTTGACAAGGTGACCTGAAGTGGTGTTAGAGAAAAAGCTCATGAAGTATCCAATTTTGAAGGACTGTCAGAAACATCAGTGTGCTCTATAAATTTCATGTGTTCATGGGGTCACTAAAAATATCAAGTTCTTCCTCTTAGGACGATTACTGTCCCGAGCAGATTTTATGCCAAATTGGCATGTAATTATTAAAATATCTTGGTTAATTGCCACCAAAATGCTGGACAGAGAGATGGGCAATTGTTGTCATTGTAATTAATGAACCATAAACTGAAGTTTAATTCTTATTCAGGGTGTAAAAGGAGACCAAGGAGATGAAGGGCTGAAAGGCTGCAAGGGTGAAGCAGTAAGTTTCTCTTCCAAATTCACACCACATCACACTCTCTACCTGGCATTACACTTTGCACATTTTATTAATGCCATTTTTGATTTATTAAATCTCCAGAGTTCCTCCCAGCATTTGTTCTGCCTTATTAGTGTTGTGCATTTATCTTATCTCTTATCTTATTTCAATCTGTTCTCAGGGAGATCCTGGTCATGGCCATTACATCAAAGGAGCGAAGGGAGACAAAGGACTGGAAGGTCCAGAAGTAAGATACGACGTGCCATTTATTCCATTCACCCTCACCTTTAATCTCATTTGACTCTTGCAGCGTTTCTTTCTCTGTCCGAACAGAGATGTCTCACCACTTCACTCTGCACTGAATGGCCACCAGTCACACCTTTGAAATAGCTCAATAAAGAGGGTGATCAGCAGAGGGCAGCAATGCAGCATTCAATTAAATTTGATTTAAACAGGAAAAGAAAAAGAGAAGAAAAGTAAAGAAGGCCTTTATTCATTTGTCCCTCTGTCAGTTAAACTTAATGAGCACCTCCTCAGTCCAAGTTAAGGGGCACGGTATTACCACCACCCCTTATAGCTCCCTTTTTGAAGGCCCACCAAAAGATCTACAATAACAGCTGCTCTGATGTGGTCTGATAGGTGGACACAGCTTTACGAATTTTTTACAACAGTGAAACCCAGTCTGATTTCACCAGATCTATTGATTGTTTTTATAGTAACTGGCATGTAAAACTAACCATGTAGACATTTTAGTGATAAAATAAACAGACACTTGAGGCCCTTGGTAAATTATTTTCATCATAAAAAGCAGTACCGACCAATTCCTCACTATTGTCCTTTATTTCCTTTCAGGGAAAGCCAGGAAAGGATGGTGATCCTGGACAACCTGCATATAGGGTACCCTTCTGCTGTGCCATGAGTGTGTATGTGGTGTGCAGAGTCATGTTGTCATTATGTGTGGCCTTGAATTGAATGCAAAATGGTTTTCTTTAGGGAAGGCCTGGCTCCAGAGGTGATCCAGGATTTCCAGGGACACCAGGAGGGCTGGTCAGTGATTTGTTAGTCACAAACAATACCCAGTCTTTTGGTGTGTTTTGTATCATCATTCATTGCTTGCATACTCTGACATTTAGGGGGAAAAGGGAAACATCGGTCCCCCTGGTCCACCTGGAGACGTGAGTTTATTCTTATCATTTTCTACTTGTTCTCCTGATTTATTTATGTATTTATTTATTGTATTTTGATTACAATGTTTCCAGTACAATCCAGTGAATCCAGCTGTTTCACCATGATTTCACAACATGCCCCCTGTCGTTCTGTTTACAGGTAATTGGAATTGTGACTGAACCCCTCAAAGGATACCCTGGAGATACTGGTCCCCCAGGCCAACGTGGGCTTCCTGGACGTCAAGGTGGGTAAACGTAGTGTTGTGTAATAAGCAGACTGAGAAATTGTTTCCTGCAGTTCATATAGAAATAACACAAGTTACAATCTCTTCTCAGGTGTTGTGGGGCTTCCTGGCCCTGATGGACCTCCAGGTGTGCAGTGAAGAGGCTATTCTCATCCTCTCTCTCTCTCTATCATGATATCTACCAATCAAATGGTTTTTGAAATTAAGTTGTATTTAAAGGGTAGAGTGCAAAGAGGTATGACATGGTTTCCCTGGATATATTGTTCATAGTCTCCCACTTCATATTATACAGGCTCGTCATTGGAGAATTATGTGCAAGGCCCACGTGGTCCCACTGGCTATCCAGGTCCCAAAGGGGACCGTGGAGAGCCGGGGAATGTGTATACTGGACCCCCAGGTTCTGAAGGTGATGTTGGTGAGCCAGGGGACCCTGGGGATCCGGGCCCACCGGGACCTCCTGAAGACAGAAGTATGTGTGAATGTCTTCCTTCCAAAAACAATTTGATCCAAGCACCATAACTGTTTCTACAACTATTTGTACTACTGGCATTGCTTCTACTTTCATGGCAATATTTGGAAACCATGACCAGTGAACTTGTTGCTGATATTGGTTGTAGCTAACAGGGTGACCAAGGGTCTCCCTGGAATGAAGGGACTGATGGGGCCACCTGGACCTATGGGATATGATGGGACGTATGGAATGAAAGGTGGGAAGCTAAATGTTATTCATTAATTGTTACCATTTAATTAGCTTCACATTGGTTTGATATCTCTTCTGACCTGCTAACTCATATTCATTGATGCCAGTAGACTATTACATGCATTTGTTCCTACATTCATGGAGCCCTTTAATGTCTTATTTATCTTCTCAACCTTTTTCATCATTCCAGCAGTCGGGGCCACAGTGAAAAATGCAGTACTGTCTAATGAATATGGAACTAACCAAAAAAATTCCCATTCTTATGGTCTGTACAGGAGAGAAAGGGAATCCCTGTTATGACTGTTTTGGATCAGGACTCCCAGGACCACCGGGTCCCCGTGGTTCACCTGGCATCCCTGGTAAAACAGCTCATTGCATGACAGATTGCACCGACTCTGTCCTACTTCCACATTCAAATACAGTTTTACTGGTAATGCTGGGGAGTATAAATAGTTTTAAGCTGCAATAGACCTCTGTCCGACTTCTGTTTCTGTCACTCAGGCTTCAGTTCAGGACCAGGTGCTAAAGGTGATCCAGGCTTCCCAGGACCTAGAGGACTACCTGGAAGACCAGTAAGACAGCATGTCTTTAAAAAAGTAGTATGTTATTGTTTTTTCACAAACATTTGTAAACAATCATTCTTCTTTGAAGGGTGCTATTGGTGAAAGGGGATTTCCAGGCCCTCCTGGGCAAAAAGGAGAGATATCTTCCTACAACATCCCTGGAATAAAGGGAGAGAAAGGAGACCCAGGACAGCATGGCAGGCCTGGTTCAGCTGGTCTCTCTGGGAGTCCTGGGCGACCAGGTCGCAAAGGCAGTCACGGGCCTCCAGGGGAATCGGTGAGATGGGTTTGACAGACTTGAGCATTTTAGTAGCTTGGACTTCACTCTCCTGGCATCCTCTCCTGGCATTGATTAAACCCCTAAAAACTCATCTCCGTTCATCAAAATTACAGAAGTTCCATCCATGAAAGAAATCTCTTTGTGCCTTAAAATGTCTTGGACATAACTTTAGACTTTTGCCTGAATTTACTATATGCAGATCTGGGAATTTGCCAGTACTCCCCATCTCCATCTCCATCCAGTTCTCCACTGCTCACCTGCAGTGTACACATACCTGCTCACCTTTGACTCTGCTCACCAAACACGCAGACGGCACTTTCTGACAGAAAGAAATTTATCCCACCTGCCATATGCACTTGAATTACATAACCTTATCTTGCCAATACTATACTAGCAAGCTATGAGGACGGCCTTGATCGTGACCTGCTTATTCTGTGAGCAATGCCAAAGTCATGTGAAGATTTCTGTCAGGATAATTATAATGAGTATAGCCATCATCAAATTCAGCAGCTTAACTATCTGAAAACTGTTTTCAGGATTGTTTGCTGTTGTTTGTGTGTAAAAATTTCAAAACAGTTCTCTGGAAAAGGGCTGCAGCAATCTGGAGTCTTCTCTCTTGGATTTTCAGATCTCTTGGTAACAGATGAACGCTCAATATTTCTCCTTTGGAACCAAAAATAGAGCATGTCTCTGCCGTCATTTTGAAAACAGTGAAACTTAGCTTGCAAAATGCCCAAACATAGTACATACATACATACTACATAATTCATACTATATCTGGCCTCTCCTCTGATATCCCTCGTTTCACTATAGGTGGTTCTTTAGATAAGTGTATAAACCTTGGCTGTCTGAATTCATGTTTGTGAGACTGTCATTGGTCCACTGCAGTTGAAGATGGAAATGCTCAACCATGGCATTGACTGTTTATTTCACTCATGATATGTCTTTTACCATATGAAAAACACCATATCAACATGTCAACAAGGTTAAAAACTTCATTTTCATTAGAGGGGGTCTGTAAATTCTCAGCTGTGTTAAATAGCCCATCCAACAGAATAAGTTATTTTAGTGATTGATGGAACACATTTTCCGTCCACTCTCTAGTATGCCTCCATTGGCGCAGTGGGGGACTATGGTTTCCCAGGTCCACCAGGGCCTTTAGGCAGACCGGGACCAGATGGCTACCCTGGGCCAGTGGGATATGGGCCTACTGGATTTCCAGGAAGTAAGGGAGATGTCGGTGTACCTGGCCTTCCAGGACTGCCTGGAAACCCTGGTAAAGAACCACTCTGACTGATATTAAATTTGACAATGACATTTGTACGTAAACACACAAGTGGACAAACAGAAAGATTGATGGCCATGGTGCATCCTTTCTTCTCCATACATTGGTAGGCCAGAAAGGGGAACCTAGCCACATCCACATCAAAGGACTTCCTGGTCCACGTGGCTTTAAAGGTGCCCCTGGCTCACCTGGAAGCCCAGGTAAGCAGAGTTGTATGATTGATTGGTTGATTAATGGATATATAATTGGATGGATGGTCTTTGCATTACCCTACAACAGATGATGAAAGCGTCTCTCATACTTATCAACAAATATCCAGGTTATGATGGAGCAGCAGGTAACCCAGGAATACCAGGTGCACCGGGACAGAAAGGCGAGAGAGGTGACGTGTCAGTTCCTGGAAGGCCTGGGGTCCCAGGAAAGAGAGGTAATCCATGTGCTATTGAGTCACAGCTTACTTATAGTTACAGCTTGCAGTTTAAGTTACTTTGGATGTTTTTGACACCTCCTTTAAGAGAATGGGGAACAGCTAAGACTATAATTAATGTATCACTACGTGTGTGTGTCATTCAGGTGACAAGGGGCAGCCAGGTCCACCAGGTCTTCCAGGAAGGGGCTTGCCTGGAAACCAGGGTCCACCAGGGCCACCTGGTTTTCCAGGACTGAAGGTTAGAGACACAAACAATATCTGCTATATACATAGTCTTTTATACAGAGGTATACATCTACATATAATGCTTTATTGGCCATTATGTGATATGAAGCTAAATGTATCCAGTTTTACCTCCAGGGTTCACACTGTGCAGATGCAGATCAAAAACAGACGTCATATTAAAGCTTTCCTGAAACTGTATCATTACTATCTATGTAATTTCTGTTGGGGTGGGAGATTCGACAGCAAGGGATCAGTTTAGTTCAATATTCAAGGAAAAAGGCTTTCTTGTCAGGAGTTAGATAAGAATTTACTACTTTGTACAGGAAATATGCTGTTAGGGTCACCTCAGCTAGTTAGCTTAGAGATTTGAAATGGCAAAACAAATAACCTGGTTTTGTCCAAGAAAAATCAACTACCGACACCCAGCAGACTAGCTTTGTTGTAAGCTAAGCTAACTGACTGCTGGCTGTAGCAACATATTTATCCTACAGACATTTTAGTGGTGTTCATTTTTTCATCCAGCTCTTGTCAAGACAGCAAACACACTTATTTCCCAAAATATCAAACTGATTCTCTTAAGTGTAACCCAATGGGAAATCTTTTATGGTGAGAAAATAAGTTTGGTTTAAGGGGATGAGCAGAAAAGTGAGGTTGTTAAAAAAAAATTAGAGGTGACTATACTGCTTGTACCTTTTATTTGCTCCAAAAAAGCTCCAAAAACACAAAATCAACATTCCACAGGTAAACAGATTCATTGGTAGCAGGCGATAGTATCAGAAGGCTCAGTATTTTGCAAGAGAGGGGCTCAGAAACACTTCAGAATCACATTGGTGGTAAACATTATTTCTTTGCAAATTATTGCATTCTGTATTTATTTACATTTCACACAACGTTGCACAGCGTTGTTAAAGTAAAGGTTCACCTCCGAAAGGATGTTAAGGATTCCTCTGTTTTACTTTTAAGTTAAAAGATATAATAGAGGAGCAGCACAGCACTAGCATAGGACAGCACCAGAACAATGCCATACTGAAAGCATATTGAAATGTGTTTGTATGAATAAAAGATAGTGTGCTATATATTTGTGATTGTCAGGGTGATGGTGGCCCTGGATACACTGGACCCCCAGGCCCCCCTGGGCGTCAAGGAGAAGAGGGAGCTCAGGGCCCTGTGGGAGATCCTGGGATCCCTGGTCTACCTGGCAACCCAGGACAAATTGGCAATCCTGGTTTTACTGGACAGAAAGGTACAGCGCTCATAAATCAAATACGATACAATAGCCTGCACATAAACAGAAAGACAAAATAAAAAAATAATGGCTATTGTTCATCCAAATGCACACAGACCATGAATACACGCTCATACAAATACATTTACTTCTTTATTCTATGTTACATACAGGAAATAAAGGTTCTATAGGCCCCCCAGGACTACCTGGCACTAAGGATTCATGTAAAGGTTTACCTGGACAAAGGGGACCACCAGGACCAGATGGTTCCCCAGGACATCCAGGTCAGTGTATATTGAAGTCATGTCATGAACTTTATGGTCAACTCCAGAGGGACAATGGATGCAGCATGCGAAAGATAAAAGAGGGTGAAATGTTGATTATTATCTGTCCTGTGATTCAACTCTGGCCAACAAAATTACAGTTTCTTCATGAAAGTTTCCTACCTCCATTTTGTTCTGTCTCTCTTCTGTCCATTTCCCAGGACCTAATGGCTCACCTGGTGAGAAGGGGAATGTAGGTTTGCCAGGGTTTGGTCGTCCTGGCCCACCCGGTGAGCCAGGTCACATCGGCCAATCAGTACCAGGTACACCTGGGCATCCTGGGCTAAAAGGGATGAAGGGACAAAGCGGCCTCTACGGTCAACCAGGTATGGCTTTGTTACAGCATCATCTCCAATCAAAGAGCATATCAGGAAATCAGAAATTATGCAGTGCCAGTGTGAGAATGTTCAGTGTTTAATTACATTTACAGACTTGTGTAGATTTTAAGTGTGCCTTTTAATGTTCCATTTGGTCTTCTTTAGGTCTGAGAGGGGACCCTGGACCAGATGGGCTGCCGGGATACGGACCAGAGGGATTGCCTGGAATTATAGGACCACCAGGCCAAATAGGTAACACACAAATACAAACACACACACACCTTCATAGACAAGTAAATCACCATATACACTATCTACTACACACAACTGAACATAATAAGCTTGAATTATAAGGTTATAAAGTCATTTTCAAGTTTTCTAATGCTTCCTCTTCCTGATTCATTGGAGCTGTATGCTTGTTCCCCCATTACCTTTTACAGGTGACCCTGGCCCAGATGGAGCCAGAGGTCCTCGGGGCCACCCGGGCATGGATGGGGAGCCAGGTCTCAGAGGTCCTCCAGGCCCTTTCCCTCCAATAACAATAGGCATTATTGGGCCCCCAGGGAATCCTGGTGATCTGGGTAAGCTTTACAGTAAACTTGTCTCATAAAATATCCTTCTACATCCACTTACTGTGAGATAGAGTTGTTTCACAAAATATAACTGAGATGCTCCACTCAAAGTTTTTTTTTTTCTTTTAATTGTTGAATTCAAATAAATGGCAAGTCTTTTTTCTCTGCTGCTTTCATTTTTTTAAAACTCCACTGTAGATTTTGGCAGTAAAAGACACTTTCTGTTGCCAGAGTGCACGTAGGTCATACTATACAGTCTTTCAAGTGAAGACTGTCATGCCATATAATATAGCTTATCAGATGGTGATGATATTCTAACTCTTAGTATGCTTTGTCAGGTTACCCTGGTCTACCTGGTTCCAATGGGGATATTGGAAGAACCGGACCAAAAGGGCAGAGAGGGAGAGAAGGAGATCCAGGAGCCCCTGGACAACGAGGTTTAAAATAAATTTGTTAGTATTTTGGTTCACCAAATCGATCAGGCTCACCATTTTGGAAACTAAATGTCTGTGCTGTGTGCATTTCTCTGTCCAGGTACCCCAGGTGATCCAGGTTTGGATCGCGTAACACACCCAGAAGGAAATCAAGGACCTCCTGGACCCCCAGGAGACTCAGGAGTCACAGGGCATCCAGGTAAGACCTATACTTTGCTTTAAAGGCACTATGCACTTTTTACTTTTATATAAATCCACATGTTTAACTGCACAAATCAAAGTACACTGCAAGAACTGTACGATTTCTGCTTTCATTTATCTTACAAGAAATAATTGTTCGGTTCAACTCTTACAGGCCCAAAGGGAATAAAAGGAGATCAAGGAATCCCTGGAGGGTCTGGTCCAGATGGTGCACCAGGTCCAGCTGGTTGCAAAGGAAATACAGGGGAGCCAAACTACTATGGATATGGATCGCCTGGACCAGCAGGACAAAAGGTACCAATGACTGATCTAAAA
Source organism: Chaetodon auriga (assembly GCF_051107435.1). Lineage (NCBI taxonomy): Eukaryota > Metazoa > Chordata > Actinopteri > Chaetodontiformes > Chaetodontidae > Chaetodon > Chaetodon auriga. The sequence goes on from NC_135085.1 coordinate 13,655,553, forward strand.
AGTTTGAGTCCTTGTCACGGATGCAGCAGGGCAGAGTCCAAGCTAGTAAAACACTAAAATGTGAATAGATGTGTTAATTATAAATAATGCTTTCCCTCCCTTTTTCCTCTTTATTCTTCTTCCTGTGCTCAGGGTGAACCAGGATTGAGCAGTGGTAATGTGATGACAGGTCAGAAAGGTGAACCTGGTGTTTCCGGACCTGCAGGTATACCAGGATACCATGGAGCCAAAGGAAACCCAGGACCTGTCGGACTAAATGGTCACTATTGGTCACAAAATAAAGCAGTTTATGATTGGTTGTACTTTTTGCTCGCTCTCTCTTAACATCATCATGCGATGCTGCTATTCCAGGTCCACCAGGCTATGAGGGCCCTAAAGGTTTGGATGGGCCTGCAGGAGGCAAAGGACGCCCAGGACCTAATGGACCACCAGGTAAAAACCTTTGAAATGCTTGTTTTTTGGGGTTTTTTTTGTAACTATATAAGCATACCTTAAATTTAACATATTTTAAGTGCAGCCCACTGTGTAACCCTTACTGTGGAACGTTTCTACTTGTACCTGACTTCAAGTTTAACCTCAGTCTTGCTTTTTTCATATCTCTTTCAATCAGGTGACCCTGGTCCAGCGGGTGTCCCTGGTTATCCTGGTCCTAAAGGCAACCAGGGCCCTGATGGGTACCCTGGACCACCAGGGCAAAAAGGAGAGACTGGTAAGTGGAATCCTGTATGAAAAGCTCTACATGGCTCTATAAGCTTGTGCACATCCTGTATATTAGAATAACTATTCTTAGTATGTATTTTCCTTCTGTCTGAACCACTGGCCTGTTAAATATTTGTCTCTTAATATCTAACAGTACCCTCAAAGTCATGGCTACAGCCAAAATTTATCTATCGTGCCATCTTTCCTCTGCAGTAACGATAGGAGGGGTGCCTGGCGTGCGTGGCAACACAGGTCAACCAGGTGAGTCTCAGGTAAATGACGTCATCCTTTTCACTTGTGTCTCTTCCATTTCTAAAAGAAATGTATATTTATATTTTCATATATTTTAGAGGGGGAGTTTTTGTAATTATTTTGGCTCCCAAAGATGTCTGCCTTGCCTTAGAAAGTTATGTGTGTTTAGGTGAAAGAACCAATGAACCTGTTTACCTGTGGAATGTTCCAAACAGGTGTTTTTGGAACATTCCACAACTTTCCCAGTCTTCTGTTGCTGCTGTCCCAACTTTGAAACATGTTGCTGCATCAAATTCAGAATAGGCAGATATTTACAAAAATGTAGTGAATGAATACAGAAATTATAAGGTAGTGATCCACTGTATGAACACATTTACTGTGGCCTCAAATTTTTATGACATCAGTAACAGTGGCGTTGCTAGGGTCTCTTGGGGCTCCAAGCAAGAAATCCCTGGGGCCCCCACCCCACCCACGGACGCCACAAAAATTTGGTTTTTGCACACATAAATGCACAATTTGTGGGACATTTGAGATGAATACTGAAAAAATAGATTAGTGGTTCTCAAAGTGAGGTCCAGGGACCAACAGACATGCCTGAAAACCCCGGCCTATCAATAATCATTGTTGTAAATAAGTGGCCGGAGCCACCTTAGAGGCTGGGGACTCCAAGCAACTGCCTGGCTTGCCTGTCTGCAAACCCTGCCCCTGATCAGTAAATATCTATGTATTTCTGTACCGTAGGTCCCACCGGGAACCCTGGTCCCCCTGGCTTCCCTGTTGCAGCGAGTCCTGGGTTGACAGGAGACAAAGGATTTTCAGGTCCACCTGGAGTCCTTGGTCCGAGAGGACTACCGGGAAGAGAAGGGCCTTGTGTTCCTGGGTCAAAAGGAGACCCTGGCCGTCCTGGCAATCCTGGTTATCGAGGTGAGGGTGTAGTGCTGGAGGTCTTAAGGGTCTCACATACCCTTTTGTAAAAGTGGAGCTAAATTAGACCACAATCTCAGGACTTTTTTTCTGCATAATGTACAAACAGAGATGCTATTGAAGGTGTTTACATCCAAAAGATATTTTGATATGTTGGTTCCTTATTTCCTTTGCTCAGTTCTTAGTTGCCACGTTTGTGCGTTCATTGTACTAAAATTACTTCTCAGCAATCATCAATTTCTGTCCCCCCTGAAGGCAATCCTGGCTTGCCTGGCCCTCCAGGTCTCACAGTGTCTACATTAAAAGGAGACACAGGGAACCCAGGGTTTACAGGAAGCCCAGGCTACAGTGGACCTCCAGGGGATCCAGGCCCTGAAGGACCACCTGTAAGTGACCCCAGCAAGTATTTTTTGACTCGACAAATGCCTGACAAAAAAAGTCTTTAGAAGGGACAACAAAGATTCAACTCTTATGTTTTGCATCCATATTTGTATTTAACAACAAAAGTGTAAGTGTGACACAGCTACATCACTACTGAACCTCTGTTGCAGTCTTCAAAATCTCACTACAATATTAACAAGTCTAATATTTGACTTTCCATTGTTTTATTGGCTTGCCCAGGGTGTAAGAGGTAGACCTGGAGGCCTGGGACCAAGAGGTGATACTGGTCCTCCTGGAATACACGGCCCCCATGGTAATCTATCATTTCAAGTTAAGACGATGAATTACGTTTTCTCTTTGAGTTCTTCCCCAGGCAAAGGCAGATCTGTCACCACAGAGAAGTAATGGTCCACGATTGATTTATGTTCCCACAACTGAGATGAAATACCAATGGGACAGAAAATGAAGTAGACAGAGAAAAATAAGAGTTATGAGGATTAATTTCACTTTTATCTGTGATACTCAATAAGATGATATTTGTGCAATAATGTTTGAGGACAAGCTAATTTCCTCACAATCTATTTATGACCTTTGTGTTTTAGGTGAGAAGGGAGACCCTGGATACATCCCAGGTCAACCTGGTCCACCTGGGGTAAAAGGTTTTCCTGGACGACCTGGTGAGGCAAAGTCTTACTATTGTTCAGAATAACCAGCAATAACAATGACCCCTATTAATACCTTCAAACTGAATCCACTTCTACATTTTACCAGTCAATCAGCTATGACTAGCATATTTCACCTGCCTGTCCTTTGCTGACATTTAACAAGACATCCACCATGGACCATAGGTGTTATATATTGTGGGAAATAGCTTTCTAGTTGCTCCTACTCTATCCCTACAGGCTTCAAAGGTGAACCAGGAATTGGCAGGGTGATAAGTGAACGAGGCCCTCCTGGCTTACCTGGTCCCACTGGCAATCGAGGACCCCCAGGGAGTGCTGGACCATCAGGACCACCAGGCCGTTCAGGTCCAAGCTTTTAAGATGTGTTAATGTGATTAAATTCCAGTCACTCATGCTCTTCAAAGACAAGGATACTGCACCGAACTCTGTCAGTTTGACACCATGCCATGAACAAATAACGTGACATTCACTGTTACAGATGCGTATTATGATGTCTGTTTGCTAAATTGACTATTAAACTGTGAATTGTGTGATGTGCAGTGTTTTTATATTCTGACATTCTTTGCATTGTGTGACCCTGAATCTTCCTGTTCCAGGCCAGCCAGGCATCAAAGGGCATCGTGGTTCTAGCCCAGTCGGCCAGCCTGGATTTACTGGTCGCAAAGGAGACAAAGGAAGAGCAGGACTACCAGGTGTGTGTTTGTGTGTGGGTTCAAAGGTGTGTGTGTATGTGTGTAGATATGGGTACCAGCTTAGTATGTTAGGATGATAACGATTTTGACAGAGTTTCCTTTGATGTCTTTTTACACGCCCATATTTCATGGGGTGTATGGTTGGTGCAGTAGCAAAACACTCAGGAGAACCCAGGTTCAGCAATTGGCAGCAGAGTCTCTTGCTGAGTTGTGTGTTACATCAAATATACTTGCATATGTGGGTGGTAAGCCAGTGACGGATTTAGAGGGAAATGTGAAGTTCCTTGCCCTTACCCCCCAAAAATGATGTCACTTGGTACTTCATTGTACAGCTTGTTGATATGTTTCTTCTGTAGGTCCAGAGGGCAGACTTGGAGACCCAGGCCGCAAGGGTCCTCCAGGGTTGCCAGGCAGAGGTGGTTCTGGTGTTGCTGATACTTTCTTGATAGCTAGACACAGTCAGAGCATCCGTGTCCCTGACTGTCCTCATGGCACCAGCTTCCTCTACTCTGGTTACTCCTTCCTCTTCATCAACGGAAATGAGAGAGCTCATGGTCAGGACCTTGGTAAGAGCACGGAAACCTTCATGAACAGAAACACTGTGCAGATTCTCATTAAAACCTGTCCTTGCCTCAGGCATGACATTGCTCTGTCACTTCAAACTGTCCCTTAGGCACCATGGGAAGCTGTCTCCCTCGTTTCTCCACCATGCCCTTCCTCTTCTGTGACACAGAATCAAACTGCCGCTATGCCTCTCGTAATGACTACTCATACTGGTTGTCCACTGACACAGCAATGCCTACCAACATGGTTTCCATCACAGGGGACAACCTGGCCTCTTACATCAGCAGGTGGAGGAGTTCACACATACAAATACTCAGGCTCATACATATTGTTGTTTAGTTCAAAAACTAAAATACACACAATATGCACATTTTCTGTTCACTGGAATATAGATTTGCTTGATTTTCATTCCCTGAAAATGTTTTCTTACTATTTACCATGACCTGGTTATGCAGTATTAATAACGGTTTCTGTGTGCATGTGTGGTTTAGGTGCTCAGTGTGTGAAACCACCTCCAATGTTATAGCCATCCACAGCCAGACAACTCTAATACCTGAATGTCCCCAAGGCTGGGAGTCCCTGTGGAGTGGATATTCATTTGTCATGGTAAAGATTTTCTCTCATCTGGATCTCTTCATGTGCCATTTTCCATGTAATTCTCATCCTTTGACTGTCATCCATTCTAGCAAACTGGTGCTGGTGCAGAGGGCTCCTCCCAGCCCCTAGTTTCTCCCGGCTCATGTCTCGAAAGCTTCCGCCAAGTGCCCTTCATCGAGTGTCACGGCAGGGGAACATGTAACTACTACCCTGATTCCTACAGCTACTGGCTGGCCTCCCTAGACCCCAACAGGATGTTCAGGTAAACTGGACTGCCTCTCTTTCACAGTCCAAATCTCGACAGGGTTTTGTGTGTCATGATGACACAAACAACTGCTAATTGTAGAAGACTTATTTTACAGTTGTGAGCCAAAACACTACTAAGGTTTTAAAATTACATGTCTAACACTTTGTGTGTGTGTGTGTGTTTTGTTCTCTCCTACAGTAAAACCATTCCTCAGACAGTGAAGGGACCATCTCTGCAGAGTGTCATCAGTCGTTGTCGAGCCTGCAGGAAATTGTAACCCAGTCCGGATGACAGACGTGCTGACAGTTTTTAACATGAAGCATTTCCTCTTTCAATGTGATTTCAAGTACGAAAATATGAGAAATGTGAGATAACAGTCTTGATAAACTGGTGCTTTCATGTTACACATCTGTGTTTATGAGTATAAGCCCTCAATAAAACACACTTCACATTTGAAACCCATTTCAACCAAACTGCTGATCATCTTTAATGGCAGTTTGTATATAAGCTCTGATGATTATGTGTATTGAAAATAATGAAACATTTAGTGAGTCATTATATCGTACAGAGGCTGTAGTGTGCCACTTGGGCCTCAATAACCGCTGGTAACAGCAGTGACAAAAGTACAAGGAGTAGTTTTAGTAATGCCAGCAGCAACAGCAGCACTGCACCCGATCCTGTTTTCCACTGATGCTGATGCTTCGTCCAACATTCAAATGTAGATTGTGACCATGATGATCTTTGATTAAAGCACAACACCCACTTTGCCTGTGTGGTCATTTCCATGTGACTAAAGCTGTCTTGGATAAAAAAAACATGCACCAAATGTCCTGATTTGTGCATTCGACAGCTAGACTACTGAGGGGTAATTAACCACCACCATACAGTGCTGATGTCATTGATATGTGTTTGCTGCATCATTCCAAGTGACCTGAAAAGACTGGTGCGCTCCAGTCAATGAATGATGTAAGACACAGGAGGTCACAACGAATGACACACATGTTCCTATGACATCTGGAGAGCCCGCATTTTATAAATGTGACGCTCTTGCTGGGGAATTGTTACGCTGTTGAGTTTTCATGCGCAAACATTGAGCCATTTGTGGCCTCACTCTAAAAGCATTTCTTTGAATTTCAGCATGTTAAATGGTGCATGGAAAAGATTGCATTTTATGACTCATATTGCCTGCGACTTCTTCCAGTCCATTTCTAAATGAACTTCCTAAATGAAAACTGCTGCTGTCTCTGTGGCTTCCCAATGAAAAATGCACACTAACATCTTGAGAGTATATATTGTGGAATTATTGTTTTTCTTACATCACATCTCTTGTTTTTGGTTGTCAATTGGAAGAAAAGATAGAAAAATAAAATACATATGAAAATAAAAAAATAGTTATTTTTGTGTCATGTTTATCTTCCCATTGATGTTTGAAAGAAGCTATTCTCAAAAGCCAGATAAATACAGTACATAATTTTCCATACACAATACCCTCATTCCTTTTATTTCAACATCCTACTTCTCTGCATTATTCACTCAGAAAACCAGTAAAGCAGTACGCCTGCAAGGAACATCATTCAAGCTCACTCATCCAAATCTGTCACTTATCAATAGATGCAAACTCCCCATACAGCTGGATGCAAAAAGGCACAATAATGTTCTTAAACAACACTGTTCAAAATGCTGCTGCTTTTTGGCACGCAGATATTCCAAGATATCGATTGCTCAGAGTTTAAAATAAACAGCCTCTTATGCTTATGTAAGAAAGCCAGCTAACACAAGTAACAGCTGAAGAAGAGCTGAACCCTCTTGTGTGAATTAAAAACCTGTGATGAGGTATCACACCGACCATCGAATTAATTTTCATTTTTGGATGCAACAATTTGAATCATTAGGAGTTTTAGTTCCAACACATCTGACAGGGCTGATATAGCAAGCAGCTGCTCCTTGAATGCCACCTTGAATTAGATAAGTCTTACATGACTTGGTGCAGACAGTTGTCAGCATGGATAGAAACACTCTTGCTGTAAAGTGCTCTCGGTAGCCTTCTTAACAGGATTATTCTGCTCCCGACAGTGCACTTACTAATTGTTTAGGCAGCTATATTAGGCTTCTACACCTCTTTAATTGAGTTAGAATGGCGATTTGTTGAAAGGTTGATGCACTTCAAGGTTGTCTCCCGTTTGGGAAGGACGCGTCCTTTAAGTTTGCTCCGCACACATGGTCAAGAAAAACATCTGTTCATATTTGAACAGGTTAGCTGTACTGAAGGGTAAATACGCTGAATAGCGTCAGACTGTGATTTTATATATATACGTACTTGCAGTTATCATAAAGTAGAATGGGAGAAGATATTGCCTGTCTTCGAAGAGATTTTACAGATCACAATTTTTTTGGTCTTTTGGCACATTTTTCCTTTACATTGATTTAAATAAAAAGAACTTTGGAACCTAATAACCCTTAAACATTAACATAGGATGATTTTAAAAGTAAGGGTGACTGTATTTTCTGTCCATGCAGTTGCATATTTGCAGCATGTACCATTACAAAATCATTATACCTTGTGACAAGTAACGGTTTAATTCAGATGCAGTAGAACTGTTAAAGTTAAACAGAGCAGAAATCTCATTAAAGAGATGCCCAGAACAAACCCACAAGGGTGTAACAAATGATAAATTGACCTTTATGGCCTGTGGATATCCCAGTGTCTCTGCGCTGCCCGTTGATTCAACTTTATGGCACAGCAGGGTTAATGAAATCATTGTTTTCCCCATGTCAGCATCATTAATGTTTTATTTTACATGAGCGCACATCACACTTCACTTACAGGGATTTGCCATTAAGGAGACAGAGAAGATCTTTCACATTTACGAGTCAGCATGACCTTCACAAGCAGATTACAGGGTGTTTATGTAAATGATGTCACTAGGAAGGACCAGGATGGTGAAAATGTCTTTATTTAGTCTCTTTGTCTCACTCCTAATGGCCGTTGTAAATTACATGGTACACGCTTCAGCGCATTGATGGGGGCAAACACAAAACTCCTCCCTTTGTGGGTCCAGGTACCACTTTAAAAACAGACGTGTCACCGTGCTGTACAGCGAGGGTGCACATCAGCAGTGGACGTCTGACTGCGAAGAATTCTCTCGACAGGAAGCACACAAGCAAGATCTCCCAAGTGAGGATGGCCCACATCTTGTGCATTTTGGCACTTTTGTGTTTTGCATCATGTGCTGTAGAAACTACAGCGGCTGAGCAGGAGTTTAAAGACATCCAACTTCAGCAAGACTCAGTGTCATGGATCGAGAAACTGCAGGACAGACAGGTAAGGTGTCTTTGTTTCACTCAATTCGCTTCTTCATGTTATTTCTGTTTTAACAGCTCTTCAGCTGAAGAATTTATGGATGTTGTGTATGTATGTCCTTCTGATGAATAACCGGTGATGGTCACACTGTGGGCCACAGAATGTCCTGCCGACAGCTTTTCAATTTATAAAGTTGGTCTCTGCTTGTGCACTCACATTTTATTGATCTTGATCTGTTAAAAGGGCAATTTTATTCCCAGTCATTCACTTTGGCTGCTGTCAGAGATCCCTGTCTGATGTCTGTCATTTGATTATCCTCACAGCTGCACCTCCATGAAATTGCAATGAAATTGGTAGAAATTCCCATTTCCTAGAGGTACAGATGTGATGAAGTACAAATTTCATACTGTATTTACTGAGATTCAAGAGTCTGTAAATGCTAAGAATTATTTCATATTTACATTATTCCAATATCTTCCTCCTTAGGAATCAACAAAGAAACAGAATTTTGAGGACTTGCTTTATAAACTCTCTAAATCCGGAAATGGAATAATCCCCCAGGGACCTGCAGACAAACAGGAGAAGAATCGACGTGGACTGGGTGGCGTGACAGTTCAGACTCGCAGAGATGGCTGCAGAGTCTTCTTCTGGAAATCCTGGACTGCCTGCTAGCTTTGTTCTCACTGAAGTGCCAGACAGTCATTTCTTTATAGCTAAGATGCAGTTTTCTGTTGACATACACTTTGATTAATTACTGCTTTAAGGTCCCATACTATCACTTTCATCTGTGTTCGTGTTCAAGCTGTTCATGCTCACATAAACAGCGTTGACAGGATATTTAATTATTTCTTAAATTCAGAGAGCATTATGGCAGCTTTAATTGGCATGAACCTTCAACTTAAACTGTGACTATAAAAATGGTGGAACACTGTTGTTAACTATTTATGAACGTATATTATAACTACATACACAGCCTTGTGCAAGACATCTTGGATCTTGCATGGATCTGGCTTGCTGGCATCCTGTCATACATTTGTTATCTTAAAGCGAAGCTAGGTAACATTTGAAACAAGATCTAACATATCTCATGCATACAAATAAAAAGTTGAATTCCTAAGCAGTTGCTCATGTCAGTGCTCTCAGGGCTTTTGCTCCTCCAGCCTTACTTGGTCTGGTAGCTCATAGCTGTTAACTTTGGAGAAGCATTGCTGTGTAACTTCATTACTCCACTTGTGCCTCTCATGACAGTGTTTTTGCATTGTCTCATGACAGTTACTTGTTTCCATAGTGACAGCTGGCCTGTAAAAGTATAGTCTCCCTTTAAAGATTCATGTCTTTAGGTTTTTAAACTTAACACAGTTTAGTCTCTACATACTGGCTGTTTCCGGGTTGAGGGAGCCATTTCAGATCTGTACCAACGTTCATGTCTGTTCCAGCACTTCAGCCGCTTCTCATCCTGGCAGTTAGTGGAATGCTCGCTGACCCTCTTGATCTTACATGGCTGCATTATTTACAGTGCAGAGGTGTACACAATGAAGAGGGCTCTGAATATTTAATGATCGGTAAATGAACAGCTACAGTGAAAATACTGGCTGCAAAACCTCGACATATCCTTCTTGTCAAAGAGATATACTTAAAAGAGTCCTGCAGAGAGCTCGAACACTCAGCAGGCTTCTTTCATGGCCAACTGTGCCCCACTGGCCTGTCGAAATGAGTGTTGCATTTGATTGTGCAGTCAATTAAGATCACTCACATTCATTCATGAAACACATCAAAGTATTTCTTCTTATATGAGCCCTCTTTGTCACATTATTTTCACTCCAGCAGAGGAGGCTGTTCTTCTCTTTGTTAAATCCTGATAGACTTTAAATGTTATAAATGTCTGCAGTGTGTCTGATGTTTCCGAGTGATCTTCATGGTAGACGAGCAAAGCAATAAAGTATGAGCTTTACAGGCATCCATTCGTCTTGCCTTTGATGTTCCTTCAACTGTTATTCCAATGATTGAAGCATTTTCTTTTTTTTTTTTGATATATACAGCAAGTGTTCTGTAGTTTGGTCATGCAATCTGCTGTGGGACAAAAGATCTTGTGTGTGGCGCTTCAAAAACGAATGTGCATAAAATATGCCTTGGAACAGCACATATTATTATACTGATGAGCATGCATTTAGGTAATTCAGCAGTACTGCACATCCTAGAGGCCTTTCCTGGAAAAGAAATGCATCAATCTCCACCATGTATGTATTATGCATGCATGCAGAAGTGGAAGATAAATTTTGCGAGAATTACATGAATCCAAGTAAAGAAGACTGCGGCTGAAACACGTAGAGAGGAGGGAAAAAAAAGGTTGTGTAGATGATGAAGAAGATGTCGGGTGAAAAGGAAGGCTAGATTGAGGAGAAATATATCAAATTGGATAGAGAGGTGGAGAGGGAATAGAGATTAGGAAAGTGAGAAAGTAGAGGAAGAGAGGTGCAAAGAGGATGAGAGAGGAAATTATTAAAGAAGCAGTGTTGGAGCATAACTGCAGTCAAAGCTTGGCTTAGTATCCTTTCTGTCCCTGGGCTATTGGGATTCAACAGAACAGCTTCACTCTGTAACAGGAACCACTGCCAGCATATTAACATGCTCATACTGCAGAGCTTCTTCAATAAGAGTGTGAGAGTTGCAAATACAAAATGTGAGAGTGGATGTGTGGGTGGCGGCTGGGTGAGTGGGATTACGGCGTGAGTGGGTGCCTGTGTGCAGTGTACATGAACTGTTATGTGTCTTATGTCTCTCAAGGATCAGCGAGTGTGCGTTTGCTTGCAGTCTTCCTCGTTTCTGCAGACAGCAGAAGCCAAAAGCAGCAAATCACAGACAAAGAGAGGAAGAGAGAAAGTAAAACGATCTGGTTTTTATCGTCTCGGGACAGTGGACTGTCTCACTAGGTGCCACAGCAGAAGCTCAAAGGTTTGAATGAAAGGTTTAATCACTCCCAACCAGCTACCCGACTCCCCATCTTCCGGAAGTAAACACATTACAACCAATTATCCAATACTTTTGCCAAGTCTGAGCAGTGGATTTGGATGTAAAAGACCCAGATAAAAACACACTGAGCCAGCTAGATCAAAGGAGCATCACTGAGCCTTAATTGAACAGAGACCAATTATTTTTAATGAGTAGAACTGAAAACCCCACTTCTGGGTAGGAGTTCCCTCATTCTCACCCTGGGAGGACGAGAGAAGAGAAACAAGTGGAGTCCCAGTGGCACAGACCCATATCAAAACAACAGGACGAAGATGAGGTAGACAGAGAGGGAAGAAAGATGGCTGTGATAAAAGATGGAGAATATTTTTACTCTGTGTGCTCATGAGTCTGCAAAAGACAAAGTCACGTACAGGGCTGTATAAATAACTGTAGAGGCCACACATAGATGTCTGTACTGTTGACCCACCTAAATGCAAAACCTCAAAAGTTCTCCATTAGCTATGTCTTTATCATAGCCCAAACCTTAATTTGATACTTAGTGAAGGTATTATGGGGTCGTATACAGCCAAGAGAACATGTACGATTTGACATCAGATACTGGCAACGCAGAAAATATAATTTATGACACTTAACAGCATTTGACATAATCCTGGCAGAGGGATTTTTGTATTGCAGAGATGTTGTAAAATATACCAGCTGCGACCTTTAAAATGCAATGAAAGCCAGCCACATTTTAACACAGGTGGTTTGAGACAAAAGAGGAGAGAATGACATTATGTGGTACCACGGGATGAGAATTTTGGAAAATACACGGGATGGTGTTTAAGCGGTCAAAACTAATTTAGTATAGTTTTAAAACCACCACCTGTTTTGTCTGTTCAATGAGCAATTTAAGAGATTAAAGTATCAAACGGATTTATATCAGTCGCACAGAGTGTTCACAGTATTCACAGGCACCATGCTGGCATAATCAAATTTCACAGCTCCTTTATCTCAGCGAGATGTCAGATATCTTGTATACAAACCTGATGTTCTGAGCAGAGGGTGGCACGACGGGAAGCTCATGGAGCGTCCAGAACGGACAGAGTTCATCGTCTGAGGCCTGGAAAGTGTGGCTGTGCTCAGGAAATATCACAGCAATCGTAGATTCTCATGTTTCTTTGTGGAAGTGGAACTTTTTGGCCAGATGATGAAACAAGAAGAAAGATTATTAATTCATAGGTTTTGATAGCAAATTTAAAAAAAAAAGTCTTAGTTTAGTCTTATTAGTTTTTAGCCACACTAGCAGCTAGTTGAAGGTAGTATGTGTGTAAGTTGGTCCACTGCTTCGATGTAGACTGAAATATCTCTGCAACTATTGAATGCATTAAGATGACATTACAGACATTTGTGATCCAGGTTGACATTGAGGTTTGGAGTGAAATCTTTTGACACCTGTTGGATGGATTACCATGAAATTTGGTACAGAAATTCATGTCCAAGTTTGGTGATCCCCGAGTCTTTAGCACTATCATCATGTCAGCTACCAGCAACACTAATGAAATTGTCATCATCCTCAGCTGCAAATGATCAAATGTTAACATGCTAATAGGCTAAACTAAGTAAGTTTTTTTGTAAAGGTTAGAAAATGCTTCAAACAAAAACAACACATTTTCCTTTGGTTACCCACTGAGTCTGCTGTGAGGCTTTGGGCAGTGGCCAGTTTGCAGGCTAAAATGATTGCTGGCTTCATGATTGTCTTGTTCTGTCTTTGAAATCAAGGTTATTTTGATTTAGGCATACAGTATATCCTTTGCAAAATTTGCATTGTCAAGCTTAACCTCACAAAGAGTATTTGGAGGTTGCTAGAGCTCAGTTTTGATAAAGGTTGTTTTAAAGTGAGATAAATGAAACACTAAATCATTTGTCATTTTTGCTTTGGAGCTGCAATGTTTTTGTCCTGGTCTGTAGGCTATAACAAATAATATTTGTGTTGCGCAGTGCAAAGCATTTAATGCATTTTCTGCCAACTTCCAGTCATATATCACACAATGAAACAGAGGAACATCATTTCAGTACAGAAAATCACTGAAAAACTTAAACTTTTTGAAAGTTATTATTGTGGTATATTCACTCTGCTATCACGGCGCTTCTATTTAGATGCCAACATTTTTTATTGACATGTCAATACATTTGAATAATGCATGAGTAAAGTTCTACTTTACAGCAATGATATGTTATTATGAACATTTATCTTCACTCCAGGGAAGATTTCAATAGAGCCATCGGGTCCAAGGTGCCTCCTCCACACAGGAGGAAAGGAGGGGGCGGTGGAGGAGGACAGGCGGATGTGAGAGGAGCAGCAGAGGCCACAGCCACAGCTGTAGCTGAGAGGAGAGGTGAAGGGAGGAGAGTGGAGCAGCCTTCAAGCTGTTTGCAGCCCCTGCCCTCCCTATGTGTATCTAAACAGATGACCCCATTTAGACTCCCATCTCCCATGGGAGTGTGAATAGCTGGCCTTGACTTGCTTCTGTATCTTAGTGAATGTTAACTACAGAGGTGGAGCCAGTGAACCGGACGGTGTATCGATTGGGGTGAAACGTGAGTTTTTGCTCAGTGTTTCTGGGGTTAAACTCATTTGAGCAGCAATAAGATTTGTCATGTGTGTCATATTGTGATACATTCTGTATGAGGACCCCAAAGTATGAACCCCCCTGAGTTTGGGGACCCCCTTATTGTTCCTTGAGCACTTTGAGCAACTTGAAATGTTTGGTTGTTAATGACTCGCTTTATTACTCACTTTATTACTTTTGGGATCGCTCAGTTTATTCTGATTCAATTTTCACTTACCCTGAGAAATCATCATAACAGCTAGCAGCTGGATGGATAACAGCTGGATGGATAGGCTCAACATTTTGCAGTGACATGCATGTTTTCCAGAAGATGAACCATCTAGTCTGCCTGATCACTGAACCTTTATCTGACCGAGGATTGTACAAGTTAGCATCAATGGCCGTCACCGTGGATCTGAAGTATCAGTAGCCTAGCTATGCTATGTACTGATAAATCCATGGTGCTGTCCGTGGTGCTGAAGTAGCAGACGGATTTGTGCCTTTTGTTCTCGTTCCCATCACTTCTGTCTTGGATCTATAATATTCCCTCAACTATATACTCTAAATACCATAACTCTACACCCTATTGTACGGTTATGGTGATGCTTTAACCCCAGGGGGCAGAGAGCTGCTCCTGCTGGGCCACCCCCGCATTAAAAAAGTGACAAATCCCTCACTGGCTTTAGGGGAAATGTTACAACTATAAGATGGCATGAAATTTGGTTCAGACATTACATCATACATAAATGTGCATGTGCAGAGAGAGAGAGTGAGAGAGAGAGTGACTCAAAGTGAAATGCAGGAAGAGCATCCCCCCCCCTTTAATTTGCCTTTAACTTTCTTTCTGTCTCTACATTCTCCTTTTCCCTCTTTCACCCTCTTCTTCCTCTATCTTATCAGGAGCACCTATGAATGTGTCCCCCAGGCTGCAGAGCTGCACACCTCCCAGCTGTTTACTGTAACTCCCCCCCAACTCTGCTGTTCTCTGTGCTGCAGCCATCAGCGAGAGAGAGAAGACAAGCCACGTCCTGAAAGTCAGGGGATCCTTCATCATCCTCCTCCTCCTCCTCTTCCTCCTCCTCATTCTCCTTGCAGACGGCACGGAAGGTCTGTTTCCATGACAACAGGAGAATTAAGGGCGAAGGAGCGCCATCCCAAAATGACACATCGGATTTAGGGGCTAGTGAGAAGATAAATCACCCCCGGTGAATTGATAGAGGAAACGGATTGGATTTTCCTGAATGTGAGGCGCGTTGAAAGCCACTTTGATGGATTTAGTTTGTCTGCTCATCCTGCTGCTTCTCTTGTTGTCGCAGAGTGGCTTTAATGAAAAGAAAAAAAAAAAAAAAAAAACACGCTACAGACACAACAGCTGTCAGTCATGATCAGCAGCACATTGAGTCAATCACTGCGTTGGTGAAAGTTTTTGATAACATAGTCTTTATTCTTAAACAATCACTAACTTCATTCGGATTTTTATTATCAATGCATTTTTTTTTTTTTTTATTTCATCTCACAATTCATAATGCATATATGAGCGTGTTCCAATGCAGTGAAATCATCTGCAAACATAAAAATAAGAAATTATACTTAATATCACATACAACCATCGCCTTTGCTCACCCTTTCATACATCAATAACCCCCCCTGAAAAGTGCTCTCCTTTACTGCTTGCTCACATTAGCTTTTTTAACCCCCTTTCTCAAATCCTCTCATTCTGCTGTCAACAGTTGACATCGAGTACATCCAATTTCATGCATTGCTTTAAGTCCACATGTATCTCATTTGCACCAATATAAACCTCTATAAAAAGATACCTATATATGCTGGTCTTGCCTGCTGACTTTCAGTGTCACGTATAATATACTGTATGTGTCAGTGTTATGCTGTAGGTGCTGTGGAAGTTTAACTAATCTACCGTTAGCTCTTGCAGGTTACTTGCACCAGCTACGGGCCCCGGGACCCAGCTGGAAGACCCTCCTAGATGATATATAGATAATATATCACTGCAGCTGTGCAACTGAATGTGTGCTATTTACTGTACATACCACCAACTTAGCATTTGATTTCCAACCAGATTTAGGAGAGATGTGTAAACTCTCACCAGACTTCTGATCAAAACATTGCATAAAAAGTTTTGGATTGATTTTCCACCTAATCCGAAAACAATCTTCTTTGAGCTCTCACCTCAAAATCAAACCAAGCTTACATCAACCCTTGCACTCATGCGATGTTCATGCTTTTGTCTCAACTCCTGTAATTCCCTTTTCCCACTTTCCTAACCTGGCTAGGCTTAGCTTTACTTGACCTTTAATGATAAAAACACTACTGACCCCCTTGAACCCCACACCAGTGGCCAGGCTTTGTGCAACGGCTGCTGGACAATGAGCGGCCAGCGTTTATGTCTGGCCCCATTCACGGAACAAGTGTAGGACTTCCTGAGTTAGACAAACTAATTGGGCATTAGGAATGAGCTATGTGGCGTAAGGGGCGTACCAGTCAATTCACCTTGTTTATACAGCCCTGTCAGCATGTTGATTTATCAAAGAGAAGCTTTCCCCCACACAATGCAGCAAATGGCTCATTTCATGGGTCACAAAACCAGGAGGGGGGATAGAGACAATATGGATTACCATGTCAGAGAAACGAAAACACTGAGATACTCTCACCGCGATGGTAAGACACCCTCCCCGAACCTGGCTAAATCCAGATGAACTGGTTCCTCAATGAGACCTTCTGCTGCCATTGTGATTGGAAAATCTTGAATGATTGGGACCTTACACTGAAATTATCGACCAGTCAGGTCAGTGGATTATTAAACAGTCAGGCACCCTGTCCACCCTGTCCACCAGTGTTGAGAAATCTCTAACGCTTTCGCAATAAAAGTAACAGAAATAGTAGAACGTCTTGGAAACCAGTCAACACATATCGTCACTGCCAGACCAGCCAAAACAACTTCCATTTTCACTCTTAAAAAAAAAAAAAAAACCCCAGCAAAAGTCGTTTACCAAGGATTATTTCACGATTTGTCTGTATACTTCAAAAGCCTGAATACTGTTATGTAGTTATAGTTTGAGAGTTGTTGTTGTTATAGCCTAGCTAACAGCAGAGAAAGGGGTCTGTGTTTCTTGAGGTGCAAATGTGAAGTGACCGTTTTTCGGCCATGGCTCATAGTGCTGATGCTGGTCATTATCCTCCTCTCAGCTTTTGGAGAGAATACTACTCTTTGCCATTTTTGACAAGTGTGGACATCACTTCACTTAAAACCTAATAATCCTTGTAAATGTTAAGAGTATATTGAAGCTATATCAAAACGGTTTTCCTTGAATTCACCTACTTACACAACTTTCTTTGTCAGACTTCTCCGCTGACAAACACACTGTGTTGTCAGCTTGTTATTACTATTGTTTAGAGACATACTAGACTGCTCTCTATTATATTGCTTGTATCAGTCCCGTCCTGTCATAGCAGAACAACATTGGGGAGTTCACGTGAGAGTATTTGAAACAGCCCCATCTGTCCTATTAGTCACATTAGTTACACTTACAGTACACACCTGAGTAAATTACATCCCACCCTAAGCAGTCCGTTTCCATTGGAGTCCAACACAGAGAACTACCAAATACATTCAGTCTTACCCTCACACCGGAGCAGATAGTGTGACAGTGCATTCAAGATCAAACTCTGAGAAAAAAATAAAAGAGTAATAATAAAAAAAAAACTTTCTTTAGGCTCAGAAACCAAAAAAAAAAAGCCAGAATAACCATGATCGTAACTGGGATGATAAGATCAACAGATTATGATGACGTTATAGTTTTACTGACAACAATAACACAATAAAGCATGATGAGAGTGCAATAGCATTTAGAAAACAAAAAATCCATGTATGAAAATTGGACATGTATTAAAGCTTGTTTTTCACAGCATAAATTGGAAATGATAGATATTTGTGTTTGTGTGAAGAGAGACCACCATTCCTTTGTTTATTTATCACAGCTTTTTCTCTTTTTTTGCATAAAATGTTGGTCAAGTCCTGATTGAAAATGTTTTTTTCATATATATATATGTACTTAGATATATATATACATATATATATCCTCTGGTTTCATATTAATTCATCTAAAAGGTTTTCACAGGCAAGAGTTCAGTTTTGCTTTTGTTGTCTTGTTGTACAGTAATAGCTCCTCTTCGTCACAACGCCCTCTTTTTGTTTTAATCAGAGGGGATGGTGGTGCGTAACTTGGGGGGTGGTGACTTTTCCTTGGGCCCCTCCCCCTGAGTCAGGATGAGGCCACTCCCCCCTGCCGGAAGCCCCTCCCCCTGCTGCTATGTGGAGTCCTGATTGACAGCTTTCCCTCCATTCATGGTGGGAGTCCCTGAGCTCTTCCTGGAGCGGTGCTTGTCCTCTATCTCATGCAGTGACGGCTCCCTGTACATACAAACTGCACAGCGGAGATGCAAAGAGAGGCAAAGGAGACGGAAGGAGAGAAGAGGAGAGGACAAAGGGAGGAGGAGCTCAGAAAGGGGACAATGGAGAGCAGATTGAAGAGATGGATGTGAAGACAGAGACAAGGTTAGGTGTGAGGCTGGAGGGACAATTATACCAGGCTGGAAGGGATAAGACAGGGAATTAGGGCCGTGTCAGCACTTTTTCTTTAACTCGCGTGGCTTGAAAAGTTTTCATGATAATATCTGACACTGCTCTCGATAGAACCATGAAATTCAGAAATAAACCTGCCCCCACAACAGCTTAAGAAATGCATAAAAATGAATTCATCTTGACAGTAGAACAAAAACAGTAGACTGTAAAAAATATTTCCACATTTTGGTAAACATTAATTTGACTTTTCCGCTCAGAGTTAGATGAGAAGATTGATTCCACTCTCATATGTCTACAATAAATATGAAGCTAAGGCTAGCAGCCAGTTAGCTTAGCTTAGCATGAAGGCTGGAAACAGAAGGAAGCTTGCCAAGTTCTTCAAGAGATTTTGAGGTGCAAGTGGGTGGATTGTTTCCAGAGCCAGGCTATTTGTCCCTCACTGTTTCCCATCCTTATGCTAATGCTAAGAGCTGCTTGTAACTTCATACTTAGCATGCAGGCACTGAGAGCGGTATTTTCATCTAACTCTCAGCAAGAAAGAGAATAAGCATATTCAGCTCCTATTAAACATGCACGGTATAATTTCTATACATATTAAACACATGAATTTAAAAGACTATACCAGAGGGTTTTTTTTTTTAGCCTATTAACTGCAGATGTACATACTTTAAATACTGCCAACCCTTTCTAAACTGTACCATCAATTGTTTATTCTTTCCTATCCTCAGAGCAACCACTAATTTCAATAATGGAACTTTCAGAGACATTAAGACTTGCTTCAGACAGATGATCCATCACAGTAAGTGCATAGTACTGTCGTCGAAAGATAATTTGTTTAGAAACCTCCTTGTAGCTGAGGGATGTTGTAATATCTGAATGTGAAACTTGATTGTTTTCTGGGTCTGGTTTGATGAACAATGAGGCTTTACATTCATTAAATCTGAAGTATCTCGTGCTTGGAATGCACATCATTTTTAAAACTGCTGCAACAACCACAAAATGTTCATTGTGCTGGAATTAAGATTGTAACTTAATTACTGGCATAGTACACCTGATTTATAGTAAATGGGAAGCGCATGCATAACCACAAAAAGCACCAAACCAAACATTTTTGTCATACCTTCGATAGGCCTGGGCACAAAGTGTGACGAGGGCTTAGTCTTCTTGACCCGGTTGCCCTTCATGACTTGTCCCTCCTTGGTGAGGCCGAGGAACCAGGCCCGGCCCGACTCCTGCTGCCGGTACACAGTGGACGAGTAGATCACATAGTAGTTCTCAAAAACGGACTCCTTGAACTTGCACTCCGGCGTGAACATCTCCTGCAAAAAAGAGGGATGTAGACAGAGTATGTACATGCGGGCTGGCACATAAAGGAATGCATACACAACATGTGAATCAATGCATGCAAACACACCAAATCAATTTTTGCATCCACATGGATATAAAAGACACACGCAGCAACAAAACAGACGGACGGTTTTAATGGAGAATCATCTGAGAGGAAAAAAAGAAGGCTGTGTCTGTTCCACTCTGCCAATATTGGCTCTCGTCACTATCATGTGTATATTGCCAAGGTCAGTAAACATACTGTATTCACACACACGCATGCACACGCACACACAGATCCTGGGAATCCAAGTAATGAGGACGATAGCCTTACTGTATTGAATAATAGTGAACAATTGAAGATTTTTATCTCTCTGCTTCATTACCAAAGAGGCAAGTCAAGGAGAAAGTCAAGGGGACACACAGGAGGTGGAGAGGAATGACAGGATAGAATGGAAAGAAGATACTGGATCCACCGTCGGGACTGAGTGCGGTGCCACATTATCGCCAAGGGACCAAACAATGCTCTCGACAGTCTTACCCAGAACAAAAATTTGGGTAATTTGTTCATTCTATTAAAGATAATGGTGGCACTGACCTTTAAACAGCAGGCTGGGAAATGTGAGTCTTTCCTATTCGAAAAATCAAATCTATACTTAAAACAGATGAGCTGATTAACATGCGCTGACAAGCTGGATGCCAAACCTCATCACCCTTACCCCTCATCTCTGCTCTCGTCCTCGTCTGAATGCTTCCTGACCGCGAGAGGCTAAATTAAAAACTAACGCCAGTCAGTTTGAAGGGTGGGGAAGTCGTGTGTGTCAAAAATAGATGCGGGTGATGTGGAACAGCTGGCTTGGTGGATGTTGTGCCGTCTCAGTCAGTAGACAGGCTTTGTAGTGTATGCGTGTGCGTGTGTGTGTGTGTGTGTGTGTGTGTGTGTGCGAGTGTGTGTTTGGGTGTCAGTGCTGTATTTCATTCATTAATATCTCCTGCAGGCTTCTGTGCCCTTTTAAGGTTGTCCATTTGACTGACAGCCCAATTCTGCTTCCTGCTGGAGGTGACTGTTTACGTGTTTGTGTGTGTGTGTGTGTGTGTGTGTGTGTGTGTGTGTGTGTGTAAAAGAGAGAGAAGGGGGGAGAGAGCCTTTAAAAGAATGAAAAATAATAATGGAGAGGCTGAGAAAAAATATGTTAAAGGGTTGGGTCACCCCAATTACAAAAAAATGTATCAGTTACTTGTCGTATTACAGCTTTGATTTTATTTACTGTGGTTTTTAGATATAAGTGTCTGAGTTTTCTGCTTCCACTCTAATATAATGGGGGTGAAAGAACAATACTGCTCAAAGTAATGAGAAGGGAAAGATGCACTTATTGCTGTAGATACTTTCCAGCTTCTAATTTCTTTTGAGGAAATAGCACCTATGGAAATTCACTGTGAGGCCTGTGGATTATGCAAAGTAAGGGTGACACTGACCTTTGAATTTTGTCAGCTTGCAATGCTTTGAGCAGCACAAACGAAATTCCATTCATCTTCCGTCGTGTTAGCTCGGAGGCAGAAATCTCAGAGAGGGATATCTGACTGTAAACCTGGGCAAGTTCAAGCACATCTATCTACATGGTTAGATACCGCTAGAGGTAAGTGAGGAGACGTTTGTTGTTGTAATTCAGGTGAAATGACCCTTAAAATCTGTTTGTGGGACCACACTGTGCAGTAAACAAAACACCGCCATATTACCACCTTATGCACAACAGCTTATCAAGTCATGTCTCCGGCCACCTGATAAACCTATTCATCCAATACTGACTTTCTTTTTGGCTCTCTTTTCGCTCTCCATCCACTCCTGAGAAAATGATCTGGCTATTTGGCTGCTAAATGCTCCACTATGCTCACTAGCTAGTTGCTAAATTTGTCTGTCTGCTGATTGGTCCTCGGCAGCAAACAGTTGGGTTTTCACTGAAAACAGCTGCCTGCTGTGACTGGAAACAGGGTTGACGAGTGATGTGAGAGTAAATCAAAGAGAATCACAAGAGATTCTAAAAGCAAGTGATTCGATCCATTCTTCATGTAAAAATATTGATTAGTGCAGCTTTAAACTCCCAATCCCAATCGAAATCAATGCTGTTTGAGTACGTGTATCTGTGCTGGCATGGCGCGCCACAGTTCAGCAATATAAGCAGCGTTTGTGACCGCCCATTTTAAGACACAGCGGTACATAGCAGGCTGTGTAAAGGACTCGGGCAAGGTGAGGTCACATGGTCGGCGGTGTGAAAACGTCTTGCTGGGCAGCAGGAGGGAGGACAAGCTCTGCGGAGAGCCGGTGACTGAGTTTATCTGGGCCTGCCGACACACTGTCAAACAGCAGACATTTCTCTCTCTGTCGGGGCGCTCGGGGTCACGTCGCGCCTGTCTGGCTGCTCCTGCGTCTGCGTGTGAACATATGTGTTTGAGTGGGCGGGGGGCAGACAGTGATACATTACACACCAGCAGGCTTTGCTCCTTCTTCATCTGTTTGGTGCCCGAATCAGGCCGAGCACACACACACACACGTTCACACCCACACGGACACGTAAGTGCACTCTACTATCCTACCCTTCACATTCAGCCACTTTGCTTTGCTGACACACTGTCGAATCCCCTCCAAATTTGTCCACAAGGACAACACTCTGTTATTGTCTATGGAAAGGCTTGGAGCAGTATAGAAAGCACCCTGACTGTGGCTTGGGAATGATAGGGGTGGAATGTAAGTGACTTTGAAGTCTTTGACAGAGTACCTTGTTTGTGGACGACTGAGTGGAAATATGAGGTGAAGAGACGGGGTCGGAGTCTCTCGTGATTAATGAGATCTCCTTAATGGACACGCGTGAGCCATTGAATCACGCGGGGAAGGGTAAGCACAGAAATAGACATTGCCGAACAGACACTTGAGCACATAAACTCAATGCAACACACATGCTGTCATACATTAAAATGCTCGCCAACAGGTTCGCTTCCTCTGCCAGGAATACATAATCAGCCAAAGTTGTTAGCACGGCAAAACAAGGGAAATTTTTTTAAAAAAGAAAGGACAGGCCACATTTCAGGGCTGTGCTTAGTGATGGTAAACTGATACAAGGACACCTATTTATATTCTGTGGTGATCTGAAGGAGAAATGCAAAGGGCTTGTTAGTGAAACTGGGCACGTGAGACTGCTCACTCTCCGCCATTAGGGGTCTCAGCAGGGAGCTGAAGATAAATAAACACAGAAGTCCACCTGAGACCCGGTGAGCAAACACCATGAAACTGGGGACAGAATATAAATGTTTCAGCAGCGTCAGCACACGAGAATTTACTCTGATTTTAGCGAAGGTTGTCAGCTGAATTTACAACAACTTCTACTATTTTCAAACGGACAGATGTGATTCTGCAGGCACACAATGCAATGACTCAATGAGCTGGTCCCCCCTTTGTTAGCGTCTTCTGCTCTACACGCAACACACAGATGTGCTTACTGCACAGGACAGAAAGGCAAATTCAAATCAACCAATGTACGTTTATTGGAGCGTGGGGCATATGACAACCTCATGCTGTTCCATTGATAAATAGCTGTTGTGTTAATGCCCAGAAAAAACACAGCAATGCACCAACAACAGCTGGAGAACAAGAATTATGTTAACATGGATGTAAATGATGCAGCAACAGGAAGGAAATGCAGGAAGAAAGATGCATGGCATGCAACAGAGGTGATACTGCAGGAAAGCCCTTTGCTAATGCTGCTCTGCCCTGAGATTTATGTTCGTGTCAGCCATCATCTTGTGATAACATGTCATCTGTTTCTCTGGGTTTATCGATATCTTAACAATGTCACAGACGACAAACGACAACCCCAAAAATCGCAGATCATACCAAGCACCCACACAGATATGAGTGAGCTGCGATGAGTGATTGTGTACAGGGAGCTTGTGGAAGGTGTGTGTGTGAGTCAGGGGGGTGGGGGGTGGGGGATGTAAAATGAAACACAAAGTAAGGGAGCAAGATGTAATGGATATGAAACTGGGTTGCCAACAGAACTGGGTTGAACGCATCCTGAATCCAAATCAGATACTGGCTCCATCTGACGAGGGAGGCAGCTCTCCGGCTCTGCATTAAGGAGCCCTGCTGCTGCTACCGCCGTCCTTTGACTTTCGGATAAAGATGTGGAGGATATGGCAGGTGGGGGGTTGGTGGTGGTGGTGGTGGTGGTGGTGGGGGGACCTCCATTTAAATATAGGCCTGAGCCACTGGTGTATCTGAGAGATTTGGCCTCGGTGAGAATCCCAGGCCTGCCATGGAACTCCCGGGGAGCTCATTATTATTCTGGGAGAGATTCAGGTCGGGGATTGTCTAGACATTACTTAAACTGAAAAACTCTCTTTCTCACTCGTTCTATGTCTCTCCTCCCCCTCCCTGTTTATCTTTTTCTCTGTCTCACTCTGAAAGTCAATCACTTTTAAACAAGCTTCTGTTCTGTCCTTCCTTCGCTTCCTCCGGAGAGGACATCGATGGTTAATGGCCAAAATCGAATCACAAACACATACTAATGGCTCTGACTATACTGGAGAAAAACCCTTATTAGCCGAACACTAGTTTTCTCTCCGTATTTGTCATTCTACTAATTTCCTGGTCCTCTTTACTCTCCTCTTTTTACCTCCAGAGCATGTTTAATGTTTAATGTGCATGTCTGCTAGTGTTTAAACAGTTGGTCAAATAATCAATTAGCAGACTGACAGAAAATGAATCACCAACTGTGATAATGGATGAGTTGTTGACGTCATCTCTCACACCTACAAACACCTAACATTGGTTGTTAGCAGCATCTCAAATACAAGATTTTAGTTTCACGGCCCTTTCAAACACAATGTGCCACCTCTGCGCTCTACAACTCATTATTTCCAATAGTTTGTGCCACGACACGGCAGCTTCCCGTGGCGTGCTGTGACGAATACCGCCACGGCCAATGGAAATGAGCCAGCCAGCCAGGCACGGAGGGCAAAATGGAGGAAAAGCTAATATTGTGTGTTTGAATTCCCTGAATTGTAGAGCGCAACTGTATGTCTGTATTGAGACCTCTGGAGGAAAGGCCTGTCTTGGAAACAACAAAGCAGGCATATCAGGTGTGTTTTAAGGTAAGGTAGCTTGCAGGTATGTAAACATAGCTTATGTTTGTTATGTGCTCCCTCTCAATAGCTTTACAGATCTACTGCATTAAAGTTTCTTTTCTGAGGAAAAGAAATATAATTTTCCTGCAGAATATTTGGTAACAATGACGTAGTCCCGCAGGAAGTTTTGCTCTGTCATGACTTGCCCAGACACTTGGTCAGATGAGCTCAAATCATTTTGGAAATGGGCATTTATGACCATTTTCGAACACTTTATAGACTAAACAATTAAGCAATAAAATTGAAAAATGTTCTACAGATTAGCTGCAGCCTTAATGCCCCACACAGCACCAAGGTTTCCCTCAAGTTTCTGATTCAACACAACAACCCCTCATAAGCATTTTTGTTGTAGAGACAGAAAAAGATCAAGACGCGCGAGGCGAGGGGAGGGCAGAGCCACTACTCACAAAAAAGCCCTTGTGTCATTTGTCACCAGAACAAAATCTGAAGCACTCCCTGACTTTCCGCACAACTCTCTCTCAGCTGCCCCTCAGGGCCTTCAGAGAAGGTTTTACTGCGCATTTTTTTTCTCTGTGACATAAAAAAGAAGCAGTAAAATTAGTAGCTGACAGAAGGAAAGAGTACGAACAGTTCAGAGGCCGCTGCGTGTGTGTGCGCGTGCGTGTGCATGGATAGATAGATAGATAGATAGATAGATAGATAGATAGATAGATAGATAGATAGATAGATAGATAGATAGATAGATAGATAGCAGGGGCAGGCAGAGAGAGACAGAGAGAGAGAGAGAACAGTGGTTACTGCTGTGCAGTAAACTAGGTCATATTGAGAAGTGTTATAAATAATGGAAGGGAGCTCTTCATTGTAGATGCTCAGCCCCCACGCACTTCATTGCTAAACACTCCACACAAGCATTATCACCCTGCTCACCCATGGCTACAGCAGCTCCACTCAACTGATCAACAGTAATAG
Organism: Chaetodon auriga; assembly: GCF_051107435.1. Lineage (NCBI taxonomy): Eukaryota > Metazoa > Chordata > Actinopteri > Chaetodontiformes > Chaetodontidae > Chaetodon > Chaetodon auriga. Next base: position 13,681,488 of record NC_135085.1, read on the forward strand.
TAAACTGACCACTAAAAAACGGCTACCTGACACCTGGATGGAAAAGCGAGCGAGCGGCTCCTCAAAGCCACGCTGCAACTCTCCCAATCGTCTCACACACACACGGACGGGAGATAAAGCTTGTCGCATTCGCTCACTAACAAGACAAGCGCAAAGACGCAGGAAGGAAAGAGAAAACGAGGGAGAGTTAGAGACGTAGGAGGATATCCCTCAGTAATTATCTCCCAGGAGGGGGGAGAGAGAGAGAGAGATAGAGAGAGCTGCGCATCTCTGCTCTCAGATGTTAGGAAGACTAAACAAGACAACAAAACAAGCAGTGAGGAACTTTATGGTTTGGAGAGGCAAAAGATAGCGATGGAGACCTTGAAGAGGAGAGAGAGGAGCGCGAGAGCAAATAATAGAGGGAGGTGGGGGAAAAAGATAAAGACCCGGACAAATAATAATAAAAGCAAATGTGAGTAAGTATGAGGAATGAAAGTGAAGGACTTATTTTATAGCTGTGATTGTGCCACGAGGGCTCTCATAAACGTGTGAGTAAAGAATAGAAATGTTCCCCCTTACGGTCCTCTTGAAACACTTAAGAAGCTCTCCCTCTGTCCATCACATACATCATCTGCATTGGTAAATTCGACGGGTAAATAATGGAAATTAGAGAGAGAAACGGAAGCTAGTCGCGCTTTCATCCAATGCTTTGCGTGTTCATTTAGCCTCTTCATGAGCGCTCTGTGCCTCTTACAGTATACGCCTCCCTGTGATCCAGCCTACCACCCGCATTCTGCTTACCGACGCACGCTAATTTCCCATGCTTCACATCTGAGAGGCCGGACCTCCTCCATATGGCCAGAGACCGCATTCACTTTGCGGCTTTAATTAAAATGGCCTTTCAAACGTTACTGCGAAAATGCCTTGCCCTCTGACAAACACCGTCTCCCTGTGACAGAAAGGTCAAAAAAAATGTGTTCCTCGGTCCATTAAAGCGACGGTTAAAATGAAACACGCAGAGTCGTGTTTGTCAGGGCTGAAAGCTTGACAGCGACGTCCTGAATCACAGCAATAATCATGTACTCTGACACAAATGATTTCATCAAGGATGTGTGTGTGTGTGTGTGTGTGTGTGTGTGTGTGTGTGTTGGGGGGGTCATGCAGCATCCCCAACTTGCATCATTTTAATAAATTAAAAGATTGCTGTCTGGGCACGATTAAACTTTAATTAGACGTAGATCGGTGGGTGGAGGGTTATTATAAGGCTCATAGTAGGGCTGCGGATTGGGCTCCTGTTTATGAGCCTTTAGTTGTGAATGAATCCGTCTACCTGGGTGAGTCATAACAGCCTGCGCATCTACAGTACTGTACGTCCTCTGAACTTGTGAGTGCTTATACATCTGCCGAGGAGTCGTGCTCAAGTTGTACTGAACGAGAATGTTTGTTTTTCTGAAACAATGGCAATGAATTGACTTCTTCTTTTCTTAAAATGCTGCATGTAACCCATTTATCTGGTCTATTTCATAATACTCTCCTATCTCTCCTGCAGTAAAGCGGCTCCTTTATCAATAAATGTAAGTTGCAGTATGACAGGCCCTACTTTCACTGTGTCCTTCAAGGATTTTATAGGTATTTTGAGAAAGAAAGAGTTTGATGGGCAGTTTGTGAATTCCAGCTCTTGCCAATCATTCATCATCGCTGTCTGGCTGTGACACCGCTATCACAGAGTCCCTCCGCAGAGGTCTGTGGCTAACGCAGCCCCCCCATCCTCTTCAAGTTCATCTTCGAGTGGATTAGAAACCATGAGACTGGAGGTTATATAACCATGCCAACTAGGGATATCTTCCTGTCTCTGTATCTCTGCCTATGCCCCCACCCCATTTCTCTCATGTTCTGTCTCTCTCACTCTCTCACACACACACACAGACACACACACTCTCCCACTGCAACTCATTTCCACAAACGTGCTCCAGAAGCATGTCTTCATCCTCGATGCAACAGCTACGACTTAATGTTTTCTCCAACTGACATCTGTGACTGTGTCCACCCCCGCCTGTGCATCTGCCACCCACACCAGCATATATGCCTCTCATATCTTACACTGCAAATAAAACATCCGTCTTCACAATATTTACTCCCCCACTGAGTGTTGGGTTGATTTTTTTTAAGTATCTCTGCTAATGTGGTGAGATAATTCCACTTCTTTCAAGGCAAGTGCAGGACTTTTATCATCATGCGGTGCATTTGGCCAACGGGAAAAATTACATTTTGTGTGAGTTCCTGAAAAAAATAAAAGATTTATATCAGAAACAAATGAAGCAGCTCAGATTGCATTCATGTAAAAAAAGGATGTTTTCACAGCGGAGTATCCTTTCATGACAGCAAGAATCGTGAATAGAAATCAGGATGAAAGTTGAATAAAGCAACATTATCCACATCAAAAGACAAGGAAATTCAGTGGAATTTCTGTTTATAGCCGCTACATAACGAGCCTCCATTAGCAGCCCGTAAAAAGAAGAAAAAGCAGTTTTAAAAAGGGCTGAGCACTGAACTTGATGTCAAATTAAATGTAAAACATGCACGGTGCTGTTTCAACAACAAAGGGGGGGAATAAGTGCTGCACAGCAACACAAAGGCACATCTGAAGAGCTCTGGTATATAGCAGAGATGAAAGGGTTTGGAAGGGCTGAGTCTCTGCTGCAGTGGGATATTAAAAGAGACGACAAACTGAACAAAACACAACACGTGTAAATGAACAAATACGCATGCTGGTAACACGCACACACGTCCAAAAGCTACAGTAACAGTGCGACCAGGGCAGGGGTTTGTATCTTACCGAGCTGTAGAGCATGCCCTCGCCATTCATGGCAATGTAGAAGCCACTCTTCACTCCCTGGATGGCCACCACTCTCAAACCCACAGGAATAAGATTAAACAGGGCTGCAGAGCAGACAGAGTGAGGGAGAGGGAGGGAGAGAGGGCCAGACAGACAGATACAAAGAGGCAGAGACAAAAGAGAGACATCAGACACAAAGGACGGAATAGGACAATTGAGTTTTCACTTAACTCCTGTAGACGCGACAGCCTCTGATCTTTGCTGTTTTGGCTATCTGTCAGCAGTAAAGTGAACAGCGCAGGACATGGACAACGGGAACACCGACAGTGACAGCGAGGCATTAACGTTGAAGCAGATATCGAAAACTTTGTGGTGACAGGTAGCTGAAACGATACGATAAAAAGGGCAGAGCATCCAGCAAGCGTCATCGGTTTGTGTAAGGAGAAACAAACAAATGAGCTTGTGTGACGTACTTTTAAGAAAATCAGGAATTAGTATGTCAGAAACTACGAAACATGTTGTTCGGCTAATCATCCAAGAGGTTTTGTAATTTCTGGAAAGGACAAGGCTAATTTTATTCCACTTGGTGCTTCTACAAATGAATCACTGTTATCTCTCTGGGTAAGTTCTATTGAGTCGGAGGACTGAACTGTGACTTTCACCGGCTTTGGTTGGGTGAGGGTGTGAGGACACGCTTTACGGACGGCAGGCTCCGTGTATTGTTGGGGTGATTGTTCTGCAAGTGGCGATGGGGACTATCAGATAAAGCTGGCAGGGATGAGAGGAGACGTGCCAACACGGGTCTGTCCTCCGAGCAGATTCAATTTCACTCAATAAATATCGATGTGCTGCTTTCGCCTGCCAATGGTTTAACTCTGCCCTCGGGCCACTGGTACGGTGATATACACTGGCCACTCTTGCAGTTACGCATACCCTTGAGGGCTGGATGTTTGGGGGTATGAAGGCAGAATGTGAATCCGTTAGCACCTTAAATTGTGTTTTCTTTTTCCAACACCTCTGTTTCTGACTCTCTGTCATAACTCTCTCCTCCTCCCCTCTGTCTGCTCCCTCGCTCCTCTTTCCATTTGCCTTTCACTGCCGCTGCCTTTGTCGCTCCGATGACTGGCAGTGTCTCTCCGAGGCAGCGTCCATGGCTCTGTCACGTATCACTAAAACCCAGGAGTGTTCCACCCCAGAGCACCTCCACCTATCAAAACTTATTCTAGCTTTTTGTGAGCTGCTGCTGAAGCAATAGGGCCTTCAAAAAAGCTATTTACAATAGCTCGACTTGAAAAGTGGAAGGAAAAGAGACCCAAAATATGGCGAGCTAGTGTACTACTTTGCTATAATTACGTTCTGCCGTCCCTGCACTCATTTGCCTGCCAAAATATTACGCAACTGACATGAGCTGTCATTCAGCTACCTTCTAAATGTCCGGATTTTCTATTCGCAGCTCCAACAGTTGATGGACTCCATAATTACAGCTGCACTGCCTACTGTTAGAGTACCTGATGGCTATTCTGAAGGCAATTCCTCTCCCTTAATAACCTCAATCCTATCTCTCACAGAGAAAAGAGAGTGGCTGGGCCGGTGCAGGGACAGAGCTGAGAGATTCCCGGGGATCTTCTATCGTCAAAGGGCCACACAAAATGGGTTCAAACAACCCAATAAAGCACAATCCTTGAAACGTGGAGTCTTCCAGTGGAGCAGTAATCGGCTACAAGCAAATCCTGCAGGTAGGCTGAAGGAATTGCATTTGATGTGAGGGATACTGGCGCAGCAGGAAATAAACCCTGCAGGAAAGGTTTAGAGAAACACTGAGCCAAACTTCAAATGCCAAGGGCACGTCTCCAAATCCACAGAGAAATGCAAATCCGAAGATGGGAGAGCTGGTATATAGTGTACAGTGCAGGTGTGTTCTCATGCGCCGTGTTTAAAAATCTCTTTAATTCAGTTTTGGTGACAGTGCTTCTCCGTGCCAGAGTTGGTGAAGTCCTTGACACTCGTAACTTGGTCTGCAACTACTAAAAAAAAAAATGCCTTGCTTCATCCCATCCATCAACCGGAGGCATCAGAGGCCGATGGACCGTGAACGCCTCATACCGCAGGTGTCTCTTAACCAGCAACATCTTGAGCTCTCGAGCCTCGTTGTGCGCAGGTAATTACCGCGGGCGATCAACTGATGACAATCAAATTAATAACTGCTCAGATTTGAACATGGGTGCTAATTAAGTGAATGTGTTTCACAGCGCTTGCAGTTAGTTAAGCGTAGGTCTGCCAGTCAGCCGCGCTTACGTACCGCTTTAAAGCTGAATGTTTTGGGGTGAAACAGCTTCCTATGCAAAATCTGATGATTTTATTACAGCAGAACACCATTTACTATTTTACGCATTTCTCCCGCTGCTCAGTTGTGTCCTTGTCTCAGCTCTTGTTGTCATTCAGTGAAGAAATGCAGGAAACAATAAAAGATGGGATTGAAATGCACTCTGGGCTCAGGTCACTCCTAGTATGCAGGCGGCATCCTGCTCCTCAATCCCACGGGCTCCCACTGAACCTCCCTCTGAAAATAAATTGCTGTATCCCATCTGCCGCTGCTGAGGATGCTGCAGGTCAGAGGGTGGTGTGGTTCAAGGGTGGGGGTAATCTATTATTCTAATAATCCAGCCGGGCAATCAATAGTTCAGTGCAAGACCTGAATACCAAATCCACTATGTCCATTTCTATCTCTCTTAATCACTCTCTGTTTGTCTTTCACTTTTTTCTTTCTCCATCCTTCTGCTGCAAAACACTGCAAATTCCTCTGGCTGCACCTCCTGCTCCCCTCTGCTCTCTTTCTGCATCTTCCCTCGGACCGTCTCTGAGCTCGAGGCATCTCATATAGAGAATTATTCATTGGGTACAAACGGAGAAGGTGGTATTTTTAGTTTCCTGTGGCTGAATTATTCACTGCATTCCTCCATCCCTGGGCCAGCAGGACTGCTTAACAAGAGGATTACCTAGAGGTGGGGAAACCCTCACATACAACAAAAACCTCATCAACCCCAAACCCTCAGAACACAATAGAGGCTCCAAAAAACAGCAACGTGTCAAAGGTGCACAGACGAGATGCACTTTTTACTCTTTTCCTCCTGTGCAATAATCCTTTTCTGAAGACCTTTCATGTATGTCATAAGCGGCTCTCGCTGAATACATCTCCTCATAAAATATAAAACGACCAGTGACAGGGAGAAACCGTTCTTTTCACCGCGTGACTGCTATGGTACAGCAGCTTTGGCTCAAGCTTCATTCAAGATTGGCAGGATGTTTTAGAGAAGAAAGGTCATGATTGGTTTCCTGTCTGGCGTCAGTCCAGACGGGGAGTGTCGTCATTATCACTTTGGCGACCATTCTCCGCTGACATATATCTCTTCCTTGATCCTTCACTTTCATGGGAAACTGCTACAAAAGCCTATATGTTTTAATAAAGAAGACTCTCTGCAGACTCTACAGATCGTGCCCTTTTCTGTTCCTGTGAGAGCGGAAGGGGTGTGACAGCTTTAGGGGAGTATACCCTGGAGACTATTTATCCACCGGTTGTCCACTATGGAAAGTCGATCCGTGGTGAAATATTGCAAACTACTGGCTCAAGGAGGGAATGTCATGACAAGGAGTGAAGCTGCGGGGCTACACTTGTTTCAAGGCGATGGGTTTTTCCAGGAGGGAATTTCTGCTGTCACACACACACACACCCTCGAATCAATCAAAACAATGTTACGCTTGCACTCAGTAGAAATGGTTTACTTAGAGAGATGTTGGAATTAATTTCACTTAGGGATAGAATTTTTAATACAAGATGCTCCATTAATGTTGCATTTACTTACCATGAAAGGTATACTTTTGAGAGGGCTGGCCAGGAATTCATAAATCATCAGAGAGCGTTTTGACACATTTATGTCTACGGTTATATCTCATGCATACTATTGCATAACCACATGCAGAAAAGAGGCCATTCTGCCTTGTGGAATTTGGTGAATAGTTCTCTTTTTGTCGTGATAATCCAATTCAACGAGGGCATCTTAAACTAATTTTGGAGCGCTTTAGGCTGGCATCAGTTATATAAGAATTAAAAACGATTTAGCACAGCATATAAAATGTGGTAATATATTATATAACCAAGTGACTCATTGCCATTAAATGATTTATGGTGGAAGCTGTAGCTTCCATAGTGCTCCACTCACTGTTGTCGCTGTTCTCGTCCTTGCTGCCGTCGATGGTTCCATCCGGCTGCATCTGCAGGTAGAAGCCCTGCTGGCTGAACAGTCGCGTCACGATGCCTTTCAGCTGCGGCTCTGAAACGCGCACACACATGCACACACGCACACACACACATACGACACACAAACCGCCGGCCAGACCACAGCCCCCATCCCCACCAAGAAAATGTCAGAGCAACGTTCTCACAAATGTGACAAGCACACACAAAAGAGCTGACGCCTCTACCTTCAGCTACTAGTTTGCATACTCACAGCTCGTCTTATCAAGCATTTTAAATGTTTTACAAACACATGTTTCACAAACATAAAATGTACAATGTTTAATTCATTCAGTTGGCTGTGGAAGATGGAGCGTACCAGCAGAATAATTACAGACTTTTCATCCTTTAGATTGCTGGTGTGTTTGCCTGCCAGATCATTTCAAGGCTTGAAAAAAAAACGTTTCTGACATGCAGAATTTAAATACGAAATTTTATCATGAGATCAGTCTCGAAATATATGGTTTGAATACTCAATTACAATTATTAGCATTTTAAAAAATAACACTGACATCGTCTTCTTGTGGCACAATCCAGCCTCCACAGTTGACTGCTAACATAGAAATTAAATAAAATAAACTTACAGCACTAATGACTTCAGTCCAGCTGTTGAATATCAATAAGACTATGATGGACAGATTGTAATGAGTCATCTGTTGTACAACATTATCCCACAATAGGGTAAGCAGCTGTTTGACTGGAAGGCCTTTACAATGAAAACAGCATGACGGAAAATCAGTGAGATTGTTGTTACTTTCGCATAATGTCTGACTCTACTTAGCACAGAAAAATGGCTGGCTCTGCATCATCTGGAAACCCCTTTAAAATCACTTTGTAATATACACTGACATGCCAATGGTTTCTTTATTTGGTATGAAGCAACAGTGCATTTTTGGGCTGATATCACTTTTATTCAATGAAATTCTCTCTTCACAGGCAACAGGTTCACCTCAGAGGATTCCAGTGCTTTTTCTTGACCTAAGAGGAAACTGACCTAAAGTTTCCAGGGTTTTTTTTTTTTGTTTTTTTCACGGCAATAACCCTGAACCGACCTCCAACTCTGAGGCTGCGACATCTGGCACCGGGCCAGAGTGCTGCTCGAAGCGCTCAACACTTCAGGGGAGCAGGTGGAAAGGAGGATTAGCTCGGGGCAAAGAGAGCCTCGGGCAACGCCGGGGGGAAAAATAGCTGTGTAAAAAACTGTGTTTATCTGAGGGTGAACGTAAGTGCAGTCTCCACGGTCTGTCTAATGTCCGGCAGGTCCTTTGATTTTGTGTAAAAGCGGTAGCCAGAGTCAGATGACACCATTAGCATAAACAAGACTTGGATTGTGGCTTTTGACAAGGAAACACTGGAGAGGTAAAGCTTTGAGATTTATGGCTCATTTTGAGTGCAGGTAAAAGGAGATAGAGAGTATGTATACGTAACTAATACAGTCATATTTTTCTTAAGGTTTACTGTGAGTGATGAAACACTACTGCACAGCAATGTTTTGTTTTTGCAATGGCAGAGATTTTGAGACAAGCTCCACTGAAATCAGACAGCGACTCAGATGCTGGATGTTACTAATCCTTTGTTTATCCTCTCCCTCTTCATTCTCACAAAAGAAACAAATTATGCGTTTTGTCACAACTGAATTGATGCTCACTTTCATTTTACGTGCCTAAATAAACATTTCGGAAACTGAAAATGCTTGCTTGGCAGGGCTCGCAAACCTGACGTATGTGACTGGAGTGAAGGCAAATGAGTGAGCCCGACTGTCCTCCAAGGTCATAACAAGACTCGGAGGTCATGCAGTTCAGTGCGGTCCACTTCGACATGTAAAACCCCGAATGTTTTGACAGAGAGAAAGATTTTTAAACTTGGTATCAGGAGAGAGAGAGAGAGAGAGAAAAAAGATCCAAGTTCTAGATCTGTTTTCAACAGAAACAGCAGACGTTTAGTCTTTACATGAAAACTGATCACTGCAATAATTACCAGTGCATACGCTCTATTTATATCTTACAGAACACAAGTGTGTGGAGGAGAGAGACCATAGGAAGACTAAACTGAGCAGTGACCCCCCAGCTAGAGTGGGTTCACCTCAACTGTACATCATCCTGACCAGCAGTTCCCAACTCACCTACCCCTGGGGCGGGGCCATCAATTCCTGGGACAGGCCCTTCATCATCCATCACAGGCACGGTGAGGAGACTGAGTGTGTGTGTGCGCGTGTGTGTGTGCAGACTTATGTGTGTTTGACAGCACATGGCAGTGAACACGTCAGTCAATCACATGTGATAACTACACTTCCATAAATTAAGGCGTCAACGTGGGCCCGAGCACTCGCTGACGGCTCATCAGTCCCCATCATTTAGCAGAGAGTGTGTGATGTGTGTGTTCATACGTGCGGAGGCTAAACTCCAGAGAGTACAACATGTGTTTGTGCATCAGTGACAACATACAGCAGGTTGTCCTGTGTGCATATGGGCCATTAAAATGTCAATAAATTTACTTCATACCAATACAGAAGGACAAAAACATTTAGGTACGTCGACAAATGGCGTCATGACCATGAAATGGCGAATGACCACCTGTTCTGATATAGTGTTTGACAGGGAGAAACACATCATATCCATATACACCAAAAAGTACACTACAGTAAGAACCTCTACTACACTTACACAGAAGTACTTGACACATATTTACAGACATAGAACAAGGAGCGAGGGTAAAGACTGATCCGACATTGACTGACAAAGAGAATGAGGCAGAAACAAAATGAGAGGAGGCAGAGCCAAAGACAAGGAGAGGAAAGAGACAGAGGAGCGACAAACGACTGGCTATAGGAGAGCTTGAGCTACGAGAAAAAGAAAAAAAACAGATACGAAATTAAGCTGAAAAAATCCAAGAAAGCCACACAGAAGGAGGAATGAAAGAAAAAAGAAGAAATCAGCAAAGGGAGAGGGTCGTCGGCTGTCAGACAGGTGTTGAAGCCCCCCGCCCCTCCCTGCCTCCCTCCCTCCCTCTCTCTCCCTCCCCGTCCACACCCCCCACCCACCCTGGCCGAGGGGGAGTCGACATGGGCGCGAGATGGGGTGGAGACGAGAAGAAACACAGCACACACGGATGGAGGCTGAGCTACTGACCTAGCCTGCAGCCCTTATGGGACACCTGTGGAGGTTTCGAGGGTGCATCTTACGAAGGGGGGGGGGGGATAGAAGGAAAAACAACAGTCTTTTAAACAGGCAGAATTCATAAATTCTCCAGTGTATCGGCTGTTTATATGCAAATATATGGCATGAAATATAAGGATGATGAATTAGAGGAAATACAGCAGCTGTCTGTCTGTCTGTCTGTCTGTCTGTCTGGTCATGTATGTGTCATCTGAGAGGAGTTACCTACCTGGAGGCCTGACTGGCTGGTTGTCTGCTCATGTTTCTATTCAGGCATTTTATGGCGGTTTGGGCGCTGAGTTTGTTTGTCTGATGAGGCTGCGCTACGACAGGGCTTTGATTCAGTCTGTCTGGCTGTCTGTCTCCATTGTCCTCCCCTTTCTGCCTTAAAAATTGATGTCTGTCCTCCTGCCTCATCCCTCATCAGTCTGTCTGCAGGACCTGACTGTCGTCCATCACACGGGTCTTGATTCAGAGAGGGGCGACTTGCACTGCTGGCTTCTTATCTGTGCACCATGGACAGACCCAGGAGGATTGAAAGGGGATGGCTGTACCATGGAGTAGGCACGGAGCCTATGTCCATGAATACAGCGAGAGTAGCCCTTAATCACCAAGCTATACCTCCCTTCACTGCAGTAAAGCTCCCTCTCTGCAATAAACATTTACCATTAAAACATTTAATCTGAAAAGAGCCTTGGTGCACTGCAGTGCAACTTATCTCCCCTCTGTACCCCAATCTGCAGTAATATTGAATTAGGCAATTTGAAGCAGCCTTTTTAAGTGCATTCAAGTTGTGTGTGAGTGTATGTGTGTTCGGAGGGGAGAGGAGGGGAAGGGGGGGGGGGGGGGGGGAGGGGGTGCAAAAATTAAGCATGCAAAATCGAAGGCTTAAATATTCTGTATAGCTGCTGGACTCGAGCTTTGACTGGCACACAGTAGCATCAGATTTGTTCCAGGGTTATTGATTATTCCGATGAGAGCAGGATCACAATAAATAAAGGGGGAACGTCACAGCTTACAGATCATTTCCTATACATTCAGGCTGCTCTTCGGTATGTGGGGGAGGGCTGTGTCGTGCGGTGGATCGACAGACAACAAGGAGGTCTAATGGAACAGGTGGATTTTTTTTCGCACCGCGGAGAAAATCTACCTTCTCCTCCGGTTCAGATTGGAGCCGCTGACTGCAGTATAATGCCACTGCTGCTCCAAAGAGGGGCGGGGTGGGGGTGGGGGGGATTGGGGGGGACCGCTTCCATACGCACACATAACACACATCAGTTCAAAAAGCAAAAAAAAGAAAATCTACAGCACTGACCTGGTCGCCGCCGCACGGGTCTTTTCTTGCCGCTGCAGAAACGGACTTTGCTGAAGACCCCCAAGAAATGCCTCTCACATAGAGAGCGGGGGTCTTTGCTGGGGCTGGGGCGACGTTTCGAAGTAGAGACCCGGTCGCTGTTGGACTCCCTCGCCTGGCGTTTCTGCCGGATCAGGGAGCTGGCGATCGCGGCCATCTCCCCGAACCGAGTCTGAAAAGCGAGAGTCTAGTTCGGCAGAGGTCGGATCTTGGTGCAGCTTCTTGGCGCAAAAAAAAGAGAGGAAAAACCCCCAGGAGAGTTGATTGTATGTTACGGGTCCACGAGTGTTTCAGCCGAATGTCATCCTGATCAGAAAATCCTCCGAGTCCCGGGCATCATTGCGCGTCGGGCAGCCTCATCATGTGGGGACAGTGGCGTGTAATTGAGCTGCTGCGAGTTTATGGCACTCGGGGCTTCGAATCAACAGCGGCTCAAATCCACGGGCTAGGCCACAGGGGCCGACATATCAGCCGTGAATACATGCAACAGTCTCGACAAGTTGATGCAGCTGCGTGTCATGGGAGAGCTTTCAGGTATTCCAGGTGAACGGCGCCGCGTCGGACGAGCACGACTTCGTAATCCTCATCTGCACAGCAGCTCTATCCTCTGGCTTCCTGACGCCTCGTAACAAACCTAAAATCCATGCACGGGACGCTCGTGCGTGGCTGGAGAAAGGATCCTAACTTTCCCCCCCCTTAATTAGCGTATTTACTCCACGCACATCGATGAATGAGACGCTGGTCCAGGCCGGGGGAGGAGGGGGGGGCGGTGCAGGAGCCCGAGATATGTGAGCCCAGTCTCCGGTTCTGTCGATGGCACCTCTGAGTGCAGCCGGAAAAATGGAATCGGCAGCAGAGGCTATACTCTGCAAGGATGCTGCAGAGATGTAATGTACAAGGCTGCAGGGATGGATTGTCGTCTGAAAAGCAACAATTAGTTGAGGCGAACACACGCCAGAGTGCTTTTTGTTGTAGCGCACAAATGATAATGTAGCCTGAGCATTATTCCCAGCGCGTCCCGAATGGATGCTGTCGGTGTGTTACATCGCCGACAGCGAGGGTGGACGGTCGCGGTCCATGCCCCCCCACCCCCTTCTCTCTCTCTCTCTCTCTCTCTCTCTCTCTCTCTCTCTCTCTCTCTCTTCAACTCTTTTAACGCAATCATACGTGATTGAGGTTCGTATTAGGAATTCTCGGAGGGGCGTATAGGGAAAGATAGATCTCCAGGATGAAAAGATGTGATTATAAAATATATTTTATATATATATATATTTTTTTTTTTTTTAAAAAGGGGGGGGGGGGGGGGGGGGGGGATTCTGGGTGGGTGTTTATGCAGGGTGGAGTGGGGCGATGTCCTTTGGGGTCATGTGTCTCTTTAAATTACAATGGAAATCCGAAGTTGCACGCCAGTTTTCCAATTGGGGCACGTCGGTCAGCAAAGAGGCCGCAGTGTGCATAAAGAAAGATAAATTTAAATCGGGTTTGGCTGATGCCATACAGCATTCTTATCCGCATAGCTTGTACTTAAGGGACACCAGCACGCATTTTATCTTCTCAAAGCCCGTGGCCACACATGCCGTAAAGAACATATTAAATCTGGCTAAAAGGATTACCTGCAACAGGTTTCTGCACGACCAAAACACCAGTGGTACAAGGACGACCCAGACGGTGACACAACACATGGATAAATGCGATTTAGGGCTTATGGAAATGAAATGGACTACCCCATGACACACCAAAACATTACAAATGACATCCCCAACAGCAGCACAACAGTCCTTATCGCGAACCATGAAAAATACTGCAACACCAAAGCTTCGAACGCTGCCCCTCAGCAGTCTTTGCAGGAAAGAGGGGGCGCATACATGAATACATGAGCACGTATGACAGAACACATTCTAAGGATCATCTGGGGACATATGCAAGTCAACTGATTACTGCAGTTGCATGCAGCGCGATGACAAATGTTCCTGTTTTCACTGGAATGAAAGAGAATGACTTTAGAGTAAAGGTGAATCAAAGTGCTCAAATATGTCCTGCAAACGTGCGTGTACCAGCATGTGCCTCTGGATACATGTTTATTATTGCATGGGCTGGGGATCACACCTCTCTCTCTCTCTCTCTCTCTCTCCTTCACACACACACACACACACACACACACACACACACACACACACACACACTCAGTAAGATACTGCATTCCCCAGCCCCTTACCCTAACCCTAACCCTAACCTAATTCTAGCCTAACCTTTAAAACCAAGCCTTAACCCTCAAACAGTCCTTTGAAGGTCTGTCCGAAACTGAGGACCAGCCAAAATGTCCTGACTTTCCAAAAATGTCCGAACTCCCAAGGTCTGAAGCTAAAATTGGTTCTCACAAAGATAGCTGTATGAGTACAAACACACAGTTGTGTTTCCATCACTTCAAAGGACATGATATTGACTTGGAGATGGATGTGTACCCTCACCCCTAACCATAGCCACTACTCGCCTAAACCTAAACCTAACTGTAACCCAAATCTTGACCCTAAAATTCAATTATTTATGTTATGGGGACTTGTGTTTCATCCCCAAAAGGAAGGCGAGTCTCCACAGTGTGAGTGTGTAACAGATTTCTGTTCCCACAACATGAGTAAAACACATCCTCACACACACACACACACACACACACACACAGTGGGAGGAAGAACACGTGAGTCTTCAGCAGCACAGCGAAACCTCTCTTCCCTGTGATGAAACAGCATGAAACATTTAGAGGCTTTTTCTAGGACTCGGTTTGACATGCTCTCTCCAAACGGAACCCGGAGAGAGATCAAGAGAGAGGGAGAGAGACGGTTTCATTTTGACTACCACTGTCTCACCCCTCCTCCCTCCCTCCTCCCCATCACACACTTACGTAAGATTTGGATATAATGGATGAAAGTGCTGAATGTGAAGCACTGGTACCCCGGTCAGCCCTTTGTGTGTTTCTACGTGTGTGTGTCTGCTGCATGTTGTGTGTGTGGGTGTGTGTGAGAGACACACAGAAAGAGAGAAATGGAGGGCAGCTACAACCTTTTAAACAGACAGACAGAAAGAATACGGAGTGCAAAACAAAAGTTTAGAAAGTGACGGCTGGACTCTAAATCACAGCTTCAGTCTAGCTTTGTATTCTTATCGAGTTGCGAGTGAGCGATAGAAATGAACATGTCACTGAAGCATAAAGAAAGATCAATAACAATTTCAATAAAGCATTCATCTTTCTAACGGATATGCGGGAGCGTGATATACATTTCTTGGAAAAAAAAAAAAAATGAGCTGCTGGGTTGTGGGCTTTCTCAGAAATGGGAGGGCCTGTGTGGTGTGGAGCGCTCTGGAGACAGAGGACATATATCTTTGTCAGGAAAAGATAAAGTATTCCCTAATGACGATCTGCTAGGCGTCGTCCCTCTACCAGACACAATTGATGCTCACTTCATTCCAGCTGAGCGATGTCCACATACAATAAAACACAGCTGCAAGGAAATGCACTGCAGGCAGCGCCGCTTGAATTCTCCATTAAAATGATTTGACTCTGAACGTTCGCCCGTTCATTGATAGAAACAATGTCTTTATGCTGTGAGTATTCTGAATACTGTGAAGATACAGCTGTCAGCACACAGTAGGTGTATTTTCATTTCGCCAAGCAGTGCCAGTTCTTGGGTTTTATCATTTAAAGTATGAACCATGATGCACACTGAACACTGCAGCACAGGAATGACATATCTCTGGAAACTTAAATGAACCAAAGCCCCAGCGTCCCCGCCCCCCCCCCCCTCCTTCAGGTGCCACCAGGACAAGAGCTGACTGCCAGAGTCCAGAGTAATTTCTTTATACCTGCTGCCCCCTTGTGGAAAAAGAATGAACCACGGGTGTTGAGAGAGAGAGAGAGAGACTGAAGTTAGTCACTCTAACATGTCCTTGAGACACCTCACAGATTTGTTGACTCACAATAGCTCGAACTAGTTTTCATCGCGTAATGTCTGATAAACTGTCTTGCCAAGCCTCCGGTGGCAAAGAGGAGAGACGTGTGAGAAGAAGTGTGATGCTGAGGCTCACGATGCTCCTTTCCACATTTACACTGCCAGCCCAAACCACAGCCGACTGCAGTTGGTGTGATAGCTACAGACTATAACAGCAGAAGTTGTATGGATGAACAAAAACAAAGAGATTCTTCCACGAATGCGTTTTTCCACATTTACCATCATGTATACGCATTATGAATATTCCAGCAGCTTATCTTCACTGTCGTTCTTTGTGAGCAAAGAGCCACAAAACCAAACAAGCCCAGGCAGAGAGATGACAACCAACTGCTAATTAAGACTATCAAGGCAAATTAATTCAGTCATTAAAAACAAATCGTGCTTGACGAGAATGCAAATGCATTTCGCTTTGGGTGTTTGATTGCACTGAAAATGCCACACAGACATCAGGATTGGCTGACGGAGAAAAAAAAAAAAGAAAAAAAAAAGCTG
Source organism: Chaetodon auriga (assembly GCF_051107435.1). NCBI lineage: Eukaryota > Metazoa > Chordata > Actinopteri > Chaetodontiformes > Chaetodontidae > Chaetodon > Chaetodon auriga. Next base: position 13,697,599 of record NC_135085.1, read on the forward strand.
TTGCCAAAGTAATTTCAATGAAACCTGATGTTCTATTGATTCCACAGTCAGATGGAAACTGACAATGATTTTGCATTGCCGTGCCATTATAAGAAGTAAGTATTACCACTTGTGAAGACGTGCTTTTATTACTGGTTGTTTCTCCATTATGCCACCCACCTGCAATCCACCCTGGCTGTACTTTAACTTCAACACAACAAAAGCCAGGTGCCAACTTGACACTACAAAGGAAAGCAGGTGCAAACATTTAAGCCTACTCAGAAACATCTTTGACCGAAAATCCCTGGGTGGCAATCCTGGCATCGTGCCTGAATCTGGAGAGCGAAACACTCTCCGCTCTTCCTGCTTTACATGATCTTGTACAGGTCAGTGTCCCCCAGAACAGTGAATAATGCACTCAAGATTATCAGCTGAGGTTTCGACCCCTTTTTTCTGAGCAGAGTTAGTCTGATGAGTGATTGCTGAGTTAATAATGCTGACAGCCAACTTCAGATATGAGTTCATATTAGCTGTTTAGCAGGGTAGTATCTGTTTGAAGTGATTTTTTAAAAAAAGCACGCTTTCATCACATTGTAGCTCTATTTTTGGACAAGCAGCAAAGACACAGTGGAACTCCTCTTGAGGAGTTCTTGCAAATGAACCACAGCGATTCAAAAACAGAGCATCAAACAGAGAAAAGATTAAACTTGTGAATGAGCTCACAAGTTGCAAAATACTAAACAAACCCCCCGAAACCCGACGCAGCTTCACCTCAAACAGCTTTAACTAGATTTGTGCATTCATGCTTTGCATCCATTTGTGTCAACACCTGTGAGCTGACTCACAAGGTTCTGATTGAGGTCACGAGGTTCATCTAACAGTGAGCAGAGATGCAGGATAAGGACCGGTGGCGCTTTATATCCGAGTCCTACAGATCCCAGTGTGCGTGCTGCTTTTGGTCCAAGTACCTCAGAGGAATCAACTGTGCTTAATGGAGTTTCTAATTGTCTGCCCTGAATTTGAGAGCCGGCTCCAGCTGAAACTGCTGGAGATCCAACGTGCTGCAAGTGACGGGAGGAGACAGGAGAAGGTGTTGCATTTGTCTCCCAGTAAAACGGCGTTTTGTCTCGCTCCGGAAATACTGAAGGATGTTTTTTTAATGACTTTGGAGATGCGGTTATGTTAGGAGTGAACAACAGCAGCAGCGCAGTGAGTTGCTCAGACATGACTGGAGGACATGGCAAGCATCTTAGGCGTACTGCCAAAGACTGTTGAGTGCTGGTTGTGTATGAGTGTGTGTGTGTGTGTGTGTGTGTGTGTGTGTGTGTGTGTGTGTGTGTCATTGAGACTTCACACCACTAGGTGCAGCATGTTCTATAGTGGACATATGGCAAAGTAAGACACTTTGAAAAGTAATGTTTGATTCTCCAGGTGAGGGGAAACTATATTCCTACACTGTCCCTGGTTTTGCCTTTAAGTAAAGCCAAAGGGGAGATTGTGGACTTGCGGAGGTCCAAAATAAAGGCCCCAAAATAAGAAGTTTCATTTCACCAACAGTGCTGACGGAGGAAAGGGGAGACTTATCACAACTGATATCCAGTTATCCACAAAGAGTAGAGAGAACAGGGATTCTGACACAAAATGTAACCGTTTAGGGGTCCTGGTGTGATCTAAATCTATTTAAACATGAAAAGTTTGAGTGCCCCCCGCCCCCCCCGCCTCGGACTGCTACTGCTATGGCGCTATCCGTGGTGCTGAACCGCGCTGCTTTGTTTGGGGGCCCTAAAGCAGCGCTGCCTCTCCAGGCCCCTGAAGTTTAATGACTTGATCCCTGCATTGTCCATTTTTTTTTTTTTTTTTTTTTTTTTGGCCCGCTTCGGATGCAGCACTGTAACGCGATCGTCTGCAAAATATTGCTCGGTCTGGGTAAAGTAAGTGGAGCCCTCTCCGGAGGAGTGCGGCTGGATGCTGACTGCCAGCAGCTCCCCGCACACAAAACTCGGGACAGATGCACACACGGAGCACAAGGATAAGCTCCCTTCATTACAGACTCGAAAGATGTTACTCACACACTCGAGCGGCCAATGAAACCACTCACCCCCCCTCTCCTCCTCCTCTCTCTATATCTCTCCCCCCTTTTTCTTTTTCTTTTTTCTCCCCCCCATCACTCAAGAGAGAAAGCATGCAAAGCAAAGGTAGCCATAAAGCTATGGTGCTATGTTTGTCTCTCACCGTTGGTGATAGTGGTCGACTTCGATCGTTGTCCACAGAAACACTGCAGCATATGCGCTCCTTTCTGAAGGAATGGCCTCAGAATCCTCATTGATTTGGGTTGATGGGAGCCTTTCTCAATCCAAACAATCGGACAACGCTATCACAACACAGCAGGGTCAGGCAGCATAGCGTAGCCAGCCAGCCAGCCTCTCTCTACAGGCTCGCAGCAGCCCTCAAAACGCCGGAAGGGCACAGTCTGCAGGACAAATTACGCTAAAACGAGGCATCTTGAGTGATTCCCCCCTCTCTTTCTCTCGCTCTCTCCCTCCCTCTCTCTCTTTCTCTAGCCCTATCTCTCTCTGTCTATCCTCTTCTCGTCCACCGACGGTCATTCGCGTTCACAGCACACTCCTCTTCCGCCACGGCAGGCAACGCAAGGACGTTACAATGTGCTCTTAATTGTACATCCCCCCCCCTCCCCAGCCCCCCCACATGCCTCCGCGTCTTTACCAGCAGCGGACGTAATAGCAGGAAAGGAGGGAGGGAGGGAGAGAGCATGCACGCCAAAGTTAAACTGCAGGCAGGGGTAAGTGGCAGGCCGGCGAGTGAGGTAATGCGGAGCTGACAGTTAAGGCGACAAGGGCTGCACGATCCGACGCTGGCTGCACAGATGTTGGGCCCCCCCAGGATCCGATACTTTTTTTTTTTTTTTTGTAATGTGTTTTTTTTTTCTTTCTTTCTTCAGATCCATTGGGAACAAGCGGTCAACGCAGAGCCTACGTCAGCTGCAGCCCAGCGCTTTAAAGACAAAGGTGTTCCACTTGACACATGCGTGGTGTAAAAGTTTATTGCTCAGTCACACTGCGCTGTCAACTCACCTCGGTGTATACTATACTAAAAGTGCATCAGGCCAGACAAGAAAAGAACAATCTATGTTATAGCGCTACAGTGCACGCGCGCTGACTTACGTAAAGTCAGTCACGTGGTGTGAGTGATAAAAGTTGATCAGGTCCTGTGGCAAAGTAGTGGCTGTCACTTGTTGACGTTAACATGCAAAGTACAAATTGTGGGTTGCAGCGATGGAGGAAGTGATCAGATCATTTACTTAAGTGAAAGTAGAAGTACCACACTGTGGAAATACTACAAGTCAAAGTACACATTAAGTGTTCTTATAGTATTTAAAGTGAAAGTATTCAGTGCAGAGACTGCCCCCTGTGAGTGTTTAGTAATAAATTATAAAATTTGGATTATTATTCCTGAGGAATCAGTGTACAGGTGTCATTTTATTGCTGTAGTTGGTCGAGGTGGAGCTAATTTGATCTATTTCATAGAACTTTATCTGCAACAAAACATTGCAATTTAACATCATAATATGTTTTGTAAGTAAAATCTTAATTTGTAACGTAACTAAAGCTGACTAATAACTGTAAAAAGTAGCCCGCACCTCTGAAATGTGGTGATGTAGAAGTAGAAAGCAGAAATGGTCAAGTAAAGTACAAGTACTTCAAAATTATACTTAGTTACATTCCACCACTCCTCACTGCAGATATTTCTCAGTAAGCAGACAAGCACTTTTCAAAATAAAAGTTCAAAAGTGCTTCATAAGTAAAACAGGAAGCAAACAATTAAGCAGGTAGGATAATAAAGTGTACAAATTAGCATTAAAGCTAATGAATGATCATTCGAAGGCTCGTGGCAATCACACGTGAAGGTCGTAAAGTCAGTTTGATCTCGCTGCATTAGCCGCTCTTACAAAACTGTTTTTAAAAAGTATGGCTCAGTACTTATATGACTGAATGTAATCAACAGTAAAACAAGATTTTTTGGAGCATCACAGAAAAACACTAACATGTTAGGGGAAAAAAAAGTAGTGCTAAGAGAAATAAGACACTTGGAATAATGCATGGAGACATAGCAAATAGACAAAAATGTCAATGTGATTCCAAACTTTCACAAATGTGTGTTATCTGCCACCTGATACCTTTTCAGTGTATTTTAAAAGATCTTCTTTTTTGTTTGTTTGTTTGTTTGCTAATCCAAAATTCAAAAATCTCACTACAAATTTTGGCTCTGAGTGTGGAGCATTGCACTGAGCTGTCATAAAAGCTATGTGTGACTGTCTACTCTAGGGGGTGCCATAACATAAAGCACTCAGGCTAAAGTGAGACGCAGAGAGACTGAGGTTTGACCATGAAGCAGACGGAGAGAGGCGAGAGAATAAGACATCACTAGTTTGTGAAGTGTTCAGATTGACTAAAGTCAAAACACAAAAATCTGGATTTGCTGTGTGCGGACACATTGTTGTCTTGGGGGCTGTGCGGTGGACAAAGACGCTCTGCACAACCTCTACTGCAGCATTAATTTAACACACTGCTGCATTTTCACAGTATTTCGCTGTGCGTCTAATATTTCACAACATTCCTCTTTCTGGTGCTCACTTAACCTTGCACCATGAAAACAACAGATTATATGGTGCCAACTACCCTGGGAACATGCCCTCACGATGTATAATGTATACGATGTGCATAAAGGGACGTTTTAGGTCAGCAAAATGCCTCAACAACAGCATCCATGCAAATAAGGAAAGGTCAGAGAGGAGTAAAGAGAGAATGGGTGGAGGGAGTGAGCTGGCAGCAGACCCAGAGTCACAGATACGGTGATGGTGCTATATATTCAGCTCCCACTATACTGTCCTACTGCAGAGCCAATCACTGCTATATGCAGAGAGAGCATGAGGAGGAAAAAATGAGGAAAAGGGGGTGACAGCACAGAGGGCATGGGGAGGAAGTGAAGTTCAATAAAAATGAACTGAAATTTGTAAGACAGATTTCCTGGCTGAAACATAACAAAAACACACGCATACTTTATAGCCTTTATGTGCAGCATGTTTAGGCTATTTAGCTGGAGTGAGATAGAAAACACATGTATACATGTAAAGAAGGGCTTTAGAAGGGCTGAAGATACAGATACTGGCTGAAGGGAAGACATAAAGGTATAGGATGATTTGTGTATTTCTGCAATCGCCAATGAATGAACTCAATGAAATTAGATGATTACCAAAGCAAATAAGCACTGATCTGTGTCATGTTATTAATCTAACATATTCTACGGTGGCAGATATGTTGTTGCACTATACTCTTTCAAAAGATTGCAGACTGTCCTCTCCAGGTACCAAATATCTGATTAATCATTGCAGCGCCAATGATAACAGTAAAACTGTCTAGAAAATTTGTTTTAAAAAATAAAGCAGCCCTATGCTTGGACAAAAATTGTTTCTTTTCAGCTCCTATCAGTAATGGATCTATCCATCTTACCAACTTGCAGCGTGTTAAATAGTAACACTACTTAAAGAAGTTTTATTGTATTACATACAGCTGCAGCATCATGTTGCATTTGCATTGTTGCTACAAACAGCATTGACTTTTGCTGTCCTACCTTTGAGTGATGTTCAGTTAATGTATTTTTAGGGAAATATATAGATTCGGTATTTTTCAACCTGAGAAATGAAGTCTGCAGGTATTTCTCTCAGGGTGAATTCATCCCCAACAACCTCTGGCAGTGAGGTAGGACAGACTGTATGCGGCCTGAGAGGCAAAACCCGAGGCAAAGAAACCTCCCTGCCCCTTGCTTTGAGCGCAAAGGAATGAGTGAAGGTGACTCAGATTAGTGCATCAACATTTTTAATCTGCTCCTCTCTTCTCTCATCTGCACTGTGGTGGCTGAGCAATAAGTGGAACATTTTTCTAAGAAGATCAACCGAAACAATGAAAGTCCAGGGAACATTTTCCCGCATTCCCAGTGGAAATTACACCTATGGGAGCACTGATTTCAATTATTCCTCCTGTCTTCAGACCCCATGTGACACTTGGTGCATGATCGGTCTTCAGTCACTCCACATGTGTCATATGTAGCTACGTACCTTGTCCAAAAAAAGATGTGTCCTGTTTGTATTTGAGCAAACTCAGATCTGTCTGTGATGACACTGTGGAAAGATGTGAGACGAACCAGCTCTCATTTCACCCTCCTATAGACTGAGGTTAAACTGTTCACCTTGTAAGATGACACCTGCTTTGAATGTAACTGCAATTGAAATGTATCGTGTAGAAATGTATTGTAATTATATTCATCACACATTAAAAGAAAGAAGTAATTGATATTTTGATGCCCCTTTGTTCCAGATCGTTTTATATCAAAGAAAAACTGTGAACCTTTAGTTTAAAACTTTATTTTAATTTAGTATTTCTGAGTAAGAGGTCTGGTTGTTTCTGCAGTCGGAAGCAAAACTACTGTATTCAAAGGATATTTAACCTCAAATTATTCAATCAATGCTATGATTTGATATAACACTATGGAAAAAATATTTTATCTAATATTAAATTTAAAGGGAAATTTAAAGCACATCATATATTGCTAACTACTATTCCAACTCAAAAATTACTGGTAGGGTGACTCAGTTGTTTGTGAAGCATGCCGGATGAGAAAAACAGACCATAAACATACAAAAAGCCACTTTAATGCCTGATGTATAAGAGTTACATTATACAAAATATTCTGATTAGAGAACTGGTTTACAGTGACATCAAATATTTGGGTCTTAATTTTACAGTTTTACAAGTATTATATTGTTTACTGGTTCTTTACAACAACAGTACAATAATTTGATTGCATCTTTTAGCCCATTTACCAAAATTCAGAAATGCTTGAAACATTACTGCTTAGATGCTTTTCTATTCATCTCTCATGTGTTATTCTGTGTTCCTGCTTGAATTCCTCTCTGTACACAATAAAACATTAACTTGCTTGAGATAGAGTCCATCACAGTAAACATGCCTGTTTCTGTTCTTGTTGAAGTGACTTTACTGTGCAGTGCAGACTTTTCAGCATGTACTTTCTTCCAGATGGCCTTGCACCAATGTATTTGACAAACTCATGCAGACACGATTGTCTATCACAACCAATTTTAAAGGATCAACAAGTTAATTTTCAGTCAGTATTGAGATCACTGCAAACCAGGAAATGACTCAAAGTTAAACAAAACACATGAAAGTTCTAAAACATCACCGACGCACTGGACAGTGGTCAACAATAAAGTGAATCTCATTTGGTTGGAGCTAAAATATATAGACACACTGATGGTGCTTTAAAGTGTTGTGACAGCATCCAGCCACAACAGTCTGTACAGAGAAGAAGAAGAAGATAAACACGCACTGTGTTGTACAACAGCACAGAGTCACTGCTGATGGTGAATACCATTTGCTGAAATGTCAGGAAGCATTCTCATATTCTGCAAAGCTACAGGAACGTCTGTGTGGCTAAAATCAGCGGCACTGCAAAACTGTTAATGTTTGCGTCAAGTAAAGCTGCCAAATATCTCTCCCAAAATGACAAGTGTGCAAACTTGAGGTTAGGGAATCAGCCTGAGGACAACAAGACAGCAACAAGACACTTGTCACAGATAGCACATCAGCATCACAAAACAAAGATACAACTAGCCTTTTCACTTCTCATATATGAGGATTATATTGGGGTTTCTTCTTGTGGGAAGGGGATTTGCTACATGTATATCATTGTATGCATTGTCATGGGGCATGTGTGCGTGCTAATAATTGTCTATATTGCTTCCTGCTCTACCCAACAATGCAAAGAGATTTGTCATATACATATTAATGAAAGTAAAAGGACAGGAAAACACAAAAAAGAGGGTAAAAAAAAGACGCAGAGTATTTAATTCAAGCAATAGTCAAGACTGCAAATATGTGAGGAATAAGACATGAGAGGTTGAGATTGCTGTCGTGTGCATGACAGAGAAAGAGGGGATTTAAAAGACGGGGAGAGTGTGTGTGTGTGTGTGTGTGTGTGGGGGGGGGGGGGGTAGGCAGATGTGAAAAATGAATCAGCAGCTGCACCGAACGGCTGCGTGTACATGTTTGTAAAGAGCTTTTCATAAAACCATAAGGATGGATAAGAAAGATACCTGGGTCAGTGAGAAGTGCCAGATCCCACAGAAAATTGCTTTATCTTGACTTACGGTGTGTGTACAGCATGAGAGGACAGTGATGGCCACAGCCACAGTAACCTGCTTGGGGTACTCCGGGGGACTCTATTAGCCTCCCATTCCTCCCTCCCTCAGAGCATTGTGTTCAGTACTCCAACACTGGAATATTACAGAATAGGTTTGATGTTACAAATGAATACATTTAGCAATATGCACCATGTAAACACAGTAACAGCATCACCTTAAAACTAGCTTTCCCAGAGGGGAAACTAGTTTGGTCTTCATGCGCAGTGACAAATTACAGAAGAGATGGGTCACAGCAGACAGATATGAAGACACACTGAGACAGAAACACTGAGACACAAACTAACAGATAGTTCTAGAGGACATAAGTTTAGCTGAAGAGGCCCCAGTACCACTAAATTAAAAAAAAGATATTTAATGCAGTCAATCAGTCATGAATATAAAAGCAGGCCGTAAGGTTAAAAATAACAGGGAATATATATGACATGAATAAATAAGCCTTTCTGTCATCATACAAGAGCCAGAGAGACGCAAACTCTGAGTCAGAGTCACAAAAAGAAGCAGTGCAAAAAGGAAGACAGCTCATACTGTAAGGTCAAAGTCATGTACTATATTAGGCTGGTATTGACTTTTTATCGTGAACATCAGCCACTGCTAATATGTAGAGTATAACTGATTCAACTCGCATTGTCATATTAGTTATTTTTAATACTTCTACAGTTTAAGTGCACATAAAAGAATGAAGATGAGGAAAAGATCGACAAAGTCAAATGAGATTACGTGAATCATAAAGCTGCTGTGCGGAGTATTAGCAACAATACAGGACAGGCATTACGAGTGACAGTAAAGCATGAAGCATTTCATATTTGTGATAATGAACACGTTATTTCCCCAGTGTGGCATCAATAAACAAGACCACAAACTCTGCAGATCCCTAAGTGGGTTTAAGAAAGGTGAAAGCCAGGTTTTACAGCCTGGAGGTGAAAAACAAACTAGGCAACACAACACAAGGAGCCCCCCCTTCCCAGTTACCTTGACTGCATACCCACTGTATACCCCATGACTTCTGGATTTTTCTTTACTGTAAACTCTGGGTAAAACAGATCAGGGTGACCCCGAGCGAGAAGGTTACCCTACTTAAGCAAGGGCACCCTGTCCCTTATCCAAATATATCTGAAGAGGGTGAATGCGCCTGTATTCTGTGCTTTAACCCCATGCATCCTTAAACTCTGCCCTGCAAAACACTGCCAACACAAGCACAACACCCCAAATGCTTTAGAGTGAGTTACATCTTTTAAGATGTGTGTAACCACTAGGCAGCATCTAGTTTATCATGCAGCAGACTCCATCCTGTAGCTCTGAATAACAGCCTCTATAACCCATTACTGGCAGAGTTGAAAAGCTTTGTCAACAACACGCATGCTGATCGTTGAGGCCACATTGCCACCGCTGCACAGGGAACAGCAACACATTCATCTAAAGAAAAGTGGAGAGCCAGCAGTTTTTTGTCTAAATCAGCTGACAGCACCGGCAGAGTGAAGGAAAGCTCGGCCAGGGAGACTAAAAGCTGTTTACCATGGTCAACACTGAGGGTGAAAACAGTGTAATGCAGGTCGGATATTTGCACAAGTTGCATTCTAGATGCTTTTCAACACATGGTGGAGTAATAGTGTAGATGAATCTGAAGGATAGCCCGTGCTGGAGAGGTGCAAGCCGCTTAACGAAGAGGGCAAAGTAGTCGAGGCGGGAGCCCGAGCCACGGAGCCGGAATACAGCAGCAGCAGCATCGCGCTGCAGCACTGAAGCATGTGCTCATCTGTGGTTGGTTAACATGCAGCATCATCCGCATCCTCAACTTCCAGCAAAGGCTATGAAAGCGCATCCCTGCTCTACTGCGTGTGGTGATCTGCTGCAATTAACAGCACAATAACAAAGTTAGACGTTTTTGTGTATGTGTATGTGTGTGTGTGTGTGTTCCGCAGTCTGTGCACAAACAATCCGCACAAACAAGCAGTGCCTACGCCCCCAAAACATAACTAAACCCCAAAACAGAACCAGCTCATAACTTATTCACATACAAGCACGTGGAAGTTCCTTACCGGCGTTTTTATCACCCATGTCCCCTTGCGGTGCAGGAGTTGAAGATACTGCCGACGTAGGCTGGGGGAATGCGCTTGGAGCTGGTGCGCGCTCTTTTCTTCAGTTGGGACAGCCGAGCAGAGGGGAGGCAAGTTGCTTGTTTCAAGTGATAAATGAGCGAAACGAGCTCCTTCTGGGACCCAGCCCCTGGCACGCGCGGCAGCGAAACCGGATGCAGCCCTTTAGTGAGCTCGTGCTTACCCCTTGGTGTTTGCAAGAGTTTCTGAGTAAGGTGCACTGAGGGCTCAGGTAAAGAATGAGGGAGGGCTGTGTGTGTGTGTGTGTGTGTGTGTGTGTGTGTGTGTGTGTGTGTGTGTGTGTTGCAGGGGAGAGGAGGAGTACAGTAGCCTTTTGTCAGGAGCTTTTCTCACACTGTTCTGCTGCTTACAAACCCGCGTGCTTGCACTTGTACTGCTGACAAAACTGTTCTTATTTTATGGATAAATCCATTCAAATGTGATCTTGGGACTATTTCAGTTTCTGCTGTTGCAATTTAGTGGCTGTGCTTTTTTTTCCAGATTAGCAGAGCCAATAAGCTTAATTACAAACTGTATTTTTGATCAAACACTGAGGAAGAAAATCTTTGGACATAAATAATCATGAATGAATGAATGAATGAATGAATGAATGAAGTTCTTATTATTGTGCTGAGCATACTCAGCCCATCCTTACAAGACCAGTTCATACAAGCCAGATCCATAATGCTGCTTACACATTTCAGACTTTCGGATCTTCACGTCCACCACTAAATTCACAAGTTGCTCATGAGACGTGTAGTGTACAGTATGAGACATGCACTGTATAATACAAGAGAATAGATGCTAATTAAACAATCAATCTTCCTTTCTTTTTTCTGCTTTTAACACAAAATCAGTGAACTCAAGCACATCGAAGTCAGCCACTGTAACTCTCTTCACCTGCATGCCTGAATATTTCACAGCCATTTCAAGGAAAATATTCTTTAGCACATGGGGCCCAGCAAGATGGTGCTTGCAGTATGATATATTCCTGTTTATCCTTCATTCACCACAATGCCAGTACACTTGTCTTGTAAGTGTATTTGTTATTTTTAACCATTCTCTGCTCAATCAGCAATAAATAATTTCCACTTCCAGCCCACAGTGAAGAGCTCTGCTGACCACCACGTTGCTTTACTGTTAGCAAAGGCAGACAATATTTTGCGGAGAGACATCAATATTTAATGAATGAATCACAGATCAATAGTCACGTCCTGAGCATCTGACTCTTTATTGTGCCTGTTATTTGATTATACTGCAGTAGAGTTCTGATAGACATTGTGTACAGTATATACAAAGGCTGGGCTGTGCATTCAGAATGAGCTGGCTGTTCTTGAGGAACTTGCTAGTGTTGTGTAATCAAATCAGTGTGAACTGCCAGAGCAGGTATGCACACAAAGATACAGCGTGTGCATGAGTGTGCTGCTCTCATATTTAATCAAGTGTCCCCCTTGTTTTTACCTCCAATTAAACAGAAAAAAATCTTCTGCTTAAACACTTTTTTGAAATGCTTTTTTGGAATTTGATTAGCGAGAGGTTGATGCTGCCTTGCTGCACATCGTCCTGTGGGGTATTTTGGGTAAAATAAACATCAGGGCTTTGCATTGGTGGAGTCACCTGGGGTCCATTTCACACAGCTTAACGGTGTAACTCAGCTGCAGACTGCTTCTTAAAAAAATACCACACACTGACCAATGAGTCTCAAGATCTATGCAGAAAAAAGAAAGAAAAGAAAACAAGTCACAGTGTGGTATTATCTAACTGGCCCATTGATCCGTGTCTTAGAAAGCTCCTCGTCAGCACTCTGATGGGACGCTATGATAACGGCTAGAGTTTCCTCTGATGGTATAAAAAGACTGTGCTGCTGGTATAAGATGTTTCAAGCCTTTGGGCTGAAATAGAAGCCTCAAGGCCAAAATGATGCTCAGCGTCATGCCTGTGGATCCACAGCTCTGTAACACGGGGGGCCACACATCAGGGTTGCTTTTATCATTCAGTTTATCTAAACACGCGTCCAGTAAGATTAATGGGCATCCTACACGAATGACAGGTTGTTCTGATTCAGACACCACACTTCCTGTCACATGACCGAGGCCTTGCTGCCCTGTTGCCGACACAGGCCGAATCCTGGCTGGCGTCGGTTCACAGCAAATCGATGAGAGGACCTGAAAGAGAACACCTCTGCTGGGGGAAATAAATGCACTGCATTGATCAGAAAGGAACCTATAGTCCTGGACAGATACAGCGAGGGATGAATGTGTGTGTGTGTTTGTGTGAGGGTTGTGTTGTTGCGTAGCAGAGCTGCAGCACTGTATCTCTCTTTTGCCAAAATTCAAATCACAACCAGCTTTTTAACCAAGTTAACGTCTGCCGGCACTCAAATATTTATGATTCTCACCCATTTTTCGTCTGCTCCCCTCCCTCTTTCTGTTCCTCTCTTTGGCCTCCACGCCCCTGTGCTCTCCTCCATCACTGTCAACCCTCCCTTCCCTCCTCTGCTGTCTCTCTTCATCCCTCCTCCTCCTCCTCCTCCTCCTCCTCCTCTCCCACATCTCCCTGTCCTGCCCTGCCCCAGACCCGCACCCATAGGATATCATCTAACTTGGCAGTGTGTCCTTGGGTCCATACAGTGGCAAAGGCATATTGCTCTCCTTTCTTTGTACACTGTACTTTTCTGTAAAGCTATATAATTTCCTCACAGAAATGTGCGATTGTATTATAACGTCCCCACGGGATGCATTGCCTGCTTCAATTAAGATTAATTACCTACCTGCTCCTAAACTTCTCTCATTCTTTTCTAGCTCTGTATTACTGCTACACACTGCTCTGTGCAATATTGTGTATAGCTAAAGCAGCTCAGCAAGTCAAGTGCAGATATTGCATTAGAGGAGAGCCCTAGTTACTCTGCAGACACTGCAGTGCAGCCTTCTCACTGTAAATTCTACCTTCTTCACCTATTTCTGGAGTCACTGGCAAGCTTGTGAGAAGTTTGTGGAACTTGTCCAAATGCCAATAGCAACACCTTGTGCCATCAGTACTCTTCAGATACTGTCCATGGCTCCCACTATTTTCTCTCCGGTTTTAATGAAAACAAACTTTATCAAATGCTTAGATAATAAGAAGAAAATGAGTCAGTAATCATGATTTTACTAATATTTTGACATTCTTAAGAGTGTATTTTATATCAGCTTGTGTTTTTTTTTCACAGTGCTCTCACTCTCTCTGTCTTCATACTATTTTGAAAGGTTTTTCTTCTTTAACTGGAAGGAGTCATTGGATCATTTACTTAAGTGAGAGTAGCAGTACACAAATGAAACAAAAAAATGCTCACATGCAAAATTTCACTCAAGTAAACATCTACAAGTAAGAAAGTGCAAGTGTGCCAGTAAGCCATGACGGAGTGACAGCGAGCCAGCATGCTCAATGCCAGAACCCTGATGCTGAAGCAGCAAAATGGAATTGAGCCATCACTCATTTTATAATTTACAACTGTGATGCATGAAATGGGTCCATGTGTCATATTTTACAAACTGAACATTAGTTCTAGATACAAAACCTTTTTTGCATTGACACAGGCTATCAAATAAGTGTAATGGAGTAAAAAAAAAAAAACAACAACAAAGTTTTCCTCTGAAATGCAGTTGAGAGGAAGCATAAAATATCACAAAATTGAAAGATTCAAGTTAAGGAGAAGTACCTCAAAACTGTACTTCAGTAAATATATATAGTTACTTTACACTACTGTGACTTTACTGGCAACTGTCAAGTCTGTAGGCCTACTTTAAAGGGCCACTAGGGGGGAGTAAAGTGCTACCTAAGGAAAAACTCAAGGATGTTGTGCCTGCGCAGTACAGATGCGTATATCATCTGCTGCATTCAAGCTCCCTCTCAACTAATATTTCAGAATGAACAAATAACTTTGTACCTCAGCTGCGAGGAATGGGACTTTTTGGTTTCCAGGAGCTCAAAGTCTACAAACGATGAACGGAAAACGGACAGTAACATGCAGTATTTATATACATATTACATTTTGGCTGTTAACTGTGTATACATACAGTACAAGGGTCCATGGGGGGTAGTATTACAATGTATGGGTAATGTTTGCCAGTGAGTTATTTAGGTATTGCTGGTTGTTTATGTACAGTATTCATAGACTATACATTTAGCCTGCATGTGGATCTGTGTGTTCAGTGTGTACAACCTGCTTAGACTTGGCAGTAAGTCTATGTTGTGTACATGCAGTTGGATGCCATTTACTGTTCTTGAGATTTAAAGGGAATTAATATCAGAAAAGTAGTAGAAAAAAAGTTATATATATATATATATATATTCAACAATGGCCAACAACATCTATTTACAAGTCAAGTGTTTCTTCAATCTTATACTATGATGTTATGTTAGTTTAGCATTTTTAGCATCTCAAAGATCAAACAAATACATATATCACAATGTATTTTCATTTGAAGCTAATATAAACAAGTGTTTGCCTCCGTCCACCCCTTCAAAAAAAAAAAAAAAAAAAAAAAGCACTCTTTGTTCCACCGAGTGCTCAAAAGTCGGAGCTGAAGCTGAGTCAGTGAACGCAGCACTCGCTCCAGTCTGGCGGTGGGACGGACTTCAGGCAGGAGGTCATCACAAACATGGCGTGGAGAGGATGTGTAATGAAATGGGCCAAAACAGAGTTCATTAGATCCTCCAACACTACCTCACGAAGCTCCAGGTGAGCACACGTAGAGCTGCTGAGGTCGCAGGATCTGACGAATCAAGAGCACCGCTGACAGGACGCGTGCGTGCGTGTGTGTATGTGTGTGATTACCTAACCGTTCCTGCTGGCATTGTAAAGACATTCACGGGACTGAGGACAGCTCTGTGTCTCATTTGTTTACAGTGAAAATCTGCAAGACCAGCACCGATAGTGTTATGTGTCTGTCCCGGGTTTTAATGATCGCAGCTGTTCTAGCAGAATATTCAACGTCCTGCTTTCCACACTGCCTCTTATTTACCTTATTAGATCTGTAGCCTAATCAATAAATAGCTCTACTTTTAACCAGCAGGGCAGCAGTCAATGTAAAGTGAAGTCAGGAGGTCCAAGTTCCTTCGTGCTGCTGTCTTACAGTGACACATTTAACAAAGATGGTGCTTGACTTGAATAACAGGAAAAACATAGAGGTGTTTTGTAAGTTACTGCTAAAACGCCAAATGTTCATTGATTCCAGCTTCTTAAATGTTTGATGCTTTTCTTTGTCTCATGTGATAGTGAACTACATATTTTTAGGTTTTAGACTGCCAGATAGACAAAACGAGCATCTCTGTAGGATTTAGGATATTGTGACTTTCATTTTTCACTAATTTTGACATTTCATAGACCAAACAATTAATGAGTAATGAAGATAATCATCAGTTGCAGCCCTGCAAACAATATTATACAACAGCGAACTAATTATGATTATGATTTTAACACTTACTCGTGTGTCTACATGTTGTTTTCGGCAGACTGAACCCCTGCAACCAACAGAAGTGCGGTTTCCGGCGGGAAGCCAAAAGGCCGGAGACAAAGAAAGGAAATGTCACCCAAGAAATGAAAGCTTCACCGTCTGAGGCTGGCGCACCGGGACCCCCGCCTCCCCCCAAAGCCCCCAGGCTGACACTTTTCAAACCCCTGATGTTCACAGTCGGGGTAGGTCCTCGCATGTTTCTGCTAGAATGAGAGCGAATGTGCGCATGCAGCGCTGAGGTTTGGGCCGGGGTGATGCTTTTGGATGTTGTCTGACTCCATGTCAGTTTACAGGCTGCTCCTTTGGCGCGGCGGCCATTCTCCAATACGAGACCCTGAAGCTGAGAGTTCAGTCTTCAAAAGATGAAGAGGAGGGAGAACGATTCTTACAGGTGTGGTTTTAATGCTACAAACGGCTGGCTGTCTCTTCCACCAATAACTAACAGGCTGCGTGCAATGATTCAGTGAGCCGTTCATATGTTACCAGGGGTCCCAGGACATGGCGTACTGGCACGACTGGTGGAGCCAGCTGTCCAGCTTGCAGCGACAGCTCATCCTCGTGATGTCCATGGTGGATGACTTCTGGAGCAGCCTCACAGAGGGACAGAGGACTGTCACTGGTAACTTATGTTGCAGACGCAGACTCACTTTGCCCCAGTGTTTCTTCAGATTTAATGGCCAGCATCAACGTCTCTACACGTGCTTTCCTTGCTGCTGTTTTCCAGGGATCATTGCCATAAATGTCGTGGTCCTGTGTTGTTGGCGGATCCCTTCGATGCAAAGAAGCATGATTAAGTACTTCACGTCGAACCCAGCCTCCAGTGAGTGTGCCTAGAGTGCTTACACGCTCGTTTTCTCTGTGTTTCAAGCACATAATGTCACTTTTCTGTCCCCCATCAGAAACACGGTGCCTTCCCATGGTCCTGTCCTCCTTCAGCCACTACTCCATTATCCACATGGTGGTCAACATGTATGTCCTGTGGACATTCTCCTCGGGAATTGTCTCTCTCTTAGGGAAGGAGCAGTTTCTCGCAGTCTACATGTCTGCTGGTGAGTCAAATACAGAACAGGACTGGAGTCTACTGACATTTGATTGAATCCAGTATTGAAACAGCATTGCATCTTCAAACCCAAACCTTTAATCTCTTACAGAATCACATACAGATTACCTGTTTGCTATTTACCAAATGACTTATTAGAGCTCAGCTTTTTTTATTTTATTTTTTTTTTTCTTTTGGTTGCTGGAAAAATCTCAAACATTATGTGTATTTTCAGGTGTGATTTCCACTATGGTTAGCTACATGTGTAAAACAGCCACTGGACGCTTCCATCCATCATTAGGAGCGGTAAGATATCTGCTACAATCTTCATACATCTTCACACAAAGAAGTACAATAATCCTAATCCTTGGCTCTGTCTTTTGCTGGTTTTATAGTCGGGTGCCGTCATGGCAGTGCTGGCCGCAGTCTGTGCAAAGGTGCCAGAAGCCAAACTGGGCATAATCTTCCTCCCCATGCTCACTTTCACAGCAGGAACTGTGAGTTACGCACAGTATGTGTGTGTATATGAGGCTTGTATTTGTGTGTGTGTTTGTGTTTGCATGGTGTTTTCTTGCTATGTACATAACACACCTAATATGAATGAAAATGGTTTGTTAATGCACACATTTAATAGGGTGTTGTTGACATTCCCATGTTGTGTTTCTGCTGCAGGCGAGAGTAAAAATCAGTGCTTGAACAAAATGGACAAAGTCCAGTGTGTGTGAGTGAATGTGTAAGTACGCATGCATGAATGAATGAATGAATGAATGGTAGACAGTTGTTGTTAAATAAGTGCAATTTGCATGTGTGTAACTTCAGGTTCCTGTCATTGGTCTGTCTTTAGGCTCTGAAAGTGCTCGTCGCCATAGATACAGCAGGGCTTATCCTGGGATGGCGGCTGTTTGACCACGCAACTCACCTTGGCGGAGCCCTCTTTGGAGTGTGAGTGGCCAAAAAACGTTAATCCTTGAAATACTTCAGATGTAGTTCAAGAGAGGCAAAACATTTATGCATCTTACGGTGGTATAAATCTTTTAAAAGGATGTTCATTGGCTTTAAATGTGTTCTTGTGGCACCCGTCCTGCACTCAGTACATGTAACTGCGTCCACACATCTTGTCCTACAGGTGGTATGTGGCATATGGCCACAAGCTCATTTGGAGGAAGAGGGAGCCTCTTGTGAAGCTGTGGCATGACATGCGTTCTCCAGGGGCCAGTGGATCCAGGCCAGGAGGTGGACCTGGACCACAGTGAGACTCTGCGAGGTCTCTCAGCTCATTTTTGAAAGAAGTGGAGTCCGGAGTTACCTCAGAATATGCAAGGACACTTTTATCCACCAAGAGGGAGTTGGATGTTATTGTTTATCAATGAGTATAGTTTTTCATTCAAGGTTAGTAATGAGCAGAAGCAGATTTAATATGCGGAGACTTTGACCTCACGCCTGGTGTTTCAGTCCGGATGTTTACTTTGTACACTGATAGCATCTGCCGCCCTACAAGTAACACCTTCGAGCAAAAGAAAATATCACTCTCCTACCTCTTAATAACCCGAAGACATTGTGTCAGCTTCTTCCTGTTCATATTACTGAAAGCAATTATATGAGTGCTGATACGGTTTAAGGAGTTAATAATTTGCTGAATTCAATGTAATATTCAGTCCTGTGGGCTGGTCTTATGTTGCTATTAAAATGGGAGTTTCATTCATTGACACAATTTCAAAATTCTTCAATGAAAGGGTGGATTAGTCCTCACTGAAAATAGAATTTACCACGTCATTTTTGACAAATGAGACTCATTTAATAATGTTGCAGAGGGACCTTGACCCACACTGGCTTGACAGAGACGGGATAGACTCGCCGTGAAGGGATGTTGACTTCTGTGTTGGGAAACTTCAAGCTTGATTCTTCAATCATTCAGCACTCAACTGTTATTAACTGATATCATATGATTCTAAATTCATCCACAGATTCTGCTCGGAGGAAAAACTGCTTTATTTACCTGAATCACATGATACAGTCCTACAGACTTAACAAAAAAGATTGTCCATGCATGCATAGTACGTTACATACCGCTAGGTTAAAATCTACATAACACTTCTGATTCTATCTTATTCTCTGATTCACACTTTGGTGAGGATTCCTTTTTGGCCAAAGAATACCTATATCTCCTAACATGTATTTATTTTGGAAAAAGGACACATTCTATGAACAAACGTAGTAGAAAACAAAGTCTGAATTAGACACCATCGGTGCTGTGAATCATGGTTACAAACAAGATAAAATGTCAAGTCAGATCTCAGACTGTCACCCTGCACTACAAGCCACTGAGTTACACATGTTGAAGGAAAGGCAGCTTTGGCAACAATACACAGATTACCTCATCGATTATGGACGGTTCATCAGATTGGGCCCTGTGAAGAAAATCCTTGAACAATCCTTGCTGTTGTCCAAAGGATAAAAGTCCATGAGAGTGCTGCTAAGGCTGTGGTGAAACTGTTCAGTATCATGAAATAGAAAGAGAAAACCACTGAGAAGGTAAACGCTAAGCAAACCAGCTAAATCCTCTCACAGAAACCGTTCACTTATTGTATGTTTCACCCTGCTGAGATGCTCCAGTATCATTTCTGTTTTCTTTGCAATCACCTTTCCACTGTGTCTAAAAATTAAATGCTGGTGTTACACGTATTAACATGCAAAAGATTTGCTTGCATTCGTGTTTCTGAACACACAGAGCAGGTAAATGATTGTTTCCAGCCACGGATAACATGAACATGAGACTACAGGCTGTACACCAGGTGATCAGCCAAATCCTTGACAGCTGATGTGTTATTAATCAAACACACTTACCAGACTGCAACTTGAGGTGGTCCTCTTTCAGTCCAAAACAGTCAGCGATGTGTTATTGCTCAGCCTCTAGTCTTGTGGTTGGCATAGCTGGGGAAGCCAAACTGGGAGACCATCAGGTTGGAGAAGCAGAGTGGCATGACGCCATAGATCTGCGTCAGCCTGTTCAGACAGTAGGACCTCTGAAGGAGGTGTTCAGGACGATGCCACATACCCTGGTACCCACTGCTGGCATCCTTTTCCAGGTTGCGGAGGTCCACGGGTTTGACGAAGATGCCAGAGGGTTTGTTAATGCTGCCCATAGACTTTGAGTGTTTCCTCAAATACAGGGCTACAGCAAAGTTTGTGGCAATGTCATCACAGTTCTGTGTTTCATCCACCAGTGCGTGCACTGCTTGAGGTTGGTCCTGGAAGAGCTGCAGGTAGCGGCGGTGGAAGAAGGCAGCGCCAATTAACACCATAGAGTATCTGCAGTGAGTGGATCAGGATAGAAGATTTAAAAAAAAAAAAAAAAACAGCCCCATTAAAGCAATGCCAAACCAAAGTGGTCATGTGGAACTTTGCAAAATTATGAAAAAAATACAAGCATATCTTACTTGTCACCTCCAGCTGTTTCTGGGTCCTGTAGTTCGAAGCTGCCATAACTGTACACCCCCCCTGGTGTTGAGACATGTTTCCGGGGAACGAACCCAACAATCTGGTCTGGAAATTGCTGTGGAACCAAAGAAAAAACAACAGTCAATCACACAGTGTACGGAGCAGTTAAAAGTACCACATAATAATGCATTTTTAATTTAAAAAATTACCAAGTTAAGTGTCACAGAGATGCAGAACGCTTATCGCTCTCATCTAAAATATCGTTGCACTTTTTACCTTCCAGACGGAGAACGCAAAGCTGATGTCAGGGACACTGACCAGGATGTCGTCATCCAGCATCAGCACAGCTAAGAAAAAACACAAGAAAAAAGTCAGACAAACAACACTGAGGAAAACAGACATACACAATATGAAAGCTTCCAGATAAACTCACCGTCAGTATCAATCTCAGGGAACGGTTGTAGTCTGTTGCGCATTCGATTGCTTGTCTGCTCCTTGAAGACCACAGGGACTGGATGAGGCCCCAAAGAGCTCCATAACTTCAGGGGTGTCTGCTCCCCAACGTTGTTCCAGACAATGACTATCCGCTGAAGATGAGGCACTGCCTGGTAATGGTTTAGGAGTTTGAGCAACACGTCTGTGCGGTTGTATGTTTGGATGATGATGGTAAACCTCGGCCCTTCCTCTGCGCTGTCGCCACGGTGGGCCTGGGCTGGATTCTCCTTTTGAGATGTTGCACGGCGAATCACTCCCAGGACACCGAGGCCTCCTTGATCCTCAGCAGGGGGCAGCAGAGCTGTCAAAGCTGCACCAACCAGGAGGAGAAGCAGGATTGGCCAGACCAAATAGGTTCGTCGCAGCCCATTGCAGCACCTGGGGACCCTGCATCAAAGGAGATGAACAGATATGCTGGACAGTTGTCCCTCCCAGTTATCCTTTAAAAACAGACTCCACATAAACTAGATTAAACACATGCATGCATGACTTTACACTCATACAAGAGGAAAGTAAGTTTGATTTTTGAGAGTCACTGGATTCATCTGAGGGCTTTCTGAACACACTGCGCCTATCAGACAAACTCAATGACACGAACCCAGTGCACATTAACGGTGATGCATGTAAGGCGAAAACTGTTGCTGACTATATGAGGTTTACTTTATTAACAAAGTGAGTCCCAGACTAGTTTTAACCTGTAAAATTTGAACCTTCTCTAACCATTTAACCCCCAGACGACAAAGTTAATTATTCACCCTGTCTCTAAGCAAAGCAAATTAAATGTTAACTAGCTAGCTTACACAAAAACTTGCTGTAAGAGACCATTAATTTATGCTTAACTCCGGTAGTAATTCTTAAATATAACGCAATACTTAGAGTTGACCGAATTACCATACAGTAGAGCTATTTCTCTGGAACAACAGAAATTACATCTTATTTTTTGTGCAACTCAAAACTCACCTCATTTTGTTGGTATTCCATACAAACAGCCCGTTTGCTCTATTGCATGGTCGCCATGTTGGCTGACTCTAACCAAAGAGCCTCCAAGCAAAGAGATGTGACATGCTAACATTTGCCGCAGCGTAGAATGAGTGGGGGTCAAAAATGAACCGCTATGTTGTTGGGAAAACCTTCAAATTCACAACTGCTTCCAAAACGGAATACATTTGAGTCTTGGTGTTTGTATTACTTCCGTTACAATGTCGTACATCAGCATACGTGAGCGTATTTCGGACCTTTTGGAAACAGACGCCATCTTTGTTTCGCTGGACAAACGTACCGCCCATAGGCTTGAGGGTCATGTCGTTTGATTTTCCGCTAGAGGTACATCTCCACCTGGCTCAGAGATGCTAATGTGGTTGCACTGAAAAGGAGCGAAAAAGCGGTTTCACTGTAACTGCACAACTCTCCCAATGTTCAGGTACGTTTCGTCAGCGGTGCACAGACTGAAGAGACTCATCGGGTAGCTACACATTATTAACATTAATTGCCTTGGAAAGTTGTAGATAGTCGTAAAGTAGGCCAGATGTGTCACAACAAGCCCGGGCACCGACATCAGCAGAGCAAGAAGACAATAAAAACGAAGAATTACACTATTGTGTATTTCAGGTTGTCCACCACTGCCAAGAGGACCATGTCTTTTGCAACAGTGCTGGGTTGTCCTACTGTCCCACTTTCCAACGGTCTGCAGATTCCAATATTTGGATTAGGTGCGTTTTACGTTGGTAAATCCAATGTGTTTTGACAGCATTGCAAATACAAATCTCAGCACACTGTATCGTGATTTACAGTTGTTCTAAATCTGCCATGGTATGCATGCTATTTAGTTTTTTAAATAGATCATTCTGGGGAGAAAATCCTATTGGAAAAGTTAATTCCATGTTTAAATCAGTGTCCACTGGTAGCAAACATTCACACATATGAAGTCAATTCTGTCTTTTTCTGTAATTTTGGTTGTCTTTTCAAAAGAAGTATAATAAGCTTTGGCATTAAAAGCACCTTCCTCACTTTTCCTCCTGAATTGTTCAATGTTACACACATGTATTTCTTCCAAGTTTTCTGAATCTGTCACATGCTCATACAGGGCTTTGGCAATACTATGTATGAACATGCCTACAAAAAATAAATACATTTAAAAAAAAAAAAAAAGGGACAAAAACAAAAAAAAAAAACCCTGAATTTTGATGGCCTCTGTTTTGTCTGATACTCTCTCTCAATACCAGGCACGTCACACAATGGTGGATACTCTCATGATGCCGTTGTGTATGCGCTCACTCAGTGTGGCGTGCGTCACATTGACACAGCGAAACGCTACGGCTGCGAGGAGGAACTGGGTAAAGCTATCAGAGAAAGTGGGATAGACCGAAGTGAGCTGTGGCTCACCAATAAACTGTGGCCAGGGGACTACGGATACAAAGCTGCGAAGAAGGCCTGCCTTGACTCCTGCTCACAGATGGGGGTGGATTATTTGGGTATGAGTTGTGATTGATGATGTCACATAATGTTTTTTCTTTGCTTCTTTATGATCATGGCAGTCTTCATTGCCTGACATTGTGCTGTAGGTTGCTGTCTTCCTGTCTCTCGTAGTCTTTAAATGAAGCATCCTCTGCCCCTTCTCTTCAGATCTGTTCCTCATGCACTGGCCAGGCTCATTGCAACCCGGATGCTCCAACAGTGAGATGAGAGCTGACACCTGGAGAGCTTTGGAGGAACTTTATAAAGACGGTACATAACATGGAAGGTTGTATCAGAAAACCGTTGGAAAGCATGCAAATAGTGACTTCAAGTAGTATCACTGTGATACAGTAATGATAGAGGGGGATAGTTAACAGAGCATAAGCATCCCTGCGTGTCACCGTAGGGGTGTGCCGTGCCATTGGAGTGAGCAACTTTCTGGTCCGCCACCTGGAGCAGTTGAAGGATGACTGTAGCGTCGTGCCACATGTGAACCAGGTCACTTTGGCATTGTCTGCCATTTGAATATGCTCTGCCCCATAAACTGCTTATAATACAGTGAAAGAAGGGTGGTCAAGCAATAAAGGTTTTTTTTAATTAATTAATTTTTTACATTTTGTCATTCCAGATTTAAGTTTGTTGTCATGCATCCTATGTGAGATTATTCCCCTTCCACCCACAGCAGCTACCTTCATACAGTATCTGAAGCTTTTAGCTACAATTTACACATAAAAAACTATTTATTCAGTAATAGAATTAGAAATGCGCCCCTCCAGGACAGGTGAACGTTAGACTTCATACACACAGTGACTTGCCTATGATGCGTCTTAAAATTGTTACAACCCCTCAGGTGGAGTACCATCCTTTCCAGCAGCCCAGTCAGCTGAGAGAATACTGTCGTCAGGAGGGAATTGTGTTTGAAGGCTACAGTCCTCTGGCCAAGGGCCAACTCCTCAGCGAACCAACGGTTCTCCAGATAGCAGAAAAGCACAGACGTACATGTTCTCAGATCTGCATCCGCTGGAGTATTCAGGTTGTCCCATTGTTCAAATATTGCTTTAAATTAAACATATCTGTCTCTATGTATATATACCCACAATTATATGGTTCACTTGCTTATCCTTAGAATGGAGTTGTCACGATACCAAAATCCACCAAAAAGGAGAGGATACAAGAAAACTGTCAGGTGAGTTGGAAATGCATTGCACAGCCTTTTGCATGATCGCACATTAGCCTTTGTAAAAACTGTTAAAAATCAAGAAAGGTTAAGAAAGATCAATGATGTTGTGATGGACAATCAAGCATGCATGATGACGACAACTCTCACTATTATTTTATATTAGAATTTCCTCATGTCACCCTCTTCCTCCTCCTCCTCCGCCACATCCTGTAGGTGTTTGGGTTCCAGCTGGACGAGTCGGACATGGCTGCTTTGGCGAGATTGCACGATGACAGACGTGTGTCTTGGGACCCAACTGATGTGGAGTAACGATATGAAATGATGATGCGTGAGAAAACTCAGAGGGTGTTTGACCTGGAACCAGTTTTTTCAATGACAGTTAAATGAATAATAAATGTTGAAATTGGTAATGAGATTTTAATTACTTACTGTTGGATCATTAGAGTTTGCCTGGAAGAAGCCTGGGCTCTAATGTGAAGCTCATTCATCTCAGCTCCCTCTTCTGTGAACAAACGTGCTTTATAGAAATATCAACTTGTTTTTGATAATGCAAAAACAAATGGATGTTACAATCATAGTTAACATAGCAAATATGGTTTTAGCAAAACAAAGTCTAAATACTGAATATTTGCCTTTGTTGAAATAATTATACAGTCGTCACACTGAGGACATGAGTTTTTGTTGACAATGGCTGGCAATCTTTTTGAAAATTTTAATGGGGACGGGACTAAAAACTTACCCATTCTTTGACTTTAAAGGGTTTATGTGCATGCATATATCTGTAGGTGCTGGAAAGATACCCAAGCATGCATGTATGTAATGCTTACTATTATTAGTTATTCTCTTTTGAAAGAAAAGAGAAGAACCCAGCATCCCTGACCCGGGCCCCACCCAGTTTCTGTGGAACACGTTTGGCCAAAGGAAGAAATTCCATTTGCATTCCCACATTTTATTCACTGACACAGGAAAAAAACACTAATAGCCAATGAAAGATTCTTGCTCTAAATACATTTTGGCATTGATTTTGAGTCATTGGGTAACATTCCCTGAAGCTGGTGTAATAAAAATCTTTAGTTTTAATGAAAATATCGTAAAACACATGATTAATGCCCAATTTGACCTACCTGAGATAATGTTTGGATGAGGATTTTGAGCCACTGCAAGCTACGAAAAATGTTTTTCGATCAAATATTTATATAGAAGAAGTTTCACTTTGACAATAAAAACAACTCTGCACTTTGAAGCCGTCTTGTTTTTTGACTTTGCATGTCCACATGATCTGCAAAGTTCACAGTAGAAAATTGTTCATTAAGATACAACTTGCAACAAGGAGCAAATCCAGACTACCAGAAAACTTCTGCACTGGAATAACCCCAGTGTACTCCCCTCTGCCCCAGTGTGGAAGAACAACTCAAAGGCAGTTGGAGTCAAATTGAATAGTGGGAGCTCAAGGTGGGCAGGGCCAAATATATTAGAAGGGCCCTGAGGAAGAAGCTCCTAGCCGAGTCACTATTTGTGCAGGTTTCTGCTCTCAGTTTGGTAACACTGATACAGTCTCCCAAGAGAACATGACTTCTGAGCAAAGCTGGACTGGACCCACAGTGAAACTTTCAAATGGGGTGCAAATGCCAATGCTTGGGATTGGTAAGTACCATTTCAATATTTTTTAATATATTTTCAAGTGTCTTTGAAACATCATGAGTCAGGATAAGCCTGTAAATGGAACTGTGAGCAGCCAGCTGTGAGTTCTGTTGAAATAATTGCAGATGATGTAACACGTCACCCTCACATGACTGCGTGATGTGAAGCATAACATAGCACATATTTTGTTTGTTTCTTCTCTCTAAGGCACATCCCAAGTTGGAGGATTCAGTCAAGACACTGTTCTGCATGCAGTCCGAGACTGTGGCATACGCCTCATCGACACGTCAAAGTACAATGGCTTTGAGGTAGAGCTGGCTGAAGTTATCAGAACCAGTGGGGTACCCCGCAGTGACCTGTGGATCACCAATAAACTCTGGCCGGAGGACTATGGATATGAAACTGCAAAGAAGGCCTTTCAGAAATCTTGCTCCCAGATGGGGGTGGACTATCTTGGTAAGGAGTGAAGGGATGCATCCCCTTTTTATATTCACAAGATTGACTACCATGTTCTTATTACCATTATATACCTTTTTTTCCTATTCACTGTGGGCTCCCGTCCCTACTTCTCTTATCAGACATCTACATGTTGCACTGGCCTGGCTCTATGCTGCCGGGTCGCTGCAACAGAGAACAGAGAGCTGAGGCCTGGAAAGCTTTGGAAGAACTTTATGAAAAGGGTAAAAACACAATAAAATACAACTGAATGAAAGAAATTAGTAGTTGATCTATTTGACCAGGGTTGTTGCAAATGTCTGTTTTGACTTGTGGTCATCTCAACCTGTGAAATTTCAATTATTACACATGCTGCATATTTTATTTTATTTTTTTTAAACATCTCTCTGTTCCTGCAGGTTTGTGCCGCTCTATCGGGGTTAGCAACTTCATGATTCACCACCTGGAAGAGTTGAAGGAGGACTGCACTGTGGTGCCACATGTTAATCAAGTAAGTGTTTCACAAAGCAACAGCAGAGCAAAAATGTCCAGAGAGAGACAGGACCTTTGTCTGGAAAGGACGCGCGGTCAAAAACTGAACAAGCCAGCTGTTGGAAGCATTGTCATGTAAACTCGTAAAATCGTCCACCATCAGGTGGAGTACCACCCGTTCCAGCAGCCCAGTAGGCTGATGAAGTACTGCCGTCAGGAGAATATCGCGTTCCAGGGGTACTGCCCTCTGGCCAAGGGTCAAGCCCTGAGCAACCCCACCATCATCCAGCTGGCACAGAAGTACGGACGTACACCTGCTCAGATCTGCATCCGCTGGAGTATTCAGGTAATAAAAACGAAAAACAGTTTATTCTTGTGTCAGACTAATATTTGCCATATTTAGTCAGGTCAAGATAATGAATCATTTACTCGGACTTAAATCGAATGTATTTAAGGACATACAGCCTTAGTCAAAAAATATCAGTATCACCATTTAGGAAACCTTGTTGGTCAAACTTCTGCCCCCACAGTGTTTTTAATTCTTGTATTCCTCTTAGAATGGAGCCATTACAATACCAAAGTCAACTAAAAAGGAGCGTGTCGAAGAAAATTGTCAGGTGAGTTGAAAAAACAAACATTATGCCAGTTCTAAACTTAGAATATACTGATAGGTACTGATGTACTGAAGTTTTCTTCTTCCTTTTCACTCTTTAAGGTGTTTGGATTCCAGCTGGAGGAGGAAGACATGAAGGCTATAAACAAGTTGCATGATGGGCGACATGTGTCGTGGGATCCAACAAATGTGGAGTAACACAAGGCAGAAATAATTCAGTAATGGCCACAAATCAATAAGCCTGAGGGGCACCGTGTTGTCCTGGAAGATCTAAACCAAGGACATAAGTCGTGCCTTTCTTTCATTTATAAAGAGAATAAAACAATTCTGTCTCAAACAGTGTGTGTGTGTGTGTGTGTGTGTTTCTAGGCAGGGCTGGTCCTGGCTCATTCATAACAATTAGATGAAGGTTGTTGCAGCTAGCAGCCAGTTCTTCAAGCCAGAGCTGAAGTACAGGTTACGACCACCAGCCCCACCCTTGTCAATCACTGCAGACTGAGCCCTACTGAAGACAAAAAAAGCTTCAGGGTTGTTTCTCCAAATAAGAACGTAGCCTCAGAAACTTAAGAATGCACATAAACGACCAGTGACTCACCATCAAGGTGAGGGGAGGCCAGGCAAGCAGGTTTAAGACACGTTCAAAGTGCTCCTAAGAGGCAAAGAAAAGCAATTAAGATGGAATAAAATGAAATGAAATACAGTGACAGTACCAAGTTCTAAGTTGCCCTGAATGCAATGAAGGACATAAAAATGCAGTAGAGAAAACACTCAATGGAAAGCAGAGAACAGCGGAGGTGTTAACGTAGATTTGAAAGCAGTCAGGGTTGGGTCGCATTTGACATCATCATTCACCCGGTTTGGTTTTGCCTGGAGGAACTACCAACTGACTGATTCCTACAGGACTCTGCTGGGTTTATGTTCGTCAAGGAGATCAGGCATTCACCTTACTCTGAGACTACTGAGTGATTTATGAACTAGCAGCAGCACTTGAAGCGTAAAGATTGAAGAACAGGAGTCATGTGCTCAGCTCTGTCGGTTCTTGTTAGAACTCTGGCAGCAGCGTTCTCACTCGCAATTTGACTGAGATGATAAAATGCTGATTTAGATATTGGTAATATTGATATTGGCAAGTTTCAACATTTACACATAGAACAGAACCTGATCAGCAGGATCAGGCCACCCAGAGACATCATGCATATTTTTACTGTGTCCTGAGGGCTAATGGTGCGTTAAGAGTATTTGAAGCTGTTGCTTTGTGTTGACGGGCAACTTTTGATTCCTGGCTTTTCAAACCAGGCAGTGCGGTTAGTGAATATACTGGTCACGTTACATCTACACTTTTAAAGTTGAGATGGGTTCAAAAAAGAAAGAAAAGATGCTCTATGTGAACATCGCCAACTCAGATTCCCAAAAAGTTGGGACGCTGTGTAAAACATCAACAGGACGTGATGGTTTGTAATTTCTTTTTGACAAACACTCAGCTGAAAACAGTGCAAAGTAAACACAGTTCATGTTAAATGATTGCATTTTTTTGTGATACAGTGTGATCCATAGCTCCAGAGCTGTTGAGTAAGTTGCGACTATTTGGTCAGCTCAAGAATGAACTGTCGACCTCAAATTTCTGGTGTCAGTGGTTTACAGAGGTGATCATTTCATGCTGTGGTCGTTAAGATGTTTTAGTCGGTCACTGCTCGGTATGACTTGAGATTGTTCCCACTGACTGAAAAAAAAAGGTTTATTGTTTTAGCTTTCCCACAAACTCTATATAACGTGGTAAAAATGTACACAAGAGTTACTCAAAGTTGCTCTTCAACTTGTTAAAAATAAAAACAACACAAATGTTCTGAGTTAGCAATATCATTTAATCTTTCCCCCTCAGCTTAGAATCACTGTTGTACATAAGTTACACTTTGTTTTCTCAATTTCACAGGTTCATTTTTTTTCTCTCTTCAAACTTCCAGTTTGACCTCCCTCTCGTATCAAACGAAAAAAAAAAGCAGATTGTATTATACAAAAATGCAAACCAATTTTCACACAGTGAATTCTCTTACAAAGTCATAAAATGGCGTAATAATGGCTACATCCACATTGGAGGAAGATAATTCTAGACATTCCTTAATGGAGTATAATATACATATAAAAACTTCTTTTTTCTTGCTGAAATCAAACCTGTACCTTAATTTAAGAGATATTTTACAAGGGAGTAATCATATAAAATAGCCATTTGCGAATTTCCCCAGAAAGTCAGGGAATAAAATGTGAGCCTCAAACAGCAGTAACAGAGTTCAGTGGTCAAGGGTGGGAGTGGAGGGGTTCACTGGATATGTAAGTGAGGGGTAGAGGCAGCAGTTCCACTCAGAAACAAAAAACACACAGGAGATTGAAATGAACATCTTTTCTATTTACTAAATAGTAAACCACCCCATAATGTCATTGTATGTCAGTTCTGCTAAGCTAAAGGCATTGTAGGCTCATTCAGACCTGCAGGGACTCGTCAGGTCCAATCAGCGCTGTGACAGTTTTGGTTGGCTTGCACTTCCAGAAAGTGAGAAACATCACATTGAATTAACACTAAACTGTCGCTAATTCGTGGAATTATAACTGCAGAATCATCCTGGGAGACCAATTTGGTGTAAGTAGTTGTCAAAGAAGAACAAAGCTGCTGCTTGAATGTCACTCAGATCCTCTTGTAGCTGTTGACTGCACATCAGGTCAGATGACTCATTAAAGACTGTAAGACTTGCAGGTCAGTAAATTCACTCAACTATTGCGGAAACAAAAAACACAAGAGAAAGAAAAAAAAAAAACAGCTAGGGCCACAACATTTGCTTAAGAATAAAAAATACACATTTTGCTTCAAATCCTCAGAGATTTGCATTATTGCAGTTTTGTGTGAGTTTCAAAGGGGGTGGGGGGTGGGGGGTAGGTAGGGGATGTATGAGAGCCCATCTGTATGACTCTATGTCATGCCAATTAAGTGTTAATTACTATTTTGGAGATCAGCTCATGCTCCTATAAGCAGGCAAGGTAAAGGAGCATCGCAAGAGGACTTAAGGCCAACCTTTTATCAGAGACTTCCTGAATATCCTCTTGGTGGCAGGGGTGGGAAAATAACCCCAAAACTTTTCTAATACCTCAACACTATCACCCAGTACAGCACACTTTGAGGGGGGGAAAAAAAGGGGTCGAAAAAAAACAAAAAAAAACTTAGGGTACATTTTCTACAATACAGTCTAGCACACACAAAACGTCTCCATAAATTTTCCAAAGTTACAGAATTTTTGTCTTCTTCGGAAGCATAGTCTATAAAGAACATCTTTGTTTGAACACAAAAGATTAAGTGAACACACATCAATGCGCACAGAGGTCCTTCGTCTGGGAAAGGATAAAGTCTGTGTTGGCAACCAGTGGACAGAGAACAAATCAAAACAAAAAAAACAAAAAAACAAAAAATTGCTGATTCTAAGTAGAGATCATTTAATATAAATGCTGAGCAAGTAAAATAAGAGGTGGCACATTAATAGTGCTTTAGTATATTAATGTATGTATACATACTCATATGTATAAGTGAGCTGTGTACCTAAACAATAAATGTAGCGAGGAGCAGCCAGAGGCTTGAAGTGTAGTAGGAAAATCCGAATAAAAAAAGAAAAACCCAAACTTCCACTAATACAGCGCGACAAGTTGGAAGAGATGCGCATCAAACAACCCAGATGAGCCCGTCGGACACAAAAACATTTGTGTCTTCCATCTTACTCATCAGTGATCGGGGATTAGTCAAACTTCTCAGGGAGCCCTCGTTCGGTCAAAATGAAGGCTCGGCGCTTAACGAAAACGACTTGACCCGGAACGTCTCCTCAATCCTTCAACCGTTCAAACACAAGGACTCACTCGCTCTCAGCAGAGCCGTAAAACTGTAGCCGATCATGCTAATTGTTTACGAAAGGCAAAGCACTCCATGTTGAGCATCAGCAGTAAACAATTTACATGATGAAGAAAGAGCAGTAATAGTGGTAATGGTGGTGGTGATGACATCAAGGTGCGAAAAGAAACATGATACAGTGAATATTGAGCTACTCACCAATAAAGATGCTTGTATATACTCACATCTGCTATTTGCGAACAGCCATTTTTGAAGGATTGTTGTGTTTACCCCAGTAACCATCACAAACACCCTCAGCTGTAACTATGATTTCAAAAGCACTGCGTAGCTAAAAACGCTACAAGTTTCCTGTCAGTGGGTACAAAAGATAAGTCCAGGTTTTGCTTGGAATCCAACCATTTCATAACAAAGGAGGACACGTGTTCAACTGAGCTCTATAAAGCCTTCACTGGGTAAGCCGCACCCCCCAAATCGTAACAACGTAAAGCATGGAAAAAACAAAAAACAAAACGCACGCACGCGCACACACACATACACACACACACACAAGGGAAGGCAACTTCATGGAAGTTAGGAGAACAAATGACAAGATAATCCCAATGGGGAGGCCTTTTGTGTGGCCAGATGAGAAGCTCTGAGGAGGGAAATCCTTATTTACCCTAACGTTAAACGGTCAAGCTTACACTCGTTCACTTGACTCTTGAGGCAGAAAGACGTCCTCTCTCTCATCCCGATCATGTGCATTCACCCCCTGACCCCCACCCCCCTCCCCAAAAAAAACCCCAACTATTTTTGAGCGTGCTGAGAAAAATTTCATGACATAATCGACTAGCATCTGAACGCAGCCCTGCAGAGCACAGGCGAAAGGCATTGCGAACAAACCACATCGGGTCGCACCACAACCGAGAGAAGCACATAGTAGATTCCCTTATAGAAAACATGTGGAAAGCTCCTTATCAAAAAGACTCGTTGCAATCTTTAAAACAGAATGCTTCAATTAAATATATAATATACTGCTTTCAAGTATGAAACAAGACACATGATGTGTTCATAAAATGCACTAATAAAATCATACTTCCCGTGGAAGGTGAGGACGTGCATGTGGTGCAAAAGTGATCTCTAAAACACCTTGCATCTCCATTTCAGGTGAATACTGGTGGAATACTGGGATGCCTTTTCCCTCCTCAGACCAGCCAGATCTGGGCAACCACATTTTTTACGATTCTGGGGGTGAGTACCAAGCAGCACACTTATGCTATTTCAGTCAGATTGCAACAAGATAGGCTCCTCAGAGTGCATGTGATGCGATAGTGCTTCTTAATCTGCTCCTTTGTATGTAACCGTTCATCTGTATGTATGTCAACAAATCATATATGGGGAGAATTGATCAAATATTTGACTATGTTTTTGTTTATTCAGGATGGAATACGCCTGTCCTTTTGGGATGAAATCACACCACTGTCAACATCACCACCATTATCTCTTCCCGATACATCTATTGCGAGCCTTGTTAATCTGTAATCCCAGTACAAGAAAGAAAAAAAAAGAAAAAAGAAGGGAAAAATAAAAGAAAAAAATTAACACACACGAGAAATGTTATCATATGCCCTGGTTTCCAGGCAAGGAAAGTCATTAAAAAAAGCTCATTCACAGAACAAAAAGAAAGAAAATTCATATCACGGCAGATACTGCTCATCTTCTAAATAGAATGGGTGTATGTGTGCCTGTGCATGCTTTTCAATTGAGCATCTTGAGTGTGTGCGTGTGTATGTGTGTGTAAGTGTGTACTGCCTAAGAGCAGGAATGGACAACGCCATTCTTCTGCATCTCTGAACCAGTGGCACCTGGATCAGAGCACAGGCTCAACGCAGATGTCTTATTGGTCAGTGACAGCATGGACCCGCCCACTGCACTTTCTTGCAGACTGCTGGAGCCGTTTGACACCTCGCTGAATTCAGGATGGAGAGAAAAGACCCGAGTGAGAACAAGGAATGCTGGGAGGAGCTCAGGTTGATAATGAAGTACACACATATTCATGGAGTACACACATTTATGTTCAAGTACGTGTATGCTCACCCGAGAGCCAGGGAGATTTCTTCCAGCTGAGTCTTGTGCTCTGGTTGTCCATTCTCAACAGATTTGATCTTGTACTGCTGAACGTCATGGGCTACTTGGCTTTCCTGGTTTGGAGAAAGACAAAACATACTTAGCTGGTGGAAAGACCCCCGGCTACATACTGTTTGTTTTCTTGTCGCATGGATATGTGCACTTGCGCTGGTGTTAGATAGTGTCATAAGTAGCTACATGGTGGTATAACACAACTTCTGCAAGGAGAAACTGAAGGGGCTCTAGAAGAAAACTGAATTTTCATGAATATTTTCACTGTATGCAGTTAAAATCCATAACTGAACATCCATTCTGTTGGACATCCAGCAGGATGTTCTAAAGTGTCCCCTCCTCCAGCCATCACAGGATCATTTAATCAATAATTCCCTCATTATCCCAACTTCTCTCAGCATGCACAGGGAGACTGTTAGATCCCTTTTTGTTGCTCTATAGCTGCCAAATACCCATCCCTTACCAAAGCCATCTCTCGGGTCCTCTTTCCAATCTCTCTCTCCACCTGGTGGAGCTCCAGGCTCAGCTGCTCACTGGAGACAGCTGGTGTACTTGCTCCCCCTGCTGGCCACTTGGCCTGCTGCTGCTGCTGGGCTGCTGCTGCTGCTGCCTGGCTGGGCTGCACAGGCTGTCCTGCCATTGCGCTGGCCTCCCTCTGCAGCAGCAAAGAGTTACTGGCAGCCTGTAATAGTGAGACAGGAAGTGTGGAGGATGAGTGTGAAATGTGGACATTTCTGGTAATAATGAGAGGAAAGAAAAATGGAACATCTGTTTTTTGAGACTACTGTTGCCTGTATTTTGATGTTGACTTGGCAGCATGACAGCCAACTACTTTTACTCTTCACAACATCAACTATCATGTGAAATGAAAGCAAGGCTATAAATATTAAGCCATCTGTGGAAATTAAAAACACTGTTATACTTATTTAAATATTTGAAAATATCAGATCAGTTTCTGTGCTTTCCAGGTCTTGGTAGGTCCTCTTGTTAGTTCCAGAGCATACGCACCTCCATGCTTCGCATCTGGGTCTGCTGGTTGATCTGCTGGTTGACCTGCTGCAGCTCAATCTTTAACTGTTCTCTGTCTGGGGCTGCCATAGGTAGGCTGTGAAAGTGAAATACAGTGAAATATTTAAATTACTTCTCAACAATCTTAGGCCACAAACCTTCCCTTTCACACACGTATTTCTGACGTTCTCCAAAAGCCTGATTAGTATTATTATCGAGGAGGAACAACAAATGTGCGCCTCACCGCTCACTGAAGTGTCCCTGAGAGGAGGAGGCAGCCTGGTGGGAGGGATATGAAGCTCCACCCCATCCTCCATGGCTTCCATATGTGTATTCTGCTGTAGGCGAGGTGGTAAAATGGTTGTCAGAAATGTTTTCAATTACAAATGATGTAATGAGTAAAACAACTGACTTTCAGAAATTGTACAGGGTTACCAATTTCCACTTAAAGCAATAATAAGATGCTAACACACACAGCAATTAATAGGTTGTGGTGCACATGGTCTCTTACCGGTCATGGCCATATGCTTAGAGTTTGGGTTCTGGGGAGTAGAGGCTATGGCCTGCACAGGGCCGGTGGTCTGGTAGCCTGTCTTTGAGGTGCGGGAGATGGCACCGAAGCGTGACACAGTGGGCTGGGGGCCAAACGGGATAATAGGGTCATCGTCCTTGACTTCTGCACCCCTCCGAGGAGCTTCCAGCGATGGCTCCCTCAGATCCTTTGCCTCCACATTCTGAGGGAGAGAGAGAGCAGTATAGAGAGGCGAGGTTAGAGAAGCTTTCTTCACTTGTCACTTGATACATGTGGTTAAACAAAACTGGTTGTTTCTGTCAGTAGAAAAAGGAGAATAAAGATGTATTTGACAGGACAAAACACTTACTTGTCTGGGCTGTTTAATTACACTTGGTCAACATACAGGCATTGTCACATATAGCCTGCACTGATTAACGCAACCTCAATCGCTCAGTCATTAAGCTCGGTACATTGTTAAATTCCCCTTAGAGCATCAACACTGAATCACTCAAGACAGAATCACAATGTATCATTTTTCCACCCATAATGGGAAAATACAGACATGGTTACAAACAGAGTTATCCATTTGAACTCACCATCATCTCCATGGCGCCAGGAACCATAACATCTTTGGGTTTGGCATCCTTTGTGCCAATGTAGGAGCCAATGGTTTCACAAGACCAGGGAGAGTACTGCCCTGCATAGTCGGGCTCTCTGCATTTCATCATGGTTTTGGAGCTCTCTTCACCATACTGCAGACACAGAACATACACAGACAAGGTGCTGTCACTAATTCTTCCATTTATTCACAGTCAACCAATACCTCTTTTTAAATTCTACACCACCAGTTCTTGGACATTGAATTTAAATGTGTCAAATCTTATAGCCTGTGTACTACATGAACCAATCTCAGAGACACAGAAATTCACATAGTGCTAACCTCTGGAGGGTAGTCACTGGGGAAGGGATGAGAGAGAGTGGGGGAGGCAGCAAATGGCGGCGGGGAGATGACCTTCCTTTCCTCCAGCTGGGATAACAGCTCCTGTCGACGTCGGTGCAGATAGTCCAGGCTGGGCTGCGAACCACTATATGTTGGTCCCTGAGTCACACAGAGAAATATTGCTGCTCAATTGCTAGCACTTATTTAAGTGTTTTGTAACTAGGATGGCCACACAAAGAGTTAAAAGCAAACTGATTAAAATGACTCACCCTGATGTAAGTCCTCATGGGTGGGGGCTGGGCACCTGCTGGATAGTAGCCGTCTGGAGGGTATCTATCCCGGACACTGGGCTCCTGGTGGTAAAGTGAGTTAGCCTGCCCTGCTGATGGTGGAGGAACATCCAGAGGTGCAGGACTCATTCTGACCAGGCCATCCCTCTGAGATGGGTAAGGCTGTGGAGGAGGTGGTGGGCCACTGTAGGTCCCGTGACGACCTCGGTCGTGGTGTGGAGCGTGAGGGTAGGAGAAGGGTGGACCAGAATGAGGGGCCTGGTAGGGGCGCTCTGGAGGACCGTAGCCAGGGTAGGGGTCCTGGTACGGCGGTCCTGACTCACTGGGCGGAGGAGGGTTACGCATATAATCCCGGGGAACATACTGTGGTGGTTGTTGGTAGGGATACCCTGAGAAATAAATGGCAGCCTATGATTAACATCTCTTTCCTTGATGATTTCTAAGCATAAAGTACAAAAGATATCAAATTTTCATCAGTCACACACACAGAAGCACACTATGCTCTATTCAATTTACTTGACCCATACCTGTGGAGTACTGTGGGGGCTCATACTGAGAAGCAGAAGGTGGTGGGCGAGTGTCGTAGCACATCTCAGGGAGCTGAGGCTGGGGGTAGACTGGCGAACCTCTGGCTACAACAGGCATGTGCTTGACCCCAGAGAGGTGGTCCGCTGGCATCCTTGGATGGGCCATGGCATGAGGTGGCAGAGGCATACCGGGTTTGGGCACAGGGTCAAGGCTGCAGGAAAACGTTTCACATTAAAGAAAAGACAACAGGCAGATTGTCAATGAGCCATATCCATGTATGTCAATTAATAACAAGAGTCTGCAGGCTTCCACTTCAAGAATATTAGTCTATAGACCCAACAACCAAACCCCTCTCCTCTTCAATCAGTACAGCTGGTCTCCAATAACAGAGAAATGTACAGACTTCATGGCACATGGTTGCCTGTTCTTTGGCTGCCAAATAATTGACCACTAAGAGACTGTTTTACTCACACATCAGGTGGTGATCCTGGGGTGCTGGGACTCCCTCCATCCATCTTCATGGGTTTACGCAACAGTTCATATGTGTCTGTGCCACGAGGAATAAGCTGGGGCAAAGAGGGTCCACCACTGCCATTGGTGAGGGGCGAAGACTTCCGGGTCACTGCTACATCAAGAGGAAGGCCGTCATCTGGCATGAGCCCTCCTGAGCCTGGGAGGCGAGCTGCAAGACGCTTATTCATCTTACGATACCTGACAAGCGTACACAGAGAGTTAAATGTGTAAGAGAGTGCTGTGAAAATGGCTTCATTTCAACTGCAATATGTAAAATCAAAAAAGCAAACACTGCTGCATGTTGATATTGTCAAGACTCACTTCTCCAGTTCTTCCTGAGAGTGAGCAAAGGTGCAGCTGGCTCCGCGAGGACAGCCTCCCTTCTGCTTCATGTCACGACACATGTATGTCTTGTACTTGCTGTGCTGAGGAGGCTAAAAGAGAGACGCCAAGTATTAATGAAATGGTTGCACCAGGGCCCTACAAAATATAGTTCTTTCCCAAATATCTCTTTGAATATTTTGGAATTCTGTGAATTCTACACTTGAAACACATTTCACATAATGTGATGAATAAAATACAACACTGCACTATTTTTTTAATCAAATGGATCTTCTGCAGGATGCGTCCAGTTCTTTCTGTGGTCCAATGGATAGACTGACCTGCTGAGGATCAGCTCCTTTCTTGCTGTGGTTCTGGATGAAGTCCACCAGGCCATGCACAACTGTTTTCACTGCTACCAACCCTTTCTCAAGCTGCTCCCATGTGGGAGGGGGAGCATCTGGGGGGAAAACAAATGGAAGTATGAGAAAAACAGACTTTTATCTAAATATTTTAAATGATGGTACTTAGTTGTCTCTGAGGTTAAGTGTGTGTGGGTTGTTTCCCAGAAGATCACCACTGACAGCACAAAGTACCAGCACAAAGTACCGTCACGAACAGCAAACAGCTTCCACGACTGGGAGATTGCAGGGCAGGGTGGTCGGGTACCAAATTATAATTCTGAAGTTGAAATTAATGACATGCCTTGGCTCTAAAGCCCCCTTAGCTGATTGGCCTTTCAAGTGAATGAGAGTCAACTTTTGTAAATTTGGTGTTTGAATTCATACGTGGTGGTCAAACATTAAAAAACACAACATTTGAGAGTCACAAGCTAACTTCTGATTAGGAAAGCATATAGATGCCCCATTTTCAATTAAGTCACACTTCAAAGCTACATATCCATGCAGTCTTTTGGAGGACATTTTCAGACATTTGCCCGACCAAACAAATCTAATATATGGTAAACTATTTGTTGAGGGTCAGCTTAACTGTAATGCAACAGCTAGGCTCTGGCCAGGACTGCTTGTTTTAAGCCACTTTAGAAGACAATATATACTGGAATGATAGGAAAGATGTTAGACAGACGGTTGAGAAGATGCAATGGTTATTGTGTGACAATGCATACGTCTATACAACACCAAGATTCCTGAAGGTGTTTCTTACCAGGACTGGGATCAATGTTGGCCAGTAGTTCGAGGTGGGGTCGCAACCTGTTGAGGTTGGCTGGATCTCCGGTCCTCTGCAGCGCGATCGTCAGCTCTTGAACACTCTGAGCAAAAGACGCTGGGGTCTGCAGCTATGCCAGAAGCAGAAAAACAAATCAACACTGGTAGATTTATGGCAGACAGGATATCTTCTGTGGGAACATGCTCTGACATAAGGCACTAAGAAACTGTAACGTATAGCAGACCACATAAATCTTGTATGAAACATACTGGTGAGAGAAGAAAAAAATAACTTCTCTCACACACCTTATCTATGATGGACTGCATGTGTGACTTGTGAGATTGATCTCCATATAACAGAGAAGACCACTGGTCAGGTGCGATGCGCAGCCCACCCTCCATGGCAATCTGAACAATCTGGGAGTCATGCTCACGCCGCAGAGCCTCGTAAGTACGGAACTCTTCTTTCAGCTGCATCAGGGATGAGTCTTCATCACGTTTGGTCACCTAGGTAGCCCGAGGGGATAAGGAGTATTAGGTAAGTATAAATTATAGTCAGGGCTGGTCTAATATTGAGGCAATGGGCCTCAATATAATAGCCACAAATGACGTACATTATTTAATAAAACGTTCTTCTGGTTCTCAGTCAGTGACATACCTTGAAGCAGGAGGCCCTGTAGAGGAGCTGCACCACATGGCCTATGCTAGTCTTTGAGGCCTGCGGGAAGCGTGGCTCAAGCCTCTGGACTACAAAAAGGACCAACACCTTCCTGGACAGAGCAGAGCCATCCTCAAGGGCAAGCAGGACCAACTTTAGAGCTTCCTCCTGCATGGCTGGGGGAGGAAAAACAAACATAAAAACCATGAGTGACAGTTGACAGCCAAAAGCAAACTCCTGCAGAGGTTATGTGGACATTGATTACTGGAATGGAAAAAGAAATTAATATACAGTGTTACAATGTATGAGGAAATTATGGGCAACACTGTAAATCAATGATCAGGACTCTTATGGCAATATTGGATTATATGTATAGATTATTGGAATATTGGATAATTATGATATTAGCATCACTGTGATGAAGTACTTCGATTTATCTGGTATTTGACTGGATTAGCCAAAAACAAATGGTCCTGTCTGAGTATTTTAGCCATTAATTAATCATTAATTGTGTGAAAAATTATCACCCTGCCTGATGGTTACCAATAATTGCCATGTTTGCCTCACAGAGAAGCATATGTGTATTTTAACAGGAATATAATTCCCGCTTTCACCAAGAGAAACCAAAACACAAATCAAAAAAGCTATTATGAGGGAAACAACCTACCCGGGCCGAGAAACTGACATCCTCGAGCACGGACAGCGGCCCACAGATTGGAGGAGAGCTGCTGTGGATTCTGGTGCTGCAAGATGAGTTCAGTGACGGTTCGCTCACCCAGAGAGCGGGCAGCTCTCATGGCTCTAACGCGGCCCTCCTCCTCCACCAGCTGGCAGTGGACCAGCGTTACCAGTTTCCTCTGCATGGGTCGACTCAGCATGCTCTGGGCTGTGCTGCTCAGACCCACACCTATTGAGAGATTAGACAAGGCAGCTGGTAAACCAAGAGAATCTACACTCAGTTGCCAGTTTATTAGGTGCACCTAGCGCCCCGCAATACATCCAACCTTCATGAAGGTTATAAAACGTAAATAATTTTAGAGTGCTGCTGATCCAATCCTTTATGATCATGATGGAGGATGTAGTTTGTGGCACTGTGAACTCTACTGTATTACAGAAAGACGCATTGTTGTTTAGCCTCCCCTCATTGATACAAATGGAGAAGACAAATCAATAGCATGTCAGCAGAATTCAGTAGCATTGAAAAGCACCACAAAATGCAGCAATCAAATTACAATTATGTGGAATCAACACATCTCTGAAGCAGGATTTGTGCCTTACATATGCATATTGCTATTAAAAAAGATATGTCACTACAACACCAATCCCAAAAAAGTGGACATTGTGTAAAACGTAAATAAAACCAGAACGCAATCATTTGCAAACAAACTGTGTTTACTGTCGTGTTCCCAAGTCCATGTAGTAATATCCTTTATACAATCATGTTTCACAAAGTGGTGAACCTTGCCCCATCCTTGCTTTTGAACGACTGAGCCTTTCAAGGATGTCCTTTTCATATCTAAACAGTTTTGGAGCACTCCACAATGTTCCCAGTCCTTTGTTGCCCCCTGTCCTACCTTGTTTTAAATGTGGTGCTGGCAACAAATTCAGAATAACCATATATTTACAAAAAGTTGATGAGGTAAAGTATTATGTTTTAGTAGCAAGTAGCAAGTGGATAGATGGTTATCAGTCATTACAGACCAACCAACAGCATCACTACCTCATTTTGACATCATGTAACGATGCATCTATCAATACATCTTTTTGGTTAATGTTCCTCTATTATATTTTTGACCATTCTTGTGTTGTTGTTAAAGGGTTTGATGTGAAGAATGTTTGTTTACTATGACTGAATGAGCAACGTTATGCACTTATTAACTGCTCATGTCTTAAGGTCATCATCCAAGGAAAATAATTTGGATTCCTGACATATAACACTCTGCGGCAGAACTGCTCTGAAAGGACTGGGGTGAGACACAGAGACAATAATGCAAACTGTAAAATGAAGGCAAATATGTTGACTGGGGATGAAAATGATCATTTGATTATTTTTCAATTATCATTAAGACTCTGATTGACCAAAATATGCAATCAGCAACAATGACAAACGCTGGTGCAGCATTACTAATACACCTCCGAGACATTGTTAGTGGTTACGTACTTGGTCAGTCAGATTCTTAATAATTGAAAAACAATCAAATATTTGCTGATTATTAGCTCCACAGCAGGCGTTTTCAACAGACAGACTTGCTGAATGTCCATATGTTATTGATATAAGTCTTTGACATGGACATGGCGAAAGCGGTTTTCCATACATA
Source organism: Chaetodon auriga (assembly GCF_051107435.1). Taxonomy (NCBI): domain Eukaryota; kingdom Metazoa; phylum Chordata; class Actinopteri; order Chaetodontiformes; family Chaetodontidae; genus Chaetodon; species Chaetodon auriga. The sequence continues at coordinate 13,739,506 of NC_135085.1, forward strand.
AGGTAAAACATGTGGAGAAGTGATCATATTAAAGACATGTTGGAGGCAACTTTCAACAGGGAATTCCATTGAAAAACTGCACAAATGACTTGCACCTGACTAAAGAGATATGCTCATGGTAAATAGACTTGAGACTGATGTCAGAAGATCAAGATACTGATCTATTGATGGGCCCGGCTTTGTTTCAAGCATCCGGCATGTCTTACCTAATTACTGTTGTCTAATGAAGCCTGTAGGTTAAACAGAATTACTATGGTAAATGTTGTAGTTGAATTATGATGGGTGGAGTGGGAGAACCAGCAGCAATTCTAAGTGACTGCATTATTATTTTTTTTATTAAATTTGATTAAAACAATTTCCTTTTGTTTAAATAAATGGTGACAGAAACACTGAATTTCCTCAAGCTACGCAGAGGAGGAGTCCATTTCAACTGTTTCAAGGAGAAGTACACTTTGTGACAGGCATTTAAAGCTAATCAATTATTAATCAATCATTAATAATTTCTACTAATCAGTCAATCATATTCAGTTGTTAAGCACTAACATTTCGATCATTAAGGAATTGCTTAAAATTTGCACCCGTTATGTTCACACTACATTTAATGTAATTCTGTGATTGAACAAACTGGATTTAAGACACTAATGTGGGTCTTAAAGGTTTTTATTTGGCTGTCTTGTTTTCAGCTTACTTCATTATACCTGTTCCTAATGATGAATTAATATAAGGGAAACAACTGCGACCTTTGAATATTATGATTTGGCAACATGGCACAGTGGCATTGAAGACAAACAACTCTGAACCATAATGTCAGCCCCTTTAACCCTCTTCCTCTGAAAGATTTATGCCAGTTTGAAGTAACTTCAGTGATCCAAAGAAAAACACAATAGTGTATTTCCTTAAAGCACCACATTAACTGCATCGTGAGATCAGACTTGTTAAATAAATTTCCTCGAATTTTGTATCATTATTATCTTTGTCAATGAAGCACACAATGATTTACTGTCCAAAGCGGTTCCATCATGTAATCATAATCACTTTCAAACAGCCATTAACAAGAACGAGGCATGGCATATGTTTCTGTACCTTTGTTTTCTCCCCAGTTCTTGTTCCAGGCATGCCACTAACATAAATAAAAGGCAAACACGTGGACCGCTTTTGAAAAGGGAACAAGGCCACGTCCATTAACAGTCACCTAGCTGCAGCATTCTCGCACCTTAAACCATGTGAATGCCAATAATAATGCATACTGGAGTTTCCAAGTCAAAAGCAACCTCCTGAGCTTCATTTAGAGGCAGCAAGAGTGTCAACAGATAATAATAATGATAGAACAAACTTCGAAAGTAATAAGCATGTGTTTGTGTGTGTTTGTGTACGTTAAGTACCTCGGGTGTTGCTGAGAGGTTTGAGGTACAGGGCCAGCTCCTCCACACACTGCCTGGCCTCCTCATAATGCTGAGAGTCCTCTGGACTGGTAATCAAGGCAACAGGCTGAGCCTTAGGAACCTGCCACAGAATACACAGGGGGATATAATTAGGACAACCAACAGCAATAGCTTTTAGTACAATTATGACTCTACAATGGTGTTATGGATGTAGTAGAATACACAGTCATCATTTTCTTTTTGTCATTTTATGTACTGGCTGAAACAGCTGAGTGTACCAAAGTATATCAAAATACCTCTGAGTGTGAGGGTTTGTGCGTCTGTGCAAGAACATTTTTACAGACAAGAGAAGTAAAATTGCGTGATAAAATGTATAAAGCTAGAAAAATTTTGTTTGCATTGCTAACATTTACAAACCCTTAGCAGCTCATACTACCTACAATCTTGAAAAAAATCCTGAACAGAATAGTAAATGCAATCTTCATTTATACTGATCTGTCAACTATAATGAAATATGTCATTCAACTTTCCTTTGTCCTAAGAAGCTCTTTTGTTTGAGAATAATTTGTCTTGTTTGGCTTGTTGAACTGCAACTATGCCAGTTAACATTGCTAATAAACACAATTTAAACTAGAGCCAAGACACCAGAGCAGCTTTTCTCATCATTTCATGCTCAAGCTATGCCAATATACACAGCCATCTGCTCCCAGTGAAGCTATCAAAACTGGAAGAGCACTCGGAGAGTGAAGACCAGGCCAATGGTCCCTGTTTCTATGATATGTAAATCTGCAAGCACAACCACTACATATGTCTGAATATACATCCACAATTTTTAGAATGTCACATTTGGATGTGGGTTAGAGTATAATTAGTTGCAAGATGTGTATGTATTTATGTTTTCCACAGTCACACCAAAAAGTGTTGTTACAATTGTGATGATACTACATGTGTAGACTGCCCTAGAGGATTATTAGCAACCGTAAATGCGGACTGTAATATGGAGTCATAGTAATTCTACAGTTGTACAGTACATGTTTTGTCACTATTGAACTTAATTAACATCTGCTAGATTTCTTAGATGTATGGAATTTATTCCGCCAAGGCCAAACACCCTATCTTGCAATGTTATCCAAATTGGAAAATAATTTTTGTATCCAGCCTGTGATTCAGATCCACTCCAAAAGTTTGGGGGTTCTTCCTTGGCCCATGCTAGACCTAGAAAGTTTCATGAAAATCAGGCCAAAGTTTTTGCATAATCCTGGTGACAAACAGACAAACAAACATGACCTCCTTGGCAAAGTTAATGACTCTGCCATTTTCACTTTTTGCTTTGATACCAACAAAAGCAACCAGCAGATCTGGGGTATTTCATATGATAAATTATTTTCATGAACCACAATGATGCAGAGCTAACATGACTGTAATTTCTATCAGGTATATTCAATTGATTTGAGATTGTACCCTTCTAACCTGTATGAGCAGAGATATGCAAAGCACTCAGCTAAGACTCATCACAGCCATGACTATATCAGACACTCATCAAGCTCACAATCAATACACTGACGTTATCCATTATTATACTGCATATACCTGGAAACTTGGCCAACAAAGCCAAAACACCATTAGCTGTGCCTCAACCTGTCAGTCAAACACCGCCTCAAAGAATTAGGGCTTTAAAGATTGTGCCTACACTCAGTGTACCAACGGAGTAAAAGCCATTGCCCAATGACTGGAGTGTGACTCATAAAGGAATCTCCAAGTTATGTGCATCAGGCAATAGCCTGCACTTAACACTCTAATAAAGTCTATAAACAGTAATTACAGAAAACATCATTCCATCAAGCTATGAATGGTATCTTAAGACGTTGCACTACTCAAACACACCCATGAGCTGTCATCCAAGCACGAACAAGGGCTGTTGTCAACAAATAAGAGTGTACAAAATACATAAAGACACAAGTCTTACCTGGCCTCCCACCAGCTGTAACAGGGCTGTGTTGACAGGTAGCTGCTCAATGTCTGTGCTGATGGCTGTCTGGTCAAAGGGACAGGCCTTACGGTGCAACTTATTCAGGCACATCTTGCAGACAGTGTGTCCACAGCCCAAGCTGATGGGCCTGCGAACAGTCTCCTCAAATGTCTGTGTGCAGATCGGGCACAGCAGGAACTCTGTCCATTGTGGTGCTTGCACTGGCATGATTATATATTGATGGAACGAGTGTGTGTAGATGTATGTAAGCTTTAACACAGAAAAAAATCAAATAAAATATATATATAATATATGGAAGATTCCACTGGAATCAAGAATTTTTCTTCCGAACTCAATCGTTCTTAAATGTTCTCACACATTGTGGATTTTGGATCACATCGCGTGATGAATACTGAAAAAGAGAAAGACAAAATTAATTAACTTTGTGCAAACATTCACTGATTTGAATTTTACAGCAAAAATATAACATTACAGAGCCTATTAGCTTATATTCCAACAGCATATAAGCGATTTTAAAAAGCATTGCTGTGTTGTGTGTGAGTGCATCTGCAGTTGAGAAACGCACTTAAGGCAGTGGGATGACAAAGTAGATTTCTCGTGGGGCTACTGATACTTTTCGACATTCAAAATCAAAAATGTGTCATCTGAAGTCAATCTGGCTTTGACTACTGGCCGGTACACGTTGTTCGGTCGTAACACAAAACACAAAAAGACAGCAGATGTGACACATTTGTAAGACAGAGAAGAAAAAAGCGACGGAGAGGGATCAAAACAACTGCCGTGTGGCCTACTTAGAAGAGCTAGTTACCACTATGAGTATGGACAAAGGGTCCTGAAGAGGCTAACAACCAAGTCCCACTGCGCTACCTAACTTGTCAAAAAGCTAATATTTCTCTATACATTAGGCCAACTACAAGCATTGGTTTTATTATTGGTCAACGGGGTTGCTACCGTGGCTGTAACGTTACGAATTTTGATGTCTGATAATACGCCTGTTAATATTTACTTCATATTAACCGATACGTTAGCTAGCTAATTGTGGGTAACGTTAGCTTACTTTTAGCAAGCTAAGCTATGGGTGGCTAGTTTGCTAGGTTTGCTAGCGAGCAAACGTCGTCTGATTAAAAAAACGATTACTTAATAATCGAAAACCAATCGTGAGTTGGTCATGATACAGTCATTATTCTGCATCTAGCTGTGATTTAGGATCCATAACACTGCCAAGAACATAAGTTACCATCTCGTGTGCTGGTCAAGGAAACGATAGCTACAGAAGAAACACAGTGACACTGGAGAGTGGAGCCATTTGACTCTCAACGGCGAGATTATGTAACGCTAGCATCGGAAACTACCCAGCTACCCAACTGCCTTGAAAATGTGTTTATTCTAACCAGACGCACAAATTTACTTGTAGTCAAATTGTTCAGACTCATAATATGGTCGCATTTTGGTCACATTTTACAGACGCAGCTCATTCTTCTTGTCGAACTGAGCATACAGAGCTAGCAGCCTAGAGAACAAACCTTAACGTTACTCCTCCCTCTAGTAGCCGCTAGCTTGTTAGCTAGCTAGCTACCTTTCGTGTTAGCAACAACTAACCATAGCTATGCGTCATTAATGTGACTTAAACGAAACATGCAACTTCTACTCTTGGTTTCCATCAAAACAAAGACATAGTTATTGTCGATGCTACTCACTCATTCCAAAAGACTTGGAAGATTTTCATCTTTCTTCAGGAAATTGTTGCGATATTTTCTTGCCATGTCGACTGTGCAGCTTAGCTGCTGCCGAGGTTTGGGGAGGGTGTCAACTCGACAACAGACTCGCTAGCCGGTTACAGCTAGCTGGGCAAGATGTGTGTGTGTGTGTGTGTGTGTGTGTGTGTGTGTGTGTGTGTGTGTGTGTGTGTGTGTGTGTGTGTGTGTGCGCTAATGGTGCCCTCTACTGGTAAGGAAGCGCATGCACAGCCACACAACACAAAACTGAGCAGCATCTGCCAGACTCTGGTCACATCTGGGGATTGTGACAACTGGTAAGCAGAACATTGTCCCAATTAGGTTGACTATGCAGTGCGCGCGACCGCACGTGTGTGTGTGATGCACGCGCGTCAGTGAAAACAGAGAGAGAGAGAGAGAGAGAGAGAGAGAGAGAGAGAGAGATGGGATGAATTGAGATAGAGGGAGGGATCAGCTGTATTGACAAATAAGAATGAGCCGACAGATGTTTATACGATGCAAAATTTGGCCTATATTCTCTAAAAACACATCACAGCCGGTATCCTAACATCAGAGCCACCGAAATATCCCAGCACTGATAAGAAATTGTGATCTCATTCAGGCTGAAGCCCACTGAGCCATTTGAGTTTTATTTTTTCTCTATTTCATTGGCTTATTAGGCTACTGTGAGCAGGGAGTCGGTGTGTGTGCTCTGTACTTACGCAACAGAGAGCTTCACTCGGCATCGGGTTCGCGAGGCAAGGGCGAAATTAAAGCGGGCATTTTTGTATTCCATTTTTGTCTAATCCCACTGATTTCTGAAGGGATTACCGGACCAATCATGATTGAGAGGCCGCTGGCTCGCCTGACACTGCCTGGACCGGGAGCTGTGTAGGCAGTGAGTGGAAGCACAGCACAAGGATCTGGAGCAACACTGAGGGATGTTTATTTGGTTTCCCTTTTTTTTTTTTTTCGCTTGGGAAAGTTGCTCTGTCTTGTCGCCGATGTTCGCGACCGACCTGATGATGTGCGCTGCAATGTCTGCGCTGTCTGGCGCAGGTTTTAGAATGAATGTTAACTCGCATTTGTGCGGTTTCACCTGAATTTATGAGAACTTTCTCGCCATGGTCAACGCTGGAATTGTGCTTTAAAGAGCGCCGTCTTCAATAATATCCAGGTACATTAGTCATTGCGAGTGCTAGCCTGTTTATGTAACTAAATCTGGTTTAAGTGAATGTGTTGTGAAGCTTACTTTGTTCATGATATTGAATATATTTCTTAAATTGGCTTTCAGGAAGGTGCTGTGCAAGTATCTACAGTATAACAGAATTTTAATTTCAATTTCTTAAGGCTGAATAATGTATTTTTCTCAGCCTTCTCATTGAATTCTGATTCACAGAAAGTTTATTTTCATTGTATTTTGATCTACAAGCATTTATAATATTGTTTATTCGTCCAGGGGCTCAGTTGCAGGCAGCAGTTGCTTATTCTCATTCTGAAGGATTATCCTGTGGACTGCAAAGTAATCAGTGGATAAGGCAACGTGACTGCATCCACATTACATATCTCCTCACCAAGCAGATCACATAGTTAGCAGCCAGTAACAGAGATGTAGGACAGATGTAAGAGACATGTCTGCATGTGCATAAAAAACTTGTGTTTTTTATCGGTAGGATCTGTCTGGACTTTTCTGTGCATGACCAGCCAATGGAGGAAGAGAAGGTGGTTGATAATAATCAAGCACAATCCAGTTCCCCTATACCCGCTGGGCTTCCCATTAATTGGGGACTAATCACTGGCCCTGTCCAGCCTGTTTTACCTGCGCACTCTTTGAGCACCCAAATTCCTCTTCCTCCTCAGAGTTCAGCAGTGCATGCGCTACAGACCAAGGTGAAGTCAATCACACAGAGAAGGACAAGAGGGAGGGAAAGAGATAAAGAAAGAGAAAGGGTGGACACAGAGGTCTCAGTGAGTGGTCCAGCTGGGCAGATTTCATCCGAAGTCCTTCTCAGACAGAGGCCCAGAGGAAAAGGTCAGGTGTCCCTGCCTGCTGCTTCCTGGCGATCAGGCGCTGCGAAGGTCTTGAGCAGCAGTGATGAAGAGGAGGAGGTAGAGGTACAAGTCAGGTTGGAGATTCACAGCCCTCCAGCTGAAGCACAAGGAGAGCAGGCGTTCCACGGTAGAGAGGACACTGAAGAAGAGAGGTCAGAACGAAATGAGGGTCAGCCTTGTGGCCTCGGGGAGGGTACCAGTCTGGAGAGTCTCCTGTCTGACATCTCAAGCAGCAGTAAGGATGACCCATCCCCTCCACCTCCTCTACCTGTGCTCTCCTCTTCTCTTGCCACCACCTCTGCTCCTACAACATCCTCCAATTCTTCCTCCACGTCTTCCACGTCAACCAGACACTGGGCACCACCCAAGGGCTTCTGGAGAGTGGCACGTCCCGAAACACTGCTTCTAAATGGTGTCAGCCCGAACAACCTACCCTCCACCTTACCTTTGAAGGACTACACTCAGATAGAAACTCTGGCAGGGCCTCAGAGGAAGTCTAAACCAGCCGGAACAGGCACCGGTAGCGATGTGGACGACAGCGAGGCATCCTTCGAATTCAAACACTCGGACAGCGCGGAGAGCTACCTGGACAGGTGTGAGCAGAAGGAGACAGACGGCAAAGGACTGTGCACTTCAGACAGCTGGGAGAGCATGTCTTCACAAAGCGGGGTGCTGTCTGCCGATGAGAAACTGAGGGTGAAGCAGAGGGCTTACGCAAAGTTACGGGAAAGGCAACAGAACTTCAGAGAGGAGAGAGAACAGAGTGGAGGAGAAAGTGGCAGCTATCATGAAGACACGACATGCAGAGCGGATTGTAAAGGTAGGCCTCTTGAGGGAAATGTATTCATAAATTAATGGGTGGAGGTCATAAATCTAGCAAAGGCTTGACTTGGGACTGAGTCACAGAAAAGATCCCTCCTCCCCATCCCATCCTTTGTTGATGAAAGGATCTTCGTATCACATAGACGTGTTGTCTCTGACTGACATTAAAAGCTGCTCTATTACATTTTGTTGTCTGAGTTCAAAAACAAGCAAAAGCAGGCACTTGTTGATATGCTGCAGACAGCAACCCATGCAAGCTGACAGGCTTCCATTTTTTCTTTATAAACAAACAAAAGTGCCTCAGCCATAGTTTTTTGATGGCCCTTTGCAGCTTCCCTGTGCTCTCTGTGATGTTGTATAGAAATGCAGTATGTAACCTGGCTGATTCCCAGTGTTGAACAGATGTCAGATGTGCAGATGTGCATGCGGGTGTTGCTATTATTAGCAGTCAGAGCAGTGGGGGAAGTGTCCCTGCTTTTGCATCTCTGTCTATGTCTGTGCTAATGGATGTTTTTGGAGACATGTATGGTGACAGATTAAATATTTTCCCGTACTTTGCATTAGCAATACTGTCTATATGTCCTGTGTGTCTATCAATACCAATACAGTTAGTATTGCAAGACATACGGATAAATCCATGATGATCAGGTGATTTTTGTCCCTCTTGTCTCTGGGAAATCTGCCTTTATCTGTCTCTCAGTGGTTGCATAATCTGTGTTTTTTTTTTTTTTAAACTGACATTAAGGATAAGGCAGGGATAACCTATGAGACTGTCACTGAATCTAATTTTATGAAGGTTTATGAAAATCCTCATGATCACACAAAGACCCAATTATTTTAATACCCACATGTCCCTGTAGGTCACATCCTGGCTGATGGCTCTCTTGGCAGTAATGTTTGCCTCAAGCAAGCACCACATAAGACACCAAATCGAACTTAGCCCTTATTAAGCAGGAAACACCATGCTATACATATTGTACTTTAAGTTAGCTGAATGTATAGAGGGAACTGAATCCTTGTTTTGTGGTCGTAAAACCTTTGGAGCCCTTTTTAAAGATTTTACACCCAAGTTATTTTCATTTCAGACATGCTGAGTTTTGTACTTGTCCTGTTTTAGTCGCAGGTGCCCATGGGGTTTTGGACAGCTCAGACTCAGCCATTCTTGCTCAGGAACTTGAACCCTATTTGAGGTGAGCAATGCGATGTGTCTTTATGTGCTTGGCAGCGGAGGTGACATACAACTCTTGTGCACTATTTATATCCTCTCCTCATCAATTCTACTCTAACAGGTCCACTTGCAGTGTCAAATGAGCTGCCTCGGCCACAATCAAAACAAACATTGTGACCAGGATTTAATCATTTTCAAGAGGTGATGCAGGCATGGCATAGAATATGTTCATAAGGATATATGAATATCAAATACTGAACATTGATGAAGCTGATATTTTATCCAAATGAGCTCTTATTTGTGAGAGATTTGCAAACCATAGATATAAATTATTGGACATGAGACACCAGGCAAAAACTTCAGGCGGTACTTGACGCAGTCATACTTTAAGTACGTGAAATTAAAAGTAAGTGAACTTGGTTTCATTCTGGTACTAATTATAGAGTGCATTATAGTCATCATCATCATTTAAAACATGCAGAATGAAACATTAGCATATGGGGCACCAGAACAGGCTGCTAATTATATTGTGTTTGTCAGTGTTGGGATAAAACATGGATATGATAGACTGTAATCTATTGAAACACAATATGTTTTCCTCTTTGCACCCAGGAGAGAATGAATCACACTCAGTCCATTACAAGGATAATCCACATGGCTGGTGTATCATGCTATCTTTATCACTGGGCCAGGGGATAAAGACAAGTACAGACGATGAAGCACAATGCAGAGCAGCTTAGCTGCTAGGCGTGAGGATAGATGGATGGATGACGTTTCTCTCTGCTGCTCACCACTGCTGCCACACCCGAGTCTATCTATCTGATATTACATAAGGCAGCTTAGGAAAATGCAGCTTGATTCACTCAATGTTAAGTAAATCTGTGGGGAATATGATGTTGCTGGATATGTCACAAAATACATTAAGCTTTGCGCATTTAAAGACTTCGTCAAATATTAAATTTCACTCAAACAGATGGCAACATAGCCTGGTCTCATCATACGTTCAACTCAATCCATTCCCTTGTTGTTTGTGTCATCAAAATGATTCATGTTTCTCTTTTTATATCTTTGTCTTTTTCTTGAACATCAGGTCACTTCTTGTAATCAGTGATGAGCTTCCTCTGAGCCCAAGACATGAGCAAGCCAAGCTTCTCCTGGAGCGAGCACGACTCAAGGCTCGCTCCAATCACATTAAAGGCGATCGCCCCTCCAGACGCTCCCATTCTGATCAGAGATCCACTGCGTAAGTTGGCAGCATCTACTTCTGTGTGCTGTCTATTTTTGGCATCTTGACAAGTTAGATCTTGGAGACTGTGAATGCCCCACTTGTGCTCCAGAGTTTTGCACATGCGTGCATGATATTAGTCACTTGTGTACTAACAAGTTCATTTTATTGACAAGTTAATTTTTTTTTTTTTTTTTGGAAAATTGCTTTGTTGCTCTAATGTCTCTGCCTATTAGTTTCCTGTATCTGTGTATCCCTCAGTTTCCCACCCCTGTGTCTCCTTTATCTTTTTTTCTGCTTTATCTATCCTCCTCTTGCACTTAGCCTGTCTGGGCAAAATGAATGTTGCATGACTGAAACTGAGTTAAAACTTTGGAACCTAGCTGGGATTTGTAATAAAAACAGTGCAGACAATGTTAAGAACATGCTTGCTGTCATTCTGTTTATGTAATATTGTATACATTACACATTTTGCTCCTGAAGTCCCCTTTAATTAGCAGGAAGCATTCACTGAATTGAATTGAATCAGGAGCATTTTCCATGAATCCTGCATTCATGACTGCACATCTAACTTGTTTGGAAACACACTTTTTTCAACTAAATGTATTGTATGTCTCATTGTAGTTTATCCTGTCATTATGGGTGCCATATGAACATGCCCCATATTCATCATATTTAATATTGATAGGCTCTTTGATCTTCCTGGTCTATCTGCTGTTAGACAGCTGTCATTCAGTTTCACTTTCATGCTCATTTTCACTTTCATTTTGCTTCACTCTTCCATTGCACAAGCTTGCAAATGAGTTCAACACAAGCACAGCTCTCTTACAGACAAAATATGCATTGCTTTCAAATCTCTGTAATATGCACTTCTGCATTATTTCCTGCAGAAAGAAGCAGCAAGTTGAGTCTCCCCTTCCAACGTCAATGCAGAAATCTGTTCAAACCAAAGAAGATCTTACAGCTCAAACTGTATCTGGACCCCTCCGTGTCCCCAACCAAAGAGACACTTCGCCTGGTGACCATGGTGGTCGATCCAGACGCTATGGTTGTTCACCTACACGGGTGCGCTTCGAGGATGAATCAGAGAAAGAAGCAGAGTCTCGGTACTTGGATAGAGTGAGGCAGCGTGGCCGGCCTGGGATGCCAAAGTCCAAGAGTAAAGAAAGTAATACAGACTCTAGCAGCAGTGGTTCAGAGAGGAGCAGAGGCCATCGAAGTGTCTCCATGCCGCCTTCACAGAAGCAAGAAGATGTGGTTGTCAGTGGTGAACCCACAACAGTGATTAAAGAGATAATAGTGCTGGTGAAGAAATGTGAGTCATGTGGCTCTGTGGTCAGGGAACCTCAGCCGGTCTCGTCATTGTCAGATCCACAGAACATTGAGCCACAGCATATGAGCAACCCTGAGGATGCTAGAGGAAAAGCAGTTCCTCACTGGGTGCCTTCAAACAAGCCTGAGACAAGTACACGCCCCAAAGCTCCAACTGTCACTTTTGCCGGAGCTTTTGTGCTGGGGGAAAATAAAGAGAGTAGCACAGGGTGGAAATCATCAGGGTTTGGGAAACTAAGGAGAAGGAGCAGGAAAGGAGAAAGTCGACTGGAGTCTGGCCATGGCCCTTATGGTCCATCGTGGGCTCAGCGACGTAACTCAAACCCCAGGAACAGGGTCAACTTGAGCAGAGCTGTTTCCTTCGCCCCAGGTAGCCCCATTGATCTGGAGCCTCATTTGCTGGAGGCATCTGGTGGATTAAGGGAATCACCTGCCCCAGCGCTGCCTATAAAGTCAGCCCTGAAGTCAAGTTCGAGAAATCGCTCCGCTGCAGGTCAGTCCACAGTTCAGTTCCAGATTACCTCAAATCAGGGAGGTGAGGGATCTCAGCACTCGGCCCTCCTGGACTCTCCGGAAGGAAGAAGGGAGTCTCCAGTGGCTTTAATCCAAGGGACCCCTGCAACAAGCAACCCAGTCCCCTGTATCAGGCCCTCCAGCCTGAGGTACTCCCCAGCCCGCCTCACCACAGACCTGCCAGCTGCTGAACTCTGGGATGCCACTCCAGATGGAACAGGTGAGTGCTTTTAGGAGACGAGCAGAGTCATGGATGGATTTCAGTTCCTCTGAAAGATCACAGAGAGGGTTGAGTACCTGTAGTTTCTGCCATTTGCATGTCATAGCGTGATACTGCACTTTCTCATGGATGGAAGTAATATTCTAGAAAAGCGGTGGTGGAAGAAGTACACAGATCTACTTTTCAAATTGTAATACCAAAGTGTAAAAAGACTGTATACGAATACTGTGAAAGGTCCTGCATTTTTTTTAAGTAAAAGTATTATTTATCAGAAAAATGTACTTGAATATCAACAATGAAAGTATTTATTATGTAAAATGGAATAGTTGAATTTTATTAAACAAACAGAAATATGCAGTGCTTGATTAGAATTATTTCAGAATAATTATTTGACCTCAGTGCATCTTTTTTTTTTTTTTTTTTTTTACCAGCAGGTCTGAGTGGAGACCTTGGCTCTGGTCCCGATTGTCGCCCTGCTTTGCGGGGCCTGGCTATGTCTCGGGCTGAGGACCTCAGAGCAGAGCTATTGAGAGCAGAGCATCTGAAAGCTGAGGCCATATGGGAGGAAAACTCTGACGGCTCCAGGTAAGCCAAGATAACAACACTCTTGTCATAGCTTAGACAATAAATCCCTTGCCCCCACCAGAGCTGTTCCCAAAGCGACTTGAGCATGCTAGACTGGCAGCAGTTAGGAGATTAAAACCCTGACCTATAGTCCGCAGGATGTTATTGTTAAACTATTCTGTGACCAACAAGACAAGCGTGCCCTCTTCTGGTAATGAAAAGCCTCACTTGTTCAAGCCATTTATAAAGTGATAGTGAGTGATTCATCTTTGGTGTGTTGATTCGTAGTTTATTTGGGGATATAATTGTGTTTATAACAATACATGTTCAGTTTATCTTGCCATCTAGTGAAAAATGCCAATAACTTTCCCTTTACAGAAAGCTGGATGGACGGCCAAAGCTCTTCCTGCGTCGCTTCTTCTCCTCCATTGGTCTGAACAGTGTTGGTAGACTAGTGAAAGGAGGCCGCTCCAGCAGCATGGAGCAGCTCAGTATACCCACACCCCCCCGGGCCAGCTCTGCATCCCCAAGCCCCACACGGAGACCACAGCCTACCATCCGCATACAGAGGACACCCTCACTGCAAACCCTGCACACGGTGAGCAAGAGTAGCAGGCATTTTTCATGCCATGTTGTGTTTCGTTCAAAACTCCTGTGCTGCTCTGTCTTTTGTTTTATTTCACCACATCAAATAGATGCAATTTCTACCTCAAAAAGGTGTACCATAGGGAGAAAGCATCTTATTTACATGTCTTTATACTTCCAGTTCAGCTTTGAAGTACCTTTCACTACTTATTTGCCACAGTGCACCAACCAAGGCTTTGAAGTATTAGCAACATTTCTGCCTGACACTGGGAGCACAAATAATGCATTCCAGGTTGTCCGTGTTTCCTTCCATTCTCTGTTTACGCCGGCCTTGGTGTCCTCCTGGCAGCCGCATGAGTACACTAAACAGAAACTAAACAACTTTTGATCCAGCCAATGTGTGTGGTGCCAAACACACTTTTGTTAGGTTTGTTAGTCGGAGCCAAGAAGTTACAGTTCCAAGAGCTGATCTGATGAATTTTGCCAATATGAAAAACAGAATTTGTTACAGTGCCACTTGTTTGCCACTAGGTGCTGCCACTGGCCCAACTGCGCAAAGCCTCCTCTGTGCAGAGTTTAGAGAGGAGAACAGAACGTTCAACAATACTGGGAGAAGTGCAGATACCATACGGCCTGGCGCCCAGGTAGGTGTCAAAGAAAAACAGAGGGAAAAGCATGAACCACATTGTTTTACTTCATCAGTTCACTTATGACTGGATCTGAATGTCTGCTGTTACAGCCCTGATAGCCCTCAGCTCGAGCTTCACAGGGCCCTGAGTGTTGAGGATGTACTTGCCTCCAGAATCGTGCGTCCGGTGGGGCGGGTCACTCAGGCTTTCTCTGATGGGACCCTCCTCCTGGAACTGGTCAGACCCCCAAATGGTCCTTTTGGTTTTGTCATCTCAAGGGGCAAAGGTCGACCAGACACAGGTAACTTTTAATCAACTTTGTCTTTGTACTGCCTTAAACCCAGAGCTTGACTTTGCAGTTGTTTTATTTTGGTGGTTGCTTTGTTTCCTGAGATAAGTGTTATTCTTCAGTGAGACATTGTGTATCTTGAAAATAGAGTAGAAAGAGAGTAGAATTAAAATGTAATTGTTCAGATAGAAATATGTCTTTGGCTTTACTGATTAAAGCAGTTGGGTAAAATTGGTAATCAAACGTAATCACATACATCATCAAACATGTCAAAAGTCTGGACCAATTTAGCAAAAATGATATTACATATTCAAATTCATATCCTTAAAGTGCCTAAAAAATAATTTTACCAGTGGTGAAGCTAATTTGTGGTAATCATGCTTATTAAGAATTTTGTATATATGTGTTGTGTCTTCCTTCTCCCTCCTACACCCTTGTTGTTTCCTTCCCAGGTGTATATGTAGAGAAAGTGGGCGACGGCAGTGGCGAGGGCCCCTACATAGGTCTCCTCGGCATTGGTGATGAAATTCTGCAGGTCAATGGAGAGGCGGTGGCTGGCCTCAGTCTGGACCAGGTGACGCGGCTCATGACCCGGGAAAGCACGGCTTGTCTTCGGATCATGCCAGCCCGACGCGTCCAGCGCTGACAGGGAAGATGGCACAGAGCCACTTCGAGATTGTAATTCGCCACCGCAAACGCTGTTCATGGACTGTGGTAGATGTGAGATAGTCAGTGTATATTTCAGTGCAGTTTCACATATGAAAATGGCTGCCTAGGACAAAAGGGTTAGAGGTTCATTTCCTATTAGAACAAACCCGTGTTAAACCATACGACACTGCATGGGACTCTGATTACAGTGACAAATCAATAAACAACCAAATGACAAATCTAAAGCCAAACATACACAGTAACAGTGAGGAGTATGCTAGCTAGAAAATGTATGTCAGAGTATATATTAATATATTGATATTATTATAGCTACTGATTCAAAACCAGCACGACTGCATGTTTGTTTTTTATGGCCACATTTGGATGAATAGGGATAATTTCATCCATGAAGTAGCTGAATTTTACCTCCATCTTGAAAACAAACTGCATTTATTTTGACTTCAGTATTTGTGACAATCAAAAAAAAAAAAAAAAAAAAAAAAAGGAACAAAAAACAGCAGCTTCACTTTTCTCATGTTCAAACAGTGATTTGCTTTGTGTAGCACACACCCTGAATGCTTAGTGAGTGGAAGATCTGTTCCCATTAATCTTGTTGATTATTTCAGGTGATTGCCATGTGTAAGGATGTATTACAAATGCCATCTTAGCCCACGAGACCCTTTTCAAAAACAAGGGTGCACCCTCCATTGAATTGCAACTGCATCCCAAAATATGTCTAAACAAAAACAGCAATTATCTCTATTATTTTTTTCTTCAGAGGATCATATTTTCCTGGTGCTCTGCAGGATCCCTTCATTTTACTTGTGCTGTGTCACCTATTGCTTCATGAGATTGATACTGGTTTGCTTCTGAATAAAACTGTTTTATTTTGTATTGTTGAATGTTCAACACATTCATTAATGACGCACATTTATGTCACAAAAATGGCCGCACAGCTGCAAAAAGCTTGCAGTTTTATCACACCTGTGCTGTATCCATTCAGTTAGATGCATGAGCATATTTGAAATATTTAAATATATAGTTTCCAGTCCTATGAGTCAATAATTTCTTTTAAATTCACGGCAAATCCCATAAAGCCTAAATGTCCAGTCGCCCTCCAGTCCCTCCTGGCAATTAGGCGTATTTATTTGCATATTTCACATCATTAATTTTCACCCACAGTAGTGCTGAGTGGGCTCCTCCCAACAACAACAAAAAAAATTCTTGGAAGGATTTTGGTTTCCTTGAAAGATGCTTACAAAAACGTTTAAAGGGATTATGTCCGGCTATGCTGTTGTAAGCACAGGATGTAGGATGATGGTCGTGACTGCTGCTGTTTCAACAGGTCTGTGTAAAAGGTCATGAGCTTTTACACTTCTATCTATCTATCTATCTATCTATCTATCTATCTATCTATCTATCTATCTATCTATCATTTGCCATTATTTGACAAAATTTAGTTATTTAAATTCCAAAATTTACTTGAGGAAAGGTAAAAAAAAAAAAAAAGAAAAAAAAAAAAAAAAAAGGAGCTGTGTGTGGAGGATCCGTTATTAGGATGTACCTGCTACCATTTAGGCTGTCCTGAACGCGCTCTGATAGCGGGCTGCTCTGTTATCTGATGCGACCAGGAGCCGATACGCTTTAATCTCCCCCAGCCATGACTCCCTGTGGACCCGCAGGAACCGCCGTCCACCCCCCCCCCCCCCCCCCCCCATCACAAACAATGACACGCAACAGCACATTTCTTTATTTTTCAAAAAAATTATTTATTCATCAGTCGATAAATACTGATGTCCCATTCAATTAAGGCATCGTTATCGCAATTACACCCTCGTCATTTCAGCAGTCTATTGTATCCGTAGCTTAAACCCAGCCTCGAGGCGCAGAAGTGGATATGGAGGAATGGATACAGCCCACTCTTTTTAAGATAAAAATATAATAATAATAATAAAAATTTAAAAAGACCCTCTGCTATCATCAGTTATGTTATTGCTGGATAAATGGGCTTAGTAAAAAAAAAATCTTTGTTGAAAATATAAATAGGTCAAACGCTTAACCTGAGGTTTTGTTTCTTTCATCAGAAAAAAAAAAAAAAAATTAAAACACCTTAACTATAGCTCAGGCTACACCGTACCACCTCACGTTGTTACAGGCCGTTGCGCTGTGCCTGTTTGCTTTTTTTTTAATGCTTTGCCCTCCACAAGCCTATATAGCCCACGACAGCCAAATAATAATGAATCATTTCATAAATAATGGGTTTAGGGGCTTATCGGGAATGAAGAGGCCGCTGCCGTGCGCTTATCTCACTCGGCCACATTGCGGCCTGTGTTCCGCTCCCCATACTGAGGGAGCGCACTGGATGCGGCGAGGAATAACTCAGCTACACACACACACACACACACACACACACACACACACACACACACACGAGCGCGCGCATACACTGTGCTCCACAACTGGCAGGAAAAAAAAAAGAAAAACCTCAGACATGGATGACCCACTCACAAAATGGCTCCACTTACACAGTAACATCAACAACACGGCTGGAACGGTAAGTGCAAGAAAAAAAAAATACATCTCTTTATTTAAAGCGCCATGTTCGTTGTTCCAAAACGCTTTAATTGGATTTCTATCGTCTAAATTTTACTGGTGTTATGCGCGAAATATTTAGCCTACATTTTCTGCCATTGTCCGATCGGATGCTTGAAGACTGTGGGCTGAACGGGCTGTAATAACGGATGCGAGGCCTATTGGAGAATTCCCAGAAATTAGTGCGCTTTTTTTTCTGGCGCTCCGTTGTTCGTTTCTGATAATATGTGTTTTTTAGGGTATTTATGGGATAAATTCTATCACGGGTGTGTGGTGTGTTCATTATGACAAGGCTTTGATGTTCGGCTTTAACAACAACAGCACCGTGGCCTACACCACGAATACACAGAAATTATACAACCTACTCTGACATCTGTGGCGATGGTCCAATGTCCAAGTGTTTCTGGAGCTTCACGGGGTTATTTCTGGATTTGTTGACGGCAGGAAAAAAAAAAAAAAAAAAAAAAGGTGGGATACTGTTTCGACGAAGAATGGATAGCAAGCTCTCTTCGCGCTCCTGCATCCACAATCTCCTGATAATATGACGATGACGCCTCCTAATAAACAGCAGCCGACATGATCTTTTAATAATGTGACTTTAGAGCTCAGACGGAGGTTTTACGTGCGTTTAGATGCGAGCTTAACGGCGCAAACTGTGCTGAAGGCCAAGCGAGCTTTAGATAAGCGGTCCATGGACGTGCACACAGCAAGCACGAGATAAAGCTCTTTGTAAACGACAAGTTAACGTTGGAAAAATATCACTAGAATAAAAATGTTTAACTGAGGAACATTCATAATTGTATAGTCAGCCTGTCAAGAGTTAATCATATCCCAGTCGGTTTAACTTTCAGAGAAGCTCTCAAACCTTCCAAAGCTCCCAAAAATGGTTGAATCTCCCAGAATTGTAAGATTTTTTTTAAATGTAGTTGTCATATAACATTAGTGTTTTCGTCCCTTGTGTTAAAATTTCTACATTCGAGCTTTTTATTGTTATTATTTTAAAATATCAAAGATGTGATAATTAAGAAATCTAGCCAGCGAGTAACTAATTGCATATCAACTGTCTTCCTTGCACGCGATAAATGTTCAGTCGGCATTTGATAAGGATAATTATAATAATAATAGTAATAATAATAATAATAATAATAATAATAATCATTTTTCTTTTTATTGCCAGTAACGATAATTGATTGCTAATTCCCTACAGGACTGGTTATCTATCTGGTATATAAAGATTGTCACTATATTGTTCTGATCAATAAATTAATCGAGGAAAATCTTATTTAGGACGTAGTGGATTCGAGCGAGTGGTGACGGTATAAAAATGATGGAAAAACGGCAGCCGGAGCTTTGTCCTGGAAGTCCTGATGCAGAGTCCGGTCCTGGAAAGCGAGAGGACTCCTCCATCATCTCCAGACAGAACGGATGCGAGGAAGACGAGGAGCCGAGGAGAGAGGAGGGGGAGAAGGAGAGGGGAGGGCGCTTCAAGGGGGTTGAGGAGACGGATGACGTTCCTCTGCAGAACTCGAGCAACGGGACCAGCATCAGCATCATCATCAACGGCGTTGCCAAGGAAACTGCCTCTCACAACGCCCTTGACCTGAAAAGGGAAGTGCCGGTGATCGAGCTCTCCAGGAGGGACGCTATAAAAGCGGTGGAGCAGAGGACTGAAAGCCATTTGGTGCCGATCACGGAACTTCGCAGACCTCCACCGCTGCCGCTGCCGCCGCCGCAACGAGACGACGCTCGAATGGTCCAACTGAGCCCAAACGCGTTCCCTGTCCCGGCCCGGGCGATGCTCTACAACCTGGCGCAGCCTCTCGCCGCCATCAACAGGTAAAGGTGGAGGCAAGAAAAGAGAAAAAAAAAATTGTATGGTTTCACGAATGCACGTTTCGTTTGATCATTGTGACTGTTCACTATAGAAAGTTAGAAGTTTGATGGCTGTTAGATGCTGCCCTGTTAGGGCCC
This sequence comes from Chaetodon auriga, assembly GCF_051107435.1. Lineage (NCBI taxonomy): Eukaryota > Metazoa > Chordata > Actinopteri > Chaetodontiformes > Chaetodontidae > Chaetodon > Chaetodon auriga. The sequence goes on from NC_135085.1 coordinate 13,759,203, forward strand.
TGCAGAAACAGGCTACTGCAGTGTGAAGAGAGGCTTGAAGTGTAACTGAGCTTACGATATGTTGACATTATTTATCATGTATGTACATGTGTGACAGAGAGAATCATCTTATAAATGCATGTGTGTGTGTGTGTGTGTGTGTGTGTGTGTGTGTGTGTGTGTGTGTGTTTGTAATTATGAGTGTGTGTGTGTGCTGCCAGTGCAGGAGTGGAGGATGTTAAGGGTTAAAAGCAATGAAGGAAATGATGTATGCCGAAATTCATGTTTTCTGTGCACCTTTTGTCTGCTTTCTGTTGCTGAAGTCTCGGAGGGGAGTCGGAGCAGTACAGCATGTACCCCAGCAACAGGGTAAAGCGCCGCCCGGCGCCTTATGAGGTTGAACTCGACGAGGGTAGGCGCATTTTAGATCTTTATAAGTATGGTAAGACGCACTTCTGCTGTGTCCTCCTTCTGCCAATACAGTCCCCCTAAATGTCCCCTCCTCATCTCCATTGTCCTTCATCCACTGACATGGATCTATACTGTAGCTAATCTGAGTGTTGCAGAAGATTCCTTGCAAATGAAAATTCAGCTTGCCTTTAACCCAGAGGAATAAATGGCACAAATGGCACAAATGAATGTTGCTAATCAGAATGTCAAATACACGTACCTGCATGCCATTAAAGTAAGCTCTTTTCAGGCAGATTTGGGGTTTATTTCATTTGAAACATCCTTTCCACTGCTGCCCACTCACTGCCACATACAGGGGTGGAAGATGGGGGTGCTGCTGCCTCCATGCCAAGGTTTTACTGCAGAGTGGGCTGAAGGATTAAGATAGACTGGGTGTGTTCCAAGGGCGACAATAGCCTGGAAGACACCATTGTTGGGGGTGGGAGGATGTGACTACCTGCAGTGGGGCATTTTATCATACCTTAATACATAAAAAGTACACTGAATATGGAATAGGCAGCACACAGTCTTCCCAACGCCCTACCCTGGGGTTTGGCATGCCAAAGCAACCATTTTTCTTGTATCACATCTGCATAGTATTTGGCACACAGGATACTGTACTGAATTTTGCAAGCCTCAGTAGCTTCTGATCCACCATCTAAAAATCCATCGTTGTACGGAGGACAATTTTGGAACTTTATTCTTTATGATTCTTAAACTTACTCCCTACTAGCATTTTTTTTTCTCAAAATTTCAAAATGTACATCTGTTCACCTGCTACTGCTTCTTCCATTTTTATTGGTGTACCTGTATTGCTTTAATGCATTATCTGCCTCAGTTCTGCATCTCATGTTATTTGTGTTACCTTCTCCGATCGATGCTGCCTCCCCTTACTCTCTCTGTGTCTGTCTCTTTTCCTCCCTGTTCCTCTGCTAGCTGGCCAGCCAAAGATTGTACGTCGTATCTTCACAAACAGTCGTGAACGTTGGCGGCAGCAGAACGTAAACGGGGCATTTGCGGAGCTTCGCAAACTCATCCCCACTCACCCCCCAGACAAGAAGCTGAGCAAGAATGAGATCCTGCGGCTTGCTATGAAGTACATCAGCTTCCTCTCCAACCTCCTGGAGGACCAGGATGGAGGGAGGAATGTTGGCAGCACAACTGATGGGGAAACAGGGCTGCTGGTTGGGGCCCATGAGGGGGGCCCACAGGGTGGAGCACATCAGGACACAGTGGTGGGTTTGGCCAGGGACGATCTTCTGGAGACAATGTCACCAGGCTCCAGCTGTGGAAGCCTGCCTGATGGCGATGCAGAGGGCAGTCCCGAGAGCTTTATGGAGGACCAGGACTCACCTCCAGCGCCAAGGACTCTAACGGCTTCCCGTGGGCCCCCACTGCATCTAGCTGCAAGGGATCTGAGGCGCAATGGACGCCCTTTAGATGGCTCCAGTCGCCGATGATGCTGATGTCAAAAGACCACAGACACAACACCTGAGACTGACAGAGAGGAATGAGAGAGACTAAACAAAAGATGGATATGCTCAGGACCCGTTAGCTTTGAGTTATCAGTGTAGGGAGGAGAATCAAGCTCTGCGTAGTGAGATGTTGGTGTCCAAACTGGATCATGAGTACTTTCTTGTCTCCACACTCTACACCTGAGGCAGCGCTGGCTTGATTGGTGATCGGTTGAATTTGATCCGACAAAAGACTTGTAAATTCTGCATGTCTCATGTCCTTGACTGACCTGCGGATTATAACTTTCCGTGTTTTCAAAGTCCAAAGACTGGATATTCTAAAAAATAAAACACGCACCCCCCAAAAAAGATAAAGAACAAGCAAACAAAACCAAACCAAACCAAACAAAAACTCAATCAAGAGACACTTAGCAAAGAGTTTTTCTATTTAATATTGAAATTTTGACCAACTCTTCACTGATAACATTGATTACCATATTGTGAAGCCAGAATAGAGTCAACGTGCTTGCAGTGTTGCAAGTGAATGGTCCTAAAACATCAATGAATAAACCCCAGAGATGTATGCCCAGAAAGTCTGATGTGTTAGAATGATGACACAAAAGCAAGTTTGCCTCAGTCGGAGGCCGTAAATGAAGCGCCTGGACTCTTTTGTGCCCATGCAGTTGCGTATGTATTGTAAATAGCATTATATTTCCACTGCACAATGTAACAACAGTGACTCGAGTTCAAGTCATGTGGTTGAAGATGTACTGTACTGTGTTCTTCAATGGGTTTACTAGGAAAAAGGTCTTTTAGGAGACGAGGAAACGAGGGGAGAGGAGAGAAGAAACCAGATGAACTCAAAGGGTAAAGCAAGCAACCGAAAGTAGTACATCAAATGTGGTACCATTTACTTCTGTTACACTTTGGTGGTGAGAAAATGACACCAAATGCGGCAACAGACAGACAATTTCACTGCCTGGAATGAGTATGTCAATTTGAAATTGCTGTGGAGGTACAAGACATGCAGTGTTTCTTAAAGTGTACAAAATATGGGTCATAGATGATAACATGAAATGACTCACGCAGACCTTTTTGATATGAATGTTTCAGTGTTTTCTTTCTTTTTTTTTTTTTAACTGTAATGCAGTTGTAGTTTAGTAAGGTACACAAATAAATCCCTTCATTGCCGCATTTCACATATACACATACAGACGTGCACACACACACACACACGCCACACACAGTGTTAATATCATAACGACACCAGCAGTTTTCTGACAAATGCAGTTAAATATTGCTCACTGTTGTTGGTTATTCTGCTTTTTCAGCAGGACCTAGTAGCCTATATTGGTACCTTTGGTAACTATGGTATTTTATGAATTGCAGTAAAGGGACATTGTACGTTTGGTAATGACATATTTGTTGTATGATAGCTGTATCTATAAATATATCCAATGTTAAATCAATGAATTTTATACAAAACCCCTGAATAAAACATGCAGAGGAAAAGCCTTGTATTTGATCTCACTCACGCATGTTATTAGGAATTTCTTATCAATTCAGTTCAAGTCAATTCAGTGCTCTCGTCGTACAGAAAAACTGAACATACAATACATTTTTTCCACATTTCATTACACCTTTTACACACTTATTCATAATTGCATAACCTAATTGACAGATTCCTAGAGGCAACTGTTTCCCACCTTATCTGTACACAGTGCATAGTTAAAACCACAACCACCTCATGAAACTCCCCCAATGAACACTGGAATCCTCACTTCCTCCCAACAAGTGACAACTTCCTGTAGAGGTTAACGTGGCTCCATGACCTGCAGGATATCCTGCCATTGTGAAAGTGGTTTGGACAGCCTCCGCTGCGCTCGTTTGCGCGCTGTTGCGTCTGTACACATTGTGAAACTCCCACCGCCTGTGAGTTATTCACTTACACAATCAAAAAGTTATGTCCGCCAACCTGTGCTCGTTAATAAAGAAATTAGCAGAGGAGTTGTAGCTTTGCCGCATAAATGCTGCTTTTCTGAAGTCTACTTCCTTATATTCCGTAACTCCACACAGCAGACTTTGCCACCACTACCACAACTACAACAGCATCAGCTCTTAGACATTTCTAAAAACTATAATTGCTTCCAGAGAGCATCAGAGACATCCAGGTGCTTGAAGACCTCTCCTGTGCTCTGCGCTGGCTGTGCCGGGACTGACTGAGGGGCTCTCTGGGTTAATGCCTGCCAAACATTTACCTGCTTCAGCGTTCCTGACTCTCCAAAAACACACAGTCTCACAAAAAGAGAGGGATACAGGGAGTGCATGTGAGGGATTCAAAGACAGGGACAGAGAGGAGGCTTGTGCCTCTGTGTGTGTGCGTGTACATGTTTGTGTGTTTGTGAGGCCAGGCTTATGTGAGTGTGTATGTGCTTGTTCTGCATAGATCTGTGTGTGTGTTTGTGTGAGCTGGCATGTGTGCGTGTTTATCAGCTCAGTGCAGATGGGTGGCAGAGTGGCTCTTGCAGCCAAATGATTCAGTATGCTAATGAGTTGTTATCTGTGGTGCTGCAGGAACAATATACTGTCTTTCTCACAGTGGGAATCCAGCCTGCTGGGAACAGATTACACTGCACACACCGCCAAGGTAGTTATTTATATTTTCACACAGAGTAGTAGAAGATACATAAATGCACACACACGCACACACACGTGCGCATGCACACACACACACACACACACACACACACACACAACCTAGGATGAGACTATAAACAAACAAGCAAAATAACATTTTAACACACACACACACACACACACACACACACACACACACACACACACACACACACACACACACACACACACCACCACCACCATCACTGCCAACAGTAGCATAAATAAGGTGGAAATTGGAGGTAAATTTATGTTCTTGACCAGTAGATGGAGATGTCATTCTGGGCGTCCCTCTTTAACAGGTTTCAGTGGTATGTTTATTTTCCCTATTCTTCATAAAATATTACACATGCACTTAATTAAAGTTAACTTTTATTTCACCCAGAATGTTTTTTTCCCTCAATCAATAAAGCCTCTCCAAATGAGTTTTTTTTAGCTTAAAAGGCCCAAACTCAGCTGAAAAATAAAATCAGTTCAGTCTTGTTCAAAATGATGAAAAAGTCAGAAAACTCGTTCCAAAACGGCATTTCTTATTCTATGCAAAATCCACATATTATATTGAATTACATGTATTATTTTGGTTAATTTCTATTCTTCTGGCCGTAGACTCATTCAGAGCCAGAGCTCAGAGGTTGGAAAAAAAGTATCACCTGCTTTTTAATTAATTCAAAGACAGGAATGAACATAAAAACAGGTGTTTGATGATGTTTATTTGGAAATTATTAAAAAAATATCCCCCTATCTTTATTATGTCCGATTTTTTCATATTACAATAATTGTTTGCCTTATGTGCCACCGGCTACAATTTCGGTTTAGTGTACACACTCTAGACCGTATGTCTCCTGCAGGAAAACAGAGAACTATACAAATATAGAGCTACAAGTCTTATGCAGATTTGTACAAAAATGAATGAGACATGCATACATGCTAACAACTATCAGTATATTGCATTGGTGAATTAATTTGAAAGTCTGACATGTAGAGGCAGTTTATTGCGTGTAAATTAATTATCCATGTGTGAGACAGACCAGGAGGATAATTTGACATATAGCATTTAAGCATTTTAATATAGAAGTCCAAGCTTAAGACGGTAAAGGCATGCTTATGTAATTGATTTCAGAGGAAGAAATACTTCAATACACACAGTCAAACATCATAAGTGTTATAATAAAGGCTGAAGTGTAGACAAAAATGACAAAAACACAAAAAAACCCCTTCTGATCATAAGTCTAGAGATCAGCTGGGAATGTAGATTCAGTCACTCTCATTTTATCCATTCATCATACAAGGAATTTTAATCTTCTCTTGAGCATCTTTGTGATGAAAAAGCTTCCTAAAACACACCCAAACCTGTGAGTGAAATGATATGAAGCCTTTTTTTTTTGTACAAAACATGACAATATTAACATTAGAAACAACATCTCTCTCATAAGTCTTAAATATGAGATAAAATACAGATTTTCAGTGATTAAAAAGAATTCTGGCAAAGTCAGACTAAGACGGGTGTTTGTGTTTTTCACGTTGTCCCTGATCCCCAAAAGATCTTCTATAACGAGGTATTGCAGCCTCCCTGCTCTCTTTTTAAAAATACGTCACAGCATAAAAATGCCTCGGTAACCTCTCGGAGACATAAAATCCTGAATGCAATGTATCTTCTAGATGGATTGCTGCTGTGCACAGCAAAATGAGTTATTATCATTTTTAATCTGGAGAGAGGTCGCCACTGTTTAGAGTCTAATGAGATAGAGTATTCGTAAAAGTCAATGCTATTTTTCACTGTACAGTGTGGGTACAGTGGAGTATAATTTATAGTGCGTTCATCTCTCTCTGCTGCAGAGGGTTATCCTCCCTGTTCAGTGCTAAAGCAGCCAATCTGTTGTTGTATGTAATGTCAAGGAAGCTTTTTTTTTTTTTTTTTTTTTTTTTTAACTTTTATCGCCTTCTGGGTGATTTTCTTTTTAACCCATATGAATCTTCTGTGTTCATTTGGGTCTGAATCACCTTCACTCCTGCCTCCAGTCAACGCTGATAATTAAAGCAAGAACAAAGATTTCACTCCAGTTTCTGTGCCATACTGCCTTAAAGGTCTAGCAAATCACCATATTCACATAATGTACCAAATTCAGGAGTTTCAGCAGCTGCGGTGAATGACAAGTGAAGTGAGAAAATGTCTATGAGAGTCCATGAGAATTATCTTTACCACCCTGCTGTGTGTGAATGGCTCCAACATGACAGGCTTAAGTATTTTTCTCCTGTTGTGTGGCACTCGGTAAGTGGGCAAGAACATGTTGAGTCTTACTTTGTGACTTTAAACTTTTTCTTTTGGAATATCTCATTTGTTCCATATATTGTTGATGGGGACATCACCTCCTTTTTTACTATTACTTTCTCTGCACTGATTTCTGCTTTTAACCATTCTCCCAAATGCCTCTTTACAAACCTTGGGCACCTTACACCCTCTAGTGGGAACTAAATGCAATTATGGATTATTTACTTCAATTGTTTCCCAGTGTGTATTGGCCTCACTGACACAGAGCTTATCTCTTCTAATTGCAGTAACTAATGGCGTATGAATTAGCTTCTAGTTATGTTTCTGAATAAGTAAAACTCAAGGGTCATCCATTTCAAGCATAGTCATTTTTAATGCATTGTTAAAAAGAACTGAAGTGTTGCATACAGCAGTGTAAAAAAGCCTCCTCCATATCCAAATACAGCAAGGCAAGCAAAGCTTTTGGTTTGATTAGCATGACAGCAGTGAGCAGATACCAAAGCAGCAATGTTTAGCTGAATCACATCAATTTGACAGAGCAGTGCAATAGGCTGAAGGTTGTGCAGAGTCTACAAGAGGTTAAAATCAGAGCTCATTCAAAGGTTGCGGTCACAGGTTCTCCATAGCAGTAGGTTTGGTCTTTGAGTCTGGATAAAGCAGGAAGCCAGTGAAAGTGCTGTCATCCTCACTGCTGGAGTAAACTCCATTCCAGTCTCTTAGCGTCTCCAGCCACACCTGGTCACCTTCATTCAGCTGCAGCAGTGCGAGGTTGGACGCCTGATCGATGTCCTGGCCGTACAGAGAATCCCGGGTCCGCAGCTTCCGTATCCCATTGACCACCAGGGCGGCACGCACAGGCCGGTTGCGCACTGTGATGTGGTAACTGAATAGGTAGACCCCTGGGTAGGTGACGTTGAACTTGTTGAGTGCTGGGTCCCAGTGGCCCTCCCCATTGTAAAAGACCTTATCAAACTTCACAGGCAGGTTGGGTGGAGGGAAGGACCTGCTCGGAAACAAGCCCACACTAAAGGCAGAGCGAACTTGCTCCACGCTCTCCCCTGGTGGGCCTCTAGGGCCCCGAGGGCCACGCGCACCTTTAAGTCCCCGCTCCCCCCTCAGCCCTGCTATGCCCCTGGGTCCTAGAGGTCCTGGTGGACCTCTGGCACCAGTATCCCCCTTCCCTCCTGGAGGCCCTGGCTCCCCTCTCTCTCCCTTTGCACCATTAGTTCCATTCACTCCTGGGGGGCCCATCTCACCTCTCAGACCACGCTCACCCACATCACCTTTCTCGCCTGGTAAACACTCGCCTGTAGGTCCCATTTCACCTTTCTGACCCTTTGTCCCAGCTACCCCAGGGGGACCCATGGGCCCCTCTCGCCCGATGCTGCCCCTGGTCCCATTCAGGCCAGGCCACCCTCTTTCTCCCGGGTCTCCTTTCAGACCAGTGAAACCGCGTTCACCTTTCTCTCCTTTGGCACCCGGATCACCTATAAAATGTAGAGAGGTTATATTCATGTAGGAGGACATGTTTTAATTGAAATACTTTAATTTTCAAACAGAAATATACATTTACATATGTTTATAGAGTACATTTATATATATTTTAGTCTAATCTAATACAGTATGATTAAAACAGATGATCTATTTATACAATTTATACTGACGCTCTCTTGGCTAACAACACACCTCTCTCTCCTGGTTTTCCTGGGATCCCAGGGGCCCCAGGAGCACCCATTGGTCCAGGATCACCTCTTTCACCTGTGGTAGTTTTGATAAATAAAGCGTAGAAAATGACATCCACAAAGTACTTATACAAAACAGCGTTTTGCAAAAAAGGAGAGAGGGACAGAGATAGAGAAACGGAGTGACATTCAAAAACTCTCCTGCTGTTAAGCCCCGTTGTACCTATGTCGCCATTGAGTCCGTTGGCTCCAGGTAGTCCTGCTGGTCCTGGAGGTCCTCTGGGCCCTGTTTCTCCCTTCTCTCCTGGTAACCCTGGAAAACAGAGCAGAGTAGGAAGAAGGACAAATTTTGATCTCAGAAAGGTAATTTTCCTGAAATTGATAATCCATCTTACCTACAGGGCCCCTCTCTCCTGGCGGTCCCGATGGCCCTCTCTCCCCCATGGGCCCTACGGGGCCTCTCTCTGGTGGACAGCACTCACAGAAGTTGAAGAAGCATTCATTGTAGTCGAGGGTATAATTTCCGTGGGTGTTCCCTGGGGGTGCTATGGCATCGGTGTGGAAATCAGTGGGGTAAGTGTCACTGGAGTAGGTGGTACTGTCTGTAGGGGACAGGGAGTAAGCGTCCATCATAACCTCAGTTGTCTCATCTGTGTGCATGCTGGAAGGGGATGCTGTTGTGGTGGTGTGCCGTCCGAATCCTCCACCCCCACCTCCGCCGCTGCTCCCTGCTCGAGGGGGCTTCTTGGTGGTCTGAGGTTTGGGCCAGCGTGTGGTTCTGGCGCCGGATGTCAGCACGGCCATCAGTACCACAAGGAGAGTGGTCAGGAAGAGCAGGCGAACGGATGGCATACCGAGGGCTTGACGCAATAATCTGTAAAGGAAGAAGAGAGGAAGTTTGAAGAATGTAAAGAAAACAGGTGCAGCACTTTGGAAAATGTTTAATCTGTTGCAACACAGTGTATTTACAATGATTAGGGAAGGAAAAAATGCATTTTACCTGCTGATATAGATGATGCTGACTCTTCATTCCAGCCCCTCCGGCTAGAGATGGATGCAGGCTGCCTCCTTCCTTATATTGCCCTGGTTGTCCAACCTTTATGCCAATGAGAGAACAAGGAACAGAAAACACAAGGGGTTATTAGGAGGTAGGTGGGCTGGCAAGAACAGATTACATGACTCCTGAGGGATATGAAATAAAGCAGGTTGAATAAAGGCAAGACTTTATTCTTTGTGATATGGGATATGATTCCAGGGCCCGGGGGTACCCACGCTGCTGAAGTGTTGTTCACACACGGTTGCTTTGTATGCAAACAGCACAAATATAAGGTTACGCACAAAGATACACATTTGCAGAACATGTGTACATGCATACAGTATGTACACACAAGCTCACACGTTGTTGGTCATGAATAATATCTCATGTGAGAGTGCAACACCTTGTAGTGACCACACCGCTTGGCAGTACCTCAAAGCAGAAAATGGATCACCATCCACCTGCGGTGGGAGAGGGATCAATGTCCCAAAACAGACGGCGTGGCAGCATTGATCAAACCTTTCCTTGATCTAACCAACCAAAAGACCCCAGTAAACCCAATAAACCTCACGGAAACCTGGCCCCACTGAACCAAGCTTTACATGTCGCAGAGTGTGTGTTGGATGCAATTTCAGCCTCTGATATTAACTCTGAATGATTCATCGTTGGTTGGTTGGAAGATATATCCTGAATATTCTGCCAAACTGAGGGTATGTATTGCTTTATTATAGACATGTCTTATGTCATCTGTTTGAAACACAAGAAAAAGATCAAATAATTTTGCTTGAATCGCCTAAGCATCCTCCTCAAGCCTGTCACGGTTAAAGATTTTCCCAATCACATCACTGAAATGATTAAGTAGAAATTTGCAAATGTAAACGAGAGTACAATGCATCGGTGTTCTTTCTCTGATCCGCGCATTTCATGGAAATCTAATACAGCGTTTAGTTAAAGGGCAGATTGTTCTACAAAACTCGTTCAAAATCTAAAAACTCATTACTGTTTTAATTTGTGTGTCTGCGTGTGTGATGACTGCTTTGCGTGACTGAATTGCCTTCTGCGGTCTCTGCTGTAAAAGGGATGCTGATCTCAATGAAGCTTTCTGCAGAAATAACGCTGAGCTGGCCACATGAGCTGACTGTAAATGAAAGGACGGCCAGAGGTGTTTTACTCCTCGGAGCCATCGGGGGGCAGTGTCTGGCCAATGCAATATCTGCTGTGACCAGCATCTGCACACAGTATAACATTAATTACTGGGCTATAATATCCTGTATTATAATCAATAAATAGTTATTATTGTGTCATGCCGGTTTCTTTGAATGTAAATGTTGCTGAATATATATATTCAGGCAACTTTCTGCGTGTCTGTTTTCAAGTATGTATTCTGTTTTTCTCTACTCTCGGTCCAGTTTACATTCTGTTATACTGATTGATGTCCAGTTGCTCGTGAAAAGTCAGCAGGGCCAAAAATGTTCCATGATGAATGAGAACTGATATGGAGTGAAACTGCATCTAGATCTGGCACCAGTTTGAGTGTCATATTATACTGCATGACATCATCATTTGAGTCCGCAGCGGCCGTCATTGGCTCCAATGTTTTGCCCGTGCGTCGTATGAGCTCGCAGCTGCGCACTCTTATCAGAGCCGACTACACTTACAGAAAGAGCAGTGTGAAGGTAACCACTGTCACAATACACTTCCGCTACATACTTTCAGAATAAAGCCCTCACTTTAAAAACATGCTTAGTGCACACGAGCGCAGCGCCTGCTCATGTCTTTTTTATTAAGACGACCGCAGCTCGTTCCGGTCTCATCCTCACTCTCCCTTGGTGTTTTGACGCAGCTCAAAAATGGAGGCGTGTGTGTGTGTGTGTTTGTGTGTGTGAAAATGTAATGTAGATGCGGAGACTGAATAGACACGTATCTAAGACACGAAACGGGGTCAACGGCGGAAAAAAAGGAGGACACCTCCAAGTCACATCGTCGACTCTCGCCAACCTCCGGTGACTCCCATGTCTTTCTCCGGGGTGGGTCTAACCCAAAAAATCCGCCATCCAACAATGGGCTGTGGGAGATCGGCTCAACTCGGAGAATCCTCTTGCAGCTGTTCCGAGAGCCGAGGATAGGACCAAGACATCGGACCGACTCAATGAGGCTGGCGTGTCCGCTTTTGTCCTGCGTCTCTCGGCCCGGTGTCTGACAGTCAGCCGCGTACTGCGCGTAAATGCGGTCTGAGTAGAGAAGACGGGTCTCCGAGGAGCACTTTAAATGTTGAAATGCAGTCTTTGTCGGCCGTCGTGGTACTGAATCTGTTTCTTCATAGTTCCGCTGAGCGGATGGAGTGAGTTGTGCAAAAGGAGAGAGAGACAGACTGCAGTTTGGTTGCGTGTGATGATAGGAGACACAATGACGCTCTTGTCTCTTCTGGGTCGGATCATGCGTTATTTTCTCCTCAGGCCTGAGACATTGTTTCTGTTGTGCATAAGCCTGGCGCTGTGGAGCTATTTCTTTCACACCGACGAGGTGAAAACCATCGTCAAGTCCAGCCGGGATGCCGTGAAGATGGTGAAGGGGAAAGTGGCGGAGATGATGCAGAACGACCGGCTTGGAGGCCTCAGTGTCCTGGACGCAGAGTTCTCCAAGACCTGGGAGTTCAAGAGTAACAACGTAGCCGTGTACTCCATACAGGGGAGGCGAGATCACATGGAGGACCGCTACGAGGTGCTCACCGACATCACCAACAAGAGCCACCCGTCCATATTCGGGATATTCGACGGTCACGGTGGAGAGGTAGGCTGGGAGGGAGAGGTTTGTCACAGTGCGTATGTGTGGACTCATCCAGACCCAAAGACCTGCTGCGGCACCCGAGGCGGCATCATGTGGATTGAGAGCCAAGTAAAGAGACAGATAGGAAGTTGAAATTTAGGACAAATCTCTCATGGCATCATACAAGATATTCTCTGGTGGGACATTAAATTGATATTGTAAGAGATCGCAGTAGGTGGGACAAGGTCACTTAGGTAGAAACTTTCTCTGAGCACCGTACAGATACAGAGTGTTTGCACTTGGGTGCAGACACCCCCCCCCCCCCCCCCCCCCCCTCCCTCCTCCATCATTGTGTTCTTTTGTGTCAGCACCTCCTCCTTCTCCCTGCCAATCCGGGAGTTAACTTGGGATTCATCACAAAGAGCTTGTGTGTGTGTGTGTGTGTGTGTGTGTGTGTGAGTGTGCATAGGGATTAGTGATGTGTGTGTAGGTTTTGTCTTGTTCCTCCACTCCCTGTGCTGTCAGGGGTCAGTGCTTTCTCATGGCTGCCTTCAGACCACGTGTCCCGGACACCATCTGTCACACCACCACCACCACTGTCCCCCAGAGGTTCCAGTGCACTTCACTCAATGATACTGGTTTTTGATTTAGAGCCCAGTCTCCCCATTCCACACCATCTATTTTTTATTTGTTTTATTAATACAACACAAGAACAGATATTTAGATTGACTGCCTATCACATTATCATTAACAGCTAAGAAAAAGAGCAGATATTCACATCTGAGAGGCTGGAGGCAGTGCCTGCCTTCAGTTCTATTTTAGGTTTCTTCTGACTGCGGGAGATGTATTAGTCTGAAGCGATGAAAGCTGCTGCAGTTGAACTGGAACAAGCTATTTGTTTCTAATTTGAATCTGGCACATTTATCAAAATATGTGAATCCAACAACGTTTTTTCAGTGTCTTGAAAGGTCCAGTGACGCTGTTTGACACGCTGGACGTCTGCATTTTATAATGGAGCTGCCCGTTCTCTTTCCTGAAAGATGAGTTGCGTTGTGTTTGATCACGGAGAGCAAGACAACAATCCGAGAGCAGAGTTTATTTACCCATCTGGATCACTCTGTCTATTCCTGTCCCACAAACAAATATTTCTCCTTCCTGTCCGGACATCTCACTCTCACTCTGCCAACCTTTGCTCCCTTCCTTTAGTCGGACATGTGTCTCCCTGCATGTGTGCATTAAATGTTTTCACTCGTACCTTCTCATCCTTCAGTCGTCACAGTGAAATCGGGTTTAGGAGGGATCACTCTGACATGGATTTCAGGCATTAGCATCGATACACAGACCTCATCCTGAGACGCTCAGTCCTATAAACACAGTTCCCACTGAGCACTGATGATGATTGGAGTGTTAAGAGGCATTTTGGGAAAGCTGTGTTTGACTTCTGGGACTCTCTATGCAAATGATGTTGTTGGGAAAAGCTACCACATGTGTGGATATCTTTCAGCATTTATTTGCTCGTGCGTTTTTATGGAGTTTGGGGCTCCAGTAAGCACATGCACACACACACACACACACACACACACACACACACGCACACAATATTAAATAAAGCATTGCCGCCAAACCAAATATGTCCAGATAGAACGGGCTGTCTCTGGCAGTCCTTCTGGCTCTGGAAATATGCGGGAAATTTCTCAAACACATCTGTGTTGGGTTTTTTTTTTTTGGTGCGTGTGTGTTTGTGTGTGTATTTTATATCGAGCCAGTGAGTTATGGCCCAGATTTCTAAAAGTCAGCACAAGCTGCTGCTCCTCTTTTAACATGATTTACTGAGACTATTTGCTGTTGAAGCAGGAACTTTAACAGGCTTTCACACCACTTTGCTGTATGAAATTGAATTTATAGTTCGAGGGGCAAATGGGAGGCAGTGGTGTCATGAAGAGATCTGCAGTCAGATTAATGCGCTTTTAATAAAGTCGGTCCAATATTTAACGTTCACCCATTAAGTTCTCGGACAGTGAAGCATTTGAGTCATTTTTGAAGTCCGTAACTGCTCTGGCATTTTCAGCTGTTTACGACAAATGGAAATTTACACTTGAAGCTCTTTTCCTGATCAGGGCTCACTGAGTGCCTCTCTCTCCAATTAAATAGATGAATGAGTGCGCTTGTCCAGCCAACGGGAATGAGAGAAGGGGGGAGGGGTGCCGCAGGAAGACATGGTTTCTCTCCACTGATCATTAGAAATATCGTAATTTGATCTTGATTACTGCATTGATGGAAACGCGCAGCTTTAGTTGGCTGTGAATAAAATGCTGCAGAGACACACTGTTGCACCACATATTCAGGTTCTTTGCTCAGGTTTTTGGCTGTATTTTAGCAGGCATTGATTAAAACTCATCATATCTGTGAAACATGTTCACACCAAAGGGTCAGAATTAATTTAAAACACTAAATGAATTCACATGAAGTATCATACTTGTGCTGTAGAATTGCTGCAGCACATCAGAACGCAGGAAAAAGGGCCCAAAGTGCCCAAATTTCCATAGGAACTGCCAATATGAATTATGCAGTCTGTACAGTCTGCAACCAGAGCATTAAGACGGTATATATATTCCCATTTTCGTTTTGATTCGACAGCATTAGCATAATGGAAATCTTGGCAGAGAAAATGAGGGTAGAAGCACATAAGTAATGGTAGCAGGAGGAGGAGGAGGAGGAGGAGGAGGAGGAGGAGGAGGGCAAGTGGGCTGGAGGAAGAGGAGGCCGCTCAATAATTCAGCGCAGAGCACCTGCTGTATTAAGCGAAGAAAGCTCTCCTCTAGATCAGAGTTATGTTGGACCACATTACCTGGCAAGCATGGGGGTGCGGGTTATTTGTTCTGTGCTGGTAACCTGTCAAACTAAGGCCGATTCATCTGAAAATGTGCTGAAATGTAGATGTATGTACATAAACACAGTGCGGCCAGGTGTATGGAAAAGAAGAGCCGGTTTTTCTCAGCACCAAAAATAGTTGTGTTTGTCTAAAGCTGTGTTTATTGAGGGTTTTGGGCCTCTTGGGTACAGCGGAACAACCTGCAAACACAATATTTGGACATACTCATATATGCACGTATATATATATATATATATACACCTCAGAAATATTGCTATGGCAAACATGTTAGCGACGAGCTGCCTATTTACACCTCCAGACTGAGCAGTGTTGCCATGTATTTGACAATTTCAGTTGTGTCCCTCATCTTAAATGTTGTTTTCCTGTCATGAGTGCTTAAAACAGGCTCTCACATTTGTCTGCGTATTACTGACAGAGAGCTTAACTTGAAATCTGAACTTCTAAACTGATTTGAAATCGTCGACAGCCATGCAGCTCCTCACATCCTCCCTGTGTCTTCCCTCCCCTCCCTCTGCCAGGCTGCAGCTGACTATGTGAAGGCCCACCTGCCAGAAAGCCTGAGGCAGCAGCTGCAGGCCTTTGAGAGAGAGAAGAGAGAGAGCGCTCTCTCTTACAGCAGCATCCTCGAACAGCGCATCCTGACTGTGGATCGTGAGATGCTGGACAAGCTCTCTGCCAACCACGATGAAGCAGGTCAGATGGGGAAGTTGATAAATATATATGTGGACAATTTGAATCCGAAACTCAACATTTGAATTATTATGCAGCCTAGTCTTGGTCAAAGCGGAGAAATATCCTGTCAGCACAATGCGGTGAGGCTGCTGTGTGGTAACATTATGCCGCAGCACATTGTAGTGTAGCTGATATTTTGTGCACTGATGTGAAATCAGAGCTGCGATCCACATTGATCAGTTGGTGGAATTTGATATGTCTACCTCCAGAAACATTTTTTCCCTCTTCATTTTGTTGGCCTTGTGTGTTTTTCCACTGTTGATTAGTGTGGTGACAGTCTGATATCCAGTCAGTCAAGCTAAAACACAAACACAAGATTATCAAGTAAAACTCTCCAAGTGTTCCAGACATTGCTACAGACATTTTTGGGTCAAAATGTCAAAGCTAACCGCTGTCTCAGCTGTTTCCTCTTTCAATCTCCCGTGCAGGAACGACATGCCTTGTAGCGCTGCTGTCAGACAGAGAGCTCACAGTGGCGAACGTTGGGGACTCTCGGGGCGTGTTGTGTGACAAAGATGGGAATGCTGTTGCACTGTCACATGACCACAAGCCGTATCAGCTCAAAGAGCGCAAGAGGATCAAGAGGGCAGGTACATGATGAGAGAGACAAGCCTGTTGTTCAAAGCACAAGCTGAATGGACCTGTGCTGCACTGGCATGTGGCTGAATTTGGGGTCCTTGGTTGCCATCTGTTGGTGTATTTAGGAACAGCATTGTGTTAAACAAAGCTCTGGGTTTAGGTTGTGATGTCTGAAACAGATACTTTAGCCGTGTGATTAAATGATCAGCATGTTTTCGCCCTCATCATATCGTCAGACTGAACGCTTTCATTGTTATTTCTTCACTTCCAGGAGGTTTCATCAGTTTTAATGGATCCTGGAGAGTCCAGGGAATCCTGGCCATGTCCCGCTCTCTAGGGGACTACCCGCTGAAGAACCTCAACGTAGTCATCCCCGACCCAGATATCATGACCTTTGACCTGGACAAACTGCAGCCAGAGTTCATGATTCTGGCGTCCGATGGCCTGTGGGACGCTTTCAGCAACGAGGAGGCCGTCCGGTTCGTCCGCGAGCGTCTGGACGAGCCTCACTTCGGCGCCAAGAGCATCGTCCTGCAGTCCTTCTACCGCGGCTGCCCCGACAACATCACTGTCATGGTGGTGAAGTTCAAAAGTGGAGCTGGGGGGAGTAGCAAGGCTGGGGAGTAGGTGGAGTTTAGAGCTCACATTGTGATCGATGTTTTCTGTCATTTTCCCCATCTTCCTGACCGAGCAGCAAGTGTGACATCACAGGAGGGCTGGAGGAAGTTAAAGTATAGACTCTGAGAACTGGACTTTTGCAAAGCTCACACACACACAGACACACACACACACAAAAAAAACACAAAAAAAAGGTTTTGTTTTGTTCATAGGTGTCTGATTTATAAAAGGGCATTTAAACACAACACAGGTCTCATAACAATCTGCCAACTTGACGGTGAATACATTAAAATACTGAACCAACAGTGGAGACACATAAACATGAGACAAACACACACCAAACAGGATCTTCTCTTAACCAGCACACGTTAGACTGTGACTGATTTATTACTGTTTACTGTACATGCACGTGAATGGTACAGCTCCACTGGAGGCTTCTTCAGAGGAGGCTTCAACTAGTGCCTACTCAACAATTACTGTGCAACTGCAGGAAGCTACTGAAAGTGTATTTGCGAAAACTCCACCCTGCTTGCTACATTTTGATGATGCCCGCAAGTATTACGTATGCACCTGTCACATTTTTGACCTGAAAAAGTCTGTCAAGTATAAAAAGACTCCAGTGGATCCATACCTTTATTTAAGTAGAAGTGATGCTGCACTTAAAATTGAACTTTTGAGTATCAAACAATCACTCCCTGACTAGAGAGGTAGCTGTTAACCATTTGTCGTGTCATCCTCTGGCTGCAATGCTTTCTAAAAGTGAGATTATTCAGTTGGTTCTGCAATCTCGCCACTAAATCCTGCACACTGGTCCTTTAAATTAAAGCAAACACATAATTGAAAGTTATGCAGGAAGCCAAAGAATTGTGAGATGGAACATGAGAGGCAGAAATAACAAAAAGGTAGACTTTAAAAGCCTTTTTAAATGTAATGGTTTGATTCCATTTCAAAATGCAATTACAGAGTCACAGTTTGGAATAAGGAAATTATTAATTGGCTGATTTAATGATGCTTTTGTTACTGTAACCAGTAAACTAGGAATTTAAAACAGTGAATGAGCTGCTGGTCCTCAGGTTAGCCAATGAGTCACAATAGAGAGGTCTTTTTAATAGTGATGTTGAAATCATTTGTCACCTTCATCCAAACTGACTACAGCCACGCTTGTCTTTGGAGGCTGAAACTGCAAAATTTTACAGCCGCTTTTCAAGTGTGCATACGGTTAGCGACACTCAGAAAACAGATTTTAGGTGGAGTATTACTTTAACACACGCGCACACACAAACCGTTATGAAAAAAATGCACTTTTCAGATGTTTATTTTTTGGAATGGTCAATTCTTACATATCAGCAAATGTAAAGTTTGTAAATCCTCAGTAATACGAGAGGGTTTCCATGTAGAACCTGATTTGATTCTGTCACATCTTGATGCTGCAATTTTTTGGAGCTAGTGTAAACTGTTCCGTCAAAGTTGTTTTCCACCATCTGTATCAGGACATGTGCTTTGGCTTATGCACGTTCATGGACAAAGTACACACAGTATGTAACCATGGACACACTGGTGGCTGCCTTTGACCCGGGAAGCACACGAAACGGGAGGTGCAACAGATATGCACGCCTCTGCTGCCATGAGAAGCTAAAAGATGACACAACATGACGTGTACAGACGCAGCCTGAATGCTAGTAGCTAGAAATATGATATGCTCGTGAAGCAATACAACTGGTGTCACTGACAGCAACAACCTGTCAAGGAAAGTTACCGTAAACCACACTTGATTTACTACTGTTTTATGTTCAAGTACTTCTTACCACTGTGTTTCATGATCTTAGCATCAGTTGACAGAAGCCTTTTTTTATTTAACGGTTGACCCAATGCCTTATTTATTGTTAAGTTTTTGGATGTGTCTGGCAGATTTGCCAAATCAGTGTATTCATTTTTTTTTTTTTTTTTTTTTTTTTTTGTCCTTCTGTACATGAACAGAAGTTTACAATAAATTAGATACCCATCTCTTTGATTTGAGAAGCAGTTCATGATTCAAACATGTTGAGCTGATGCTCAGTGTAAAAAAAAAAAAACGGGAAAAAACTGTAAAAAGAATCTGTATGTAAACTATCAGTATTAAACAAACTCTTTCATCTTAAATGCATTTCCTCATTAAGTCTTTATTATCTCAAAGGGCTGACTTTTCATTCTGACCTACAGTAAGTGTGCAGCATGCTCACCACAGCAGCTCAGTCACTACAAATTACACCAACTCTTTATTCTCAGTTTTTTTCCTCTATAGTTTTATTCTTTTAAATTAAGTTTCCTTTTTCACACGCTCACGCCTGCTGCAGTTGAGGTTTAAGTGCCGTGTCCAAGGTCACAGCAAGGAAAGAGATGAGCAATGTTCCCTGCTGCCTTCTACCACATCTCCGGGAATTTGAATCAGCTGTGTTCTTGCTGTCAACCATCGGTCACAAGGACCTGCTTGTTGTAAATCATATAGCGATCAATAATGACAAAATAATGTGCTGGTGAGATCAGAGTGAGGTTGGAGAAGAGCACGTTACGTCTGTTGAGTGTGGGATGCTATTGTCGGACAACTCTTTCCATGCCATAACTCTGCGCTGTCGCCTGCAAGACAGCTCACCCCGGCTGCAGCCTTGAGGAGGGCGCAGACAGCTCGGAAACGCTCGATGATGCCAAGTTCAGTGACAGTCAGTGCCAGGTGCAGAGACTCGGAATAGCTCGGACATGGGCTGGACCAAATACCAAGACCCGCGTTCCCACATTCATGCGTCTAGAGTCAAGTGCGTCACACTTTAGCTTTACGGGAACACTTTGTACTATTTTATAAGGATTTGACACTTTATAAGTGAGACAAGCGCACGCAGGCGGCAGAGGAAGAAAGTTGTCATTAGCCATCTGAGTAATAAGCAAGAATTTAACAACTCTGCTTTGCTTTTAATCCCCTTGCATCATTTAAAGTTACTACATTTGATTTAAGTTACAACATGGGACAGCAAGGCTCCAAATCCAGCATCGAAGCGCGGGTGATTTTCCAGAGCGTTGGCGCAGTGGACATGTGCCAGAAAACGGACCCATGTTCGACTCCAGCCTCTGTTGTCCGCATTCAGAAGAAAGTGACTAGTCAGACGGCCTGTCTTCACTCTTCCACCCGGGCACTGGAAAAGTCAACAAGCCATGCTTGGTCCCAAAGCCGCTGCGACAGGGGGCTGGTGTACGTGATGGACAATCCAACCGGTGGCGTGTGGGTGAAGCCTGGAGAGAAATGGAGCAGGTCTTGATACCAGCATGAAATCATCAGAAAAGAAATTCTTCGATGGAATTAAGTGAAGCACCCCGTTACTGGGTGCATCATGTGCGTCCTCACGCTTTGGCGTCTTCGGAGCAGCAGGATGCCGCTGATTTGAGTTCCAGCGCTGAGGTGCGCCTCCGCGGCGCATCCACACTGCAGCGTGTGGATTAAAATGGTCTCAGTGACATCTAAGGGTTGGCTGGACTGATCGCTGCAATTTATTGATTTAGTCTACAGGAGACGTTCATATATTCAGTGCCAGCTGCCTGAAAAGAAGAAGATGAGAGGAAGTGAAGAGTGTCACGCGTCACTCAGATAATGTGTGTTCTTTGGAAACATAGTCTTTGTCTTGTTTCCAAGATGATTGTGAGCTATTGTGTGTGTATTAGTAAGAATGATTTTCCTACTAATTCTTTTTTAAAATAATGTGGAGCTCAAATGAAAGAAGGGAGCTTTTAAGTCAGTACTGGAAGTCGACAAACATCAACCACTGCTATTTAAATGAGTGTGGTTTGTGAACACAGTGGCCAAAGGGCACTGTGTCACGGTGAAAACTGCATCCTCCCAATGGCTGACCAACCTTCCTTTATTTTTCCTTCCTTTTGATTTGACTCTATCCTCTTTTTAAAATTCATGTAACCACTGTCTGTAACACCATATTGCAAAGAAACGATTTAAAATGAAATGTATTGGTTTTTATTGATGGTAGCATGAATGTGATGGACTGGAGGTCAGTGTTGATCTGAAGGCTGTCATAGCAGCACGGTGTTCAGGGGGTTTATGTCTCCTCTTGTTTTTGAGAAGCTCTGAAAACTTTGAGGCTTGGGATAAGTGATGGTGCATCTGAGGGAAACAATCCACATGAGGGTCAGACTTATGGAAATGTATGTTGAAATAATTAATTTTAAGTCTTAAAAGCATATTATTTTCTTTGTTTTACTATACAGAGGAGGCTACTGCTGGTTCAGACAGAAACTGCATTTCTTTCTTTGGCAGGTGAAGTCTGGGTGTATTGTTCCTTATGTTTACATATTGATTGTCACTGAGGCAACTATTGTGCTGTGGAACAAATGATTAAATTAAAATCTGATTTTAAAGCAAATGATTGTATGTGTGTGCAATAATGTACCCAATGCACTGTGCACCATGGTCCATCATAACAAAATAACTCACTCCTTTTTACCTTTATTCTTTCTAATTCAGATGCACTTTTGAGTTAAATGTTTCTGATCATCCTTTCAGTCTGCTTTTGAGACTTTGACTTGAAGCACTTTAGAAAAGCAGACTGCCTTTCAGTAGAATCACTTAGGAGCTTCAAAGTTGACAGTACCTTTAGGAAAACGTTTTTACTGAATCAATCCTCACATTGTGCTTTGTCACCTTGTATGGGGGCACTTTCTCTCAAAAACGGCAACAGATTGCACGACCTTCCTCATCTGTACAAAGTCAGGGCTTTGATGAAGGTCCAGTCAATCCTGGCTGATCCCAACCTCCCACCAAGGAGTTCAAGCTGCTTCCGTCTGGCTTCAGATACAATCTGCCATGCAGGACCAACAGACTTAAAAACCCATTTGTTGAGTTCTTAAGTCCACTGGCCTTTTAAATACCGTGTAGTGGTTTTCTCATGCTGTACAAAGAAAATATCCCTGGGGGATAATAAAGATACCTTGACCTATTAAAACCTTTTATAACCATTGCATGACAAGACGTCATTGCATAAAGAGCAATAACTTTGCATGACTGTATGGTAAATAAACGAGGAATATCCTCTGGTTGGCGCAAACTTTGCCCCCTGGTGTGATGTCTTATCGGTGAGCAGTGAGTTACAGTCAGCATGTAGCTAATGGATTATCCATTAAAGTCCGAGCAACGCACTGAGCAAACACTGCTTCAAAGAGCACTGTTAACTGGGAGATGTGCCTTTCCCACTTGAGTTGACTTTCTTTACCTCTCCACGTTGCCATGGGACTGCGAGGATCTAAACTACCAGAGGCCCAAGTCCTCCTTCTGGGCCTGGACAACGCCGGAAAATCGACCCTCCTCTACAAGATGAAACACAACGCGTGTGTCGGCACCGTGCCCACCGTCGGCTTCAACGTGGAAATGATGGAGGCGAGAAAGAACAGGAGGAACATCGTCTTGACGATGTGGGATGTCGGTGGCCAGAGGAAGATGCGGGAGCACTGGAAGGGTTTCCACCAGGACGCAGCGACCGTTGTGTTTGTTGTGGACAGCTCGGACACGGGGCGTATGGAGGAGGCACGAAGGGAGCTGGAGAACACGCTGAGGAGCGAGCAGCTGCGCAGCAGTCCGGTGGTTCTGCTCGCCAACAAACAGGACGTGGACGGCGCTCTGACGGCCACGGAAATCCAGGACAGATTTAACCTGAGGAAGATGTGCTCAGATCGGGATTGGTTTGTCCAGCCTTGTTCCGCGTCGACGGGAGTTGGAATTCAAGAAGCCTTCGGACGAGTGGTCCAAATGGTCAAACTCCCATCAGACAATGTGGCGATGAAAGACAATATCAAGGAAAAAGTGCACTATCTCAAAGCCAGCCGCAGAAATTAACTTTTATTTATATGAAATGTGTAATTTCAAACCACTGACATATGTTTAATATAAGTATAATATAATATAAGTTTATTCTAAATGTAAACTGCTTATAGGCTACACAATAAATCAAATTTAAAGAGATTAGACGTTTTGGTCAGACAGTAAATGTCTTTTATGCCCACATACAGTATCCGGGTTGGAGCTACTTCAGAGTGACTTTGTTAGTCTACTTCTAATGATTCCATTATGGAAACCACGACAAACACAAGATACCATGAAGCCGATTACTGTACCACTACTGAGCACCACAGACACACACGAAGTTAGTGTAGAAACGATTTTACACATATCTTCTTTCAATTATTAACAGAATTTGATTATCTCACACAGCCATGGCCTGATACAGGATCAGCGAGATAAGTAACGAAGTGCATTTATGTTTTGGTGATATAAACGCTGCTGTCCTGACCCTCGGTCGCTAATATTAAAATCCTGCTGAATTAACAGACCAAAAAGACTAAGCAAGTGTCATGCTGGAGGATAATACACAGCAGCCAAACAGATTTTTCAGGACTTGGCAACCCAAAAGTTGTTCCCATTAATGGTTGATTTTTGATTTGAAAAGGAGGACTATACTTAATAAACATTAGCAAACAAACCGGGCCCTGTTAGGAAATGTAGTCATACTTGAACACTTGCTGGCACTTTCCTTGGAACAAATGGAGCAATGAGGGACATCTGACACAGGCCACTTCAGGCTGCTGCAGAGGAAATATCAGGCAACGTCTTGGGCGGTTTCTTCTGTAAATGTCTATAATAATGATACAAAACAGGCCAACAATCTCAAATGTCGATCTTTTGTGCTATGTGGTCAAGCCCAAACTTATCCAAAAGACGTCCTCGTCATGTAGTTTGTCCGCTGTTGGACTCGGGTCGTCCCCAGTTCCCATCCCTCACTGTTTCTTCGTATGTCGGCAGGCGCTTGCACTCCTCGTATGAGGGCAGCTGAGCAGCAGGAGCAGGATCCATGGAGCTGTCCGGTGTGCTGCTCTCCATGAGCGGTTCTTGCGATGTGGTGACAGCTGGGAGTCCGTTGTGAGGCGGGGTGAGCTGTCTGGATCTGGAGCACAACACTCGCTGGACAAAATATCCCACAGCGAACAGAAGCAGCATAATAAGCACCCCGGAAAGTTTCCGGGTGACCATGGCGATGTTGTAGTAAGTCTTGTCCACGAATTGCTTGCAACAGGTGACGGCGGTGGTGTCGTTTCCCTGCGCGCAGCAGATCTGGTCATCCCGACAAATGTCCTGTCCGCATTTTCGGATGGAATAAACAACCGTGCGAGCCAGAAAGCAAACAGCGAACACCGCCAGTGCACGGCATGTGTGGAAAAACATCGCCGTTGTGCTCAAAGGGGAGAAATGAGCCGGTGAATCGATGGTGAAGCTCGGGGAAGCAGGGTGCAGGCGAGGCTATTCACTCCTGGTTAGTGTGCGCTGAAAGATGCGCTGGATGAAACGCTGACGCAGAGCCATCATCAGCGCACCGCATGCCCAGAGGACATCCACAAATTCTGACGAAAAGAAGCGAAACGGACCATTAAAACAGCACAATTCGTCCACATGTCCACTCACTCAATAGACAGGACTCAGAATTCGCTTAAGTACAACTGAGGCTGGACGCAGACAGCCGAATGTGTCCCTGCAACATATGAATATGCTAACAAGCTTGACATTAACTCTAAAGTGTACTTCAGTCTGATTTATTATGCACTTAGCCTTTTGTATTGATGCCGCGCAGCAAATCGTAAACACAGTCTTACAAAACAGCAGCTTATTCATTTGACATTAGAGTAAACAGGCGCCCGGGAAATCGACCAGTCGTGTCGGAAGCCCTGAGAAATGACCAATGATTAATCGTGGAAAGGGAGAAGAAAAAAAGAGCCTCCTGCAGAAACCATCGTTCCAGGACCGTGGACAGCGCCCAACACGCCCACTGAGGGTAGAACAATGAGGGGCGCTGTCCGAGGTGCTGACACAACTCAACCCAAATAACTCAGATGTCCTAGCTGGCAAGGGCGCAGAGAATTTCCATTTGCAATATTAACACTGGTGTACATTAAGGGTTCAGGTCAGGGCTTTCCTTAAAAGGCTGTAAAGGTTTGTTCCACGTCCATTTAGGCTGACTGTGAGGCTGGAAGTGCGAAGCGCTGCTGCCAACAAGTTAGTTTTGCTTAAAGTGTGAATGAAAGGCTTGGGGAGACTGCAACAGCAGCACTGGTGGTGCTTTCTTTACTCACAATAACCAGCAATAAGCAACTTTTATTGAATTATTCCGATAAAAATTCAACTTCTAACCGAGATTAGTGACCAAAAATGTTAGGAAAAAGGACCATTTTTAAAACAAGGCATTACTGCGTAGAGCTGCGTCTTATTTTACAGGATGTGGCAGACACAACATTTTCTATTGCGTCATATACCCTCACAATGATTAATCAATAATGTGACTACAAGATAAGTAGGTTGTGGGTGGTAATGGAGGGAAGTGCTCCCTAACAGCCTGTCTGCTTTTCTCCACAGTTCAAAATAGCTGGTATTATGTTCGCCGAATTCTTCAAGTCAATGTCAAAAGGATGCATTGTTTGTGCATTTGTGTTAAAATACACAAACACACGTTGCAATTTCTTTTGACATTCATTTCTGCTTCTGCTAATGATTCTGAGTGCTTAAAACCCGGTGCTGATTAAATTGTTCGCTAAAGACATACCCAGTTCTTGGCAAAGAACTGCTGGATGGTGGATTTTGTAAAGACCAGATGATGCTCATGTGTTTTGCATAGATGCAACAACAACAAAAAAAGCATGTTAAATGTAAAATATTTACTGAAAAAAAAGGTGTCATTTAAACGGAAAACACAAGAGCTGTAACAAAGCAAACAGGAATTTTAAATTAAAAGGGGAGTAAAGTTCACAGGAAAAATTTCTCTGCATTCACAGGAGCTGTCAGTCGTGTCCAAAATGTGAGTTTGTCCTGTACATGCCAGCAATGAAAGCTGTTTTTTTTTTTAAATTTTCAACAGCCTCCATTGTGCTATCCTGAGTCTCAGGTGGTCCTGTTCTTTGGTGAAAGTGGTGTTTTGGAATCTGTTGGCCTTGCATCTGTTTCACCGAATGATAGGACAGTAATGGGTCCCAGCTGGACGGTTTGCTCTGGAAAACAAATCATATAAAGAAAAAAAAAATGTAAAAGAGTCTCTTACAGCTGCACTAAAGTATATGAATAAACATGTATACTCAAATACAATTACGGAACATTGTAAAGCATAAAACAAATCACATCTCCATTTAGTCTGCATTAAGGATCAATCAGTACATAAGATATTTCAGCGTTGGTGGTTTGGAAAGCAGCCTTTAAATATGCTAGAATGTACAACATATGCCCACAAAATCAGTGTAATTTGTACACAGATTGATCTTATACAACAAGAATAAAAGTAGGAATTCAGTAGAGGCTGTACTCACCTGCTTTATACTCTGTCCCCCTCTTCACCCACTGCTGATGTTTGCTGTGCTGGCTCTGGTGCACTCCCGGATGAACACGGTAATAACTGGCTGGGGATTGTTCCGGTCTGCTCTGGACTGAACTCTCCTGCAGCGTCTTGGAGGGCCGTGCTTTGGTGCCGATGGTGGTTCGAGGGGGCTCTGTGGACAGAGGCTCCTCCACCCGATGGGAGATACCGCAGCTTCTACACGCCTCGTCATTCCCGTCGACTGACCTCCACCTGGATGAGGAGGCAGTTCTCAGGATTAGCGAGATCACTGCACCTCATGGCATGTTTTATAGAGGGGATAACGCTGTCGGATGACATTCAAGGAGGTACAGCTTCATTTCCTGATAATGCACTCTAGAGAGAAGTGGCCATGCAGATCGTAAAATTACTCAATTATTATAATACCTGTTCTTAATCAAAGAGCAGGCCCTGTTCTGAGCACTGACAGCTAACATGACTGGAACAGCCTTCACGTAGCAGGTTATGTAGACCTGTGGGAGAGAGGAAACACGATCACGCTCCACTTTCAGGTCTCATGTATATTGCAGAGAACATGTAACTAATGCAAGTCTTACACTGAGATACAATGTGAACAATAAGCCTTGAACAGACAGGAAAATGAACCAACCTGGTTGCTGGGCACCTGGTAGAACCTGAAGGCTTCAAGTTGAAACCTCAGCTTGTGCTCTTCAACTCTCGGTAGAAAATGGGAGCTGGAGTTTGTCAGGTAGGCGTCAGCAAGACATCTGTTAGGGCAGCAAAGGAAGACAAATGTCAGGAATGTAGTTACTTAAAGTTGAGAAAAAAAATCACAAACTGCAATAAATGTAACTGGCAATCTTGATTTCACAGTTGCAGGATGGTGCGTGTTGGAGCTCACCCGTTATGCTCGATGAAGTCGTATCTTAATGTTGCTTCTGCATCAGGAGTTGCCGTGGCCACACAGTGGTCAACATAGACCTGCAGGGGCATGTGGTTACCAGTGACAGCAGAAACTTCGAGATGAATGGGGTCACCGAGGAAGTAAGAATGTGATCCCCTCTGAAACTGCCAATCATCTGTGAAGACGAGATTAAAATGGAAAATCCAAACATTCAGGAAACACTCTTAACAGAGAGGCAGCATCGTGCTGCTCTGAAGATGCATGGAAACAGAAAACGATGCTGTGTGGATCATTTTAATACCAGTCATGAGCAGCAGGTTAAAATCTATCTGGTCCTCTGCTGAGGCCATGGAGACATAAGGAACCCAGGTGGGATGCAGGGAAATGCTATCCACAGCATACCTCCTGGAAAAGAGACAGCAGGTTACAACAGTGTTTCAGGATTGAATTCTTAGCCTTCATTTAGCTGATTACACACACAAAATTACTGAGTTAAAACATTCAGGACTTACTTCTCATAATGACATTCAACTGGAATAGTTGCTCCATCCAGTCTGAGCAAACCATCAGATGAAGGCTCAGGTGTGTAGACCAGAACATTAGAATAGATAATCTTCTCTTCTGTCGACTGAAAGGAACAATGTGAGTCTTTCAGAATGTGCGATTCCACAAAACAATACAAGACAAGACAAGACAAGCCTTTCAGCCTAAACCCAGTCACTGAGCGCCTGACACTGACAGGGGTGCTCATCTTAACATAATGAGAAATCCACTGTGTGCAAACTCCCCCCAAACAGCTGAATAATAAGAGATGGATTTGTACAACCCGAGCTGCACCTCATAAATCAACATGATGCTTACAGAGAGTTTAGTTCCACAGTCCATCAGGTGGACCTGGATGGTGTATTCCGCCTCTCCTGAGGGGACTGCTCCGCATGCACTCCCCGCAGTCAGTGTATCTGAGCCCAGGCGCAGATGCCTACCGTCCACCTGCAGGCCTCTATCAAACATATCCGCCTGCACCACAACCTCCATCGAGTCCGGGTGACAGTTGACCACGACAGGCCGAGGCCGCGCGCTGAGCTCCGGGCTGTGCTGCTGTTTGACCGCAGCCAGTGGAGGCTGGATGTTAACATGAGTCCTGCTTGGGATGTGGGCGTTTGTTGCGCTGGAGCCTCGGCCGTACACTAACCGGCCTTCTGTGAGTGTGTGAAATGAGATGAGAACGATAATCCACAAAAAAATGGTTCTCTTCAGGTCGCGGTCCATTCTTGACCTCAAGCGGGTTTGGGAGGAGGGGCGGTGTCCCACAGCCTCTGAACATATCACCGCAGCTGTGAGTGATCTGCGGTGACACACCTGGACGCAGGGTGTGACTGATTATAAGCCCGTTTCACTCAGCATGTCTCTTCAGTGTTAAGTGAAATGTGTCAGCATGGAAGTGTTTAGCGTTTTTAGTCCATATAATTAATTAACAACACTAGATGACAACTTTATATGCACGCTTTTTTTTTTTTTTTTTTTTTTTTTTTTAGTACGACAGATGGGCTAAAATACAACATGCTATAAGCTAAATATTCCACTAGGTGGCACTACAATTTCAAAAATGAGTCTAGTTTGTCAGCAGCGAAATCATTTCATCTCTACGGGTTGAATGAATGGAACTGAATTAAATTAAGCCTTTTCCCCCTTTAGATTAGTAGCGTTAGCTCGTTAATAATGTGTTCTCGGTTTAGAATTACATGTGTTTTTCTCCTTTCTGTCCTGAGCTGTAGGCAGCGTCGCCGCTTAGCGTTCATTTAATCAGTAAATTGACATCAGTTTAATTTCATTAAACAAAGAAAAATGCCATTTGGTAGGGAGGATATATTGACACGATTTGTATTTTAACTGTGGAAATAAAACGACACAATACAGGAAAGGAGCTGATGTTAATAAACGAGAAGCAGAGAGAGAGGAAAACAGACTTTTCCCCTGGGTTTTGCCTGTCAGGCTACTACAGGCTGCCACATCTTCACATATGGAGGTTGTTAGAGCAGTGTGCAGCTGTGTGAGCTGCAGGAGGAAGTTATTTTTAGGAAGTTTCTTGTTTTTTTAAAAAAAAAAAAAAACAAAAAAAAAAACACTTTATGATAATATTTTCCTAAAAAAGTTGCTGAATTAAGCATCAGTCACAACAAGGCAGTTAACAACAACTCTTTTTGGGAAATATGCAAATCAACTTTACCTGTCATTAAGTGTCAGGTCTGTATTAATGAAACCAAACATGATTTTAAGAGAAGAAGTACTTTACTAATGCCCATTCAAAGTAAACATTTAAGTAAGGTTAGTGCATTAATAATACAACAGTTTGCACAACATTTCAGTGTTCTTGTCGTGCTACCTTTCTGTCATTTGTAAATGCAGGATGTGCTATCAAATCCAAAATAGCATTTCTTTTTTCATTCTGATTTCACCATGTCTGCCCGCTTCTGAATCCAAATATATAAAAAAAAAAAGTGGAAAAAAGTCACTCTCAACACCAGCAGCCACAAATCTCAGTCGTGCCATTTCCACTCATCACAGAAGGGATGCAAATGGAAACAAAAGCTATATTTCATTTTATAAGTCTTACTCGTACTTTGGATGCATGATGCCCAAAACTGGGCTGACCAAGTTAACACAAATCAGTTAGTGGAATTATAAAAACATCACAAAGCTTTCAGCTGACCACTCCCCTGTTGACTCTTTGCTATTCATAAACTTATAGATGACTTCATTGTGGCTTCAGTGCAAATATTAATTGAATTCAACCCTTTACCAGACACTGAATGTCTTTTTTAACCGACTTTCACATCCCTTTCTCTGTCAAAAGACTTTTTACTGACATTATTATGGCCCCCTGATAGTAAGTAGACAATCAACGCTGGACTTTCCAAATGAGGTGTGAACAAACAGAGTTGCATCCTGTTTACTTTCACATGGCTCAGCTGGTGGGACTTGGTCGTTTACAGGAAAATACAGTCAGGTTGATAAATGGCTAAATATCCATCACGGTAAGGGAGTCACATTTTTAGGCTTTCATGTCCGTCATAAATAAGAACCTTCTCACTGAAAGCAAATCTTTTTTTTTTTTTTTTTTTCAGTAAATCACATATATTGTTGTTGTGGTTGCAATAGATGGACCAAAGAAGAAAAGTCCAATGACTGCCTTTCAATATGCACTAGCTATGACTACGAGGTGTCACTGTGGATCCTCTTTATCAAGGAGGATATTAATTAAATCATGTCACAGTAATGCATTTTCTGGAAATAATGTGGAAAAAAAAAGTGAATTAATGAATGATAAGTCAGCAGGATTGATGCAGGAAAATATTTATTTGTTGATTCTTACAAACAAAGGAATATAATATGAACATATCAATCAATAAATAATTGAAATAAATAGTCCAGAACAAAACAAATACCACTGATAAATAAATAGCACAGTCTGTAAAAACACTTTGTAAAAAAGTACCTTAACGCATCATTTTGATGTCAAATATAAGTTACATAACTACACACAGACATGATAAATAAAAGCTATGGAGTGTTTTGATCAGATTATTTCAACGTAACATGAGCTGTTACTGTAGTTTATGTCATTTTTATGTAAAGTGGTTTTGTATGGCTTTCTAAAACTACTGACATGTTACAGCTCAGTGGTTTATTTAGTGTGTTCACCAGAGTTCATGTATGCAAGGGCTCTGTTGATTGTGATGGTGCGGATGTGGAAGCCCTTCAGCACTTTGCAGAGGCTCAGTCTCTCGTCGTAGGTGCTCGGACGGTCCACAGCCTTAAACAGACAGAGAGGATTTATGAGTGACTTTGTACAATTAGACGACGACTGTTCTTCTAAATGACAAACAGAAAAATAGTTCTTTTTCAGTTACTTTGAGGAAAACCTTTTTAGTGCTGTCTACAAGTTTGAAATATTTGAGGACATAGAGAATAGTGAGTCATAAATAAACCAATGAATAATAATCAATCTTAAATCATGATTATGCTGCACATGAAGCGATGTCTTACCTCCTCTGAAGCCATGTCTGTTGACCATGTGAAGCAGTTCTGTTGAGAGCAAATGATTCATTTTTAACACCTTGAGATAAGAAGATTGCCAGTTGATTTTAGGACTATTTATCTCTCACTAGAAACCTCCATTTTCACCCTTCTCGTACATTTTCACATCCATAAAATAACAGCCTCTCAAGAGACAGCACGTGTTAATGGTGAGAGCATTGGTTCAAATGGTGTGTCGGTGTGTAAAATGAGTTACCTGCATGAGTTCTTTGAGGCTGATCAGGACAGATGGGCCCAGTAAACTGTCAGGATCCGGCTGAGCAGCTAGAAATGTATAGTAGTGACGCAGATCCTCCCCGATGTTTGCCACACATGACTCCTGAATGGAAAAAAGCAAAGATGGGTCATTGTTAAAGGTGGCGTCTTACTGGATTGCATTATATTGAAAGGTGTTTCTATCTTCATGTCTGAATATAATTCGGTCCAGTGCAACACTGTCACTAACTATGATCTCAGTGCTAAAACATAACACGACAACACAAACTGAACATTATAGGCATCATGAAAGTGAAGCGTACGGCAGAACAGTTGCATTGGGTTGCATTAAATTGTACAGGTGTATCTAATAAAGTAAAAGCAAAACAGAGTTGCTGATGGTTGTTTCCTCCTATGGGTACATTTCTAAAGCCAAAGAATTTGATTTTCATAGGCTCTCGCTCTCAAACAAAGAGACAATAAAACAATAAAAAAGACAATCCTCATGTACAGGAGTTCAACCTACCTCATCAAATTCTGACTGAACGATTCCTGAGCAAGTTGACGCCTGTGGAGAAAACACAGCTTTAAGTGACACAGGGCCACAGCTACTGCTTCAAGACATCAGCACATTAAACAGAGTCGTATGGGTTGTAACACGCTGGGATACAGGACCGTTAGTTTGATTGTTTGCCATGTCCCTGCATATGAAAAATGTGAGCTTTCATTATTTACCTTTGGTGCGCACACAGACGGCGTGTTAGTGTCCATGTTCAGCTCCACACTCTGCTTTGCGCAGTCGATCCCGCTGAACAGGTTATTCTGAGCACACAGAAATAGAATTTTTTAAACTCTAAATTAAAGAGAGATCAAAGACAGCAGAGTAGACGTTTTGTTTGGTCAGGCCCACCTGTGTGAGCGCATGAGTGATGTTCTGTAAAAGCGTTTGTGCGTAGAAAAGACAGGAGTCTGTCATTGGTCCTTTGCTCATCACTGGCACAGACTGGCCGGCCTGCCACAGGGAACAGGTGAGCGCCAGGAACAGCAGTGCAGGAGAGAAGCCTGATGGAAAAAGAGAAAAAATAGAGCTGCCACTGTAAACCATCAGTTTCAACTACTTTGTTGCACAAAGAAAATAGAGTTCAGTCAGAGTATACTCACAGAGCTTGACGAGTGCCATCTTGGAGAAGACTGTAGATTGAGATTCTTTGGTGTAACTGACTGAACTCAGACATGCTTAAGGGTTTTATACCCATCCTGATGCAGGGATTTCCCTCAGGCTACAGCAGTGTTGCGATGCTGCTTAACTGCAAAGTGAAAGTGCCCAGTCAAGGTTGTGTTTAATTTCCCCCCTGCATCACTAAATGCTTTGGTGAAACTGGAATTAACCCATACACTGATGAGTAATATGTCTTGGCCTTGGTTCAGTTCAATTCAATTCAATTCAATATTCCATTACTTGTCCCGCGAGGGGAAATTCCAGAATACAGCAGAATGAGTAGAGATTAATGTAAGATGTGCATGCAAATTAGAAACAAAATCAGGATATACAAAAGAGTGAGATTTTTAAATAAAAATAAAAAGAAAGAAATTGTAAAGAATTGTAAGAGATTGTAGATAGTATTTACAGTTTACTGGTTACTGTACATCGTTGACATTTCCAAAGAGCGCATAGTGAAAGCATTGTGTTATATGCTATTTTAACTTGCTATTAACTAAGTTGTCCGATATCTGTCATATGCAGCGCTGAAATAATCACACACACACACAAAAAAACACGTTTAATCTTATTTAAGAGGCAGAGAGAGAAAAACATACCAGTTGACTACAATATATCACACAATCTGATAGAAGTTAAAAATCTCTTTTTATCAGATCATGAGGAATCAATACATATTTAGGAAAATCCTTAAAAATATTATTTATTCAAGATCATATTGAATGATTTGTTAAAGATTTTTTGTTTGACTTTAACAGGTGTATTTTACATCAATGTCACAAATGTCACTTCTGCTTTTCAGAATAATCTCCGAATAATGAGCCGCTGAGGTGGAAATGTATGATTTTATTACTATTATTTACTGATTCTTGTAGTTCTGTTGAAGTTTGTATAAAGCGTCCACTTCAATTAGAGTATTTTTTTATATATATATCTTTGCTTAGTTACATTTTTAACTAATAATAATAATAATAATGATACGTTAGTTCAGATTAAGAGGTGAGTGTTTTATTTTTGTCCCCACCATCAGAGTTGTTCCCCTCTCGCTTGTTGAAATCCACAGATCTCAGTTACACAAGTGTCAACACCAGTGTGAACGTGTGAATGAGTGAAAGAGCAGAGAAACTCGACTGTGACCTTTAATGCAGCTCTGAATGAGAGCAGACTCACTTTCCCGAGCAGCACTTGATGAAATAATCTTAATATGTGTGCGTGTGTGTTTTGTGGCATTTGTTTTTACAGTAAATAACATCAGTGCTCACACAGTTAGTCTGGATAGTAAATGCAAATGAGCTCTCATGAGAACCAGCCAAATATAAACAAAATTCACACACTGGAAACATTTATTACTGGAGTTTATCGTTTTTCTTTTTTACAATCATCATACAGTACATTTATCAATGAAGCATACAATAAAAAAAGAAAGCTGAACTTTGTGTGTGACGACATTCTTAAAAAGGTGAGAGTGAAAACACTTAAACACAGCCAGACGACAGGACACGTCCTTCATCCTTTTAATAAAGTCTCTCTTAACATTTACACACAGTATGTCCGTAAATCCTCTGAACAGATAAAATAGATATATGTTTAGGCTGTGATTTATTAATATGTTTGTTTTAAATTATATTTACCCTTTTTTAGAATTAGTAAATCGAGCATAACAAAAAGGACTTTGCATACCTTCATTTAGGGGCTGTTCATGTCGACATGCCACTACTTTTGCATTTTCTATCCCTGTTATAAACCAATATTTTTTATATCCTGTATCTTGTCATTTTGTCCATCAAAATGCTCTAAATACATCTTTAAAGCAGGTGGAAACTGTAGCAGCTGTTGAGTTACATCCAATTTTTGCGTCTAAATGATCCTTTAAAGGACCTCAGTGAAGCTGCTGCAGCATTTACGCCAAAGCTAAGCTGCAAATCAGCTCAGTGTTAATCATTTTCCGTCGCAGCGGCACAGATAGTGCACGTTCAAAAGTGAATCCAGTGTTAAACAGTGACGACACAGTGCGCTTAGTGAAAGAAACGATAAATAGGTGAACAGAACACGTCTGCAGATGAACTGATCGGTCCTCTTGATTTCCATCGTTCTGTGGCCCCTGCAAGTCGTCATCCTTTCTGAGACAAGGGAGAAACAAGGCATGCAGGCGCTCTCGCCAAAACCCTGTATTAATATACATGAGTGTACCGTGCAAAACCATGAAGAGGTAAATCAGGGTTAGGGGTGGAATTAAGCTGAGAGGATTTCCTTAATTCTGTGAAATATGGCGTGATGACAGGCCTGCACAAACTCAGCTGTGTCCATAAGCAGTGATGACTCAGCTTCCTTTAGATGTGGGGTCCTCTATCCTTAGACAACGCCCTGTGGTGCGATACATTACGAGTGTGTCTGTGTGTTGATATTACAGTATATGGTGCATTAACTTCTCCAGAAACAGTCAGCACAGATGGAGTTTCATTAGTAACACTGGTGACAAGTCCATGGAGTGGGAGGTAAGATGGCGTGCAGATGGACACACGTGAGGGCGGGGTCTTCTATTTAGAGATGGCTTTCTCTGCCTGGTGCCGCTGATGAGTGTGAGCGTGCCTGTCGACAAGAAGACAAGAAGACGTGCATAAGAGCGAGCTCAGGACAGACAGTACATGTCATAGGCGCTTGCCTGTGAGCCTTATTATATTTAGAATTTTGGCTTTTCCTTTACATAAATGAAGACATTCAGACGGTAAATTGATGCAAAAGGCACAAACTGGTGCTTAGAAAGTCACCAGAATGCAGGAAATGAAGAGTTTCATCATCCCAGATCTCATATGCAGTAGAAATGGAACTGCTGATCGAAAGACAAAGAGAGAGAGAGAAAGGGGAAATTCACCTGGTGAGGTCCTCTATGTCCACCAGCATGGCGTCCTGCTCCACGTGCAGCTCATCCCTCAACAGCAGCAACTGCACCAGCTCCTCATTTAGACCTGTGTTAGATTTAGAACGAGAGGATTTAGGATCTGTCAGTTTTTTTAAGGTCGCTTGCTTGTTAATCTTTGATATCTCTGATATGACGTTTGATGGGTTTATCACATGCTTGGCTTGTGTCATATGTGTGTGTTTGTGTGTATGTGCGATCCACTCACTCTGAATCTGTGAGTGTAAGTCATTTGTGATGACTTGCAGCTGCCCTAGACTCATGTCCCTCATGTCCCCTCGCCTCAGACTCCTCTTCATCAAGCCCTCGCTGATGTGGGGCAGATGGGGAAGCTGCGTGTGTAAACACACACGGACAGGAAATTACTGCATGTCAAAATGTGCACAAAGGCTCAGAATGTGAAAAGAGACTAAAACTTTATTGAATTAATCAGTACTGATCAGTCGGCTGGATGAATGTCTGTCTGGGTTTGCAAATGTCCTTATCCATCAGCAGTGGGACAAATTTATTGCTCTATTGTTTATTAGATTCAGGGGTTTTCTCTTGGTCTCTCTCTCGCTCTCACTCTCTCTCTCGCTCTCTCTCACACACACACACACACACACACACACACACACACACACACAGTTCAGGCCGTGCAAGTCCCTTATGTGTGCAGACAAGACAGCAAGTTAATAGTTAGTTACGCTATTTTCCCTCCACATGTGGTGAAGTACACATATTTCATTGTCCTGGATCATCTCCTAAAATGCACAAATACGTTTTTCACGGAAGAAGGAAAGACAAAGTCCACACACAGCCACAAATCCCCTGATCCATGTTTCTCTCTCACTGACTAACCAAGTCAGCCACAGGCGAACGTCTGTGCAGCTGGATTTGCCTCTCCACCTCCACCTGCATGCGGGCCATGGGTCGAGCCAGAGCCAGCGCCACCCGGGCCTCCTCCTGCAGCCTCCGCTGCACCCGCCAGAACCCGCCGCAGTCATCTAACGGGTCTGAGTCCTCCTCCGCTGTGTCTCGGTCCGATAATGATGAGCTCTGCTTACTCTGGAGAAGAAGTGGATTGAATGATATCATGATGTAGCAGCCATGCGGTTCTCAGTCACAGTTATCATCAAGAGGAATGAGAGTTTTGGGACGAGACAGAAACTCATGCACATCTAAGCTGTGCGTACCACAGGCGACAGCGGCGTGTCCAGGCTGGTCTCTGTCCTGCTGTCCTCAGCATCGCTGTCTTTGTCACTGCTGCTGTCATTAACAAAACACACCTGCAGGTTCACCCCACTCTGCAGTCTGTGAGGAAAAACACACAGAGCGTTGACCTATGGTCAGAGACACCGAACATGTCTCTCAGTCAGAAGGAAACCAATGGAGTGAAGAGGGGGATTGTTGATTGATTGTACTCATATTGTTTACACACAAAAAACAAAACACAGTGTGAATGAGAGCAGTCACAACACATATGACAGAAAAATACACTAGAAAACTGCGTATAAGTAGTTTTTCTAAACTCTTACATTGACTTGGACATGATCTCTAAGCAAAGTCTGGACTTGAGGAAAGTGACTTCCCTGCTGGATATGTAGGAGTAATACAGTTTGTTTCTTAAGCAACTTTCAAGCCCACTATTTAGTCCACTGAATAATACGTGTTGCCTGCCTTCAATAGCCTCTACCATCGCTCTGATCTCTCCCCACTGACTGAACCATCATTTGTGCTGGCATGACATGAGGGGAAATCACAGGGCAGGTGCCGTCAATTTCAGTTGATTTGAGATTTATGGATCACAGGTGTGTGAGTTTTAAACGGGGTTCTTAGCACCTGTTTTTTGTGGTCAACATTTTTTCTGAATTGAACATAGGCACACCGTCAGGAATGATCTTAAGACTAAGGTCAGGTACGAATCTAAATACATTTCTATAAATCACTGCCCACAGTTTTTGAATTGTATGATCAACAGTTACATACGGCTCATGTTTCATGTCCACATGCTTTTGGCCATGACGTCACAGTGTGTGACCTCATCAAGTAGGAACAAAAGCTGTTGAAAGTCTTCAATGAAAAGACTTAAACCACAAACATAACATCAGGCCCTCTGCAGAAGTCACACTATAAACCTCAGCCTTTCCAAGAGCTCAAAACACCATTCATTCAGTTCCACATCACGATACTGAAAGAACCTAACATCCAAAGTAACCTCCACCTACACTCCGATGAGAACAATAACAAATACAAGATCTCACAAACTGGACAGGATGGTGGTGGAATTTCCACTACAACCCAAACTCCAGAGGGTGCTCCTTTTCCTCCACTGGAGGTCACATGACACTACGAGCACTAATCACAGCTGCAGAGCGATATCAGGCAATACTTCTCTTTTCAGGCACACGCAGACCACAGACAGAACAGCACTTCCTCCAACTGTAGGCAGCAGCATCAGAAAGCTATATTGCCAGAAAGCTACTTAAGGTCAAAGCTGCCATGAAATGGAAAAAAACAAAAGGCTTTGGTTAACCATCTTCTATCTGATGTAATGCAACTCTTTCCACTACGTGTGCGTGCGTCCACAACCGCAATTACAAAGATGAAATATCAATTTCATGGGGAAATTGTATCCTTGCGCTTGTTTTCATATGTCAAACTTGCTGTATATCAAATTCAACCTGTGATCATTATGGAATAAAAAAAAAATCTAATTAAACTTTACTTGTATTGCACATTTAAATAAGTTAATGCCTTTCACAATGTTGCACAGGTGATTAACAAACTAATAGGGCAGGAAAAATAATGATTCACATGTGTTTTAAGGCAGAATTATTATGTCAAAAAAGGGTAAAATTATAAAAGATTAAATAATAGAGAAATAACTTAGAGATATGTCATGAAAAATGTTGAAATCTGTTCACATTTCATGCTTTTTGTAGCCGCTGGTGGCACAATTTTCAATGGGAAACATCTTTGACATTACACACATACTATCTAAACTATATCCCACTGTGAGAATGTTTGTCACATGAAGTCACATGGATGGCTAAGTTTCTGTTTCAGCAACTTATCACGTAACAGAGGTTAACCACTGTGCCTCCTCCTCTGTGCCAGCTCTTTCCATACTCGAGTGTCTTTGTTCTGCTGCTGATAGTAAAAACTGGGTATTGTTTGGTCGAATGTCATTTCCCTGGGACTGACTGTAAAAAGGTGCACTGTGGCTTTCCGGAAAACCTTTCATTTTCTATCTGCATGTGCGTGTTGTTTATGTGAGTCTCTCATTCTCTTCCTGTTCGTTGCCAATGTATTCACCCAACCTGTGTTATTGTACTATGCTGCACTCCCTGCTACATGACTCATTGTCTCTGAATGGACTTCCACAAAGGACCTGCTGTCATTTACTGCCATTTGCTTGACACCTACAAGTCAACAAGTCAGTCCAATCATTATGATCTGTCTGTTTTGTGTGTTTTTACCTTATAGGTCTTAGTTAGTAGGTAAAGTGAGCTGCTGATTGGACAGAGCTCAAACTGTTCAGATGATAAATGGAGTTAAATGGGGAACATCATGTTGCTGTGCTGTGAAAACCATGTATCTCCCAAAGATTTACACACAGCCCTGTTTTCAGATCCCCCAAAACCCCAAATCCCATGCGTTTTAAATATATTATTTAGTAAAGGTTCATGAAATCCTTCAGTTTATTTGAAAACTCACCAAATTTGGAGATGTGTGGTTTTCATTAGACAGTGAAATCTCTACACACAAGACTGTGTGTGTACGACATACATGCATGAACATGCTTTATCAGGAGGTTCCTCACAAAACACATGACGTCTACAAACTTTTATATTCGGGCTTTGACAGTGGTGAAAAGTAACTAAGTACATTTACTCAAGCGCTGTACTAAAATACAAATTTGAGGTACTTGTGCTGTACTTTACTTGAATATTTTCTTCTCATGCCACTTTCTACTTCTACACCACCACAATTCAGAGGAAAATATTGCACTTACTACAAGCAGTTACCAGTTACTTTTTGCACACAAAAATGTACACATAGAGCTGAACTGACATGATTTGTCACTATATTCTAATATTTAAGAAACCAATCAGTCAATTATCAGAAAAAATAATCATCAGATGAATACAGAATGAAAATAACTATTAACCATAACAAAATAGTTCAAAATGAGCTCCACCTCAACCAACTACAACAGTAAAATTGTGCTTTCATATTAGAGCATGAGTTATCTAATGATATGATATATAACAGTATAACAGCCACAGGGGACAGTCTTCTGCATTAAGCACTTTTAGTTTTATTACTTTACATACATTTTCCTGATAATACTTACATACCTTCAGAACCTGTAATTCTAATCCAGTATTTTTACAGTGTAGTGTTAGTACTTTTGCTTAAGGATGCAAATATTTCCTCCAGCACTGGGCTTTAAATAGATTAAAATGTTTTCTGTGAATCAATAATTAGTTGAATCTAGGGCGTATCTCACTGTTTCTCTGTCATCCATCCAAAAATAAACTCTGGGAGAACATCTAAAGATGTAAAGTGTCAGCTGTCGGAAGCTTAAAAATATTGGTGCCGGCCTTCAAAAGGCTACACTGATCAAACCGTAACACACTCACTCACACACACACACACACACACACACACACACACACACACACACACACACACCCAATCCAAACCCACCGGGAGGATGGGCCGTTCTTGCTGCAGCTGGTGTAGATGACTGGCTCGTCGTCATAGAAACTACCAAGGGCAAGTTTCTGCCTGATGGACTCTCTCTCATTCCTCTGGGCCTGCCAGAAAAGAGAGAAAAAACACAAGAATAGAAAGAATATTCATAAAAGTGTCCATGATGTTCCATCTCTGCTTGATTGATCAAGTGTATGGGAAGAAATATTAAGGTGCGTGGTTAAAGCTATAAATATTGTACCGGATGATAATGCTGTCTGAGAGGAGAAGGATGAAAGCAAAACAGAGGAAAGAGGAGCTAAGGAGGAGGGACAAATATGGATTTATGTAGTGAAAGGTGGATGGGAAGAAAGCAGCAAAGTCATGCAATCCAATTTTCTGCCATTTTCTGCCACGTTAATATAATCCAGCTGTGGGCTCACACATGACACTGTGTCATTATGATTGTGTAAATACGTTAACAACACCATCAAAGCTCAGCCAGCACATACGTAAAAATCTGTTCTTTGGCCTTTTCTTCTTCTCTACCAATAATAGGTACACACATCACTCCTTACATAACACTCCTCCTCTCATTTCCTGTTCTGTCTCGAAATGATCAGCTAACCCAAAAATATCGAGTTTAAATGGCTGATGAAAAATTCTACAGCCCACCATACACAGAAAACAGAATATCCTGTTCCTCCTGTTACGCAGGTGCTACAACCCTGATTCCAAATCAACAATCACCAACAATCATGTGTTCACAAATGGGTGAACCTCGCTCCATCCTTGCTTGTGAATGACTGAGCCTTTCCAGGATGCCCCTTTCATACCCAATCATGATGCTTTCACCTGCTACCAATGAACCTGTTTACCTGTGGAACGATCCAAACAGGTGTTTTTGGAGCGTTCCACAACTTTCACTAGTTTTAGTTGCTCCTGTCCCAACTTGTTTCAAATGTGTTGCTGCATATCATATTTACAAAAATCATCGAAGTGGGAGAAAGAGGTAAAACATGTGCAGATATGAGGTGGTCAGATATCCTAAACATGCAGATCAGGTGAACTGGACATCTATGAATTTGTTAGTATGAGCACATTTGTTTGTCTATGTGTTACAGACCGACCACCTGCTAACAAACTGTCCAGGATGAGCCTCGCCACTCCACCCAATGCACCCTGGGAGAAACTGTTATAGAAAATGGATGGCTGAATTAATCTGGTGGCTTCTATCCTCATTAACAGCACCCAGATAGCACCATGTTTCAACATGGAGGGAAAGCATACAGGCTCAACCTAAACCTTAATTATTTGTCCATTTATTGTTAAATCTTTCTCTGTCTACACTGAAGTATATAACACGTCTCCTCTTACAGCAATCAGAAAACCTTCAAGGTCTTTGGTAATCACTTGCAACCACAGGACCATAATCGCTGTAAGCCATCAATAACAGTCGTCTTTGCTCGTTTGTCCACTCACAGTCCATCATCAACACGGCAGCCATTATCCACAGTGAAATTGCTCAAAATGCCACGTCATTCTGCTCTCTGTCTGGCAACTTCATGTGCGTGGCTCATCCCTCTTTGCAGACATTTTCTCTCCTCCCCTCTCAGTTATTTCCTTTCGGCCAGAAATGTTCGACTTTCGTGCTCGGCATCGAGAAGT
This sequence comes from Chaetodon auriga, assembly GCF_051107435.1. NCBI lineage: Eukaryota > Metazoa > Chordata > Actinopteri > Chaetodontiformes > Chaetodontidae > Chaetodon > Chaetodon auriga. The sequence continues at coordinate 13,801,398 of NC_135085.1, forward strand.
TCCACTGGTCCTGATTCATTGTTGTCCCCATTCCTCCTCCTCTTCTTCAGTTCATGTCCTGCCCTGAATCATTTATCATTTTCACTTTATCTCAGTTTCCACTCTGTGGCTGCCTTTAGAGCTCATTTGTTTTTGTCAAATACAAACATATTTAGGTCATTTGATCCGCATTGTTTGAATATTTCTTCAAGTCTCACAGCTTCTGTCTTAAAATACTGCAGAGAACTACAGAAAACACAGTGTTTAACGACACGATTTTGTGTTCTGGCACCATGGGGACTGTGTTTGTATATCATGTGATACACATTCGAAGGCTGCCTTTTTGTGTGTGACCCTGTGACACGCGACCATTGAATAACACTTTCATGTGTCAACACTGTCTTTAAATAACCTCAAAACCGGCTCAAACACTAACACCCTCTCCTCTTTTTTTGTGACGCATCATTAGATGAAGCTCTGATGTAAGAGCATAAATCACAGTTGATCACCTTGACTCGCCCAACCAACGCTCTGCCTCCTGCTCATCCTCTTCAGACAGTCCTCCTGTCCTCCTTACCAGCAGACTGTCTACACACACACACAGATTCAAACACAACCTATCTCACCCGCCCAGAAGAAAGTACGTGGTATAGCAAAAAGCACCTCTTGGCCACTGTAAATGATGTAGAACAATTTCATTCATGAAAAACTGAACAATGCATGTTACAGGATGACACACGTTATATGAGAGAGGAAATGATTTCAATTTGTACTGAGCTGATGAGAAAACACAGAGGTAAATGGGCAAAGATCACATATGAACACACCCACATCACCTCACAGTCACACATCCATTATGGCTGATTCATCTACAGCAGCTCGCTCATGATGGATACCTATCATGTAAACCTGTAAATATTACACTACATATGCTACACTCTGATCATCATCATTACATACAAATAGAAATCCACACACCTGGTAAACGCGTTTCTCCTGGTGCACCATCCTTCAGCGCATCGTACTAGAACAGCCGCCCTGCCTTCTCTACACTGCAGTGAAGCTAGACCCAGGAGACCCTCTCATATACTGCAGCTCCGTGCAGGAGAGCGAGGGAGGGAGGAGAGAGCAGTGAGGGGAGCGGGGGAGGCAGCAGAGAGAGGAGGGGAGGGGGGGTGTGGGAGCAGGAGAGGAAAGAGTGGGAAGTGACGGAAGCAGAGGAGGAGAGAGAGAAATGGAGGAGGCAGGGGGGAGACAGAGCTGCTCAGTGCTGCCACTGCTCTCCTGATCTGTTATCTGTTCCTCCATCTTCCTCACTTGCTTTCTGTCTTCTCTACATTTTTATTTGAATGGAAGAAAAGGGGCAAATGGCAGCTGCTAGCAATCTCATAAGAGGAGACAGACCTTATAGGGTTATAGAAAAAAGGGCATGTGATTGGTTGCATGGCAAATTGAGCAATACAGTAGGCTGAAAGGCCAGGCTAAAGTCTGATAAATGAGACTGCAACACTGGAAAACAAAACCATTAAAGAGGCCACCGCTGATCAATAACAGCTCCTCTTATAATTGTCAGCATTTCTGAACAGCACTGACATGGAGTCTTCATCTGCTCGCTAGCCCAAAGCAGAGCGGTGAATTTTTAATTGCACATTCTCTGTTTTGTTTTGCCTCCTAAAGGAATCTCCTCCAGCCTCATTCCACATCACAGCTTCAAGCGTGATGAGCCGTAAGAGAGACAAGGAAGCGCAGGCAGCACGTGCCCACGCATGCATCGAGAAACACAAATACACACAAAAGTGCGTACACAGACCCACAGTGCTGTGTCACAGTGCAGCAGTGGGCTGATTAAACAGCATAACGTTTTTGCGTCATCATCCATCATGAGCACCAGGGGCCAAATTTACTCAGATTTCCTTTTGGCCTTTTTTGCATTTCATACACTGTATCTACAATATAAAAACTCGATATGAGTAGCCTGAGAATGCAAATGCTGTTATGTGCAAACTGTTTCATGTTATCAGCTTTTGATGCATTTCATTTCTGACTTGAGTTTGTATTTTTTCTGTTACCCTGAGAGATGTTATTTGTAGGAACCTAGATTTGTGCTGAATCCCTTTCTTGTCCTGTCTCACTCTGTTTTCTTGTTGTTAAGAGATGCTGAGGAATTTGTCAGAACAAATGGACTCAGAGGGAGGAATTCAGTGCTTGTGTGGCCAAGACAGAAAGAGGGAAAGACAGTCACTCACAGAGATGCTGGACAGTCTGGTTCGCCCTCCTCTGTAACAGTCCTCAGCCTGTGGTGCAAAGATATCCTGGAGTTCCTCAGCCCAGCTGCGACTGTTTACCATGCAGCCTCTTCCTTCTCTCTGGTGCTGTATGTCACAGTTGCCATCATTTCCACAGTCCTCCCACCAGTGGCCTGTTGTGGCCTTTCTCATGCATATCTCTCCCTCCTCTTCCTCATCCATGTCCACATCAAAGTCCTCCATAAAGACAAACTGCGTGGAGTGGGTGGAGTAAATGTCAGGGTTGGGGGAGGGACTAAGTGCCCTGGCTGAGAATATGGCCACAGATGGACTGAAGATATTCAGAGATGAGACATGGAGCCCTGGCTGAAGTCAATCGTGCCAGTATTTTAATTTCCATGGTACCTCAATGTTTCCTATGACCACACAGATAAAACAAATATAATTGCAGAATGCGCTTAAACAGGAATTTATAGCATTATTAATTTTTCTCATTGTTCCTATTCTTTGATCTTTCAATCTCTGATTGTATGTCTTGGTCTTTTTCATTTTGTCTGTATGTAAGTCACAAAATACAAATGCATATCACGTTCTTCCATCCTGAATTCTAATCAATGGTAAAACACAAAGTCAAATTAAACATAGCACATGCTGCACATTACGACTTACCGTCATTGTAGAGTGCAAATTGCTCCTTAAGATGCGTGAAATAAAAATTCAAAAGCAGAAATTATAACAAAATAGAGAGGAGCACAATTTTGCATAAAAGGACGACTGCTTCTCCCATGCTGAACTCTATGATGACCATTAAAGGATAGAGCTTTGGATTTCTTGCTCCTCTGCAGAATTGCTCTTATTCCTCTGCTCAGTGCTCCATGATTCCAGGCGGCTAACATTGAAGAAATGTACTAAATTAAAAGGAAAAAACACAGACACACATCCTTGCTTTGAAAGACCAGCCGTACACGTCTCTCTCTTGTCACGTGTGGCTTAGTTTCAGTGATGTGTGTAGATTTGTGTGTGTGTGTGTGTGTGTCTATCGTCACAGGGTGCCCAGAGGAGAGAGCACCATGTGGAAGTATATAGGAACAGACAGAATGGGGTGTGTGTGCACTGTATGAGTGTGTGTATATAGGAGTGAGGGGGAAAATAACTCGACAGCAACATTAAGAGTATTTAGAAAAAGCAAAGATCTGTAAAGGTCGACAAATTCATGGCTATTTTTTATTAATGCAACCTTTTCCAAATTTTTCTTTTTCTGCAATGCTATCTCACATTCATAGTTGCTCCCATCTCCAGGCTCTCGGTACAACCAGTCTCCCTTTGGCAGTTTCACTGGAGCAGTAAGAGATGAGCCCCTGGTGCGTGAGCAGTACCTGGGTGAAAGATCATTTCTCATTTTTCTCATCTCATGTTAAAACTTCTGAAAGAAAAATGAAGCACACAATGAGGCAGCCATAAGAAGTGTTGAATTAGGACTGTGTATTTTACCACTTAAGTAAACAAAGTCATCACAACAGGCGTGATCTTAATTACTGAAGGAACACCAATCTACTTCAGGTGCACTACATCCTATGACTTCATTATGCAATGAGGGAAGCAAAACAGCAAATACATTTCTAAGATGACAGCCATTATGCAATTTCACATTTCATAGCAGAACAGTGTTTGTGTGCACTTATTGTGGCAACAGCAGACCAACTGAGACTCATGAAAAGGATCATTTGGACAACTGAACCAATACCATGTGATCCATTTGGGGTCTCCTCTGTTACAGTTAACCTCAATTAAACTGTTCCTAAAGGCAACCTTGGTGTAAACACTTGTGAGGTTATTCCCTTGGCATATAAGACCATTGCTGTAAATAGCCAGCAGTGTTTCAATTTCCCCTGTTGGTGGACTTGGATTTGTAACCATTGAGCTGTTTTGCCAAGGATGTAAGATTCAGAGAAATCCTCAAGCCAGTTTTCTGCACATGCAATGTATGCAGGACTTAACATGCATGAGTAACTTGTCAACTCCTGCTTAGAAAAGAAATATCAGAAGCTACTGGACATGAATCAACTTTGATTTTACTAAATTTACTTTGTCCTGCAATTAAAGTTAGACATGCCTGAGCAATGGCAAGAGGTTTGGCACCATGGAACAAGACAACTGAGTAAAAAATGAAGTATGAGTGAGACAAAGTTCTAAGTAAAACAAGTTTATTGAATGTCAACTATGACAGGACACCAGCACCTGAAAGAAAGCAAGACTGTTATGGCTGAAAAACTTAAATTCATGCGAATGGAAACATTACAAACAAACAATGCTTACCATCTGGACTCAAATATATTTAGGTTGCAGATTTTTCCAGTCAAACAGAGGATTGTTTTGGCCTGCTGAGTGGGGAAACCAGGGTACAGGTTGCCAGTAGTGGAAGCCCGGATGTAGGGGTGGGTGTCCTCGATGCTGGGGTCCAGATTTGTATGCAGCTTGAGGCATGTATTTCTGGTCATCTGGGAGTTTGCCAGCCTTGTTGTATTTATATGAAACATATGGAACAAAGGGGAGCTGGTAGTAAGGAACATACGGACTGAATGGACCTGGATAGTTGTTACTGCTGGGCTTCGTTGGATTGGAAAACGCATTTGTTGTTTGAGCGGTTGGAGAAATAGTTGTGGGAGGAGCAGCTGTTGTGGGAGGAGCAGCCGTTGTGGGAGGAGCAGCCGTTGTAGGAGGAGCCGCCGTCGTAGGAGGAGCAGGTGTTGTGGGAGGAGCTGCTGTCGTGGGAGGAGCGGCCGTCTGGCTTGAGTCAGTTGGTTGTGCAGTGGAAGCTGTGTCATCTGGCTTAGTAGTGGTCACTGGGGGCTGAGTAGTTTGCACTGGTGTAGTGGGAATTTGTGGGAATGGAGGATTTCCATAGAAATGCTGAACAACTGGGTAGTAGTAAATGTCAGAACCATCAGGTTTCCCCAGTATTGGATGCCCTGCTGGAGGATAGTAAGGAAAAGGAAAATATGGTGGGTAATAGGGCATTAGTGGTCTTTGAGGAGCCTTTGTGGTTGATGCCGAGGCTGTTGTGGTCATCATCTTGGCTGTAGTCGTCACTTCAGTAGTAGTCATTACAGTAGTCATTCCACTATTGGCAGGTCCAGTGGTAGTGACAGGTGGTGGTGCAGTTGTCACTGGAACATTTGGAAGAGGGTAGTAATAGGGGTAATAGGGGTAATAAGGGTAATACGGGTAGTATGGATAGTACGGATATGCAGGAGGGTTAATCTGAGGGGGTTTTTCTGTTGATGGCTTCGTAGTCATGGTGGTTGTGTCAGGCTTAGTAGTAGTAGCAGTAGTAGCAGCGCCAGGGGCCGGTGTCATCATATACATGTAATAGTAGTAATACAAATAGCGATAATATTGACTGTGAAGATCATCGATGGACATGGGCTGGCTTGTGTGACGCTTGTGACGATTCAGGCTCCTGGGCCCGTGAGGTAAAGGAACTTTCCAGGGCTGCTGAGCAGGCTTGGGGGTAGCTGAAGCAGGACTCGTCCACATGGGGCAGGTGAATTTAACTGGAGTCTCCAACCAACTCATTGGCAACACATAGTTTCCATCCTGAAAAGAATATTAAGAAGCTGAGAGCATCTTTAACCTGGAGTTCAGCCTTTGCAAAGTTAGCTTTAGCTTAACCAGGCTCATCCAGACCAGTTCATGTTTTCCTTTAGAGAGCTACATTTTATCAGACTTTTGCCACTATTTAGCCAGTTTATCCAGTTAAAAGTAAAAGACATACCTCCTGTATCACATTGCAGCCGTCATAAGGAACAACCAAGATGAGGCCCAGTGCGTTTTGCTTCATTGAGTACCTACAGGTTTCAGGCACCTGAGTTAAAGGCAGGGGGCGTGCATTGCCTGAGAGGGGGAGAAAGACCATTAGTCTATGCCACCTGTCATGTGCTTGCAGCTTTAACATAAATTGACATTATACAAGCCTGGTTGTGTAACAGTACCCATGTCCAGCTGTAAGTCAGCAGCTCTGGGTCCCATGGCTTTCAGCTTCATTGTGTTTTCACCACAGTGCAGAGAAGGATTCAGGCGCTTCCATGCTGCTTCATTAGCCATGGCGCCTTCCAGCTGTGATGTCTGCTCCAAAATCCCTTTAAAAGTAAAAAGCCCACATGTAAAATTAATCCTGACTATTTCCCTTAGTTTTCGTCACCATGCTATCTATGCATGCAATACATCAATTTAGAACTACACACCAAAATCTCACCTGTGCCATCTGATTGATCCAAGTCCGGATGCAGCAGTTGATCATTTCCTGTGGCAGCACCAGAAGCAGACCCTGACTGGGAGTCAAGCTCTTTCCCATTGAAGAGAATGCTTCCTGCCCTTACTTTCATCACTGTGGCCTCACTACCTGCCTTATCCTGCTCCACTTCTTTGCTCAGCAATCGCAAGCTAAAACAAGTTACACTCTGGGCCAAAAAGCACAGGACTAATGTGACTGCTACAGTTTGACGTGAGTGGCGTCCCCCTCCAGTTTCACCTGCCATACTGGAGACGGACATCCAGCTGCGCAGATGGAGAGCACTTTGATATAAAGCAGAGCAAAAGAATCACAGCTTTTAATGTGGGGCATGTACTGACTCCAGGTAATCAACCAGTCAGATGCAACTTCAGCTACAGCTTGCACCTGTGCTCTTTTAGCTTGCAACAGGTGGGCTCGTTAAGAGCCTTTGACGTCTAATTTGTTATCTCAGGGTGATAAAGTCAGATCTGCATTTTCATCAAATGGCAGTGAAATGGGAGACATGTCCCAGGTGAATATACCAACAGGAGAGTGATACAGACCGAACATGAGACAGCAGTATATGCCTGGGCATAGCTGAAATAACTGCTGATATTGAAACATTTTATCGCAGTAAGATAACTGGACTTACATTTCAGTTTCAAACACTTTAGGGTGGAATTTGTTCAAGGTTTTCAATAAAAAAAAAATCCTTAATTATCATACTCTACGAAATAATGATGAGGAAAGAAATTTGAATAGATTTATGCCAATATAGGAAATATGAGGGTTGGAGGATTGTGAAGAAACAGCAAAAGCAATAAAAGCAACCTCACAGTGCTAATCACTTTTTTAAATGTTTTTCAATCACTTACATTAAAGTTTAATTGAGTTCTTTACCTTGAAAATTGTTTAATTTTAAAAATCATAGACGTGGCTCATAGGTCGGGTTTCCCCCCACATTTTATTATAAAGCTGACCGCAGAGAGCTTACAGGAAATCTGAGAGGAGACAGATGGGGAATGAGAAGCAGCAAAGGTCCCCAGCCCATATTAGACCAGGATCATTACATTTCATGCTTAGTGTTGTTCACCCTATGACTATCCAGGTGCCAAGTCATCTAGTTTTTAAGATGTGTTGGCAGGCAGACAAATCAGGGCAGAAACATGAACTACTTGCTGGAGGTATGTATCAGAGTAAAAGCAAAACAGCAATGAGAAAGATGAATATAAAATAGGAAAGAGGATGTTGCATGTTGCACAGATTGAAGGCAAATTTGTGAATTGGGGCCATAACAAAAAACAAAACAAAAAAAACAACTACAAAAAAAAACAAAAAAAACTGACATGACAGATGTACAAGTTTAACATTGAGTTTACATCCTTTTTTTTTCTACCTCTTTTGACATTAGTTGTTTTTTTTCTCTTGATCAGTGTTGCTCAATGAAAACTCAGTCCACTTTCATCAGCTCAACAAACACACTTCACCCTGTGGATACTATCATCCTGTTTTATTGATTTGGAGCCAGACTGTGACTACAACTCATCAGTATGAACACAATTTAAAAAAAAAAAAAAAAAATCCAATAATTGGCATTATGAAATGGACCATTCTGTATAATGAATACCTTGACATTTGGCACTTTAAATATATTTTGATACAAATACTACTTTAATATGCATAACTTATACTTGAGTATTTACTTACTGCTATTTTAGTAAAGTGTGAGTCATCTGAGTATTTCTTCCACCTCTGATTTCCAGTAGTTTCAAAAGTGTCTTATAGCTACTTGTACAGATATCACACTATACTTCAGACCAAACCATCAGCTGAATGAACACTTACGACCAGGTGTAATATTTGGACATGGTGACTCCCATCTGGATCCTGTGACAGAACCAAATTGATGAGACAAGACACAAAAGACAGGTTGACCTCTCTATTTAATAGAGGGCAGAATTTAAATGTAAAGCTTAACTGGATCCTAATTCATACCTGCTTAGTGTTAGAGAAATCACTTAGTACTTCCAGTACACTTTCCAGCAGACTTTAGAATTGAGACACAGGAATGGTTGAACCATGGTGCCACCATGTGGACACTTCAGCCTTGCAAGTGCCAAAATGCAACTTTTCAGATGAAACTGAGGGATTAACTTGTTTCATTAAGACAATAGAGAGAGAAAAAAGTATTGTGATCATATGGATAAGTTGTGTTAATGTTCCTCACAAAGATTTATATTTTAACCTTCTCACTGACCTTTTGGATATTAAATATTGTGAGCCATTTGACATCTGAAGAGCCCTTTTTGTCAGTTAAAAACCTTTTCAAATCTGACTGTTCACCTTGTCCACATACCTAATACCACCTCTTGATAAACCTGGAGTAAAGAATGCCAACTCTTCCACATTGGTGAAATTCTCGTGTGGTTTTCAGGGGGTTAACGAGCACAAAGAGCTGGGTGACTTTTTCAAACCATTTATTAGAACAAATTTCTGCAGGCTAGACTGGAGGATAGTGATAAAGAGGAGGTGGTGGCATGAATGGAAATGGAAAGTGGACATGTGGATGAAAATGCTGATTGTCCAGCGGTGGTGCAGTCACTGGGGGGTCCGTTTTCACGGTTGTGGTGGTAGTTGGTGCTGATGTTGTCGTCGTCGTTGTCGTTTCTGGCTTAGGAGTTGGATGGTGATGGGGAGGAATAGGTGGAGGGAAAAAAGGATATGGAGGAAAGAAAGGCACAAATGGTGGAAATTGTGGTAACTGAGGTTGAGTCGATGGTTTAGTTGTGGTTGATTGAGTAGTTGTAGGCTTGGCAGTTGTTGGCAGAGGCCCTGGGAAGGGCCAAGGAAAGGGAGGGTAGTAAGGCGGATACATGGGGAAAGGAAACATCGGAGGGGGAAGAGCTGTGGCTACTGGCTTTACGGTAGTGGTTGTAGTTGTAGCCAATGTGGTAGTGGTTGGTTCAGCTGTTGTGGTTGGTGCTGCCGTAACTGGAAGAGGGGGAGGAAAGTAGGGATAAAAAGGAGGGAAGAAGGGTGGATATTGTGGAAATTTAGGCATTTCTGGTTTCTTTGCTGTTGTAGTTGTAGTGGTAGTGGTAGTTGGTGCAGGCGTTGTGGTGGATGGTGCTGCTGTTACTGGAAGAGGGGGAGGAAAGTAGGGATAAAAAGGAGGGTAGAAGGGTGGATATTGTGGAAATTTAGGCATTTCTGCTTTCTTTGTGGTTGTAGTCGTCGTGGTTGTTGTCGTAGGTTCTGCCACAACTGCTGAAGGCTGCTGAAGATAATGTAGGTAGGGTGGAAAGAAAAAGGATTGGGGAATTTGGCCATGAGGTATCTGGGGCACCTGAGGGTTTGAGGGAGGTTGCCTGGTTGTCTGAGGTACAGGGGCAGCAGTTGTGGGAGCAGGTGCCGCAGGTTTCGGACACCAGAGTGAGACTGGAATTCCCTGCCAACGCATTGGGAGCACATAATTTCCAGCCTGGGGAAGAAGAAAAACTCAATTACATAAACCACTAGGACTGCAACTAATGATTTTAACTGATTTAATATAGGTTTGAATAATATAAAATCAAAATAGTGAAAAATGCTCATTAAAGTTTCAGTTCATCTAAATCCCTGTTGTCCAAAATCCAACTTATGGATTTTGGACAACGGTCGGTCAGTATTTGATAAACCAAGAAAATCCTCACATTTGAGATATAATATTTAATCAGTGAACATTACCTCTTGAACCATGTTGCAGCCATTGTAGGGGACCAGCATAACAAGTGCGAGGGAGTTCCTCTGCATGCTGTAGCCACAGGTGGACGGGACCTGGGCCAGGGGCACCGGAGCTGCACTTCCTGCGTGGGAATATTCTTAGTGTGACTGTGCAATCGTTGGTGGGAACACCAACACTGTACAGTTGATACAGTAGTAAGTGTAACTGATGAACCTTACTGATTTACCTTGTTCCACTGCAAACTGTGAAGCTCCTGGTCCCACTGCTCTGAACTTCAGCTGGTCTGAACCACACTGCAGGGAAGGCACCATGCGCTTCCATGAAGCTTCTCTGGAACTGGCATCTTGTGCTTGTCCTTTTGGCCAGCCTGACAGGCAGCATTAAAATTTTAATTTTAATCAGTTATGTTACTGTTAAGCATACTTAAACTAGACGCCTTCAATTCCGCACAGACAAAGATTTCTACCTGCAAAGTCCGCTTGATAAGTAGCTTCATCCTCCACAGAGGCGTTTGAGGAAGACCTCCTTGTCCCACCTTGTGACTCAAGACCTGCGCCTTTCTCAAAAACCCTCCCGAACACAATCCTCCCCTCTCGGATGCCTGTCCCTCTGGCTCCGTCGGCTTCTCTCGGCCCTTCTCGTCTTTCTGTTTTCTTCAGTCGGTAACAGTCTATCGTTTGCGCCAAATAACACGTGAGAATAAGAGCTGCGGCCAAGTGTACAGTGGTGCGTTTCCTTTTTCCTTTAAGCATTATTCTGTCGTGACTCCTGATAACGCTATGAGCTGGGACACGCTGTTTTGCGGCAACTATTTGAGTCTTGACGTTTTCTGCCAGCAGGTACAGCGGGCCCTGCGACAGCCAATCAAAAGCTGCAGAAGGAGGGCTGATTGATTGTTCTCTAATCACGTGGTATTGCTTCCACCTGGGTGAGGTTGAGGTTACCAGGTCAAGAGACCGGCAGGAGGGTGAGCTTATTATGGACATCAATCGCAGTTTGTCATACAATGGTAGAATCTGTTTTTTTTTTGTTTTTGTTTTTTTTTGGTAATTATTTTAATTTATTTATTTCTGTCTTTTAGTTCAGATCCTCACTACTCTCACTGGTCAGACGAAAAACTACTCTAGCCCATTTTCTAGCTCCATACATAGTTCATAAGTAAATAATAAAAATAGCCAATCAGAGGGGCTCATCCTAACCTGCCGTTTTTTGGGGGTTGAAGCATATTGTCACTGTCTGAAAGAAATGGGTGGAGAAGTGTGTTAAAAGCCTGGAAAAGACCATTATCTTATAAAACCTATTAAAAAAAACCAACCATGAATCACCTGTTCAGCCTTTCAACAGGAAATTTGAACATCTACAGCTCCATGACAACTGAGCAAACTCCATCTGCTGACGATGCTCAGACAGCCACTTTAAGGACCTTGAGGACAGGTAGTTTTCTCTTTTTTCTCCCCCTCTAAATCAACCTTAAACATTGCAGATTTTTGGCATCAAACCCGGGCTTTTACACCTTTTGCAAAATTTAGAAAAACAGTCATTATTATTTAAAATCAAACTGAATAATGCTGGATTACTAAATTCACATATTCAAAAATAACCCAGATTCAGATTAACTAGATCTGAATGTGTCTTTTTTTTTAATTGGACATAAGATTGACATTAGATTTCAGGATCCCCTTTTCTTCTCCTCTGCAGACCAAGTTGAGAGAGGGTACAGTCAGTGCAGCACTATAACTGTTACAGCATATTCCAACTGTGTTTCATAATATTTGAAGGTATTAAAACCTGTCAGTCAGCATCTGTAATTACGTGCTATTACGTTTACACATTGCTGTAGACAGCTACTTCATCTCCAAGGTTACAGACAACACCAGCAAGTGGAACACATTGAGGTGAGTGCACGACTTTGTGTGTACTTATTTTATTGCTTTTTCTGTTCATTGTGATATATACAGTCCATATTTTGTACAACCAAATACATTTAATAGGTGTATCTCCTTATCCCATATTTGTGTTTCCTGTCCATCTGACCTGTCTCTGATCAGTGACTTCAGATTTTGGAAAATATAAGGCTGATTCTGCTACTTAAATGCATACAGTAAGTGTATGTAATGTGGTTTAGAGAGATGTTTTTCATCTGATAAGCCTCCTAATCTACTTATTCCCTCAGCAGGCAAGAGGCCTTACACAAGAAGTGGATGCTGTTATTCTGTCGAGGGAGGAATACTTAACTCCGCTCAGGATGGACAGAAATATGATGTCCAGCTTTTCCAGCTGTGAGTCTGCTCCAAACACAATTAAAATGAAATGCTCAGAAAAGGAAATCTTTAAGTTCCCATATTATTCAGGATGGTGTTTAGTTGTATTAGCGGGACTTAATTCAATGATGACTTTCTTTGTACCATTAGATGCCGCTTCTGCCTCATCAGAGCATGATCTCAGTGAACCACGACCTGCCCTGGATGACCATGTAAGATGGATCAAGTAATGAGAAACACACACTATTTTCATTTTCAGTCCTGTTTTTTTTAAAGTCTTTGATGATTAGTTACTTGTTTCCTTCATTTGACTTGTATTTTTCATTGGGTTTGGTAAGAGGATTCCAGTCGGCTGTCCACAGTCTGTCAGTGAGCCACCCACTTACTGTTTCAGAGCAGCAGGAGTTCTGAGGTACAATCGGGAGTCTGACAACCACAGGATGAACTTAACAACCATCCTTCCAGCGGTACTAAGATTATATTTCTGTAAAATCCCATCTACAGCAATATGGCTTTATATCACTGAGTAATCCAAATGAACACTCTGTTGTCCAGTCCCAGCCTCTGACAGAATACCCAGTGAAATGTGAGTACTGTGGAGAAAAGGCCAAACCTTCACTGGATCTAACATGGGTACAGCGACCCGAGGTGAGGAAGAAGTGAATGCATTAAAACAAACTCTGCAAATGTACCTGATGCACTGCTGACCTTTCTGCATCCTCTTTTATGTCCATCTTAGACAGTCTTCTGCTGTGCCCGCTGGCAGGAGTTGTGTGAGATGCTGGTGAAGCAGAGTTGTTTGGTTGGGGGAAGATGCGACCTGAGGACTGGTGCTCCACCCCTGGATGACCCAGCCACGGAGGCGGAGGAGCTTCTCTTCCGAGGCAGAGAGATGGAGGATCACAACAAATTTATCACGGACTTACCGAGCAAACTTGGGTACAAATTTATATCAGGCATTTTTTATCCAACACGCAGAAACAGCAGCATGGTCATCTTATAGCATTAGTCAGTAACAATGTAATCTGTATGATTATTAGAGAACAATCAGAACTGACAACCTACGAGGATTATTCAATCCAACTGCCCGTAGCAGAAGCCTGTGAGTAACTGCTTTAAATCTGTTCATTCAGTCCTGATAAACAAACATGAGTGTGTGGAATATCTGTGTTTTTCATGTGTTCAGATTATTGGTAAGAAACTAAATAATTTTGATTTAAAGTAGCTTTGTGAGACTGATGCAGTTTGTTCTCTGCTATTGTTTAGGTTCCCCAACATCAAAGGTGCTCATCTTTCGGCTCTCTTGTGCTCCAGCGAAAGGATGCTGGACGGTGCATCTTAGTAGTGATGCAGAGATGTGCTTGAAGATAAAAGAGGAAGAGGAGCAGGTGTTGGTCCCTATATGTGATCACAAGCCACTTCAGTTTGGCATATGTCACCACCAGGTACCCACCAATAACTGTTTTCTTTCAAGACCCATATAGCAGAAAATAGTATTAAAGTCAATACTAAGGTAACTGTTGTTATCAGCTCTGATAGGACCATACAAATAGTCAGAATTTCTTTGAATAGAAATCTCTAATTAATCTTTGCATATGAATATATGCACTGCCCCCATGTGGTCACACTGTGTCTGACCAGTGTATAAAACCATGCAATAGCTGCTCTTAAGAAATGGGAGCTTTTTGTTATTGTAAATAGGAAGAATATTTATGATTATAGAGATTAATGGATATAAAGGGTTACTTGAGCAATTGTATTTCCATAAAGTAGAGGGGCTGAAAATTGAAGGAGCACAGAGGCCGAGATATGTTATGAATTTGGAAGCCCAAGCCTGCCAACAGGGTCACTTCTTCTGACTTTGGAAACCTTCTCCGGAGCAAAGACCATGAGTGGCCCTTCAAGAGTAAACTCAACAAGATTATTGAACATCTTTTGAGGTGGTTTAATCTTATATATGCTCACAGGTTGGGTCAGAATTTCGACAGAAGTATTATTCCAACGGCATGAAATTTCTTACTGTGTTCCCCGATGGCTCTGCGCAGGTCTTGTATCCACTCACATTTGAATGCCTGTAGATTTTATCATGTGATTCCATTTCCAGGGGGTTTTTACCAACAGAGATACTACAAATGCAATTTTTAAAAAAGGAGCAATGTGGAAATCTAAACGAGAGCAAATCACAGTGTGTGTTAGATTGTATGTTCAACACAACATGCACTCTACAGTGGGTGTTCCCATCCTTATCGCCATGATAACAGTTATCCGTCTGGCCTCTTGGCTCTCATTGTCGTGGTCACTGAAGAGAATGGAAGGGTCTGCATAGTGTACGATGACAGCGGTGCCCCCCATCAACCAATTAGAGCCATGTTCCAGTCGGACGGCAGGGCGACATGTTATCACAGCAATGGAAACATATGGTACAAAGTGTTTATATTCATCATTTCTTAAAATCTTTATAACTAGTTTTATATTGGTAATAAATATAGTGTCGCTAATTTGGTGATTAAGTAATTATAATAAGCTATAATATGCGATGCATCCATGTACATGGTTATGTTGCAGGCTGGCTTTAAACAGAGCAGGTGGTCAGTGTTTTGATGAGGAGGGCGCCAGGGTCCGTCGGTGGAGCTGGAGCAATGTGAGCCTCACCACCGCTCCCCTGCACCCCGTCTTCCTGTCCCTCAACAGAAGCGTTGGAGTCCGAGTCCTTGGGAGGGAACGAATGTTTGTCTCCTTCCTGGCGAGAGGCCAACAGGTTAAGTTCAGCGTGGGCACCTGCTGTGCTCAGGTGAGGCAGCGTCCTCTGTTTTTATCTAACACGTTCATCTTGCAGTTGCCAGCATTTCCAGCTCTGCAGAACGTGCTGTGTGCAAAGCTTTGTCCTTTTCACTATTTCTGCAGACATCTGCAGTTTGGATGTGACATTCTGACTGCATCTTGAACTCCTGTTCTCCTTATGGCAGATTAAAGGCTTTACAGTATTAAAATGCCATTTAAAATCACTTTGCTGTAGATTGTCTGCTTGTTTAAATGATTCACGTACACTGCATCTTGTTTATACTTCTTTTATACATTGCTTGTCAAAATAAAATATGATCAGGTTTTGATACATGACTTGAGAAAACCTTTGTTTATCCAGGGGGAATGTACAAAAACCAACACTGCCTCAGGCCCATCAGTGCTGAAAGAGGAGCTGTTGCTGATGGCAGCCAGGTTTAGGATCCACCTGGCCTTTCAGCACCTTCACCAGTACATGAGGACGCCCACCTATCCCTGGCTGCCAAAGACCACGCAGACCCCTCACCTCCATGTCGGCGCCCAACGGCTCCTGGCAGTCAGTGCTGGTGTGATGATGAGTGACAGTGACAGAGACTTTATTCACAGGTACCTTCAGGATCGTCTTTGATGTTCTAGTAATAAAGTACAACGCGACACAATGACAGCCCCTCTGCGAATCTGGGTTTCTTAAAATCCACAGGGAATAGTCTGAAAGGTCATCGTTTTGCCTTGTGGATTTTTGCTGCCAACAAATAAAAGCCCAAGCAAGTGAAGGCGTTACAGTATGTATGGTACTGTAACGCCACTTACGTTTCATGCTTAATCCGTTTTGTGTCTTCTAATCAAATCAAGCCATCCTAATAACATTAGCCGGGCTCATCTTTGAGCAGATGGCTCAAAGATGAGCTCATAAGAGGTTGTCTGCTTTCTGTTATAAAATAAAGAGAGTGAATGAGAAATATCTCCAAGCCATGCAGGTTTAGGTTTCTTTTAACTTAAGTGAATCAAGTCTTGATAGCCGTCACACTATCCATTGTCCCCAACCGTTTTTGTGCCACGGACCGGTTTCATGTAAAGCTATAATTTGCCGAATCGGCATAGAAACGAATAAAAACAATTGATCAAAAATACAACTCACCATTACTCTGAATGTAGTTGTTGTAATTAGTGGGAGCCCTGCGCTTGACTCTCTTCAACGAGAAGGCTTCATTGCCTCATTTGCGAGCCTGTCGCCACATATTACGCACAGCGAGCTTGGTGCGTGAGAATCACCTGAAGCGATAAACCCGTATTTTAAGTAGGACTGCTGATAATGTCTCTTAAATGCAACTTTCTTTTTCTTGGAAGTTATAGGCTCTTCTTCTTCAGTCTCATCATTTGGCCTTCCACCTTTCCGAATACGCTTTCTATAGACGTTTGTTTTGTTTTGTTTTGTTTTTTTTTACTCATTTTTGCTAGCCTGTGGGCTTACTACTTTTTTACTACCCTATCACGAGCGGTTTGACGTGTACAGAGGCACGGGCGGATGCACCTGATTTTCAAATAAAACTTCTTTCAGACTCTGATGGTCAATAAAAAAAATTTTGTTCAGTCTCTCTGTGCGGCCCGGTGGTTGGGGACCGCAGCTCTAACGCACTGTTTACTGCACTGACTTCCTGTAACTGTTATCATTATGTGTGTGAGTTCTGGGTCAGATCCCGGGACTGATCCCGGCCCGGGTGGCTATTATTATTATTATTAGTATGGTTATCATTATTAGTGTGTGTCCCGGGTCAGATCCCTGTCCGGGTTGTTATTATTACTAATAATAGCATTATTAGGGTGTGTGTGTGTGTGTTCCGGCTCGTAACCCGTCCCGGGTTGTTATTAGTGTGTGCGTGTCCCGGGTCGGATCTCTGGTCTGGTCACGGGCCGGAACTTTCCCGGGACCGACCCGGAAATTTCGCGGGACATTGCCGGGACCGACCCGGAACTTTCCCGGGACATTGCCGGGACTGACCCGGGAAAGTTCCGGAACATTGCCGGGACCGACCCGGAACTTTCCCGGAACATTGCCGGGACTGACCCGGGAAAGTTCCGGAACATTGCCGGGACCGACCCGGAACTTTCCCGGGACATTGCCGGGACCGACCCGGCAATGTCCCGGAAATTTTCCGCTAAAGTTCCGGGTCGGTCCCGGGGCCACCCGGGATCGATTCGGGAAAGTTCCGGGTCGGACCCGGGTAGCTACCGGGTCGGATCCCAGAAAACTGACTGTCTTTAATTCAAGCTGACTCAACCCAGCTGTTATTATCATTAGTATGCGTGTCCCCGTACTGATCGGGCCCAGGTTGTTGTTGACGAGCGGTTTGACGTGCAGAGGCACAGGCGGATGCACCTGATTTTCAAAATAAAACTTCTTTCAGACTCTGATGATCAATAAAATATTTTTTGTTCAGTCTCTCTGTGCAGCCAACTAAAATGTTTTTCTGCTCATTTTGTTCACACCCTGTTTCACAGTATCAGTGAACCTCAACAGCACACCACAGCTTCACAGTTAAATAGTTACAATAGGTTTTATTAATCTTCATAGCTTCCTCCAAGTTATGTTAATATAAAAATTATTCAGAAATCATACCAAGACACAATTTCCCAATGTTATTTTCACAACAGTGATGTCAGATTTTAAGTGTTGCATTTTCTACATGGCTAAGCTACTTTTAGAACAATAAACTTAAAATTCTACATATGGCTCAGTGGTACAAATGACACGATTATTTACTCACATAGATCCATTGTATGCAACAAAGTAAAGACTACAAGCAATCATTGTTTAATCTCTCCTTATTGGACCACTGATGTCAACTGGATGAAATCTGCAGTAGTATGAATAGTACAAGAAAATGACAAAATGGCTGGCACTGTTGCCATGGATCCCGCTCTGGCGTTGGGGGCGGGACGTCTCTAAGGGGCATGGTGAAGAATGATGGGGGCATCCAGTGTGTGCTAGCAGTCCTCCTGCCTTCAGCACAGACCTTCATAAACATCACTTCACAGCCCAGTGAGAAACCCACCTCAAACCTAGAGAGGAAGAGAGGGGAGGGCCGATCAAATCAGAACGCATGAACATTTCTACTGGTCAGTACGTCTCATATGTAAAACGGAAAAAATGCTTACATGGAGGGGCTTTTAGCTCCAGCCACAATGTGAAAAGTCGGGTTAGGAATGGTGTGGTCTTGTGTTCATGTGAACGTTCATCTTCATCTCATTGTCCAGGATTTGCACAAGCTGCTGCATGGAGGGCAGGTGACCGGACTCTAGCTTTGACCACACTGGCACATCTGTGGAAAGACAGTCCTCACTGTAATTCACTGCATTTTATGCCATCACTCCACAATCAATGTTATACATTTTTTTTCTCTTTGAACTTGTTTGCAGCTATCTGAGAAGTAGTTTTATGAAACAGCACTACAGACAAACGAGTGTGGTTCAGTCAATAAGCCCATACTGTGAATAACAGACTCACCATTTAACGTGATTTCAAAAGCTCCTGTAGACATCAACTGGTTTTCAATCATATTGCTGAGGAAGAACACCATCATGCACGCATATATCTGAAAGAAGCACAAGAGAAATTCAGTGGATCACAAGAGCAGTCACTGAAAAGTACTGCAACAAGACCCACAGGATGAGTGTGCTGCTCTACTGACAGGTTCACATGACACAATGGATGAATGAGCAACAACTCCAGGTGAGGTTTAGGCAAAGTTAATAAGCTCCATACATTGTAGACAAAACTCAACGCGGACAGTTCAATTCAAGAGCGACTTACAAAATGATTTATGGTTGCGGCATCAAACACCTTGCAATATGTCAGCACTGTGCAAAAAGGATAAAAATCATTTTTCTGCAAAGTACATCTTGCACAACTTGGACATTTTAGCAGTTATTGGAGCCCAGCCGGTGTATGTATATTTTGGTTTTGGCCTCTACTTGTTTTGGACATATAAAGGCTTCAGTTACCAAACATTGTCCTGAGTCTGGATTTTGAAGGATGTGTGAAAAATAACTGTCACTTCTGAACAGGCTTTCGGGTCCTGTTGTTCCAATTGTGTCTCATTGCTTTCTCTCTGCAGTTTGCAGGTTAGTCAGGAATTCTCACACAGAGCTCTCCTTATTGGCTGATGAGATTAGGGCCCAGTCAGATTAGACAGTTGTAAATTACAGGGCTTTAGTAGTACAGGGTTTCCATTCTTTCCTAGAGATAATTTCCCCACATCTTTTTAAAGGAAGATCTCTTTGTGGACATCTGATTTAAAAGGTTTTTTTTTCTTGCCTTGTTTTAATGTTTAATGTGACATGCTCCACATGTCGCAGGTTGGATTGAGAGGTTGGATAATGTCAGTTAACAGCCAGCAGTGACTAATATTTACATTTGAGAGATAATGTAACTTTAAGTATTCAGAGTTTGGCCCACTTAAGATGTAATGTTTTCCAACCTGCATGTGCTACGATGTGACTCATAACTCAAGGCTGTGTTCACAGTGTATTCAGTACATAACCGAGAGCAGGATGTTCAAAATACTCTTGTCAGGTGTTCTCCTATTTATCTGTTTGGCTACACTCCATGTATCAGCCCCAACCTTCTGTTAAAAAACCCAAGCATAGCTGATATTTGCACATAAAACAGTCTTGCACTATCTGATGTTATTCGTCACTGGCCATTCTCCCTCTGAGCCTTTGTCTGTAACCCTGGGGATAACAGATCCAAGCAAAACAATACTTAACACAGCCTGAAAACCCTGAATGAACAGCTAATGAAATCCCATCGGTTTGTGTGCACACCGCAAAGTATGTCAGAAATACAGCCAAATTTAAGTCCACTTTGCTACTGTGTGATGTCTGTGGTGATAACACACAGAAAAAAAATGCTCAGCTCCATAATATTGACAATCCTGACTGCATCCTCTTACACATGAATATGATCCCACAGGATCGGAGCTTTAATGACTTCTATAGTTCCAGTAAACCTTACCTTATTTCCCTGGCCCCACTCCCAGATGCCTGGGGCTTGCATACCAAAAAGGGCGAATGGGTCCCTGCCGATAATAATCACCCCAATCACCAGCAGTTTGAACATAGACAGGAAGGAAGCAACATGTCTGAGGAAATAAAACAAGAAATTGGCTTTTAATAAAAAATCCTAGACATGGTAGTAAAAAACAGAAAACAGTTGCCGCAGATGTACAATCAGTCTAAAGTCTGTATAGATGTGGGCTTGTAGTTTGTCTGAAAGCAAGTCGGTCATGTCCAACAAACATAATTCTCACTTACTAAAGCAAGCATATTCATGTGACATTCAAAAAACAAGGTACATTTAACACTGCCCTTAAAAATAGATAAATAAAAACAAATAGACACAGCAGAACATCTTAACATCTAAGAAAGTATTTCAACTATGATTTCACTTCTCAGAAAATTGCAACCACATCACTTAAATACTGTGCCAGGAGAGAAGGGCGTGGCCTTAAGTTAGAAAAATAAAGCTTCACTGTGCAGAATGAACACAAGGAACTGGGAGTCAGCTGTGTAGCTTAGTGGCATCCTCTCGTACAAATAATTATTTTCCATTTCAACAGTGATTATAGTTCCCCAAGGTAACTGTATACCTTGAAATAATAAACTAATATATGACACTTGTTGAACCTGCAACAAAGAGTCTGCATTGTGTTTGCTCTTGTTTTACTACATTACACTTCACCTTTTGTAACAGCTCCTCAGTAGGCATACACTAGGCTTATTCTTAAAGTGACTGAGCCAGACACAGATAGAAACACTGGCTGGAGAATACGAAACTCAATGTGTGATACTGTCTCCTTTCTTTAAATGGGGCAAATCTCTGGTGTGTTTATTAAGAGTTCAACTGATGAGGACCTGAGGGTATCAGTAACACCACACCTTTAACTAGAACACCTGGGACTATACTGCACACACCAGTCTGACACAGACACTTGTCCTCTGACGGTGATGCTTCCCAAGCATGCAAACTTTATGACATAAATTCAAATTTCATCAGGGTCAAAATTCTGGTCTGTATCTGTACCTGTGCACAAAACTGAAACTGATCCTGAACAATTTCAAAATGAATGGAGGAATACATTGAAGAACAGGAATATTAGATCTAGGACTGCAACTAATTTCACAATTAATCACTGATCAAATAGAGAGATAATTGTGAAAGGATAGGTGTGGGGATCATGTGACAGTTTGTCTTACCTGAAGGAATTACAGTCAAAGCTTTCACACGGCCCACAAATTCATTATCTTGGTGACATACACCAAATGAACAGTTGCTGGTTCATTAGACTAGGTACACCTTGCTAGAACAAACACAGTCTAATACAGTCGGTCTGACAAAACTGCCAAAAATCCTCCCTTGATGAAGGTTAAAATGATTTAGAAAGTTGTTAATTCAACTGTGTGGTCCTTTGGGAGGCTACAGATTGTGGTGCTGTTGAATTGAGTTGCATTGTACAGAGAGGCTATTTACCTTTATTTTTTTGTAAGGGGAGGACAAAATAATAGAAACAGCTGTCACACTTCTCTAAAACTACAAAAGCTCAATGTCATGAAGGCAAATTTATTACAAGACATTTGTATTACACTACATTAGCTTTAGATTGCTGTTCCTAATAAACTGGTGACTCAGATCAAAATGTGAAATAATACAGTAGTACTGTTTGATCCTGAGTTTTGTATAGTCTGAAATTACTTATTATCATAATGCACACTAAGTAACGTGCCACTACTTTGACCTAAATTTTGTCATTTTTATGTCCGGTGGTTATATCCAAGTCTATAAAACTAGACAAATCCATGGCCAGATAAGGATGACTGCATGAGAAATCCATTTCACAGGTAATCCCAGGCAGCTTTTAGGCTGCTTTAATAAAGACGGATATAATCCACTTGTAACAAGGCAGATAATCGCTCTCTTACCGGTAGAGGGGTATAGGAAGATAGTTCTCCCCTTCGATGCGGATGTCTGGGTACCGCTGGTATAAAGCCTGCGTGTACTCCTCAAACACCCGCTTGTACCCTCAGGAAATGCTGTGTGGAGACAAACACTGTTAGACAGACATACACAACGTACAGATCCAAGAATGAACAGGAACAAAAGGCAGGCACAACAACGCAGTGATCTCAAGGGCAGATTGTGAATTTAACCCTGAGATCTCGCGCACGTGAATTCCACCAATATCTGTAGATCGTTTTTCTTCTTCGTGGAAAGTTTTAGTGGCAGGGTACGATTCCAGTTAGCAACACGTTAACTTACCGTAAAAGCCATACTTTGTACTCCAGTGTTGACATTATATCCCCGTTTATTTGTGTTTTCTTTGGAAAAAAACGTTTTCGTGTTCTTATTTACTTTGGTTATACCTCACTGCAAATACACACCTTAGCATAATGTGACATCGACATTAGCATTACCTCTTGATGTTAACGATCCACTCGTAGCTACTCTTGTTAATGATTTATTGAGCTACTTTAGCTGCGTAAATTATTTGTTTGGCCTTTTACTTAGCAAAGCTAACTTTAACTTTCCAGCAAATCAAAGACAAACGGTTTGAATTCTACGAAACAGACGGACCACTTCATAGGGATTTGATATAATCTCGTTGTCTTTACAAGACAAATAATGGGATAATCTGACCCGTGGACACGAGGCAAGGCAAGTTCATTTGTTTAGCAACTTTGAACAAGAAAATAGCTCTAAATGAGGTATTAGGAAAAGTAACGTCAGAGGACAATACAAAAAGACAAATAAAATAGGCGACTACTACTAGATTTAGTGAAATTTATCTTCACGTCAACTCGCATGTTTGACAGCGGAAGCGGGGCCATATTTTCGACGAAATATTCCTGAAAACGGGCAAAAATAAAAAATACAGAAAACGTACGTTAGGACAGTGGGCGAGTAATTTATCTAATAACGTTAGGTAACTAGCGTACCGCAAACCTCCCTCATATAATATGTTAACACAAACTACTTAGCTAGCTTCTTTCGAAATTCGGCCTGCGTTGTTGTTAGCCGGAGACTTTAGCTAGCTTGCAATGACTCGCCAGATTTTGGCTCGTTTGCTTACCAAATTTGAAACTTCAGAAGGGGTCCTGTGGCAAACTGCATCTTCATCTTCTTCACGCCACTGCTGTCACCAGACGTGGCACAGCACAGCGCGAGGACCCCCAAAACTAGGAGCGAAAACCGCGGCCACTTCATCGCCATCCGTTCCGGGGTTTGTTTCCTCACTCACTCAGATGGAGAGGTTGGTTAATCTGTTCATTTCGTTGCTGGTTGGTCCCTCCTTTTCCTCTTAGATTTCATAAACTGGCACTCGCCTTTAGCGCCACCTACTGCTCTGGCCGTCCAACTGACCTGCACTACATACAGCACAATGTATGTTTCAGTGATGAGTTTAATCATTTTCTTCTCCATGCTCCTTTTTGATCATGGAATATGTATGATGTTGTTAAAAATTGTTAGCTTATAGTAGCTTGTATTTTGTACAGCATTATTTCCAAACCCCCCCCCCCCCAAAAACCAAAAAACTGAGCCAAGTTATCATAAATAGATATCAAATACTGAAACACATTCATAACCACCCTATAACCAATACTGAATGTTTAAGTAGGACTACAACAATAAACTAGAGACTGAAAATATTCTGTCTTGAAAAATGTTTAATTCAGGAGATCTTTACAATCAGAACATAACGTTCAACAACAAAAATATAACTTTTACTTCAAATAGAAGTTAACCTTTGGAAAATGCAATCACCCAATCATCACAACATCAGTGCTTACTGATACTCCCTGTCACCACATTTTGTCACAAACTTTTCTCCTGGTAAAACATCCACAGCGAGAAGCGCTTTACCCACCAACAGTTCCCAAAGTGGATTCTCACAAGAATTGCAACATTTTCAATGAGATATTGTCTGAATGCATTTTATTTACTTAATTAATACAATAAAATCAAAAGGTAACTGCTTCAACAGAGACATTCTCAATCAACAAACTTGGTGGGTGGGTCGGTGGGTTCACTCAGTATTTCATCATCGACAGGCTCTCCTGCTCCACAGCAGACTGCAAAGCCAGTAACGTGTCTATGGATGACAGATAACACTGGATAAATAAACACCAAACACTACTACATGCCTCCAAATGGTCAAATAACAGGGTGATCAGTGCTTGTTTAATATGATTATATTCCTTCTCTCTAGCCTCAGAATGTGTGGTTACAGTCTCATCCCAATGTTGTGCGGTACAGACCCCTCCCAGCTTCTGCTCAGGTGGATGATGAGAATCAGACGTGAGATACTGGTCAATACCTGTGGGGTTTCTCACCCCACATTCATAGCACAATGTAAAAATGGTAGTTGGGTCCTACTAGAGCTGCAATGATTAATTGATTAGTTGCCAACTATTAAATTCATCACCAGCTATTTTGATAATAGATCTGAGCAGATTCCAGCCTCTTAAATGTGAATACTTTCTGGTTTCCTCTCTAGTGAACATAATGTTTTTATCCAGTGTGTTAATGTAATCTGTAAAAGAGGCAGTTTCCTGGCTTCTGATTTTCACCCAGGTGTCATCCACATGCATGAACCAGTGGCTTGAGGCGGCTACTCCATAATCCAAAATCAGATGTGTCCATCTAAACTAATGGACAGAAAACCAAAATGGTTTGTACAAACCCAGTATCTTCCGGGAACCATCCACTAGGTTTGGAAGTTCTGCCTTGATGTTGTACGAGGGTTGCTCCATCGCCTTGACAAACTCATTTACCCTCTGAGAAATAAAAGTGAGAAAAGTGTGAGGATTTAGAAAGCCAATTTGTTAAAAAAGTTACTATCACTCGCATACTAAAAGAAGAAAGAAGAGCAGACTCCACCTTGAGCTCTTCATAAACTTTCTCTTCCAGCTCTGCCACTTCAGAAATGGCATCATACACACTGGTATCCAAAACGGATTCCTAAAATACACAAAAGCAACACCGAAAGTTTAGCTAATTCTAAACAGGATATAATCAACATTAAATCTAATTTTGAACTCATCTTGTACAACCTTACCTCCTCTGTGGAGCTGTCCACAGGCTCTTGTGCTTTAGCTGCTCCGCTGGCTGTGGAGCTGCCATTCAGTTCCTTCACTCTGCCAAAGAACAGAAAATGTTTTGAGCCTTATGTTCCTTGGCATGATATTCTTTTCATAATTTAAAGTTAAAATTGAAATGAAATAAATGATTTCATAAACTAAACACGTACCTGTCAGCATAACGTAGTGTGTTCATTGTATATTCACATGAAGCCATGCTTGGAGACACCATAGCAATCTATGGAATAGGAAGGAAAAAAATATGTATCCATACATCCTGTAATTAAACACATACACACACAGTCTGTGCTTGTTTGCTATGCATCTGCATCATGTATTATACTGTAATCAGACCATAATACGCCGCATGCCAAACTGACAGCAAGTCTAGTTTTAACATACCATGCAGGTCCTGGACTTTTCTCCAATGAAGGAATCCCTGAGGACCTTGGTCAAAGTGCTCATCCTGAAGGGAATGTGATCACTGTTCTTTCCCAGTGAACGAATGCACTCCTACAGGACACGAGTAGGCACACGGGCATGTAAAGTGCGATTTCTAACATCCTTTTAGGTGCTGCATGCATAATTAACATTTGGACAGAGTTCTGACACCGTCAGAGAAGTTGCACATTAGGAGTAGTTTCAGTTTGAGAGAGCCATGTTTACTTTAGCTGCATCCTAGTCAAGGTGCCAGAGCGAAAACAGACTTTTCACACTTTGCAGCCCATAGCTACTGATCTATCTCAGTCTACCTTGAGAGCCAGCAGGCTGCGGTTGATCTCGGCAGTCTCAACCAAAGTGTTGCGGTCGTTGCTGCTGACATCTGTGCCGCGCTCATTGCCAGCCAAATCGATCAATGAAAATTTGCCGTGCAGCGTGGTGGCACGGTCATTGCGTCGTAGGACAATCTGGAGGATGGCGTGAGAGCGGGAAGAGTTGGCGTTGGCTGAGGTCTGGCCTGATGTTCTGGAGGGACAGTAGGACAGAAGGACAGGGAAAGCAGTAATGTTAATGTTACGATGCATTTTTCATGAGCTGCAGAATGACAAACGTCAGAAAAATAAGAAAATGCTGCTTTGGTGCTATTACATTGTATGTCTGCTTATGTGCCAGCAGTTTTAAGCAACCCAGGACTTTCAGTTCTGGGTTCCTCTGTTAAAATAACTAATGAACACTACATATTGCACATACAGCGAGACTGCAACATACATGTTCTTAACAGAAGTCGTACCTGCATGCACTGCCCATCTGTATCATCTTGATGACCTCCTCTGCTGTGGACACGTAGACCTCCTCCAGGCCCACAACCTGAACCTGCTGTCGGTCATCTTCGAGAACCCGCAGCTTGGCCTTCTTGTTCAGCAGGTCATACACCTAAATCAGAAAGTATATTTCATGTTCAGGGTAACTTTCTGATATCTCAGTCAAACATTCTCGATAAATGTGCTGCTGGAGCTGGGAGGAAAGGTTTTTTTCTTACTTTTCCATTGTAAATCTCAAAGAAGCTGACATAAGCAGAGAGATCCAAGTTGGCAAACCTCCTGTGGTTGAGGTAGGTGAAAACATCTTGGGCTAGAAGGAGAAAGATTGAAAAATGATTGAAACAAAGTATTCATGGAAGAGGCCAAATCCTGAATGATCTGTAGTTTAAAGAGTAAAGCAAATGCGAACATCTGGGACTCTTGAGTTAATTGGAATAAATACAACTTATGCAGATAAAACCTAACTGAAAAAGCAGCTTTTGAAAGATTCCCGTCTGTTACTCTTCTTCATGTGAAAACCCAGATGAATTATTTCCCTCGACATGATGTGCACAGAGAGCCACTACGGATGGTTTCGGTCTTACCTGCCAAGGCGTAGATTCCTTTAGCGCTGTTCTGCTGCTTCCCTGTGAAATCACCTCCCATCGTCTACAGAGAAAATGTGCCAAACGAGCAAAAAGTAAACGAATAAATTCTACTTTTGGAAAATACTGCTTCAAGACAAGTCAACCTCACACAGAAAGCAGAGACTTCTTACATGAGTCTTCCCACTTCCTGTCTGGCCATAGGCGAAACATGTTGCCATGCCACCTTCGAAAATGGACTGTACCAAAGGTTTGGCTGTGAACCTGAAGAAAAACCATCTGTCATGAAGTGAACTCTTTAAAACAAGAAAACAGCAGCGTGTATGAAAAATACAACTTCTGAAAAGAGGACAAATGAGGTCATTACATGTAGACCAGGTCGTTGGTTGCCGTCTCGTCAAAGGAGTAGTCAAAGTGGAAGACTTGGTTGTCCAGGTACTTCGTCAGGTCCACCTTCTGTTTTGGCTCATGAACCAGCAGAGAACCTTTTCCAGGGACAGACACCACATCTATCTCCTTTTTATTAATCTCTGGAAAAAAACAAGAATGTCCAGATTATTTTACGATAGCTAACATTTCTGCATAGTGTCAGATCAGATGATACCGTGTACAGGGTGTTAGACGCCACTCCAAAAGTACCTTGCTTGTTCAGGGGCCGCTTGCGAACACACACGCAAATCCTGCGAGGTTCAATCTATGAAAACACAAGATGTACTGTTAGTATAGGCTCCAATGGCACACCAGCATATAGCTTCATACAAGGCACAGGTGTTCAGTCCAGACTCACATGCTCAGTAGTTGAGATGGGGGTTACTTCCAAGGTCTCTCTGAAGTCTTGGATCATGTCGTAGAACTTCTGGTTGGGCCGATAAGTTTCGCCAAACTGGAAGGAAAACAAAGGGAAGCAGGTTCTCTCATGTGTAAAAGTCCCAACCAAGTCAAACTTTTCTAATGACAAAAATAAAAAGAAACAAATGGCAGAACGAATTTAAAAAAAAAAAAAAAAAAAAAAAAATCTCACCTTTCCCTTCTTGGTCTGTATGTCAGCAGGCTTAACAGCACAGGAGAGCCTCTTGTTGCCTTTGTTTAGCTCTTGAGGAGTCACAGATTTTCTTCTGCCTAAAGTGCACAGAGATGATTTATACTATTCTTTTGTACACAGATCAAAACATCTATTGATGCACTTCTGACATGAATGTGCAGAGCCCCCCCAGGATATGTAATCAGTGGGTACCCACTACCTCTGATATCATGTCAGTGAAAACGTGTTACTCACCTTGGACTGCAGATGGCGGAGGCATTCTGGTGGGTTCATCATTTTCCTTTATCGCCTCAGGCACAAGCGGCAGAGCTGTTTTGGTCTTATTCTTTTTACGCTGCTGATTAGGAATCGCTAGATGAGTCAGGAGAATGCACTTGAGTTTATATAGAGGACAAATAATCCAAAATGACTGGCAAAGAAAGCACACTGTTGTACATGGAAAACACCAGAAAATCTACAACATGTTCCACATCTTGTGATTCTATTACCAATGTGTCATGTGACATCAGTTTATATCTTCCTGTTTTGGTATTTTTCCATTTTCAGAAGATCACTACCAACCAGAGTTTGTGAGGACTGATGAGGAGGGGAGTTCAGGGTGCATCGTCTCCGGGTTTGCCTGAGAAGAAGTTGGGACAGGTGCAGGAACAGGGGCCGGGGCCTGGAACATACATGTCTGCCTGACCTGAGACCGCCGGGCAACTGAAAGTCAGACAAATTTAGTCAAACAGCTGCAGCACACGTGGCAGTGTCTTAAGTATTGCTGAGTAGAGGTCGACCGATGGGGGAGTTTTAAAGACCGATCGACAATGATAGTTTGGGGCAGGAAAAGCTTAAAGCAAATAGATCAGCTGTTAAAATTAGACACTGTCAGAAATGAACGATTTTTGATATTATCAGAAACTGGATAGATGCATAATAAAATAACTTCAGAATAAATGTCTAAATAAATAAATCTGGATCACTGAGCATCAGTGAGCAATCTGTATTTTTTGCGCTATTATTTTCCCTCAAAATCAGTATTTCCAATTGAGAAGCCTGATATTATAATGGAGGAAACAGAGCTTGCCTGCATCCTCTCCAGACGGAAGACTGGTCAGCGTATCGTACAGGATCACAACCTTAATGAACACTGACTGACTTGGGATGGTGGAGGGTTAGCCGCCAGCCAGCTGCCACCATCGGAGCCAAGTCAATCGGTCGACCTCTATTGTTAAGTATTGCTAGCATTCTTATTTTCTCAGGTTAAATGTAACGCAAAGCCTGGAACAATGGACAGATAAACTCTACATAGCAGTAATAAGCCAAATCAAATGTGATCATGGCAACAAGGTTTCCAATCTCAAACGAAACAAGATCCTCCAGAGACCCAGAGTGACAGAGGTGAGCCATGAAAGATTAACACAGGAACAGAAGAGTGTACGCTACAGTGCAGCAGGTGATTAAGTATTTGATTTGCATATGAAAATATTATTGAGTGAGGATAAGTAGTGTTGCTTTTAGTTAATTATGAAAAACAAAAAAAGCAATGCATTGTATCATCACAGCCCACTCTACCTAACTCCATCTCTAACTAGCTTTGTTCTCAATGATGATACAGGGCACTCCCCCCCCCCCCCCTTTATTCCCACCTGGGATTTAGAGCAGGTGGACAAAAATCGATCGTGCTGTGTACCCAGAAATACCCAAAGTTGTCCATTTGCATCCCTGTAAGCAGATCATCACTTGTGTCTAAATCAATGGCCAGTGAGCAGCTCTCCAGGGATTGGGAATTATATGAATTTACACCATGATCCCATTAACAAAGGACTGATTAGACAATGCCACTCATTTCCTTTAGAGAGGAACATGCATGCCGTGCTGACCTGACTCTTCAGCATTGGTGACTGCTGGAGCAGAGGCTTTTGGGAGGAAACAAGCCGTTAGGAGACAAACTACAGGACATAACAATCTACACTAAAGAGTAAAATATATTTACATACAGGAGGCAGGGGCGGGAATCCGAGAGGAGCGCAGTCGACCCTCATACTTCTACAGAAGAGACAAACAGAGAAAGGGAGATTTATTCAGATGCTTTAGAATAATAACCCCAATGAGCCAATTTGACAAAAGAGCAACACAACAACATTTGACAGTGTAAATGTTCAAATTCTTAGAAACAGGGTTCCACCTCTTGACACTGACAACAAGCTGCTCCAGATATTTGTTATGTGGAAAGGTAAGGTGATGCTTACCTGTTCTGGAGCAGGAGGAGGGGGATCAGGAGACTTATTGGTGGCAGCGTTGACATGGTCCAAAAGCTCTGGATTGAGTGTACACAACTCGTTCACTCCAACCTAAACCACAAACACAGCCGGCCGAGAAGAGACATTCAGAAACATGAACTTAGATTAGATGCTTGAATCCTAAATATATACCCGATATTTCAAACACATTTCAAACACATTCATAATGGACGTTTAAGAGATGATTTGTTAGTTCATACTAACACTAATGTAATGTCCAGTCTGTGTTTATGGACGTACTGACCTCTTTTCCTCTGCAGGTGTTACCCTCATGCCATTCTACCATAACCGTGGACTTAGCTGTATCAACGGATTTCACCGTTGCCAGATGCACCCGACCTGGTTCACGCACAAATAAAAGGCAAGTCAACGTCAAGCTTTGTTACCGACATATTTGCACGATGAACGCTGCAATAAAAACACCAGCTCACCATCACTTCGACAGATTTGTACAGGGAAACCAACAAGAAGTCTGGATAGGCTGCTCTCCATTTTTCTTATCCTCCGTGCTGTCGTGGAGAAATCACAATTTAGGTAACGTTAACGTTATGGTAACAAGCTAACTTGCGCTATCTCGAAATTATGTTGTGGTCGCTCTGAAGTTATACCCTCCTCTCATCGATAAATGAACAAACATAGAATCGACATGTAATCATACTATTCTTTAATATTTGTTTATCTTTTCTCACTGACTAACTTCAAATTCAAATGATACTTTACCTACGTGCCAAATTCAATGCCGCCCAAGATTTAAACTTGCGTTATTTCCGGTTTGGTATTTATACAGTGCGTCCTCCTTCTTCTTCTATTACTTTTTATAAGTAAGCACCAAGCTGGTGTTATGCTGCCACCATCTGGTTCAGTTAGGAATTACATCTGTAAAA
This sequence comes from Chaetodon auriga, assembly GCF_051107435.1. Classification (NCBI taxonomy): domain Eukaryota; kingdom Metazoa; phylum Chordata; class Actinopteri; order Chaetodontiformes; family Chaetodontidae; genus Chaetodon; species Chaetodon auriga. The sequence goes on from NC_135085.1 coordinate 13,832,853, forward strand.
GAAAATCAACTGTACATTGATAGTGACTGAAGACTTTAATGAAATATGTAATAAAAGTGGATAAAAGTGTTGTGATACACTTAAATTTGTGTAGCCTCTACAGCATTATGTATAGGCCCATCATTTTGAGAAGGCTTCTGTACATCTTGCTACATTATACTTTTTACTTTTACACATTCCACAAGTACACATCCTTTTTACTGTGCAACAATGTTTTGGTGTCTTAGACAACACTTTGCAGAAAGAGGTTATATATGCAAAAAAAAAAAAAAAAAAAAAGAAGAAAAAAACAGTAATGTAATATAATAGGGAGTGTATAATGATATGTTTACATGTAAAGAGACTTAGCAAACATACAGTATATCAATAGGCATATGTTTTGTGGAAAACAATTTTTGAAAATAATAATCATTTTCTGAATGCTCCTGTCATAAACTATAATCTGACTTTATGAAATATGTTCAGGAAGACAGTATATCAGGTGCAACTGAAACAAAAAGAAAAACAACAACATTACAATATAATCATATAGATAAGTATAATTACAACTTTCACTATAGTACATGTACTTCAAAATTACACGATTTCCAACTGCAACCTCTTCCCTTCTGTACAACAGCATGTCTCGAGCCTCAAGTGGGTGTCCCAGCGATGGGTGTAGTGGGCCTGGCAGCTGCTATGTTTTTAGCCACTCACAGGATTCTGTCTGACGAAACGCTGGCGTAGAAAGTCAGTGTAAAGTTTCAGGTGTGAGTCATGCATACTTGACAATCTCCCTCTTCCTATTCTATATTACTAACTGATGATGTTTTAAATAGCGGGCGTGTGTTAAAATAAACCAGCTAAATTCTTCCTTCTGGGTTTACAGTTGAGTCTGACTAACCGGTTGGATATTTGGACTTTGTACTGCTTCTATCAGTCCGGCAGGAAAAGCTGGCATGCAGTACGGAGATTGGCAAGTGGAAAAGCCTGAAGTTGCACAGTAGTCTGTCCTTAGTTCAACTGAGGAAAAAGAAAGTTTCCTGAAATGTTGTCAAATCAAATATTGATAGTTTTAAGCTCTACGTCCTGCATGACGAAGATTTTTCTCTTTATTTTATCTTTGGCTGATATCATTTCTCATACATTCTTGCTGCACCGCTGTCTCAGTATGTGATGCCTAGAACTATTTTGCAATTGGTATATGCAAAAGGAGGAAGCACATACACTGTATGTAGCCTAAGGGCTTAACATTCAGGGATGAGCGACACATAGTGTGAAGCGAATGTCCCTGACTGTAGGTCACAGTGTTGAGAATCAGTGAGCGGAACTGTTTTATGACAATATTACACTGACGTGACTTCTGTGAACTCATGTCTGCTTACACAGCAGCTTGTTACTAGTGCTGTTTCCTGATCAGCCTACAGTTGTGCCCACATTCTGCTAAACATTGATCCATTCAGCTCCTCCATGTGACCACAGGAATCCTGTGTTTGTCCACATGCTCCCTCCCCACACCCGTTGCAAACCAGGCACAACAGTTCAGTCCCCCGTGACATCAACAATCAGGGACAGCTGGAGAATGACCCATAATGCAGTTCAGCCTTGCCTTCAGCGTGGGAGGCTTCCCATTTTTCCTCTTTTCTTTTGCCCCCCCCAGCCTCCCCACTCCTCCGTGCCCACACCCTCTCAGCCTCCAAACCTCCTAACTATACACAAGCTGGACTTGTGTATACACATTCCCCGCAAGCGAACGCTGACACATGACAAATCAAAGGTCTAATAAACAGCTTGTGCTGAACAATTTTCCCCCCACCACCAAAAGATGAAAAATAAACAAATCCCCGTCGGTTTGGCCCGGCCAGGCCATTTGGTAGGTCTGTCTGTCGATGACTGGGTGGCCCACGGCTGCTCGGTGTGAGGCCTGGGACGGAGCCACAACTGTTTCCTGTGAGCAGCCCAACCCCCAGAACCTCTCCACAACTGGCTTAGTGGGTGGTATTCTCCTCCCCCTTCTTCTCCTCACATCCCCCAAACTCCTACACCCTCCTCTCCTCTCTTCCTCAAACCCTCCTCTCCCCTTCAATACTCTCTATCCCAAGCGCTCCTCCCCCCTTTTCCTCCCCTCCAGTCACCCGCTCCATCCATTCTCACAGCTTCAGTCCTGGGCTAAACACTTCCTCAGTGGCCTTGAGTGGATGGAGGAGGCTAAACAAGTTTTTAAACTTCTGTGTGCTGCACTTAAAAAAATTGCTTCTTGTCTGCGTGTTTACTCAGCCCCGTCTGCGTGTTTTTCTACGTATAAATTGTGATGACATTGTTCAAAATGATGCCATGAAGGCGCTTGAGCTCAGTATACTTTCATCATTTACCTCAAGTTAATAAATACTGTTATGAAGGAGTGATTTTTGCCCGACTGCGTCCAGAGAAAACATTTGCTCGTTACAAAGAACATGGGAAAATCGTTGCTTTCATATCAAGGTAACACATCCTTACCTCAGGGTTTAATTTTTTTTCCTTTCATATTTTGCTTTGAAATCATATCAGTGAAATCCAGGCATAAAACTAAAACTTCCTGCTTTAAATCGTACTCTACAAAGTGAGACATTAACCATCTGTGCATGTGTGTGCATCCTTAAACGTGCCGCCACTTTGAACCTTTATAATCATGATGTCTTTGTTGGTTTCAAGTAAGTCATACAAGTGTTTCCATGTGCACGTCTGTCTCTAGCGAGTCCATATCAAGTCTGAGTATCCTGGTGGTCTTTATCTTATCTCAGCCTCTTATATGAAGGCTACATTTTGTGTTTGCTCATGTGGCATTTCTGAGAGTTTGGTATCTTCCTCAGCCACTCATAAATTAGACTTATCCATTTAATTTGATTTATACACCAGATGAAATTATGTTTTCGCTGAGCCTCTCCCTCTGACAAACTCAAAAGCAGCAGCACGATCTTGAGGTGCCGGTTTCTCAGTCTGGAGGGTTGGTAGTCGTGGTGGTGGTTGATTTGAGGAAGAAGGGGTCTTGTATCTGTTGGCCCTGAGTCTGTTTCGCTGCTCCCCCTTTTCCCCCATCTGTCCAAAAGCATATTTTCTCAGTGTAAAGAAAATTGGCAGAGGCCACGGCTCTGTTCCCCTATACAGACTAAATAAACACACATGCATACAGTGCGTGAGCGGAGCACACTTACAAACCACCCAGGAGGGTTGACTGACTTGGAGAGGAGCAGCGAGAGAAACAAAGAAGAAGAAGGAGAGACAGAAGCGGATTATTGAGCTACTGGTTCTCTTTGTCTCCTGCCACTTTCTTTTGGTTTCAGTTAGAATAAATAGTTTCGACTGTGTTTGACAAACACAGCATTTGATATACACACTTTACTTGTTTAGAATGTCTCCAATATTTGGGGTCTAAAAAATGGTTCGTTTTGGGCCAGCATTAGTCATTTTGGCTCATGGAGCAGCTCTTAAAAACGCAGGAGACTTTTGATTTTTGACAGCCACAGCTCACAGTAATGCTGGAATACAGACTTGTAAGGGTAAGGGAGGATTGCAAGAACATGTATGTTGTTAAGAGTGAAAAAAAAATCTGAGATTCTACTGATTTAATCAACCAGTTTCCATAAAGTTGTTGTGGTTGGCTTATTTAAAGGAATCTCACACCTCTGTGACAGCAGGATGTCTATGGTGCGTTATACCATCTGGCCAGCAGGGGGCAATATAACTACAAACAGAGAGAACAACACACAGCGCACTCAGGACCTGGAAACAACAGCACCAAAAAGGCATGTGAGCCAATATTAGAATATAAATTTTCAAAGTGTACTTTTCTGTAGTGTTAACCAATTGATGGTCTGGTGTGATTTATTGTTTCATAACCGAACTTAGTGTGTGTCCAACGCAGCTACAGCAGGGATTTAAAACCTCTCCGGCCAAGGAGCCAAACTGAGCAAATACAGAGTGAGTCTGGAACATTCACTCATTAAAGCATATTAGTATTCTTGGCATGTGGGGATCCACTGAAACATGCCAGTGACCCATTTTGGTTCCCGGCCCATCATTTAAGAAAAGCTGCCATATGGACTAAGCTTACTCTTCAAATACATCATTTCAAGCAGTGAAATAGTTCAGTAAGCGGTTTATTCACCTTTGAGCTCTTCCACACAGACCTGCCCTGTGCCAGCGGCCACCTAAGTTTGCCCAGCTGGCAAATTTTATTTGTTTCTTCAACGATAATTTTGTTTATTTATTTGGTTTCTGCAGTAAAGAGTGGAGGCAGTACACACAGCTGCACTTACACTGCGGGAATGGCTTGTCCGTCCACTGGTTGGTCAGTTCTACAGTATCATAACACCACTCTGCTAATAGCAATCAATTAATACTGTCTCACACCAAAATATACTTTGTGTATGAGATTAATACAATTGTTTCAGTGGATGCAAAAGAAATGTGTTGTGCGTTAGGAGTCACAGATGTCAATGAATGTGAAACCGAAAGCTGCTGGTGATTATGAAATACCGTAATGCCATGTGTATCTGTGATGTCTGCGTTTCTAATTCAACTCAGCGGTGTGCTGAACTCTCTGAAATGTGTGTCTGTGAATATTCACGAGCCTGCGTGTGGTCATTTGTGCTCAAATGTAAGCGCAGGTGTAAAATAGCATGACAGTGTGGTCACATGGTTGGAGGGACTGTTCTGTCAAGCTCTGGCCTCCCTGTGGAGGAGATCACACTCAGAGCAGTCAGATAACAGGAGTGGTGACGTGTTGTTTGGCCTCAAACTCAACGATTAAATCCCCACTTTGACTGGAGTTGGAGGATTTGGTGAAATTCTGGCCCCTTTCCTCTTCTCTGGTTTGTGTGATATAAGCAGCGTACTCGATTGATCACCTGACTGCCTTCAGTTATTACATTTTATATATAAAATATAGAAATGTATATACATCCCAGGTTGGATGACAGTGTGGACGCAAATTAATACATATATCATTCATCATTGCGTACATCCAATGCTAGAGCTTCAGTCACCATAGCGTATAAAAATTTGTATTTATAAAAAACACCATTTTCTTGCTTGAACCAGAACTTTTATAACCAACTGCAACATTAGCAACACCAATATCGACAATTAAAGTGACATAATCTAATCTACATTCGAGGACATTAAGAGCTTGTGGGCTACAGTGCTGAATGCCATTATTGTTACTGCTTTACACCCACAGTCACGCACACATGTTCGGTCACAGAGTGCAGGTCTTGGTTTCTCTGCCTCTCCATTTGGTCAGAAACGAGCCCACTGGGCCACCCAGTCGCTCACAGTTTCCCTGTTGGTCTTCATCAGTTTTCCATCTCATACTATAGAGTGCAAAGAAGGCGGGTTCACTGCAAAAAATAGGAACGAAAAATAGGATTTGGGGCTTAAAACTCAATTTAAACCTTTCCATTGAAACTTAAGTGAGAAAAGTGTTATCCACGACTGAAATTAGCCCATAAATTCTATTCTTGAATTCAATGAGTTTCTTTATACAAACCATAAAGATTGAGATACTGCAGGCCTGCATACAACCTCTTTAAGGGAACACCAGTTGAAACCACGAACCATGAACAGTGCAGAAATGTGTCAGTGTGCTTTTGAAATTAATCCTTAAAACCCACCAGTGTTTCTTTATTCTTTTTATGGGACTCACTAGAGAAGTCATATGTTTGCTTGCACAGTGCAGGGTACGACATGTGGACCCCACAGTCCTGAAAGAAAAACTACACCTCTGCCCACAGTTTTACAGCCTTCCCTGAAACCACAGCGGTGGGTGCTGCAAACATCCCCATCTTATCAAGTCATTTTTCTCTATTACTGAGACCTAAACACAATGTTTTCTTGTATAAAGAGAGAAAAAATCTGCCAGTGCAGTTTGATAATTGCAAAAAGTTTCCATTGCAATCACCTTAATTCAAAAACTTTTCTCGAATGTGTGTCCTTCTCCTTGAATCCAGTTTTGATTTGCCTTATTCCGTCTTCCCTCCAGATGCTGACACTAATTTCGACAAAAGTTTTGAAACAATTTGACGAGTATTGGAAACAGATTGCAGTAATCTGACTGCACGGGCAGATTGTGTCACCTGTTTTTAAGAAAAGGGCTCAACAAAAATTATGTAATAGGATGAAGGCTTTCTGGATTAACTAAGCCTGCACTGATGATTTGTAAAACAAAACAGCGGAACAAAATAGTTGCACATTCTCTGGCAAAATGGATCTGAGTCAGAAGTAATGTGCTGTTTAGGAAGAAAAGCAACTGCCTTCAGTTTGAGACAAACAGCGGACGAGGAGTTAGCATGAGCAAGAAAATTGAACGGACAAGAGGGAAAAAATTACTTGGAAACTCAAATTTAACAAAAAAAAATTGCAGAAACAAAGCATGCATCTCCGCGGGCAAGCTGTCAGTTCAGATTTGGCTTGTCATCACATGTCGCCACCATTGAAAACAAAAGATTGGAAATAGACCATTTGCATATTTCCACTTTAAAGGACCAGTGTGTAGGATTTAGTGGCATCTACTGATGAGGTTGCAGATTGCAACTAACTGAACAGCCATCACCTCGTTCCCCCACTTTCTAAGCATGTAGGAGAACATACAGTGGCCACAACTCCTGAAAAATGTTTGTCTGCTCTTGTCTACTGTAGAAACATGGCGGGGCAACATGGTGGAGTCTATGGAAGAGGACCTGCTTCCTCTGTAGATGTAAAGAGCTACAGGACATCTTATTCTCAGATGATTAAACTAAATACGACACACTGGCCTTTGAACCTCAGAGGATCATTTTAGTGTTGTGCATCAGGACAGTATTCATACATTGATATATATTTGTGATGCTTTTATTCAAAGTTGAATGGTTTATTGAGTGAGTGACTGACTTTCCTGAATTATATTCCAACTATCCAAACATTAACCCTGTCATGTAAACTTATTTGTCATCATTCCTGAATGCTTGGTTTTCTTAAATAGACGTGAGCTGGTTAACTAATGTGCTTAGCTCTCACAGTACTGTAATAAGCTACATACACTGTAGTGTTAGTTTTATTGTTAGTGCTCCCCAAATGTGTTAATACCATTATTTGCCTTTTCCATTGCAGAGACAGTGATTTAGCAAACCCTGACACAAACAATATTGAAAAACCAGGCTTATGCATGGTGTCAATTATAGTTTATCCTCTGGTTTGCCTAACTTGCTTTCGAGTAAGGCTCTGCCTTATTGCTCCCCAGCCTGCCCCAGTCCTCCTCCTCCACCTCCTCCTCCTCCTCTCCTCTTCACCACATGAAATGGCTGTCTGTGCCAGCCTAGCGCTGAGCCTTCATTAGCTTTTACTACCCCACTTGGATGTGTTTAGCTTTGCTCTCTTTCTTTGCCTCTCTGTGAGTCTGACTGTGTGTGTGTGTGTGTGTGTGTGTGTGTCTCACCCTCTGTATGTGTCTGTGTCTGCATATGTTTAATTACCAACCCCCTCCCTCCCTTTGGAGTACCCCTCAATGCCATGCCACCATATCATTACACTGTGGCTACAATTTAAACTTCAGTCACACACACACACACACACACACACACACACACACACACACACACACACACACAGAGCAACATACCCTGGCTGGCCTGCAAATTGTAAAGAGGAGACAGTGGGGTACTGTAGAGAACTGCTTCAGCCCCTTTATTCTCCCCTAAAATGGAAACACACACACGCACAAAGAGAGTGATGAAGAGAACATGAAAAACATGAGAAAAAACGCAGCGCAGCAGAGCGCAGCAGAGCGCTGCAGCGCGGCGCATCACGGCTGATCCACTGCTACGTCTGGTGTTCAAACTGTTATTGTTTGAACTAAACAAACCACTTATAAACACAAGGCCTCTGCCTTACGAGGCTCATATTTAGGCCCTTCTGTAAACAGCAAAGCACAGAATGAATCAATTAAAAGGGCATTACGCTGGTTCCTGTTTATTTAAAACATGTTTACACTATACGGGCCCTCCCGCCTGTCTGCATGATTGCCTGGAACTTCGTATTCCTCCTCCTCCTCCTCCTCCTGCCACCCCTCAATAGGCCCGGTCACGGCCAAAGTATATCAAACACACACACACACACACACACACACACACACACACACACACACACACACACAGGGGGCATAGATTACAAACACATTTGTTATGTTGAGGAGCGTTTTCAGTAAATATTGATCTCGTTCTTCCTCTGTTTCTGCGAGAGATGATTAGAAGAACCCAGTCAGAGCAACAATCTGGTGCAGCGTGCAATCACAGTGCAGGACCACGTATAAATACAGGCAGTCAGCAGAGAAACTCGACTCTCAAAGGACATTTCCACCGGCACTGAATGGTGAGAGAGCGGATGATGGTGTGATTAAACGAGCGCGCGTGGTTTGATGAATTAAAGATTTGGCTGAAGATTTTGCAGCATTGCTGTTACATCAAAAAAGGCTGCAAGTGGCTGAATAGCAGTGAGTTAAGGTGAAGTGAGTCACCGCAATCGTAGACTGGCTGACTGTTTTCACTGTTTACAGTCGGATCCTTACTTTAAAGCTGCCAAGTAGAAACACTTATTAAGTATGATGTAACTGTGTTTGCTAATTGGGCAAAAGTTACGAGAGCCATGGCCTCATTTGACAGGGTTTAATATGAAATGTTTCATTGCAAAGCCAACGAATGCACAATAATTTAATTAAGGAATAGTAATCGCTGATTAAGATTATTAATTATTATACATTTTAAAGGACAGTTAGATCAAGTTAGATCAATACCTCTCACGTTAACTGTGATCCTAGAGCCAGGACACAGTTAGCTTAGCTTAGCATAAAGACTGTATTGGGCAGAATCCACCTACCAGCAGCTCTAATGCTCTCTGATTAATAAATGATGTCTGTTTTGTAAAATCTGTACGAAGCTGAAGTTTAAACGCAGCAAATTGTTGTTTTGGGGGGGATTTAGATGAAACTACAGCAGGTAAAACATGCTAATTAGTGAGCTTTAAACGTGCTGCAGGGTGGATTTTTTTAACCTTTGAGCAGAGTCAGGTGAGCTGTTTCCCTGTGTTTTAAACCTTTAACTTAACCAGAGCGTCAAAATATTCCTTTAATGAGGAGTTCAATATGTCACTTTATATTCCTTTTGAGGCTTTAAACTCATTCTTAGTCGGGAAGCAAAAGTAATATAAGTTCTACGAAACCTTGAAATGGGGTCACTTGATGGGTTTGAAAGTTGATTAAAATTCCAGTAATGGTTTGAGTTTCAAACTGGGGACCAACTTCTGGATTGTTGTGGTTTTAATGTTCAAATCCTAAAAACGCTTCAGCGGATACATCTCAGTTCACGAACAGGGCTGCTCCTCCAAAAAACATACATATTTCTTTCACATCGATCTCTGTATTGTGGCTGCGCGAGAGTTATTCTATTGAAACAAAGCATTGCTGTGGATGTGGACAGAAACAATCCCCATTCCCCAGATTTGTGTGGTATGTCACCCTGAAGTCTGCTTTCTCACTGGCTTTACGGCTAATTCCCCCATTCTTCTCTGCTGCGCTTAGTGCAAAAGTACAAACACATACACCACCCCCTGCTTCACACAGACACGCATGCCAGTGCATGCTTTTGCACACACACACACACACACACACACACACACACACACACACACACACACACACACACACACACTTTTCTTTACTAATCAGCCCTATTGAATTCCAGCAACAATGGGCGCTCATCCTCGGGCCACCCAAGCAGAGCACACACACACACACACACACACACACACATACACACACACACACACACACACACAAACACACATACACACATGCACACTAACACCAGCATCACCAGATCACGAGTTCAGTCTTTTGTTCCTTCATTGTGTTTTCTTTTCCTCCATTGATCTCACCTTCACACACAGGTCAGGAGTTGGCACTGAGAGATCGTGTTATCTGGACTATCAGCTGCTATCTGGGCCCACACACAGAAGGGGTGGGGTGGGGGGAGTGAGCTCCTTAAACCACACTTACATCCACTGCTCTTGCTTTACTGTGTAGAGGCACACATGTAGGAGACTTTCAGTAAGGTTTCATGCTCATGCTGACTATGATGTATTGACTGTGATGTCCCATTATTGCTTCATTTGCAATATTCCCTCACAGATTTACACACAGTTATTCTGAAACTTTTCATTTCATTTTTCTTTGTGTCATCTTTTTTCGGCTTTGGAAAAATGCGTCTGATAATCTGTCCTGGAAAGGTTCGAGGAGCGAAGCGTAATGACTCTGTGTAAAGTTTCGGGGAATAAGAAACTCCACCTCTCAACCCCTGTGGGTTTTTTGACAGCCGTCAAAAGACAGTTATCAAAACATCAAGTGAAACCGTGAAACCACATCAGTAATTCTGTTTCCTGGCTGAAGTACTTCAGCAATCACTGTGCCAATGATAGAGGAGGCAGATAAGAAAGACAGAGACGGAAGAAAATGTTAGATAATAAATACAGAAAAGGTATAGTTACGGTAACATGACAGCAGGCATGAATGCTTTCACTTTCACCCTTTGGATTATTTCTGAAGCGTTGGATTGTTTTTGTGCTGCTCAGTCAAAACAAGAAATTAGATTAATGTGATCAAAACTGTTTCACACACATACATGCAGTACACATCAGTTAATCTTGAGAATGCAGATGGCGCCTTAGACACGTCTTGGGACCTCTGGAGATGGTAACGTTTAATGACTTTCTCCAGGGGAGGTGGATGCTTGATGGTGGGTTTTTCAGTGGTCTCTTTGTACTCATTACAGCATCCTGTTGTCCTATCAGAAACCTGAATATCCTCTTCTTAACCCCCGTGTAAAGAGAAGCCCCATAAAACTGAAAAGTTATCTCTCTTTTCTTACCTGATACTCCTCCATATAATGCCTAATGCCTGTGGGAAACTCAAATATTCCAGAGTTTTGTGTGTGTGTGTGTGTGTGTGTGTGTGTGTGTGTGTGTGTGTGTGTGTGTGTGTGCGGACACGCGTGCGTGTGTGTGTTAACTCTATTGGAACCAGCCTCTGTGATCACATTTGTTTCTGATTATTTCATTAATTTCTCTCTGGAACATTTAGAAGAAAATGAATGGGTGCTGGAGAATTTTTATGTCTTGCCTCAGTGTACTCTAAAATTAAAATGTTTTAGTACTACAACCACATAAAATAGAATAAGTATTTGGACCGTAAAGATGTGGTACGGTGGCTAACTGATTAGGAAGACACACCTAAGTAACGCTGCCTTTTTTGACTGAATGTCGCATTTTTCTTTTCTGTGTTCTTTCTGCTTTGTTCACAGCTGTGAATATTAATCCGAACAGTTGTTTACCTGATTTCCACCAAATGCATGCTGGGATAGGCTCCAGCCCTGCTATGACCCATGACTGGACAGCATGTTTTAATTTTCTTGTCACTGAGCTGTAACATTAAACACGACATGTTCTCTCAGGATGACATCAAATTTATTCTTATTAATATACAACTTTCAACATAAATCAGTCAGTTTACTGCTAAAGTTAAGCTCGTGTGGAACCTCACAGGCAGACATGAACATACTGTCTGCTTTTGTGTGTGAGGGAGAGTGTGTATGAGGTTTGGTTTAGAGGTGGACGTGCATGACAGTAAGTTCAAAAGACTGAGGTATCAGATTCAGACATGGGCTGCTTTGCTTGGGCTGACAAATGAGGAGCTGTTGTGTGAGAAGCAAAGGAATTTACAGCATCTACCTTTCATCTACACAGGTGGGCCTGTGTGTACGTGTGTGTATTTGTGTATGAGGAGGCAAAGGGGGTGTGTATGTGTGTACGTGTGTGAGTATGTAGTTTGTTTTGTGTCTGAGGCTGTAAGAATGTGTAATGCGCATAAGCGTAGTGATATTTGTGCGAATGTGAGCGTCTATGCTCGTGTGTGTGTGTGTGTGTGTGTGTGTGTGTGTGTGTGTGTGTGTGTGTGTGCATTCACAATGGCAGAGGTTTAGACAGACGAGTCACAACAATGATCCAGGGAGCCGGTGATCCCAGACACTTTCCAGATGGTTCAACGCTCCAGTTCAGTGGTTCTCAGTGTTAATTCATTGGTTGTGAAGTGGAGCCGTTTCAAACACTGTAGTAAGACAATGCATGTTGCCAAATGTTTGCATCAGTCAATGTAATGCACAATCTTATCAAGCAAGTGTGAATGTGACAGTGAAGTGTGTAGGTAATACATTGTGAGAGTTTATTCCCTAAACCAGGTTTGTGGGTCTTTCAGTGCGTCACTGGGACATTTTGACCTGAGGGAAAGTTTGCAGTGTCCTAAATGGATGTGGTGAATCCTCTGGTGACTATGAAGGTCAACAGCAAAACATTTTTAGAAGTCTGGCTGTTAGATTTGAAGGTGACTTGTCACGTCAAGTCAAAGTATTGATCAAGAGAGAGCATTTTGATAACAGCTCTGGACAAAAGGTCAAAGATGCTACCAAAACCCTGAGGAGCATCCTCTGGGGATCCTGCATGCAAAACGTCCACATCAGCTGCCAAAGCTGAGCACAAGAGCTGAGAGTCAGATGAAGCCTTGTTCATAAAATCTGCTTTCAAATCTGATTTCAGTGTTTTATGCAACTCATCCCCCATCGTGCGTTTAATTCGGAATGACTCTAATAGCGATGATGCTGCGTAGCTTACCCTGCTGCTGTCCTTACAAGGATACACCTTTCAGTTCTTTGCTTTTGCAGTAATACCTTTATAAGAAAGGCCTTTCGCTTGTCACATGCATGATGTATGATTTGTTGAGGCTTGATGAGTCAGCATCTTGAGCAGCTGATTTCATTATTTCAATGAGTTTTAGGTCTGAAAATAAATAGATATAATAGATACATGGATTCATCTGGGTTTCAGCATCCTGAAACCTTTTGTTTGACACCTCAACAATGTACCTTGATAATAAGATTGGCCTGTTTAACTGGGATATTTAACCAGTGAACACTGTTTGTTTGTGATACCAGCACTGACCCCCTTCACAGGGTCACAGGCAAACACACGCTGGAAAAGACTGGCAACGACCGCAGAAACACTTTTTTCATTCAATTTATTTTGTTAGTTAAATTTCTATAGCAGGTGAGGGAACATAACGGTCACACGAGGGTTTTCTTGAGCATAGTTTTCAGAAGTCACAGTGTTTTAGACAAGGACAAGAACATTTTCAAAAATGACAATGAAGAAGGAAGGGCCAAGAGGAAACTTAAAAACAAGGTGTAACAGTGACACAATCCTACACACCTTCTCCTTCATGGTCCCCCCCAACTGCCCCCTTTGCTCCACCAAAAAAAAAAAAAAAAAAGCCTCTGCTCTAAAGTGTTGTCAACCCCTCCCTCCCACCATGACCCCCCCCCCCCCCCATCCCAAAATGCAAACAAAACAACAAAACAAAAACTCAATAGATATATTTATATATAATATATATTCACTCTTTAAAAATAGAACTTCAGTCTAGGTACTAACATCTGTACAAACTACAAAAATAAAATTTTAATATAAATAATTTATATGGCATGACATTAACAATTTTTTTGAAATAAACTACAAACCAATGCAGGAGCCCCCCACCCCCACCCCTCCCTTTAAACTCCTCTCCACTGCCTGACAACACCTGCTGGCTGTCTATGGTCTGATCAAACTGTAAATGGTGCTTTGCTCATGTTGCTTAATTATTCACAACTGCACAGTAGCTACTTAACTTTTCTTTCATATTTACAAAAGAAACCAAAGCTGCCACTTTGACAAAAAGACACTTAAAAAATAGATCCGCAAGTTTTTCCCTGCAATTTAACCTGGCAGTGATGAGACCAATACTGAACAACAACAACACTTTGTAAAGCAAATTACATGAAAGTCCTAAGAACGAGAGAAAATGTAGTGTGGCGTATATGAGGTTTGTATTAGCAGGAAGAGAAATTAGAAAGTGAGTCAGAGCAGGTTGAACATGTTACAACCCTCAAAGCAGCCAGCAAAGAAAAAAAAGGAGAAAACAACAACAATAATAATAATAATAATAATAATAACAAAATAAAATATAGTCACTCCCTTTGCATTGGATTTTCTAATTCCCTTTCAAAGTAACACAAGAAGGTGAACAACTGTTAAACACAAAGTAACAAATGTGAGCGTCACCCGCTGTAGAGCTTACAAAAACTGCAGAAGAAAAAAAAAAAACCTTATCACAGCTCCTTCAAGTAGTTTCAAACTGCAGAGGGACAAAGGCTGAACATGAAATATGAATCAGGTGTGACTGCCAGCATGTTGGCCGGTGGTCACACTCAGTAACACTCAGGTGGACAGGTGACAAACATCAGCACGCTACTGCGTCAAAACTGCAGGCAGAACGTTCACACTAAAGTGAGACATAATACTGAGCTCTGAATGCTGTGATAGCAAGGACAAGGGGACAGACTGAAGGCACGCCGGTTACTACTGTTAGGAGAACAGAGTCTGCTGTGTAGATTTCTGCTTCTTGTTTTTACAGTGCACACTGTGACAGAGAACTTCCATACTTAAGCTACACCAGAGAGTGTGTCAGACGCAGTCACAGTGGAATACTGTGTACAAAGTTAAACCGGGGGGGGGGGGGGAGAGAGGGGGTACTGCATTTTTTAAGGCAAATCACTTAAAATTATTTTGAAGTGTAGCAGCAAAAAAAAAAAAGAAAAAAAAAAAGAACATAATACAAATAGAAACACTGACACTGACATGTATGTTCAATAGCCTAATATCTTAATAACATCTCACTTTTTGTGGACACTTTTTACATATAGCACATTTCTTATTCTATACACTGTGGAGGGGGAAAGAAAAATCAACCGCCCCACAAAAACAAATAATCTTTTACATCTGAACTTTTACACAAGAGTATACCCAAGTTATACAGTACTCTTTTAAATAGCTTCCTTCTTTTTTAGTATTAAAATATATACTCATAGATTTATATAATTCTTAAAACATCATTTTTTTCCCACTTAATATGTCCTTGAAATAAATCCTCTCCTTTTTTTTTTGTGTGTGAAGTCTATGTACAGTTGAGAGTTCAGGACGCGATGTGACGCCACGCGGCCGTCAAGGTGCTCTGGGAAGCAGCCGGAGAAGGCAGGTCGGGTGAGAGAGTCTAGCAATCTTTGGCTGCCTGGATCCTCAACCCACCTACAGCAGGAAAAAAGAGAGGAGAGAAACGGACTTAGACGCTGCTAAAACAGATATTCAAACAAATTAAGCGGCGATTAAGACTGGAAATTGTATCATCTCATTGACGGCGGTTGCTAACTCACCTTGTGTCTTGCTGAGCTGATGCTCTGTCTGGCTCTGCGTTGCTTCCAAGTCCTGGAGCTCTAGAGAGTCTCTCTTACATGAAGAAAAGTTTGTTTTGTCACCACAAGTCCTCTTAGCGGCCTCAAAACAGTCTGACTCGCTGTCCGTGTCAAAACCTTCATGCATGTAGCCTTGGTACGCCGCCCCCGGCAAGGTCGGGTGCACGGCCACCGTCACGGAGGCTGTGGCCGTTACCATGGTAACAGCCCCCCCAGCAGAGCCTTGCTGCGTCGGCAGGGCGGAGCTGCTATTGCTGTAGCTCGGCCCTTTAGTCCTGTTTGGCTGAGGCCCTCTGCCGTTCTGCAGCCTGGGCCCGCTTTGACAAGTCCTCCCAGGGAAGTGAGCTCTGTCGCTGGGTAAGTGTTGGCCGGGCTGCGCCTGGGGCCTCTGGAGGCCCTGCTGCTGCTCCCGCTTGTTCCCATCCCAGCATGTAACCTGGGAGCCGAGAGGTGACTGTGCGTTGTGGGAAGATTCATTTAACGGTTGTATCCTTCCACCAGTGCCTGCTACATTTTCTCTGAACGGCTTCACCACCTGCAAGGAATAAAGCTTCATAGTTAACATCCACAGAAACACATGAATGTGAAGAACATTTGAACATACAGGAGGGGTTTCTATCTTGTATGTGTGCTCGTGCAGCGTACCGTCAGCTTGGGGAAGCTGGGGTTCTTGCTGGCTTCCAGCAGTATGTGAGATGTTGCAGGTGGAACGCTGGTGTGCGATGCAATGTACGCGCTCCGGTCGAAGTACTTATAATCCTCCTCCCCGATCCCTGACGTGGTGGTCATCTCCGAGTAATACTCAGAGTCCGACGACTCTGAAAAAGCCTGCTGACGAGATGACCGTGGGTTGTGGTGGCCCGTGTAGTACCCGTGATGGGTCATCGGTGGCGGCAGTGGTGGTTCGGGGGAAGGCGTGGGCAGGCGGCTGGCATTGTCAACTGGGGTGACCTCAGCCGGAGGGCCCATCATGGACAGGAGGACTGGCAGGAGAACCAAGCCATTCAGCATCCCCAGGACAGTCAGGATGGCCAACACAGCAAAGAAATACCTGAGGGATGGAGAGATGAGGTATGTTAGTTTGAACATAATCCGGAAAAAAAATACAAATTTAGTGCTAAAAGAAACCAGTTTCTGAGCAAAACTAGCTGCTACCAAAGCATTATTAGCTAGTAAAGGCTGCTAATTATTCACTTTTTGCAGGCAATACCAAAGCATCTCTGTGTTTACACTGAACAGGTCTGCCTGACCCTTCTCTGCTGGTCTGCATCAGCTAAATCATACACAAACACGCGCACACACACGCACACACACACACACACACACACACACACACACACACACACACATTGGAAAGTGCATATGCATGTGTAGCTACTCACAGTCACACAGAGCCACAATCCATTTAATCTTATTTTCTTTTGCATCTTAAGGTTTTTAGGGATTTGGCAAAAGTTCAGGTGGATTTAGAGCATCAGCGCGAGTCCTGACACTTTTACATGAACTGGACGACATTTAACTTTTGACAGTTTTCTGTGCAATTTTTCTTTTAATGTGACGAAAGTGGCCTGATGTTTTATGTGGACGAGAGCACGCATACACACACGCACGTGTACGGCTCCAAACACACATAGTTGGCACATGAGGAGGGGAAGTAGCTCAGGGGAAGAAGTCAGGGAAAGCCCAGTGTTTGTGTATCAAAGGCAGGGGGGGCAAATCTGATTCCCTGCTCAGTCCAACTAAAACATGCTTTGATGCCTCCACTGCTGCTGCTACAAGACTTTCTCTCGCTCTGTTTTGCACTCACACTGTGTATGTTGTGTGTGTGTGTGTGCATTTTTTTTGCGTGTGCGTGCATCTCAGTGGAGCTCCGAGGAGGCCAGGGGTGGAGGCAGGCCACAAGAAAGAGCTCCACAAGAAAATTAGAGAGGACTCCACTTAAACACTAACAGAAAGCAGAGAGAGAGAGAGAGAGAGAGACAGTGAGATGCTAACCACCAGCCAGACTTAAAGAGGTAAAAGAAAGAGGGAGGAAAAAAATGATTGTTGGAATGAAGAAAAAAAAAAGCCAACAAGGATGGGAATAATAGCTGTGTAGTGTTGAGGAAACATGCCTCGTTCCTCTGAATGGACTACTACAATGATAATTACAGCTACTTCAGCTGACAAAGGTCACTCTTCAGGGAAAAGTTCACGGTTTGCATGTTGGGCGTGATTTCACAGCCACTTCATCCCCCCGACTCTCTCTGGTGTATTTTCCCCTCTCCTTTTAAACCGCTGTCCTTGTTTTCTTCCTTTATCAGCAGCATAACACATGTCATCCTAACCACTTTTGACAAAGCACTTCAGGGAGATATTTTCAATTTCTTGCCGTCTGCTCAAACCATGACCGTCTTTAAACCACACGCAGATATTTAATCTGCAGGCTTTATTGAGTTAAAGCATGTTCCCATGCAGACGATGGAATCACAAACAGGTCATCGTCGTGTTTACGGCCTCCGCTTTTGAGCTCTTGTTTTACTCCAAAACTACTCCTCAGCATCTTTACACGGTGGAAAAAAAAAAACATGACAAAACAAGAGAAGAGTGAGACAGACAGAAAGAGAGGGAGACATTGGTGGGACCTCCAACAGTGTCTCCCTGTTAGGAATTCTGTTGTTTATATAAACTGTAATCTTTTCCATTCGTTGTCAGGGCCTGGGGAGCCGTGTGTGAGAAAGAGTGTAAGTGTTTACATGCCTGTACATATGTGCATTTCTCCTTGTGTGTGTCCGTGTGTGTGTGTGCATATGTGCTCCGCATGTGTGTGCATGCAGGCTATGTGAGTGTGTGTGAGGGGACTCTGAGCAGAGCTGAATTAGGCTTGCTGTTTATTCAGTGCATTACAAGGCCAGGAGATGTTTACAGCAGTATATTTATGCTACTCCCAGCTAGCCAGCTCTGGCTTGCCCCATTCACCCGACCACAGCTACAGCTACAGCTAAACAAGACCTCCAACAGAGATGCTGGGCCCTTCTGTCTGTCCTCTCACCCCGTCCCCTGTAAACGATCTCTCACACAGCCGTGGGAGAAAAAGAAGGGAGACAAGACGCTTTCTTCTTCCTGATCCTCCCTCCAATTCATTCTCATTTTCTCTCTCTTTCCACACCTCTCTATCTTTCTAATCCAACACTGTGGAGGATCCGTTCATCTAACATCCATCTACCCATCCCACCAGGACCTCATATCCTTGCAAGGAAGCCACCCTCTGAGTGCTGCTCCTCCTCTCTCTCCCTCTGTCTCCGTTCCTGCAGGAAAACTGTGCTTTTTCTGTCATGGAGGCCTGTTGCAGTCTGTGAGCTCAAGGTTGTGGTTTCGGGTTTGGGCCTGGACCACATTCGGTTGAAAAACATCGAGCTATTCGCCTTTTTTTCCACTCTGACCATGAAACAGTGGTAGAAAACACACGCACACATGAGTACACACAGTTTACATGTACGCACACACACACACACACACACACACACGCAGAGAAGAGTGATGTCTGTTGGTGGGCTTCAGACCATCTGACTGGCTGACCAGTTCAGATTTAGCTCCACTTTTTATTACGGCACCCAGCATGGAGGGAGAGAATGCCAAACGGATGATAGGAATTTTTACAGATTCCCTTGTGCATGTGTGTGTGTGTGTGTGTGTGTGTGTGTGTGTGGAAAAACACACACACACACACAGAGAGAGAGAGAGAGAGAGAGAGAGAGAGAGAGAGAGAAACATCACCCAGTGGGTAGCAAAACACTTCCATGTTTACGAGCAGCTGCTACGCACCCTTGATGTTTTCCCCATTTGTTGTGCTCTGAGGTTGGGGTAGACGGATGTGTGTGTGTGCGTGTGTGTGTGTGTGTGTGTGTGTGTGTGTGTGTGTGTGTGTGTGTGCATGTGCCCAGATTGACAGAACCAGGTGCATATTTGTCACTGCGTGTGTGTGCATAAATAGGGGTATAACATTTCCACCTGCATGCACCACTGACCCCCCACAAGGCTTCCTCCTGTCCCCAAGTGAGGCTAGACAACTGGCTCCACACACACATGCACACACACACACACACCAATGGCGTAAAACCAAAACACTGCTTTTTCTGGAGGTAACAAATGGGCTGTGGAGGGTGCTCAGTGAGTCCTGCCACTCTCTCACACATGAGTACTTGTCAAGCGCACATACATGGCTACACACACATACATAACACAGATGCACACACACAGCGTCTCACCTCATGATGAAGTCAAACTCTGACCCTGCCAGCATGAGAACGCCCAGTAGCGTGGAGATTGCTCCGTCAACCACCGGGGCAAACATGTGCTCCAGAGCCACTGCGGAGCGCTTGTTTCTGTTGCCAATCGCTGTCAGGAAGCCCTGCGGCGGAGGGGGAGCGGAGAAGTGAGTTGGAAATCTTGCCGATCACACAAAACTTGTGCTTGCGGCGAGGCTTGGCACGCCTCAGAATTCCTGCATTTGGTTTTGTTGGTGATCGCTAGGCTACACAAGCTTCCTAGTAAATCTTTAATCACACTTCTTTTACCTTTATCGCTTTCCATTTTAGGCAGTAAGCCACAGGAGTCTGCGCTTTGCACTGATTCTAATACAACAAAAGGTTTTTTTTGCAGAATACTTACATCATTATCCTTATGGCAATAAAATACATTTAATCACTAATTAAAAAACAATATTCCTGGTTAAATATGAATCTTCCCTGAGGTAGGTAAATCCACAAAGAACTTGTGATTTTCAGTCTTGTGCGGTCAGATGTCAGTGTGTACTATGTATTTAACAGTTAGACCAAAGCATCAGGTTTCAAGTAAAGTAGGTGTTTAATTATAGGAGCTCAGTCCACCTAACAGTTAATCTATGTGTGTGGTTTGGTTTGTGCTGAGTCTTAACTTACCAGGGCGATGTGCACAGTGAACTCCACTCCGATGCCCACGGAAGCGATGAGGATGACCACAGGGATGGCGCTCAGCTTGATGCCGATCAGACCCATGATGCCAAACAGCTCCACCGTCATCATGGCCAAGATAAACACCTGAGAAGACGACGTGGACAGAAAAACTGAAGCGCTTTCAAGCAATCAGGCAGAAATAAAGCACTTTAACGATAAACGTGAGCATGTCTTTCTTTGGAGTTGAGCCCTTTTGTCTCTTCACCCCACACAATCTTTGACCCTGTGCTCAGGAGCTCAACCACCTGGCATCAAGTTACCCACCCTGAGGCGAATACCTTCCCCTTCTCCCTCCCTCCATCCTTCTCTTTCTCTCCTTCCTTCCCAGAGGTGGTTGAAATGATTGACAGCACCTCAGACAACAGAGTGTTGGCACTGTATTCATATACATCTGTCTTTGTTTGCGGAAAACCAATTCTCTTGTTTTTAACTAGATAGCAGCCCGTTTGCTTATTTTATTGTTTCCGATATTCAATGCAACATCTTAGTCATGCGGCGTTTCAGTTCACTACCGTCTTATAACAGCAAACGCACGATGTTACTGTAAACCGCAATACAAACAGCAACAACGAGTCTTAAAAAACAAGAAGGAGAAAACGCTTCCCGGCCAACAGGAGCTTTTGATCCCAGCAGGGGCTCCGAGCTGGGGCACGGTTAAATTGGAAATGATAAAAGGCGTTTTACTGCTCGACCACATACCGGCTGGGTGAAACCTTCACAGGCAGGCTGATGCTTGGAAACCGTACATGCATGTAGCTTAGCCTCTCTCTCTCTCTCTCCCAGTCTGTCTGTGAAGATTGTGTTGTGTTGCTGTCTCAATCAGTGCTGCTAGGGACTGCTACTGAAATTAAACACATTCCAACTGACACTGGCACTGTTGTTGTGCTACACTCCAGCCCCCTGAATGGTTGGGGATATGTGGATTTGTGTATGTGTGTGTGAGTTCGGGGGGGCCCTTAAGGACCACCGGTCCCACCAGCTTGTGTGTAAAATGTTTTCCAACTGCTGAACACTCAGATTGCTTCTTTTTCTCCCTCTCTCTCTCTCTCTCTCTCTCTCTCACACACACACACATACACACACATACATAACCCTGATGGATGGGTTGAGCAGGCCAAGGTCGCAACTGGGCAGATCTGTCCTGTCCATAGTCTCTCCCTCTCCCTCTGACAAAAGCAGTGAGGGAGTTGGAGGTAGAGGCTTCAGGAGGGCAAAGCCTTTCTTGCTCCTTTGCATTTCCTTTTCTAAGGCCGGCCCAGCCTACATTAGAATGACAAAGGTCCCCGTGTGTGTGTGTGCGTACTGGCTCTCCGCGGAGAAAGAGGGGCCCCCTAGACAGCGTTATTGAGCTGTGCTGAGAAGGGTGAGAAGAAAGCGAGAGGAAGGAGAGAGGGAGGAAGGGGCTAATGATGTTGCTGAGGTAGCACGAGGTGGAAAATGTAAGACAGGAACGGGCAAAGGTGGAAAAGAAGAGCAATGGGGAGGATGAGGAAGAGGAGGACACAATGAGGTGCTGACTTACAATGATGCCAGCAGTCCAGGGGTTGAGCAGCAGAATGGCACAGACCAGGAAGGTGCAGGCCAGCACCACGCTGATCGCCAGCAGGAACCAGTGTCTGAGGCCAATGTACTGCTCCCAGAACAGGAAGGGGTATCCGTTAGGGTAGTTGAACACACCCTTGCGGCTAAACTCATCGCAGATGGCCCGCACGCTCTCGATGGCCTCCACAAAGTCGCCGGCCTGGCGAAGGCCGTTCAGGTAGAAGGGGAACTGGGCAAACTCCAGGGGCTCAGCAGCTGGGACTGCGACAGAGGAGAGGTGAGATCAGCTCATCTTTTCATCTTTTCAGCTGAATCCAGTCTGGCCAAATCAATACAGATAAGATGAGATACTCACTGCGTAGATTCTCCCCTGTAGTGTCATACTTGTCGTGAATCCACTCTCTAGGATGGGGGTAGAAGTTGGCCTGGGAGGCGGCATAGCCCAGAGGGTCATTACTGACCCAGACTGTCAGGTAAATGTAAAACACCTCTGGGGGGATCAAACCCTCCGCATCCACCAGCCGACGAGAAGTCAGCTAGAGAAAAACATTCAGAAACTCAGCTTTAACGTCTCTTCACGTCCCAAGTTTTTGTCAGAATGAATCGTACAAAAAGACAGCTGATAATGTAGTTGTCCGCAATGCCACACACGAGCATTGACATGTGGATTCTGCTTTAAAGTATTTCTTGCGGCTCTTGGACATACCTGGCTGTAGTTAAAAGGCTCTTTCTTGGAACCGGTCTGGATGAGGAGCTTGTATGCCAGAGCTCCGTCCTCTGTGCCGTTACGATAGCTGTCAGAGGTAATCCTGCCTGCCTGCCAGTCAGCATCAAAAGCAGCCTGAAGACCTGCGTGTGAGGTAAACACACACACACACACACACAGAAAAGAAAGGATTATTTTGGCTGTCGTTTATAACTATTATGATTTCGATTATCATAAAATTCTGGGCGTTTTCCTGCCTGTCTGTCTCGGTGGGCAGTGATGTTGAACATGTGCAATATCAAGTTTCCCTTTTTTTATTTCTCTTAGCTATCACTTCCTCCTGACTGGGCCTCTGACACGTGCTAGCCTGAGGACACATTCACACACACACACACACACACACACACACACACACATGCAAAGATAACCCATGACCCAAGCCTGCCTATTACACCACCCCTCAGCCCAGGTGGATGGAGGTAAACAGCGTCACTGAACTTTCACTCACCCTTCACACATTCTCACCTCTGCACACACACACACACACACACACACACACACACACACATTCATTCACTCCTGTCCTTAGTAAAAAAGCACACCTGAAAAAACCTATTGCACCATCTATCGCATTCTGATGTCATTATCAAAGCCCCCAGGGGACAGACGCTAACTTATTACCTGACTCACTCCAAGAAATAACATTACTGAGCCTGACTTTGTACCTCTGAGCCAGTCCTGGAAGTAGTGCAGCCACATGCGGGGCAGTTTGCTGTCGCTGTCTCTGACCACGTATTTAACAGAGTTGAAGGCGTTGTGCAGCTGGATCAGCAGCCTCTGCGACCGCGCGTAATCAAATCCATCCATGGTCACCAGGTACATGTTGTAGAAGGAGAAATACTTGAACTGGGCGTCGATGAAATCGTACTCCTTGGTGTCGCGTGGCACAATGTCGGTAAGGTAGAGGCCGTCGTGCACCATGGTGGTCCCATACAGGCTGAGGCCCAGGAGGCCCAGAAAGAGAACCACCACAATGGCTTTGCTTTTGGGCTTGAGGAGCAGAGGGGCGTATTTCTCCCTGGCGAAGCTGGACAGGTTCCAATGCAGGAAGGGGAGAGGGACGCACTTCTTTCCCGATTTGGAATCCTCCACCTGGGCTAGGAGGTCCCGCGTGGAGCTGGAGGTAGGGGTGAAAAGCTGGGATCCGTAGGGGTCCGGCACAGAGGTGGTGGTGGGAGAAGGTGTGATGGCTAGGGGAAGGGAGAACAAACAGCAAATTGGTGTTTTGGCTTCATGGTTTACTTGAAAAGCTTCAGAGGATGCTTTAAAGAAAACTGTCAGAAGCTGAATGCACTTTATTTACCTTGAGGCTGTGAAGTGGGGCAGACGATGATGGACGGCGGGCTGGTGGAGATCTGTGAGGTAGGTGGTAGGATGGTGACGATATGCTGGCCCGCTGCGTCACACTGCGTGAACGCCTGCACTGTGGTGGTGATTTGGGTGCTGGTGGTGATTGTCGATCCCGCCGCGTACTGGTGCGTGTGCGCCGTGGGCGTTGTAGGCGTGTGTGGCTGCTCTCCGGCGTCTGACAGCTCATGTGGAGAGAGGTGGATGACGCGGTCGGAGCAGGGGCTGTACAGGCAGCAGAGGACATCCAAGCGCTTGTCCTCGCGCCGGTGGAGGTCCAAACTGAGGATGGCAGGGAAGATGAGCAGCACCATGGCGAAGTTAAACACGACCACAATGGCCGCCTAGGGGGAGAAATACAGAGAGAAAAACAACGTGAGAAAAGACAGAGACGAGTATGTGAAATTACAGACACCCTACCCCAGCTGAAGAGAGTCAGGGCTCCCTTTTTTCTTTAGTATGTCAGACCACAGCCTAGAAAGTAAAGAAAAGCCTTACTCTAAATCACCAGCCAGGAATACTAAGCGAGCCAGACGGGGAGAGGGAGGGAGAGACAGAGAGAGAAAAGAAAGAAAAGAGTGCCAGAATAAAAGAACTACGAGAAAGACTGAGAGAAAGGAGCAGGGAGGGAATATATATGTTGCGAGCCTGAGCAAAACCATCACCCTTCACTCACCCCAGCCCCTGAAGCTGACATTCTAACTGGCTGTGGTTTCCAGTGTGTGTACGTTCATGTGTGTGTATATGTGTGCGTGCTTGTGTGTTTCAGACCACCCACAGTTAGTGACAGATCAGAGCAAACCGCCTTGACGGGCCAGTGATATACTGATCCACTCCTCCCTCCCTCTCCCTTTCTTTCTCCCTCTGTCTGCCTCTCTCTGTCTGTTCATCACCCTCTTTGCTCTGATTATTCCCCATTACACACATGCACACGCACATATACACACATGCAGAGACACGCACACAGAAAAAAAATGTTGGCCCTGTAGGTGCGGCAGCAATAAAACTGGGAACAAAGACTTTCCTCGCTCTGAATAAGTGTCACCTCTCTTAAGTTATCTCTTTCATTTTCTAAGGAGCCTTGGGCCTCTTGGTGTGCGTTTCTGTACATGTGTTTATGTCTGTGCGCGTGCTTGTGAGGCTGTGCGTGTGTGCAAAGCATACCTGCAAAGAGAACGCTCGCAAGGCAGGAATGGGCACGAGAGCGGCCATAAAGAACGCGATCATGTTGTTGATGGAAGTCAGAGCAACACTGGTGCCGGTGCGACGCAAACAGTCTCCTGTCCGTTCCTTTAACACAGAAACACACATAAACAGCGTTCAGAGGAGAGGAGAGGAGAGGAGAGGAGAGGAGAGGAGAGGAAAGAAGAGGAGAGGAGTGTCTTAAAGGTACCTTAAAGGGGATGTTACTTCCAGCCTCTGTGAAGGAGTGAGCCAACAGAAACATGTCATCCACACCAATCCCTAGTGCCAGGAAGGGAAGCACCTGGGATGGGAAAGGGTCAGAATGAACATTTGAAGTGTGCAACATCAAAATGGGCATTAAATCAAAGAAAGACCTCTTCTATGTAATAAAGTGAATGTAAGTAGCTTCCTTTGTGTTGTACCTGTGTGGTGGCAGCATTGAAGGAGAGGCCAAGCAGGGAGCACAGACCCAGTCCTGCAGCCACCGACAGGGCCACTAGCAGCACCCCAGCCAGCCCAACAGCCCCCTGGGACTTGGCACAGTCCCACCTTAGCATGGTCACACAAGCATAGGCCAGCTAGAGAGGAGACATTAAATAGTTAATCTACAGTAAAGTGCCATACTAATTGATTGACTTAAACGCATCACTATGCTCACCATGAGCAGGTATCCGCCGGCCACCCTGATCACGCTGACATCAGAGAAGGACTTCATGATGTCATTGAGGGTGGTGGTGGAGAAAGCATGGATGGACTGGCTGGAGTTGTCTGGGATACTCTGGTGGACCACCTGAGGGACAAAGATCAATTAATCATCAATGAGTCCAGTTAAATATTTTGCAGCAACTCCAGGTGGGATTTGCCATCCATAAAAGAGGAAAAACACACCAAAAAATACATTTTTCAGCGCATTATCTATGCAAGATGACCGACAAAACAAAAGATGCTGAAAGAACTGGAGTAATAGTTACATGTACTGCAATACTTCAGAGAGGCTGAAATGCTGAGGAACACAAGCTGCACTTGAAAACACGCTTCCCACCCTCATATTTTAGGGCCCTCTCACAGAAAGAACGCCCTGTGCCTTTGAAATGTGTGTGAAAGTGAGTGTGAATGTGTGTGTTTTTACATGTGCTAGCATGTGTGTGAGTGCGTGTGCATGTATGACAACTGAGGAGTAATGAGCACAGATGCCAGAGGTTGTTAGGTCAAAGGTGAAAGGGATGGGATCACATGGCCTGCAGAAGGCTCCCCTCTCCACTCTGTGCCATGAGTGGACCGAGGTTCCCCCGAAGCCGTTTGCCTGCCCGTATTCAACCAATCTCAATCTGTTCTGATTGTTCTTGTTCTTTAATGCATCAGGAGGAGGTGTCGCATCTCTGTCAGTTCACGTTTTGAGTTTGCTACCCCTCCTCCCTAGCACATGTCTCTCCCTCCCTCCCTGTCTCCTTACCCTCACCATGGTGGGTGTCAGCTATCACAGCAACAGCTTGTTCCTATAACTAGGGCTCTGACAGAGAGAGATGGCTGGCCTACCACACACACACACACACACACACACACACACACACACACATATGCACACACACCTACTGCCCTGGTCTGCCCTGTGATTCGCTTTACAAGGGAGCTGAAGACTGATGGAATTCAGACACAGCAGAGTAAGTCCCATGCATTGTGTGTGTGTGTGTGTGTGTGTGTGTGTGAGTGTGTGTATGTGTGTGTGAGCAAAGCAAAACAAGACTGCAAGGAAATGCCTCCTCCTTTTTCTCCTCCTGCTCCTTCTTCTTGGTGGCTACAATAAAAATCTGTACTTCTGTCGAGCTCTATGTGTGAATTGATTTTATCTATCTGTGCATTTGAATACACATGAAATGTGTGTGTGTGTGTGTGTGTGTGTGTGTGTGTGTGTGTGTGTGTGTGTTCGTTCGCACCTCCACAAACTTCCTCTGCCACGACTCGAGGATGGCGGTAGCCTTTTCCTCATTCCAGTTTATGTCGTGGATCTCGTAGTCGTCTTTAAAGTGCTCGTACAGCTGCTTAGGACTCATCAACAGGAACATGGTTTGGAGAGCCTCCGCACTGCAAAACACACAAATGTAAGCTTAGGACACATCACAGACGTCTGGCTGCCCGTGCAAACATGCTTTATTGGGTGCTGAGCTGAGTTGAAACCTCAACTGCATCATCCATCTAACAACTAGCACATTAAAAATCATCCAGTCAGACTGTTTAGATGTTCTTGGTATCCCTTCAGCTACGCAGGAACATGCCTTTCTGTGAACGGCTAAAGGCAGGTGCCGTGTCTTCTAGGATTTGCCCGCCTGCCTGTCTGTCTGCCAGTATAAACAGCCAAAAGCAGGTGTTATCTAGTCTGCCTGTCTGTCTGCCGGTCTCTCGGCTGCGCTCCCAGATGTCCTCAGGTTTTCTTGGCACAGCTGCTGTGAGCAGCGGTGCTGCTCAAAATGTGAAAGAAATGATCATAAATCACGTCCCAGAATAAGTGTGGCTCTTGCAGATGGGACTGGAATCCTCTTTCATTCAAGGCCCTGTTGGGCCTGTGTGGGTCATGATCTGGACTCCTACCCAGTGCTGTCACTCCATTTGTACTGCCACTCTTTAAAATCCAGTTGAAGTCAATGGAGGAAAAACAAAATTGTGGAGAAAGAGAGAAAAAAGCCCCCTCTCCTCATCTATATCATCTTCTTCTTTGGTCCCTTACACAACAAACGTGTAACAGGGTGGATGGGGGGCTTTATGTGACTGTCAATCATCTTTAATTGGCCTATCCTGGAACGGGGTCATGCAGGAAACCGATCCCTCTCGGAACAAGGCATTCCTAGCATGTGTCTGCTGGGTTATTGGGGGTTACACAGATTCCACAGTCACGGCGGCTCACAAGCTGATGGTTGCCTGTTCAGCTAGCAGTGATCTCACACACACACGCACACACACCCTCACCCTTACTATTACATCTTCCATTAAGACAAGAGCAACATCCAATGTACTGTAAAATCACTGCAGAGGCGCCTTTACATCTTCATAAACACACACCTCAGCAGAGTATCCTGGCTGTTCTTGATCCGCCCCCCCAGGATCAGCTCCTCCTGCCAGTGCATGAACTTCCGGCTGAAACCATGGCAACCACCCTGGAGACGCCCAGCAATGTCAGGACTCTGAATGGACGAGCAGGAGCAGACGGAAAAACACAGACATGTGTTAGGACTCTGCAGTTCTGAGCGCTACCTTCATCTACCTGTAACTGTAACTCCTTGTTGAATACACTGACTGAACTGTGGGCTTACCTCTCCCTGCTCCTTGTTGGGTGCACTGAGCGGGCAGTCAGGGTCTGATGGGTCTAGACACGGCCTGTTCATGTAGGCATGTCCCACCTAAGGAATCAATGTTACAAAAGTCTCAGTATATTGAAGGGAAACACGCAACTGGATGAGTAACTAATTGCTTGTGTAAGTAAACCTTTCATTCAGTAAATCTGTGTGTTTTGTGTGTCCCACCTGGGCTTTGTCTAACATCTCCTTGAATCCTTCCAGTGAAGTGAACTGACTCAGCTCCTCCATCAGCTTGACTGGATCTAGATTCATCCACTGGATATCTGGCATACCCCTGCAGAGCAAAGACACATTATGAGGAACCTCAACCCGAACACGTTTGACAGGAACTTAAGGCAAAACTGTAAAATAACTTTTATCACGTTGTGCCTGCAAGGCTCCGTGGCTTTGCATTCCTGCTAATCTTCACTGCAAGCAGAAAAACTATGATTCTTTCAGCTCGGTTTAATACTCTCTCCCTCGTGGTGCCGGGCTATGCAGGAGGCTAGCTGCAGATACAGGATAAAATAGCGTTTATTATCCTGTTTCACGCTGCCACAATGCCCGGGGAAAAGGCACGGTGGCTGCCTGCTCACTTCCATTCCTCAATGTCCTGCACTGAGTCATAACGATTACCTCTGCCTCCCAAACATCTTGATAAGGAGGGAGGGAAGGGGAGAGGCTGGGAGGATGGATGGGAGTGGAATACTGTAGGTGAGGAATGAAAGGAGAGGCAAAGGGGGAATTCTCACTCTGTTTGTTGTCTGATGTTTACAGACAACGAACCAAATTCCGAGCCTCACCTGTACCACCATCCTCCTTCTCTTTATGAGATGTCTACTTAAAGGTAGACCTTTATGAAAATGAAGGAATGAACTTCTTTCCTGGTTTAAGTCACCAAGAAAGACATGTTTCCTTTCCACACATGGCATTTTTTAATAAAATACAGAAAAGACGAAGTAAAATGCAACATTATCGGCAAGTTTTGGTGATTCCGTGCAAGAAAACACGTTGGGTGGAGACAAAGTAAGAAAGACAACAGACAGAATGAGAGGGAAATAAAAGAATCTCAAAGTATCTCAACTTTGGGCCCAATCTCCCTCCAATGGCTTATGAAGAGAGCTCCTCTCCTATTCCCACATACCAGGGTCCCTTTTTGCTGCTGCTCGCAAAGACACACTCCTTTATCAGCTAGTTTTTGCTTGAGTGAACCGGGCCTGGGCCCTTTTGTTTTTTCATAGATTGCTGCTCTTTGTTCTCCCAAGTTTTTTCCTCTCTCTCTCACTCACTCTTCCTCACTCTCTTTCCCCAATCTGCCTCGCTCCCTCTTCTCCTTTCTCTCTCTCTATCTCACTCTCTCTCTCTTTTTTTTTTTTGCATTTAAAACCAGAGCTGAAGTGAAGCGGAAGCTGACTCGGGGGACACAGGCCTCAGTGACCACCGTGAGTTCCCCTTCACAGCTCCACATGGGGAAAGAAAAAAAAACCCAACAGAGTAAAAAACATTGAATAAATAACAACAGATGCTGAACACTTTGTGTGATTTACAGGAAAACTTGGACGACGTGTGAATCATCAAAGAGCTCCTTCTCCCTCTCTGTCGCTCCGCTTTCACACAAGCCAACTGGGAGATGCTAAGGATGGGAAACTTGTGTTTGTTTCTGTGTGTGCTGGCTTGTCATGCAACATGCTGCTGTCAGCTCTGGATAGAAATATAAACAAATAATTTGTTTGCAAAGAAACATCTGCTATGATCTAAACTATCTTTTATAAACTAAGGACTCAATTGAAATATCACTTCTGACGACAAAAAAAAACCCCTCTTTGAGTGACTCAATTTCTCAAGAGAACTTTGTCCCGAAAAAGGAGAGAAAAAAAAACCCTGAATCCGCAAATGCCCAAATACGCCCCGACTCCACTGTTAACCGTCTTGTAGCCTCTCTCTGTCTTTCTCGAGGGACTTGAGGCTTGAATGCTGCCCATTTTATTTGTTGGACAACTCAGGAGCTGGGAGCCCGGGCATTACCATGAGAATGCCGAGTGTTAGCCGTGAGCTGACAAAGCCGGCCCCCCTCCCTCCTCCGGGGCCCCTGCACTGATGGACACTCACTCGTAAACTGAAAGAATGCTTACCATTGTCTGACCCAAAGGGCTCCCCTGCCACCACCACCACCACCGCCGCCGCCGCCACCTCCCCGCCCTCCGTTCTACCAACCCACCACCCAGTTGCTGCTGCAGCCATCTCCTCTCTCTCTCTCTCTCCATCCCTCCCTTGCTTGCTTTTCTCTGTCAGGACACCCCCCTCCGGTCCCTCTCTGGGCCCTAAAAGAACTCTATTACTGACCGCTGCTGTCAGTCACAGCACCCACTGACAGACTACTGAAAGACCAACTGTATGTCTCCATCGAGCATGTGTTAAAAGTTACAGACCCCTCCAAAAATCTGCAACACAACTCAGATGGAAGCAATGACAGCAAAGGGAGAGCCAAGACTTTCAATGAAATGTTTTAATATGCAAAAAAAAAAAAA
Source organism: Chaetodon auriga (assembly GCF_051107435.1). Classification (NCBI taxonomy): domain Eukaryota; kingdom Metazoa; phylum Chordata; class Actinopteri; order Chaetodontiformes; family Chaetodontidae; genus Chaetodon; species Chaetodon auriga. Next base: position 13,863,900 of record NC_135085.1, read on the forward strand.
AGTGTTGTGTCAAATATTCCAAGACTTACGGTAAATAGGCAGAGCCTCCTTGTAGTTTGGCCCCTTCCCAAAAACAGTCCAATGGAGTGATTATCATACAGGGGAATAGCTTGTCAATCATCTGGGATCAGGACATAGAAACAAAACATGACTAAACATCACAAATCAGAGGGGACACATGTAAGTATGGGACTGAAAAATCAATTTGTAGTGGACTTACCCTTTCAATCATGACATTTTCTATAATAGGGACTCCTGATTTATAGCATATTTTGTTAAGATCCCACGATCTACGAGAGAGAAAACCATAATGAGTAATGATTAATGATCTGCAGCTTTTAATGTTGCGAGCACAAGAAGCGTTTTCACATCACATGTCCACTCACTTTCCAAACAGTGACACCTGGACCTTGCTGGCGGACAGGGCGGCTTCCATGTGAACCAGCAAAGCCTCCTGGGTAAGAATGTTGGTGCCCTCTTCTTTGGGGGTCTGGATAAGCATCTGTGAGGTAAATACTGACTCCTCTCCCTGCTTCTCCCTGGTGTAGCGAAGCTCCGTGCTCACCCGACTGCCAGCTAGAAAACAAAGGATAAAGGATAAATTAATGCTGCATAGATTGATAGATTGTTAGATAGATACTGTATATTCATATATTAGCACAGAATTTCTTTAAAGCACAGACACATTTGGATCCTATAACAAAGTGTGTAGCGCGTGTGTGTATATATGCACACACACTTACACAAGAACACACACATATATCGACCAACGCCCTTGGCCCTCGCCAGTGTTGGTTTTGAAGGCACTTCACACAAGCCAGTGTCTGGCCAAGAGAAATGAGTAATACAGCTTCTCATTGGCTCCTTCTGTGAAACAGATGTGCCCTGTTAGTTCAGAAAACCAGCCTTCTGATGCCCCAGAACCCTCTGCCAGTCTTCTCGGGCCAGCAGATATGTATCGACAAAGAGAGTTTGAATACGCGATAAAAGATCACAATGAGTTATTGACTCGCCATTGCTCATTTTTATGGACTGTGTCCACCTGTGATGGAGTTTAGGTAAAAATAAGTTGACCGTAACTACACTGTATTTCTGGCACCAAAGAGAAGAGAAGAAGAGAGAAGAGAAGAGCTGGAAAGGGAGGAAGAGCAAGAAGCAGTGGTGGCATTGATATGGCCCACAGAAGTTGGGAACCAAAGACATCAAAGAACTTGGGAGATACAAGTGGATAAAGCAAGGTAAATAGATTCAAGGAGAGATAAATATGGATGTCAGCGGCGGTGACGGACATAAAAGAGATAGAAAGAGGATGAAAAAAAAAAAACAGAGGGAGAGAGAGCTATGTTGTGCTGTGCGGTAGACTCCAGCCCCCTAATTACAGGAGGTTGCCCTGAAAAGAGTTTGCCAGCCTGGGGGATCTGTGCCTGTGCCAAGTGGACATGAAACATGCCGCGCTGGATCACAGAGGGCCCGTCTGCCCCTCTCGCTGTCCCACTACATGACAACCCCAGGGAGAGAAAGAGATGGAGGGAGGGGGAGAGGTGGGGGGAGGTTGTGGTGGTTGGAGGGGTTTGGAAACAAGGGCTACCTCCTTCTTAATTCTAACTCTCGTCACTCTTTTACTCACTTTCCCTTCGCTGCACTCGATCCTTCCTGCGTCTATTCCTCTCACCCTCCTAACAGCTCCTGCCTCTGTCTTTCTCTCCATCTGTCTCCCTCTCTCTCTCTTTCTTTCTTTCTTTCTCTCTCTCTCTCTCTTTCCCCCACGCTCTCTTGCACCTCCCCCAGCCCGGAGCAGGCTCCTATAATTGATGTGGAGAAAAGAAAAAACAAACTATTCAGCCTACGCCGCGAAAGTGTGAGATCAGGTTAGAGACTCTGGGCCTTGGAGACGCAGTCCAATATTTCTAGGCTTCGCTTTCAAGGCTTTAATTACCTACGCAGGGGCTTGAGAATATAAGGTCACCTCGTTTATTTGCTGTCAAGGGTGACTTTTTTTTAAAAAAGCGTCTGGCTTGGTGCATCCCAGAAGGAAAGAGAAAAACTCAAAATGGGACGTGTTCTTGTTGGATATCCTTTGCACATCTGGTCCTACAAAATCTTTAAAGTCGACAAGTTTTTATAACGCTTTTATTCCGAGGGAACCACAACAAAAACAATGTAGGATCATTTCCTCAAGACTTTTGGAGACTATTCTTTTTAAAGAGTGCCGCTTCTTTGGGTTTATTTGACTTTTATTAAACAGTTTTCACTTGAGTTGCCCACGACTGCGCTCAGTTTCCTTGCCACACAGATTTCCAATCAAAAAAGGCTACTACCAAATGAAACCCTTTCCGTTCGCGGACCTCGTTGACATCTGTTAAACCTTTTTTGACATTTCGTATGTTAACCTCTGCAGTGTGGGGTTTTGATCCCAACAGGAACTGGGTGGCTCGGAGAGACTCTGGCTCTGTAATTACAGGCCTCCTGAAGTAAATTATAGCTATTTGTGTCTCGTTCCTCCCATCTGGACCACCCAGGCAGTCAGTCCTCTCTTCTCTCTCTCTCTTTCTCGCCTTCTCTCCTCAACCCCTGGTCCGGCCCCAACCACCCAACCCTGAGCTTCGCAGCTCCTCTGCTCGGCTCAGCTCCGCTCAGTTCACCGCTCGCTCCAGAAGGAACCCCGTCCTGCTCTTTCTTGTCTGTCTTTCTTCTCTATCTGCTCTCTCTTCTCCTTTTCCTCCCTCTTTTTCCTTTTCTCCTTCTTCCTCTTTCTCACTCTCTTTCAATCCCCCCCTACCCTCTCCCTGCCCTCAGCCTGCGCTCCACACAGCCTTAAAGAGACAGTTCCCGGAAATTTTCCCACCCTGGGAAGAAAGCGCCTTTGAGCGTGGAAGTTGGGGTTTCAACACCCCAGCGGCTGGTAATTTTATTACACGAGCAATCTTCTAACATGAATTATTAGTCCGTGTTTGGCAACGTGATGAAATGAAAAATGGGGAAAAAAAAGAGAGAAATGATCACAAATGATCACAACTCCTTCTAAATCACATCCGCAGTTCTGTCTTTGGGTGTTTTCGAGAAACTGAACCACCATCTTACAAATTTTAGCAAACAACTCTGCTCCGTTGGGTTCAACATGTGAATTCATTTACTAGCTTCACCACTAAAAGCACTTTCACAACAGTTACAACACTGGGAAAGTGAAAAGCAAATGAAAAATGTCATAACAAGCACTGACATGGTTTCATGGCCGTGGGTGTACAAATGTAACGTTTGTATCAGTGTGTGACTCTGTGTGTGTGCGTGTGTGTGTGTGTGTGTGTGCGCACACTGGTGTAAACACTGGACCCTGTCTCCACCAACCTCAGTCATTTCCTCTCCACCTGACCCTTCCATCCCCAGAAGCCGAACACCCAGAATCCCCTAACTCGGTAAATTATGTGTGGCTTCTCACATCTGGCTTCTTGGACAGAGACAAGGCCAGTGCTGTGTTTCAAATGTATTCAATTCTATTCTATTCTATTCTGCTCTATTCTATTCTGGTTTCCTGGCTTACAGGCCTAGTCCCAGTTCCAGGCCATACTAGGTCAGACCAGGCCACCTTCAAAGTTCAGTGTGGTAGATTAGCTGGATTAGGGGGCCTCTGAAAGGCCCCACGCTGCTATGGAGGAAGACCCAAGACGAAGAGAGTTGAAAGTGACATATACGCTTTCACCTGCTACGTAACATGTTAGAAGTTACCTTTTTCTGATTCCCACAGCATGACCACTCAAAGAGAAATGGGGAAACATTTCCATACAGAACCTCCTTTAATTAAAGATAGATTTAAGGGAAAGAGGGTTGTGACCACCACAGAGTCGCAACAATATGAAAGGAGACAGAAAGCTATCCCTTGGCTGCTGTCCTCTATCCATCATTTAGTTTTTCTCACTCCAATAGAGGTCTTTTATCTCTTTTGATTTTCAGCAAAAGAGCCAATTGAGAAACTCATTCTCTTGCCCTGGCACCCATCAAACATCTTGGTCCTTTTGTCACATGTGGACCCACCAGAATCAGGACTGTGCCCCACTTTGGGTCCTCAGCCCGTCCCTGCCCTATGGCATTCCCTAGCCAGGGCACCGCCTAAAGCAGGCTGCCCCCAGCAGATGGGCCTTTCCTCCATACAATCCTTCAGTACAGCGGCTCAAGACTGAATGCAGACCCTTTTGTCATTCAACCCTTCAATTTCTTTCAGATGTTTCCCAACAAACAGCGGAATAAAATAAAGAGGGAGCATTTTTTCACAACAAAAGCAAATGGACCAAAACTTTCCCAGCCTGTAAAACAATGCCAGAGTTGGCTGTGGGAGGGTGAGGCTGGGGGCAAGAGAGAGAAGCTGGCACTTTGGTATCTTACCTATAGAAATACAGTGTGTGTGCGCGTGTGTGTGCGCGAGTATGTGTGCGTGCGTGCGTGTGTGTGCGTGTGTGTGTTTTTGTCTCCACACGCACGCTGTATCTGTTCATTAATTGTCAAAGACAGCTGTATTATTTTAGGAGGAGAAAATCCTAATTAATGTGCGAACACGAGAAAACAAAAATGATCAGTTTCAGTGTGTCTACGCTGCAGCTCCCGTCATCATGAGAAACAAGCACCCTGAGATCACACCTTAAAAACAGTATAAAACGGCGAAAACAACATGAAAAATCAGTTTCACTTACATTCTATTCAGATGTGCCAGTGGTGTTAGCCACCACACATAAATTTCCACCAGGGTTGGCATTTAGGCACTTTCTATTTCCATATGTATAGGCTTGCCTCTGCTAATTATGCTAATCATGGGCAGAGTTGGCCACTGTGAAAAATAGTCACATTAGACACTCCACTGACCGCTAATACTGCTTAATGTGTGGTTGAAACATACATTCATCCCAGCCTGAAAGGCAAAATTTTTCCACGTTGCTGGTCTCATTCAGACGAGAAATGAATTTATTGAGCCCGAGAACCATTTCTTTTTTCCCTCCCAAGTACCAAGAAAATGTTAAGTCTCTCTCCATCTCCCTCTCCCTTTACTTTTTATACTTTCATGGTGCAAAGACGGAGGCAAATGGTGCAAACTCTAAGGTGACTGGTGCCGCTTTATTTTCGCGCAGACCAAAGACAAAGGTTGCTCTTCAGCTGAGGAAGAAAGGGTGCCACGCTATATTGATTGAGTTTTCATTATCCTGTTTTCAGTCGCATTGCAGCCTTTCTCTGTATATTGCATTCAGTGTTGCAAAGACTGACAGTCCAGTGCTCTTTTTTTTTAAAAAATAAAAGCTTTGCCACCAAAATCGCAGTTTAGTGTTATCACTGCAAATGTAGCTGTGACTTCACCCTATAGGATGAATACTTATGTTTTCCATTTTCTACATGAAATAGACAGGTAGGGAGCAGCGTGTGTGTTCCCTGTATCATGGAAGCAAAAAGCCATGTGTCTGTCATATGCACATGTATCTATAGCTGCTCAATCTGTATTTATTTGTTGGGGGGTGGTCTTGGTCTCGCTGTTGAAGAGTGTGTGTGTTGGGGGGATGCTGAAAAAGGGGATGGAATGAGGGAAACTTGGATTGAAGGATGGCGGGAGGGGGGGGTGAAATAAACATTTAGAAGTGACCCAGGTTGACTCTGGTCTTGTTTGTTCTCTCTACCAGTGAGGTCCTGGGCCCTGAGCGCTGGGAGTTTATTTATCTAGCTGGGGCACCACCGCGCACTATTCACCTCCAATAATGCCTCATAGAGCTCCCTTTCTCTGTCTGAACTGGGGCGCTGTGTGCGCTCCGATGAATTATAGCATTTACCTGCTGTGCCGCTCTGAGGTTTGTTTAGAGAAACTGCTCCAAACACAGAAATGCCCACGTGTGCATTCGCTCATTTGCGCAAACTCAGACGTGTTTTCTCTCATCCTTCTTGCTCTTTTAATCAATCTGTTTCTTGGTCTCTTCATATCTGCAAAAGCCCTTCTGATTTCATTGCTAGCTGGCCTGGCTAGCACTTCAGTGTCTGTGCATTCATGCTATATGGACTGTGTATGGTCTTTACCTCCCCCTTTCCTATCCTCTTTTTACGTGGCCTCTTTATGGGACATGTGGTGCGCCTGCTATCTGGATAGGCCCTGTCTCACTGCGCTCGTATTTGGACAGCTTGAGTATGTGTACATGTCTGTCATGCCTCACCCAAACTCTGCCAAGAAGGATGAGTTAAGTTAATTTAAGAGTAAACATCACCACTTTTACATGGAGGCCATTTCTTTCCGCTCTTTCCCAAAACAAGCGTTTCAAGTGGGCCTTGGCAAAGTGGAATCATCTGAGCTGAGACCTAAAACAATGCACCAAACACACTGCAAAAAAGAAAGGAAATTTTAGGAAAAAAAAAAAGCAAATCAAGCTTAAGCAAGAAACTCCACACCCTCTCAGAGTCCTTCATGGTGAGACAGTCTCACGCTTTTCATGTTTGTTCAAGTGAGACAGGCGAAAACACAGGCAAAAAAAAAAAAAAGTGTCAGCTAGCCATAAACCTTCCACCCTGTTCCTGCCCCATCCCCCACTGTCTCCTCTCATCCCTCTCTTCTTCCTGCACCTATCTTTTACGATCTCTCTCTTTTCTGCTTGTGGATAATATAGACTGGGTCACACGTTGCCCAGCTCACACCAACTTTCACACTCTCAAAGGTGGGCAGGCTATATAAGCGTAAACCATATAGGACAGCATAACGTGTGTTTACAGAATACTAAATGCATTTACAGTGAAATTACGGGAATTCGGGAATTAAAGTATTATAATCTAATTCAGCCACATTAAAATTACAATGAAAACATCTTCACATAGTGTTCATCCATTCAGTGTCATCCCTCAGATCCACAGCCACTCTCCAAAAAGGATATCCGACTCTGTTACCACTAAAGAAGACCTGTGTGAGTAATTTCAGGTATTTTGCTGGGCGATGTCTGTCTCAGATTCTCTCAGTGACTGAGCAGTAAGCCACAAATAGTCCTTAATCCCCTTGTCAGACTAAACACCCTGATACTGGGCCTTTTATTCTCACCAACACAGGTGTGAGGACTGAAGGCATGATTAACCCTTTTACTTTCTTGCTGCATGTCCTCCGTGCAAATGCACAAGAATCCTTAAGGCAAACAAAAAGACACGAGTAAAGGCTGCTATGTCAGTATAGAGAAGATAGAGTGGAGGTGTTTTTGCTCGGGAACACAGGTACTAACTTCACTGACCTCCCTACTCTGTCTTTCCCTGTGTACTCTCTCTAGACTGCACTGCTGTGCTCTGCTTCACAGTGTTTTGGTGCTGTAGGAGGGAGGAAGCAATTAAAAAAGCCCTGGTGGCCTGACTTCACAGAGCAGGCAGACAGACAGGTAGAAATATAAACAGACATACACAAAGCACAGGCAGACAGACGGGCACGCGGTCAGGAAATTCAGGCGGGCAGGCCGACGGCTCGGCGAGCTGCGTGCAGCAAAGGTGGCAAATATGACAAGTGTGTGTGTGCGTGGGTAGTGTGGGGGCAGCCTCTAGCATGAATATATGATGGGAAGCATATGCCCCTAACACACTGACACACACACACACACTCATACAGCTGACACCCTGATGGCAGTGTTAACACATACGGTGTGAATTCGCAGCTAGTTTATTCTGAACAAATTAGAACACAAGTGTGAGAGCTTTGTTTATGCTGCAATCTGGAAGAGCTGTTTCCTAAGATTACTTGAATATGAAGGAAATGACTTGCAGCTATGCATTTAGAAATTCAATTTCCTCCAAGTTAAGATACGTACACAAAAACAGTCCAATAAAACTTAACAACTAATGTAGAAAAATATTTTCAGTGCCTTAATATGAAATCAGCTGTCTTATTAGAGAGCATATCATTCCTCCCTCTTCTGGCTTGTGTACAATAGTGCATGTGTGTGTGTGTTCTGTATTTGTGTGTGTGAGTGTGTGTGTGTGAGAGAGAGAGAGAGAGAGAGAGAGAGAGAGAGAGAGAGACAGAGGGAGAACTAACCTCTCCTTGTTACCGAACCACTTTACTCTCCATTGAGGCCCTAGCAGCTTTGTCAATGGGCTATTGGTGGAAACAAGGCAGGCAGAAACTTTAGAAACATAGCCACAGCCTCTTAAAGGCACAGCATTCCTTTTCAGCCCCCCCTGTTCAACTCTCTCAATCCAACAGCAAAACAAATGGCACACAAACATCTAAACATCTCCTTTAATAGATGGATCTGCCAATTAGCTCAAGAGGTAATCCTGAAGCTTTACACTAACCAGAATGAAACCAAAGAAAAAGGAGACTGTGGAAACTCAAACTCTTGTTGCCGGCTTTTGTCGCAAACTCAGGCTTTCGCAACCACAAGCGACCAATTTACAGAGATTGTGTTGTTTTATTAATTGTGCCTGATACAGGAGCTTATTTAAATTCCTGTGCAAGTGAGGCGAACAGCCTCCAAACACTTCTCCTGACACCAGCAGTGTGGGATTTCTCCAACGCCTCCACACAGCTCCTGCGGGAGCCGCCTGTCCCCGTCCTCTTGTGACATGGTGGGCTTAAAAAACCCCATACAGTCTGTTTATATTCACCAACTGCTGTAGCGCTTTTAGAGTGTGCAAAACAGGTGGGTAAACTTCAGCTGCATTCACTTATATTTTTTCTTCTTGTGAGGAGAGGAGGAGGAGGAGGAGGACAAGGAGGGAGGGAGGGGGGGTTTAGGGAGGTGGTGCCTGCTTGCCTGCCTGCCTGCTTGCCTCTTGTTGAATGGAATCCAAGAATAGTTAGGGACCACACAGGGAGCTGAGGGGGGAGGGGTCAGAGCCCTCAAAGATGGCTAACCATTCACACAGTCCATCTGCTGCGGGGATCAGCCCCGGCACTGAAAGCCTGGGGGTTTAAAAGGAATTTGGCCGGTGTGAAAAACCAAATAAAGCTGCTTCTACCCCTGAAAATGTACAGATAACCTACATCTAAAATGCACAGAATGGGTGTGTGTGGGGGGGGGGGGGGGGGGGCAGAACCGCAAACAAAGTCATGCTTTTTGGATAAGTGGAAGATAGTATCTGCATGACAGGATAAGCATTGTAATGCAGCCCTGTCAAATGTGTTTGGGTTTCTCAGGTAAACTGCAACTTATTAAGACATGAACAGACATGAGCAAACAACACCGAGCTTGCAGGATACAACATATACGCATCAACAATATACAGGAAACAGAACTACTGTGCACAAGGAAGCTAACACTTGATCTGCGAGCTGCTTTCATCCAGACAAGCAACTTCAGGGCAGCTCCCACAAGTCCTATTCCTTGTTGCTGCTGAAGTCAGGATTTCAGCCAGACAAGCAGTCAGTCACTGAGCACCTAGTGCCCTCCCATGGCACTGGGATGACACTCACATGGCCACCCTGCATCTTCCCACCAGCCACTGTTGTCATTCAAACTCCAGTGAAACCCAGCGGGGAGAGAAAACAAGCTCATCAAAATGTACTGATGCTCTCAGCTGACTATTCTGGGCAGAAAGAAAAGCCTAGGACTGACCTTGCCGAATGATGGCTTACTTAAAAGAGGGGTGATGTATTAGTGTGAGAAATGGTATCAATACCTGAGTGCGGCTTGTGTTGCTGCTTCACAAAAACACCCATGAGATCAACAGAGATATCATCAACTCACCTTCCACCCATAGCTGTTCGATGTCTGTTTCGATGGCTGCGACTCGGAGTCCCACAGACAGAGCCCCGAATACTAAGAGTCCAATAAAGAGGACCTTCCCACAGTGCCTCTGGATGTGGCAGCCCAGAGAGAACAGGAGGGCCTGGAACCTCGCCCGGATCCACAGAGGAGCTTTCTGACCTACCGCCTTCCCCTGGATTCGAAGCAGGAGGGAGGGTGAGAAAAGGATAGTATTATTATTACTACGTTACCACACATAAATAATGCAGCATTGCACAACTGTCAATAAGAGGCCAGTTTTACAGCTTGTGCCTTTGTCTGTGCCACAACTTACATCCCAGACACTGGATAACATCTGCATCTGTTTTCAGAGAGAGGTGTCTTTCTCTGGAAATTAAGATTTGTATAACATGGTGACAAGTTAAGGTGCTAACTGATGCCAGTGCTGTCTACCCTGAGCGAGCTGTCATATTCCTGCTAAAACCTGTGGCAATTATTTGTACTAATGTTAAGCTTTTAGGGGAAACTAGATCCTGGAAGTTATAACTTAAAGAGTCCAGAGAAAGAGACAAACAGCAGCTTAAAAAACACAGTTTTCATCCACACAGATCAAGGCCATGACTTCATGAAAGCTACAGTAACAGTGACAACTCAGATTATAGCTGCAGTCTCAGAGAAAAGCAATACTGCCTCATCAAGAAGCTGTCCCTCTGCATTAGACGCCTCGTATGAATCTGATCTGTTACTGAGTATTGCTTTCAAGTTATCACCACATGTGTCCTGCTGTTGAACAGGATATTAGCAGTTAACTAAACAGAAGCCTTGTTCAATCGCTTTTAACTAATAAATACTAAGAGAATGAGCCGGATGCAAGCAAGAGTTCCAGCTGACATCTATTTCTCTGCAGTCATTTGCATCGCACATCTTTTTCCTCTATTTTGTTAACATAGCTGTTAGAATCTCTAGATTAGGGCCAACCATTCGGTCCCGGCGCTACAAATGTCACTGCTGCAGAGGACATTGCACTGGTGTTGTGGTTTCTCTCAGCAGTGCTGAAACACGTCCAAGCATCCGGGCGGTCCAAAGATGCTTTGTCAGATCAAACTCAATCAGTGAATTCCTTTACAGGACCCACCACATTTCCAAACAGACCCCGGGCCAGTGCGCTCTCCGCTGCCTGCACAAAGCCAAAAACACACGCACAACACGGCGGGGAGATGGGAACAAACGTTCAGTCCCTCCCGGTGGCTTTAAAACAACAACAACAACAACAACAACAACAATAAAATGAATGAAGCGCCCAGTCAAACAAACAGCAACGTTAGCATGCTGCCAAATATGAAAACGCTTGTTATCACTTTATCCCAGTGGGCTCCCAAGGTGTCATGCAAGCTCAGACTTCTACGAGGTTTTGTCCTGGTAAACTTAAGGTACAAGGTTCTCTATATAAAGCGTCGTTATAAACTGTTAAACTGAACTACTCCTGATTTCACTCTGGACTTCCTCGGGGAGCTCTGGTGGTCCCCGGACCCCAGTTAGGGAGCTGCTGCCTCAGCCTACCCTACATTCCCACATGCGCCCTCAACTCCCGATTAGATAACGGCTAAATGAAAAGCTGCCTCTGAAGGCTTTTCATTCACATTTGCCGACTGAATGAAAGCTGCCTTCATAGTACATCCGCACTATACTGCGAGCATTGTGTCACCTTTGAGATCTGTTTAAGTGCGAAAGCAGCGTGGCAGTAGCTGGGTCTCCGGAGTAGGTCTGGGTTCGCAGGCGGCTGGGAGCGCGTATAACTCGGGGGTAAATCTCCATAGACGCCGGCCCCTGGGACCCCGCGATCCGAGGCCATAGTCCAAAGAGGGTGAACGGGGCGCTGAGCGAAGCGGCAGAGAATCGGTGCGAGTTCAGAAAAAGCGACAATAATCCAACATAGACGGGGAGCGCATCCAGCACCGCCGGCGACAAGTCAGGGGAACGTTTTCTAGTCTTCCTTGGAGCCAAACAAGTCTCGAAACTCCATCCCAACATTATGCGCCGAAATCCGTATAGATCCTTCAGTCTTCATTCGTCCCGATAGTTTGTGAAACGACGTCTCAGAGAGGAGTAGTAGTAGCTGTAGTAGTAGTAGTAGTAGTAGTAGTAGTAGTAGTAGTAGTAGCCTATGTCTGAGCCGTCCGTGTCAAGTCTAACTCCGATCCCGTAGCGGTAACATTTGGAGAAGTTCGCCTCTCGGCAAATCCTGAAAAGGGAGGTTTGATGGAAAAGTGCTCCGGCTCCCATTGGCCAAGGAAGAGGCAAATTACTTTGCAAACATCGCCTATTATTAGCTGCTAAGCAACAGCTCACCAAAGTGGAGAGAGAGGGGGACCACCCAGGCTGCTGCTGCCTGGGCTGGAGGGGAGGAGGGGAGGAGGGGGGAGGGAGAGAGGAACTCTTTCAATAAACTCTGCACAGCCGCGCGCACACTCACTCACTCACACACACACACACACACACACACACACACACACACACACACACACACACACACACACACACTCGCTGCCTGCCCGCCTCACTTGCTCTCTGAACATTATTCCCAGTGGCCTGGCCCCTCCAGTTTGTAAGAAGCAATCGCACATGCCATCTATTGATATCACAGCGGCACGCACGCACGCACGCAATTTTCAGCTTTTCTGTTTCATCAGCACGGGCCAATCAGTGACAGGAAAAAAAAAAAAAAAAAAAAAACGTTAATTCAGCTTTTTAAACAAGAATGTAAACATGTGATTCATTTTTTTTTTTTTTTGTATGGGAGAATTACAGATCTTTCAACACTTTTCACATCACCTCAGGGCATCTCATGTTTGATGAGGTTTTGGAGCCTCGCATTCGTTACAGAACGCCCTAAAAAGACATTTATACCCTCTGAAGTCTTTGCTGCGAGTGCACTTTGTTAAAGGCAGCTGTGGGGAGATATGTGCGTGTAGGTTTTTTAGCACTAACAGCTGTAACCTCAACTCTTGTGGCCAAACGCTTCTAAAAGTAGGCTGATAGGCTTTCTTACACCCTAGAAAATATGACCTCTCCTCCCTGTAAAATTACCCTCGAAAGATGAATTATTCCACACAGGCATCTTTTTCATCAACACCTCAGAGCCGCCTGGTTCAGTGCGACACCCTTATCTCTGTGGAGGCTTTTGGAAGGTTTCCATGTCTTGCCATGCATGATTTCATGGGTTCAGAGAGCAGTTCACCTAAGAACAACATCTGAGAAAGAAAGAAAGAAAGAAAGAAAGAAAGAAAGAAAGAGGCTTCTCAGACCAGATTGTTTCTTAATCTCTGAAAAAAAAAAGAGAAGTCTTGTGTCTTGGTGGTTTGCTAATGTAAGCCCCCATTGGCCCCACTCACGACAGTATGGGGGTGAGGAACAAACACTTGTGTGCCTAAACACCAACCTGTGCTGCCGCCGACAGCATTTGTCAGGTGGCTGGTGCCACTTCGAGGCCCTCTTGGTGATTGTTAAACAATTTGTACCTGTAAAACAGGTGTTGGTGAATCAGGGTCATCACCTGATGCTGAGCCGTCCATCATCACTGTTTACATGGCCTGGAGACGGAGGACAGGAGAAGCAGACTGTGGATGTGTGGTGGTGTCGCCATCATGGGGACTGGAGATCAGTATCCACATGATGTAGTGCATCATCATAAGGTCGTGCTGAGTTACAGTTTTCTTACTGTTGCAGCACAAACGGTCACAAAAGAAAAGAAAATCACGAGTAACAATTATTATCCGAGTCATAGTGAGATAATGATTAAATATATACTGTATTTGTAAATGCCATGATGTAGGGTTAGAGGTCAGCGTCCCTAACGCTGCTCTCAATCAACACTACACTCAGTGTCTAATATCTAAACAGAGGCCAAGAAAAGAAAATATGCTCAGAAGAAAAATGTGTAAACCATCTATAGATTTTTTTTTATATATTGTTGTTTAATACATCCTATATACTTTATATGACATGTGTGTCTGGTATGCCCTATTTAAACTATCACATACACACTAAACTTATAGTATAAGGTGTGAAACTTGTATGAAAGCGCTTGTCAGGATAAAAATCAATATTGTACTTCTATTTATTTATTTTATTGGTATCCATAACAAGTTAAACCACAATCAGTTTCCAGCAGGATCTGTCTTATGTCTGTCAGTGCTGAGGTCTTTTTCTTTCTAGCTACAACAAAAGCAGATGATCACAGAGGTGGAGCAAATGTAATTAAGTACATTTACTAAAGTCCTGTACTTAAGTGTAATTCTGAGGATCTGGTGTTTTACCCTTTTTCCTTTACAGAGGAAAATGTTGTACTCTTTACTGCACTTATGAGACAGCTGTATGTACTAGCTACTTTGCTACTTGTCCTACTTACACACTGATCCAACACTCTGATAATATAATATATTAGGGATGATTTTTTCTTCAAAACGAGTACTTTTACTTTGATACTTGAAGTCCATTTTGCTGTTAACAGTTCTTTATCTTTATTAAAGTAAAATTCTGAACACACAACTTTTACTTGTAATGCTGTTTTATTAAGTGAGGGACCTGAATACATCCTCTAACAGTGGTGGAAATCATGATAGAAATAATGATAAAGCCTAGCTCTTAATTGTTTTTTGTATTTTCTTTAAATATATGATTTGTCTCTGAAATTGGGGTAAAGTGTAAAGACTACAAGTCACCAGTCCGACCACTGCCGGTGGCTAAATAATCAATACTTTCACACAAGTCAGACTAATGAATAAATTACTAAACTCTGAACACATGAACGTGGGCACCATCTTTGGTTCTCAAATAAAGCAACAAAGATTCAGTTGAAGATTCATTTTCGAAGCCTTAGATGAGATAAAACTGAAGTCAAGCATTTCTGCTGGTGTTGAGCAAACTCCTCAGATCTCTTCTTAAATCCTCGTTAAACAGGATACATTCACTCTATTGACTTGAGATGTAGGATCACAGATACTGCTGTTAACCTCTCATTTAGCCACAGCTCTCTGCAGAGGTTAAGTGATACACCTACATATATACTTACTCATCCATCTGTCCAAACGGAGGCGACCATACGCTCTTCTGACCTGCTCACATTTCTGCACCGGCGCTGGCCGGCCTGTTTTTCCGCTTTGCTGGAACTGGGTATAGTCTGCCTGGACTGGGTTGGGTCGGGCTGAGTGGTAGAGGGAAACAGGCAGCTGGAAATGGGAGCTAATGTGGAATGTGAGGAATTGGGTTGTGTGGTAGGGGGCCCCTTCAAGCCTAACAAACTCAGGGAGGTCCGAGGCCTGGTCTGGAGGCCTTGGATAAATAAACCATCTGAGATGACCATGCGCTGTGCAGATATCTGCCATCACACCACCCCAGCCTCCAAACACAAACCGCCCAAGCCCTCTCTCCCATGTCCTGTGTCCCACATGATCCCCCTCCCTCCATCCATCCCTTCCTCTCTTTATCTCCCCCCTTCATCCATTTTATCTCCTCTGCTCTTCCCTTTATTTCTAATTTTCTTCTCAACACCTTCACCTTTCCCTCCGTTTCATCTGCTGCTCTACTCCTGCTCTTCCTCTTTCCCCTCCCCCCTCCATCTCCATTCCTCCATTTCATTTCTCCCCAGTGAGTCCATCCATCCATCCGTTCATCCATGCATGCATGGCCGGCTGTCCGTCCGGGGTTCTGTCTGTGCTATAGGCAGAGCTACGGAACCGCTCTGGCACTCAGCCGTCGCGCAGCAGCCGAGACGCCCAGGGTCCAGGCCCAGAAAGTGTTTATTTATGGAGGATGGAGGCTGTGAGACTGCGCACGACTACATTTCTTCTTTTTCTCTCCAAGGGAAGAAGTAAAGGCGGATGCATGTGAACAAAAAAAGAGAGATAGAATATATGTATAATGTTGTTTTTATAGCAGCAACAACGATGGCCGTCATCATTTAAGATGCATAGTAAAAGCGAGGAAAAAATTCAAGTGCAGCCATAAAAGGCATTATGGGATAAGCCATTCCAAACAGCAGTGCTGTGTATCTGCAGCAACAAACAACAAACAGCTTGTAGGCAGCAACAGAGCAAGGATTTGGTGTAAAGATGATCCTCTCAGGAAAAGAATAAGGGACGAAATGGGGAAAAGTGGATAATTTACATGAAACAAGATGCCAAATGAGAAATTTAGCCAATTAAATATGAAACAACTAGTCATGAGAATGTCTATAATACATCTCTAAGTACCCATATGGCAATTATTGCATGCTGTGTTGTATTTGTGACACATGTTGCTGGTTCCAGATCTGAAAACTCAGATTAAAAAAAGGTGAAAATCAAACTTTTAACTGTGCTTTTAAAAGCACAACACAACTCCAGAAGTAGATCTCTTTTAAAGCCTTCTGCTCTCCTCTTCTAATGTCAGTCTTTTGTCTCTCCCTGAGCAGTGTAATAAGATATCAGCTTATCCTCGTAAGTCCGTTTTGACCTGGCCTGGATCAAACAGTTATCGCACATAGAAACGTGTTTGCATTCGTTGACATTTTTAAAGAATCCCTCTACACTTGCTCAAGCTTGTTTAAATGCATTACAGCATCTAAATGACAAGAAGGCTCAAAGACTAGAAGCCTCAATAAACAAGACGGGGGGATGATATATTGAACACATAGTTATAAAGCTTTCATATCCCAAATAAAAGCCTCATCTCTTCTGTATAGAAAACTAATGGGCTCAGAAAATAAAAAAGAGGTAAATAAATGAGTTGTGATCCAAGTCTGGAATAAAGATAAAGACCCATTTCAAGCTATACAATCACTGAGCAATCTGAAGCCGATTGAGGTGGTACGATGATCATTTTTTCACCCTTTCATTACACCCTGTGTATACTTATCTATGTGTGAGGGCAATCTGCAGCAATTCCATTCTGCAAACCACTTTAAAGCCTGAAACATCACATCGAGCTCTTAAAAAAGACTGAGATGTAACAAAAAACAAGAAATCCCTGTTAAAAAACAGGAGAGAGAACAAATCACAAACACATTTCGGGTCAAGTCTTATTCAAATGAACAAATCATTTTCATGATAACCAAACAGGGTATTTGGCCAACGGCCGGCTGACTGGACAAATAAAGCTGTTCCAAAAGCACGAAGCGTTGCGTGATTTGACGATGGGAGAAAATATGCACCAAACGAACCGAAGCCTTTGTACTTTTTCAGCCACGAAACATTTTCATTTTGGGTGTTTGATTTAAAGCTCACGGAGTCATCGCACATATTGCTGGGAAAACCCATAAGATGTTTTTCAGCTTCACTGGTCTATAATTACACATGTTCCTCAGATATCAGGGAAAAAGCAACAACAAAAAAAAAAAAGTTGCCCGGTAGCAGAAACACTTTGCGCATTGAGCACCTCTGTCAGTCTCAGAGCAGAGCTGAAGCTGCCACCCACAGTCTCACACAAGATTAATTATGATAATGCATTTCTTTACCCCTTTGTCATCCTAATGAATGGTTGCCTTTCTGCGGGAAAAACACACAAAACACAGAGAGAGACAGAGAAACACACTTTTCTTTAAGTCTTTGTTTGTGCGGTTGTAACAGAGGTATTGTCAGACGCAGCTAGCAGGTGGTAATGCAAACTCAGACCTGTAGCTCTAAAAGAAAGCACAGAACCTTACCACTGTGTGTGTTTGTGCATATGTAAGTATATGTGACCAAACGCAGCTGAAGGGGTATAGCTTTTCAGAAAAAAGCCCCACACCAATGTGATCTGTTACACACAATGAAGAAGCCCATCAGAAAAGATCCCGTGCAAATGCTTTGAGGCATCACACAGCTGTCTATTATACACAGAAATTATACATTCATGAAGAACAGTAGTAAAAAAAAGTAGGAAAATAAGATTTCTTTTAACCACACAGGAACTTTAATTGACCGCTTTTAATCCGTTTTACATTCATAATACAAAATCTCTAACTTCTACAATTCGGGAATCACTCAGTTTTAAGCACTTCCTCCCTCATTACAGGCGCTGGTGTGAAACTGAACAGACTGAAGCGATTTGAATGCTTATATTTAAAGATTTGGAAAAGCCAATCTGTTTGCAGTTACAGCGGCAGATCTTCTAAACATTCTGACTAATAAGATTAGAAAGAAAAGGTCACCCGAGGGTGTGAAGCGGGTCAGTCTATTGCTTCTCCCTGTGATTTTACTGCAAAGGCAATTTAAGATGTGATCCCAATCAACCACCCAGTCAATGTTTAGTTAATTAGCTGGGGGCCTCCACAGTGACAGACAGGGATATCTGGATTAGTGTGTGTGTGTGTGTGTGTATGTGTGTGTGAGCGAGAGAGAGGCATGTCATTGAGGTTGTTATCCCATACATGGGAGCTGTGTCTCCACACACACTCTTTGTTGGCTAAGCAACATAAGCAACTGTTGTATCTCTAAAGCTTGTTAAAAGAGTGCTTGTGTGTGTGTATGTATTCATATGTTTAAGTTAGAGATGGGGCGGTGTTGGTGTGCGTGTGTGTGTGTGTGTGTGTGTGTGTGTGTGTGTGTGTTTGGGGGGGTGGCATCTTGAAAGGTAGTGTGTGGAAAAAAAGGAGGGAGGGAGGAAATTCATTTGTGGCCGGAGAACACAGAAGACAAATTGAGGAAGTGTTGTGCTAATGTGTAGGGGTCAGCTGCAAACACACACAGGTTTCTGACTGACTGCCACTTGGGTGGCCTGCTCGCTCGCTCTCCCTCTGTCTCCCTCTTGCTCACCCACGATCAGCCCTCAAGCTATGAAGCCACCCAGCTACTCAGCCAACCCCCCCCCCCCCCCCCCCCCAAACCCAGAGCTCAGACTCCACCCCGCCTCCCTGTGCATCTGCATATGCCTATGTATCACACATTTGTCTCCACCATCCATCCAATCCATCTGTGTAGAGCTACAGCTCTTAATTTTATATCCCTCCACTCCCTTAAGATTCAGCAGAAGCAAAAGTAAGACATCACGTATTCGCAGAGGACGTCTCCGAAACCAGCATGTGTGAATAAGGCGCTCAGCATGTTCATGTTTCAGCCCTTAACACACATTTTTAGGTTGTGTTTCTCAGCTTTAAGGTTGTTAAAACTGCTAAATTTCACACAAATTGACAGCCTCATACATGCACATTCTTTATAAATTTGTTCCAACTATCCCCTTAAGTTTTATGATGTATTTAAACTGTATTTAATGCATCAAATGTGAATATTTTAGATGTTTTGAGCATCATTGTATACACAGTTTTGCCAAATTCCAGCATTACAATTTGGAACTTTTGGGATCTCCATTACAGCCTTCAATAAACGTCTGCTGCTTTAGAAACACACTTGGCTGCAAAGCTTGAGTTTGTAATGACTGACCCACCGATGGGCCGCGGTTTAAAGAGTTAATGCTTGTTTCACTCACCTGGAAAAAGTGAAAGAAACATCAGCCAAACTATTTGGTAGCATGTTTTCTGTTCATTTCTTCAGCCACGTTTCACTTCATAAATCAAAACTGGTGAAGGTCAAACACTTCCTCCTCAACTTTATCTAACTCTTTCTAGATAATCCACAGACTTTACTTTGGACAGTTTTCTTTGCAACTTCTTCTTCAGGAGAAAGTAGTTCCAAGAGAAACTATTGCCTGTTGGACATTTGCATCTTTGGATTATTCAGAGTAACTGGAACATTGTTTCGTGAAAAATGCTGATTTTTTTTTTTAATCTAATTTTTCAATTCTTTGTCCACCACAAACAAAATTCCATTCACCTCCCTTGTATTCAGGTGGCGGATATCACAAAACTGTGGGCCATAAAACTTAATCCTTCATGGCAAGACTCCACTAGTGATAAGTGGGAAAATATGCTTTTTGTGATTTGGGAAAATGGACCCTTTAATCAACTAACCATCCAGCTGTATCTGATTTAGAAAACTGTGTTTTGGAGGTACATGTGAGACACGAGACACTGTCAAGATAACACATCCAGAAGTGTCATATAATGGATTTATCTTGACAAAAGCATCTAATGTTGACACCCATTTGAATTTTCCCCAACAGGCTTTGGGTCCTTTCCCAGACTCTGAAAACTGATGTGAACAAGTCTTTCAACCTCCAGACTTCTGTCAACTTCTGTGACATTAATGTCCTAAAAAAGTCATGTCTTCATGATTCACTCTGCACACAGACGCTTGAAAACGACACATTTCACACGAGCACGCGCCGCAGACACAGAAAGGCGCTTACACATCGAGTGCAGGAGAGGCAGATTTTAAAGCTCGCAAGTTCATATTTTGATGTGACATGAAAGAAGCCAGTTTTAAAATGTCACTGCAGATGGTGCAAGAGCATCCTCGTTTATTAGCATGCTGGAGTTCACCCCTGTTCAAACAAATCTTGTGGGCAAATGTGCTGCCAGCAAAATGAGTAAGTGATAATAATCTGTGCATAAAAATGTTTTATTTTACAGATGACTTCCCTTCTCTTGGGTGTTCGATAGATTTGTTTGGGATGCATAATTAGACGAAAATCTTCTGTGGAGATGCTAGAAAATTCCTCACGGCTACAAAAGCAAAGAGCGGCCGACAGCCAGATATATGATCTGCGGCTCGACATCTGATCCCCAGATCTGCAAAGCAAACGTGCACATTTGCGTACGCGTGTGCACACATGCATGCGTTCACTCACAGGGGTGTGAGACAGCGACAGTAAGGTTGTGTGACAGAGGATTAACAGTGGTCGCACACAGGTAAGCCTGCACACATGTGTGCACGTACACCAGCAAACACATGTATGTGCTAGAGGGCGGACTCAGCCATGGTGGCGTTGTATTGAGGGGACTCTGGGGTCTTTGGATAAATATACAAACCTCTACCCAAACACACCCGGCTGCCAGATCTCATCATGTGGTTGAAGAGAGAGGTCAGAGTGTGAGACCACTAAAAAGGTTAACGCAGTCAAGACAAAGAGCACGAACAAAGTGAGCCTTAACTCTGGTTTTCACGATTTTTAGCTCAAAACTCAGGTTACAAGTGTTGCCTTTCACCTTCCCATCTGGTCACTCAAGATAGAAACGAATAACTGAAAGAGCAAGGGTGAAAAATGGGGTATCTTCAAATACAGAAGTAAACAATGTGAATGAAATCAAGGCAGATAAGTAAAAGAAGAGCAGAAAAAAAACAACTACAACTACTCTGTTTTCTTGTAAAGCACACTTAAGAATAACATCTGCACCTAAATACTGAACAATGCAACAGGAAGATGATCACAGGTAAGACGAGGGGCATGGAAAAGTACTGAAGAGTTTCAGTCTGTGAGCTGAGGCCACATCTGCAGTAAACACTCTGGGAAGACAGTTCTGTGGTGGGGCCCAAAAGGCCATATAAAGAATACTTTGTTTCTGCGCAGTTCATCTTTTCAGCCTGGGACCCACATTTATGGAACGTATTCTTGTAAAAGAAACCAGTCGAATCAAAGTGCGACTCTTTGTTTTGCATTCCATCGTGTCGTTCAAAGCTGAAATCTGTGATGTTGTCTGAGTGGTTCAAATCACCACATTTTATGGGGCTGCACCTGCTCTGGTCCACAGCGCCAACACTAAAGTCAAATTCAATATTTGCGCACAAGTTAACAGGTAGGTCGAAGGCATTTTATGCTTTGATACGCAGCTGGATACAAAGAACTGTGAGGAAACACCACTGGCTGTATCTCAGATCCACAGCAATCACCGTTGTATGTTTAAGCCCACGTACACACAACCAGCGGAGAAAAGCATGTATGTCACCGCTGATTAAAGCTAACAAAGAGAAACAAAATATCGTCCTAAAGATTTTTTCTCTTTTGTTTTTTTCGGATCTTTGGGTTGTGGGTGGAGCTGTGCCACCACCACCACACAATCTAAATTTTCCCAGCTGTGAGCAGCTTTTCTTTGTGCATTGCATTGTGGGAAAACCATGTGCATCAACACACTCCAGTAAGCATTCTGTCTGGGTTGAGTTTACTTCATCTTTCATCATCTTTTCCCAACGTGAACACAATAAACTCAAAACCTGCTTCGACCTGTATGGAGCATGGAACTGGGAAATTGGGAGCCTGAGATATTCTGAATTTTATTCCCTAGTACGGGTCAACCTCTAAAAATGCAAACTTGTCTCCGAGAAATTCTGTTTATATATGACTAAATCCTATTCCCAGTTACACTGGCTTTCTGGCAAACTGTGGTCATCTTTAAGCAACAAAAACACTTTGGTTTAAGGTTTGAGAAAGACTGAAGTTTCAGTGAAATGTTGCGTTTCATGTTTTAAGTCACTGCCGACTTTTTTCTGTATTAAACCAGATCATGATCCTTCCCTAATTCATAATCAAAACTGCTGCTGTGCCTAAAGCATAACCATAACAAAGAGCAGATGTTGCATTGGCTGAAAACAAATGAAACAAATGAGTGGGCATTTAAAAAATGTTCAGAATCATCATTTTCCCAACTATTGTCCATCTGTTTAAAAAGGTATCCCAACAGCGTGACGTTTGCTCCACAACATATTTGCTACTGCATATAACTAACGTACGCTCTAGGAGACCGGGTTGAAAACCCAACCCGAGATGACCCTGAAGACATCATCAGGGTTGTACTCTCAGACTTTAGAAAGCTCTTCCATAGTCATAGACGACATTATATAACTGTTTCACATGTAGCACCCCACAAGTGAAGTTGTCTTGATGTGTGTTATGAGTAAAATGGAGTACTTCATTGTTTTTTTTTCTTAATAAAATTCCCTTTGAAGGATGAAAATGTGTTGAAAGTTGCAGATTTCTGCTTCAAGAAGCTCTTCTGTTGAGCAACTCTACCTCAAGAATCATCAGCAAAGCTGTACGTCCAACTGTGCTGCAGACTCAGGATGAAAACATAAATTTATGAGGTCATGACTCAACATTATTACAATTCTAATGCAGATTAGCTCTCGAAAATATAAACTGAACAGTATAGATGAAAGCCACATTAGTAATTCTTATTTTTTTAAGGAATAATCCTAAAAACAAGTCCATCTAGAGGACAGTAGAGATGGAGGGCAACGTGACATCATAATCACTCTCTCTCTCTCTCACACACACACACACACACACACACACACACACAATCACATAATAAGGCCACAAGAGACAGTCTAAATGACTCCTGCAAGGCCACAGACACAATAGGAAACAGAGGACGGTAAATCACACACACACACGTACATACAAAGCACCCCCACAGACATCCCTGTCCTCATCCTGTTCCTTCGTGACCAAGGAACTTCAAACCTGTAATTTAAGAAATGCTCTGCCGGAGGAATGCAATAAATCTTGTGACAGCAAAGGGAGCAGAGAGGGAAAGAAGAGGAGAAAAAAGAAAGAAAAGTGTCAGCCGCGAGTCGGTTTCCTCCTCTGCCGTGTTCGTGTGAGTGTGTGCGAGGGTGGGGTGTTGGTGTTAGCTGATACATGATCAAGCTGGGTGGTCCGGGGCCTACACATACACCATTTTTGTGTACAAATAAACTTAACCCCCACGCCATTGTGGTCACCCCTCCCACTGCTTTTTTTTTTTTCTCCATCTCTGGTCTTCACAGCTGCACAGTGTGTGCATGTGTAAACACCCATGCACATTCGAACGTGTTCGAGTCTGTGCTCCACCCTCTCAAACAGGGGAAATTGAGTAATTGAGACCTGCTATTAGGAGACAGTAAAGCTCTGATAATAACCAGTGTGGTAAAACAATTACAAACACGTACCGAGCACTGCCAGCCAATGCCATGAAGACCTGTCACTGACATTCCTAAAAGATGAAAAACCAAAACAAACACCAACATATTGATTCCGGGTTTGAAGCGCTTGTCTTTATTTTGGACACAATATACAAAAAAGCTTATGAGGAGTGAGTGTAGAACCAAAAAGTAGCATCCAGGCATCCGATTGGTCAGTCAGCCGGTGAATTAGTTGTCCTCTGTGTTCTGCTGCTCTTCGATTGGTAAATGAGGTGACTCCACTCGTTCCCCAGTGGGAGCTAGATCTCCATCAGCTGGTCCGTACCAACGATGACCTCGTTCGTCCTCTCAGCTGGAGAACGGAGAGAAATTTAGAAATTCACACAGAAAAGGAATCAAAGGTCAGTGTTGCTTCTGGTTGTGTTGACCGGATATCTGAAGTTTATATCAGTACCAAAACACACTGGATAACCAAAAAATCCGTAATGGTCAAGTGACAGCCAGTAAAGCGATGCTACCGAGTACCGAGGTACTGAGTTACCTTTTAAGTTGAGAGTCACATGAGCAGAATGGTAGAAGAAGAAACAGTGGCTGCCTGGCAGGTGGGAAATAAATGAATATGTGTGTAATTTATAGTTAATGGGCTACAACTTGCATATGTATGGTGCTTTCATGTATTTGAAATCAGTCCCAGAATCTTCCGCGTGGTAGGACTTAGGTCACGCTGACCGCTACCTGAACCTCCCAAAAAGAAATAGATGAAGCTTGAAACTGGGTCTGCCAGCATTTTCTCGCTATCTCCCTCAACCCAAAGCTGGTTCAGCATGAGGAGAGCTGCCGCCGCTCCTCCCCGCAGACCTCCGTCTCCGAGCGTCGGTGCTGATCCAAAGCAAACGGTGGCAGAGAGTTATGTTCCGTCCACACAGACAGGTTTTAGTGTGAAGGAATCTGTTGCTCAGAATGAGTTTATCCTCTGCTGTGTGGAGGGGAGGACAAATGGAGCATGGGACAGCAGGAGAGGGAGTGACTGGAGAGGAAGGTTACTCAAATCGGGCTTGCTGATTCATCGTAACTAACGCAGTGTTCACACGTATTGAGACGATGCGTTTCCATATTTACATGGTTAAGTGTAATCAGGGGGCACCATTAGAGAAGCAGTGTCAGTGTGGACTTCTCTAATGAGTGTCCACTGTTTCAATTCATTCCATGTGTGTATTTATCAAAGGGCCCAGAGGAAAGGTATGGATCTTTAAAATATCAACACCTGACAGGCCTGTATCTGTGTGTGTGTGCATGTGTGTGTGTGTGTGTGTGAGTCTGACTGGCAGGGTGGTCCTTGGCTGCTAACAGCTTCAGCAGGAGAGTGGGTGCGTAATGTCTTTAGCAGTCTACAGTCGGCCAGCTAGACGGGAGGCGAGAGACAATACTGTGCTTTCTAACAATAGAATATAAAGTAAGAATTGATCAATACGCGTGCAGAAGGCGATTCCACCAAGAACGGTCAAGGCATGTTTGGAAGTGGATTACAGTAGATTACTTGTGTATTCTTTTCAAAACAGCAATGCCGATTGACTATTTTAAATTCGGGACACTAAAAATGCATTATTCCCCTTTGTTCTCATTATCATTATTAATGGTTATTTCCCCTGGTCAGTCGTGGAGGTTTGTTGAGTCCATAGTAAAATTGCGAATAAGAATAAGAAACTGTTGCACGTGCTACATATTGTAAAGCCGGCTGAGGAAAACGTGCGGTTTTGGGCTATTTAAATACACTTGACTTCACTACAGCAGAAGAGATAACAAGAAAATGAAAGAAGCTAATAATCAAAAAACAATTAAAACAACAGTGTGTCTGCGTCCCAGTGACAGTAAGAGACATCGAGACAGATTTAATGTCCATCAAAGACATAAAGAACTTTGCTATTGTGTGACTGAACTTTGGCTATACAGCGTATACAAAACAATTATGCAACCAGGGGTCTACGTTTCCTGTTTTCAACAGCATAATGTTAGCAGCTCCTTGCTATCCGGTGGGAGAAGCCTTTGCCAATAAAAGCTGAAGCGAGATCAGTTCGCCCGCAGCGATCGCTCGCTGGATGCTCCGAAAAGTCTCTACGGTTTCAAACATTTTTAGGCGAGTTTAGCTCAAATTCACACTGTTGTTACTTAGAGCACCCTGTTGTTCACTCAATTAGGCTGCTCAGTCTGGTAGCTGAGCTCGCTCTCTCTTTCTCTATATGTGCGTGTGTGTGTGTGTGTGTGAGAGTGTGTTGGATGTGGCTGGAGGCTGCTGCTGTTGAATTCCGGGTGGTCCTGTTCTGGCCCTGCTCTCTAACCTCTCCATCAATGTGACACACAGACACACAGACACACACACACACACACACACACATACACCGAGCTAGCTTTGGGGACAAGAGGATTAAGGAAATAAAAAAAATCTCTGACAAATCTCTCTATCACACAGACTTCAGAATTAAGAAACTTTCCTAGTGGGCTCGAACACTTGGCACTTACAAACAGATGCCACACACGTACGTTACCACGTTATCTGAGTCAGCCAAAGAGAAGGACTGGGGGCGGACAAAATAATAGCAACAACAAAACATGGACATGACGAGCTTCAGCGGATAAACTGTTGTACCGAATGGTGTAATAATGTAAGGTGTTTCTGTTATTTTGTCCAGCCTTTGTTTATTCTGTCCGTCCTTTCAGCATCCAGTTGATTTGATTTGGGAATGCAAAATGATCAGTTCCTGTTTGTTTGGCTATATTCAAATGGCTTAAACGCTATAATGTACATTCAGTTGGACTAATGAGGCGAGAGGTTGCTGAGCAAGGCATCGTGAGCTAACAGCGACTTTGAGACGAGGACGTGCACGAGGCCGGGTGAAGTTACCTGTGCAAAGCCCATTCGCCTTTGGCTGTGCTGCGAAAATATGAAAAGCTCATGATTGCTAAAGTTAGGCTAAATTAAATAACCGCATCATCCAAACTTTGATAGTCATGCCTCTGCAGGACACAGAGATGGAGCAGATGAGAGCTGTTAAAAAAATAAATGATGCCTTATGTCACTGCAGCATCCAAATGTATTGTTTCTGTTGTGTGAGGGCTCCAGGTCCCCTCTGAACAACATGCAGCTCATTCCATTCGCATCACATCGTGCAATATTTCCTTATATTATGCTATCACATGAACCGATCTTAGCTAGCAAGCTAGCTGGCTAAAATATAAGCAGCAGGTTTATGGTTGTTTTTTTAAGTTAAACCAACAGCGTGTCAACATGTCTGTGCATGTCGCTGCTGTGAGAAAAAATTAAATGCAAGGCGCAATCCATAAAGAAAGGAGGAGTAGGAATGAAGTTTTTTTTTTTGTGTGTGTGTGTTCATGGTGGGGGACCTCACCCTCTGGTTCGATCCGTTGTCCGTTTCCCACCAGACAGTATTTGAGGTCTGCTCCTCGGCCGATGACAGCATTACTGCAAATCACACTGCCCTGGATGTTACACCTAGAAATCACACACGCACACACATGCACACACAAATTACATTAATCACATTCTGCTTATATTTTCTGTAGCTGTAGCTCCCAACCTGTGTGTTGTGACCCTCAAGAAAAGTCTGAGGGGTCACAAGATAATAAAAAGGAACATAAAGAAAAAAATTGGTATTTCTGTCACAAACACTTTTTCTTCCCAGCAGAAAAGTTAATACTTTCACCTGTTATGATCTCTAAAAACCCTTCAGATAAAACATTCATTTAGAACTCATGTCCACATTAAGAGCATAACCAGTGATGTGGGGTGACAAAAAGATACCGCTTCATTTTAATGTGTCACAAGCTAAAAACTTGGTTCAATTTTAAGGCGCAAAGAAACAAAATTGTCAACAATGAAACATTCACAGCCACTCAATAATATCCTCAAACCTTGAGTTAGTGCGTGCGGGCCTGAAAGTGCTGAGCCAGTGGCTCATTTCTGGTACAAGCCCATACTTTACAAACTCTGGAGTAATTAAAGATTCATATTTTGCTGGGATAGGTTTGGTGGTGTTCAAACACGATTTTCCGGCTCCCCTGTTTGCTCTTCGGGCCCACAGGAGATTCGAACATGTTTATGGTTCACACTCATTTTCTTCCTCGTACCTTGAGCACACGCTCACACACTCAGTGAAGATCATTCATACTGGGAGCCGAACAGTGCGGCCACAGCCTTCCACTGTTGGCTGTTCAGCTTCTCTACTCGCACAGTTGTGGAGTGAGCGCCACACTGGAGGTCAAACTGACAGTAGGAAGCTTGTTTTCCCGTCAGGGATCCTCCCACCTGCTCCGAAGGCTCAAACGTACCCAATCAACTGAACTAAATGACACGACATTAGCATATATGAGAACAACAGCGGCCCGAGCTGTGTTGCACGTGTGCGTGGGTTGATATTGTTGGCCTAATCCTAAAGTCCCACCTGAGCTGGCGCTGCCGACCCACCGTGCACGCTCACATTCAGCCAAACCATCGCCATAAAATTCTTGGAGGGGAGACACAGACAGTCTTGACACAGACAGTGTGTCCTGTGTCGGCTAACCGTGAAGGGCGTGTATGTGTAGGTGTGTGTGTTTGAGAGTGTGTGCTTCAGTAGCTTGGGGAGCCCGGTGGAGAACACATGTTGGTCTTGCCCAGGCAGTGACGCACACACACTTGGCCCTCTGCGCCTCACAAACAGACAGGTTTGTATTGGCCCATTCTATTCAGGTGGTTAGGCCTGGAGGGAGAGGGAGAAAGGAGTGTGTGTGTGTGTGTGCGCGTGTGTGTGTGTGTGTGTAAGTGACTACCTAGGAGGTGGCGGTGGTAGTTGGTGATGGGAGATTACAAGATTCAGAGTTTTGAAACATTAGAGAGAGAGGGAGAGAGAGAGAGACCACCAAAGAAGCTTCGGAGCTGAAACACCACTAATTACTAACACCAGGGCTCCTCCTTGCCATGACCCCCCCATCCTCCCCCTCTCTCTCTCTCTCGCTCTCACGCACGCACGCACACACACACACACACACACATATATATACACACACACGCACGTCAACCCCCACCTCCTGTGCCAACCCCCCTGGAAAGTTGACCCCTACTACCCCCCTTCCCAAACACGCAGCGCTTTGTCAACAAGTTCTGGTCAGCTCCAAACAAAGAAACCAGAAATGCGAGGGGTTTCTGCGACATGGCCGGGGTCTGCTAATCCCCTCACACTGGCTCTTTCTTTCCTTCTTTCTCCTTCCTTCTTATGTCCCCGAAAAAAAAAGAAAGAAAAGAAAGAATTGCAATTTCTTTCTTGCGTGCTAGCTTGCTTTCCCCTCGCTTCTTTCTTCCCTTCTCCTGTCTCTCTCGTTCTTTCATGCCTTTGTGCGTGCACCTACATGGGCATGATGAGGGTCCCCATGCTGGCTGGCCGGGGTCCCTGAAAGGCTTAAGAAGAGATGGAGAGAGACAGAAAGAGAGAGAGGAGAGAGATGGAGTTGAGGCCTTGATGGAGAGAAAAGAGAGGGAGGAGTAAGAAATTGAGATAAAAGAAAAGGAGCCTGTGAATAAGTGCATTAAAATCCAGACTTGAGGCCAAGATGAGTCTCTTTCCACCACGGTTTCTGGCTAAGAGACTGAGCAGATCAATCTACATGCTAATTCTACAGTAGCGACTGACGCTCTTTGTACAAATCCTCTCTTGTTGCAACAAAGCAGCCATTTTGACCGCTTTATCTACAGGCTGCATTTGACAGTCCTGATGAGCAACGTGGCTAATCACGACACATGACCATTCAGACGGGGTTTTCAGTCCTCCACAAGCGAAATCATAACGTGACAAATACAGGATCTGTATGTCCTGCATGGGCCTTCTGAGTTTCCTCAAGCTGCAACTGTTCCTCCTTCCATTTTCATTTAGGTGATATTTCACCTGAAGGCACACAAAAATGCTTTCCCTTACTTATATATTTCATTTTATTTGTAAGGACCATGCACAATGTGAAACATAAATGTTAACATTTGATGCATTACATTAGAGTTAGCTTAAAGCTAATTTTCATCTGCAATCCCTTTGGCAGGTCTCAATTAAAATGCCCACACGACAGCACTACACAAACGAGAGAAGCACAACAAGACGCATAATACAAAGTTACTAAAAGCTGGTCTTTACATCATGCCCGGTTGAATTTTGGGGTTAAAGTGTACAAAATTATGTACAAGACCTTTCTTCTTGAGATGATCCTGTAGCCAAACTTGAAGCTACTTAAAATGAGAATTAAGGGTTCATGTAAGAATGACTTAATAGATTATCAAATTGGAATTCAACACATTTTCTGGCATTTGATTAGCTGCTAATCAATATAGTAATCAATCAATCAATCAATCATTTCAACGCTACGTAACTTCAAAAAGGGAATAATCAAATAGCCCCAACTTTTGCTGTTTGAACTTCATCTTTTAAGCCCCCACTGTGTTCCACAAATTCCATAAGCAGTGGGAAACTTGCTAAAGGCGAGTAAATTAGCAGTTAAATGCAATATATGGATGTTGTGTGTTTCAGTTCAGCAGCTTTGTGTTTGTTTGGAACTGATCTCTGGCTGGTTGCACACCAATAGATGCATTGTTAACTCAGCGCTCCCTGTTTGACCCCACAGAGAACAGAAAACAAAACCTGCTGCACCTCCCATCAACGGACACACACATGCACAAGCATCTTCCTGACACACACACGTTTGCACAGCGGAGCACCCACAAAAATCATTGGGAAGATATGTAATGTAAAACTATGAAAATGTGCATGTAACTTAAAGGTGTTCATACAAGTTTTGTCCTGGCAAGATAAGATTTTATTTTGAAATCTTTGTTTACTGAATTCCACTCATTTTCCTCACACTGTATGCATGTACTAACCGAACACCGAACAAAAGCTGACTTTAATTCATAAACATGCCTTGAAGGTGAAATTCTTTTTCCAGCTAAATTAATGTATTCACAGAAGTGTTTCTCGTCAACGAGTGTGTGCATGTGTTTTGTACTCGTGTGTGTTCTCACCCCTCCTCGATGGTAACCCCGTGCATGACGATGGAGTTGGTAACTTTGACCTTCTCTTTGACGGTGGTGGAGTTTCCGATGGTGGACCGCTTAATGGAAGTCTTATCTGCTACCTGGCACAGCGCTCCGATCATACTGTCTGATCCCATCTGAGAGCAGCGAGAACACACAAACACACACACAAACAGTAATATTACACAGATGTAAAGTGAGCTGTGATGAAGGACAATTACTAAAACTGCGAATTCAGAGGAAAATGTAAGATAACAGAAATCTGAACCGTGAATCTGACTTGTGGTACCTCTTCTGCATTATACTGACCTGACATCTCTCAGAAATGACAGCAGATGGGTGGACTGCTGGCTCCTCAAACAGCTTCGGGGCCTAGTGGGATGAAGACACGAGAGGGGGAGACATGAGATGAAAAGTCCATTGCAATTAGCTTTTCTGCGACTGACTAACAATCCAAAACTTTAAGATGTTCAATTGGCTGTCACATAAACCAAGCAAAAACGACAAATTGTTAGATTTAAGAGGCTAAAACCAGACTAATCTCTGCAGTTCTAATACTTTATGTCATGAAATTAAAGCCACGTATACATGTACACATCCAGGCACTGAAAACGTACACGTTCGAAATAAAAAACCCTGAAAGGAGCAGGCCGACATCAGACTCACCAGTCGGTTTGCTTCTATGTAAGCAGCTAACGTGTTGACGCGGTAGCAAGGGCCCTCATCCATAATGTGAACGTAGCAGCGGAGCTTCCCTCCGTGGTAAGCCTCGCTCATGTCACCGCGGTGGTCGTTCCAACAGGAGCGCTCCTGGGCCAGCTGGAGGAGAGGCTCGTCTCGTGATGAGATGAGGAGCTCTGGGACGTGGAGAGGAGGAAGAACAGAGTTCAAATGATGATGCACACACACTGTTTTGGGAGATTTTGCATTTAGTTATTGTTTTTTTTGTCAGCTTGTTAAAGCAAGTTCTCTGGTTTTAAATAGCTTACAGCGGTGTGACTGATAAAAGTGTCTTTCCTCTGACTTTGATGTGCGAAGACGCGACGTGTGCAAACACTGACCGTGGCTTGTAGAGCCGTCGTTCTTCTTCTGGTTCTGATCCTCTGCGTCGTCTTTGATTTTCTGACTGTTGGTTGTTTTGGAAAACTGCTTGCGCACCAAATATGGTACCAACTCGCCACGGATTGATGAGATGGACCTATGATATGAGACGAAAGGCTTTACTTCAATTTGTGCTCAAATTGGAGTGGAAAAAGGTCAAGGTCATGTCAGAAACAGGGACAACTTTGAACAAACAGACATCCTAAAGCGAATAAATCCATTCAAACATTTAGCTGCTGAAGTCTGATGCTGCACTACTTCATGGTGCTGATGTCTTGGTAATGTATTAATTCAGTTAGAGAGTATTGATCCAGGCCATAATATAAGTAGGTGTATATCTATATTATCTTTCCAGCAGTAGTTATGTGCTCCTTAGGAACTTTAAGTAATGGAAAAATATGACTCTCATGATAAGCAGGTGAAGCTGAACCCTGCTTCAAGTCTCTCTCTTTGTAAAACAGGAGGAACTTCCCCATCTTAACTTCTTCTTCCTCCTCTTTGCACTGCGCTGTGCTCTGTGTTCCTTCCCCACGCCCCCTCCCACCTCCCCCCCGTCACTTGCCCTCTCTTACTTTCTTTTAAAGGGAGATTAGAATTTCCATCTGAATGACAGGAGAAAAACAACAGTTACTCTGTCCATTTCTCTCCTTGAGCAAGAGACAGAGAAAGAGCACGGAGGAGAGAGAGAGAGAGAGAGAGAGAGAGAGAGAGAGAGAGAGAGAGAGAGAGAGAGAGAGATGAGCTGTGAAAAGAAAGTCCGAGAAAAGAGCTTAAGAAAGGAATGAGTCATCTAACAACAGAGATGATATATGGTGGCGGCAGAGGGTGCGTTAGTGATGTAATGATGTGAGATTTATATCTACATCTCTACGGCAAATTACTATATTCAAGTGTGTCCCTCGCCTTAACCAAAAGTATTCAGCGTGGATGAATAGATGGAGCATAGCTGGGAGATTTGTGCTTGTTGGCTTGGCTTTGGATTTATTTATGTTTTAACTGAAACTAGCACGATGAGGACACACTCCATTTAAAATTGTAAAAATGTAAAACTGGGCAAAAAAAAGACTCCCAGAATCTAACTTTTAGCCAAGTGCCCACTTTCTAGTGTTTCCAAAAAACATGTCACACATGGGCAAAGTCTCGTCACCACCCTGTTTTGAGAAGTTTGGCATCGTGCTGTTCATGAGCTTGCAACCTTGTCCGGAATGCGTCAGGATCTAGTCCGGTCCTTATCAAACATGCTTGATATTTCTGTCAGCAGGCTTTAATGTGCTACTCCAGATCTTCCCTTCAAGTGTGCACTGTTTGACAAAAACTTAGAATAATGGTCGAAAGGATGAGATAAGACTTCTCCTGAGCTAATATCGACTGGAGGGCAGAGCAGGATCTAATGACTGTTTAACGTGGCTGTGGAACAACATTCTGTGATATTAATACACATTATGTTGTTTAAATATGCATTGCAGCATCAGTTGGTTATGCCGGCAGAGCAGAGTGAAATGCTATCAAGAATCCTTTTTAAAAGTCGCTGCTTTGGTGTTCTCTCCTGCTCCGAGATAATGAGCATGCTGCATATAGATCGCCTTTCATTGCTGGGGTGGTTATTCAATTATGTGTTTTTGACAAGCTCCTCTGATGTTTGCTGCAATGACAAGTAGCTCAGACAGGCTGATTTCCAATGTCTTATTTTCCTTCTTTTTTTCTGGCAATCAGGCCACTTCTGAAGATCACGTTACCATCTTCACTCTGGAAATAACTAAGCGTTGTACCCAACCACGTTCCAACATTCACTCTTTATTACTATGAGAACGTTCTTGTCAAAGCATTTTATACTGTATTGTTTAGTTAATCTTACTGAGGGCAAGAATCTGATGTTTTTGCACATCATACACATGAGGAGGAATAAGTAATTTTCTACTTCAATGCCTACTTCAAACCATGAGGCCTTTTGCGAATTGCCCTGAATAATGGCGTGGCTGTATTGGTACACCCATATCGAATTTCATTATTTCATTGCTAACACCAAGTTTAAGTGCAAACGATTATACACTGAACAAAAATATGAACGCAACACTTTTGTTTTTGCTCCCATTTATCATGAGCTGAACTCAAAGATCTAAAACATTTTCGTATACACAAAAAAATCCCATTTCTCTCAAATATTGTTCACAGATCTGTCTAAATCTGTATTAGTGAGCACTTCTCCTTTGCCGAGATAATCCATCCCACCTCACAGGTGTGGCATATCAAGATGACCACCATTTCCCTTGCGCAGTGCAACACATCTCCTTCGCATAGAGTTGATCAGGTTGTTGGTTGTGGCCTGTGGAATGTTGGTCCACTCCTCTTCAATGGCTGTGTGAAGTTGCTGGACATTGGCAGGAACTGGAGCACGCTGTCGTATATGCCGATCCAGAGCGCCCCAAACATGCTCAATGGGTGACATGTCCGGTGAGTTTGCTAGCCATGCAAGAACTGGGATGTTTTCAGCTTCCAGGAATTGTGTACAGATGCTTGTAACGTGGGGTCGTGCATTATCATGCTGCAACATGAGGTGATGGTCGTGGATGAATGGCACAACAACGGGCCTCAGGATCTCATCCGATATCTCTGTGCATTCAAAATGCCATCAATAAAAAGCACCTGTGTTTGTTGTCCATAACATACGGCTGCCCATACCATAACTCCAACGCCACCATGGGCCACTCGATCTACAACGTTGACATCAGCAAACTGCTCACCCACACACTGCCACACACGCAGCCTGCCATCTGCCCTGAACAGTGAAAACCGGGATTCATCCGTGAAGAGAACACCTCTCCAATGTGCCAGACGCCATTGAATGTCAGCATTTGCCCACTGAGTCGGTTACGACGACGGACTGCAATCAGGTCGAGACCCCGCTGAGGACGACGAGCTTGCCTGAGATGGTTTCTGACAGTTTGTGCAGAAATTCTTCGGTTATGCAAACCGATTGTTGCAGCAGCTGTCCGGGTGGCTGGTCTCAGATGATCTTGGAGGTGAACATGCTGGATGTGGAGGTCCTGGGCTGGTGTGGTTACACGTGGTCTGCGGTTGTGAGGCCGGTTGGATGTACTGCCAAACTGTCTGAAATGCCTTTGGAGACGGCTTACGGCAGAGAAATGAACATCCAATTCACGGGCAGCAGCTCTGGTGGACATTCCTGCAGTCAGCATGCCAATTGCACGTTCCCTCAAAACTTGCGACATCTGTGGCATTGTGTGGTAAAACTGAACATTTCAGAGTCCCAGCCTTTTATTGTGGCCAGCTTAAGGCACACTTGTGCAATATTCATGCTGTCTAATCAGCATCTTGATATGCCACACCTGTGAGGTGCTCACTAACACAGATTTAGGCAGATTTGTGAACAATATTTGAGAGAAATGTTTTTTTTTGTGCATAAAGAAAATATTTTAGATCTCTGAGTTCAGCTCATGCAAAATGAGAGCAAAAACAAAAGAGTTGCATTTATATTTTTGTTCAGTGTAATATGAGCTGATGGATCATATACATGCATTGTTTTTTCAGAGTCTAAACATGCATCTAACGCCTGGCGGCTACAGAGGGCTCCCTGTGACACTGCTCCACTTCAGAGGCTAAAGGCCTAACAGCCTGCCTCAGTAGCACATAGTAAAACAAATTAACACCTCACTAGAATACCCTGCTAACAGGACCTTTCAAAGCCTTACACACCATGTAACCATGTTTAACACTTGCTACAGATTAAGCAGCGAATGTGAATGTCTGTTTGACTGTGTGGGTTCAAGTATGTGCGTGTACTGCAGACACGAACTGGTCATTTTCACATTATTTTGAAAGATTTGGGGTTAAAATTCACAGTTGGATTGCTGATTGTGAAATTACACATTCAATCCTATGTTCATATTGACAAATAAGTAAAGAACTCACTTGTTATCAGCGAGAAAGTCCACCACTGCTTTCTTCAGACAATAGAGGTGGGCGTCCACAAGGCCTGTTTTGATGTGCATCCTGGGATGTCTGTGGATGAAAGACAAACGGTCAAAGGAGGAAAATGATCACAAAATGGACTTTTCATATAAGCAGCCTGTTAGCTTGCTTTGCAAAACCATCACACAGAGCAAAAAAAAAGAACCGTCTCTGATATTTTTCACATAAAGGCTGAAAGAATACAGCAGAATGGACAAATGTGGAGTCCCCACCGCACCACACACACACACACACACACACACACACACACACACACACACACACACACACACACACACACACACACACACACACACACACACACACCCATTTCACGACGAACAGCTATACCCTGGCTGCTACTCAGAGGACAATTTGCTTTGATTCTTTTCATCACCTGCTGTTTTTATGTTTTATGTTCGCTTCTCATTTACTGAAAGCCCTTTTAATTTACCTCCGCTTTGCTCATAGGACAGGAACATTTGATGGAAACCAGACACGGCCATACTCTTACATAAAAGTCAAAGAAAAGTGACATCTGTCTATTGTCCTCTGTCAGCTACCGTATATGTCGCCCCACTGAGCTGCTGCCATGAGACAGGTTTATGTTGACTGGGGGGGGGGGGGGGCACACACATGCAGACACACACACCCATGCATTCACTCACTCACACATTATACAACATACATTGGCTTGAGTTTGAACATGTGACATTTACGAAGCGAGAGTCAAAGAAAACCATTTTATACTGCAGGATTCAATAAACAAGTCCACCCTCACCCCTTCATCCTCTGTGACGACCCATCCTCCTCTTCCCCTGCCCTTTCACTCACTGCATAATAAAAACTGTGGGGTGCATTGTTCCTGAAAGGACCGTACCACTGCTTTCACATGTTCAAGACCATTTACTCTAAATCACATATACCTTCCATTACTGCTAGCCATTTTTCAAAAGCATGCTGCAGTGATTTAGATTTTTAAAGCTGTAAAAGCAGATTGATTTGAAAAGCCTGCGTCTCATTACCACACAACAATAACGATGACAAGATTAAAAGCAGACAGAATGTTCACTGTTTGCAGTCATGTTCAGATCTGAGCAAGCTGACTGATAATTTCAGACTCAAATCAATACAAACTAATGGCGAACAGCAAACTAATAGGAAAAAAAAAATCTGGAATTTGACATCATGTCCCAGTGCAGCCAGAAATATAAATTCTGACACTTCTCCCTTCTGCCAGCAGTGTGGCCATCACCAAAATATTCATGCAACACTGCAATCTTGGCTAATATCTTAGCACGGTAATGTCTGAGTCAATGTTGTGCTCGCCTGACAAACACATAAAATACAAATGCCTTCGAGAGGTGCTGGGCCACGACAAGTTGACTAAACAACTCCAGAGCTTTTTGGCCTTGATTGTGAAAGTCCTTGAAACTCTACGGGAGAGATTAACATCATTCGTCCCAAAGGTATTCCCCTAATTTAGTGTTTTGACGATGATGGCGGAGGTGTTTAGCTGTGTTGATATCTGGTGCCTGAAAAGTTCATGGCATGCGATTCAGATCATTGGACCCATCATGGCCTGAATGGAAGCATGTGTATTTGTTATGTTTCTCCACTTTATGAGTTTTGACCTTATTGAGTTATAGAAACACTTGCCAAGCAAACCGTTTCCTCTATTGTTTTAACCAGAGCCACCAGTACTGGTTAACCAAACTGGCTACACATCAAGACCAGCAGTACCAGTAATGGGGCCAGCATTGCCAGGAGTAAAAAATGGTTACATAAACAGGACAGTACACTAAAAAATTTGGTGTATTTGAAATATTCTCTGCTTCTGTACAAACAGCTAATATTAAAGGTGGGAAACATTCCACAATAAAAGTATTTTAAGTATTTCTTGAAACACAAAATGAAGCTTGATTTAACACAATAAAGGCCTAAAATTCTCCTTCACTGGGAGCACCTCTTCACATGTGCATAGAAATGACCAATAATGAAAAAATAAATGTTAAAAAAATGATCTGCAATGATTCAGGACAGGATACTGAAAACAGCACGGGGCTGAATGAGCCCTGTACGACGACACACACTTCACCTACACACTTTCTTTCTCTTCCTCTTCATTTCATCATCAACTCTTTTCTCCATTCTCCAGCTCTCTCCTGTCATCTCCGTTCGACCCTCTCTCCCCGTCTCCTCACCAGGCTTGCAGTATAACTAGAGTGACTCAGGAGGATTGCTTGGTCACACATATTTTACAACCAGATGCTGAAAGCCATAAATCAAACGGTGTGTGTGTCCATCTGTGTTAAGGTATTTTATTCAAAAGCATAAAAACACATGTGCGTGCACACACAGAGACACGCTCTGTGGGTGTTTGTCAAATGTATTTATTCATACAACATTTCCCGTGTGTGCCTGAGTGCCTGTGTGTGTGTGTGTGTGTGTGTGTATCGTGGGCTTAAAGTGGAATTTATGGGAACACCCAGCATGTGACATCACTGTTTGGCACCTGCGGGTGAGCGAGAGAGAGAGAGAGAGGCGGGAAGAGAGTGAGCGTGAGGAGGAACAGGTGCCCTTAAAAGTGATGTGAAGGGTTTTCATTCACAATAAAACCATGCTCTGCAGGACTTTTAATCAAGAGCTTATTGTGCCCAGTTCACCCAATCTGACCTCAGAGATATCAATCAAGCAGATCAATATGATCGCTTCAGCTCCATGCAGACTCTACTGGGTAAAAACCTGATGATTATCAAACTAACTTTAGCCTGGTGTCTCACACCACTGAGGTTGTTTTCCTCACATATGAGCACTTGATTGTGGCTGTTTGTCTGTATTTTTCCCAACGTGTGAAAATCCACACAGCAAAAGTACAATGTGAGCAATCAGTCAAAAGCTGAGCCGAACCAGACGGATCAGTCACCTCCATCTTCAGATATGCAGAGGCTGCCCACGTTCCAAGAAACTTCGACAGCCCATTATTACTTTTCAGAAAATTGATTTTAGCAGAGGCTCTCTTTATTTCAAGTGAGCCGGAGCGTCTCCACTATAAAACACTGTGGGATACCCTTCAGTAGCGACTGCAGCTATCACTATGAGTTTCTGATGCAGGAAATAAAATCGACTGCCAAGCAATAGCAAAAATAGTTTGACGTGGCGCTAAGACAAAGGATGGCATCAACCTGGTAACAAACATTTTTAATAAACATTTTGTTTTTCCTTAAACCCCCAAAATTCAGACCCTCTTCACCTTGAATCCTAAATTGTCTGCACCAAGTAACGACCTTGCTCAAATGGGATTTTATATATTAGGTATTCACACTGAGTATTTGGAAGCTAAACCATTTTTTCCCCATTTTTTAAAGTGTTGTTAGACTTTCTAATTCAAAACACTC
Source organism: Chaetodon auriga (assembly GCF_051107435.1). Lineage (NCBI taxonomy): Eukaryota > Metazoa > Chordata > Actinopteri > Chaetodontiformes > Chaetodontidae > Chaetodon > Chaetodon auriga. The sequence continues at coordinate 13,902,859 of NC_135085.1, forward strand.
AGCACCGGCCACATGCTACTTTATTGGTTTACACTTTTCGCAGAATCCAACTACAATGCACGTCTTGCATTTCCCAAACAAGGCTAAACATCTTGCTTTTCCTGACAGCAGCGTCACGTGACTTCTGGTTGCTGCGAGTGCTGTAGAGCTTGGTGTCAAGGGGAGCAGGAATGTAGTGCCTCTGCAGGCAAGGATGACTCAACCCTTGGATTAATGACTGACTACTAAAGCACCACTAAAGTCCTCAGTGGGAGAGAGGAGTCACATCTCAAACACACACAAACACACACAGCATAATGTCTTATTTAGTTACAACTAAATCCCCACAGCGGACGATGACTCAGATGCAGCAGATTGATTGTTAATACCCTCATTAGTCAGGTTTCCACCACAGAGCCAACAGGGCTGAAGGGCTTGGGACTTAGTCAGTGCATTTAACTGTTGCCTTCAAATTAAAATGTGTGTGATTCCCTTAATACCATTGTAACTGTCATAGATGCTTTCTTAATTGAGCTGACTAACATATTTGAACCCGGGCAATAAGCCTGAAGTGCACGTGGCCCTGGCGGTGCAGTACCCCTGACGACTGACAAGGCTGGTACATCCTACACCCTGTGCCACGTATTTATTGTTTAGTTGATAAAAGGTGAGAAAACGGTTAAAATTGACTGATTGTTTCAGGCCTAACGTTCACGTTTGGCTGTGTCAGGCTGCAGAAAAAGGAAAATAAAAACCAGACTGCTATGTATGGCAGCACTTAGACTTTAGCTTTCAAGCCTGCCAAATGATTCAGATTCTGACATTTGGAAAAAAACATGAAGAGCATCCATAAAACAAATAGAGTGGACACACAAAAGAACTGACATACAAGCATATGAATAAAAGATAATAATTACTGAGTTATCCCTTCATGACTTCCAGTCTTCATAGACTTTAAAAAGCTTGTATTGATGGTTCTTGTTACACTTAGAACAAGGCATAATCATAAGTTATGCAGTAAACCTGTTTGAAATATAGATCTTTTATTAATAAAATGTGTTATTGCATTAATATAATCCTGCCCTTTTGTTGCACTGCAATGGAAGTCATTTGATTTTTGGACGAAACAGCACATGTGGTATTTGTGTTGATTGGATTTTGCCTTTCTGCCTTGTGCCATCATTGCTAACAGATGCAAACAAACTCCTGATCCAATATCTTAAAGGCCACCACAGTGGATTATATGACTTTTGTGTTTGCTTACAATGCGCACTGAGACGAGGTTCCTTCGGTCAATCAGGCTCTAAATCGCTTTTGTTGTTGTGCTTTTGGATTGTATTAGTTCAGTATGGATGTACATTTTATACTGACTGTAACTAACGACATTACCCAACATGAACCTCCACGGTTTTGCTTGAACCTTTTTCACGATCCGCATAATCCTGATTTTGATTTGGCTTCTCAAAATACAGACGGCCACTCCTCCAGGTCGAGAGACTCTGACAGGTGGGGCTGTAATGTACGAGGGGAAGCCCTGCTGGAGTTCTTTCACAGCGTTTAAGCGATTTCCAGGTCAAACAATCTCACATGTGCAGAATGTTTTTGAGCTAACACACCTGAACCATGTGGAAACCGTAGAGCGGGAAGAGGAGAAAAAAAGAGCAGAGGAGGGAAGGTAGAACAAGGATGGAGGGATGAAAGAATGGAGGGATGCACAGAATAAGGGAGAGGTGGATGAAGGAATGAAGTGCGGAGGAGTCAGGTGATGTATGTACCAACTACAAGACACCTGCAGCGTGTCTATGACGTTACGATTGACATTTGGCTGGATGGTACAGATGTGCAAAACAGAAAAATCCAGAACTCCAGCAATTCACTGTGTTATTACCTTCAGTGATAAATCCTGTATGTCGAGAGATATTTTTCAAATCTGTTTCGTGTGGCTGCGGGACGTGTCTGTATATAAATGATCGGAGGTGATTTAAACATTATAAGTCTTTCGATGTAAGCCATAAATGTTTAGCTGTGGGCTTGTGTTTCCATAACACTGTGACAACGTGTGAGTGCTCTCGCTCCATCAGTGTCCACCTCCAGGTCGTGTTACGTGTGTCTGTGTGTGTTCATATAAGCACTTCTGTGTGTGTGTGAAAAAGACAGAATGCGTGTGTATATATATCTGTGTGTGTGTGTGTGTGGCTGAAGATTTCCCTGAGCAGGGAAGCATGCAAGCAGCTGCTCCGGCCCCACTCTTATTGGCCAGAATTTACAGTGGCTTTGGCTCCATGAAGTATTTACGAGCTCCCAAAACACCCGCTCTCACACATACGTGCATTTTAGGACTCAGAAGCGAAAACCTACCTAGAGTATTCTTCCTGTAACAAAAATCCCACACACCCACCACAGACCCTTCAGCCTAAAACACACCGACCCTGGTTAGAAACCAAAACATCTGCTCTCTTAACTAGAACCTGCAGATGTGCAGAACACATTTACCATCAGTCAAACCCCAAACACTGATCTCCAGATGAGAATCTTCCACTGATGACACAATGCACAGGTTTAGCAACTTCTGGAATTAATGTTAATTAGATATGAGAGATAAAATATGAAATGACAGAATTTCCTCAGAAAAATCTGAGAGTTGTGTTTGAAAATGAAATAGATGAGATTAGATTAGTTCAATGTTGAAATGAAACGTTAAAATGTGATTTTTTTAAAGCTGTGAGCACGACATGGCTCCATTCACCTTTGCTGTATTGGGACGGAGGGTGATGTCTTTGAGATGGACAAATTAAATCAAACCTATCTCCGTGGATATAGACCACTAGAGGTAAAGAGACACAATGCGTTTTTGTAATTTGGATGAACCTCAGGCTTTTTCAATTACTTACTTCCTCATGATAGACTTCCTGAATGACAGCCCGTCCTCCAGATCGGCCTCATTGGCCATGAACAGCAGCCTCTTCCCTGACTGATCCACTCCTACAAAGTCTCTCTGCTCAGCTGGTAAAAAAAGACAATGGACAAGACAATAAACACAGTTAGTAAGAGGCACATTTTCAACAACACTAAATGTTCAAATGTCTCTTAACGTTTCCTGTTACCTGTTTTCTTCTTGCCCTTCTGGCCCGGGACCGTCTCTGTAAACTCATGGGCTTTGCTCATTAGCATGGCCAGTGTTGCATTGTGGGCTCTGAACAGGTCAACCACCTCGTGAAGCGCCACATCAGTTATCAGGTCACAACTCACCACCAGGATGTCCGTCTAAAGAGGGAGGTTGGACAGACAAAAGAGATTAAATTGAGACAAAATGACAAAAACATATTGGATGTGCTGGGTTGGACTAGCGTTGCTTCCCCAAGTAAAAAGAGTTCAGGCTTCCAGAAAGAGGTTTCTGGCTTGTACTCTATTTTGGAACAAAACCTCCCCACCTGTCGTGATTTTAAAGACATTTCCAATGTCACCCTGCACGCACACATGCACACAAAAGCCCACAAAAACACAAAAATGCATGACATACAGTTTGAAGGGCAAGTTGTGTTTACAAAGTGAGGTTTCCTCACTCACGACAGTCATCTTGGCATGCATGTAGACTATACATAAATTAATGTGGCGACAACGCTCCACATAAACACCTCAAGACATGAGATCTTGGACTGTTATTTTCAATATTCACAACAGAATCTGGCTCACCGCGCAGGTTTTCGAGACTGACGTATAGACAGAGAGCGAGAGAAAGGGGAGAATGAAGGAATAACAGTCAACAGTGAGCTCTTCCAAGTTAAGCATTGCTTGTATATCAGCCAAACCCACACACACACACACGCACACACACACACACACACACTTGTACGGCCTGTGTTAAAGTGACTTAAACTCTGACGACAGTGAGTAATAAATCCTGCTTTGTTTCATTGTTTTTGTTTAAGAATGTGCCTGTTTCTCCTCAGCTGATCCAATTCTGTTGTTTGAAAGTGTGCTCCATTACAGAAGGGGTCAAATAGGAGATCTTGAGCTGTGTAAATATCACAGCCTGTACGGCCAGATCGCAGCAGTGAACGCAAACAAATCGCTGAAAACCAAAAGTAGTAAAGGGATATTACATATTCAGCTAGATGTTAGATTTATCAACGTTCACAATGTAGGTACAGATGACTTGTTCATTCTTTAATATTGCCTGGCAACAATATACAGAATATCATTCTTTACATTTCAACAAAATGTGCAATAAACCCATATCATGCCCCTTTGCTCCTCTTCACACTAGTCAAACTGCTCAGCGCACTCTGATGGCTACAGATGTGTTGCGTTACTATAACAGATACAACCATTGTTGTTTAAAAGTTTTGGATTAATGTCAGGAGGAAAGTAATATGTTAGCAGGGTCTGTAAACGTAACAAAAACATGTTGGAGGAAGCAGCAAACCTGTGTTCGCTCAGTGGATCTGAAATCTTGTTCACCTCTTTGGCACTAGTTGTAATTTTCCATTTACCGCTTTAAGGATAATCTAAGTACTGGACAGAAGGCATATCTGACCTGTTTGCTTCTTGGCCCGTGTGAGCAGTCGCATCTCTGAAAAGTGGTCAAAATAAATCAAGGCCACCTCTAACTTTGCAAATATCCAATTATGTTTGTACCCTGGTTCATTTCTCTATCATTCTCGGAGCAGGAACTGACACGATGTCGCATAACTCATTTCCTATCTTTCTCTTTTACAACAACGAGCTAGACTGGCCGGCTTTGAGCACCTTCTTATAAATCGATCCCAAATACAGCACTGCTCCAACATCACAGCGACACAAAGAAAACAAGGATTTTGGTGCTTGATTTCCAAACATCGACTGACAAAACGTTGACTCTCGTTTGAAAGAACCCCTCCATCGTTTGTTGAAGGACAGAGAAAGAGGATTCTTTTAGCATTTGATCCTCCAGAGATTATCTCCGGCATAAACTAAAACTCAAACTATTTTCAGCACTCCAGATATGCAATGATATGTAAACCAAAGCGGGCTTTAAACTGTACATCAACACACAGCTTGTGAATTCCACAGACATATCGCTTACTCTACCACCAACAACAGAGAGCACAAAACCTACATCAGTCACTTTAACTGGCCTCCACTAATGCTACTTGTCTGCATGTGTGTATGTGTATTTCACATGTGGGTGCGCCCTCATTTCTGTGTGGTATCCATCTGTCTGTCCGGTGATGAAGGCTGTCAGCATGAGAAGTAATCCCACCATTAGCACCAGCCGCCTTAATGACAGAGACATCTTTACTCTGTCTGTGGCAGAGGGAGGAAGGAGTGAGAGAGGAGGGGGGGGGGGGGGCAGCATTAAATAAGGAAGAAAAGCACACGAGCGAAGAATCAACAGCCACTGTCAAAAAGGAAGGAAGAAAAGAAAGGCACATTGGAGGTATGAAAAGGAAAAGATGGATGGAGAGGCGCAGGACAGACAGAGGAGAGAAGGGATGAAGGGAGAGTCAACTTCTGCCTGTCATCAGTACAATACAGGCAACATTAATCTGAACTAATGTGGCCGAATGTCAAAGAGCTGAGTGGACTTCTGTGTGTGAGTGTGTAGAGCAGGCTGGTATCAGTGGGGTCAAGGGTCATGTAGTTGACCTTGCGGTAACTCCCAGCATAACCTGGTCTGGGCCTGGCGACAGGAAGCAGCCTCGGCAAAGCTGGAGGTGTCTGCAGGAGATCTGCTGACACCGAGACCTTTCAACTCTCTTCTCCCTCTATCACACACACACAGGCCAGCTCGCACACATGCTCAGAAACAGAGCACACAAGTATGCACGCATACACTCACACACGAACACGGGGGGGAAAAACATGCGCCTGCACAATCCTCACACACAGGCGCGCACACACACACTCAGGCGACAGCAGAGTGGAGTCAGCTGGAGAGACGGAGACACTTTGGCCTTTCAACAGCCAGGATCTCTGGACAGGTCAGGACCACACACACTGACGCACACAACCACACACACTGAGACACACACTTGTCCCTGTGGTGGCTGACATCAATCCAGAACTACTGCTTACACAATCTCGACCCACTTTAACAATACTTGGAAACTTTGGATTTATGGTGATTGTGCCGTTTTGAAGAATTTTCTAAGTGTACAAAACAACTCATATATAACTTACACTAAAAAAAAAAAGCTTTTAAATTAAAGCTATTCAGAAATATTTTTGGTGTTAACAAGACATAAAATGAAAAGCACTAGTATTGTTAATCCCACTGTAAATTAAGAGTCTGCAGGTTTATGGCTGGTCTATATACACAGGCCAGTAAAGCTGACTCTAACCTCTGAATCACCTTAATGTATATAAAACTGTGGCAAACTGCTCCCTGTTTATAAGCTCACATCAGCCACTAGTAAAATAAAATAAAGAGCAATAAAGAAATTTTAGGAAACTCTGAATTGTCTGTCGGTATTGCGTGCGAGAGAGATCGTGAGACCTGATTGGTTCATTCCACACTTTGTGTCCACACAATCTTCTCATATCTCTTTATTTTTCATGTCCTTAGCAAACACAAAACCAGTGCATTTCCACCACAATCTGATAATTATGTCATTATGTCCCTCCATGTGTAGGTCAGCTTTTAGCCCTCCCTTCAAATTTATCTCATTCAGAACGTATGAATTACTTGTCCTACAAAGCGGGTTTAATGAATAGAGTGAATCTGACGAACTTGTTCAACAGACACAAAAAGAACATTTTTCATATCACGCTGACCTACAAGCATCTTCCGACATGAACTGTGCCCAAACCTTAAACCGCTGTGTGTCACAAGAAGGAGAAGAAAAGGGTGGATGAGGTCAGAGGTGGAGAGAAATAAAAAGAAACCAAGCCTCATCCAAGTATGTTTGCTGTGTCCCTCTCAACTGAAAAGCCTCAGCTCCATCTCTCAGTCCTCTCTCTCTCTTCACCCTTTGTCTTGAGTCTTACAAGCTGGCTAACAAATGTAGACCAAGGGTGAACCTTTGAATCAGCAACGTCAATGTATATATAGCTCTTTTAGCCTGCATCCACTCATTCTGCCAGGTGATTCAGCCTGAATGATAATAACAATGTCAAAGAGGGTTTAAGCATACAAAGCAAAAAGCGCATGTTAAGTACTCCTTTCACTAGTTTGGCTTCTTGTGAAAGACCCAAGTAATGATCAGGCATATCCCTCCACTTTTGTGTAACGTCACTGTTTGAAGAGTCAACAAAATAAAATATGCTGCTCGTAATCTCTCTTTTCAATAATCGAGAGGAATGACCTACTCCGCTCATCCAGAGTGTACACTGATTCCTGTAAGTATTTTGTTTGATAGGTTACACCAAATCCCCTCATGGGAGGGTGCTTGTGTAAAGAGATGAGTGAGTGTGTGTGTGTGTCCATACTGTACTCATGCATCGGTTTGACAGTTTGAGTGATTTCTGTGCTGGGATTTGGCAGGCCACGGTTACAGTTCCTCACTCATCACCCTCCAGTGGGCGAGTGTGTGTAACTCAATGCCTCTAATCTAGCTGGCTGCTCAAAGGATTAGGACCTCTACTATTCTCAATGGAACATGCTGGAGCTAGTCCTGTTTAAGTGTGTGCATGTGTGTGTGTGTGTGTGTGTGTGTGTGTGTGTGTGCGCGTGTGTGTGTGTGCGCGCGCTTATATTATGCATCTATTAAACATCTCTCAAAGAGAATAATAAGAATCTGTACAGACCCATTGAAATGCCAGAGGAAAAAACATTAAACTCACTTGTCACAACAAACTCAGCGTTTTAAATCCCTGATAAATCTGCTTTCAAAAGCCAAGCCGACTGATTTTGCTGTGAAGAATGTAATGAGCTGCAGCGGCAGGACACTTGCGTCTTCAAAAAAAAGCGTTTGATGTGGTACGCTCTCATTAGAGAAGGTATCTGGAAACACGTTTCACAGATTGTTGAACGGAGACGATGGTAGCGGGAATCCTTAAGGTTTCTTTTCTTATTCTTAGGCTCACAAGATATTTCAAAATTGATCTTTGACACAAAATTGATTCTCGATTCACTAAAGGTGCTACCAGGGGGCTAAATTGGTTTTATATGGCAAGTTTTGCCTTAAAATTTTATAAAACAGTGTGCCAACACAAACTATTCTCCGAGTCAGACATTGACCTTGATCAACACTACTTAGCTTACCTGCCAGTCATGTGTCATTCAGCAGTACAGTAAATCCTTACTGTTTGAGCACACACTGTACTGCACCGAGTAAGACTCTCAAAATATCCCTAAAAAAGCTTACATATTGAATGAGTCATATCAAGCTCATCCCCCAGGAGGTTATTAAAAAGAAAAAGCATCTGAAAGCTTGGCTCCACTGAAGACTGGACAGGTTGAATTAATTTCTCCTTCCTCATAGCGTCACAGCTGTGTGTTCTTGTGATTTCTGTCTTTTTTGTAATATGGTGTATTTCACTATTTTCTGGCCTCTGTCAATTCATTCAGAATCATACAAGATAATAACTGTGATTCTTAAGTAAACCAACATTTCCTGCAGCCCTATAAATTATAGAGAACCCAAACAGGAAGCAGTCATTACACTCTAATGCACAGATCTCTATACACTCAGCAACACTAAGCCAACCCTATTCAATCACTGATAGTCAAACAATAAACAAGAGCAATTGCTTTAGAAATATTTCAAATGTTCTAAACTACACAAGCCCTCACACAAACATGTCTTCACGGTCACAGGAGGTCAGTCAGAACCATGGCATATACAGAGGGACGACATATACCCCAACATACCCAAACACAAATGCTGCACAGATGTGCATGACTACGGGATGAGAATAAATGGTGCACCGGGTAAACTGGCAGCACAGGGAGTCTCAGTCTCAACCATGACCTCATCTGTTTAGACAGAATCGGATGAAGGGAGGGATGGAGGGATCAGCGGGCAGGATACAGAGGGGGTCTGGAAATTGGGGTTGGGGGTCATGGATACCATGTCAGCACGTGTAAATGTGTGTGCCTGTGCATGTTTGTGTGTGTTTTAAAAAGGTGAAATGAGGCACTTCAGCGGCCTTGACCATTCAGGGGAGGGGAGGGAAAGGCACGGATCAGTGGACACCCGGCAGTACACAAGTCGTCCACCTGAACCTCCCCCTCAATCTTGGCCATTTTTCTACTCTACCTCCTACCTCTACAATTTCTTTCTCAGAGGTCGACGTTACACACGAAAACAGTGTCTCTTACAAAGAAACACTGGCTTGCAGAACACTGGCTATTGGTGAGTATGTATGTGTTGTTGGGACCACACAACAAAGCAATTCAAAACACAACATGAAGGTCAGAGTGAACTGGATGAAAGTGAAATGGGTGCATTCATCAATGGGTGTAGATGTGGAAGTCTTCTGCTGGCTGATGTACTTGCTTACCTTGGATTATCAATTAATGCAGATTATTTGATTTGTAATTTGAAAACTGTTTTATTTCATGACAATGAAACCTGACAGTATTTAAAAGGTGATAAGGAGAGAAACGTTTTTTTTTTCTTTTTCTTCAGTGAGCCAATCAGAAATTGACCTCCTCCTCTCTATTTTCCAGTCACATATAAAACCTAAGCATCAAATGACATATCACATTTGTGTAAAGTGTTATACTCTATTTTGTCACTTTCTTGCCTTTTGTAATTTACTGAAATGACTGAGTACCATCTGGGTGGGAAAAAACCCTGAAAGATTTATTTTCTTGGCAGCACCCCAAAGCAGTTAATGATCAACCCCGCTTGAGTTTCCATACACAAAAACACACAGACCTTGATCTTCCGCTGGATGTGTCTGAGAGCGTCTGCGGTGCCCATGTCACCATCTTCCTGGATACAAACCACATCCAGCTTCATCTTCACGTCCAGCTTCATTTTAGAGTCTGCGCTCATCATCTTCTGGACCTCTTTGGTGGTGATCACTATCACCTCTGACAACACAGTTCACAGAAAACACATATTAGACATCGTATACAGTAGAGAGCTGCAGACATGAAGTGGAGTCATAGCTGCAGCGATCCATGGAGGTTTTTTCTTCAATAGTTTCTTTTAAGTTGATCATCCCTTTCTTGCCAATAAGTGATATAAATTATCCATTGTCACATATCCAGAAAAATATGGACAGAAGAACTGCAAAAGTAATGGCCTTTCCCTCTGATCCTTTAATGAATGACAGAGGCCATCAGCACCTATGAGATGACCCTAAATGATCTAAAGTACAAAGATGGCCAAGTAAAAGTTCACAAAATGTCTCTACTTGCCTCTGACATGTCCTTAAATCAGGCTAAGACCACTGCCCTGCTTTTTATAAAGTGGGTAATAACCTTACTAGACCACTTTATGAATCTAGAACATTGCAGAGTCCGTCTGCTTTAATTAGCCTTGTCTGCATAAAATGTTCTCTACCGGGCATTTGTTCACTCTAGCTGTGTCAGCCTAGTAAAACCAAATTGCAGGGCTTTGGCTAGCTGGCTGCACACAGTAAACTGCTGGCCACACAGGATGATTATGTATAGAAAGCTAGTTTTATTTAGGCTAGTGAGGACCTACAGACTTTTATAACAAACAGGCCTGTTTACTGGCAAGAACAGCATACTGCAACAAATCCCTTTATAAGCCCAGAGTTTCTGGACCTACTGCAAGATGCAGCACAAGAGGCAAAAATCTGGACTGTAAACCTAGACAGGAAATGCACACCTGACAATGGCTGCTGATGTGATGACAGGCTGGTGAAATTATGACTAGAAAAATCAGCACAGTTAAACTCAATACGTTTTATACAGTGAAAGGGGCACCTACATGTTGCTGGCGGCAATCTGCAAGTGCACTCGCCTGCTTTCTAGGTAGCACATGGAAAAAATACCACTGGCCATGCAAAGAATAAAGAATCACAACTTGCTTAGCTTAAAAGAAGGTGAACCACATTTTTAACTCTTTCAATTTTTAGAGTGTTTGTAATCTTTTTCATTTTGATCAACAGTGCAAAAGATAGGGTGTTTGGCCTTGGTGGAATAAATGTCATTAATCTAAAAACCCAGTAGGTGATGGTAGTAAAGTTCAATCGTGACAAAACGTAGCCAGTGTAGGAATAACATGACTCCTCTGGGGTAGTCGACATATGTATATGTGTTATAATCACTGTGGAGCACTCTGGGACAGTCGTTTCATGGAGAAACCAGTACAAATGCGAAGGTGTAGCTATAACATGTAACATAAATATACACATATCGTGCCATTAATTACGCTCTGTCACATCCAAAAATGAATTGTCTGCATTGAACTCGACCAAAGACATTAAGGAAAAATGTTGGAACTTTTCACTTCACGAGAACAAGCAGCAACACTGACGGTGAAGTTTTTGCTTGCAGATTCGTAGAAGTGTGGACAATTGGCCTTGGCTGTTTGACTTCCTCTCTACTTTCAGTATGTTTTAAAACACACTCTTAACTATTTTAAATCACATCAGTTACAGTCCAAATGTAGTCTCTGGCCAGCAACTGCCTACATTTGCCTGCTCAGGCAAGTCGAGGAATTACGACCCATCAGCAACAGATTAGTTAATACCTGTGCATCAGTGGTTACTGAACATAACAGCCACAATGAATGTCAGCTGCAATTTCATTTTTATTTTCAATCTCAGTTGACATGAATTCGGATGTATTTTCACAGCAGTCGAGGTGCTGTAGTCTGCACGTTCCTCTCCATCATCCCTTCCTTGTCATACCACTGGGAAATGATGAAATGCTATAAAATCACTCAGTATCTCAGTTGGGTTTTTAAAACAGTACTTTTACCAACGTATACAGTACTTGAAATGAAGAACAGTTACAGTCATTGTGTTTGACTGTTTGAGGTGATCTTTTCTCTTAAAGGTCCTCTTTCCACATTAATACTAAAATGACATTTTCACACTTTTTGTTCCAGCTATTCCAAGTGGGCCACATAAACCGAGACTAGAGGTACTGGCTGTATTTTCACTTCTTTACATTTTATGTGGAAACTAACCAAGAATGCCAGTGCACTTCTGTAACACTTTCCACCCCTGCCACTGACACACACACAGCGGACGGAAGGCTAAGAGCTCACATGTGGCCACTTCCATCAGATCCAATTAACGTTAAGCTCTAACAGGAAAATGCCACAGTATCAGACCTGGCCAACCGAACATTGCATTTCTAAAATGAATCTTCCAGCTATCTTTTTTCTTGTTAATCGCAAGTAGGATGAAATAAAAATCCCACAGACGTCCCATTATGATGGCAAAGAGTAAGACTGAGTGAGACAGACCTTAATTTTTTTTTCCCTTTCTTGGTTTCTCTGTTGCTGATTAAATAAAGAGTTAAAGTCCCTGCACACAAAAACATAGATTTTCTGTTACTGTGGCTGATTAGATGTCTGCTCAGATTGAAAGTGGGCAAATCACTGAAGATTTTATACACTAAATGGTGCAAAAACACTAAGAGAAGAGACTAATTACGCAGCATAATTTATAATCTAGAGTATTTTCGGTGTGGTGAAATTTTTAAGACATCATCATTCGATATGCTGAAAACATGAATTAGACTTGTCATAACATCCTGTAGTAGTGCTAGCAGTAATTGAGGAATGTGTAGCAGTAATAGGGGCACGCGATGTAGCTGCTCTCACCTTCAAAGCCCACCCTCTCCAGCAGGTTCAGCGGGTACCACATGAGGGGCTTGTTCCCGACAGGCAGCATTGCTTTGGGGGTGTTGTATGTCAGATCAGTCATACGAGAACCCCCACCAGCCGCCATCAACACCGCCTGGAGCTCCATGATAGCTGCTGGGAACGCCTAAGGGAGAGATAAACATGGAGATTAACAGAGGCATAATCACATAATCAAAATTTACCAAAACGCTTTGTTGTAATGCCTGTATGTGGATAGGTGTCATGTGGGGACATAAGGATTCATAAACTGCGCAGTTTGTAATACTTAAAATTGATGCTCTCAAAGCTCTCAGTGGCTCTGTGAAACTGTCAGTGAAACTTTTGTCTTTCCTTTGGAGAACTGTTTTTTCCTCTACATTCACATGGAAGACTATTAAATTACGAAACATGTATATAAATTGAACAGGTAGACTTCATAATACAGTCCGCAATGATTCAGAGTGTAATTTAGTGGCAATACCAAAATACTCACCGCTTTATATTGGTACTTTAACGTAGATACAATGAACAAAAACAACACTATGGGGAACAAGGGAGTAACAATAAGCATTTTAGGGGAAAGAAGAAATAAATTCTACTCTTACCAAATAAATCTAAACCTCTTAAAACTCAGATGGCAGGGTTACTGTTGAACATATAAAACACATGGTTTCTACAGTCATCCAAGGAGGAAAAGCCATAACACAAAAAGTAACATAATCTATCTATTGAGCTATGAGTGAGTGAGATAGATAGATAGATAGATAGATAGATAGATAAAAATAACATATTATTCATTTCTCCTTCCCTCTGAAATGCTTGTTACTCTCTTGCTCCCCATAGTACTGTTTACCTTCACTGTTTACGTTTAAGCACTTGTTGGAAACTCGTGAGTATTTTATTGATATCTGATTGATTCAACAGAAAATTACACTGGAAATCATCTGTATCTCAAAGTGTCATCCCATTCTTTATGACTGCGTGTGTATTTTGAGTAACAAGCTAGTGTGCCAGTCATCAACACAGCCTGTGGTCACGATTACACGGTTTAATAGCATTATTTCTAACTAAATGACACTTGCGTACTGTTTGTTGTGCTGTCCGCATTGAACAGGATAACATTATATTCACAACAGATTGTGCGAACATGGTCCTTTTAGTATATTCGGCACATAAATCACAAGGAAGTCATCACTTATTTTTATATTAAGTCAAAGTTAGACCGGTCATCCACACAACAGCAGACTTATCTGATACACCTCGCGGCACACTGACACATGGTCCAGGCACAATGCAAACTGAATGCACAACATGGCATTACAAGGAGATAAAATGTCATGCCGACTCGCTCAGTAGTTGAAAAATCAGTCTACAGTTACCTGCAGTGATGTCTGTCGCTTGAAACGACAGCAACGGTAGACGCGTGCAAGTTGCTGTCACTGTTGTTAGCAGTTGGCTAACGATTAGCACAGAGCAGAAAACGACACCGCGGATTCAAAGACAGCTGACAAGCAGCCGGACACGTCTGTTGAAAAGCAAACACCCACTCAGACCACCGGCGGTGGCAGAAATTAAATTACTCATTCAATTCCTTGACAGACTTTTCGTAAAAGAAGCTAACAGCTAGCATCGTATGATGACACCTGTGTGCTTTCGGTGAAATACGTCCGTGTAGGAATCTACTTCCTCCGTAAAGTGGTTCCTACTGCGCTTCTCAATACAAAGCCTACAGCTTTATTGCCCGCAGTGGTCAGGATTTGTCTCTGACTGCAACACAAACAGGACACAACAGTTGATCATTGTAGCAATAACAACATGTTTAAGTGTTATTGATGTGTAAGCCATGGGGTGCTCTCTAGAATCCGTTTAATCTGAGCAAGCAAAAATCAATAAGAAAAATAAAATTAAAATAAAATAACAACTTAACTACAGTCTTGTGTTTGAATTTCCAAATGCCATGAGGATTAAAGTCTTTTTGTGAATATCAATATCAACTCTAGGAGGCATCTTACACTTAAACGCTTATTGGTGTTAACATTTTCACACATTTTTATGTAACATTTTTTTTCAGTTGCTGTTTGCAAACAAATGACTACTGTGACATAAATAAAGAGCCTGAAAAGCATATGCATTTTTTTCCTCTTTTGACTGTTGAACAAGTACAGTAATTCATAGGGTTCAAACACACGCACACACAAAGGGGTGTGAGCCGATTAGCTGCCAGAAGCCACCCAGCTACTCCTCCAGACTTCAAGCTTGAAAACTCCCAATTCACAGAGCTGAGACGTAACAGCAAATTGAGCTCGGGGAATGTGGCTTTGGTTTTGTTTGCTCTGGCCAGGAGATGAGCTTGACTGCTCGTTGCTGCTTGCTCGAACCCAGAAGAGCGAGAGAAAGGAGTGAAGAAGGAACGAGAAAAGCAGTGAGAAAGAGACAAACAAGCTTGCCTGCCTGTTGTTGATTGAATGCCAGAATAATGGGATAAAATAGTAATGGGAGGAGGAAGCATGATGGGTTGAAATGTTGAAGGAGCAAGAGAAGAGAAGACAAGTGAAAATAGGTTAGAGAGAGAGAAAGGGGTTCCCAGACAAGAGGGTCCTTAAGTAATGAGGAGAAACGAGCAGAGGTGAGATCGAGGAGTCGAAGAAGAGAGAAGCAGCTGGGAGAGGAGTGATGAAAGAGAAATGGACATTGGGTTCTGGAAAGATATCACAACCAGTCAAGTTTGAGCGGCGGATGCAGTTGCCCTGTAAAGACTTCAGTCATACATGAAACAGACACATATTTGAGTTATTTTAGGAGTGAAACTACTGCTAATGGGGCTGCAGTACAGTCAGCCAAAGTAGTATAGAACAACATAAACAGGACAACATTTTGCTGGCAGAGGAGATGCTGGTCAGACAAAAGTACTGGTGTCACATCAAAAACTTTAAGTCTTTAAGTCTTTAATTTACTCTTGCATTTCCTTAAGTGTTATGGGGCTTTTAAAAAGGATGGTCAAATCAAAGCAGTGAAAGGGAAGACATCATGAGTTTTATTCTCTTGTACTGGTCCGGCTTATAAAACATGGGTTCCCACATTTCCCATAATGCCACTGATAGCAGTGTTCCAGTAGACACTCCCTGTCTGGTGAATGTCTAAGTCTCTCAAAACAAAGACCTCCAGTTTGTAACGCAAGCTCTCTGTTACAGATGCAGGCCCAAGCCGAGATAACCCATAGTTTGGACACTGTAGCATCGCATAATGATTTAATAAGTTATTTATTAATTTCTGATCTGAAGTTTTTGCACCATGAAGCCTTTTGTCACAAGAAATAGACATAAACTCAACTTATGAAGGATTCCCCTCACTAACTTTCTGTAGCTGATGTAATTTTAGACTATTTTTTGTGAAAAATTGAAACACATAACAAAAACAAAGCTCAGATGAAATCATCTACTCAGTTAATTTCTGTGTAATGAATTATACTTTCCAATGTGCGCAAAGGGACCTGTTTCTCCTCTTCACCCCCCAGTTTACAAGGTGTTGTCAGTGTGCAGGTGGCATCCCTCTCTCTCCATAAAAAGGGGGATCTGGCAAAAAAAAAAAAAGTGTAGATGCAATAAAAGTCAACCCAAACCACTGACACTCACAGAGATTACTGCTTGGCTGGTTTACCACAGAGCGCTGACGTGTGCGAGACATTCCGCATTCAACTAAACTGGAGAGCCGGGCTGCACTTTACTGGTGTCACTGAAAGCTCACATGACAAGATGCAAACGTGTCTGTGAAGGATGCAAGAAGTGGATGACAGTGTCTCTTTTTCTCTTCACATAAAAGAAGAGGCCATGGCCACACATGCTGCAGTAGACCAATGCTGTTTTCCTTGGTAGGACCCTGCTATTGCGTCATTTTGTTCTTCATATGGCATGTTCATTATAAGAAGAGAAGCTAAAGATTGTTATCGAGATTTTCTTTCTTTTCTGTGGGAAATTAGACAAGAACATGAGACCAGAGAATGAGGGTGAGAGCCTTCACAGGCAACTGCAAATCCACTGATCCCTTTCATTTCGCGTATTGCCAAAGCTCGGCTAATTTGTCAAATAAAGACATCAGCCTTAGCGATCAGAGCGGGGTGGGGGGGGCAAATGAAAAAGACGCAGACACAGAATGCCGCAGCTCTGAGACAGAAACAGATGGAGGTAGGCTTGTGAGAAGACGGAGAGACAAGTGCAGGTCTAGTCACAGAGTGACTGGAAACGGAGCCCTAAGACTTCCTCTGATTTCCTCCTCCCTCTTTGGCCCCGGCGCTGCATCTTGTAAATCATTCTCAATTCACTGAAACAAGCCAGTTGGATTAGCTTGGTTTAGATCATAAACATTTGCAGCGCAGACCACCCAGGGAGAGCGCAGAGCCAAGGCCAGTGTGTGTGTGTGTGTGTGTCTGAGCATGCATTGCATGGGCGTGTATGTGTGTGTGAAGCCTCCCTCTGAGTTTAGAGGTGGGCACTGCAGCACATACACACACATACGCGCGCGCACACACACACACACACACACACACACACACACACACACACACACACACACACACAGGGATACTTACACTGTGGTTTGTGTTTGCGCCACTTCCAGGGCCAGTACACTGTGGGGCCCTCACCGCTGCTGTGGAAACCAAAACAGGCCCGTTCACCCAGTGTCAGAGATTAACACACACACATACACACTGAAGCCACAGATAAAGATGTCTCACTGCACTGCCGCTCAACAATGAAGCAGATATTCTTTTAATTCCTTTTCGGACATTCATTGATTTTTTTTTTTTCTTTCACCGATCACCAAAAATAATCAGTAGATGGCCTTGTGTCTGTTTTTAATTACAGTTCGTGTACTTCCCCACATTGTTTGCTCAGAAATGCACCTTGTTATGTAAGGTTTTACAAGATACGGGTGATCGTCTTATTGGAGCAAATCCCCCAAACCATGACTTCTTGAAACCAGCTGCAAAACGTTAAGTGTCATCGACCCAAACAACTGTGATATGAAGCATGTTTTCCAAGGACTTTCACAAATAAATGCATTTTTTGTTCTTCCAAAAGTTCAGCAGTCTGCGTCACCAGACCTTGAAATTCATTCTTTTTCACTTGAGTTTCACAGTTGAAGCAATTCTTCTCTTGTTTCTCTCCGCATGCAGGAGCGATCTGAGAGCCAAGCTGGTGTCAGAACCAGGAAATATCTGGGCTGGGTTTTGAAGAGCCAGAGTGGGAAAAGCTGGGCAACTCCCAGCCGCAAGGCGCTGGCACATTTCTCTGTACGCCGCTTGTCTGTGTAACTGTGTGTCTAACTGACTTTCTAACAGTGTGCGTTGTCCATTTACCTGTATTTTAACTTAATCTAATCTCCTATCTGTTTACATTGGTGTTTGCATTGGTGGCCTGCCATGCTTGTCTCTGTCTGACCCAAGTATAGTCATCTTATATATGAGGGCTGCACATTTATATCAAAGGCAGGTGTATTGAATGGGTTGAGTAATGGTTGTCGTGCTGACCTTGTTTTGTTTGAAGTGCTTTTTTCCTGTTGCAACGGGGGTTGTCATCTTATAATTAGGCTTGTTTGATATTCTACGGCATTTTATGAGGTGTGGGTGGGCCTCCTTTGTATATGTGGGTGTAATGCAGAGGCAAGTGCTACTGCTCAATTGATATAATTGATATATTTCGCAAAGTGAGAAGTTTGTAGGAAAGAAAGACAAACATAAGGAGGAGGAGAATGATATGATGAAGGACAGAAGGAAGAAAAGATCCAAGTAAAAGAAAGGAATCGCATCATGGCTTGGTCACAGAGTTTCAACAGCAGCTTCCTGGTCTTCAGTGTGTGTGTGTGTGTGTGTGTGTGTGTGTGTGTGTGTGTGTGAGTCTGGACATGTTTGCCCTGTGTGGTTGAGGGACCTCCCAGTCAGTGGACAGTCCGTAAGACAGAGAGTGGCCACAGAAAAACGCACACAGACATAGACATGTGAAAGCACACACACACACACACACACACACACACACACACACACACACACACACACACACACACACACACACGCAGTCTTTGTATATGTCAATAGTTAGATCGAGTAAACACAGGGTTCATTTACAAAAACAGATATCCCCGTTTTTATTTATTTTCCTAAATCATGTTTTTGTGTCTGTGTGCTATCCAGGAATATCAATCAAGCTGATGTTGGATTGTTTTAATAAGACATCTCAATTTTTTCACTTTGATAAATCCTTTTTTTTTTGTATACTCAAGGAAACATCGGTCAAACTGCTGTTGGTTTATTCATTTTAAAAATGGTGTTTATCTGTTTTTGCAAATGAACTCAAATAAATAAAACAAATAAAATGAAATTATCCTGCAGGAATGATCTGTCATGCTGTCAGTAGCCAGCTTTGCTACTGACAGTTTCAACACAATATGCCGTTCCATGTTTTTGGAAAGTTTTTGTTCCGTGGATTTATCAGGAGGAATCTTACTGCACACAGGAAGTGGTAGCATTTTTGGTAGTTTAAATAAAATTATGAACAAACAAAACACCAATAATTCATTTGGAGTAGATCGAGTTGGAGGAAATTTGCTAAATTTGGGGAAAAACATTAGGGCATCATCATAATATGTAATAATGTGTAAATATTAAGCAACAAGTTAAGGGCTGTTTAGCATGATTAGCATTTTACCATTAACATAAATTCATAGAGAAACCCCTTTTATAGTACAAATCCTAACTGCTCTTCTGTAGCAACGTGTCTAAAGGGACTAAAAGCACAAATTGAGGACAGTTCGATAAATCACTTCTCTCTCCTTCTGAAATGTTTCATGGGTAAGCAATGACTCAGCAATGGATTTAGCTCTTTTTATATATAAACCTGTCCCATTTTATGGACAACACACCCAAAATATTTGGTCATGTTTGATCTCTTTCTATCTGGTGGCCTACATGTGTAGTCTTTTCTTCTCTTTCAGCAAAAACAAAGAGCACACACGCACATGGACACACACACACACACACACACACGCATGCATGCACACGCACACACACACAAAAATCTTCTTTTCAACCGAAATAAATGTTTATAGCATTCCAAACATTTTGTGTGTGAGACAGTATGTGTGGTCCTGTCTGCACCTAGCATGAGGTTTGAGGTTAAGGTGTTTGTCTGCTAGTGTGCATGTCAGTGATGTGTGTGTGTGTGTGTGTGTGAGAGAGAGAGAGAGGGGAGGGAGTGGGGGTGGGGGGGCGATGAACTGAGGAACACCCATGGTTGCTTTTAAATGTTTGTGTTTTGAAAAAGGGAGAAAGAGATAGAGAACTAAGAAAATAATGTTCGGGATAATTTACTGGATCCAAGCTGTTTGGGAACACTGTGACATGGAGGTTAGTACAGAGACGAATGCTGAGGGCAGGTACCACAGAAGGTTAAAGAAGTTTGGAGGAGCAATATTTGATGAATACAATTTGATGAATTTGTAGAAGAGTGTGTTAAATGTCTGTGTCGGCCATTAAAAGCATCCCTCGCGTTCACATTTGCCATGATATTAGAGTATAAGTGGCATGAGATTTTGGCAAATATACACTGGAGCACTTAAAACTTTAACAACTGTAAAAAACACAGCTCCTACAATGATGAAGGCCCCAGTGGAGCCACTGGTGGACAGACACACACACACATAAAATCGTGTTTCCATCATTTTTGGGGACACTGCATAGAGTTAAATTAATTTCCTTGAGACTCACCCTAACCATAAACACTACTTGCCTAACTCTTACTCTAACCTCAGCCCAAGTCCTCACCCAAGGATTTGATGATTTTACTTATGGGGACTTGCTTTTTGTCTCCA
This sequence comes from Chaetodon auriga, assembly GCF_051107435.1. Taxonomy (NCBI): domain Eukaryota; kingdom Metazoa; phylum Chordata; class Actinopteri; order Chaetodontiformes; family Chaetodontidae; genus Chaetodon; species Chaetodon auriga. The sequence continues at coordinate 13,923,402 of NC_135085.1, forward strand.
TGAGCAAGACGAGTTCCTACAATGTGACTGTGTAAACAGATTTATGTCCCCACAACATGAGTAATACACACACACACACACACACACACACACACACACGCACTATCAATTATACAGTGTGCCTATGAAACCAGGTGCCAGTGTTAATTGCATTCACTCTTATTTGGAATTAATGGAATTGGCAAAAATTAGATCTTGACAGTTGATTCTAAACCTTGAGCTCGACTCACTCGTTTGTTATGCAGCCTTTGACCTTGTCAAATATCTGTGGATGTTCATATCTGAATGTGTCATAACTTACAGCAACAAGCAGCAGAGATCCTGCAGATCTCAAGCCTGCTGGTCCTCTGAGGCCGTTTGTGTACTCCTTCATAGCTCTCTGGGTTTCCTCCTGATTCCTTCCCAAAGTCTAAAGACAAGCAGATGAGGTGAACTAGTGACTCAGCAGGCTCTAGGTGTGAATTCGTTTGTCTGATTATATATGTTCGCTCCTGTAATGGACTAACTACAGCCCCTGTGCACACCCCATCAAATCTTATGGAACATACTGACATAAACTGAAATAAATATGTTAAATACGTCTGCACCATGTATGAACCATAAGAATAAGACACTGACTATGTTTTTATTTGTATATAAACCAGACTCATGCTGTAAAACAATAATAAGCCAGCCCCAATAACAGTAAGGCCATTCAGTAACAAATAACACAGCATGCCTTCCCAGCATTTTACAAAATCTCTGTTATTTCCCCACAGGACTCTAACGCCAGGCACTATAAAATACATGGAAACAGTTGTTTGCATTTACAGGCCATTATTCAAGTAAATCGCACAACACACACACACAGACATGTGAGCATATCGACACGAACACATGACCACAAGCACAAATGTCAGTGCAAGGACACACAAATGATGATCCGAGCGAGAGTACCACTCAGCTCATGATTAGCTGCACGTTTGTGTCGCTGAATGTGAATGAAGTCAACGTCTGACTCAGGCTGTGCTGTTTTATGCTATCAGTTAAATTTTATTTGTGTTTTAACTTGATTTTCTTTGGCTAAAGGCAGAATATTTTTGGTGTGTTTTTTTCAGCATTGTTTGCGGTCAGTGTGCGTTTCTAAATAATCTGGAAAATCTTGACCATGCTAACTGCGCCGCTCCTCTGTCAGCCTGTCTGTTCGGTGATTGGTCCACTGCTTTGGTCCTGACTGAAGTATGTCAGTGATTAGTGGGTAGTTTGTTATGAGCTTTTGTGCATTCATGGTCCCCAGAGGATGATTCTTTCTAAAGCCATCATCGGGTCAAAATTTTAATTTGTCCAAAGCTTTCGTTGCTTCAAAACTAACAACATTGCCAACTATACTTTGTGTTCGTTGCATGTTAGTGAATAGGAGCATGTTAACACAATTAAGAAAGGTGGAAAAGTTCACCAAGCTTAACACACTATGAATCTGATTAATGTTCTGATTAATGATCTGATCAGTTACATAAAAGTGGGTTCATTATTACTTTTTTGCAATTTTAGAATACTCCACTAATAATTGTATAATTTGGAAAAAGTCCTCCAAAACATACTTATGGTGTTATTGGATGAATATTCTCTTGCATTAATGTGTGCGTTATAGTTTACTGCCGTACATGTTTAAGGTTGAGCCAATTTTAGCCACTTTATGTCCTGTTGGGTAATTTAATCTACAGTAATGCTACATACTCTGTAAGATCATCATTTGTCCTGTGAGAACCAGTTTCTAAACAGTCTAGTTTCCATGAAGCCAGAAAAACAGCCTGTTTTCAACCAATCCAAGAGGGTTTTAAAATAGTTTATTTACTTTAAGAAGATTTTTCTCAACTCTGAAGGAACACTTAATCCTTCAGTTTATCAGAAACATTCAAAATCCACTATACGGCACCACAGCGCTCATGGAAAAAGGTTCAGTTCAGGATAGTTATGGTCTGAATTCATGGTTAGAATCTCCTAAAGCTAATAAACTGAGGAGGACGGTGGTTAACTGACACCAGCACAGAGGCTGGTATGATGGGACTGACTCTGTCTGTAGGCTAATTGCGCATCAGTCAGGGCAAAAAGACTGCACATTGTGTATTTTGCCAGGCGTTATTAATCAGATGGGAGAGCCCAGCCACATGCAGGTAGTTTGAATATCAAATGTACTCCACTCGCTTTGCAATTAAAAGCAACCTGTGAAGAAATAAAGCAAAGAAACGTTTGACGGAGGTATGTGTTTAGTGAGGGGTGGATCCATTAGCACATATCCATATCTAATTCACAAGGATGGTGGAAATGTGTGTGTTTTAGGGAGAGTGTGATACAGGGGGAGGACAGAACAACATCTGAGGGACTTCTTGTGAAATATATTGTAATTTTGTGCAGGGAGGCTGAGTATCATTTCAAGGGTTTCTGTATCAAAAAGAAGATGGAGCATATGCTGACACACACACACACACACACACACACACACACACACACACAGATATACACGACTGCTCCAGATGTTGAGAGTATTTTGTTTCAGTGAAGGTAGTGAAGCCTCACTTCGGAGAGGGGATAAATCACAGCCCCTGGACAGCAGTGAAGACACTTTTAGAGGCCTTCGTAAACCCACCGCGTTCATTTTGTTCCCATATGGCAATTTTCACAGACGCTGTTTGGAACGACACTCGTATACAGAGAGGAAAAGGGCAGGAGTTGTAGTACACAAAGCCAATTATTTTCAATGCTACTCATCAAATTTTATTTTCTGCGGAGGAGGAGATGAAATGGAAACATTGCACCGCGTAAAAGACAAGATGCTCGGGCTGTTGCTAAGAAAAGCCATGGCATTATCAGACAGTGAGGTAAAGAAGGTGAACAAAGGTGTTCCCCTCTGGATGCAAAGTTAACAGCATTGTTTTAGAGATGCTGTGACGTGAATGTATCTGATATTTAACAAACAAGAAAGAAAGAACTATTAGAGGAAATTCATGGAGTGAAATATAGATGATTTGCGTCTCTTTGATTCTTTTGTGACCCCTCAAATGAATCTTGTGAACCTCTGCGGGGTCCCGTGGTCCCTCAGATCAGGAGAAGATCACATCCTGTTTTAAATTTGAACCTCAATAAAAAAGAGTTTGCCTGTAACTGTACCTACATGATAGTGATGTATGTGACAGTGAAGTCTTTTGATAAAAATCCACCGCTATGCATTTTCCACTCATGCATGCAGCATTGCAACATAACTATTATGCTCTGTCTTCTGAGTCATTTATTAAGATGAAATCTGATCATAAGACCATTTTAGATGAGGTCCCTGACAACAATTATCACCCCAGTAAATTATTTTAGATTAAAAATGACCGAGAAGATGGGAGAGATGTAGTGTAATAAAACATAATACTGTGAAGTCATATGATACCTTCAGATTTGTGGTGTGGAACCTGTATCTGAACCTGCAGCTGGACTGGGGAAACTCAAACATCAGACTGGGAGTTCTGAGGCTCAAATTTTTGCTTGGCTATAAAAATTGGAAGAGCTGATAAACAGATCATAAGAAATATTCCGACTGGCTGCCTTTGAGCAAGACTTCTAGACTCTTCCGCTCCACTGGGGCTGCATAGTGGCCAACGGTCCAGCGCTGACTGAAGTTGCTTCCAGAGATGAATTTGTGAGTGTTAAACGCTGTACACACTAAATATAAAGTACAAAAGTTAAAGAAAAGAAATGACTGACATCATGGTTGTCAGCAGAGGTTATTACACCATATTTGAGAGACAAATGCATCATCAGTTTTTTCACATGATCTAAAGAAACCGCCTCCGTCCCGACTCTTTTCATATTCTTCTCCTTTACCCAACATCACAGGAGACGCACGGAGAGCTAAAATATGACTCCCTCCGTTGGATATTAGCCTATATGAGACACTTGTGGAGCAGCCTCAGACATTCATTCATGTGGGGGATTCAAAATCTCCATTGTGGTTTTGTGAGTGACAGCAGCTTCCTGGCCTTGACCACTAATATAGTTGTTTCTCCTCTCATCTTGATATTCAGCCTTTATGAACAGAGGAGGTGTCATCAATCATATATTGAAATGTGGTCGCTCTCTCTCTCTCTCTCTCTCTCACACACACACACACACACACACACACACACACACAGACACACAAACCTCCTATGTGGTCTGAAAAGTTAAATGAAATGAAAACATTGAAAGAAATTCTTCACTTTTATGGCCGTGTTGGCGTGTTTGAAAGGAATAAGCTAAACTTAGTTAAACACAGACTCTGTGAAGTATGATTAGAATGTAGGAGAAAGATCAAAGAGTCACTGCTAATAAAGTCAACCTATCAATTAAAATATATATATATATATATATATATATTAACAATTTGCCTGCATTAGACTTTAATGGATTGTGAGCTTAGTGCTTTTTCTTTCTCATTCCACCCATTATTTGTTTAGGAGGCCTTTAGTCATAAGTATTTAATATAAAAATTTCATGGAGCACTGACTGAAAATGAAAGTAATAAGTTACTCCTTTCATCACACTGTTAGAAATGTGGCCCTGAAACTCTGCTGTTGGCCTCTGAGGACGCGCTGCTTCTGCATGAGCAAGTGAATGAGCACCATCTGCTGGTGAAAGTAAAGCATTGCATTTACTTTACACCTGCACTCAGTTTTCAATGAAGGTGGATGATACTGTTTCTGTTCTTACCCCTTCCTGCTATCCAGCCAGTAACGTGTCAGCCATCGTGCAAGCATCACAGTGCAGTATGCTGTTGCAATACAGACGTTTCACAGAATTTCTTGGTTGAAGCTACGATGCAGCTCCAAAAAGAAGATTTGATATGGTCTGCTTCAGTCTCTCCTTTGCATTTCCAGATTTTGACCATCATCCCTGACCTCCAAATGGTCTGCCCACAAATGTTATGAATCAGACTTAAATGTGCAAAATCCCTCTGCACGTCCCACTTACTCCTAACATGAACGCCTGAGCTGAGCTACAGCGAGGAAACTAATTATTAAAAGTGTGCGCTGCCTGCTCCGAGGGGGATATTCTCTGAACATGATGTGGCTGACCTCGTCGCTTTCAAGCCATTCACTCTGCTGCACTGCTTCACTGGTGGATGTCACAGTGTCACCCACAGGGATAAGGGAGAGGGAGAAACAGAGAGATGGTCGGTAGGCATTCTTACCCCGATTGCTACTTACAGTTTCTGCATTTATACACATACACACAATACCGTCCACCCCCCAAACACACGCACACACACACAGCAAGTCACAGCATCCTCGCGTAGATCCCTGGCAAAGCCAAAGCGATGCAACTGCTACTCCATTGTCAAACCCCTTAACTCCCTCCCACCCTCTCCCACTCTTTCTCCTCTACCCCAATCCCTGCTAGCCGGCCCCGCTCTTTTCTCCTGGTTGTCATGGAGATGGCTAACAAAGCCATCACTTTTACCAATTTCCTCAGAGACAGGTGCTGGCACAATGACTGCTTCCTCGCCGGCTGAAAGGGGAAGGGGCAAGAGGGGTCCATGGGAACTCCAGGCGGACACTCTGAGGGCTGTCCAAGTGTCCTCCTCCCCAGGCCTTGCCGAGAAAAGGAGGCTAATTTGTTGTCCCTGTTTTCCCAGGGAGGGGGGATGCAGGAGGAAGGAGGAGGTGGGGGTAGGCCGGGGGTGGAAGGAGGGCGAGCGAGCAGAATGAGGCAGAGAGAGATAGAGAGAGAGTGTGTGTGTATGCAAAGGGGTGTCGACCAGTTTTCAAAACAGACCGCCTAATATCAGTGTCCTCTCGCTTTCTCTTGCCAATGGGTGGCAAGGTCCTCCTTTCTCCCCTTGTTCCCTCATCTCCTCTTGCTTCTCCTATTCTCCTGCTACAAGTCTTTGGGCCCAGAAACAATGGCGAGTCATGGCATCATGACTGCAAGATGTTTCAATTTAGCTTTCAGCAAGCGTTCACTTCCCTCTTTGTGTGTGCCTTGTGTGTGTGTGTGTGTGTGTGTGTGTGTGTGTGTCTGTATTAATATGTTTAATATGTTGAGCAGTAAAAAGAACACTTTTTTCAATTTCTTACAATTACTGTAAGTGTGTTGCAGTAATTGAAAGTCATTATATGACCAAAAATGCACATTCACATCACAGGATTTTTTTTTATTATTATTATTATCCTGTTTAAGTGACATTTGTTTGTTCATGACCAAAACATTAAATTTTTTTCAGCTGATGCTCCTGTCCTGTTGAGGGTATCCACTGCTCATCTACATTAGAAACCATACATGATATCATTCACGGAGCATGAACGTTACATCTTTTGATATCAAACAGTTCTTGACAATTTTATCAATCATTGCCTCATTGATGCTATTGGTGCTGTAAGGCTAACACCAAAGTCCATATTCAGTACTGCAAGTGAAACCCCTAGACTGTGTTTTGGGGAAGATTTTTACATGACTGCTTGATAATCTGATGTTTTCTTTAAGTCATTGTTTAGTGGTTTCTTTCAGAGCCTGGCTGACACTCTGAATGAGGGGCTGTCTGTTGGCACAGCTACAAAGTATTTATTGGCCCTCCAAGGAGAGAAGCCATGGGGGCTCTCTGTTTGAGGGGTGTGTGTGTGTGTGTGTGTGTGTGTGTGTGTGTGTGTATGTGTGTCGACGTTCCTCCTTATGAAGTTGTGCGAGTTTGTGCATGCATGTGTGGGAGCTCCGCTTTGAATAGACCATACAAACTTTTTGTTGGTGGCACAAAACTTTCTGAGGCAGCATGTAAAGCACTTACCTTCTGTAAAGGACACGCCATTCAGCTGCAAAAGACCCTAACGGCTGTTGTATTGGCCTGTGTGAGTGGGTAGAGTACACGGATAGATCAGTGACGTTTCCAGGGTGTTGCCTGCTTTGCACCCCGTGCATGCTGGGATAGATTCCTCCTCATCAAATATACAGTAGAGGCTTAATGAAAGTATGAATGACATTACAATCTGAAAGTTAATCTAAAATCTGAGACTGAATGTATCAAACTAAAGTTGCTGAATGAAAGATACTATTAAAAAAAGGAGTAAGGGAGTGAAAGTACTGCAATGCAACCTGTTTCTTATTTATTCAGAATTAATAAATGACTGTAGAATGAATGAATTAAACAACATGATGGTTTAATTGGCTGAAACTAATTTTTTTTTTTTTAGCATTTATCTTGGTTCCCTCATTGTTCTCATTTATCTACAGTTGTGAAACTTTAAAGCCAAAAAAATATTTTCGATAATATGTTGAAAATTCTATATTTAAAACTTAATGTGAGTGTGACACCTTTTTAATTGTTCACTTAACTTGCTGATGAGCATTCCCAGTGAAAAGGTAGAGCAGTCTAATGTATACAGCATTAACCTCATTCATCCTCACAGAGCCACAGTGTCTTATCTTCAAATAATCACTGGGGGGCACCAAAGTTTCAGCTCCTACACACACAGTGGCTTCACTTGGTACTGAAAAGACTTCCACTACGGCAGTCGTTCCTTCCTCTGTGTCTCATTCTTTTTGTTTGAATATATTGAATTTTAATTAAGATTCAGGTTCCCGAATGTTTTTTTTTTTTAATTTATTTTTTTCAATGAGAATGTAAAAATGCTAAACTTCCAGATGTGACGCTTGAGCAGCCCGCTGTGAAGTTTACACCTTGGTTGCCACAACACACATCAGGTGACGTGCAGGAAGTTTCTCAGCTGTCAGGGAAATCCTCATGTGTCACGCTCAGATCTATGTTTAGCAGCCATTACCGTCCGGGGACATGGAACTCCGGGGTGAAACAGGGTCAGGGAGATGAGTAAAACATGAGCCAATGGCAGAGATGGAAAGCAAGTACATTTACTGAAGTGCTGCACTTATGGTCACATTTAAGATGCTTGCACTTTACTTTTCATGCTACTTTGCATGCAGCTGTTGTAGTGTTGTACTTTTTATTTCACTACATTTATTTGGCAACTTTAGTGACAAGTTACTTTACAAATTAAGATTTTTGCACACAGAACAAATGAAGAGCTTAAAAATATGATGGTTTGACTTAAATTAAACTACCCAGCAGCATATACAAGTACAGCTGAAACAATTACTGATCAGTTTAGAGACAGGAGTTTAATTAGCAACTATTTTAATAATCATTTAAGTCGTTTTCCATGGAAAAGCTTTTCATGGTTCCAGCACATCTGTATACATCCTCCACCACTGGCCAATAGTTTTCACAGCGGAGACAACACAGATCCATCCTTCGACACAAGGCAAGTTTTCTGTAGTATTGATAAATGTGTTTATATAGCATTTATTAAACGAAACTGTGAAATAAAATAAAATAGAATAACAAAATATGTAACCCAAGTTCTTCAGCTAAAATTGAATTTTAGGACGCTAGACGATGCTGAACTAATTAACCTGAAATCCAGAGGCAGGCAGAGCGTCACTGACTTTAAAGGCTGACCACCCTTGGTAATCATTGTAACATCACATCCATGATTTCCGTGACTCCTTTTGCATCCTGTTTGCAGGAGCGTGGTTCGTTGCCAGGCTTGCCTTGTGCAAACAGACATGTGTCATAACCCTGCTGAGTGCCACTTCCCTGAATAAGTTCATCTGTGGGGGGGTTGTCATTGATACTACTACAGCATAGCCTCTGCAGCAGTTAAATCACTCAACACACAGCATGACAGGAAATGGTCAGTAACACAGAGGTCACTTCTCATTTCCAAATGACCATTAATGTGAACATTAATGCCATGGCAACCACATAAAAGCAATTTGTTATCTTGCTCAAAGCCAGGTCAGCTGAACCAGAGATTCTATGTGACCTTGAACAAACGTGAACTAAACTATAAGATAAAGTCATTTCAGTGATCACTTCTCTGTCCACGTGAAGAAAAACAGAATTGTAGAAACGAGCTCTTCCACCTTTAATCATTTTAGATGTAACATCAATTCTGTCCAGCAGACGTCAGCAAAACACCAATGACGACCTGCCTCACAGCACAGAGGAGGCCAGCACTGAGCGTGTTTCACCTTAATGCATAAGCTAACAGTCACCAATAAAATCAAAAACCTCCATGTAACATGAAAGCTAACGGGTCACATTTTGAGTTACAGCATTCAGCGTTGTAATATTACAAAATGAAGATGTTTTCATGCAATGTGATTTCTCAACATATGCAAAAGCTTCCTGTTTCTGTGTGATGAAGTCGAAATACAAAGAAACATCTCTGACAGCAAAGCTCAGTTAGCTTCAACACCCAGCTGGAATCTTGCATATCTGCTAGAGTTTAGGCCAAATCTGTGCTGAATATGGAAAGAAATTAAGGGTGGAAGTAATTATTAGGAGCTGCTTTTCCCTTTCCTCTCTAGTTTATGGAAACCAACCACATTAAGAATCAAGTCATATCCACTGTGTCATCTCAGAGAGTTCAGGTCAAGCTGCCGCTCTCTTTCAAATATGAATTTAATGATAGCTAATGGGAGACATCATTAACTTCTGAGCCATGTATATTTTGTATTCCAGCCATGGCTTTATATGGACTGTGATGTGAATCCCAAGCTATGAAATGCTGCACAGCTGGAAGACACAAAGGGAGTGAACATGCACCTCCGAGTTAGATTTATTTTCAAAGGAACTGCTTCAGGCTTTTTTTCTGTGCATCATGTAAATGTTGACGACTACACGGCCTTTAGAAGAACATGCTGTTTTTATCCATCAGGGGGAAGAACTGAGCAAGTTATTCTCCTGTCTGTCCAGTGGCTTTTGTGAGTGCAGCTGTGCAGCTCGACCCTCATCATCCATCTCCTCCTCTCTGTCTCGCTCCTTCCTCTATTGAACTGTGTTTATTAGCTTTCCAAATGAGAAGAGCGAAGTGACAGCGAGGTGGTCCGAGGGGAGGACAATGCAGTGTTGGATTTGTGACCAAACCTGACTCTTCTGGCTGCTGTACACCCTCTGCTCCTCTGCTGCTCTTGTTCCAAAAATGTGTTTTATATGCTCCACTGGTCCAGAACCTGAACGGGCCAAGAACAGCTGACAGCTGTGACCGGCTGTGACCATCTACTGTAAGATGTTGTTGATAGGCCAGAATCAGCTAGGCAACAACCAGTACTGAAACATGTATGTCATTATATTAACGAACTCATTATGGTGTCCAGTTTTTCTGCTCTGTGTTTTAATGAGAGTCTAATGAATGTTGCCGGTGCAACTGGCCTACATACACAGTTTGCCTCGCATCCTTAATCACTCTCAGGAAATGAATATTCAACAGTTCACCGACAAACACCAAGTCGTTCAAAAGGAAAAGCTTCTTCCCTGTGCGGACAGGGATTGTGAAAATACAAGAAACAATATTTATTATTTAATGCATTTATCATAATGATAGAGAACACTATTAAAACAGGTGGAGAGGGATACGCAGCACAAGCGTGCATATGTACATAATGTGCATGGTTGTGAGTAAAGAAGATTATCACGGTGATATCGGGGTCTCCTCTTGTGCTTTTGTCACGACATGAATTATGTCAGCTGCATGCTCTCTTCCTGTCTGATCATCAAGAGTAACACGCTGGTGCATATTTGGGCTGAGAAAGAGCAAAAGCCCTTTTACTTTTTTTTCCTTTGTGCCATTACAGTAATAACCCCTCTCCTTCACTTTGCTCCGACCCTGCAGAGTGATTCATAGACGCAGACTGTGCAAAGCTAAAATAGCAGCATCCAGTCAGTCACCCACTCTGGAGATTATCTGGCTGTTGCCCCGCAGGACAAGGCAGAAGCAGAGTACACATGGACGTACACACACTCCCTCTTTCTTAGCTGATGTGCTGTATGCAAAATGTGACCGGCATTTGTCTCACTTGTTTAAAATATCTGTATTATATCTGTATCTGTATATCTATCTCCCTTCTTTGAAAAAAAAAAAAGAAAAACACTAACAAAGCATCACCTTATTGCTATGTCACAAACAGGATTCTGCTGTTTTGGAAGATGGAAAGTGGCTGAAGTTAGGAAAGGCAGCTGTTCTATTTATGGCAAATTGGCAGTTTGGTAAATCCAGATGCGTTTACGCCTGCAGATTAATCTCCAGACTTACTGTGGCGCGTGGTGATGTAATCAGTGATGCGTTACTCCGTGTCTGACGCTTTTAACATGGACTTCAGTGTGTCAAATTTGCCTTTTCCTCATCGCCTTTAATCTATTCACATCCTGCGTCAACGTCCTACTTTTAGTTATGCATTGTTCTATTCTGGTAACGTACACAGCAGGCAAGGGATTCACACACAGGCAACAATACACACTCACAGAGACTGGCTCAATAGTTGCAGAGACCAAGTGCAGCAGATGTTCCGGGCCAGAATAGTACAAAACAGAAAGAATTTTCTTCACAGGTGTTCACAGAAGTAGTTTGTTTTCAGGTGACCAAGACAGAACTGGGCTTGCATCTGAATAAAAAATATATATATATATATATACTCTGCAGTGTTTGCTGTGTCGTGCCAAGGCCACAGATAGCCTGAGAGAGGTGGAGTCCTGAGGTGAGGACAGAGTGCTGCGTGAAAAACAAGTGACAGGAGGATGGAGAGGCATGTTCATGCTAGAATGGATGAAAGGGAGGAAGAGGACGACACAGAGTAAAGGACAGATGTGAGTTACAGGTGACAGCTAAGACTGGATGTGCCTGTGAAAAGACAGTGAGTCACTCGTAACAACTAATGGGTCAAATATATCTGCGAGCTGCTAATATCTTTGTTTGTCTGCTGCAGAAAAACCATTGCTGACTATGATACATCAAATCAAATCAGATTCCAGACCCACACCAAAAAAAAAAAAAACCTAAGGTGATAATTCATGTTGGCTCTAAACATAATTCACAGATGTGAATATCTACAGTGAACTCGGTTCTGTGCTATAAATTGCAAATCTGCTTTGGAGTTTTATTATGAGACTTACTATGATGCCAAAGCTAAAAGTTCAAGAGCATAAATCACGTTTTGTTTATCACCACACAGTCCCATATAACTTATTTATGGTGAGTAGCTTTTGGTTTGTTTGTTTTGAAACCAGAGTCCATAGTGAAATCAGATAAAACTTGTTGATTGGTCTTGGCTTATCAAACAAACAATTCAAAAAGGTATTTTTTTTTTACAGCATGTGAAGCGACAAACACGTCAGGGTTCACTATTCATTCCGAGTGTCCGGACAGTTTCATGTTTACTTCAGTGATTTTAGCAGAAAGAGTTGTTCTTCATAAAAATTTAATCTTTTAAAACATCTCAGTTACATGTGGCCCAAGAAAAAAGTACAAATAAATAACCCATTTTGCAGAATATTGATTTGAGACATAACATGAAACCGGCATCAATCTCTGTTTAGTCTGTATCAACAGGATGCAGGGGATGCTGCTGCAGTGAACAGTATAAAAGCAGACAGGAAGTCATTGCTGTGCTGCCTGGAAATTTCAGAGAATTTCACAGCTTTATGGTTTGCACCGTGTCGTCTGCTGCTGTTACTTGTTTTCTGTCTGTCGCTTGAGTCCTCATCTGCATTCACACATGTTATATTCCTCATCTCTCCAATCTCTCTGATTAGTAATTAGCATCACTTTGTTCTTTCTATCTATTATTGTGTGTATTTGTGTTATTTTGGATGACTGATCGATTGATTTATCTCCCCTCTACAGCACAAACACTGCGTTTTCCTTCATTCTCCCGTGTTCCAGAACATCTTTACTCGCATGCACTCTCTATCTTACCCTCTCTCCGTGTATCACACACGCCGCAATCGAGCTGCAGCTGCGTTAGATTGATCACTCAGCTGGCTGTGCTCCAGCATGCTCTCTTTCCTGTATCCCATGACTGCAGCAATGTGAGGGCCAGACACTGTGTACGTCTGTGTCAATAAGCCGTTTCTGTTTGTGCATCCTGCTCCAATATGATGCTCTGACGTCCCACTTCAGTCCCATTGTGAAATACAGCCATGCTGAGCTCCAGATTTGGTCCAACTGCGCAAGAGTTGTATTTGCTTACTGCGAGGTTACGACACCTCAGATCTGGTGTTTCAATACACTGCTGCCAAATCCTTTTGTTGGATAACACTTGTAGATTTCTTGGACGCTGTGACAATAGGATTTTTGGTTGAGGAAGTGCAAAAAAAAGAGGCTACAGTGTTCCAGTGCTTGTCTTAGCCTAAATCCACTTCATGTTGACTCAGTTTTCCTCCAAACTGTGCTTATATAATACAGCATGCAGTCATTTCATCAGATGCCTTTATACAATTGTATTAAAGGCCTTTTTACAATTCTCTGGGGATAATTCAGCCAGTGTGCCAGAACTGTGTTAGTAAGTACTGCTTTTCACAATGCACCATCTGCTGTCATTTTCTGCTTTTGGTTACACCCATGCTGTTCATATTTTGCATAGCATTTACATGTCGTTTGACACTTTATGCATTCTTTGACGATTTAAATCTGTGATTCATATCTAAGGAGTGGACGGGGGTGGCTGTTGCCAACTCATGGCCTTGACGAGTAAACAAATCTGAATAAAATAATGTCACAATGATGACTAAAACACGTCAATGTCTGGCAAGCATTACGCACATGTTGGACTTTTACATCTTTACTTTGGCTACTTCAAAATGACGCTGAACCTGATTTTGGTCAGGTTGATTGGATGGGTATGAGCTGCTGCACAGGGAGGCTAATCCTCACAGGACTAGCACTTTGCTTGAACTAATGAGCTACACAGAAGCACTTCCATTTCATGCTTGGTTTTTCGCTTTCTTCAATCTTCCCTTGCTTCACCAGGGGACGCCTGGACGAATGGAGTTTTCCCTGTGAGCTGCTGGTGGGAATAAAAGCTCGGCAAAGGTGGTTGAGAAGTGTGATCCCCAGGTTTGTAGGATGTACTTGAAACTTTGTTGTAAACAAAATCAGTTATAATATTCCTGCTCAAAATGATAATTCAATTTTGAAGAGTCTATATAAAAATGGTGCAACCAACATTTTCCTTTTCTTGCATAAGCTGCGTGCTTTTTAAACCCCAGACCTGCACAATGAAGCATTATGAGTATTAGAACATACTGCATTGTGAGGCCAGGCTGACATAGTTAATGATGATTAGACACTTTCTCGTGTATGTTATGTAAGACATGAATGCGCCTGTTGTGTTCTGTTGTCGACAGGTAATTCAGATGAAGCTACACGAGGTGAAATGATGAAAACCGTAAAAGCCTCTCCATCAGTTCTGTAATGAAAGCAGAGTGTTGTCGCTCCAGTGCACACTCACACAGCAGCTCAAACACTGCACTCTCTCTCTCTCTCTATCTCAAAACATGTGCCCAAACACAAGTATGCTGACACAGTACATGTGTCCACCCATAAGCAGATATGCACCTGACCTTCAAACACACTCAACAATCTGCCATAGAGTCCGCACTGGGCAAGTAAAGCAGTGAAAAACATCCAGTTTGAGCCTCTGCTGCCAGTCCACAGGATGGTTTGGACAGGATAGTTTGTTTTGCTGGTGTCATGTAAAACCCCATTAACTTTTATCCTCAGCAGTAAGAGAAAAAGCACCATACTGTGAGCGTCGAGAAAGAGTGACAATATCACACCCTGCAAACATGAATCCTTCACCAGTCACATATTCATTCCTGCGTTTGCACACTGTTTGCACCTGTGTACACACACACTCTCAACAGCAGTATATAATTTTAGTTATGATAACACCCCAAACCAATGACGTTTTGCTCGTGTGTATTGACATACTGTGTCTGTCTGGGGTATAATCTTTACAGTCCAGGGTTTTTTGAGAAGAAACAAGCTCTGCAACGCTTTACAAATTAGCTTGAAAGTAATGCTGCCGTCTCTTGATTACAGATTCAGCTCGCGTTACTGTAATTCTTCAGTGCATCTGTGAGTGTAATTATAGCAATTCACTGAGAGAAACATGGAGTGGATTTATAGACTGTGCAGGACTCTTGATTTGGAGGGTGAAATTATGTGATTGCTGTAAGATGAAAAACTTGCATTTTTGAAGTTTACTATATCTTTTCAATGTTGATCATCATATATTTTTTGAGATTTCTGACAACACACAGAAAACCCTATCGGACAGAGCTACAGATTTAGCATTGCACCTATGTAACGTTGCTGAACTTGCACTTCTACCTTGTAAAAGCCGACACCTTCATTCCCAAGTATGCAACTCAACTGCAGACAGTTCAGTCTGGAGACTGAGGTGTGCTGGACGAGTAGCGACTAATGTCGCTTTGAGCCCCTCACCCCAGCGAGCTCCAGGGGTCTGCTTACCCTTTAAAGTCTAAGGTGCTTGTACCTTGTCAGTTTGTTCTGACTGCTGGGTTCGTTGTCTTTAAGTACAGAGGATGTTTGAACATGTCTGCCAATAGATATTTTACATTAGTACCTCAATAATCAAATACTTTTACTAAAAGTTAGCATAGTAATAATTTTAAAACAAAATACCTGTTTCTATGACACCAATCTAACAAATCTTGACTACACAAACCACCCTTTCATTTCACAGTAAAGTTTAACGCAACAAAGAGGCAACTTTACCTTAACTTATTGTGAAAATCACAGTTTTGTGCCACCTCAACAAAATGGCCATGTGGGGACAATCAAAGCAACACATCAGCAACACAAAATCTCTCTGCACGCAACATCTCTTCAAATCTCCTTTTCTGACAAACACACCTCAAAGCTCACAAGGATGTTTACAGCTCAGTTTTGGGCGGTTGCTCTCTGTTTCCCTTCTAATCTCATTGTGTCTCGGCTGGCCTCTGATCTTTGGCATTTTCGACATTCCAGCCATCTGCTGGTCTCTCATTTGCCTGGCAGCACCCCAGCAGCACTAAACTAAACAGACTGCTAGCAACCTCAGCTTTTATTCCCCTGTCTGTCGGTCCCTGTCTGTCTCCTCAGTCAGAAAGAAAGAACATTCTTGATCAAACTCATTCTTAATGCCAGTGTAACAGCTCTTACAAGAAGGCAGTTTTATCAACACGTTCTATTACGTGCTGTGAGAACCACAGAAAGTGATGAACAATCGTGCAGAGGTCACGATGACATGTCACACTGGAGATTTATTTTGCCCGGTTGGAACGAGAGATGCACTGTGTCACAACCGCAGACAGAAAAGTTCTATCAAACACGATATTAATCTGAAAGTGAGAGTCAGTGGGAGGGGTTGTGAAGCCGGAGAGGGCAACAAAGAGTTAAACATTGCTTTTAATGGGTCACCACTACACAAATCCATGCGACAAAAAAGGAGTGATGAGCAATGAAATGCCACTGTAACGTCAGACATTTTCCACAGAGAAAGGTTATGTTTGTTTCCTCTCTGGTTTGGTAAAGGTGAAATGCATTAGTGTGGTTGAGGAGACAGGATGTTAGAAGGTCATACAGTGGTTCAATCACTTTCGCAATCTCTCCCCACTTCTGCTTTCTCTCACTTTCTTTCACATTCTCTTACATTTTTTTTCAGTTTAGAAAGCTGTTTCTCAGTTATTTGAGGTGAAATGATTTGACATACATATTCTCGAAACAGACTTTAACTAGCATTATCAGACTGAAAGCTATTTTCTTTCACTTCAGTGTCAATATATATGTACACACACACACACACACACACACACACACACACACACACACATACATATATGGAAATGCCTAAACTATTAAATGTATTCAGAGAGTCAATTTTCACATTAACAAATCATCAAATGACCATGTGCAAACTGAAAGAGGTCCCTCATAGACAGATACCACCAAATTCAGTTCCCTCAGCTCTACAGAGCATTTTAGCATCTTTGAGCTAATTTGTTTAATTTCACAAAACTTTACTGTTTTGGTTCACTCTCATCAACCTTTTTCCAATTCCAGCTACAGCAGGCAGCTGTTTTCAGAGACACCTATGATGAATGCACCACACACTATCTGCTCAGCACCAAGCAGCAGATAGGCAAGGTTAGCAGCTAGCTAATGAACGTAGTGGGCCTGAGCAGCAAATTCTGGGCCCGAAAAAAGAAGCCAATGTGGAATAAGTGCCAACAGCTGCAGTTCCTCAAATAGCCACTTGAGATTGGCTCCAAAAGTGAGTCAATCTCCATAGACCCTCATATTAAAGTGCCCAACATTGTTACCTTACCATGTGTACAGCCTGGTGCAAAAAAGGTTTGGTCTCTATAGCTAATTTCCCCATTCATGACAACTGTACAGGGGGTGAATCTTTATGTAACTCACTTGTTTAAATTATATTAATACTTAATATTGATGGACATGGCCACTTTGAGTGACTAGCTTTCAGCAACCAGGCTTCATTCAGCCCGCCTCAGTTCCACCTATACTCATTTTTGGATTCGCCAGGAGTTCGGCGACAGCCGGAGCCACTCTCACTGAGCTTCACAGGAACCCTAAAGGTCATGTCACAGAGACTATGTCCATGTTTTATACGGTCTATGAGTAGCATTTAGTTAGAAGATAGCTTGCAGATATTTAACTGAGACCGTTAGTAGAGACCAGAGCAGAGCAAAAAGAAGATTGAATATTGGTCAAAGTATGATTTCAAATGAATGCTGATGTTACTCCATGACTGGTGAATGTTTGTGTCCTAATTTTTTGTGTTTGTTTGTTTGAACAACTTCATGAGGTAATAAGATGTCATGTGTGTACAGTTTGTTTAACTGCTCCTTAAGTACCTCATGTTGAACCCTATTTTAATTGTTCAAATGACAAACAGGAACATAATTCAGTAACTTGCCAAGTCTTAGTAAACATCCGTTTACAGACAGTAATAAAGATCAGCTTATCTATTGCACATGTGTGACATGCAGTCTGACTATTGTATCTATTTGATAACTACTAAAGAGGGTTTCAAAGGTCTATGTTTGGGGTTTTTTTACAGGGCAATATTTTTATGACACATGGTATAGTGTGACAGGTTTGAGACACACTGACTGACACAAACACAAACATACGCACTCGCATCGACGCACAGTTGCTAAACCTGACCACAGGAGCGTAAAACAGGGCTTGTTCTGACTTCCTCTGAGCTGTTTACAGCAGACTGCAAACACCAGACAGTACATCAAGGTGCTCATGTCTTTGCATATTTTGTTTTGGGGGTGTATTTTGCGTATTTGAGTGGGTGCTTACAGGATGATATGAGTCTTTTTTCTCAAAGGGAAATTGAGAGAATGAATGACAGAAAGAGGGAGACAGACAAAAAAAATGGCACTCTGGGCAAAACAAAGCACCTGTTTACAAGAATCACTTACTATGATGTGAAATGTGTGAGTTTGAGACTGAGAGAGTCAGACTGAAAGACAGAGAGAGAGAGAAAAGAGACAGAGAGAAAGATAAAGTGGAGGAGGGAGAGGAAAAGAAGGAGGGAAAAGAAAGGGTTGGGGTTTCCTTGCCTCTACCTTCTGCAGTCTAATCAAGGTAATGACGCAGACACAGGAGATGATATTACACACAGGCATTCACAACCAGAGCAGTGCAACTGCCCCAAACCATCACCCAGTGTTTTTCAATCCGCCCATGGCTGCTCCACTGCATCACTCTCTCCTCTGCTTTCTCCCTCTGTCTGGACAAGTTTGTTCACTCTCTCTCTCTCTTTCTCCACCTCATTTGTTCCCTTTCTTTGCCTCTCTTTCCTTTTTCTTCTCTCTCTCGCTCTTTCTCCCAATCTATTATTTCATTGCTCCCTCCTCTTTCCCTCCATCACTGCATTCATTTATCTTTTATCACCTCAGCCTTCTGCAAAAACACTTCCTGTAAATGGATTGTGTGTGTGTGTGTGTGTGCATGTCTGAGTGCGTGTCTCCTGTATAGTGTTTGTTTGCGTGCGTGTGTGTGTACTTGGTCCCTTTAAATCCCTTTTGTACTGAGCTGAAAGATATTGCAGATGATCATTTACACTTACCCACAGCAGGGGTGGGTCAACATGCCACATTTGTGTTTGCAGACCTGCACACCTCAACCATCCTTCACTCTACATCACGACTCTCAAGGCATGACCGAGAAGATTATTCCCTAGTTTCAATATTTGCTGACATAACCATTCGCTAAACCCCTCCCCAGAGCAGAAATTGTCCAATCATAGTTTGTGATCCATACCTTGTTACATCAGGCCTGTTAAGCTCTGGATTTGTCCACATGTTGACACATTTTCTTGACACAAGAGCAAACATGTAAAGTATACATTAAACAGCATGTTAATCTGCTGTATATTAGATGCAAACATTAGCATGGCATGTTAACTTAGCTTGCAACAGGACAAAAACGCAGTGTTACTTCTGAAGAGGAACATATAAGGTTACAGGTTACATAAACAAATATCCTGTTCACTGTGTGGAAGCTGCATGGTCCTGAATGCTACCATGTCAGACTTCAGGGTCACTGTCCTCTTTAACTGACGCTCCTGCAAACGCCAATCAGACTTGTTTCTGATGATGCTGCTTAGTTTGCCAAATACATCAGCTAGATCTACATCAGCTAAAAGATTTTTTTCTCATAACTGAATGTTTAAAGTGACGTATGCTATTTGAAAGATAATAACAATTATAATAAAGCATGAAAACTCTAACCCCTACTTGTTCAAGTAAGTAAGCTAAGTAGCTAACAGGTGTTATATTAAGAATAAATGTATGATCAGTTTCTCATCATATGACGCTAACAACATAGATCTGTAATGCATTACAAGTCTTCTAGCCCACATACATGTGCCATCAGCTGGTGTGGATGATGGCTTTTCAGTCAGGGGGAAACCTTGAAAAGTCGGCATTTTGCACTAAGCTGACATTAATTAGTTAACTAGCTACAGCTCATAAAATCTGTTAGCGGCAAAATTGACAGTTACTCGCCAGAAATGAGACACCTGCTTTTGTCTATTCTGTCTGAAATCAAGCCCCATTGTTCAATAACAGTAGAGTTTGCAGTAGTAAATCTGCCAAAGTTAACACTGTAAACTGCACGAGAATATTAAATGACAGCTTCGTGGATTATTTTGCCTTTGTTTGGGTGATGAAAGGATTTGAAGTGAGTTGATATTAACCATTTGCCCTCTGTTCTTGTAAACACACACATCAGCTTTAATCCATATTTGACTGATCAGGTATTTCTCTGAATGTATGTTGACATACAGGGTTGGGGCAGATTTGTGTGCTTATCTGTGTTATGTGAGTTGGTTTGATATGAGTAAGACTGTTGCACGGAAAAACATCAGCATCTGGAACAGTTTGAGGTTCAGGTGTTGTCAGACAGGTCATGTATGTGACATCTCTTCTCACACACAATGTTTCTGCGGCTGTGTAATGGCAAGATGCCTTGATGTTTTTATCAGCGTGTGTTTGTAATGTAGCAACATGTGGAACTACACCATGTGCCCTGTTGCTGTTTTGGGCGTGTCAGTGGTGAATGGTTTTTGTGGTATGGCTCATATTCTTGCTTATAGCAGTTGGGCCTACAGTTAAGTTTCCATTCAGCAACCTTTAGTTAACACATAAATGACCAGTAAGTGCAGACGTGCTGCAAATAAAGCATCGTACAGAGGTTTGGCATAATCCTGAATCGAGTTAAAAAGTTGTCAGTTGTCATCACGTGACCTCAGTATGGGACTTCAGTAACTTGATAACAGATGGTTGAATATACAAGTTAGAATTGCAATCCACTTCACACATGTGTTTACCAAAACAAAGATGGCGGCATCTTTTTCTCGTTGCCATCCTTTGAATTGGAGTAAAGGATGTGATTTGCACTCAGTCCATCTGCGCTGAACTGAAATGAGAAAATGACAGCTTTATATAAGCGCCTTGGCCCACAACTTATTGCACTTGTGATTAAATAATACTGAAAGGTTTATGCTGACCTACTCTACTACTGCTTACCTGTTACCCTGCTCTGATCTCTTGTCTGTATTCCCAGCAGTGTATTCGAACAGGGCCAGACACGGTAGATTATGTGTTTGCGTATGATCCTCAGTAATCACACAGAGAACGCCTTTGTTTTCTCCCTGAATCCCTTTATATAATATTTATGCATTAGTCCCGATCTCCCTCCCTTCTTCTCTCTCACATACTCCTTTTATCACACTGTAAACTAGATTCTACTTGTCAAATTGTTTTATTGGCCTGCTGACTGCTCTGTACAGCACCACTTGGAACAAATTCAAAGCGTAATCTGCTGCCTTGATAAGATCTGAACTCTATAAATCAGCCGCAGTAACGTTATATTGTTGCCTGTATTGTAAATCCAGAGGAATGTTTGGACATTTATGTTGTAAAATAGCATGAACAAGGAGGGGATTTCCAACTTAATATCCTCTCTTAAGGGATGGAGAGATTAGGATATAAAAGGAAATTTATGACTTCAAGAATATGATTATGATACATGAAACTGACCTTCCCAGGTATCTGTTGAGCTTGTCAGGTTGTGTGAGGTTTTCAGATGGTGCAGAGCATGCTGAATTAAACTGAAAATAGGCGATGGATTTGGAAGATCCTAAACTGCAGCGTGTGTTTACCTTCTGTATGGTAAAGTCCAAGATAATCCATGTAATAAACAGTAGACTTTTGGCTGTAGACAATCACACAGACCCTGCAAACCCATGTGAGACCAATGATCCTGATGGTCATTTCAGTATCGACCAACAGGGGGAGCAGTGTTAAATCAAGAGTGTTTGAATCAGGCCTTTAAGTTGGGTTTTAAGTTGGGACACTGCAGACTTTTCTTGCTGTGTAGTAAATCTTTTGATAAAACAGGAAGTACAGTTTGTCACAGCCTGGAAATAAACATTTTATTTCATCCAAAGCTGTCAGTACTTTTTAATATTGAATTTACATTGTCAGTTGAAACTGGGCTAACCTCAGATTGACCTGAATGACATGAAGCCTGCAAGTTGCAAATAGAGCCGTTCTCCCATCATATATTTACACTTATTAGCATAATGAATTATTGATTTGCTCTCACATAAAACAAAAGTATTGTTGCTTTCAAACATGGTGCATCTGATTAGCGTGATCAAAGGCAAGGATGCACAACCAACCTTTAGGGCTCATAACAGAAGGAAATAAGAGTCTGAATAAATCTGTGAGAGCCATACAGCCTTGTAGATAAATAGAGCTGAATATGCACAAGCACTGTATTGTTCTTAATGTATGAAGGAGCAGCAGATCAGCTACATGACGCACACGCAAGGGAACACTCTTCACAAAAGCGAGGCCATACATACACACAGTACACACAGCAGACATGCAAGCGAGGGGTGTCTGCATTTAAAACAGCTGTAGTCCTCAGAAGTGTGCCAGAGAGCGCGAGAGAGAACAACAGCAGAGATTAACTGAGTGAAAAGAAGCCTCGCTCCACACACACACACACACACACACACACACACACACAGCCCTGAGCCCTGACCTTTGAAGGAAGGCGACAGATGGGTCTTTTTCTTTGGCAAGGCCCCCGCTGACAGCTGTCCAGGATATAGGGAGGTGAGGTGGTGTGTGTGTGTGTGTGTGTGTGTCTGTGTGTTGGGCCTGGTGGTGCAGGGAGACGGTCAAAGGTCAAACATTCCCTGGAAGAAAGAACTGAAGCACACGCAAATTTATTTGGACGTGTTCAAAGTGCCACACGTGCAGGCAGGCGGGAGCTCGCACCTAATCTTGCATTCATGTAGTCACATCCATATTCATAAATGTTTCTGTCTGCCGCGCTCTGTTTGTCTGTCCATCTGCCTGTCTCCTTGACCCATCATCATCTCTCTCTCTCCCTCTCTCTAATCAGGCTATTGTTTTGCCCTGATTAGTCTGGGCTTCCCCTCATCCGCTCAGAAAAAGCAGGACATATCCCAGACATTTAAACCTTGCAACTCCAATAACCCAAATCCAAAGTGCTGTGTACATGCAGGTCAGTCCTGTAATTCAGGATGCACAGTGCTTCCCCACCATGTGCAGGGGTTTCCCTTCTCCCCAGTCCAGACATGTCTGAGCATGTACGAAAGAGAGAGAGAGAGAGAGAGAGGCAGAGGGAGATCAAAGAGGGAGGAATGTAAGCCTTTTTGGCATCAGACCGCAGCCAAACTCTAGTTATTACAGTAAAGTTGTTTTCAGACCATTCTGTGCTTCGCTGTCACCACCAGTTTGGAAGTCTAATGAATAAATTTGAGCCTCTGAGAAGGCAGCTTCTGCTCAGCTAACCTTGCATTTTAGGGAGGTCTGATACAGACAGTGATGACATATGAAATAAGGAAAAAGGCCCCACTTGTTTGAAGTCACTTTATTTTTCCAAATAATTTGACAGCATGACCAAACGTCATGCTGCGTAGATGATGTGCTGATTCCTCTGACTGTACATGCAAGTTGGAGCCTGGGTTTGTTGGAGTGGAGTTGGATGATGAGAGTTTAAGGGAAATCTCGTCTTGACTGGTCTGGTTGGGAACCAGGATAAATTCATCTCCTGCTGCATGTTCCTTGAATTCTGACTTTATACTGGAAATGTAGCCAGTACAAAACACAAGTGACACCATACCTGATATCCCTCAGTGATCAAATTTACTTTAATGTTGCGTTTACGTCAGTGCGTTTTCAACACAGCTTCTCAGGAATAGAGATGAAAAACACTCCACTCTTTTTTCACTTTTCTAAATCCTGATCAGGCCACACCGCTTTCCGTCTAACTTAGATAAAGCAAACAACAAAGGGTGTGAATGTTGAAGCTTTCATCTCGGGTTGCTAGGCAAACTACTCTCAAACAGGAAAAAGCAGAGAAACATGTGCTACAACTCTCGTGTGTCTTTCTTTTTTCCATGTATTTTACTCTAAAGTTCCCCTAATCAATATTGATGCACTAACAATGGCTTAGATAACATGAAAAGTGTCACACTTGCAGTGTTCAAGTCACAGAGAATAATTACTCAGTTCTGAAACTCTGCAGGGATTTTTTTCCCTTTTTTTTGCCACTTCTATCTCTTAAAAGGAGAAAGACCTTGGAGGAAAGTGTAGCTAAATGCTGCAACATTACAGCTATGTTCATCAGGTCACCAGAAACACTCCACTTGAATCATTGTGTTACTCTGTGTCTGCTGGATGGACAAGGCTGTCTTCAGACCACCATTAGCACTGTGTAGAAAACTCAGCTCCCTCATTCATTTTCAATGAACCCACTGTGCACTGGGATAAGACCTTGAAAAGAAAAGCATACAGCTGCCCAGTAAAGAGAAGTTTGACCTTATTCAACTTTTGCTGCAATGTCATCACTGGCCAACACACTGCACTGGTCAATCAAATACTACATGCAAGGCCACACTGAATGAGACTGTCAAGACAGAGGGCAAAATGTGTCATACTGTAGTAAAATTAATCGCTGTGAGGTGTTCTGGCATCTGACAAGCCTTTAAAACTTCTGGCTGTGTTACTCTAAAAAAAAAAATGAAAAAAAAATGATGAATGTGCTTTAAGCATACACAGACACACTTTACATCAGCAGACCTAATGAAGAAGAGGAGTTTCACGTGGTGTTTCATAGCTGACTTGAAGACATTAGCTAATAGTACTGTGTGTGTCTGTGTGTTATGCATATGTCTGCGCTCTGTGTGAATGTGTGCTTTTCAGGTGTGTCTGCATGTTTTACGGGTGTGAAGTACAGTGTGTCTGTTTGCTCACGGATTTTAATTCAAGGGCACATCATGAAACAGGTAACATAACGATAAAAACGAGATGCCAGAAACAGAAAGGACAGACAAGGTCAAACAAGTTTGAAGTTGAAATTCTTTTAACACGAGGTTGATGTTACAACACTGACAAAGGTGAAATTGAAAAAGGCTCTAAGAGAAGAAGGGAGATGGTGCAATACATCAACATTCCTGCTATGAAAAGCTGCAGTTTCCACACCTGAACTTACTTGGCTCAATGATTCAATGAGTCCAATGCGTATAATTGTTTATCGACTGTTGACGACTGGCTGCATTTATAGAGAAATGTATTGACCCAGTGTCTCGAGCAAGAAGGTTTCGGGTTTACAGTACAGAATAACAGCACTATTGTGCCGCCCTGATTGGAAGAAGATCATAAACCGTTACAACATCTTTTTTTTGACCATGTCATTTTTTAAAAAAATCACTTCACTGATTTTTTTTAACAACAAAATATCCTCTGCAGCTCTGTTACTAGAGGGGCACATGTCCCTACATATATGCACACATAAAGACGAATTGAACGTTTTTTTATTCCAGTTGTGTTATTGGCAGTTTGTCACAGCAACACTGCAGTTTCACTTCATTTGAACGTGGGAAGCAGACCTATTTATGTCAGTTTCTTTGTCTGGTGTGTTTTACAGATGTCTATCAGACAAGCACTACGTATTGATTGGCCTTGATCCTGTGTGAACCCATTGAGGCTTGTCCCAACCTGGAAATCAATGAGTCCCAGCCTACCGACAATGGGGCACACAGATGAGATAAATGGGATGTTTGTGTGCCCTTTGAAGATCCTGTTAATATTGAAAACACAGACACGAAAAGTTTCCATCTGGAATGCTTTTTTTTATCTAAACAGGTGGTTTCTTATCCGCAGAATTGAGCAAAATGACTCTTTCAAGTCTGGTAGGTGGTACGGGGATTCACATCAACACACAACACACAGACAATAATCACACTTAAATCTCTGGGCATGGAAGAGCGGAGCAACACAACTACAGACTACACTCTGTAATGGCACAGATGAAAGTGACAACTGATATATCCACACACACACACACACACACACACACACACACACACACACACACACAAACACACACACACACACACAGAGGAAATAGTCTCCTGCAATTTGCACATGCAACAATTACGTATTGCTTAGAACCGTGATGCTGCAGCTCTGCAGAACTTGCTATTTCTTTCCATTCATAGACACACGCACAACCTCTCAAACTATTTATTGCACCAATAGCGCAAGACAGTTTCCCACATTCTTCACCGACTTACAAGCAGCATTCCAGCCAAGGAACAGGTGGCTTTTTAGCCTGTCTGCAGCTAAAACATTGACTCATCTCTGCCCTCTAAAAGGCAGAATGAAATGTGGCTTTTAGATTTTAAATTTCCTGGTCAGGCTGTTTAATTGGTCCCTTTAAACTCAACTACAAAATGTTAAAGTGCAGGTCAAGTTTCAAGCTGCTCCTTTGGATGCCACATTTTTGGCAAAGTCTGCCCAACCTGTTCAAGTTGAGTGCAAAAGCACTCAGACTGAGCATACTTTTAGACTCGTTTCACACAAAAATCCAATTTTACTGCAACTGTTGTCGAACAGTATGTAATTTGGTTTGTGTGTTTGTAGCCAAACATTTAAAATAGCACTGCGATAGAAACAAAAGCATCACGCTTGGCACAAAAGCACAAGAGCTCTTCTGCAAACTGCTCACTGAAAACAGCTGGTTTGGTAGTGCATCAACACATTCCTCTGCCCCCCCAGCTTGTCTTCTTGGGCAGGCATGCTAAGAGGACAGGTGTGAGCCTATTGCCTCGGCACATGCACACAGCGGGATTGGGATTTCAATAATGTCATTCAGGGGAGCTGAATGGGAGCCGGTGGGGGCCCCGCTCTGTCCTGCGCCATTGGTTGACAGACGAGCAGCCGTGCCTTTGTGCTGAGCCAAGGGGCCCCGGATCACTCAGCAGAGAGGAGGAGGTGGAGGAGGAGACGGTTGTTTCAGTTTATGGGGGTTTTAGCAGTGGCAATCACCAGAATCTCTACTCACTTAGTGAAGACAGGAGGAGCAGGAGGAGGAGGGGAAGGAGGAGGAGCAGTGGCGGTTACGGTTTTGTAGGGCTGAAATAGTGGCAGCCGTCAAGGCTTAGGGTCATGTGTCAAGTTAGCGCTCGCTGCTTTCGTCACAGCAGATGGAGGTTTTGTGCATCTGTTTTTTTAAACTTATTGTCTGTTCCTGTGGTGCATCCAGCTCACTGTTTGTTCCTCTTTATTTTACTGTTCTGATGTGCGCAACGTGAGCATGTTTAAAATAAGCTTGGCATCCATGTGGACATATGTGCATGTGTGTACCCGTGTGTGTGTGTGTGTGTGTGTGTGTGTGTGTGTGTGTGTGTGTGTGTGTGTGTTTAAGTGTACAGGGCAGGGGTGGGGGTGGAGGCCACTTGATCCCACCTGCTGAGGACCATACAAAGCTTTGCAGTGTCGACTTGCCACAATGCCCCAAAGCTGCTGCTCCTACTGCTGCCTTGGAGCCTGCTCCTTTCAAAGATCTGTTTTTTTCTTCTTCTTGCTGTGACCATAATAAACACTGCTCTAAAAGGATCTCCAAACCCAATCTGCCAGGGGTCATATGAATATTAATACATGGCACACGCAACTGCTGCTGCTTGGGCTTCTCCAAAGCACCCTCCTTTACAAAGCTCAGTCTGGTTTCCCAAATCCTTTGCAGCTTGTAGCTCAGACACATATCTGGTTAAAAGGTCAGTCTATTGAAATCACTACAGCCCCGGTCGTGGCCAGAGCTTTCTTTGAGAGAATGTTAAATGAGCTAATGTTGCCACGTGTGTATACAATGCCACCTCTTAAACTACCCTAATCTTAAGTTGGTTTAACTTCTAGCCTAGCCTAGCTAACTAGCATAGGCACAGTTAGCCTCCTACCTTATGATGGCTTATGCTAACCCTTCCGTCTTTGCAGATTGTGTCTCTTTTACACAGACGTGTCTACGTGTCTGTAAATTGGAACAGTTTATTTATGCTAATGTTGCTATTGATGTTATGGGCACATGAGCTAGCTTTAGCCCAAGGCATGATAGCAGGCCTGTTAGTGGTAGCTTCCTCAGCAGATGACAAAGAGAAAATATTTTGGACTCTTGCCAGCTCTGTTGGTAGTCTCTGTCTCTTTATAGTGTAATTTTACTGTTATGTCTGTCTACTCTGTACATGAAAGGGTGTCGTATGTCTTACAGGTTGTAAAACTTGAAGAATCTTTGAGATTTCTGGTCATATAAATTAAACTAATTCACTTGACTTCCCATCTGGTGGGTGATCACTAGCAGTTCTTCATGTTAAAATGTCCCACCCCTTTAGTTTTATAATGATTTATCATCTAATTGAAATACCAGAGAGATGAATAATAAAATAAAGACCTAATCTGAATGGGAGACTTTGGGAAATTTTAGCTGAATTTGTCACATCTGTCACACAGCCACATTCACACATACATGAGGCCATCTAATCCGTTATGCTCCGGGCCTCTCTAAACCACATATTTAAATATAATTTGAGCACAAGCGCTGTCTCTTACACAGACTTGGATGAGTCACTGTTCATGCAGGGAGTGACTAAAAGCAAATGAGACACACCAGCTGCAGAGGTCTCACATAGCAGAGTTTGTTTTATTAAAGATATGAAATATTTAGAGTCCTGTAAGTGTGATTATGTCAGAGCTTGGCGTACTCAAAGAGGTTCACTGAGGAAAAGCAACTCACTCTCGTTAATGTGGAGAACAAGGGAAGCTACAGTCATCCTGATCTTTATACGTGCATGCAGGAGGTTGCACAGTATATGCAAGGGCTAACAGGCCGGTAGCTTCTGAGGATGAGAGAACGAAGGAAGACTGTTAATGGTTCAAAAAATACAGGTATCAACCATTACCTGACACTTAAAACTCTTAGGTAACAGCAGTTATATTTAGACCTTGAGGCTTGGAAACACATTAGAGTTCACTGTAAATGGACTGACTGCAGCACAGTGTACACTACAGCTTCCCTCAGCTGATCATGTTCCCATTCATGTTTATTTTCTCCAAGGCATCACTTTAAGTATCTAATGAATCATGCAAGCATGGATGAATCCAACCCATTAAGAACACACTGATCCATTAACCAGAGGATGATGATAGCGAGGGTGACAGGTGTGGTGGTGACCCTGTTATGTAGGCACATCACGTCTGAGCTGTGACATCATTGCGTTGCTCTCTCTCTCTCTCTCTCTCTCTCTCTCTCTCTCTCTCTTCTTTCTGTCTCCATGTCTTGCTCTCTATTTGATATTCTGCTGCTGCATCTACTCCAAGAGACACCACTCTATTCCCAGCTTGGTTTGAAGTAGGAACAAGGGAGGGATGGAGGGAGAGAGAGAGAGAGAGAGAGAGAGAGAGAGAGAGAGCATGAATGAAAGATAATTTGGGGGTGGATTGGGGGTTAAAGCAAGAAAGGAAAAGGGGAAAACTGAAGCCAGGATGATGAAGGCAGTAGATTGAAGGAGACAGGCAGACAGAGATGGATAAAGGAGAGAGGAGACAGGAAGCGAAGTAGAGAGGGGAGAGAGAGGAGAGACAAAGGGAGGGATGAGAGAGACAGAGTGAGAGAAGATTGTGCACCCTGGCCTCTGATTTTTATTCACCAAAGAAGTACCTATGGGAACTGCCTGTCTGCGTCTGAATGCATGGATGGTCTGCTGGCTGCGTGTAAAGGAAGCTATTATGTGTCTCTCCACTCTCTGGTATCTTCCTCCCTGGCTCTCGCTCGTTGGCACAGCAGATCCTCTGTGCTGAAGGAGGCATGATGCACACTGTCATACTGTCCTCCTCCATCATTCATGCGTTCTGTCTTGCTCTCTCCCCTTCTCAGCTAATCTGTCTTCATGAGTGTGCTTACAGTTTTCAGCACTGTGCACCAAACTAGGGTTCACAAAAGGACCTCCACAAATATTCAATTAGATTCAATTGACCTCTGTGTGAAGAAATGATGATCTCAGTTCAGTTCATGGTAAAAAAAAAAAAAATGCATTGCATATTTCTTTGATTGCCATCCCAGGGCAAGAAAATATGCGACCATTCACAAAAGCAAGGATGCTCTGTTTCAATATCTAATAACTCAGCAATGAGAGGCCACTCTGCCTCAATGTCTCATTGAGAAATGGAAGGACACTATCACACTCATTCATTTAGGACTGTAAAGAAAGACTGCTGTACTGTCTCCAGTGAAGGAATGTTTATTGGCAGACATGATTCATTCTAACCTAATTTTCTTTCTGCGTAGATCCGCTCTGACAACAGATGCATGACGTACTTCATCTGGAGATTGTATTGATTACATGTCTGTGACTCTCCCAGACTATTGATCTGGGTAGGGAACCTCCTGGCTTTGCTAAATTAACAAGTATTGTGGGAATTTAGCTCAAAATGTTTCATTCAATTAACATTTGGAATGCAAGTTAGTTAACACGGTTATGATATCACCATTTTTATAACAGTGAATCAAGTTATCATGTGAAGGAGTTGCCGACTCTGTCTTTTCCCTTCAGCTTTAAGGAGCTTTATAGCTCCTTTCAGCACATTGTTTGGCTTTCCAGCACATAACTTTGAACACATTACCAGCACATAAGTTGGTGGAGACCAAAAATAAAGTGAATATTTTATTTACATTCATCAGGTGGCTGGAAACATGACCGCAAATGAATAGTAATTTTGCTCCATATCTGCTGAATGTGTGAACATTTAACTGTTTGAAAAAGTTCATCATATCAGCTTTACAATAAGTCGTTAAGGTAACAAGCACAGCTCCGTTATTGCATGTTTACTACAACAATAAAGAGGTTAAAGATAATGAGAGGGATGTTGTAAACATGCAGTACGACTTCACAGATGACAAACAACGAGATTGGCAAATGTAGGACACAAAGCAAACGTTGGAAGTCTGAAATTCTGCTGTTCTTTCTGACATGAAGCTAAAATGAATTTCAGAAAAACAGTCATGATGTGTGAAGTGAGATTAAGGCTTAAAAGTTTAGCTTTGTGCTTCATTAGGGTCCTAATGTGAGCAATGGTTTGATCACTCAAGCATTTCTAACAAGCTATACAATATGAAACAATTGTGGATTCATGATGAATTAACCTTTTCGAAAGCCATGCCGGGGTTGAGATTAATTAGACATTCCTCAAATCGTTTCAGCTGGATTTCATTGTACAGTGGCCACAACTTTTTGTTCTCTAAATCTGAAATATGTGACTCTTTAAACAGATGTGCTCTGTTCTAATGTTTTCTGTCAGTTTTTGTTTGAGGAATGTGATGATAGAGGCTGTAACAACCCGCCAACTACCTCTAAACTCACTGCGGGCTTGAGATGAACATGCGAACATACGACTTCTCTGCAAATAATGCTGTAATCAATATGTTTACATCTCACACTTCAAGTGCAGAGCATGGCTAAAGCTAAATGTGGACACCACTTGCTTGGCCTCTCTATTCACTGGATGCCAAAATAAGAGAAGTATAACAGAAGTATTGATCAATATGAGTCATGCGTTTCATCTACATAATACCTGAAGGCACAATGTGTTTCTCATGAGGACAATGGCTCAATGTTCAAGCTATATATACGATGATGATGCATCAGTGCATAGCAACATTTACGTACAATGTCAGTGTCATTTGGGTTTGGATGCATAATGCAGAGTCATTCTGCACACACGCTCCCATCCTACTGACCAACTTACAGCTACTATGGCAACTGGATAATAATTCTCCTTTTCCTTTTGTCTTTTTCTATGAACAAGCTGTGGGTGTGGAAAACCAAAGCAGCAGATGTTCAGATTTCCCTAACTTTCATATCTCCTTTCCAGTGTGTTTCTGCGGTACATTCAGTGTTTTCTTTGTCATGATTTCCTGTTTTCGTATGAGGGTTTGTGTCTTCTAAAAATGTCTTTACCTGATTCAGTTTTGTGGTCAGTGGTTTCGTCTCTTTTCCTCATTCTGGGAGAGACAAAAGTTGGCGTAATTTACACAAAAATCCACCATAGCTACAGTGTGGTATTTTTATCTGGATGATTATCACATGACAAGCACATATCTGACTTTCAAGCAGACTGTTTTCTCTGAGGAAATGCTTCAAATAAGAATAACTGGTTTCATGTATATGTTTTACAAATAGAATAATATTATATTTCACTCATCCACCATTTTGCTCCTTCAGCTGGAAAACAAACATCCATCATACTGTATAGAAACCAGCACTTTAAGTGATATTCTCCAGAGCCATTCATTCACAAGCCAAGTGACGCAGCCATCACAGCTGGAGGCTAAAATTCCCACTCCCAAACTTGGCTGAGCAATTCCATTCAACTGATCGCTGAACATGCAGCTGTACCAGAAATGTCCTTTACAATCGTTAGTATAAAGTGTGCTTTCAGTCTCAGACTCCCAGCATCACGTGTAGAGCTGTCTGAGAGAGTAGCTGTGAAGAGTTCACACCAGCCCGCCATAGATCATCAGCCCCACATGAGGCCGGGCTCATGGTTCACCCTGGGAGTGTTAAATACAAACACGCAGATAACACAAGCCCCAGCAACACACACACCCACATACCTCCTCCCTCAGTAATAAAACAGTATGAGGTTCAGTGCACTGTGAAGGCTACAGGCAGTCTGGTCTCAAGGAAAAACACTTGAATATTACACTAATTACTCTTGTAAATAATTAAACATTCCAAACATTTATGTGGGAACATTACAAGTGCTCACATTAAAGCTGCAGAATTAGACACACAGATCATATGAAGGATGGCAAAAAATCTTCTTCAGACTACAAATCTCTAGCATTGCTGGCCTCACCTATCTGTTTAGTTGGTCAGACATAGTGTGTCAATTTAATAATTGGCTTTATTGAAGCATGAGTGAGGATAGAGCTGCAATGCTGGTGCAATATTTGGCACCTAATGTGAGAAAGGGAGCAGTATCCCTGCGCCATGTGGGGAAAAACTGAATGAAAACACTCTTTTATAGACTGATCTGACACACCTCCTTGACAGCTTAGCCTATTTAGGCTGACTCATTCACTGTATCGTCTGGCTCATTTAACTGATGTGGCCGTAAGAGATTAGAAACACATAACACGTGTGAACTGGTTCGCGAACATCATCAGTGAGATGTGTTCGCTCATGAGGGTTAGAACACAAATCAAAATGACTGAGAGCTTATGAGGAGATCAACATGAAAACAGCACAAATCATAAAAGTAATGGCTGCAAAATGTTCATTATCTCAAGTCTGTACTCTATTAGCTCAGAGTACAGAACTAGCTGTGAGCTCCAGGGACTGTTTTCAGGTAAGATGACTCACACATCTATACGGCTGTTTAATGAACTGTGCAAGCATGTGTGAGGCTCTGTGATCAGTGCTTTGGTGCTCATTTGTATATGTTTAAAGTTGCAGCCTGGAGCTTGGTGACAGCTGATAAAGCTACTAAATCCTGTACTTGTTATATGAGTGAAGTGTAGCTGAGTTTTTGTTCAGGCTTGAGTCATCTTACAGACATGTAACCATGTCTGAAATTGTTAGATTACCTTGTATGAGACAGACGTGTAAAACTGCAAACATATTGATGAAACAAAGTGCATGCATGAAAGGGGGATTTTAGTTTGCACATACAGGATTTTCCAGGCGTTGCGTTTTAGCTTCGCACCTGGGACTGTACTAGACTCAGCAGTGGGGAGGATCCTCGGCATGATCTGAGGTGGGGACCTAGTTTCTGGAAAATACATCACAGAGAGAGACAACAAGAATGAGGCAGAGCGAGAGGAAGAAGCAGGTGGTCACTGGAGAAAACATTAGGGACACTTTGTAACAAAGTAACTATCCCATCTTCTCTTCCTCTCTCTGTCTCTCTCTCTGTCTCTCACAAACACATGCACACACACACACACACACACACGCACACACACATCTATCCATGAACTGAACTGAAGAAACATTCACAGTATCCACGGGACTGCACATATGAGGGCAAATGTAGGAGAAATAGGCACTCGGAAGATGTGAATATAGATTAAAACTGGGTGACTCACCAAGACACACACTCAGTGTGATTATGGGTTGTCGGATTACCATGGCAACACATCCTGTAATGCGCTAATGCCCCCTTTCTGTGTGTGTGTTTGTGTGTTAGTGGGTGGGAGGTGCCAGTAATGTCACACTTGCCCTTAACTGCATGGAGTCAAGCAGCACAGATATTTTAGTTGTGACACGGGGGCTGCACAGCGAGAGTTTCATTGGAAAGATATAGAATGACTGGACATTTACAGTGTTACTAAATCTAAAGTTGAGGCTGACTTTCGAAGACTTCTGGCCAAAACGGATGAGCCTGTCATATTTGACTTTGAGCACTGAGCAAAGGAATATGTCAGTTTAAGAGTTGCTATATCTGCTCTATAACTGGGTGCATCTGCTCCACTCTTGTCATCTTTTTTGTCACTAGTTTTCATTAATGTGGCTAGACAGATAGTTTGCCATGTATAAAGATGACACCCCATTCTTAAACCCTTCCACTAAGCTCTGATTGGTCAATTGTTTCTTTAGCAGCTGTCAGCACAACAGACCAATTGCTCATGCTGGCTGTGATTCAGAGCCAACGTGACATCTGGATCCACAAATAACTACAAATTATTACTTTCACTCAGGGGCCACGTTAGCGTTCCCTAATCTTTTGTTTTTTGAAAGGGTCGTTTATATTGTCACACCTCACATTGCTCACGCTGTTGTCACTGTGTGTGCAACTTGAACGTCACTTAATGAAAAATGGTTCAAGATAAAAGTGCGACACAACGCGTCACAATGTGGAATCCAGGCCGGACAAGACAGTTGATGGTATGATGAGATATGTCAGTTATACGTGTATGTGAGCATGTCTGAGGGCATGTGCAAGAATCTGTGTGTTACATGATAAAAACTGAGCCAGCAGTTGCATGTGTAGGCACACGTATGCAAATCTTTTGGAGTGACATGACCAATCTTAGGCGTTTCATGCGCCTTTGTCAGAGTCTGTATCTGTCTGCGATCTCTGTCTCGATGTCAGACTCACACTCAGAGGAACACAGCGTGTGTGTGTGTGTGTGTGTGTAATGTGTGAAATCATACCGCATGAGTGAAGACCTCGGGTGTGATTTATACACGTGTGTGATTAAGATAGGCTGAGTTGACACTATATGGAGCCGTAAATTCCTAAGGAGTCACTTTTAACTGCTGCTCTGGTGTGAACAGAGCAATTGATGGCAACATCTACTGAAAACTGATGAATATTCAAGATGCATACGAACGTTCGCGACTTGCCAAAATATTCACAAAAGAATACATAAGCCTTTCATGCAGGACTAAGCTTCGTCCCAGCAAAGAGGAGCTTGGACTTTCTGCAGCCTCTCAGAGTGGGAGTGCTGACTGCTTGCAGGAGAGAGAAAGAACATTTCAGAGCTTGACACAGACTGATACAGACTCCCCGAGCTGAACTCTGTCCAAAGCTGCACTCAGGGCTGCAGGGTTAATCTATAGCACTTTAATAGAGAGAGAGCTATATCTATGTGGCTGTAAATATCAAGCCTTGTGAACCAACAATAAAGGACAATAATTAACATGTTTATTGAAGTATGACGAATACAAGTAGGTGGGAATTATTCTGATGATCCGCTCCGTTTTCATCTCACCAAAGCCGTTACCATGACACTGTCTTTCAGTAGTGTGTGAACAAAAATGTGCTAATAATTATATAATCCATTGTGTGTGTGTGTGTGTGTGTGTGTGTGTGTGTGTGTGTGTGTGTGTGTTGTTACTGGGGAAGTGGCAGCAGTAGTTGTATGCAGATCCACAAAACTTTGGGTGCTGGAGATGAATACAATCGAGCAATACACCGGAATCAGAGCCCCCCCCCCCCCCCCCCCCCCACTGCATCTTACCCCTCTCCATGCTGACTGACGGCCTACAATGGTTGAGCGTGTTTGTTCAGAACGGCCTGAAACATTTTTGCCCACAGTTCATGTGAAAAAGTCGTTTTTGAGTATCCTGCACTGAGGGAGCTCTGACTCTTGGGTGCGGGTACTTTTCTGACGAATTCATATCTAATACTGGTGAAAACAGAACTCTATCTTAAGCCTCTTTCACAGTGGACAAAAACCCCCTCTAACACCCACTAACATCTGACTTCTGTGTTCAGTGGGAAAGGGAACATTCGGCATTCAATCCTGGGTTGTGCGCTTGGTGCCTCAACAGAGGGGTGATGAAATTATTCTTTTGGTGCCATCCACAAGTTTAATAAACCAGGGGATACTGTGAGTGGCTATAAGCCTGAGTAGGCTAAGTTGTAAAGTATCAGCAGGTCTTTCTAAATATTGCCTGATATCAGACAGAATTGTCAATTCATTATACACCATTTCCATCTCATCATCATCATCATGCTGTTTCTTGCTCTCCGCCACTTTCATGATGTTGAACGTGACACACCAGAAAAAAAAAAAAAAAAGCAGAAAAGAAAACATAGCTACTGGCAATGGGAAAGAAGTCGATTGCTATTTTTAGGGGTTTACCAGCATTAAAATAAACCTGCTTATATGTGCTAAAGTTGGTGTGAAACTGGCGCAAGTAGATACATGAAGCCACAAGACTTGTGGTCAGGGTCGGTTCGTAGGATTTTTCCCTCTTTCTGTCTGTCTCAAAGAGTTAAAAAAAAGGCTTCTCTGATTCACGTAAGTAAAAGTGTGTGAACAAAATAAAGCATGAAACAATTACTGTTTTGGAATGTTTGTGGTGGTGGTTTATTGAGAATATTGTGATTTCGGTCTTTGCGGATTTTAAGCCGGGGAGCCAATTTGGATGTGATGACATTCAGACTTCCCTTAAATTTTTCATGGTTTTACTGTGTAACCAACTCAGTTTTCTTTCACCCACCGACTGCCCTTTCGCTTCCCTCTTTTCTCATTCCCTGGAATCTCTGTAATCTGAGAAAGGTCGCGATATAAATGAAGAGTGTGTTGCAGCACACATAAGCGAAAAAGCTCAAGAAACAGAAGTGGTATCTACATGAACATTTGGACCTTTCGCTCGACGTGTGTGAGAGTAGGTCGGAGTAGATGAAAACATAATAATAAAGTTTCATGAGCAGGCAACATCAGCAGGCGTTTAAAGCAATAAATACCAGGCTTATCTGTCAGCCATCATAAAACAGAACTCTCCCAACTTCAGCAATTACAGTCAAGTGCATTTTAGTCTGACATTCAGATAAGTGATGTGGTGGTGCTACCTGTCTTTTAAATGTTGTTTCCTACCACGATTTTGTCGTATTTATCCCTCCGGCTCACTGTTTTGTTTGATCGGGGAAATGCACGTTGGTAAATCCTGCAAACTTTACAGGAAGAGAGGTAATCCCCGCAACGTCAAGCAGAGAAACCTTTGGTTCGTTGAAGATAAAGCACTTCACTTCTCACTTCAGTTTCACCCACCCGCCAACACACACACCTCCACATACACACACGCACACACGGTTAAGACGTGAGGTTTTCTAGGATCCCCTTATTGAAAGATTGATTATGAATACACACAGTGGGTTGTTCTGATGAAGGTGGCACCCGTGGGACAGCCCCCCCCTCCCGTTTATTGAAAGACATCAAAGGCCGTTCTGAAAAGCAGAGTGGGGAGATCCAGAGGTGGGTAGCTGGGTGTTTTGCTGACTAAAAGAAACTATTGTTGTTCCTCCTCCACACTCACTTTTTAATGTGACAAGTGTTTACCATATTATTAAATGACAAAGTGACTTATCTGGTTCCTCCTCGCAGAATTTCCCCGTTTCATTGGTGCTTTCAAAAATAAAGTCAAGTCAGTTACAGAAATGAAAAAGGCGAGGGACAAAAGGGCCTTCAGCTGTTGGACAAAATGCATTTTAATCAATTAACATTAAAAAACATCTATGCTTTTCGTTTTCTCCATGTTTCCAGGCTACAGCTGTATGATGGTCATGGGATATTGATCCTTGGAACGATTATCAGTTTTAGTTGTGCTTTCATTAGGCTGCAGAGTAAAGTCACCATTTTCTTGCTCCAGAACACTTAACAATTGGTTCCTCATCCATCTTCTTGCTAACAACAGTGCTATCAAAATGCACAGTCATGAGCTTGTTGCAAACACTCAACTCAGCCTAGCATAACCGGCAGCTTATGGTGGCTAATGTGAGCTACCACCTTGCTGGCTTTATGACTCGTTGGGCAAGAGACTTGAAGATTCCAATCAATTACTTATTACTCATTTCAAATGAACAGCAATTAACACGAAAATCACATGTTCTGTGTTTATTGTGTGAAAGTAGAAAACATTGCAGTGTACAGTTTGGAGACAGCGCTCCAAAAGTCCTGTCTTCCGCCACCGTCTACAGTGTCCTGTTTCTCCAACAAGCTCGGAACGACCTCCAAAATGCGCAGTGAACAGAAAAATCATTGATCGTGGTTTCAGCTCGAGGGGCTCACGGGGTCCAAGACCTCTCTTGTAGTAAACAAAGTCATACAAGTAATCTAGCTGTTGGCGCGGGACAGCTTGAAATATAGCACAATAATCCCATTATAACAGCTCGCTGGGTTTGCTTCCAGTCAGTCAGGTTGTGGGTTTTCCCCTCATTCCTCCTGGATTAGATTAAATTCTTCTTATCTCTTTATGTGCATTGTTGTCAGCTTGCCTTGGGCTTTTATTCGTAGACAGTAAAGCAGTATGCTGTCCTGTCTGCCTCCAGTCTGCTCATACTGTCACATGGTTTTGAAACAGGCACCATGAGCGCTGTGTATCATGACATCCACTGCTGAGCCGTGTTCACATACATAAAACATGTTGGTTCACCTTTAAGTAGAAAAGAGAGTTATCGCCCCATATATGATTCTATGTAAATTCACAGAACAATGGGGATTTTATCAGCAGAAGTTCTTTCTCATAAACAAGTCTACTTTTTCTTTCTTTCTTTAACTACCTGTGTGCATAGGGGGAATCACATTGCAGGTACTTCCCATGTTGTAAATCAAACATGCTCCCTTGATCTTTCCAAAAATTAAAGCTAATACCGAAATAAATCTTTGAGTCTTAACATGAGCTTTTCATCTGAGCTGAACCATGTGTCACAGAGGAACTTGGCTCTTTGTGCGAGTGCGTGTGTGTGAGCATATGTGTGTCAAATGATCCACGGCGTGGGAATTCCCCTCTTATCAGTCGGCCTGGTCTGGAATCTCTCCTCAGCGCTAATGTTTGTTTGGGTTTGCGGAGAGCAGAAAGAGAAACGGTGAAAGAGAAGAGAGAGGGGAAGAGAAACAGGGAACGAAAGACTAGAATGAAAACACCATGCACATGTCTCGGCAAATCATCTCACATCTTATCTGTGATCTTTCCTCTTTAATTCCTCTCTTTAATTAGCAGAATTGTTTCACAGCGTTGAGATCTTTTCCTCTCTTGCCAGTTGTATTTTTCTACCAAGTCTTGACTTTGAATTAGGAGCTAATAAATCCTCTTGGGGGTGGGGGTTCAGACAACTCCCACGTAGAAATGGACACAACACAAAGTGTCCCATTGAGACGTGTGAGAGGGCCCAGGGTGCCTTGTCCTACAACAAGCTCTTATTCTACAACAGACGGACTGGAGCTCAAACATAACTGTAGTAGGAGGCTTTTCAGTGTCTTGATTGTCAAACAGAGAAAGTAGCCTTCAGAAACTGTGTGATGAAAAGAAAAAAGGGCTTGTCTTGAGGCTTACAAACACACTTCTCAGTGAAAAGTAGAAACATTTAGCTGAAAGAGGCTGTGCCTAAATCTTGACTTGTGAGCTGCCGGATCAAAGGACTAATTATGCCCATACAGAGATTACAATTGAGATTCTTTTAGGTAATTCTATAAAAGTCCTATTCATTTTTATGTGTTGCACACTTTACACATTTTGTTAAAATTAATATTCTAAACCCACAAATTTCAAGTTAAAACTTGTCCTACATACATGTTAAGATCCTTGAATACAGCTCTCTGCAGCTCATCGTCATAACAGTGTTCAACCAGCAAAGAACACAGCAAATTATTATTTAAATTATTCATGTGATTGCACCACATGATCATCACATGCATGAATTTCACACAAGAATCACATGGGAAATTCTATACTGAGCTCAGCTAAATGAAGTACAAAGGTTCTTTTTTTTTTTGTTACCTTGTCGATCAAGGAAAAAAAAGCTTTAATGCTGTATAAGCCAACATGGACAATAAATCCTAAAAGTTTCATGGGTCAAAACTGTAACAGCTACTGAGCTCATGTCAGCAGACCCATTGATACAGCGACTGATGAAAATCAGCTGATGAAGAAAAAAAAGCTTAAATGAAGCTATCTTATTAGCTGAACTAATAACAGTCATGCATCCTACTGAATCAGCTGACTGAGCAACAGGTTATTACATATTTGAAAGATTACTTGTTAAAAGTGGGGCAGCACAGTGGAGACGCGATGTGGAAACTGAACAGCAGCTTCTGGTCAAGATATTGTCTCTGGGTTTTAAGGGCAAACTCTAAAATGACGCAGCATCTCTTTTCTCCTTGCAGGAGGTCAAATGTGTCATTAATTGA
The DNA here is from genome assembly GCF_051107435.1 of Chaetodon auriga. Classification (NCBI taxonomy): domain Eukaryota; kingdom Metazoa; phylum Chordata; class Actinopteri; order Chaetodontiformes; family Chaetodontidae; genus Chaetodon; species Chaetodon auriga. The sequence goes on from NC_135085.1 coordinate 13,963,814, forward strand.
ATAGATTACATGTTGCTCTGAGATGAAAATAAAACTCTTCAGGATGACCTTAATGTTTCTAGTGTGATCATGATGATGGTTATCTCTGGAGGAAATCATGTTAATGCAGACGAAGCGACTGCCTCGCTGGTCCTCTGATGACTTTGCTCATTCATGTTTTCAGTTTTGGTGTCTGTCATGTGACCGGTTGACCTGGCTGCTGACCGCCATCAGCTGTCATATGAGTGGAGGAGCTGCCGTTCTGTCCGTTCTCAATGATCTCATTCAGCCGGGGGATGAGTTCGTCTGTCCCATCATGCTTCCTATCACATGCTGTTGACCACAGTGTGGTCTGAGGGCTTGCTTGTGCTTCGTATGTGCTAACACTTCACTTTCAGGACAGCAATTATGGTGGTGGTGACGACGCTTGATGACTGAGCAAATGCACCGAAAACAATAAAGCAGTTATTATCGGGATGAAGCACAACTACAAACTGTCCCTTTGAGATGATGATGCTGCTTTTGAAAAGGATGATTCTTACTTGAGCTCATTCCCGATGATCAATTTAACTTGCCTATACAGATGAATTAATCATCAGTTTATAGTGCAAGGCCCATAAAATCCCTTTAGAAAACATAATCTGGAGCCTCTCTACATCCTCTGCATCACTGTCTTCTGGCCATCTGTTTCCAGGCTCTGTGCATTTCTGTCCTGTCAGCAGAGTCCCTTCCTAGAAAAGACTTTAGTGGATTAACGGTCTCTCGCACAAGGTGTCTCCACATCATTCAAGGGTGTGGACATGCTGTTTCCAAAAGGATGAAAAAAGGCTGTCTCACAGGGAGCTAACTGAAGAAGCCATAATTATAAAATGCATGGAGGACACACATCCCGTCCAATATTCAAATATGCTCAAAATATTCATATGAAAATTTAACAGAAGAAATTGCTATGCTACAACAGGCAACACGCACCGCTGTCCAAAATTATCATAATCCCCCCCAAATGATGAGTCCAGGGCTATGGCAGTGAATTGAAAAAATAATAGTCCAGTGACAATTGAAAGTAAGTATAATGAGAAGAAGTAGAACAGGAACAAGAAGCATTTGCATCCTTGCTGATTCACAGTTGTCTGGTCAAAAGTAATCAATTAGCAGTTAGTGTTTAAAAAAAAACCCTCAAACACCTTTTTTCCGAGCAGACATTTGCATCGAAAACCGCCATACAGTATTTACATCTTACAACGTCACTTCTCATGTGGTGCAGCAGCCAAGTATGAAAAACAATGTGTCACCAGAAAGTTGCACGCACCTCTGACTCACCGATGTCAGGATAGAGAGACTGGATGAGAATAGATCGATTTGCAATACTTTCCACATATTTGTGGATCTTTCACAAGAAGATGTGCTAACTCAGAGATCATCGGCGGTGAAACTGGTGGTGGAGTCACACTTGTGTGATGCTGATATTCCAACAGAAGTCAACTGAAATTCTCCAGATGCAACTTATTGCATCTTTGATGTTCATAACTGATGGAAAAAACACACTGTACTATGGACGTGTTCTTATTTTGCTCGGTCTCACAAGTTTGTTGTTGCGTGGGCACTGCGTCTGGCTTCCTCTGAACCTGACAAACAGGAAGGTGTGTGTGTGTGTGTGTGTGTGTGTGTGTGTGTGTATATGTCAGTGTGGGGGTGTGTGCATGTGTACCACCGGATGTCAGATAATCATAGCTGATCTTTCCACGAAGTACAACGCACTCACTGTAGACCCCCATGACTTTTCAACTCTATAAATAGTTTTTCTTTCTGTTTCTACATGTATGCATGAGTATTGTGTGTGTGTGTGTCTCTACCAAGTGCATGTCCACGTGCACCCACACACACATACTCTGAAAAGTGAGGGACAGTCACAGTTTTGACTTGGCTCCGTGCTCAAAGGGCTGCAAGCCATCTGGACAGTTATGTTGTCATTAGCAGCACCCTTGTATCAGATATCAAAGAGCTACACTGCTGTAGGTTGACTGTTTGCAATCTGTTACCACTAGACTGTTTCATTCAAACTGCTTTACACAAGTCATGCGCATGTTTTTAAAATCTGTTCTGACTGTATAGTCACTGGCAGCTGTGCCATGTTCTGGTGTTTCTGCAAGCTCATATGTGCAATAAAAAGCATGTAACATTTATGAGTGTTTCAGTGACTTAAAATGGGTTTGACTGTGATCTGTGCCCCTTATCTCCAAATAACTGTTAAATGATGGCTGTAATTTACATGTTTTGAAATGACTTCAAAGCACAGCTCAGACCCAAAATTAAATCTGTGAAAATTGCAGAAGTGGTGAATCAGGGTGGCCAACCACTTTAAGCGAAGATGTGATGAGTTATGATTTACTGACATTTCGAAGGCAGCAGGAGGAGGAAGCACATGGTATGGCTGGGGTTTTAGAAGGGTTAAGATCTGGAGCCCCTTTAATGTAGAAACACATTGTGTGAGTATCCTGGAGGCCTACATGTTGAATTTGCTTCGTAAAACATATATAAAGTCAAGTTTTTAGATTTCTTAACCTGCATTTTTTAGGGTGTCCTTGTATCTAAGTGGTGCTTTTAGGGGCTTATGATACTTTCTTGTGGTAAAAAAACCATTAAACCGAAGTTTCTGAAAAGAACACTCGTAAGAAATAAGATTTAAAATGGGAAAAACAGAAGGAAACAGGTTGTGGGTGACACCTGAGATGCTGTGAAAGAGTTGGGATTATTTTTTTGTGTGAACAGATGATGCCTCCGGAGGATAATTTTCTGTGTTACAGAGGTGGATGGGAAAGCCATAAACATAATAAATCGAACTGGGAAAAGAAATTGCAGGTCTGAACAATGCATTAGGATGCACCAGGTCTGAACACTGAGTCGTGGGAAGGGAAAGGGTCTGATGAAACCAATGCAAATGACTAAGAAACGCTTATTCCTGTGAGGAAACGAGCGTTGGCCTCGCTGCACACACTCACACAGGCCTTGGCTTGTGGCCTTGGCAGGAATTCGTATGAGGAAAGACCATTACAATGGCCTCACACACACACACATGCACACACATAAATACATTCGCACACACGCTGAAGGGACCGGGGAGAAAGAAAGCTCTTGAGAAAACAGAAGTTACTAATTAGGCAAAATTGTCCCGCAGCAGTTAGATGTCTGGCTGATTTCTTCCTCTCTCTCCCCTCATCTGTCTCCCTCCAGATGTTTGACTTCCTGATGCATTGACTTTTGGTTTTAGTGCTGTTTCATGTTCTGTTGTCACAGCGGGAGATATTGTGGCTGATCATTAGTGAGGATGAATAATGAGCCCAGCTGAATCACCAAAGAAGAAAAGCGCTGCATAAAAACACCAGATACAGGATATGTGTTTTAATAGATTTCAAAGGCCTCCACCTGCATATAGAATATCTTGGAATAGCAATAGGAAATCTACAGAAGACTAAAATGACTGAATAGGCAAACAGCCACAACTGACCATTTGCTAAACCCCGCCCCCATACAATGACTGCCCAATCACAGCTTAACAACCCTGACAAGGCACAGCAGGCCTGTGAAGCTTTGGAGCTGACACACGTTGAAACAGTGCACATGGAGAGATAGCCAAGGGTATCTTTTTAAGCCTTTCCAAAACTAAAAACACAAAAGCATAAGTCTACGAAATTGATAGAAATGTGCGGAGTGGGAGCAAAGATCATTAGTGCAAGTGGAAATACCCCATAATTTATGTAAATAATTTAATCTAAATATAATTTAAATAATTTCTATTGAAGTGCTGGTGCATCATTCTGTTGAGGTTCAAATATGAAAAATATGGTCAGTTTGAAGGATAAACATAAATGGTTTTCTACCTTAGTATCCTAACATGAGTGTGTACCTTCACCTCTGTTAAAAGGTTAGTGAAACGGCTAAACATTTCAGAGTTTACAGTAACAATAGCACCTCGGGCTCACTTTACTTGGTTTGAGGAAGTTTACACTCAACCAGCCAAACCTGTGTTAGATAACACTGCATTTACCAAACCCATCAACACTGTGTAGCTTGTCCAGGTAAGGTTTTGTGTAGTAAGCATCCAAATCACTTAAGAGTTCCATTAGAATAAGCAACATAAAAATGACATTTTTATTACGGCACTGTAATGCTGCAGCTAAGCTAGCTCTACCCTGAACAATGCTGCTCCTTTGTTTTCATGTCCTCTGCATGAATCATCTGCTGGTAAGGATGCGGACTTCTTGGGACATGCAGATTCAGATTTGGCCTTCAGACATTACATCATGCAGCCATCAAGTGTATATTTAAGTACAGTTTACAGTTTCAGCAAATAAGCAGCAAATGTCTAAAAGTTGTTGAATCAACTCTCCTTATTGACAGCAGCTCATGAAGCATATGAGGGGGACCATCAATGCCACTGAACAGAGAGAGAGAGACATGTCGTCTGTCCAGATCTGTAAAGTAACTCGTTCTCTTTGTTCAGAGAGCAAGTGTGACAAAGGCTTTAAGCTACATCTTAAAGCTTCAAGCTTTTGGCCAGATTGACTTTCTTAAAAACGAGTCAATAAATGGCCCAACCCTTCTGTGAATCACTGTGGCTCTGACTGATTCCCTGAAACATGGAGAGAAAAGTTCAGTCTGGCAGCAACCGAGTGGATGACATTCTCCTTTGTGCTTTTAATGGGAAACAGAGGGAGAATCGTAAAAGGAAACACACGTTTCCTGTAGGACTGGTGTGTGACGTACTTAAGTGTGTGTGATGCACTCGTTGTGGCCTTAACAGGCAGGAATGTGACATCAGCAGCAGGATCCCGCATGAAGGATAGGCCGCAGCCAACACAAACACACGCTCACACACATCAGAGCCAGAAAAAGAAGTGGCCAAGGCTCGGAGAAAGGGAAGGATGTCTCCTCCCTGGACTCCTTCTCCCTGCCACCCACTCGGCCCGGCCTCACATTCCCGTCTTCAAAGCTTTTATGGATCGCAGCAGTAATGAGTCTTTTCTTTTTTCCTGTAAATATGAGGGGAAAAAACAATGCCACAAAGTGAGCAGTCTTCACAGGAATGTAATCACTTCAACATTTCCTTTAGCAACTGCTCTTTGTAACTGATTTAAAAAAAGACACACACACACACACACACCTACTTACCCACACATCGAACTCAACAGCTGGATCACAAAACTATCATTTAGCTTTTAGCTCTAAATTATTTTAATTGAAGCAGTTTGAGGAAATCCCACACACATTAGTGGAGAGTGATGAAGGACAGTGAGTTGTTGAACAGTTTGAGACGAGCTTTAGAGTGAAATATGAAGAGGCAGCAACTCCAAACGCAAGTTCACACAGATCTTTATGCTGATGGGTGCTGCTGTTCTTAGTCGCCATTCAAGACAGGGGAGAGGATTCATAACGCTGGGCTCAGACTACATGATATCACCCTGATAATAGCCAGACCCAACAAATGTCGGGCTTCAGGGACAAAAAAGGGGTGTCGGGGTGCGACAACTGATCCTTTGGGCAAGTGTCAACTGCCCCTGAATCTGGGACTTCTCCTTTGACAACATGTGCCAAAACGTTGACCAATAGGAGCAGAGAGAACTCTTTTGTGCACAACTGTAAACACAGTGAAGAGATATGATGTTGTTGGTGCCGCAAGGAGGAACTGTGAAACAGAGGAAAGGTCACAGTCGTGCTTTCTTTCGTTTTTAAGGTTTGTTCTGAACACACAGCCAGTATCAAGCGAACTGCTTTGGATGCCTTTGCTTGTTTACATCTTTGTTCCTGGAAGAACGTGTAGTTTGTCATGTCTTTCATCCAAGTCGTGATAAGAACTGAAGACACAGGATTGTAAATAAACTTACAGGTAATTACAGAGAATATATATCGGTAATTACTTTCCATGGCTCAAACCATGACAGCGGGTTATTTCAGTGTCAGTGGATCCCCAGGTTTTTTTTTTTTTTTCTGGCCTTGACATTACAGGTGTGTCTTTCCACAGGAAATCCTTTCACTTTTGGGAGTGGGTGGGTGACCTCACCATGAAAACATGATGTCATATCACATGCTGGGGGAATTATCATCGTATAAATGTGAATTTGGCTAACGCTCCACTTACGGCAGGACGTTAATGTGAGAATAGCGCGTGAGCATTTCTTTCTCACACACACACACACACACACACACACACACTCCGCAAGCGTTGAAAGTACTTTGTGTAACATCTGCTAACAGGCTTCTCTCCTTCCCTTTGACACCTAATTAACAGCACTGAAGAAAGGACGGGTGCCTCTTGCATCTTCGGGAACTTTTCATTACAGTAATTATCCGCATGTATAACGAGTTCAGAATGTAATGATGAAAAATCTGTCAGTTCACTTTAACATTAACGAACTCATGAATTTCAACAAACATTTCTTAGATTAGTCCTGCAACAAAAGGATCTATGACGGAGACTGCATCCAGACATGTTCTGACATGTCTCTCCCATATGCTGCACAATCTCTCTCCAAGGACAAAGTGACCTCATTTAGATACACAGATTGGGAAAACTGGATTTTAATCTCTCTCTCTATTAATTGATCACCCATTCATCATCATTTGGCGAGTGTACGAGAATGATAAATAATAATTCATGAAGTCTTATCTTATCTTATTGTACGAACAAAATGGAAGGGAAAGAAGGAAGATGACTTTGCTGAAGGGGCTGAGAAAGCAGTCAAACTGCTGAAGGGAGCTGGCACATTGCCATTTAGGTACAGTAGGTGTACAGTGCTGTTGATTAAATGATTTCATGCTGAAATTGCTGTGCAGTGTCTGAACAGCTTACTGATACTGCTGTGGAGGTGATGCAGTATATTTCCAGGATGCATCCCAGACTCTCAGCAAGGACGCACTGTTCCTCGTTCCACTTAAAAATGTTTGATTTGAACCATTTTTCAGTATGTTTTTTGTTTTGTTTTCATAATCTGAGCTTTACCAAAGCACATTTCAAATAAACATTACTATTAAAGTAGTAAACTGTAAGACACTCATAATATTTCTGCCCTGCATTTCCCATGAAACACATTCAGAGACACCACGCTGTGACATGTTTGAGGTGCAGTTTTTGTGCTCTTCTCCGTTGTCTCCGCTCCGTGCTTCCACTGAGATCTTCTATTTATTCCAAACAAACTGCTGTTGTTGGAGGAACCATAAAACACATGGCTTCCTGTGAATCTGTGGAGCTTTCCTGGAAAAGGACAACCAGATGCCGTTCAACAAACATAAGCGCTTTCATAAACTGAATATGTTTTGCATTGCTAATGCATTACTTCATGCTGTAAAAGGGAAGAAGTAAAAGGGAAACTTATGGCACAGATTCAGTCATAAGTAATTAATACTCGATAGTCGATAGCTCTCTCTTGTTAAAGGATCAGTTCAGTGTTCAGTTCAGGGACCAATTGTGTTTATAGTCCCATAGTTGGACTCTGTTGTAGCAATGGTCCAAGATCTCAGTAATACTTGAGATGAGAACAATAAACAGCAGCTACAAAAGTACAACTCAAGCATCATTGGAGAAATCACATGAACTTTCCTAAAAAAAATATCAACTACACTGACTTTTTTCTTTTGCTTGATTTTGAGCATCTTTGGACCACATCCTGAGGGCCGCAGCTCTGAAGAACAGCAGTAAAAGAAATATAGTCAGCAAGCTTCCCTCCTGTATTTGCACCTGCCTGTGTGAGCAGATAGCATCAGTAACTTAGGAAGAGATAAAAGCTCATGGCTGTCTGTAACACTGACATGTTCCTCCATATCTCTCTGCCCAACTTGGGCACAAATCAGCACATCTCCTTCTGTATCTGCTTGTGTCACTGCTTGCATATCTTCCACACAGCGCATGTGAGTTCAAGCGCATGCGACTTCAACATACATTTGGAATTGATAATGACATTTCACGCCTCTCTGCTCATTCGTGCAAGCTGAAAACAGTTGGGCTCAAATAAGATTATGTTACACCAAAACACAACCCTCTATTTAACCACAAGATGTGCTTAAACAATTAATTTCATTCTCAACATTCAACCAGATGAGACCAAACAAAAGCAGGTACATGGTATGAGTGTGTTATTGATCCACAGTGCATTTCTTTCATACTAGATTTGCAGTGCAGACAGGCATACCGTGTGCAGTGTAGTACTGTATAGAATCCAGAAAGAATTTGACAGTGGAGATACTCGTTTACACCTCTGAGGTAACTGGCTGAGTGAGCATCTCACGCTGCAATTAAAGATGTGAAATCAGCACATTTTGGCTTCAGAGTCACAGCAAAGCAGCCTTGTGATATCTTGCTGCTGCCCTAGTTTCAAGTGTGCAATCAGGAGGGGAGTTTGATGACATTTCACTCTCTCTCTCTCTCTATCTATCTATCTATCTGTCTCTATGGGGTTGCACAGAGCAGCTGCCAAGTGAGTCCTGCCTATCTGCAGGCCGTTTTCTTTTGTATACACACAAACACACTCACACAACACAAAACAACCCACTAACAAGGCTGCATTGGCTCTCATCGCCTCTCTGACTTTGTTCATGGTTGAAAAGAGCACTGCTGCATCATAACAACAGCTGAGAGTGTGGCAGGGAGCCAGGGAGCCTTTGTGCATTAGCCGTGAAAACCAGTGTTATCTGCTGGTTACTGATACGTATATGAGTCAATCTTGTTTATGTGCACGTGCATTTATGTCTGCACATATTCTGTATGCACATACGTGAGATCACACATCTGTCCATACCCGTACATTGGTATTCCATGTGTCATGGGTTTGTTTTCTCATATTTCACACTTCCCACCCCCCCCTGAATTCTGCCTGACACTAAAACCAATGATAGAAAGCCCTGCTGGTTTATAATAACCTTTCCTTTCAGCACACTTGCACAGCAGTACTGTAAGGTTTTTAACAGCTTTTCTTCCCATCGCAGCCAAGTCAACATCAGGCAATTTTACCAACTACCTGCAGTTGAATGTGTACTAATCCTCTGTCTGCACTGCAAGATATTCATAGCTATGGAAACTATTACCATGAATAGAAAAAATGTGCCCCTTTCTTGCACTGATGATATAACTAGTCTGACAAGTTTGAAACGTGTGAGTCTCTTATTGACGTCATACCTTCCAACTATTTTCTCCCTATCTGAAGATGGAGCCTCTCAACTGATACTGTATGCAGATTTAGACAGATAGCAAAACTGTTTTCACCCAGATCACCTCGTGCGTTTCTCAGTCTTAATCTGTTCTCATGCATTCTTGAACACATGCTATTTAATGCTTTAAACATCAGGACCTAATTTTGTTATATGTCTACTCTCAAATCTACTGTGTTGTGTTTGATGATGCTGTGACCTTGTGTGCCAGGCTCCCACCTACATGAAGTAACACTGGGCTGCACTGACGGCAGTGAGCTGCACGACTGCATCTTACAGGACAAGAAGAACTGCTTTCATGTCTATACTAAAGCTATAATGAGAGATTTGTATGCTTTAGACTACCTACTCTGTTCAGATAATGAAGTTACTGGTGCCAGGTGGCGAACTGACTAGAGGGTGTCAGTGATGTTGCTGCTCAGGGCTGCAGGGCAACAAGAACAAGGATTAGAAGCTTCAATTTGTAAAGAACAGCTAGTAGATTTAAGACTCAACTGTGTTACATGAAACATTATTACACTGGCTGACAATGGTTGCCTTGAACATGAATTTTTCAGAGAAGGAAATGGCAGACTCCTTTTAGGACAGACCCCAACAAGAAGAGCACAGGATCTGCAAAAAGAGGAACACCCCAGCTACATTGTGCAGAGTTGAGTCATTTTACGCATGTTTGTGGCAGCAATGTGATTTAATTTCACCTTTTTGTAGTGTCTTCACACACCAGGTTGATGCATCATAATTAAGGTTAGCCAGAACATTTTGACAATACACCTTCATCGGAATGTGAGTTCTTCCCAACATATCAGACATAAAATTGAGATGTGCATATATTTTTCCTTTGCAGTTCCAAAACCACAGTAGACCTTCATCTATTGCAATTCTGACAAAGATGTATGGCCAGTCTTGTATGTATAAATGATCAGTTATGGGTGGCTAGCAGTGTGCATTGTTGTCTGCCGCAGTGACATGATGAACCATAGAAATGTTTGTGGCTTTCTCAGCGATGCTGTGTTTGCTACCACTCAACAAGCTTCAGTAAAAGAGGAGAAACAGGACCAAGAGTCCACACTGAGACCTGAGCCAAGGTATGTGAGTCAGCCTCTGGCTGAACAATCAGGGCATGCCCTGGTAAGGGTCTTTTATAAGGCATACCAAGGTAGCCATTTTGGGCTGGCACTGTCACTTTTTAAACTGTTTTCCAAGGCTTTCTACTAGGTTGAATAGATAGTAGACTAATTTTCCTTGCAGTTAAGGGTCAAGATACTTACCAAGACAGAGTAGAGGATGCAGAAATCAGGGGATGAGTTTTAATTAGTGTGATTTTAACCAATGAAACCAGGTTCAGATTATGCCAGCTTCCTAAAAACAGAAGAATGTCATCTGCATAATGTCCACTCCTTTCATTTTCAGTGTGGCTGTAGAGTTTTACAGTCACTGCCAGATGTCTTAAAGAGGATGTGAATGACAAGTTTAAGCTTGTTTCAAAAGAGATACAATTATGCACCTAATTTTAGATACCCAAGAGGCATGTGAATGCTGTAATCAGGTGTACACCAGATACCGATTTTGAAAAATCAATTAATTCCTCTTCTCCAGTCTATCGAGAAAACAGAAGATTAACAGAAATGCAACAATAACTGCAATTTGTTTGTTTTCAATAAACTTTATTTTTGTCCCATTTTCCCCCAAATATGGTACATACAAAAGGTGATCAGAATTGAACATTTCCTTGTGTCAAGACCGTAACATTTACACAACAATAAATAAAAAACATGTATAAATAAAAAATAAATAAACAAGACATTATGTGCCAAAAAATAAAGACTCTTCTGAATTTGCAGATGGCTTTCACAATGTTGGGTTTTTTGAAAACACATGTGTGTAATACTTGCATTCCAGGTCACAGTTTTTAGGATACAACTCTGGGTTGAGAAAGCAATGTAAACCGATAAGGATTACAGTACAGTACAACAGAGTACAACTTCTATTTTTTCCATAGTAGATATTACTGGGATATATACTTATGATACCAGTTGTTCTAAAAGCTTATACCAGGTAGTGAGAGTGTAGTGCTATTGGACTTACTTTTAAACTTGGCTCCAAGTACAAAAGTAAATCCCACCTGTAAAACCCATCTTGACTCTTGTTTGTATCCAGCTTGACATTCACAAAGGGTTGTTATTGCACTATACAGACATCCCTCAGAAAGGCACTTTAAACCCCCCTCCCCACCCTCATTTTCCAACCAACAGTTTTGTTAACCAGCACGTGTGTGTGGCACACAAACACACACACACACACACTCACCTACTGTATGTGAATTTAAAACTATTTTTAAAACCAACACAGAAAATGCCTTTTGGTATCTAGTTAAAAACGAATAAAAGAAAACAAGTGGTAGTAAAAGGTTTTGCTTGCCGGATGAATCTACAAAAAAAAGGTGCAAAATTGTGTTGCTCCCATAGCCCCTTTGTATGCCATGTACCACATTAGTGAAATTTGTTTCTAATAATGAACATAAAAAAAAAAGAGAGAAAAAAAAAAAAAAGACAAAAGTGATGTTGGAGCAGAGGCAGCAATGACTTTCTCCAAACATTAGCATCACCATCCTCAAATAAGGCCAGGAATGTTATTTGTGCATGTGAGGTCAAGATCGTAGTGTGATCCTATAGCTGGCTCAATGTTTTTTTTTAAAAAAAAGGAGAAAAAAAAAAATGAATGTGTGCACCATAGTCCAAAAAAGGCCAGAAACCAACCGAGGGTAGGAGGGTCTCTCTCTCTCTTTCTAATCAAACCACAGTTCTTCCCAAAGCATCTCTGCTGTAAGAGCATGGTTCCAATGCAAGTCAACGCCAAAAATGACTTTGCTGCCGAAAGGCTTTTGGAAAACTGAGCCGAAAAGCGTTCCAGCTGCAAGATCACCCTTGTTCCATTGCGAGCAAACAGGACAATTTTAGTGTTTCGATACCTTTAAGACACCATGCCTGGGTTTACTGGCTATCAGGGGAAGCTGAAAGCTGCAGGGTTGGTTGGTGGCTTTGAAAGATCCAGCCAAGAAGCAGTGGCTTTGAGTGAGTGAGGGAAGGTCATTGGGAGTTTGGGTGTTCTTTTAGGCACCTGCCCGTGAGGGATCCATCATTTCAGGCCAGGTAGGAGTCTCTTATTTTAGGTATCAATGCCTTCCAGGTGGATACCTTTGAGGCATAAGCTGGACAGGCACAGACCCTTAAGGCAGATGCTGCATTTGGCAGCTTCCTGACTGCTTGATAATTATCAAGGTCAATCAATTTGATAATCACCTGCCTAAAGCACCAGTCCAGACAAGAATATTTGCTCATCTCCTCTGAGCAGCCTTCCATCTGGCAACTGAACAGGCGTCAGCTCCTCTCGGCATTGCCTTGAGAAATTAGATCAACCAGTCAGGCTGCCTAAAAAGAGGTGTTAACCAGTCAGGTTGCCTCTAAGGCATCTGCCAATCAGGCAGCCTGGGAGGCACGGAGCCAAGCTCTCAGGCATCAGCGTGGTGTTGGAGCAGCTGGACCACATATCGCAGTCGGTGTCTGAGCTCGGAGGTGCAGCCCATCTCAATCAGCATGCTGAGGAGGTAAGTGTATGAGACCCGTTCCCGGCTGATGTAGGTGAGCAGGTAAGAGTCGTCAGATGACTTGCACAAGATGATTTTGGTGTGGTCTGTGTAGAAGTTAACCTGGAAGGGATGAAAAAAGAACATGAATGCAAGAAAAGGAGGGAAAGGTGGTGTCACATACACACATGCGACTTTAGTCTGACTTGGTGTTGCAGTACTTGTTTTCTCAATCAGATTTATGAGCTTTTTCGAACCTGCAGAGTGCCATTGTTGAAGAGCATGACGAGAGCATGATCAGTCTTCACCCACTGGAGCAGCAGAGGAGGAGGACTGGAGGCTTGCTCCTCACAATGAAGGTCTCCACCCTGAGGAGAAGATGACAGAAAATATTATGTTTAGATTACAGGATGCCACGTTAAAACAAATTGTTGTGAAATTCAAGACAAAAAATCGTTTAGTATTTGATTCATAAAAGTAAATCAGCTATTCTGGCTGCAGTCTTCTAGCTAAAGATGAACCGGCTTGCTCATACCTCCATAAGGTTCTGCTCCATGTAGTTGGCCATGAGCTCCACAATTTGTTTCTGGCTGTGAAGCTGCTCAGGCAGAGAGTTGGCAGGGAAAGTGAAGTGTTTGTTGTTGGTCAAGCAGTAGTGGACTGTCCTGTTGAGAGGGAAAGAAAACATTTTAAAAAAAACCACACAAAATAAAGTGTATTTCTGTTTGATTTAATTGACAAAAAATATATATAGTCTCCAATTTAATTTGAATGAATGATGATCAAAAACTTGGGTGCAGTGTGAACACACACTCGACCAATTCAGTTACTTCCGTGAGTCTAGTCATAAAGCAATCAGGAAGCTCTAAGCACAATGTAAATGTTTACATGACACCTTTAGTAAATACCGCAGGTCTTAAAATACTTACGTGCGTTTGTTACAAAGACTGAGATGTGTACCCTCGTTGAAGAGCACGCCAATGCTTTGGTTCGAGAGCTGGTAGCCAAAGCCATATTTGTTTGAGTAGTCGACCCATTTAGTCACCCACAGGAAGGACTGTGGCCTGGACAAACAGGGCGGGTTTCTAGTGGCTGCAGAGATAGAGATAAAAATGTTTGGGATTATGGAACAATTTCAAAGGATGTAACATCAACCCTGAGTAAACACAAGACAAAACGCTTTTATTTCCAAGTGCTATAAGTCAGCATTTAAAAAAAAAAAAAAAAAAAGAAGCTCCAAAAGTTAAGAAAGCTTTGAGCTGAGAAAAGGTGCCCCAAGCTACATGAGTCAGCAGATATTCAGGGGATACAAAGATGGCGAAGGCAAGGGAAGAGATCGGGTTGATTAAACTTGAATGATTCTGCATCATTTGTAATTTGATGCCAAAAGTTGTTTCATGTTGGAGGTAGCAGCATTGTGGTGCTCTGTAACCCAAAGATTTAAAGATCCGACTCAGCATTTCTGGTTACTGTCTTGCGGTTAGAGATATTGATCGGTCTTGCCAAATAGTATTACTACTATGCTGTAGCCCAAAAGTGCTCTTTCAGTCTTTAAAGTTCTGTCTAATTTGTGCTCTCCTACCTGCAGGCATGGTCGCCAGGCAGCTGCTGAGCATTTTCATGGCCGATTCAGCGACGGCTGCGGGGGTCAGGACGTCCTCGCATGCTGGAGAGGAAACGACGAGTTAAAACACTGATCGCAAAAAGACAAAAAGGACTTCAAAACGCAGTGAGAGAAAACACAGCGGGGCCTTACGTTCAGTGCTGCTGGCCATGGTGCCCTTGAAGGAACGGGAGATTGACTTCCTGGATTCCTCCTCAGCAGGAGTCTGTTCTAGAGGCACAGAGTTGACCAGCTGACCGGTGGGAGAGGGAACCTGAGCGGCAGCAGAGGAGAAGATTTAACACAACAAAAGTGATACTAAGAGCACAGAATTAAGAAGAGCTGCATGAGGCATTCTGTTAACATGTTCTGTTAATGTTTGCACACCTCAGAGACTCTCTCATCTATTGTTCGACCACTTTAGCGGCTGTTGCTGCTTCATTGGTTTCACATGTTTTGATCTTTGCATCTTGCTGCCACTGCACTGGGGTAAAACTACTTTAACCGCAGTTTCTTTATGGATGTTCTGCAAATGTGCTGCAAGCCTGTTATGTAGTTTCTAATGTCATGTGCCCACAAAGCTGTTTCTGAAAATCTGGCTGCAATCTGTCATGTTTGTTTTCCTGCAAACATGCATACAAAGAAAGTAAACAGGGTACTTTTGACAACTACTCTGTGTAGCCCAATTTTTTTTTTTTTATAAATCCAGTGTATGCTTCATGGCTACATCCTGGTTTCTTGGCACAGGCTCATTATGAAGCAGACTCAGAAACATTCACGCCAAAGAGCAAACAATGTAGTTCCTATTGGACTCTATAAATAGCAACTACATCAGTCTGATTAGGGATTGGCCAGCAGAGCTTCCTGCTGTCGTGGCATTTAGCCGCAGCTCCGGTGATGAATCTTTTTTTAATACATCAAGAGATAGTCTGTAGTAGGATTAAACTTAGGCAGTCGTAGTAGGAGGAGGATGGATTTTAGATATGCATTAACAGTTCCCTCAGATATTAGAGAAAACTGGCCTCATTAACCCTCACGTACTTCAGTTTCTCACTCAATATGAACAGCTACAACCAGCATGAACTGTGCGACATTACTCTTGAATTTCACTTGCGTGTTGACAAGCTGAAGGACTTCTGGAACAATAAAGAACATCACGCTGCCATCTCAGTGCAATAAAGCTAAAGAGCCAGTGAAACACATTTCTAAATCCCGTTAAGAAGAAGGAGGATTCCTTTGTATAATTAAAAGCATAATCCATTGTTAAGAAAATATATAGCTGCCTCATGTTCTTGGTCTATGATGGTCTTTGAAGCTGGCACTGACAATTCTATTCTGAGGAAAAACTCCCCAGCTTTCCCTCATAAGACATTTATTCACCCAATTTCCATTGCAGTGCGATTTATAGGGATCGTTTTAATGTTAAATGAACATGCTGCAAAAGGTGTTAAGCACTAACACCTGATGCAAAGCAATTATCAGCCCTAACAGCTGTCATCCGCCATGAAAATATGTACTTCTGTACCACTTGTGGGACTTTATTACCTTATCACTAGCTGGAATTACCCTGTTTCAAGTAAACAAGGCATTTTTTTTTTCTTCCAAATGTAGGACACACACACACACGCACACACACACACACACATACACAAAAAGATGAGGTGTACCTCATTGGGTCCCACTGTCTTGTAGCTGATTTGCCGGTTGATGGAACATTTCACGATGCCCGAAACCAGCTTGGAAATGTCTTTGTCATCTTTTTCCTCGCATGGAATCTTCTCCACTGTGAAAGCGAGACACTTGCATTGTAGTCACAACAAATTGACTCAACCACAGGAGCGTTTACATGCACATAGATACAGTAGCTCTTGGAAATGCTTGAAGGAAAAGTAGAGCTGAACACAATCCGGTTCCTCAGCTTGAACGTTTTAAAAGCACCAGTTCTCATGAGATGCAGCCAGACTAACAAGGTGGCCGGTGCTGCATAATTACATTATGTAAGAGACAAATATGTAACTAACAGATGAGCTATGAAGCAGATGACCTAGTCCACTGCTGCGCGGCTGCTGCTGCTTACCTTTTGGTTTCTTTTTGCCAAAGAGGCTCTTGGCCATTTTAGTGAAGAACTTCTTGGCGGGGCTCGGGGGGTGGAGCTCTGGCACCATCACGCAGCTGCTGGGGGGAAGCTTATCGGGGGTGAAACCCTAGAGGAAGAAAAAAAGACAAGGGAATGAGGAAGATGCACTCATTCTGAACGAAAAGGATGACGTGCCAAGCGCTGACATGCAATATTCCTGTCCTACTTTCAAGCACCATTTCCCTACTCCCAAAAAAAGCACTATGATCTTATGCTAACAGCAAGTCCCATCACTGCCTCTTTAAACAGACAAAATTAGTGTGACTTCTGCGTACTTTGGTGAAGAATTCGTGGTTGAGGATTTGATCCAGTGAGAGTCTGTCGCTGGGGTTTTTCTGCAGGATGCCTGAGATGAGTTTCTGTGCAGCGGGGGAAAGCGTGGAGGGCAAGTGGTACCGAACTTCCTTTATACACTTGTAGGTCTCCTTCAGGTCAAGAGTCTCAAAAGGAGGGTTGCCACACATCAGTGTGTACCTGAGTGGGATAAACCAAAACAGCTACCATGAGTCAAAATACAAACATTTTTACAACCTCCTCGTTTTAAAAACACTCTGAAACTGAGAACCCAAACCTGTAATCCCAGATTCCACAAATGTTATTTTAAGCGTGACTGGACAAAGCAAGTAACTCTTGATTGAAATAAGCAAAATAAAACTCACATGACACATCCGAGGGACCAGACGTCTGACTCTGTACCGTGGCCCTGTCTGTTGAGCACCTCAGGGGCCAAGTAGTTGGGAGTCCCACAGATTGTTCTGAGAGGAAAAAAAAACACAGCACAGGATACATTTAATAACTCAAACTACTCCAACTGATGTTCTCTAAATGTGTCATGCAAACAAGGAAGTAGCGGTTGAAGCATTTTTTTCTGCCACACTCATTCTTCTGGTATTCCACAGGAAGGTGTCAAACAGGTACTGAAACTGAGCTATGAGCGCTACATTCAACTGCCACTTGGAAACCAGTCTAGTTAGGTACTTACTGAGGGAAAGTAGTGGGAGGAAGTACGTGCTTAGTAGCTGACGTAATGGTTTTAGGTCAGCGCACATTGTTCAAACCTAGAAAATGGCTAAGACTGTAATGATCAGGTTCCTCTGTGTTATATTTATATGCAGAAACCTCTCATTGAGTATCAATGTGTAGGTTTTTTAAGGGTATGTAATGAGTTCGACTATTTTGAACGTTCATACATCAGTTCCTCTTCAGAGTTTGTGGCTTCCTCAATTAGAAAAACACACACAAAATACATCCAAAATTAGCTCTAACTTTTTCCTCTGCTCCACTGTCTCCAGCTTGGCAGCAAGGCCGAAGTCTCCCAGCCGCAGCTCCATGTTCTCGTTGACAAAGAAGTTGCCTGGAAGAGACAAAAACATTTGTCGGGTCAGCATTCCACACATAACATGTGCCTGCCCAAAGTCACAGCAGATTCCTGGGATGCTTGTGAGTGTGTGAATGCCACGTTTCGGTCAGAGAGCCCACATACCTAGTTTGAGGTCTCTGTGCAGGATCCCTCTGCTGTGGAGGTACTTGAGGCCAGATATGATCTGTCTGAGGTAATATCGCACTTCTGGCTCTGTGAGCGTGTGTCTCGCCTTCCAAATGTGTGCAAGGGACTGGAGAGAAAGAGTAATGAGTGAAGTGTCAACCCCGCATCCATCATTGGGACTGTACAACACTGCTGCGCACACACACACACACAAACACATACACACACACACAGCCACGGTAGCACAGAAATTAGATGCTGCTGTAAATCAGGTGGGTGTCAGCGACTCTTTATCAGCAATTGATTAGACTGTTATATATGCATACTTCAGCTTCCAAAAGAAAGAAATGAATACAGTCTCTACTGCGCCGCAATGCCAGACGAGCTGTATACGTGCAAGCAAAACACATGCAAGCTGTGCACAACGTTCTAGACATTTCTGAGGTCTCACCTTCCGACTGCAGAGCTCGAGAAATATGTAGATGTTTTCCTGGTCTTCAAAATGATGAGAGAATTTCACCACATGCTTGTGCGACAGGGTTTTGTGGAGCTCGATCTCATTGGTTATCTGTTAAAAAATTTGACAATTTGTGAGCTTATTTCAATCCTAAATTGCAGTAAAAACGTTGAATTTGGGCTACGCAGGGGCCTTGATGCAAGACATAGTGAAGTAAACAGGCACGACCGCATACCTTGTCCCTCTGGTGTGGTTTGGACACCCTGCTCTGTGGAATCACCTTCACGGCATACATTTTGTTGTTGGAGAGGTCTGTCATCTCGTAGCATCGAGCAAAGCCACCCTTGGGGGAGACAAACAGGATGATGAGTTAACAAAAGCAGCAGGTTGAAAACCTGCAATTGTCATAAATTATCCGCCTCAATGGCAAGTCTTTGATCCGAGGATCAATAGCTGCACAGCAATCAAAATCATCTGGCAATGATTTAGCCAATTCTGAAAGGGTGGTGTGGAGGCAAATCAATGAGAGAGGACATAACCAACCCTGGATTAAACACAAGGGTTAAATCTAGTCAGATGCATCATTATATCAACATAATCAGTTAACCAGCATCTTTTGTTGCTCCCATATGCCTCCAAAACAGACAATCGACCCCCTAATATCATGATTACTGCTGCTTAGTCGTGCATATTTCTTGATGCAATCAAGACTACAGAGGCTTGAGGACATGAGGGATGAGGCAGACCGAGCTGCTGCATTCATTAACCATGAAATTGACGGAGACGTTTCCAGCTCTGCGGCAGGCAGCAGAGGAGAGGGGAAAAAAAGACTTGGCTGGCTGCCCGACGCAGCGTATCGATGACGAGCAACATGTTGATACAGTCGCTCCATTCATACATCGCACATACTGTGTTAAAAATCATTACAGCGGCGATACGGTGAGGGAGGGGAACCGTGGCAGGGTCAGGTAAATGTAGCTTTGGTTTCTCAGAAGCTATTAAAATGCACTAAATCTCGTAAAAAAAAAATCATCCCTAGGCTTTTTTAAGGTGTTGCCAATCATGTGTGCGCACAGGCGCTAGGCACACCTTGCGCCTGATTCATTCAGCAATGACGCGCACAGCAGGGGGAGACTGGTCACCACGAGGTCATTATTCCCACATTACCAGCACACCTGGAACACGGCTAATAATGAGTTTTAATCATGGACAGCTTCCGTATCAACCAAAGACAGCGACTCTTTAACACTGACTCTAGATCCACCCTGCGCCTCAGACAAAACGCCTCAAAGATCCTCGTGATGAGGCGAGACAAGCACATGGAAAATGAAAACCGCCGTACCTTTCCCAAAAGCTTTCCTTTACTGTAGGATCTTCCCGTCTTGGAGTCCGTCACCACCTGGGCCAGCTCCGGTTTGGTCTGTTCGGGTTTATTCCTGCTGGTTTTCACCGGGGCAGAGGACTGCTGGGGTCCACGCTCCGGAGCAGGCTTAAATAAATCCGCATTCATGGTGTGGCACGAAATACGCTGCGCCGCGGTGAAACAGCCGGTATCCATTTAACACGGCAGTGTGAACAATCAGTTTTTAATATCCCTTCTATTTTCACTAGTTGGTCTGGTGCGTACCGATGCGTCCACCTCGTCCAACCGTATCCATCTGGCGTGCCCGGGCACGGCTGTCTGACGCTTTATAGCAGAGCGACGACGTCACGGAGCAGGAGGCGGGGGGGAGGTGGCGCACTGGTGGAGAAAGTCCAGACGATTTGCTCAGACTGTATCTCAATCAAAAGGTGATCCGGAATGTTAGAAAAAAATATGAATGAAACTAGCTCATGTCTTAGAGCTGCTGTGAGCCCCGTGACACGCTGTAACCCAGGCAGGGGGGCGGGCAGGGGGGTTTCCACTGTTTGTCATGTTTAATCTACAAACTCAGTTTACTGAGTGGGCCCCTGCGACTGATGAGATGAAGCAGAGCGTGATACCTCTGAGGATAGTCTTTATTCTTAAGCAAATCCTCATTTTAAGACTTTTAAATCTCTTAATACCCGGATTTCCCCTATCTATCTATCTATCTATCTATCTATCTATCTATCTATCTATCTATCTATCTATCTATCGTTTTGGTATAAACTTTTGGTCCTTCATTAAGGGAAATTGTGTCAGGAAGTGTAAGTCTGCAGGTGTGTGTCTGACCAACTGTGGAAGTATTCTACTTTTATCACCGAGACAAATCTCTTGATGAAACGATACCTTAATGAGTCATCTGTGCCATAAAATGAATTGTGCATGCCATATTCCATTGGCTCACACAACACTCCCCGGGACCAGTGATGATTTACAGTTTACCGCATTCACCCACGCATCCTTTACAACGTAAACACGTGTTGCAAATGAACGAACATATTAATTGAGCAGATCGAGTGTAGAATTTGCACAACATAGTCTGAGCAGTCATGCAGTCATGTCAGCATGAAATATTACACCGGGTCATATAATATAACTGTCTGCTCGTCTAAAATAATTATATGACTCATAAATTATTTTGGATCATAAAATATTGTATTGAGTCTTATAATTAATTCAGCAAAACTGCAGGCGCAGTTTGTTGTTCTGCCACAGCCTTCAGAAAACCTTCAAAATAAAAGCTCAGATTTGTACAATAAAATCTTGGGTTTGATCCCCCCAATCCTCTCTCCGTGTGTGTGTGTGTGTGTGTGAGAGAGAGAGAGAGAGAGATCCCCGGAGAAACCCATGTGAAACTACTGATCAGAGCTGCCACCTGGTGGACAAGACAAAAGCTGCAGCTCGAGGGCTCGTGCTCTCCAATTTAAAGGACTTAAAACTCCCTTAGGTCAAGATGTCCTGCGACTGTCTACCACAGCAGGCCATGAACCATCTGTCCTGCTTCACACACAGCGATCTAGGTGGGTTTTAGACGTGTCAAAGAGTATCTGGACCATTAGACATATTACTATCTATTCATGTTTGGGTGAAGAATTGTGAGAATAATGTTTCTGTTTAATATTCTGGAGCTTCAAAAATGGGTTAAAATTCTGATTAGGTGCTCACTCTTGAAATAAGACACTGGCCTTGCTGTGAGCAGGCAGGTCTCTGAAGGCATATCTAAATTACTACACAACATTTAGACACTTCAAGACACGGCAGCATATGTAGTGGGGCCAGCCAAGTCTAATAAATGACTGGTTTCAACTCTGAAAAAAGTCTGTTCTGATCTTAAGAGAGAGAGAAAAAGACAGAAGACAAAGAAGAGTCAATTCAAGATCTACTGTATATTTGTGAGAACGTCATGAGCAACCTGAGGGCAGGAAACAATACATGTAAGATGAAGACAAAAGCCCGAATGAAGTAATCAACATAATTATAACAAAAAGATTAACATATTCACAGATGTTGGAGGGAAAATCACAACTTTCGAATAGTGCAACTGTTCACAGAACTTATAGTTGGAAACTGTCACATTAAGGAATTACAAAGAAAGCCTTTTAGAGCATTACACAATGCAACAGGAATGGATGAAATACAGCCCCATGCAGTAATGTAATTTATTCTACTGGACTGATGCATGACTAGCACGGTCTTTGTAGCTACAGTGTGTCTGTGTATGGAATGACAAAAAAAAAGATAAAAGGCTGATATGAAGACTTTAAAAGAAGTCAGCAGAGCCCATTAAAGGACCAGTGTGCAGGATTCAGCAGCATCTCACCCCTCATCTTCCAAGCGTGTACGTCATGAAACCCGTGAAAAGACACAAAAGGCGCTCCCTATAGTCAGTGTTTGGTTTGTCCATTCTGGGCCACTGTAGAAATAAGGTGGTGGAGCATGTCGGATTGAGTGGAAGAAGACCAGCCTGCTAAATTACAAATTCTACGCTGCAAAGGCATGACCCACCCTTCTCTGCCTCTGATTAATACTCATTGCTTTTGTTGGTTGGGTTGGTCCTGTTTAGGCATGAAGAGTGATAATTGATTAGGGCAAGAGCACCAGGGTAAGCCAATCAGAGGCAGAGGGGGACAGTAGATATAAAGAGCTCATTCGAATGTAATGAAAACACAATACTTAATTCACACAATTACACACTAATGAAAACATGACTTTTAGATTTAATTTCTGCCTTATTCTACCAATAGATCATCCAAATCTTACACACTGGACCTTTAAAGAAATATGAGCATGACTTTGGCAAAGGTACACTTTAAAACAACTTAAATATCTGCTGTTTAGCTGCACAGGAACAGTACTACAATGTGACATGTCTCACGTCTCAATAACCCTGGTCCAATTTAAACTATGAGCTACTGAGACATCTCATAAAACCAACTGCATTGTGGTGCGTTAACCCATTAAATCTGACTTCATACAACAGAAAAGGAAATGTGATTTCTGCCACCTGCTGGTCAGTACACTTACATTCGAGTAGCCATTTCCTGTGCAATTTATTCAGAGGTTTATGCATTATATCCCATGATTATCGGACCACTACAGCCAAAATGAGGCTTTCTGGGGCTTAAACATTAATCCCTATATTTTATTTATGAGCTGGATACCAATTTTCTAGATTTAGTGGAAATATGATTTATACATTGGACTTTACTTTCAACCCCTGACATTTAGTATTCAATCCATGTCAGCTGCATCCCTGGCAGCGCTCACTTGGTCCTGCTGGTGAAAAGCATTGGGTGCAGCTCAGAAGTCCATCATGCCCTCTCCTCGGACTTTCTTCTCTTGGGACTCTGACCAGGCTTTGTTGATAGTTCTCTTCATCTCGTCATCTCCCTCTGAGTAAATCTTCTTCAGCATGCTCATCAAGCCGTCGCTGGGGTCTGCACTTTCATCGACACTGGGCTTTCTGTTGAGGGACAATAGGGCAACAGTTTGCATGTGTTTATCAGAAGAGTGGGATTTTCATTATCATCCTGTCTGTGTGTACCCAAGCTGCATTGTATAAAGCGACACCTGGGACACAGATATGGTACTGCACCTCAAACAGCATGTGATTCATCTCACACAGAGACACGCAGCAGCAGATGTGTATGAGATTATTGGCAAATAGTTTGAAAATTATGGTAATTCTATTGCGCACACACAATTGTGTCATTAGCTACTGACAAAACATTGCCATCAGTAGTAGTAGTAGTAGTGGTACTCATCATATGCATCAGCATATATGTTGCACAACACCGTATATACAAATTATTTGAAGCATGCAGTCGCTTAAAATACCTGCTTTGTGCAAATTCTTTAACTAAAATAAATATTTCTTTGAGCTTACTCTTTCTCTTTAGACTGCTTTTCCACCTTTGTCATGCACTCCCACTTCTTTGTTGTCTGCTTCTTGCACATGATCAGAACCATGTCTGTTTTGATCTGTTGAAGGGAGGAAAGATGGTCACAGGCCTTTTGAAAAACCAACAAGACTCTGCTGCTCTATTTCCCACAGAAGTTAACAGATTGACAAACAAGATGGTTCCAAGATGCAAAAGGTGTAAGAAAACAATCAAGCTTCAGAAACTGATTTCAGTATCTGGCTTAAATATCTGAACTAATTAGGTCCATTTCATGCTTCCAGTTTTGACTGATAGAAGTTCAACTCACAGCCTCAGTTTATCTACATACTATCAGCAAATAACTTGTCCATACTTCTATCAAAACACAGTCTATCCTTCTGAGACAAGGAGGCTTTATTCACCTTTTTATAGCTGTCCTTTTCATCGATTGGATATAGCAGGTTGAGGACTGTCATCTGATGGTTCTTCCCACCTAGATCCTTTATCAACACAGAAAATGACCTGCGAGAATGAGCAAATCCAATTGTAAGGTTCATGATGCATCATGGCACTGTGCATATATCTATTCATATGTTGATTATCACCTTACCCCTCTGTAAAGTTGACCTCCACGTTTTCTGATGGAAGTTTATGCACATCCTTCAATGTAAGGTATATTTTGACAAATTTCTCCGACTGGTCCCACGCTGCAGAGAAGATGCAAAAGTGCGTACAACTATCAAAGACTTTCAGCTCCTGCATAGACGTTAACTGTTGCACTTTCTCACAGATCAGTGGTAGTCTTACTAAACAAAGGCACCGTACCATAGTTGGTGATCTTGACTGTGTATGTTGCTTTAGAGGCAGCAGTTGGGTCTGCCTCTCTCCTGGCTTGTTGCACCTTCTGTTGTCGTTTCACTGCGAGCTCCCTCTCCACCTTCTTCTGCTCCTGCTTTAGCAGCTCCTGCACTCTTTTCCTCTCCGCCTTATCCAAGAGCGACCCCAGCTCCACCAAATCTGCCTCCAACTGGTTGATCTGTATTGACGGAAAAAATTAAACCGCTGATAAAGGCACATCCCTGAATTAGACAGTCAATATATCTTATTTAGATAAAATGTCCAGCCCCAAACAGCTCATTTTACCTCAGTCCTAATTCCACAGCTGAGATTGTTGCTCCATTAGTTGACTGACAGAAAACTAATTTGTATTATTAGATTATGTGCTGGCACATCACATCTTAAGTTAGAAGTATCAATAATTTGCTTCACACAGAGTTGCTTGAATTTTGCTTCATTGTATATAGAATATTTGGGGTATTCACAGGTGTAATGATTATGATAAATAAAAACAACTCAGTTCCAGCTCTACTAATGTCTTTATGTATTTTGGCTTTTTTTGCCCAATGTAGGATGCACATCATTCTGTAACTAGCAATATTAATTTTTACACTCAAGCGTTCATCACACCGACACTGCTCCAAGGTATTCATAACAGCGTTATGTATCACTTATTTATAGTTGATTATTTAATAATACTTGGACGTGACGCTCTTGGAACAGGATCGCCCCATCACCAACTTACACACGAGGGAAACTAAGGTAACTCCGTCCTACGATGTCAAGTACCGTTAACTGGCTAACATACACGGATAGGACATGCATCCCCCTGTGTTAAGTTACACGATACATTATTGTCTCTCACGTCTTGAATTGAAGCCATACATTCGTTTAAATCTTTCCACTTCTATCTCGATGCCATGGTGATAAATAATTAGCATGGACATTAGCTAACGTTAGTCAACATTACCATACGTTGCTCGAATGTTCTGGTATGTTCCAGCTGGCTAGGCTAACGTTATTGGCACATGCTACCAGATATGACTAGGTACTGTTAAAATGCTTGGCAAGTAACGCGTTTTAAGTTTGGCTATAAAATCTAGGTACTTATAGAATCTCCTGGTAGAAAATAACAGCCACCACCGGTTAGCGGTGTCTTGCCAACGAGGTAAGTTATCTAATGTCAGCTACCGTAGCATTGCTATCAGTGGTATCACGTTAGCGTTAGTTGAACTCAGCTAGTTCAGCTAGTTTTGCCCGGTCATCGTACACTAACCTGAATACAAACATGGTTTTTACCTGTTCGGTTAGATCCATTCTGGCTTTGTGTTTATCAGTAGTATTAGCTGGGCTCAGAAATGTGTCTGTATACGCTTCTCTTCCTTCACTAGTCTGCAGTATTTCCACCCAGCAGTTGGACGAGGGTCCTTCTTCTTTTTAATTAATGGCGTTTGGTCTGCCAGACTGTACATTCACTACCGCCACCAACTGGACAGAAGTGTTGATGTCCATAAAATAGAAAAATTGAATCTCCTTTAATCTCCTCCTTTAAATGTTTGATTTCATGGCTTTTTTAATCATGCCTTTCAGACTAAACACTGTAACGTAACTTGGATGGATGCCGAGTTTTGCTGCCATTCACCAATTACTTAGCACCATTTTTGTTCTATTCTATTTAGACTATGTATATGGAGTATCATTAAATATATTGGATGTATATATTGTTGAAATAATATCTTATTCAAATTAAACTTAGTGGTTAAATTTAATATTAAACCCCTATTCTGTCAGTCACTGGATTTAGCCACATTTTGAATTAAGACACTGTCATTAAAATACTTTTGAACCAACTATACACAACCATAGTGTGTTTAAAAGGAGAGTCATTCAACTTTCTTGTATATATGATGGCTCAGATTAAATATTGTATCTTTCATAATTGTGATTCCTTGGTCAGTCAATTCTTTTAACTTTGGATAGTGGGGGAAATCTAGCTTTCCTTGACCATATTTATACACACAGAATAATTTGTATTCTATGTTATCACCATCTACATTCTACAATAAGATCAGACACTTTGAGAAAATGGGTACAACAATATTTATTCACCCATATTTGAGTACAGCAAGTTACATAGACATTTTCTCCACTGAGGAGTCACATAACCATTTTCTCTTTAAATATTATGCATTCTGCTGTTTTTCGTGAGAAAAGAAAAGCATCATCTACAGAAAGCATATATTCTTGTCCTCCTCACCATATACGAAATACTGTAAATATGCTGCAGTATCGCAGTGGATTCACTTCAAACATTAACACCTTCCAGGCTCTTGTAGGTACAGGTGGAACTGTTCGGTTCCTCCAAGCACTAAAAGGCCAAAGCAAGTCTGTATTGAATGCAGATGTCCTGATCTTTTGACTTTTCATGATCCAATCTGACTGTAGTGTCCCATGGATCCCCAGTCACCACCTTGCTCTCATAATCCCAGACATCTGGTTGTGGTCAGCAAAGTGACGGAAGACAATCCGGCTCAATCTCCACCTCCGCTTCACTCCTCGAGGTCTGGAAGTCATCACACACCTGTTGCGTATTCTCACATGGCAGCTGTCCTTCGGTAATGCTGCAATTTCTTTATCTGCCACTTCCTGCAAAAGTTTGAAAATTCAGCATTTATTTGTATTTGGAATAATTAGGAATCACCCTGGATGTTATGAATCATCTCACACTGTAACCACAAAAGATGTACAACTGTGCAGCTTCACTGTATACCGTGAAAGTCTTGTGTTGTCTGCTGCGCTTAGAACATGAAAAACTTACTCTCACACTCTGCACACTGCTTGTTTTCATGTAAAAGAGAACATTTTCTACAACTGGAAAACGTTCAGCTAGTTTAAGATGTGCACAAAGATGCAGGCCCCGTTTTTTGTTTTTTGTTTTTTTTCAGCTGACAAACCATATCAACATTAAGTGGGATTTCATGCTGCATTGGCAAGGAACCATCCCAGAAATGATGTACACAGTAATCAAAGTCATGAACAAACTCGTCATATATGTTAAACAAATCCATCACAATTCAGCACCAGTAAAATCCAATAAACATTATCATTGAATTATTGCTCAACTGACTCACAGAAAGTAGACACACTGCACTGTACCTGAAGTTCTTTGGGCAGGATGGTGTTCTTCCTCACTGCATTGATCCGTAGCCTCTCATCAGCATACTCGAAGGCCATCTGTCTCCTCTTCAGGTCCCTCAGCATCCTCCAGTCAACGTAGTAACTCCTCACCTGCTCCACTGCCCCCCAGCAGCTCCTCAGGGCCTGCATACAGTGTTCCAGCAGTTGTTATCGATTGACAGCTAATATTATGCTCCTGTGCATCCCACAGAGAATGAATGGCTTGAACTTGAGTTTCTTCAAATATTACAGGCTGTTATTAAAAACCTTATTGGAGATAGTAGACTGAAAACATCCAAGATGTAGATTTACTGGGATAATGTTAACTTACAGAAAACTAAAATATCCTTTCCAACAACTTCTCGTTTTGACATCCATGATGACAGTTTACGGCAAGCTTTTTTTCTTTTTTTTTTCTCCCTCACAAAAGGAACCATATGGTAGCCTCTAGTTTACCGTCCTGATTGTCATATTCCACCCGTGAAGTCTAACTTTAGCTTGCACTGAAATGTTTCCTCCTCGGGGTAACATACAATATGACCGCCGTTCAACCAAAAGAAGAAGAAGAAGAAGAAGAAGAACATACAATATGTTCCTATGGATTAACGTGTCAATATATGAGTCATTTATGGGACTATGGCAAGAAAAATGTGTCTAAATGATTTGATGATATCTGCTGCGGTCGTTCACCTGATCTGAAAAACAGCCTGACTTTACTGAGACTGTTGTGGGGAAGGTTCAGTGGTGTAACACAGGTAAGGGTGCGTTTTAAGACACCGTTAGCTTCAGAAACGACTTAAGATCTCATAGAATCTGCCACAGACAAAACGCTCCAGTTTTGACTTCAACCACTCAGACGACTTCCTTGTTATTAGCTTTTACGGCTGATGGACAGGCTGTTATTTAGCAAAAATATAAAAGGCGTTTGTCCCTTAGCAGGCTAACTAGCATTAGCTGCGAAGCTAACGTCAGAAAGCTAGTAAGACCGATAGCAAACACGGAGAAAGTTCCTTCCTCTATTCTTCGCTCACAGACATGTAGTGCACTCACAATGAAAACACTTCATCCAAAAAAAATACAACGTTACCTGCTTAGGGGCATAGACAGTGGAATAAAGGGCATTTAACCCTAAACATGCTATCCTGTGCGCCGCCATATTGGAAGATTTCTTGTGTAAAATCACCGAAGGCGATGATAATACTGGAAATATCGCCTCCTATCGACTAGGAGTGTTAAATGACAAATGGGGGCGATTGGAAACAAGTTTCAAAGTTTTGTGGACGATCGGTCCCATCCTATTTTTCCAATAAAAAGTTACAATGAGCTTACAAGAGTCTTTAACCAGCAAATCGAAAATTTTGGGTCACACTGACACAACCAAGTGCTTTTGAGCTACTGGCAAATTCTACATCTACGTCTGACATTTAAATACATATTGACATGGTGATGATTAAAGCGACCTACATAATAGGAAGACATACAAGGCGGATACAAACTAGAAAACTATTTTTGAAAGTTCTTTGAACTTTTGACTTGACCTAGAGGGAGAAAATTCAAGGTTGGGACTTTCATTTTTGGACACTTGCAGTACTAATCAAAAACAACAGGTGGCAGTGTTGTTCTATGAGTTTAAGCTTTTACTTCTTTTTCCCTTTTCTTTTTCTTTCTTTCTTTCTTTCTTTCTTTCTTTCTTTCTTTCTTTCTTTCTTTCTTTCTTTTTCTTTTTTTCAACCACACACCAATGACCTGGGGTCTCTCCTCACACTGAATCTAAACCTTATGTCTGATTGAAATCATATTCTTAAATCTTCTGAAACCCAGACTCATCATTTCTCTTACTGACACCACTAACAAAGAAACTCTTGTTTTTTAAGGAATTTGTACTTACTGTAAGTGAAACCGTGCACTGTGGTCTTCTTTCAGCGTATGGTCCAGCAGGGCACCGTCTTAAACAGTTTTTATAGATAAAGCATTTAACACCAGCTGCAGATTCAATTTAAGTTTTCTCAAACAATCCCCATTATTTTGGAGCCTCGAGGGGATGCGTTCTTGGATAAATATTAACACATGACAAGCTGCAGGCAGTGCTTCCTCAATAAAAAGCAACTTGTGAAGCAGGCTGGAAAATCTGTACTGGCCTCTTAGCATTGAATGAAATTAAACGTGACACTAGACAAAGTGCATCAATGTAGCCTTCAGATAACGGTATTTTTAAAGCTGGCATTAACTATATAGGAAGCCATTAGAACAATACAACAGCTACTTTAACTGAGTATTGAAGTACTTTGTTGCTGCATGAAATAGAAATTTCCTCTGTTTACTTGGGAGTCAAAAATCTTTTATTTTCTGGGTTAGCAGGCAACAAAACTTTTCAAATCACTGTCGTTGTAAAATTACATGGTCGTCAACTAAGGAAAAAATGCTCAGTTTTCGAGATTTGACAGCAGCAGTAAATCACTGTTAAACTGCCTTTTGGCCCTCAGTTGGGTTTGGCTTATAGTTCAAACTCCTCAAAGATCATCATGCAGGTAAGATCATTTCCTTTGTGATTCCCTTTACCTCCAAAGCATAGAGATGTCAAAGGCTTGAGAGCATCTGAAAGGTGACCTTCTACGTTTCCATATATTGTAAAATTTATGATAAATGCCAGACTGCCAGATTCTCCCAGCAAGATTAAAGCTTTATGTCAGCTGGCAAAAAAAATACCTTCCTGCTGGAGGAGTTTAAGCATCCTTTCATCAGACCTTAAACAGCCTGAGTGGAGTAAACAACAAGATTTTTTTTCCCATTAAATGATGTAAGGTTGAGGCTCCCTACTATAATAAATTGCTGTAAAAATACAGCCATATTCTAACAGCAGTGTACCATTCTTCAAAAATACAGGGAACCACTGTTCATCTGGATGCTTTCTGGAGCCAGAACAAACATTAATAGTAGGCTACTGTAAGATCTAACAGCATAATGCAGTATTATCAATTTTCACAGCACTAATGGACAGACGCCACATGCAACCATCATATAATCATTCTTCATCTTCCCTCCTGGAATCAAACAAAAAGGTCTGACACATCATACTGAGAAAATTACATTTGTGCATGTGGTTACCTAATTATTGACCAAGGTGTAATTTTTGCAAACAGTAAACTGATATAATCCCAGCAAGCACCCAGCAGGCACAGGAGAGCATTTCCAGGCAGTGTGTCCTTAGCAGTTTGATTGTTTTAAAAGTTATTATGGGTGCTTTCTCTTGAGTACATCTACACTTAAGCCCGTGAACGCTAACATTAGGCTGGGCATGACAAATAAGCACCAGTTAACCCACTTGCATTTCATATCATCTAGAGCAGACGACGATGGAAGTTGACGCAAATAACCTAAATGGCAGATATTTTGGCTGCTGAGCCCAAAATACCCACTCGTTATATTGTATTGCAGATCATTTGGTTTATAAGAGAGCTTAGCTCGACCCAAGTGTGTTTCCAAGGTGTCGGTATGGGTGGTTGCAAGGATATTGGCAGTTTTTTGCCAATAAGGTGCACTAAAAGCTGGGATTAAATAGGTGATTTCCTGGCAATATCATTTGTTTACTCATGCAAGTGTTTCATGCTGTTTTTAGGCGATTCATTGAAATTAATTCCAAGAAAGGAGAGAACAGTATGTAAGAAGACAGCAGGCAAGCTTGTCCAAAAAGAGTCCCACAGTGAATCCTCATGCTGTACTCGGTGGATTTTGAGTGGCTCTTCATAAAGGTCAGTTAGGTGTCCTCCTCAGTTTTTTTCTCTCTCTCTCTCTGTGCTCAGTTTCTACTCTTCTCTATAGTATTTGGTTGTTTTGCAGCATTTTTCTCACTTCACTTTTTTAAATTTCAAGTGAAAGTATGTCATATTTTAGTTGGTTTCCATGATAGAAGTAACAATTTGCCATGCAATGCTACCTTTGACTAAATGTTCAGCTCTTTTATACTAGCTGTTTTAGAGATGATACATTTTTAAATATAATACATGTTTTGATCTCAGGACTGGACATTTGACATACTGGAAGATTAAAGACTCATTGTTATTTGTTGCATATATCTGCATTTCACAATTGGTTTTCTTAATAAGAACATGAAGAAAACTTTTCAGTACTTCACTATACTACGTACAGTGAGAAAGTGTGGCTGGCATGCCTAGCTACAGTATTGTTAACCTCACATTGTACCGTCGAATTCTTCAATACACGTTACAGTAATAAACCATCAAGGTAATTTACAGTAGTGATGCTATGGAAATAACAGTAAAATGCTGGCAACCACAGCTGCCAGCAGATTACTGTAATTTCATATGGAAATGTGTGTGTTGGTGTTTAAGACCAAATATGAAAACAATGAGAACATGTGGTATAAGCAGTTAACTGGAAAACTGTTCTTAATTGGCAGCATCCTGTGTCACCAGTGCTGCCTTGGATGAGGTATCAATCTCAGTATGAACAACTCTGCAGTGTTACTGTTTAACTACGCAAAGAACAGGTGTGTGAAGCTTACTGCCAAATTCAGTGATGGTGACAATCACAAACATTGGAGCTGCTGTGTGCAGCCCTGAGCGCTTTATGTTAAGGGACCAGTGGCGAGACAGATCTTTGATACCTGGACTCTTAGACGTTTCGGGTGGATCATACAAACGACAGCCCAATAACAAAGCAG
The DNA here is from genome assembly GCF_051107435.1 of Chaetodon auriga. Lineage (NCBI taxonomy): Eukaryota > Metazoa > Chordata > Actinopteri > Chaetodontiformes > Chaetodontidae > Chaetodon > Chaetodon auriga. Next base: position 13,996,238 of record NC_135085.1, read on the forward strand.
TCTCTTGTTAGCACGCATCAAAGGAGTGATTGAATAAGAAAGTGTCGTGTAGACAGGTGTCTTAACAGCAGTGCAGTTGGCGTGCCTTACAGGGGATCAAGACCTCAGGCTGGATCATAGCAAAGATTTGGGAGATTTGGGAAGGAAGCCATGCAATATAAAACTGATCTGTCACTGAGATAAGTTCAGATGACTCAGAGACACAGCAGACAAGTGGCCTCATCCATAAAAATGACTGCAGCGCTGTGGACATGGTCAACATACATGATGTGACTGAGGCTGAAACTACTGAGTGCATTGGTTTCAGTGCAGTAATGAGACACCATGCAGAATTTAAAACCATGTGAAAAAAAACACATAGAGCCCTTTTAAAGCTCTGATGTGACCCACTCAAACTGAATGGAAGCTCCCTGTTTCCACTCATTCAGGGGTGCCCTGTAAACTTAATGGTCAGCCATGAGACAAAAGCAAACACTGATTGTATTGTATTGCAATGCATTGTTAAGTGGTACGAGGATCCTACGTTCCCTTAATTGATTTACTTCCTGCACAGTGTCAATCTACCCACTGTGCTCAGATTCTGAAAAATAATTTCTAATTTGTGATCCTACATATTTAAAAAAATTCATATTTTTAGCTAAAAACGTGTGGCGGGCCAAACTGAACCTCATGGCGGGCCAGCTTTGGCCCGCGGGCCCCAGTTTGGGCAGTCCTGCTCTAATAAGTACCAGACAGACAGCCAGCCATCGCCAACCATGCTAACCTTTCTGGTGTTCATCAACTCTACCTTCTGCTGTAATAGTTCAGACATTCTTTCATCCTGCCCTAAACAAGGTCATTATAGTAAACAAGGATCCTCTGGCTGATCAAAGATTAGACTGAAAATGTGAAGGGACATTATGTTTTCTGTACCTTTGAGAGTGTTTGATTCATATACAATTTGGATTTCAGAAGGAGGGGAAGCGGCATATTCATTGCTCATGTATAGACTGCTGTTTTTTCTCATCTGACGACTGCATTAATGATTTGTGTGCAGATGCAGGTAAAGACACGCATAAACAAGTCTAAACATGGCCTTGTCTGCCACCTCAGGTTGACATCCTTATAGATACAATTCAACCTGTAAACAATAAACAAGCTGTTGTGTTTCTAAGTGGGTGGGCTTTCCCACTTACTGTGTACGACATGACCGTCCTGTGAACGTAAATCACACACAGCCCACATAATCACACTCTGTCAATCAGGATCCAAGAAGTGGTGAAATATATATGAATAAAACTTAACTTTGGCATCTCGCAGAGAGTGTGAACTCAGCCGAGAGCGCTCAAGGCCGTGGTTAAAGTATAAGCATCACGTCTCACCATGGATTCCTCTGGTACTTCAAGTATTTGAGAGCAGTTTTGAGTGCAGTCAACTCCAGCTGCCAAAACAAAATGTTCCTTATACTTCTATACCATAACATAATATTATATGGGCCCATAATGTGATGGAATTTGGAACAGGACACAGAGGTGTCATGTCGCTCTGGATTCCCCAGTATTGCCTGGCAATGATTTGGATATTCTACAAAATCCAAAGTACATTTTAGTATATTTTTCTAAACCTAAGCCGATGACTGTCCAGATAATGTCCATATTGGCTACATATTAAACATGTTTTCTTTCCTTGTTAATCATCTGGGTGGAACAAATTAATTCAACTGGTTATTTTTTAAAGGGCTCTATATTAACTCAAACTAATAAAGCAGATAAGAAACTGATAAAACTAGAACAGGAGCAGCTCACTGATAAATAAACTATTAAATACTGTGATACTGTGGCATGTACTCATGTCGGATTGGTCCATAAAGCGAGTGTTATTCTTATATACATTTAGAGGTATATACATTTCTTTAGCGTGTGCCTATTTTTATCTACACCAAACACATTATAGTCAGGCAAAGTGTTATGTCTTGAAAGAGCAGTCTATACAAGTGTGGTGCGGTGATTACAGTTTATTTTAAATATTTCGGTCTTTCTACGAAGCCACAATCGAACATATACAGTACCTGCTGCAAAGAGGAAAAGTGTAACAGTGAGACATTTCCTGTATTTCTCTCACTGGGTAAAATAAATAACTCTCTCTCTCCTCGAGATGTCGTAAACTTCACAAGCAGAGCCACAGCTTTCAGGCCTTCAACTGGACCGTTATTTTATGCCGGACGTCTCTGACAAACTTTTTTGCCAAATGAAAAGAAGCACATGTTACAGTATTTAAAGGTGCTTTAATAAATCACTGACAAAGCAAACCATTCAGACTGGATTTTTGATCATGGAAAACTCATGCAGTCCTGGAAGTATATTTAAACACAGTGAGTGCGCCCTGGGACAAACTCAGACAGCAAAATTAGGGGAGAAAAGGAGCTTTTGGGCCCTCCAGCACTTTATAACTAAACACACTATTGAAACAAATACTGCTGCAGGGTTTGCTTTTATATTACTTTTACATCTCTGTTATTAATTCAAAAAACGTCTTTTAGGTGTAGGTATCTGGCCCTGAATCAGCAGTCTTTAGCCGCTGCGATACCTTCACTGACAGGTCAGTATGGGAGCTCCTTCTCCTCTTTTTAATCGCCGTCCATTTGAAGCAGATACAGCTCATTTAGTGAGAGGCCATGACCCGACTGACTCAGAGGTCTCTGCTTTCCAGACCTCAGAAATGTCTAGTATTCCCCCAGGAAAGAGAGACGGAACGAGAAAGAGAGTGCGGTCAGATTTATGGCATGCATTTAAGCCCGTAAGCGCCCTCACATCCTTAGCAAATAAGTTCATACACACAAATACACAGAGATCACAACTTTCAAAGAAAATCCTCTTTACTTCAATGCATTTAGCCAAAAGCATTTATTTAAGAGTATAAAGGAGAGGGGTTTTCCTGGAAATAGGATTGTTACGCCTGATGTATATGCAGTTTATGAATGAATAAAAATTACATTTGGGGGTTAGATACTAACTGAAATAATAGATGCTGTAGGGAAATGAACAATATCATCAGGTCTGCTGAGACTTTCTTTGTAATCGTAACTCTTATCTTATAATTAATAATGTTATGATTCTAAAGAGTCGTTTCTGAACATGGCATTTGTTTTAAAACCTAAAATATATGAAATACTGTGACAATAATTAATTAATATACATATTTAACTTAAATACTTCTACCTTAACATTTTTTAGCCTAATCATCACGTATGCAAAATTGCATAATCAAAACTTACATTCAGAAGCTTCTATTGAGGTTATAAAGGCTTCATGACAGCACAGTTGTATGGATAGGCTAGAAAAACGCGCTGTATGCATACATATGCAATCTATTCACTTACATTTCTTCTTTTCCCAAACTGCAGTAATGAAACCATTTGGCAAATTTGTCTGACTTTTAAAGCTTTCATTTATATTGTATAACGTTTCCAGAGAAATTGCAAAGTCTTTTCATTTTTAATGTCAAGAAAATTGTGCCCATCAAACACGTTCAGGTTTTTAAAGCGGGACCGTGTGGGCATCAGTTTTCTGTGTAATTGTCTCAGAGCATCTGTTTTATCTTTTTATCATTATCCTGGCAGACAGACTACCTACTTAATGTTATTAATCACAATATTATAAGACTAGAAACTGAGTCTTTTGGGTCAAGTAAAAATGATGAGTCCCATCTGCAGATATGCTGCATTCACTTACGCTCTGCTGAGGGGACGATTTTCTGAAAGCAGCAACTCTTTCTTTAAGATCCAAGAGCTGCTCCAACATTTGTGTGAATTAAATGTCTGACGCATAACCTCATAAAGAAAAACACAGAAGCTGGTTTTGTGTTAGGCCTGGATTCAAATGAGTCAACTTACATTGGAGGGTAGAGAAAGAAAGAGGGAGGGAGGAGGACACAGACACATCTGTGATTATACTTACTTACGGGACCACCAATGCTCTAGGAAGTGTAGTCCGCAAGCTTTGAAAACAAATCTTTCTTGACCCAGGAGAATCGGGTGAAGGGTAACTCCTGGTGCCGTTTTACAAAGCTGAAATAATTTCCTTTTTATCAGAGTTCGAGGAAGCGTTGATTCGTATGACCTCACTTTTTCCATGTTTGTGTTCGAATCCTATTAACACAGGCAGGAGACAGGTTATATAGAAAGAACAAGATTGGATGAATAGCGTGGTATTTGTCACTGTCACTCTGTCTGTAACTGGGTGCTTCTATTTTCCAGTGGCCTGTCAGTCAAAGGCTATCTTAACTTCATTTTTACCGTCAGTTTAGTTTTGGTATCTCATACAGAGGTGATTTATTTTCTAAAAACATAACGTGGAAAAGAAAAATCTCAGTTTCAGTACATGTCATGCACATGTCCTAAATGCAGAATGAGTTACGTGTGATTTTGTTTCTTATTCATTGTCATTCTTGTGTAAATCTGGCCGTGGATATCTACATTTCTGGGAGTCTCCAGATGTTCACCACACAGTCTATTCTGTAACTGTTTGTTCCATTAACCCTCTGAAACAAGCATTGGCTACAAATGTTGGCGGGCACTGATGCTACATCTCCTGCTTGAGCTTTCTCTCACCTTGTTTGTCCTCTCTGGAGCAAAAAGACACCATCAGAGAGTCCCTGAGATCATGAGCAGTGGTGGGTTATGTCAGTCAGTGAACCCGGGGTCAGGTCGTCATATGGTGTCTCATGACAGGATGACCAGACCTTGAGGAGTGGTGTCCACATCCGCCAGTGCGGGAAGCTGCTGTTGACACTAGCTCATCAGTCAGACTGCTGCTTGACCTGCCCTGTCTGTTCTCATTAACTGGCTTACTATGTGCTTCACTGACTCCACGCACATGATTAAGGACTCATTAATTATCATTCTGATGGCAGCTTCCCCTTCTTTTCTGAACTGTAGTGTACATTTTTTTACTGTAAAAACTCAGACAATAAATGTATTCGCACATTGCTGCAAACAGCTCCCAGCTGTTAAAGTTGTGATCTAAAGCAGATGTGTCACAAGAGACCATGCATTGTATTTATGACGTCACCGGTCTGAGTCGAGACCACAGTTTTTACATATCATCATCTGATAATTTCTGTTGATTTTTCCAATATGCCGTCCCACAAAACAGAAGCCACATTAAAAATATTACTTGAAAACAATCTGAAAGCCAGGTGTGTCGACCGTAGACGAACAATTGCCGCACTTGTGTTGCCTCGGCTATAATGTGTGGTTGACAAACCAACATAAAACTGAACTGCGGTGCGGATTTAAGATAACCGGAGACAGAGAAACAGCTTATGGTTTATGAACATTTGAACATTATGTGTGCCCACAAGTTTGTTTGTATGCGCTCAGTGCGGTAGGCATCAAAGAAAGCCGAACACACAACAAGGGCTTTGAGAGGAACACGCTCACCATACCTCCATATGGCACTAGTTTGTCTTCGCTTAAATGATTTCAGCTTTATCTGCACTGCGTCGTCTAATCTGATCTGCTTTCCACCAAAGTCACACACGCGCAGTTTACGCTGGTAAAAAATAAAAACAGCCCCTGAGTCGTTTCAGGGTAAACATGCAGAATGTGGCATTGATACCAGCTCTGGCCCGGCTTCCTCTAATCTGATCTTGTCATTTCCATGTAAACAATGGGAAAACATTTTGTCCCTATTTTTGAATGTTTAGGCAGGAATGGAAAAAACAACTTTTCACCACAATGATGGAAAATTGTCAGCCTACCCTAATAACCCCCAGACGAGGCAGAAATGTAGTCAGTCTTTAAACATATTTCATGTGTTAGATATCTGTGGGTGCTATTTGGGCCTGTCTGTCAGATTCCATTTTGCACAAAGCCCCTCACAGTGTAGCTCTCCTTCAGGTCAAATCAGCCCTCTCAATCAACAGTTTCCATATCTACAAGGAAACATGCAATCAGTGATGTTTCACTGACCATAGTTAGCTTGTGCATGATTGAATATGGTTCAAAGAGAAGAGTTAATGTGTGTTTGTGTATGTACTTGAAAGGATCCGATGAGGGTTCAGGTTTAAGTTACTGAAAGAGCTTGTTTGAGCACCGATATGTAGCAGTTATACTGTAAATGACATCACGCTATTAACATGTAATCCCCAAATTATTGTTTTTATGCTTTGGTTTTTGTACAAATTCAACAAATGAAACACAACACGTTAATTAGTGGGCTTCAGGCATGACGGTAGCTTTGTTTTGTTGCAGGCTTTATGCTAAGCTAGGCTAACCGGAGGCTGGCTGCACATTCAAATTTACCATACAGACATGAGAGTGATATCACTCATCTCCTCTGAGCAAGAAAGCCAGTATGCATTTCCCAAAATGTTGTACCATCCCTGAGAATTGACACCAGACCTACAAATATCAAAATAAGGTAATTTTTCTAACCCTTCATGTGTTGTGTGTGCATCTTGCAAATATTTAAATAAAGGCAAGGATCCATTTTCATGTTTTCTTAGTGAAGCCAAGGCTTGACAGCAGGTGCTGGGCCACCTTGCTGTATAGATGTTTGTAAGAAAGAGCAGAAAACTTCCATTCTTTAAGTTCACAATGAAAACACCAACTTGTTAAAAAGGCACTCTAATAAATAATGCAGTAATTAGCTCAGTTAATGATATATTTGGCTTATCTGGTTATGTCCCAAGTTTTGTGTTTATTATGGCAGGACATTAGGCAGCTTAAAGTCCTTTTGTAAACGATGCTGGCAAGTTCTCGCATATGGTTGTTATAACTATAAATATATGAGCATCAGGAGGGCTGCTATTTATCTTGGCTGGGGGGAAAAACAAGATGATAGGAAGGCGCTGCAGCGGGCTTAGAGGAGAGGATGATGAATTGCTTCCTCTATTTAGCAGGCATTCAAATCCAAAATCAGCTGAAGAGAACATGTCAGGAGGGAAGACGGAGGCATGTCAGCGATGTTCATCGCTCCATTAGTTGCGGCAAAAACATGGCATAATCTGACAGTAGTCTGACATAACTTCAGACTCATTCAGTCAGATTCATTAGAGCCCATTAAGATGGATTTCGGATAAATCATTTGAAAAGAGCAGCTCCTCTCTCTCTCCCTCTGTCTCACTCTCTCTCTTTAGCTTCCCAGGAAAGAATGTGGCATGTTGAGGTTTTTAACAATGTTTTTCATCTTAAGTGAGCAACATAGTAACTATTGTTTCCCGACCACCATGTCTTAACCCAGCTGTGCAGGACACTTTGAAAGTCCAGCATAGCAACCAACTAGCAACAACGCCCAAAGACTACGTTTAACTGATCTGAGGTGAGATTCTAAGAACAAATCAGATGCTTATATCTGACCATGAAAACATTTCATAAAGGCATTTAGAAAAGTTTGTTTATTATGTAACATAGAGGGAGAAGTGTGCATTTCAGGTTTGCATTTGCTGACATCACTGGTCACTCAATAAATACAAAACCATGGTGAGGTGACATCCTTACACCGACAACAAAACCGTTCAGTCCTAATGATGACGATCTTTTCAGGGTGATCACTGTTTGTCCCCATGTTTTGAAGCTTGTGTCTGGGCCCAATGTTAAAAATAAAGAGCAATAAAATAAAGAGCCTGAGAAACTAGTAACCCAAACCACATCAAAGGGCCAACCCTACTAACCAGATCCCGACATAATTGAAAAGTAAATGCCGAAGTGGTGTCTCAGCCAATATTTTCCGCTGTCATCGAGAGCACAAAACAAGGACATTCATTATAATAATGTGTTATTGTTATTGTACGGTAATTCCCAGACATTTTTCGAAATGTGTGCATGTAAAGCTGTCTGTAATGATTACCAGTTTTGTTCCAGGAAGTGTGAATTTATTTGGAGATTTGTCCACCCAGCAAGCGTGTAAAAATCAAATAAGAAAAGCTACTGAGACATAGTGAAGGACAAGTGTGAAAATATAGGAAAAAGCATCACAGGGGAGAGGAAGACTCCCTCACAGGAACTGGATCTGTCTCTGTCCCATATGCTGATAGTTGTAAATTTGCTTTAATGAAAACTTTAAGGCAGCAAAAGACAGTAAGCTGACTAATGAAGACCATTGAAATGATCACCTGCTTATTAAGTACAGGCCAAATCAACTAGGGACTAGAGCAAATATAGAGCAGCTGTGTTGACCTTTTACCTTGTAATGGTTTGCATTTTGATGTCAAAAATCCTTTCAATCAGCAGCTTTAAATTTGCAGTCAAATTCTGGTCTGGCAGCAAAGGACAGGGGTGAATTGAGGGGGAATTCAATTCAGGTATGTGGGCACTTCTAATGAGAGCTCAGAGACTTTTTCCCAGAGAAGGGAAACAAAGTACAGACACGCATCAGATTAAAGGAAGCATAATATAAAATTCACCCTGCCGTGGAGAACTTCTGTTACATCTGCTGCTAGTCTGCTGCGCCGTTTCCCGGCATTGGGCTGAAATCAACAAGCACTTATGACACAGTCCTGTCTCCCTGGAAGTATAGTAACATGCATGAAATATTTTCTCATTGTCCCATGAAGCGCTGTAAATGTCATCACCTCCCACACAGCATGTCCCAGCAACGGACGAGTGCATGAACAGAGTTCAATGTGCCGATTTGATGTTATGTGTAGTCTCTGTATTCACTGAAGCTGAAGATTCCTCTTGTTTTATTAGGAATGATCAGCACATTTAGTTAAGTTCAAAAGAGGAAGAAGAGATCAATGGACTGACTGACGCCATATGGGACAGAGAACTCTCTCTTTATGTAAATATGACTGTTTTTGTACAATTTCATGCAAAGTGACTCCTGAACTACAGCAATTGCAAGATGCAGGGATGAAAGATGTTTTTCATGCGTGAGATTGATCAATATTCACAACCAAACCACAAAGAAGCAAAATAAAAAGATATTTTGATGTACCAAATGTTCCCAAATTAGTAAAAGCACTTGTGGACGAGTTGAAACAGAATCTTAATACTTGTTGACATTTGTGACAAACGTGTGTGGGTGTTTGTGTGTGTGTGTTACTGCATTCCTCTGTGCTGGTTTAGAATCAGTTCGCCTATGTCCACTAATTAGGACCAAACTTTTGAAGCAGATCTCAGATAAACAATGCACAATCTGCTCACACACTCACACATGGACATGAAGGACACAAGTGTTGGCAGGAAGACATCAACATACACACATGCTGGACATGCAAATTCTTGCTGCCTACCAGTGTACCTCATCCTTTTGCATGTAGATACTACATCTACATTGTAGTATGCCACAGATCTTGAGAGAAATACTGCCTTTGTGTGTTAATATACAATGTAACTCCCATGTAAATGTCACTGAGTTAATCTGTTAATGCTGATATCAGATCAGCCTTCCTTTCTTTTTCTATTTTTTCTTTAAAAATCTGATTCCTGGTGATTTTACCCTCCATTCTGTCAAAGTTAATTAATACGACTGCAGATTTGTATCTCCAGATTCCTCTTTGTAATGACAAAAACTGAAGAGCTTTGTACTTGTTTTAAAGAATCTTTCAACGTGATAAAATTAAATTCAAGGAAACTTAATTAATCATTGTGGTCTTTGTTCTCTTGGCATAGTATAATTGAAACTGTCCTAGTTTCATAGCTCTCCGATAATGGAAATTAGAAGGGTGGGCAGAAAGCTCAGCTGCAGGACCCAATCCGAGGCTGAATATCACATGCGGTGATGTTCCGAGGTTCCAAGTGTAAACTCTCTGTAATGACTGTGTCATTATGGAGCGTCCGGTGATTCATTCATCTCCATCCATAGTCCGAGGAGAAGGCCGCAGAAAGACAGATATTATCTTATGATGAGTTATGTTGCCTCTCTGTGCCAACAATATAACCCTTGCTCTTTGTGCTTTCTCTTAAAGCTGGCAAGTGATAATCCATTCATGACGCTCCCATCAGCACCACTGCATTCTTAATACACACAATAGTGTACATTATGACGACACCTTAAAGCAGCTCTAATAAATATTTTCATATTAACAAAGCATTAAATGACAATGCGTAATGTGAAAGGTGTTGTTCCTAGTGACGAATGCTCTGAAAATTTTCATCCAACTGTGCAGTTTCTCTCAGATCCTGGGGGTGTTTTTTAGCTCATTGTTTTGGTTTTACCACCCGCAATTTGTTTTGATTCAGTCTGATGGCTCTCATGCATATTGTTTCCAGATGCAGCAGGAGGATTTTTCTCAGCAAAAATGCTCTGATTAGCTCATGCTACTCTCTCAAACATTAAGCAGCAGACAGACAAGGAGCTAGTCATATAGTGTAGCATTTAGCTGCTACAAGACATGGAGACAGCAAAACAGAGCAAAGAGGGTGAAGATTGGACTTAAACAAAACTCAAATGAATGTTAATGTTGCCAACAAATTAGCCATATCAACTTCATGAAGTGAAACTATGTCAATATTGTGATTACAGCTTGTTACACTGCCCCCAGTGGTCAAATTGATCAATGCAGGTTTAAATGATTATGACTGGGGACTGCCATTAGAAAAGATCTATCTATCAACACAGGTAAACAACAATGTTTTCCAAAATGTCCAAGTTTTTTATATCCAGCCTTTCAGCTGCTATACAGATTCAGTGCTCCATCTTAGTTTTCATGATAGACCGTCCTTGGTTTCCATATCACTTACTGCCCTCCTCTGTGCTAAGTGCTATGGTATGGCGCTCAGCATCCTATAGATATTGAGGAATAAGAGTGATGGACCACAAATGTATACTTGTCCAACATGTCAAAGAGTACAGTTAAAGTTCAAGTAACATTTGTTCTGTGCAAACAACCACACATGCCCCTCAGCTTCAGCTCCAGTTTCACTTGAACAGATCCCACCATCCAGAAACTCGAAACCTAACTAATATATTTAGCGGCAAAGAGCCGCTGTCAGCGTAACGTATTGCCAACCTTGACACCTGGGGTCCTGGGTAATGGTCATGGTGGTAGACACCGATGTGTGTGTTCTGTCCCTGTTTGTATGCACACAAAACAGAGCATTCATTCTTTGCATGCTTTAAAGTGGTCATAAGGCAGTCTGAGGGGGTGAGTTCTCAATTGTGAAGCTTGTGTTTTTTTTCCTGTCGGCTTGAAGGAGTTAGCTTGCAATGTGTCTTCACAGCATGCTCAGTGGTGGCCTGGTCTCACACAAATAACCCCTGAGGCATTTTAGAGAGAATAGTGCGTAAATGTGAAATCAGAACAAGACTTTCTGGCGTTTCACTGTCAATCATCCAACGAACAGTAAATGTTCAAATTGACTCTTGAGATTGTTATCAGCATTTTCAAGAACACATGCCCCCAGAATGTTTTAATCCAAGTCTTCTTGTGAACAGTTTAGACTTCTAAAAGATGTATTTTGTCAAATATAACCTCTCAAGGAACCCAGTGGTTCCTTCTATCTTAAGCTGACTCGAAGTTTTTCTTGGCTTCGATCTCACTCCATTGAATCCAACCTTTATCCACTTACGCTGGTGTTTAAGGCCCTAGTCTCTCTGCTAAAGAGATTAATTTCAACCTCCTCTGCTACTGTAACCAAACACATATAGGGGAAAAAGAAACAGTAATAAAAAAAAAAGTGTTGAGATGAGGAAGAAGCAAGGTAAGAGGCATGTTAAGGTAGAGAGTGATTCGCCCAGGGGGAAAAAGTAGTAAATGCTGCTCATTATCTCTCTCCTCCTTCTCCCTCTTCCTTTTTGTTCAATCACTTGAGGAGAGGAGGAGAGGAGACACTCCCAAACTAACTGCCCATTGGCCCATAGGCATTTTGGGAGAGATTTTCACAATTGAAGTGGGAGGGAGAGAGCAAAAGTCAGTGGCAGCGTAGAGGTCTTTGAATCTTTGGCCCGGGCCCGTCAACAGGTGGCACAGGGAGAAGCTTGGTGACGTTCAGTCCTTCAGAGAAAAGAGAGCAAGAAGAGAGTGGAGGAGGAGAAAGTTAAAGAAAACCCTCAAGGGTAAGACAACTCTTCAATTTTGTCTTTTTCCTCAGTGATTTAGACAGGGAACTTTGTATTTGTGCCATGCTCAATATGTCTTTTTTTAATTTGAAGGATTTAGTTTAATGGCCATCATTAGTCCAATTAGCCGGAGGCGTGTGGCAATTTCAGAAGTTTTATTGGTGAGTTTTGTTCAGCTTAGTCTGGGTAATTTATTTCATGACATTTCTAAACAGGTAGGAGACAAAATGGAAGTAATATTTGCCGACTATAAAGAGGGAAAAATAAGTTGAGGACAGTTATTTAAGGTGTTAATTCCGTTGCACTCAGAGAGCTCTTTTGTTTACTTCTACAAGATCCCATGGGGACCAATTACATGGTTTGTCTCTTGGTCCATCCATCTTTTTCACATGACAAACTCTATCTCGGCTCTTTCTCAGTTTGCCTTTCTCTCCAGACTCTCTTTCTTTCTCTCCATCCATCTAAACTTCCCTCAGTTTAACTTGACACCTGGAATTTATCAAGTGTCCCAGGACTGAAGCTGTGCTTATGTTCGTTTGGGTTTGCATGGCAGCAGGTCGTCTGAAAGACAGTGGTGGAGATGTTGGTCAGTGATAAGTATTGAGATGTAATGAGGTTAAACACACTGAATGAAGTTATATGAACGTTCTTACTCTTACTTCGTATATTTACTCAAGTATTAAGTATAAATTTTAGGTACTTATTTTTACTCTGAGTATTTCTATTGTATGCTACTTTATACTTCTGTTCTACTTGTCAGCAGCAAATATTGTCCTATTTCACTTCACTATATGAATTAAACAGGTATAGTTAGTTACCTGTTACTTTACAGATTGAGATTTTACCAGCAATTTTATAAAGTTTGATGCATTCTTATAAACTACCAACAGTGTTAAGCAGTTTAAATTGGCTCCACCTTGACCTCCTTTAATCATTCAATGAATCAGTTAATAATATAATAATATAACTCTGATGGGGACCATTCTGCATTCCTGAACATTTTGAATGCACAGCTTTTACATTTAATTGCATATTTTTAGAGTGTGATATTGCTACTTTTACCTATGATCCGAATACTGCACCAATAATATTATTTTTGTAATTTAATTAGAAAAACACAATTTTTTTTAAAGGTTTTCATTTCAGATTTGCATCACTTTAAAGCTAATCTGACAATACTGCATAAATCAACACACTTATTTTCCTTCTAGAGCAGCTGCGACAGCCTTTAATTTCTTCCAAAATGTATTTGAGGTATTATTTACAATTTGTATATCAGTTACTATCCACATTGTATTGTAGATAATGTAATATTGTCTGTCGACAAAGCTGCCAACACTAATTTTCCCTCATGATAACTACATAAATATTTCTAATAACTATGTGCTGGCGTGATAGATATTCTCACAGGGCTGTCGATCCAGTAGATTTACCTTTAATGCTACCGTGCTGGCTCACGCAATACACAGAAGTCCTCGCGAAATGAGCTACAGATGTGGGCCCTCAGCCATACAAAAAGAGAGAGAGAGAGAGGGAGACAGAAAGAGGGAGACAGAGAGAGAGAACCCAGATTGGGTGGCTTATAAAATGTGTTCAGATTGCATAATGTGAGTCCTTTCATGGAGACCTTACAACTCCAGTTGAGTTTTTTCATTTACTTTCACTGATTGAAAATGACCCCTGAGCACAGGAAAGCAACTCCAAACACATTTTATTATTTCAAAAACCTATCTCTGTCTACAACTTAGGCTGTTTTAATAATGCTCGGGTTGTGTTCTTTTCAGTTGGTTAGGTTTTCATCTGACAACTCCACTAAGGGAACGGAGGCTTTATGGCTCCGATGAAGCAAGCTCCTTATCGAGGTCTACTTGTGGTCTGTATGGCAGCAGGAGGCAGACAGAATCATGAAGATATGAGCTCTGCTTACAGACGATAATTGCTTTCAGCTTTGTTTTATTCATTTTAGTCACCCTGTTCTGTCTGCAAGCTGCTGCAAAGGAAGGAAAAGAGGAAGTGAAAAGACCATGCATGAGTTTACAGCCGCACATAAAGGCACAATATTCATGCTCCTGTTTTCAAAAACTCCCTTCTTGTCATCCTCAGGCTTGTAGATTTGGCCCAATGAGATTTGTCTCAGGCTAAAACTTGACGAAACAGACGGCCTTTTGCCTGAGTCTTAATGGTCCTCTAGAGAGGAAAGGGCAACTGTGCACAGACTGACCAAGTCTCTTTCTTCTGCCTATCTCTCTGTGTCCAGTGCAAGTTTTTTTTCAGCTGTTCCGTCTTTGTTTCACTGGTGGTCTCCCCCTCCCTCTCTGGGTTAATCCAAGTGTTTAGTGCATCCGCTGTTTCCAAAGCTCTGGGAGCATACAGAGATTTTCAGAATCACACACAAACACACAAGCATCCCTACAGCTTGTCAAGAAGCTTTCAGTGAAAGGTAACTGTGGATCCAGGCAGCATTGTCTCTAGCTGATTAAATGCTGCTGTTTCCTTTGGAGGGAATCCCCCTCGTCTCTGTGAGCTCTAAATGACAAGTTTCACACGCATACTGTACTCGCATGGGTAGATTCCCATGCGCTTCTTTCTCCCATACAAAAGGTGAACACACATCACCAAGTAGTCCACAAACATTTTACAAGCCCATTGACATAGCTCTGCTTTGACTTGGAGAAGTTACTGTCAGGAAGGAATTTTTAACTGTGTTTATGGACATGTTGAATTTTACTTGAGAGGGTCTGAAAGCCAGGCTGAAATGCTATCTGGACGGGGCATGTGCTGAGTGAGAGGATCCACAGGGCTGAAACCATTCAGTTTCCTGCCTCATCCTGAAGTCTTACGCATTTTGACTAATGACAGTCAACTGCCTTTAGATTATGAATGTGCTGGACAGGGAGGCCAAACCAGTTATGTTACTGGTCCACTAGAGAACGTCCAGGAAATCCCTTCTGCTTTCTCAAAAATCTAGCAAATACTGTCTGTGCTGCTTTTCATCATGATGACCGTTAAATGCTGCATACATCCAGTATTTCATTCAGAGGTACCAAATCTTTCCTGTCATCATCCAACCAACATCTGCTCCATTCATCTTTTAACTATTGCAATATATCAAAGAAATCTATATAATGCATATCATACTAGAGGATATAAGTCATTCTATCTATCTATCTATCTATCTATCTATCTATCTATCTATCTGTCAGCCATTAATCTATTAACACATTCATCTATCCTTCCTCTAATCCATCCATCCATCCATCCATCCATCCAATAATTAAGTCCAAAATGTTGCTGCCCCACTTCCCTCTCTATTCCACATTTCCTCTTTCCATTAATCCCTCCATCTGTCTTTCTTTCCCTCACTGGGACATTCTTTGCAGTCAGTAGTGGCTCTCTGCTATGCTTGGAAGGTCACAGTGCTATCACCTCCGAATGAAATAAGAAAAGGGCCTGAAAACTGAGAGCATCAAATAAAACCTTGACAAGGAGCTATAAACATGCTTGTTAAGCATTTCTGCGCACCAGTGCTCAGAGCCATTACGCACGGCTATAGTATACTGTCTGTAATGTGGCTAACTGCTAGGCTGTCACTGATTCAAACACACTCCCTCCATCATTCCCTCTATCACCTATTCACTCTTTTTCACTCACTTAATCTCTCTTCAGTTTTTTCATCTCTTTTTCCCTCACTTTCCAGTCTCTCTCCATCTCCTTCTCTAAACGTCTCTTTAACCCCATCTCTGGTCTTGGCCACTGATAAAACACCAATGAAGGATTTGACCACCACATAGGGTCAAAAAAGCAATTTCCCAGTGATGTCATAGCTTGAATTTCTTGCACTCGACGATTCTCCAACCTCAAGCTTTTGACCAGCAGCAATCAAAGAGACAGCTAAAATAACCAAACAAGGTCAGCCGTATTGAGTTTGGACTAGTTAGAAACAGGTCATGGTAATTACACGCCTATTCCTTTTGGACAGCAGAACTTTAAGTCACAGAACTGCTTCAGTTACATCCTGTATAAATCATCAGTGGGAAGATTCATAAACCAAAGTTTATTTTACTGAAAACAAGTAAAGCTACTTTCCACCATAGCTACTGCTAATATAAAACCTTTACACAGCACTCAAGAGGTCAGGAATTCTCCCCGCTCCGAGTCTCTGTTAATCTGATAATGGTATCATGATGGTGGTGGACGGAGGATTGGCAGGTTTTACGTCCACTTGTTGACATTTTAATGTTCTGGCCAATACTCGCACAGTGTCCAGTGGGATTTGTAAGATCTGCTTTTCTCTCTGCACATTTTCTTCTTTTCCATCTGTTTTTAGTCATCGATGCTCAACGAGCAAATGTTCATCAAAATAAATTCACAAAATCACAAAAATACGAGTATTTACTCATTTTCTATAGTTACCACTGAAACATTCTTTGCCCAAAATAAGAAAAGTCTCAATATGCTGCTCATAAAGTCTGTGATAACACCTTCCTGCCTCTCTCTCCTGTTCCTGTCTTCTACGGTTACCTTGTTTGCAGTATTGTAACAGCTCGGGGGTTTTGCAGTGCATGCATATTCCATTGAATAACCCTGTATCATTTCAAATAAGTCCAACAGATTTATTTAAGCATGTATGCTACTGTGTCTATACTGCCATGCAGTTTTCCAGTTGTCAAGCATCACAGCGGGGCCCACAGCACATTATTACAGAGCTTTAAGCCACTCTATTAGAGGGTTTGTGTTTCCATAGACCACACAAGCTCAGCGCTGTTAGATCAGACGTTCCTTCTGCCGCAATTCAAACTTTTACACCAGAAGTTAAATTCAGACCAAAGTCCAAAAAAAGACCAACTGAAGGTTAAAACAGGCCTCCTATTTTCAAAGCATGTAATTTGGCTACCCGGGGAAGCCGCTGCGAGGTTTTAAGTTCACATGACATCACTGTCATTAGGCACAATGACATCATCACCGAGGACAAGTTTCTGCGCTCTCTGAAGCTCTGAAACGCCTGACTGAGCACAATTTATGGTTTAGAGCAAAAAGATGTCTGGCAAAGTGATGACTGCTCACTTTCTGCTGCTATAGGCTACTGAGAAATGAGAGCCTAGCACACACACACACACACACACACACACACACACACACACACACACACACACACACACACACCACAGTGACATAATGGTTCAGGTTTCCTGAGATTAAATATACAGCAGCGTGCCCCACTGAATGTAATGTAACTTACACACTGTCCGGAGAGTGTTTCTGTCCTCAGTTCCCTGTGAACCACTGAAAGTACGAACGTGACCCCTTCGACCTGGAGACTCAGGTCCAGTCAGCCGTGACAACAAACATCTACAGTTTCAGTAGTCTGTCACACATAGTTCATGCCAAAGATGCAATCTCTACAAAGTGTTGTAACTCCCACTAAAATAACAGATGGAATATAGATTTCATCTCCACATGAAGCATTGTGTCAGCCACTGTGAGATGCTTGGAAGTGAATTTGAAGTGGCCAACAGTCAGCAGTGAGGAGTCTTGCTCTTATTGATGTTTCTGTTGTGTAAGGTAAAAACAACTTTCTTCAAATGAATAATCATACCTTTTGGGAAACCTTTTATTGTTGTTGCTGAGCTTAGCTTACCTTCTACCACACTGTTTTTCTCTCCTGAAGATAAATTATTACTTTAGAGGGGAAATCATCCTGAGAGTGAGACAAGAGGAGGATTAGCTGATCTTAGCATTAAGACTGTAAACAAGGGGAAACAGCTTATCAGGCTTTCTCAAAAGTTAAAACATACACCGATTAGTCTCTTCAAAGCTCAATAATTAACATGTTGTATCTCATTTTTTAAATCTGCACTCACTCTTTGCAGAGACTTTACATGCTGTAACTATTTCATGGCAAACAGGGACAATGATGACAGGAAACGCTGCTGCATCCTGTCTTTATGCTAAGCTAAGCTAATTGCCTCTTCTCTTCCTACTCTCGGAGAGCTAATGAACAAGTGCTTTAATTAAAATGTTGAACTATTCTTTTAATGATACTCCATAGCACGCTGGCACTGCAATGGGTATAATAACAGTAACTACTTTTGTGTGTTTGTTTTCCTTCCTGGAACAATAACTGCTGTTCAAACCACAAATTAACCTTCCTTTCTTTTTACTATTTAATGGAAACAATTCATTCAAGGTTTTTAGTTTAGTTTTTAGTCCCTACTTTATTTTAATTATCATTGTTTTAAAAGGATCACCTTCCAGTCACTGCATGCTCATGGATGCTGTTCAAATTAAAAACACTCAAGAAAAACTAGCTTATTACATTCTGATGAATGCCCAAATCAGCTTAACATCAGCAATCAACATTTTGTGTGTTCTGTGCGAGCTTGATGTCTGTCTTGTTTCAGAAAAATATTCAGGTTCAGAAAAATTAACAATGATCTGCTCTTATCTTGTCCTCTAGCCATGACCACCAGACTCCTGTGGAGGGCCCTGTGTCTGCAGGCCCTGCTCTGCACCATGTCACCTTTCAGCTCCGCCGACAACCGCCCAGACCCCTCAGCCCCAGAGCAGGGAGTCACCTTCAGCCACGTCTATAAAATCGACATCCCGGGGAGCTCCAGTTGTAAACTCGAGCGCCTGCCAACCCAGGACAAAACAGGTCATAAACAAAATATGAGTGAGAGAGAATGCAACTGAGAATAATAACAGACAAGAGAAGGGGAATGATGTGTGCGCTCAGGAAATTGGATAAAAATCTGTAAATAACAAAACTGAAAGAAACTGTTTCTGTAAGACAAAAGAATGAGATTTCTTTCACATGTTCAACACAAAGACATAATTATATTGCATGTGTGTCACTGTGAAGGTTATGATGTAGTTTGGTAATGAATATTCTTGCACTGTTACATATTTTACCTCACATGAGCTGCATGTGCACATTACTGTGAAGGCTACGGTTCATCCCTTCTTGGTATCTGTTCGGCCTCTTCATTTTATTTAGATTTTTCACCAGAGAATGCATATTTTACTACACTGTGTCATCGAGTGTGAGCAGTGTGACCCATTACAGTACATGTAGAAAATAAGAAGTTGAGTTTTTGTCATATTTTATAGGTCTGCAGACAGAGACCACTACAGAAGGAGAGAATGACATCACCTTCAGACACAACATCAAGCTGCAGACACCCAAGTGTGACTGCGAGGAGTCGGAAAGCTTCAAGTCCCTCTTGTACAGAGTCAATGGGCTGGAGGAAGAAGTCAACTACCTAAAGACTCAGTGTACTCAGGGATGCTGTGGAAGAGGTGGTGCTGCAGGTAAGCTGGCTCACAACTGAATAGGGAGGCTGAGTCAACTCTTGACGCACAATAGGGAAAAACAAGTGGAAAAAAGAGATTGCTATAGGGAGGAAGCTGCAAACAATTCTATTTTACATCCTGGAAATTGCATATAGGGTATTATACAGTATGCATATGTAAAAGGAATATAATCAATAAAGAATAAGTGAAGGGGTTTGCAGGTAATAATCCTGGAAACTGCAGTTCTATCCTGTACCTGAGTGATTTACCTAACAACAATACAGTAACTCCTTTTCAACCTCCTTTCTCAAGGAGTGGACACAAGCTGTAGTGGCCATGGTACCTACCAACACGACACCTGCAGCTGCCTCTGTAACCCAGGATGGGAAGGCCCAGATTGTTCAGTGTCCTCCTGCCCTGACGAGTGCAATGACAACGGCCGTTGTGTGGATGGAAAGTGTGTGTGCCATCAGGGCTACACGGGACACGACTGCAGCCAGCTGACGTGTCCAGACAACTGCAATGACAAGGGACACTGCGTGGATGGAAAATGCGTGTGTTTCCCGCACTTCACCGGCGAGGATTGCAGCATCCAGAAGTGTCCCAATGACTGCATTGGTAACGGCCGGTGTGTGGATGGCAAGTGTATCTGTGATGAAGGCTTCTATGGAGAAGACTGTTCATTAGGTAAGCTTATAACACAAACTCCAGTCCAGTACACCAGTACATCTCCTGTCTGTTAACAGTTATCTTAATTTTCTCTGTGCTGTTTATTGACCACAGGTATTTCGTTGTCATCATTGTACATAATTTCATTGAATAAATACTTATTAAAGTGAGAAATATAAGCTTGGCGCTTGCTAACTGATTATTTATTTCAGTTTGCAAGCTTGTCAGCTCGGTTGCTAATGAGATGTACTCAGAAACTTAGCTACCTGGCTAAAAGTAGCAGTACAACAGTGTAGAAATACTCCTCCTGTCCTGCAATCAAAATCTTACTGAAGTAAAAGTACTATGTATTAAAGTATTAGCATCGATATATACCTAAAGTACTAAAAGTAAAAGTGTCCATTAGCAGGATGACCCATTTCAGAGTAATATTGAATTATGGATGCCTGAATGTCTAACATTACATGGCTGCACTGTTGCAGCTGGTAATAATGGAGCTAATTTTAATTACTTTGTCTACTGGTGGGTAGCTGAATTAACAAGAATGCATCACAATTTATCTTAATTATATTTTGTGTTGATCAGAATCTGCAAAGCAACTAGTGATTAAAGCTGCCAGATAAATGTAGCTGAGTAAAAAGTACATTAGCCACCAAATGTAGTGGAAGAGAATTATAAAATAGTGGAAATACCCAGTTAAAGTACAAGCACAGCAGTAAGTAATTTTACTCAGTTACAGTCCACCAGTGAAAAGTTCACACTGTTTATTTAAAAGCATTTCATGTTGACTCCTGTCTCATAATTGTCAGTAAAGCTCTTATGGAACAGTTTGGAGGGTTAAATAGAAATGAACGCAACACAATGTATAAGCTACAGCAGCGTCCTCCATTTGGGACACTTAGTCAGACACCCTGTTATTGGTTGCTATTCTGTTGGTGCTATTGGGGCATATTTACAGGTCCAAACTCACCAGTGTTAAACAGAAAATTTTCATGCTGATTCACTTCGTCCCTGCGTGTGAATCAAACTGCAGCAAATGCCATTGATATAAATGGATTTGACCATGAAATGTTTGCAGTTTTATATGTTGGTGTGACTGGGTTTAGTAACATAACAATTTTGGTGAGAAATTCATAAAGAAAATTGTTAACCAGCATTTTTTCCAGTCTATTTGATCCTTGTTTTGTTGCTGTGGGCAGTTCTCATCCTAGCTACAAGCAACAACATCTATCATGTACAGATTAATGGTGTCTGAGTAAGCGTATTCCATCATGATCTTTTTATGGACACATCTGGGGTACAGCATAATAACTCTTTATGACCCGGTCTTGCATGTAGTCCGATCTGTGTTTCTCGTGAGAATTAACATTCACATTTCACCTTTTTATTTAGTCACCTCTGGCTCTGCTGACATTAAGCTGTGTATATTAACTGCTATCTCATGGAAAACACAGATGCTACAAGGAGCTCTGGGACCATTAGAATATAACACGTATCCCTAAAGCCCCAGTCACCTTCATACAAATTTCCTTCCTATATCATTTAGTAAACAAAATTACGAAGTACCTGAATGAATTCTTTGGACTTGCAGCAGTCCATTCTTGCTTCTACCAGTTTACATGTTATGATCTGTTTGATTTACGATTCAGCATCCTTGGCTCATGGACTTATTATCAAATGCCCTTTTTCAAAGCAGATGTTTGATAGTAGGAAAAACACAAATGTTACTAATAATACATCAAGCATGGCTCCACTGTGTGCCCCAGTAAACAATGACACGGTGACATATCAAAATCGAAAGATGAAAGACAGGTGGATCGAATCCAGTAATAAATTTTCATTCTTTCAAATCCCTTTTGAAATTCAACTAGGTTTAACTTTCAGCATTTGCAAGTAACTGAAGTTAAGAATAACTACAACACCAAGAGCTGCAGAAACACTTCAGTTCTGAATAGTTGTATTAACGCTGACAGCCTGTACACAGAGCTCGAAAAGGAGAAAACGACATGAGATATTAAATGCTGATTAAATCCTTCTGACACATTGAATTGCAGACTGTAGCCTACTTATTTTTATGCCTTGTTTTTAATTAGCTAGTTTGCTCATTAAGAACTTCTGGTTGAGCTCAGACACCTGGTTATAGAGCGCAGTCAACAGTCAGAAGTTAGCCAGCAGGAATTAACGGTAATTAGCAACAGCTGATATAAACATGCCACTGATTTTTAAACTGTGAAAGTTACGGTTACTGCTGGCAAAAATCAGGCCTGCTGCACTATCCAGCTTAAACGTTTTTTTACTTTGCACAAGAACAAGGAGCATCCAAGCTTAGAGGGTATTTTGGTTTTTGAAACCAGCTATTGGAACCGTACTGCACCAATAACACAGCTGCTGCTTTCTCCGCCATGCCAACAAACTTATTTTTGGAGCCTTTTGATGCTGTTGAATTTTCTCAGAGAAGTACAACCCCCTCAAAGAGCTGTCTTTTCTGCCAAATCTAAATCCTAGTTATTAGCAATAAATGGTCAGTTCATTGATGTGTCTCTGACTGAGCCTAAAGTTAAGGCAGTTATCATGATGGCCATAGTGACCCACTATTATGGAATTCAAAGCATCCCTCCAACAGTTATTTCAGATGTAGCAGCTGATGGGGCCCTTTCAGTGGACTGACCCCATGACCACCAGCAGCTATGCCCTGTAGACAGGATCAGGTCACATACTGTAATACCACAGGAATATAAGAACACCCATCAGTCTTCTGGTGCTCCATCTAGCTTTAACCCCCTGGGAGAATCATCACCTTCCCTGCTAAATGCACTGCTCACCAAACCACTACTACCGTATTGCCTCAGGTGCAGAGTACAAAATTGCATGTTATGGCAGTTTAAGGTCTGGCAAGGAGAAAGGTGAGCAGCAGCAGCAGCCAGGCATGGACAGTTTAATTCACTGGGTTCACACTGTGACAGTCATTTCCAAGGAGATTTTGAAGATTTTGCCGCAGGTGACGGCCACAAAATGTGGCTTTGTCAACGTGCTCGTCTCTTGGACGTGGTCATCTGTTCTGCAGAAGAAACTTGTTCTATATATGGCAACAACAATCTTTACTTGTCTGCAGTGTTTCATCCCGTAGAGAGAACATACTTTAACACAGGGGATTTTAACATTTATGACGAGTGGATCCACCAAAAGAAGCCCCACAATCACTTTAAGATCCTGACCCACAGTTTTAGAAACAGGAATAAGAGCACGAAATGCTTCAGTCTTCACAGCAGCAGGTCAATGCTGTCAAGGCTTTGACGGCGATTTAGCTTCTTCAAACTGCGTCTTGCTCTGCAGAGAAGGCAGAGAATAGCTAGAGACAAGATCTGCGGCTTCGTGTGTAGGTGCTGTTGAATGGATTCCAACATCAATAATGGCACCATGTCAGAGGAAAAGTCAGGGAGGAAGGGAAAGTGGGAGGTAAGAAGAAAAAATACATTGTGTTGATTTTAAGTGTTAGTAATGGTAGTGGTAATAAGCACCGGGAGAGGAAGAGCACAGAAGCAAAACAGTGGAGACCGTCCTTTGCTTTATGTGGCTACTTGCCATTTCAGCACCTGGTTGATGGATGTCAATCTGCTCAGTGGGTGATGATGGGAACATGACTGTTGAAGTATGGCTGTAGATGTACTGTACATCCACTATAGTACAGTTATATTGATGTTGCCATGCGGTTTAGAGAATCAGTGGTGCTTTCACAACGAAAATATTTTTATAGCCTGAACTCTTGTCGATCCTTCAGATTATAGCAAAAAAGTTTAGCAGCCACATCTAACAGGGTGATCTCAATATAATGCGAGTGAGATATTAAAAGTGAACACAGTGACTTCTTTATAGCTGTATCAACACGATGCAGACGGTTTGGATTTACTGTTCTTATCGTGGCTTCTTTCAGTGTCTCAAGGAAAGTTTTCTTTCATTTATAGGCGCATTTAAAGATATTATGTTCGACATAATGTAACTTTGAATTCTGTCCTCAACTCAAAACCACATTTGGCTGCTTTTTTTGAAAGTGAAAGTGAATTTGACTGAGAGACTTCATTCATATGTCTAATTCTGAAATATTTATAAACAGATGGGAAACTTACGAAACATAATCGGACACAGAGGAACAACAGCAAAATAAGCTGATTGAATTCCCATCTCACTTGTCCTGAACAACATTGACACTGATACTTCCTTGCCGCTCACCCGCTGCAGATTTATAGTCTTTTAAAGAAGCCCAAACATGTTCGTATTTCAGTCATATTTTCCTTCTCCAAATTGCATTTCAGTCGTTTCCAAACAGAGAAGAAACAAATCACTATTAGTTTCCACTTTTTCCAATCTTAATATGTTAATGTATTCACCCCAGCTGTTCTGAATATTATTCGAGGGTAAAGATTGTTGACAGTCGTGCTTAGAGTAGCAACAGGGGGATATTAACTGCTCCTGGATGGAAAAGGATTGCTACGTTTGAGAAAAAAAAAAAAACATTAAGCTTCCTGACTGTGCCTTGTGGAACAGTGTCTGAACCTGATGTGAATTCCTTCCTTGCCAAAGTTATGGCCGACTCCTTCGCCACTCTAACTCCTCCACTTTTTCCTCCTGAAATATGCTTACTTTTGCGTGTGCTGTGCTTCTCTAAACGTACCACCAGCTTCCATTTATTTCCCTCTATCGTGCCCACAGAACGTTCTTATTTGTGGAAAGCCTCACTCCCCAACACTGCTGACTTGCTGTCTTCTGTCTTTTGGCTGCTGTTTTGTTATTGTACTCCCCCATAGTCATACCTTTTTATTTGCCCCTGCCATATTTTTCCATCATCTCCATTGAAGCCCTTGTATAACCACTGAAAAGCAATATTTTTTTTCCCCCCCAATTTCCCTCTCAGGTCTAGGAAGAAACCTCAGTGTTCAAAAGTTATGCCTTGCTTTTGCCTGGCTCATGATCCTCTCACACGATGTAATAGAGACGGACAGGTAGGAGAGAAGAAAGGGCAATAAAAGCAGGAACAGGTTATTAAACAATAACATCATAACAGTACAGTGCTGGTGTATGTTTTTCTCACCTTCCAGGCAGCCGTGGGTTTCTGTCTGTTTATCTAGTACACTGTAAAGTTCAGAGACTTGAAACCTGCATGAGTTAAGGAATCCGTCACAGTGAACGCCAAGTCTGTTTTTATTGTTTTTGAGTTTAATTTATTTGGAAAAAGAGAGTTTTGAAAGTATGCGTGCTGGACTACGTTAAGCAGCAGCATATGTATTTATATTTGTTGTTAAGGGCTTTTAGTAAATGTACTAAGTGGGGATAAAAGACATGAAGACTGACAGGGAGAAAATGACTGAAATGAGGGTTTAAATTAGTCATGGAAGCAATTAAAGTCATAGAATATTGTATTAAATTTAAGCCTCGATTAAACGTTGTCTCTCTGTCTCTTTCTTTCCCAGTTTACGGCCCTCAGGGTCTGCGGTTGGTCCAGGTCACCGACGTCTCTCTCCTGGTTGACTGGGAGTCCGTTCGCGGGGCAGAGTACTACATTTTGACATATCATCCCAGAGATGATGAGAGCATGATGCAGCAAGTAGGCTTGTTGTTTTTTTTTTTTTCTTTTTGGTCATATTAGCAGGTATGTCAAATAAAGGAGGAACATATTTTTAAAACACCTTTGTTTCCACTCACTGTATCCTAGGTTCGGGTTCGCAACACGGAGAATTCCTACCTCATCACAGGACTTTCTCCTGGGGTCACCTACATTGTGCAGGTGTATGCCGTCATCAGAAAAATCCAAAGTGAGGCAGACAAGATCGAAGCTACCACAGGTGAGTACAGACCACTGTGATCACGACTGAGGCCTTTTAATATGTGCTTCTTTTGACTAAATGAACATGACGCAGCATAAGATCCATTACTGGTAAAGCGGAATGGGGCCTGGATGCAGCCTGTTGCCTTTAAATGTGTCGGTTGTTTAGGGCAAAGGCAGATGTGACCTATTAAAGACTCATGTGGTCGGAAGACCAGGTATAGCCTGCAGGTCTGAGGGATTTAGTTAGATTTTCTGAGGATTAAATGGTCAAATTTGAGGTCAAATGAAAGTACATGTGTGATGAGGCATGAAAACACTAATACCAAGCTCTTAAATGTGTACAGGAAGGAGACGTTAGATATTAAGAGCCCAGATTTTACCACCAGAGGATAGTCGAGTTTGAGGCGATGGGTTCCCGCTACGTTTCAGATATTGCAGATTTAAGACTTTTCCATTACGTCTTACTATGTGGGAGTCACATGTTTATTGTATATATCCATGCATGACTGAACAGTCTGTTCTACTTATGCTAAATTACTTGCTGTTACTTGTTTAAGATGAGTTTTTCCTGTACTTAAATTGACTTTATATGTCTTTTATGCATATGCTATGCTAAAAAGCAATGAACAAGCTGAGGTCTGTGATTACTAAGTGTTTCATATGCCCTGGTTTGTTAACCATTAAATTTAAAGGCAATTGCAAGGAAATGGCTCCACGGATGTGTTTAATGGAAATCGGACTTGCTCACAGATGTGGTACAGACAGATGTGAAGAGAAAGAGATTACTAGACAGGATCGGTGGGCGTGAGTGAGACAGACAGAGATTGAGTTCGATTCTAATGTGTGGTTAGCCTGGCTGGCCACGGAAAACCTCACAGAGCATGGCATTCCCATATGGGCATGAGAAAACACGCCATCATCTGGCTTATGGTTGTGTGAGGAGTACACAGCATCAGGCAGACATTTCACTGGTTACATAGTTTTCAACTTCAAAAGATGATCTACTTCAAAAGAGGGATTAAGTGAATGTTTTTCTTTTTCCCATAGAAAAACACAGTAACTGGCATAAAAAAATGCTAACCCTTTTCATTTGGTACCATTTGTTTTGTTTGATGGTTTTGTTCTGTCTTTTTCCAGCATATGCTGCAAGTCTTGACATCCCTCAGATGGTACCTATCTGTACATGCAGATAGGTACATATATTTCATTTGTTTATGAGGTGTTATATGTGTGAAAAA
This sequence comes from Chaetodon auriga, assembly GCF_051107435.1. Lineage (NCBI taxonomy): Eukaryota > Metazoa > Chordata > Actinopteri > Chaetodontiformes > Chaetodontidae > Chaetodon > Chaetodon auriga. Next base: position 14,023,243 of record NC_135085.1, read on the forward strand.
GCTTTGAATCCCTCTAATCTTTGCCAATTACCCGTGTATACTAGTACCTTTGACTCACGGTATCATAGTAATAGGTTAAGCCAGAGGTAATGTGTGTTATGACAATTAATCTTAAAATATGTGCATATTTTTGACGCCTGTAGTGCCATAAGACAAAAACACTGAAGAAAAACAGTAATCTAAGTGCATTTTCTACTCTGTGTATGCTGTTATCTTGCAGTTTTGTTCAAGACTTTTATTACATCAGAGTGTTTTTTAATGAATATAATACTTGCAACCTGTGCTGGCATGTATTTACACAGTTATAATGATACTAAAGATGGCTGCTGTAGCACAAGAAGATAAGAACGACATAATACAGCACTATTTAAAGTTTGCTAACATAAGACACTACAAGTTGCTGGTCGTACCAGAAGTTTGCATCGAATGTATGGAATTGAGCGAGGGCGCGTTTTATTACTTATGAATCGAACTTTTCATTGTGAGACAAAGAATGAGTTCTTTCTTTTCTCAAAAGTTACATAAGGAGATTTCAGTGAAGATTTTATCTACACTGTGCGCGAGGACAAGGAGTAACTTGTTGATGTTTTGATATTTTTTCAATGGCCAAAAGGGAAATTCCTGTATGGCCCACTTCCCGGGAAGGTCGCGTTTCAGGGTGGAAGGGATTCATCGTCTAGCCCAAGGACAGCGGAGCAGAACACGGCAGATGCTTGTGATTAAAGGGGCTTTAAAGCAGGGTTTCCAGTTTAAGGGTCATGTCTGTACGCCCAGTTCCACCTTGTCGTCCAACACTTGTCTCCCTCCCAGATGTCTCAGCCATTGATGATATCCGAGTTCTTGGCCAGACAGAAGTCACTATCCAGGTGGACTGGCAGAACCCACCAGCTGAGGTGGATCACTTCAGGCTCACACACACTGACCCGTCAGGACTGGAGGGAGAGCAGAACGTACAGATGAGCCAGGAGGCGCGCACCAAACACACGATTGTGGGTAAGTGTTGTAACAGGCAGAACACAAATACAGATGATAGAAGATAACATTTCGTGTAATAGTGCAGAGAAATGTCTGCTTGAGACGCATCACTGTAAGTTATGGTCCCAGTGTGGACAGTTATGATCAGGTTAACCAAAAAGTGAATTTCCTCCTCAGATTGCTACATTTAGATCTGACAAGATGAAAGTATCCAATAATTTGCAAGGAAGAAAAGCCAGAAAAAATAATCATGTGGTATAATGATGAGTTATACAGTTCATCACATCTGTCCCATTATAGAGTTTTAAAAATGTGTCTTTCTGCAGGTCTGTTTCCAGGAACAGAGTACCAGATCTCAGTGCAGGCCGTCAAAGGAACCACTGAGGGAAAATCTTCCTTTGTCACTGGTGTCACAGGTCAGTGTCAACGCATCAGCATCCACCATCCGTGTTAGATCATGTGTTACTCAGTGACCAGTGCTTTAGGAAATTCTCTATATTATCACTAACCACAAAATGGGCCCAGTTTTTCTCAAATGAACTACTACTGGATGGAAATCTCGTGTTTGTGCTGCCACTGACTGTGTCTGAATTGGGTAACACTTAAAATGATAGATAGGCCACTTGTGGAAGTGAAACACATTGAAGAAACAGCAAAGGAATCCATATTCCACTTTGTTTTGAATTGGGTGCGGCATCAAAGACAGCTCTTAGCTCTTGACAGTCCACCCATAATTCACCAGTGGTCAGAGTCTAATAGGAAAAACACATAATCTGTCATACACAATACTGATGAGCTGTGTGATACAACCTGGTATTACAATCCACACACAGCCAATGGTAATAGCATAATGAATACAGCCAGCAAGGAGCACAATTATGGGTTAATGATGGAGGTCTGGAATTTACAGCCTAATAATCTGGACTGGCCCTAATGGCTGTGGTGAGCTTGGTCACCAAAGGGGAAACACGATATGAACGGTGTAACGACCACAAGATGCTCCCTGATGGTTGGGGTGATTTGCAGAGTCCATCTGGTAATGTCAGATTTTAGCAGTGTGGCACTGAGTTCGACACATTTGGTCTCGCTGTGTTCTGGACTGGTTTTAGGACGTGAGGAGGAATTCATTTTGCAGTTTCACTTTCACAGCTGGCCCTGACATTGAGCTTCTTTGAAGTTATTATTTAAGTGACTGACAAATAGCCCACAATGGCTCGACAGGTCTTCAGTTACAGCCATTATTCTGCTCATTTGTGCTTTGTTATTTTCTACTTTTCTGTCTTTCTTCGTTTCCCTTCCTTTCTTTCCTCCTTCACCTTTGCTCTTATCCCCCCTAAGAGCGTATTTGGTTCAAAAGCAGTCTCCAGGTTGATGGCTCTTCGGTTTTTAGACCCTGAGGCAGCCAATTTAATGGTTTTTACTCATCGGTGTTAGCTCGGTACTTTCAAGACTCACCTCTCTTCTTTTGCAGCTAGTCAGGTGCTCAAGGGCCCTGTCACTGCTAATCTTTTTTTCTGTGTGTGAGTGTGCCACATACTTATGTAGTGCATGTGTGTGTGCCCGTGTGTGCATGTGTGTGTGAATGTGCTAATCTACACCAGGCAGACAGTGGCTTGTCTCCACTCCAGCAGCTACAATCCTTCATTTTAGGTGTTTCACAGAAAAGGCTTAGAGGTGATTGAGGAGGATAGTCCTCAGCTCTGCTTGCCAGCAAGACTGTGCTGGTTTCATGAAGGCTGGCATTCAGCAACATAGAGCACACTCACCTATTATCTCACCAAACATGCGGTTTGCACTGGGGCCAGCAGTGGTTATACGCAGTGAGAGATAAAAGGAACATAAAGAGGAAATGTAGAAAATACACAACAAAAGAGCAACAGCAATAAAGAAAAAGAAGACAGTAAGTTCTGTGGTTACAGTAAGAAATGAAGGTTAAAAAAAAAAATGAGCAGGAATAATAGGAGGATATGAAGATATTTCAAGGGATATCAAGGCCAAGAATAAGCAGAATTTTAAAGTAATGGGTCACAAAGAGGCAATTTCAGTGACATTATGTAGCAGTACTTAATGCATTACTGTGTAGCTGCTGTTATGGTATGAAACTGAGCTTTTGCCCAGAGAGGCTGTAGCTGACTGTCTCCATCATAGAAGCGGTTATATTTCCTCCTCATTTATAACCATCTGTCTTCCTTTCTCTTTCTCACTTTTCTCTTTCTCAAGTTCACAACATGTATTTTTTAATCAGATTTTGCTGTGGTGCCTCACTCTCTTTCAGTCTTTCTTCACTGGCCATCACTAAAAAAAAAAAAAAATGCAGAATGAATGAATTAATGAGCCATTGTGGGAATTTGTTTATGTATCTACAAGATGAAAGAAGTAGGGAAAACATGTTTTTTAAAAAGCTTTTAAAAAAAAAAGATTTCTGTGAATTTTGCTGAAATGTGAGGACAAAATGCTGGATTTATTTATTGAATGACACTGTGCTTAATATTTATGACTGGACCTCCACATGTGCATCCACAGGGGCTGTATAAATCATCCTCTCTCAGCCTGTGGTATGTGTTGCAGCACATAACAATCTATATGTGTGTGTGTGTGTGTGTGTGTGTGTGTGTGTGTGTGTGTGTGTTTGCGTGCCTGCACGTGTGATTCTGCGGGTGGCTGGATGGCGTGCTTTAACAGCCAATCCGTTCCAGAGGGAAATGATTCAAATGAAATGAAATGATGACAGCTAACATTTAGGAAAACACCAGAACCAAAGTGATCTCGACTCGGAGCAGACGTTTCATAGTCACTAACCTGCCAAAAGATTATAAGGCGTATAAGCATAGCACACCACGGCTGCTGCTGCTGCTGAATCAGATTCAATAAAGTCGCCACCAAGGCCTGTATAACCAAAAGCAGATGGACTTGGCTTTGGTGGAGGAGCTGAATGTTTAGTCTTTATGTTATCTGGACACACTATAGCACCTCATGAGGCCCTCTGGGAGCACCCTGTCTGCACAGACTTGTCCATCAGTGTTTCCTGAACCAGCTCAGTACAGTAGATGCCAAAAAAAATGACAAGTGAAAATATGCAAAGGGATATTTTATATAGATAATGGTAAGTATTGTAACCCCTCCTTGTTTTTTCATTATACTGGTGTGGTGAGAGACCACACTGGTCTGTTCGTGTCTGTGTGAACATAAATGTAAACGCATGTGTCTGCAGCAAGGCTAAGAAACTGCCTGCACCTTCCAGTGGTTTTGGAATTTAGAGGAAGATCTGCCATTTGAGCCCATAGTTATGGATACATACTGTAATACAGCACCGCCTCCTCACGAGTCATCAGTTACAGTTTACGATAGGCCGTACTGAGGACAGGCTTTTCTTTGTGTATGTATAACATCTAACTGTGTACATGTTAGGTCTGGATCACACAACAGGAAATTGGATTGAAACTTGATTTAAAATGTTTAAAATCAATTCTAACATTTACTGGAAGCCAGTGTAATGACCTCAGGTGACAGGTGTTATATGGTCATATTTCAGTCATTTCAGTCGATTGAGATGCTTTTTGTATATTCCAGTGAGCAGTGTGTAAATATAGTCACGCCGAATGGAGTTTTTCAGCACCTTCTTCGGATATTAAGCTCCTTACCTTTGCAATATTTCTCAAATGGTAAAATCCATTTTTAACTATGCTGTTAATGTGGCTCTGGAAAGTGAAAAAATCTAATGGTGTGTCTGTCAAAACTGTGAGATTTGTACGCCTGCTAGTGCAGTGACAGAAATGATAATGAGAGGATGATTAACGATGGCAAAAGGGGCCTTTCGTATCATCCACACTGTATGTTACGTCTACTTCTAGATGTAGCAAAATAATCAGTTCTGTCATAAAGAATTATGAGCTCCTTACAGTACAGATAGATCGTTGGACAAACATGAAAAAAAAACCTGTCGTACCCAGGGGACTCTACAACAAAACACATGTCACACCTGACATTCTGTAGTCTCTGAAACAATGGCACGTATTGACACATATTTTCCCCCTGCTCCATCTGCAGACGCGCTGCATGGCTTCCGCTGCAGCAAGGCTGTGAAGCTGTGAGGCTGTAAATGATGAAAGACGGCCTGTTACTGTGCGTCTTGTGGTCGATGCCTCTGCTGAACATGCCACCCATAATGGATAAGCTGTTTTCCAAATGGCCAGAGCCACAGCTCGTGTTCTGCAGCCCGGTAGCCACTGTTGCTATGCAGCTAGTGGGGTAGAACGTCTGGAGAAGCTCAATCCATCATGGGCTGTAACTTCAGAGCAAACGCAAGGCACAGTCAGAAAGTAGTAGTACTTGGGAAAAAAAAGATCTAATAACATCTAGAATATGTCAGACAGCCAAGACAGCGGAGGATAAGAGTAAAAAAGAACTGCAGAGGGTAACAAAATAGCACCAAAGAGAAGAAAACCTTGGCTTTGAAGGAGAACAAGCTTTATTTACGTAATTACAACCAAATAACAATTTAAGATAATTCCTAGTGAGGGATGAAAAGCAGCAGTGGCCTCCACTTCAAACTGTCAAATGGTTTTAACTTTTAATGTCTGGGCTGCCTGACTGTAGTAAATCAATTCAAAACCCATTAATCATCTGACTGTTTAAAGTGTGTGATGTTTGATTTAAAAAAGCAGCGTGCCTTCCAAACGTTTAGATGGCTACGGACATGCTGAGTCATTTGTGAGGATGCATATTCTTGTTAATGTGTGTTTTCCTACATAATCAGTGGATGTACACTGTGCTCCTTTAATAGAAATCACTTCAGGTACTTAGACTACTCAATGACCCCTCGCTTTCAGGCCTTGGAGGAAACACTCAATCCTAATAAAATGGAGCTATTATAAATTCCTACTGTGGTTTAGCTCCTGACAGACTGTCAAGCAGCGCAGCCACAAGGACGGACAAGTGACAACAGGAGGAAGAGAAGGGAGACAAAGAGGGCTTATGGAGTTAGACAGTTGCATGGCTCCTTTTTTCTCCTGGACGCATCATCAATCAGTTTTCATGATGCAGACTGTGCACTGACACAAGTCTGACCTCGGCTGAGCCGCTGCCACAGAGGAATAATCCTAAATGATGATTGCTTTTACATTTCCCTTCACTTCCTCTGTGTCTCTCTTACTATGCCTCGGTGACTCTTACTTTCTGTCTCCCTCTCTCTCTTTGCCGCTCTCTCTCTCTCTCTCCTCGCTTTCATCAAGATTCCCTCGACAGAGACTAACACCCGTCCACACACATGCACCACCAACTGCTCCGCCTGCGTCTTCCATATGTCTCCTCTGATTCCTCACAGGCCGGCTGACTTTACAAACAGAGGCTCTGTGTTCTGCCGTGTCTTCCTCCCACTGCAGCTCATCCTGTGGCGCTCAGTCAACGGGGCCGCGGGTTACGTTATGTGCTGTGACTTTCTTTTGAAGCTCCTCCCTTGAGTACAGATTCTCCTTTGGTGCATAATGTCATCTTCAGGGGCCATACAGAACCAAATACGGATAACAAGCGCGTGTACATTTATTTTGGAAAAGTTTTGGATGCCACATACGCTCTCTGTCAGCTGACGGAGAAAGAAAAATAATAAGTGACATTTCTTCAAGGTGCTCTTTTCTGCAGCAGACTACAGCTCCTGCCTCCTGCTGCTGCTGCTTCTGCTGCTTTTTACTCACCTCGCTGACCCACCCGCTGTATCTATGTTCACCCTTTCTGGTGCAGTTTAAGTAGAACGCATCCCTGTTTTGTTGAGGCGATCTTCCCAAAAACAACAACAGCATCAGTCATTTCAGCAAAAACACCAAAGTGACATATGTTTGCACTCAAGTGACAGGGAGCAAAGGAGCAAGTCAGGTCATGTTATTATGAAGCAAAGTCCACAGAGGGAGGAGGTCAGCAGTCCCTGAACTCAACCGCTAACTTGTTTCACTTTTTCATATTATTTACTCATTTATCATATCTTGCTTTTTTGCTCGGGCTTCTTACTATTGCACTATTCCCTTTGCTGCTGTAACAGCAAATTTCCCTGCTGTGGGATTAATAAAGGATTATTTTATCTCTTATCGTAACAAAGCGTCTGATAGATCGGTTAGTAGACTGCTGTTCATTTCCTGTTAACGACTAACGGTCAATATTGTTTTGGTTTTTGTTTTAAAGCATCGCCACGATCATCAATCTTAACCAACATGTTTATTATTGTTACCATGAGGACGAAAGTTTCCTAACCTTAACAAAGTAGACATTTTAACCCAAGCCATGTGGTTCGCCAACCTTAACTAAGTACTTTTTTAACCCAAACCATTTTCTTTCCCTCAAACTTGCCAAGTCCTTTTTATGCCTAAACCAAACCTGAACCATAGCGCCGTCACATCACAAAACTGATGTAACTTTCCACAGTGATTTGTAATGACTTTGAAGAGCACAGACGAAGGAGGTCGTCCTGCCGATAGGGACGCGTCACCAGATAAATTTACATGAGCGGTTCTACAGAGCACAGGCAAATGATCAATTTAGTTGTTGTAGTTGCTGTAATTTGGAGGTCTTGTTTGTTTTGTTATGGGGTTTGATTGAAACCTCTCTCAATCTGTTACATGTGGATGTGATGTTAAGGACAGGTTTGGGGGGAGGTCTAGTGATTGACACGGGAGACAGCAGTTCACATATTGTCTCCTGTCAACAGTCAAGATTTGTGCTTTTAACCGTTACAATGATAACTTCCCACACTTAACCTGGTAGAGTTTCCTAAACTTATCCAAACCTTAAGAGAGGCTGGATCATTTTTGTCACACTGGCCGTTATGGAAGGCACTGATGGACAACCTTTGTCATTTATGAGGATTTGTTGGATCTTTAGTAAGTTGCCATTTCATCCCTCTCCTTCCTCCCAGCCTGTGCTACTTTCTCCCACTTTACCTGTCAGTCCTGCTGCTGACAGGTACAGTTGGCAGTTGTATGGATTTTTCCATTTATTACCCAAGCCTCCCCCTGTTCTATGTTGTTTTTCAGTGTGCAGTTAGATTATGCTTCTTGCTCAACTGAGTTTCTACAGCCAGTGTGGATGGACCAGAAGGAGCAGTGAACCAGAGGAGAACAAGCACTCCTCATTTTTTTATTTGTTTCCTTTTTTTTACCTCTTCCTCTTCAGACATTGACGCTCCGGGTAACCTGATCACTACTGAAGTAACAGAGGACACTGCAACAGTTTCATGGGATCGAGTCCAGGCGGAAATAGACGGCTACATGTTGAGCTACACCTCCGCCGAGGGCTCCAGCGCCGAGATCCCCGTAGGACGTGACATCTCCTCATACAGGCTGGTTGGCTTGAGGCCTGGAGTTATCTACACTGTCTACATCTGGGCGTTCAAGGGGGACAGAGTCAGCAGGAAGAGCTCAACTGAAGCTGAAACAGGTAAACTTTGAACTCTGGTTCATTATAGGGGTGATTGATGTATTTGATCTTTTGTGTGTTCGAGCTTCACAGATGACCTTTATATAAATGCTGGAAATATAAGTAGATGCAATGTGAAAACAAACGTTTTTATCCTTTTTGTGGGCCGAGCATCCACACAGTAACCTGTGATTCTCAGGTATCTCAAGTGCTCTGGGGCACTGTGCTTCTTTCCTTTCTTTCTTCTTTATAGTTTGTGAACAGAGGGAAAGATATTTGAAGTGTCTCTTTTCTTAAGCTGCTTTGTGAAAGACGCTCTTACCTCAAATAGCCCTTATGTACAACGCACCAATCATTTCCTTTTGATCTTCTGTGTGCTGGGTTTTCTGCACAATTTCCTTGTCTTTTTTGTAGTGGCAAGAAGTAAAAAGCATCACAGTAGACATTTTGCACTTAGCACACTAACCCCTCTTTACCTAACTGCCAAGAGGGAAACTTGAACTCTCACTGAAAAAGGCTATTTAACATAATTGGGCTGGACACCTCATTTAAAGGTAGTTTAGTTTAGCCCCGGGCTGAGTGTCTGAAAGAAGTTTGAGAAGAGACAATTTTGCTTAGTCAATAAAGCCAGCTATTTTGTTTCTCCTCTGTTCTCCTGTCTCTTAATCTTTGCCGTTATGAAGTTTAGCAGCTGTGGCTGTCCGCTTGCTTTTATGTCTCTGAAGAAAGGCAGCAGAAGAACGCTTTCGAGTGCTGCCTGGCATATATCCAAATCTCTCTAAGAAATTCAGCTGAGTACGGGGACCAAAAACATTTAGGACTCTTAAGCCCTCCGCAGTAAAAGAAAAGACAGTTCACACATTCGTATTGTTGCGACTGTTCAGTGCCAGCAGTGTAAATGTTTGATGTGGTCAGAAATACAGTATGAGAGCAGCAAATGGAAATCCACACAACCCCATTCACACTGTTATTAGTTTATTATGAATAATTTGTTGAATTTATCATTTTCAACTATGCAGGTCTGCAGGTGTATGATATATTGTGACATGTGTGTGCGTGTGTGTGTGTGTGTGTGTGTGTGTGTGTGTGTGTGTGTAAGCAGAAAGACCTTTGTTTTGCTTTTAGTCAGATGACTAAAAACTGTTTTGAGTTGCTCAATATACCTGATTTTTCCATTTTTTTTCTGTTTTTATACATATTTTTTGTTTTCATTCAGGCTCAGCTTTCAGATTTTTCCTGGTGCCTTTTGATGAGGGAAGCAGACATGTTAGCTCCGTTAACTTCACTCATACATCAACCAGCGGGAGTGCACAGTGATGCAAATATCTGAAGTGGCTTGAAACTCACTTTGCTAACTGGTGATGTTAGCAATTGCGATCTCAGTTAATTATCACATAAACAAGATGGGGAAGCAATTACTATTACTTTGTCATGGTGAAGGAGAGATGAGAGTGTATACATATTGAATGGTTTCATCTCAGTGCTAAAATCAAAACCTTTTTGTGTTTTTTTACTTGTTTTTGGAGAATGGAAACATTCAGAGTGATGTAGAACAGCAAAGAGACAAGATATATATGGGATTCATGCAGAACCCAAACCAGTGATACTGCATCACACCACATCGGTGGTTCAGATTTCTCTTAACAATAACAGTATTCTGTCTCCATCTGTTGTTTGCTATGGTAGTTTGCATGTTCTTTAATTAACATAGCTCATAATATGCTCAAAGTACAAAACAGTGTGATATGATGTCAAACTTGGATTGAAAACCTAACCCAAAACTGAATAAGATGTGGCACAGCATTCTTCTGGGTAATAATTAAATCATCAATCTACAGTTATTCATCATTTCTAAAGAGTTTAAAAGCACCAAAACAAAAAAAAACAATAATCAAATCTCTCCAAACTTGATCCAAGTTTGACATTTCTATCCTCTTACACAGTGAAAGAGGTTATGTGTAAGAGGTAACTATATTATACTGATTTGGGTGAGCTGTGTGTAGTTGTTGTGTTTGCACTGGATGTAGTCATGTCTTTCAGTAGTCTGTACTAACCTGAACTCCCCATGCAGAGCTGGATGCTCCTACTAATATCTTGGCCCGAGATGAAACAGAGTCCAGCTTCAGGGTGTCCTGGGATCGCACCCGGGCAGACATTGATGGCTACATCCTAACCTACAGCTCCTCTGAGGGCTCGAGTGAGGAAATCCCAATTGGGTCTGACACTTCTTCATACGTGCTGACTGGCCTGAGGCCTGGGGTCGTCTACACTGTCTACATCTGGGCCATCAAGGGGAGCAAAGCGAGCAGGAAGATCTCAACACAAGCTGAGACAGGTCTCAAATCTACAACTTTCTCTTCCAAGCCAAAGTTCTTAATTATCTTACCAGCTACTGAGAGATTTTAATGTTAAATGCTCATCTACATGCACACATGTAACCAGTCTATGAAAAAAACACAATTCTATACATAGATCCTACTGAGTTCTTGGCCAAAGGTGAAACGTAGTGAAAGGTGAAAGGTTTGGTTCAGTGTGTCATAAGGCCAGTTCTTTGGATAAGTTGGATGTACTGTCGTTTGTAGTTTGCATCAGTAGTGTATTAATATCCTCTACTAACGTCTCCCTCTAGAACTGGATGCTCCTGCTAACCTCTCAGCTCGAGATGTGACAGAGTCCAGCTTCAGTGTGTCGTGGGATCCAGCTCAGGCCGAAATAGATGGTTACACCCTAACCTACAGCTCCTCTGAGGGCTCTAGTGGGGAGATCCCAGTGGGGCCTTACAGCACCTCTTACATGCTGACTAGTCTAAGGCCTGGGGTCCTCTACACTGTCTACATCTGGGCCATGAAAGGAAGCAAAGCCAGCAAGAAGATTTCAACACAAGCTGAGACAGGTCTCAAATTCACCATTTTCTGTCAAACCCGTTTACCTGACCAATTAAAGACAATGCCTCAATTGAAAAAAAACTCACCTCACATAATCTTTTGTGGGGCCATGTTCATGTTTAATACATCCTATCTTCATCTTAGTTATTTTGACAGAAACACTCCATTGCAAAACCCAAAAGAAAAATGTGCTTCTCACATGGTAGACTAATCAGAGTCTGCTTGTTTATTTAGGGAGTTTTCCAATGTGTTCATCCATCAGTTCATCCATGTACTTGCCAACTTCTTATGCGGGTCACGGTGCGCAAAGCAGCCCAGACATCTTTTTCCCTTATAACTTGCTCCAGCTCTTCCTGAGCAATCCCATGCCAGCTCAGAGGTGCAGTCTGTCCAGTATGTCCTGTGATTACCCTGCAGTTTCCCCTCACTCAGTCATATATGGAGCATAAGGAATCAGTCAGGCCCATTCTTTCCAAGTGACCAAAACACCTCTACCTGCTACTCTGGAAAAGCGGCAGTGCTATTCATAGTTCCTCTCAGATCAATAGAGTTGTTCACTCTGTCATGCAGACTGAGGTCAGACAACGTGTTGGGGGACCTCATCTCAGCTTCTTGTATCCAACAATGTGATCATTTCAGTCACATGCACTGCACTACCCAGTGTTTGTGACCACAGATAAATGGACTGAAGATTGAGACTCAGGAAAGTCATTTCTTTTGGCTCAGCTGCCTCTTCTCTAGCATGGTCTGATATAATGTCTGCCTCGCTACACCCAATCCCCTTAATGTTTTGTCATTCTCCTTCGCTGTAACTCATGTGTAAAATCCCAATTTACCCTGATCCTTGGAGCAGCTGCCTACTTACCTGAATAGGACAAGACACCTTTTACCACAAGAGGACAATGGAAGGTCTTGAAGGACTCCTTTCTCAGTTTGACAGCCTTCTTCACTCCTGCTGCCTACTACCGGTTTCTTGAGGTGTCCCAATCACAAGCACTCTTCACCCTCTAACCACAGGCCCTTGCAGCTGCTTCCGTGATTGACATTTTGAACAGTCCATTGTGTGCAGTACCTATGAATGGATACCAGGCATTTCCACCAAGCCCAGAAGGCCAAATGCTATGACCAGTCTTTTCCTCCCTGCAACATGCAGGTCCACAAGGCTCCAGGGAAAAGAGACTGAATGAGTTAGATAATTAGATGAAGTATTAGATTAGGCTCTGTCTCTCCCAAAGTGATGCACATTCAACGAGACACTTTTTGTTGGTCTGTGTCACACTCCCAAAGTGTGCTCAATCCATATCATTTGCTTACGAGATTCACCCAGCTGCAGACCTGCCTCCTGGAGTGGGCTCTCATGTCCTTATTCCAGGCGAAGTTCTCTCAGTTGTTGCTTGAACTATGACTCCATATGCATAACTGGGTGCTCCGAATAATCTCTTGGCCGATCTTCAGTGTGTTGTGAGACACACATCTAAAATCAGTGGACATACATTTAGCTAAAGCTCTGATGAAGAGTCGATGAAGTACAGAGACACCTCTGGGATCCCATGCTGTCTCTTCCAAGCTTATTTCCTTGGTCCTTGTGTTATTATATCATCTATTTTTGAGCAGTGACCGACGACAAACTAGCAGGAAGATTTAAACTTATATCACATCTCAAATATAGAGTTGGTGTCTTTTTTTCATGATGCAATGTTTGAATATTTTTTTCCTTTTTGCAGCATATTACTAATAGTTTGAGTAAATGCATGCCGAAAGAATTCATTTGTTCACCTTCGGGTGAAAAATGAAACAAAAAATCTTGTAGATTGCACCAGTAGTTCTTGAAGTTTGCATCAGTAGTATATTAACCACAACCACTAACATCTCCCTCTAGAACTGGATGCTCCTGCTAACCTCTTAGCCCGAGATGAAACAGAGTCCAGCTTCAGCGTGTCCTGGGATCCAGTCCAGGCAGACATTGATGGCTACATCCTAACCTACAGCTCTTCTGAGGGCTCAAGTGAGGAAATCCCAGTTGGGTCTGACAGCACATCTTACATGCTGACTGGCCTGAGGCCTGGGGTCCTCTACACTGTCTACATCTGGGCCATCAGAGGGTACAAAGCCACCAGGAAGATTTCAACAACAGCTGAGACAGGTTAATACGCTACAAATGGGCAGGGTTTACCAAAAAAGCTCGCCTTTCTCTTGAAATGGCAATTCGTTGTTTAACATCTAAGAACGGACATATTTTCAGTCTAGATTTCTCTTTTCACAGATATTGATACACACAAGCAAAGCAGCAGCTCACATATGGTAACATTCACCGATCGTTAATTCAATTTTTAAATCCACATTAGGCTTAAATACACTAAAACAAAAATGGATGAAATCTAGAAATCAGGATTTTTTTCTGTAGCAGACCTGGAAATTGGATGAGGACCACCAATATGGACTGCATATCAAACAAAAGGAAGAAAGACAGATTCTAGATTTTTTTTTATATTCTTGTGATCTGTGATCACAGCACAAAGCTGTCTTTCATTTCCAGGTTCTTCGCATATACAAATTCAAACAGGTAACTGCTCTGTTACTGTTAAAAACAAAGGTCTTAGTCTGAGATTGCTGATTGGAATTTCCACTCAGTCAGGGTCTGCTACATGTGGCCCTAGTTTGGGGGGAATATTGGTTCTACAGAAGCAGTAACTTGAAGCAATATTTCCATGTATATAGAGGCAGGGAAGTTGCTGCCAATAACTACAGTAACTTCATTCCTGTAGAGTTGAAATGTCATGATTTTGATTTATGCAGAAAAGCAGCTCTGAATTGCGTTGTGGATTCCTGCAGTTATGGGTGTATTTTACTCCTTAATGATGTTTTATGTGATAATGCTGGATACGCTGGTAATCACAGGGATCAAAGGTTAAGTCTGAGAATTCAGGGAATACATCTGGGTTGTTTCTTTGGGAATCTGTGGTGCTTGCATCATATGTGAGACCCTTCAGACTGTAATTGTGCCTTTTTAATATATCGGTATAACCTTTAAAACTGCTGATAGTCTCAAAAACAGAAGCAATAATCTACCACATTTTGTGAACTAGGAAATTGCTTTATTTATTCATTTACTAATAATGATACTTTTGATTTATGCACACACAAAACAGCAATCCATCAACTCTTATGCCATATGACCTTTGATTTATTAAACTTTAAATTTAGTGCAAAGTCTAAATTTGTTCACTCTGAACTTCAAAACTACCAGCAAGCACCAAAATTTGTGCTCTGGCAGGAAATGTCTCCCACAGGCCAGGCCAGGTCACCGGGTATGTCTCTTAACGGGGTAAAAATAGCAGCAGCAGCACATGGCGAACGGGTTACAACAGGGGTATCTTTGTGTGAGCCAGATGATCTGTAAAATCACCACGAACCTCAAAGTGAAAGCTGGACCTTTTTCAATTAGGCAGCAAATGGCCGAGTTTTGGATTATAAACTTGTCTTGTCGTAACTCATTAGAAGCCATCAGTGGCTGCAGACCACTGCGGTGCTGCGTCCAGATAAGAAAGCCATTGTGTCAGAAGATATCATCTGGGATACATAAAAGCTTGTGTTATTACATTTGTGACTTTATTGAACCTAGTAACAAGCACCATTAATGTCAGTTTAAACTGTCTCCAGTCAGCATCACTGCATTTCACAGACTAATCATACCAATTGTGCTACTAAATTTGTCCTACTGTTTTTCCCATTACAATTTAATTACCAGGAGAGCAGAGGTTTTTTTTTTCAGTGATAGTAAAACTGACAATTAAATGATTCTTGAATATAAACAGAAGGCGTAGTTTTCATAAGTACCAAGCTGAAAGTATGTCTCTTGACTTGAATAAATAATAGATTGTTTGGGCTGATTTTGTACGTCATGGTGACATGCGCTTCCTCTAATTTCTTGAGCCACGGGAGGTTAAGGCTCCTACTGTTACAGCAGGCGTCTTCGTGTCAGACAAATTCTTTCAGCGCCTGCTTCAGGTCAAAGCTCCAAAGCATTTAAATAAGGCGGAGGATAAGTGCCGGTTTATCTGCAGAGGCAATTTGTAACTCTGCAGGTGGATGGTAGTCATCTCTGGTGTTGTGCTTCAGGTGGAGAGAGGCTGCAGTGTCTGATACATTAATGCTGCACTTGTCATTGAGGGAGATAGAGGGAAGAAAGGAAGAAAATTGTGTGTTTGGCGAACACTTAATTCACATGCGAGCATGAGAAAGGGTTTGCACTGTAAAAACTGAAGGATAAAATGTACAGACATTAAAGAGAAAATTAAAATGATCATTTACTAAAAACATTATACCATCTGTGTAATCAAAGACAACCTCATCTTCTTTTGAAGTCACTCACAGGTGATTATCTCCCCCAGTTTTAGTGAATTTACTCAAGTGAAAGCAGCACTAAAATCTCTGCTGACCCAAGACCTGAGTTTATAAAATGTGTTAATGCACTTACAGTAGACACCCCCTTGTTCTTGCGCTGTAATCCCCTCTGATATACACTCGCATCTGCAGACATTGATGGCCCTACGGACCTGAAGGCGACAGATGTGACGCTGGACTCTGCTGTTTTGTCCTGGATTCCTCCTCTCGCTGACATTGAGGGGTACATCCTCACCTACAGAGATGAGGACGGCAACGTGGAGGTACTAAGCCATGGCAACGTGATGGCCCAAAAATCTCCAGTAACACTTGCTTTGTCCAGGCAGTTTTCCTACAATGCTGTATAATAATACCACAACTGAGGTATTAAAATCTTTGTCTCACAGTTTGTAAATACAGATATAAGCACATTAGGGTATATTTACGTTTCTTTCGTATACAACTGTTGCATTAAATTTCAAAGAACAAACCATCAAAAGGAAAACTGAGTCAGAGAGTGTTAGAGGACGCAAAAGCCTTTTATTCTGCAGAGGGTGAAAGCAGAGCTGCAGTTATTTTGAGCATCCTGTGACCAAATGTTGAACTATGCAATGCTGTATTTTAAGTCCTATTATTGTCTTTACAAGCAGGCAAATGCTATATGGAAAACAGTTTCCTTACTGTTTGAACACACTTACTGTGGCTGGGGCCGCAGTAAGTGTGTGTTTAATTGAAGCTTTGTAGAACACTGACCTCTTGTGGTCAAAAATAAAACAAATCCACTAAAAGCAATTTTAAGTGCATGGATGCAGTGACTCATCTTTTCCTTGAGACCTTTTTAAGATTTCAGAAGAATTGAAGAGCCCGTTTAATGCCTGTCTCTTATTGATGCTCAAGATAGTCCCATTACTCACACAGTGAAACTGATCTGAAGACCACATTATATACATAACACTTTATGGGACGGCTACACTACTTTCTAATTGTAATGTTCAGTGAGATTAACTGTAATTGCTGTTTATTGTGGTCAGACAGTTGAAAAGCAGCTTGGAGCCGGCGAGAGTCGTTTCTCTGTATCCAGTTTGGAGATGGGGAAGAGATACATCGTCACCATCATTGCTTACAGGGGGAACAAGAGGAGCAAGGTGGTGCAGACCGTCTTCAAAACAGGTCTGTCTGCTGAGTCGCTTCTGTCCTCTGCAGGTCCACAGATGAAGCATATGATGCCATTTCTTCATATGGTCTTTTCTTTGCGACGTATCACATCATGAGTGTGAAATAACCATTAATAATATCATCACATCCTCTAGTTGGTCTGCTGTACCCCTTCCCAATGGACTGTCTTCAGATCATGAAGAATGGCAATAAGAAGAGCGGCATCTACACCATCTACATCAACAACAACCGCTCCAAACCAATCGAGGTTTACTGCGACATGGACACTGACGGAGGCGGCTGGCTGGTATGAATTATTGATACCTTTCAGATCAAAATATGGATCTTTCGATAAGGTTTCAGGATATTGATGATAATTTATATTTTTGTTTACAGTAATGTTTATTATGTGGACAAAATTTTAAAAAGTAAACATTAAAGGAACCCCACATGCTGTTGAGTTGCCTTATGGGTAATGCAGGACCCAAATCAAGATATCTTGGCTCCAGATACTTCTATTTTGGCCAGCCTTTTTTAAAATTTCCTTCATGGAAATGCTGTAATAATTTGCCCCTTTAATGATAGCAGTTGACAGTTTTATTGCTGCTGGAATGTCAGTGCTGGGAATGACAACCAACAACCCAAAGCAAACTGTTTGAAACATTTGCATAACAGCTGTCAGTGAAACTCCTGCGCTCGCTGCTTCCAGGTGCTCCAGCGACGTAACATCGGCAAGCTGGACTTTATGAAACGTTGGAGACAGTACATAGCAGGTTTTGGCGACATGACAGACGAATTCTGGATCGGTGAGCACGCCAATGTTCTGTCTGTTTTCTGCAGACATTGATGCATGCACGTTTGAACAGTAATGAGTATTTCTTCTTGCTTTCACGTTCTCTCCCTCAGGTCTGGATAAGATATACGAGCTCACCAACACTCCGACTCAGTATGAGCTGAGGTTTGATTTGGGCCTTGGCTCGGACAGAGTCTACGCTGTGTATGACAACTTTAAGATCGGCTCGGTCAAGCAGAAGTTCAAACTCACTATTGGCAAATACAGCGGGACAGCAGGTGGGCCTTTTGCTTCTAAACTCTTCTCCAAACTAAAAGCAATATAAAGATCTGACACTGAGAAGACAACATGAGCAGCTTTCAGAGCTTGCATTTTCTCTCTGACACTTGGCTCAAATAGAAGGAGTTGTAGAGACGGGGAGAGGGCACTGAGACAGACAGGGGTGGGAATACAGGGGTTTCAAGCAATAGGCACCCCGACCCATCATTCTGTGGGGTGCTGAGAAAGCAAATACACACCAACAGTAGGTGGGATATTTGTTTGAGAAACTTCTGTTCAGTGAGTTATAGACAGACGCTGTGTAGGGAAGACTGTATCTGACGAAGGCAGGGTTTTAGTGGGCTTTGAAGCCAGACAGATACACAGCAAGTGGGACACTGTGTCTACACAGACTGCAGTGTGCCGAAACAACATATACTGTATCGCTCTATATTTGGCATTTTATTAAATTTCTTCCATCGGGGAGCACATGAAAGAGAAAGGAGTGAGCAGCATAAAGTCTGTGTGGATATATTATGGATAGAGGAAGGTTGGACTGTATACAGCTTGTCCTTATTTTTACAAATTTTTTTTTGCAGTTTCTAAATTTTTAATTGATTAGTCAATAAGCCACTTTTATTGATACAGCCCATTACAATATGCCTCAGGGGGTTTTACAATCTATACAGCATACAGCACCCTCTGTCTTTACACCCCTGAAAAGGAAAAACTCCCCCAAAAAGCCTTTTAACAGGGAGAAAAAGGAAAGAACCTCGGCAGAGGAGGGATCCCTCCCCCAGGAAGGACAGACATATGAATGATGGCATGTTACAGATCAGCAAACAATCTCAACATACATGACAAAAACACATATTGGTCATTATTGTTGATGATCCCCAGGTGATGCTATGACCTACCACCAAGGCCGGCCCTGGACTACTGTTGACTCAGACAATGACATCGCCCTCAGTAACTGTGCCCTGACCCACCGCGGCGCCTGGTGGTACAAAAACTGTCACCTGGCCAACCTCAACGGAAACTGGGGAGACAGCAGGCACAGTATGGTGAGTGGGCGGGAGGCGGTTCTGCACTGGATCATATATACAAAATGTTCTGGGATTATTCTGAATCTGCCAATGTGGGTTTAAAAATGTCTTTAAAAGAACAGAAAGTTAAAAAATCTGCATAATTCTGCATACATGCACAAAACTGATTACAAACCTATGTGTTTTAAAGCATGCTGTTCATTAAACTCCAATCAAACATTAAGGGTTTTGAGGGTTTAGCATCAAGGACAAAGCACTGAAGTCTTGTGCTGCAATGTGCCTTCACACCAACAGGTGGCACTGACAGTACTATGTGATGGCAGACGTACCCTGACCTAAGAAGTAACTTTAAAATGAGGCTGTCAAACATCTTGCCCTCACTTCATCCTTCACAGTAAATGATTTTATTCTCCAACTTTGTGTGAAGTTCTAGCATTCAGATCTGCTAAATGAAGTTAGACTACACTTTCTGTCCAAATATTGATCTTTCATACCCTACGTGATCCCAAACCCTCTTTTATTTTCTGTGTTTGCCATCTTGAATCTTCAGCTCAAAATGTCAGTGTTGTTCTTCATTAAGTCAGCGGTTATTGGAGGATTCAACGCTCAGCTTCAGTTACAAAGTTCGGAAGAGTGTTGCTGTGTTTTCACTTTTCTTTTTAGAACAATTACAGTCTGTAGCTTCGCGATGACCGCTCACAACAAAACCCGCTTCTCCTATCACGATTTGACCATGCACAAAAAAAAAAAAAAAAAAAAAAGGTGCTGACCAGGAGGCTGTTCCCTGGTCAGCAATCAAAGACAGCTTCACTCCAGCCCACTTCAAGTTGTTTTGTTTTGGATTGTTGAGGTGAAGCAGAAATGGCCTGAATCCATCAGCAGTGATAAGAAAACACATTTCTCACACCAGCTATAAACCATAAGTGTTTTTTTTTTTTTTACCAGGCTGAGAGAGTAACAACAACAGTTATTATGTCTAAGGGAGACTGATACTGAAGGAAATGCCAGGGGAGATCTCTGCTCTTGTCAAGATTTCACCCATAATTTTGCTGCTGCAGATGTCTCCCGCAATGTTTGTTGGCGAGATGCAATAACAGTCAAAACAAGTTTGTGCTCACATGAAATGAAGCTGGAGGCTGGTATTTATTAGTGTTTGTCATTCTGCCTGTCTGTCATGCCCGAAGACTCCATCCCTCTCCTCTCTGTCTCTCACCCCTTGTCTTGCCCTCTCCCGTCTCCCTCATCACTCCCATCATCTCCTTCTAACCGTATGTTGCGTTTTCCCCTTTTCTCTTTTCTCCCCTTCTTAATCTTAATTTTTCTGGCTCAATCTGCTGTCCTGCTGTCAGGGAGTGAACTGGAAACCGTGGAAGGGCCACCTGACGTCCCTCGACTTCACTGAGATGAAGATCCGGCCCGTGGGAATCATGTCCATGAGGAAGAGGCGATCGTTGACGGCCAGGCAGAAGAGCAGAACCACAAACCTCCAGCAGAAGTAATGGAGCAGCTCCAACTGAAACCCCAACAGCCGTCAGTCCCATTTACCTGCCATCACACTAGATTGCATATGTACATACATGTGTCTCTGTGCTTTGACCACGCGAGGCTTCCCACTGGTCTACATGCTTGTACGTGTCTCAGCTTTTGGACAATATGTACACTTTTGGGGCAAAGCTCATATGCAATAGTAACTTATTATCTGTTTGTGCACAGTGGGATTCATCAGAAATTGGGAGTTTTGGTGTGATAGTGGGGGAGCGGTGAATAGAAAACTGTGTTGGAGTTGTTTTGAAGTGAACTGAAGTTTACTCTATCAGTTATAATGCAATTGTAATTTTAACAACACATGTTTCACTGATTCTGGTAACCTCAATTATAAATCAGGAAACAGTAGATGTAAATTGGGAACCAAGAAATCCAATTTTTCTCCTATTACTGCATTCATTTTAACTTTTTTTTTCAAACCTCAGGGCAGCAGCCGAGGTTATTTGTATTATATTTGTTTATTTTATGTCCTATGAAGAATTTGAGTAGCAGCCTTTTTGTGTATAGTAGTACTGTCATACTAACATAAATGTTAAAAAAGGAGCTTGTGTCTTGTGTCTTTTGTTTTCAGTTCAAGTGTAGACAATTTGTTAGCGCCCTGAGTTTATTGACTATGAAGCTGAAGCTGTGTCACATTAAGTTGCCGCTGTGCTGCCAACTCTGTCACATCACATTAGTTTGTGTAGGACAAGCCAGAGAATAACGACATATTGCTCCTGCTTTACATTCACACAATACAGACAGCGCATATCAATCAATGTGATGCGCCCATATCAAACGCCGATCAGAATGAGGTTTGTTTGCCTCATCCTCACGAACTTGATGACCAAACTCTTGTTTTCAATCTCAAAAGCTGACAAAGGTTATTAATACTGCTTTGACTTTGACTTTATTACATAGTTACATTTTTTTATTACAAACTCTGTTACTTTATGTGACAAGGACAGAGCACATCAATCAACCTTCCTGCTAATCTGCCAGAATTGATTTGCAGCCCCTGCTCCTCATAAATTTTGCATTCACTGAAAAGTCTTTTTAAGCCTTCATGGCCCATAAGGTTTTATATTCCAACAGGGCCTCAATCAGGGTTTTCAAGGTCAGAAATGAGAGAATTAAAATCCTGTGTATGGCTATTTTTTAACTAATTGTATCATGCATGTGTCAAAACAGTATTAGCTTCTCATTCATATTCATGCAGTACATTCACTCAATGAATAAATAAAAGCAGTTTACAATGGGAATACCAGCGGAGGTTTTATATATTTTAACTACAACCAAGATGCTATGACTGCATCACCGTATTGATCCTTCGAGAATTAACACATGCCCAGCTATACTAGCAGCTTTCTAGCACACTTTCAATGTGACTGTAGACTGAGGGAGCCACACATGAGCTTCAGCTGAGCTTTAGAGACAGGAGGAACAACTACAGCCACCAATAGCTGTTTCAATGGACACATCGGCCTGTCAGTGTTCTTCTAAGATAGGTTCAAATACGCAAATGCTATGATTACAGATGACTATATCTTGGACTTATTAGCTGAAAAATACAATGGGGCCACAGCATAAAGTGCTGCCCCAGTCCAAGTTCAATGAAAACTGCTAATAATATCACAAAAAACTGACAATTTTCTCTAATGGTCTCAAAGGCATCCTCCAAAAAATGCAATTTACTATATATTTATCAACATAACTATCTATGTTTATATTAATGAAATCTAAATTTTGGCCATATATAGTCCTATTTAAGGTATATATACCTATACTTTGACTATATATATTTATATTGAGGCCATTTACTATATCTATGACTTCAAACTGTGTGTAGTATTGCTTTTATCACTGAAGTCCTTGACTGTTTGATTTGAGATGCCGGAGCAGTAAATATCTCCATGAAGCGGCAAGTGGAAGACGAGCACTTTGCCTGCTGTTTGAAAGGAGAAAACATCTTTCTGAGGATTATTGTCATGTGTTAGTCTTTTTTTTTTTTTTATAGGACAAGCATAAAAAAATGTAACCACCATTGACCAATTATCACTGTAATGATAGGAATTATTAATAAACCTGACCAACAGAGGGCAGCAACAGTGACTGTTCTTACCTGTAAGGCACACTTGTATTGTCTTGGATAGACTGTGATTTCCTCCTCATCTTTGAAGTTATCCCAACTCCCAAAACGACGCGTCACGTCAACTGCTCTTCACACATACGAAGGGCTAGGTGTGAGGCTTAAGATGTAACTTCAGCTGGTGCAACCCTTCAAATGTTAGCAGCACATAAACTCCATCATAAGTTAGAAATTATGTTCCAACTAGGCCACTTTTGAAGCTACACATAGCTGGTGCAACCCAGTGTTGAATGCTTTTTCCACCACTGGCTGACAGTCTTAAAGAGATTTTTTTCTGTCTGGAGCTGCAGTGTTCCCACAGTACAACACTTTCATCATACTGAATTGAGCAACTATACTTGCAGGGACTGATGACTTCCGTCTGATCTCGTACGAGTTTCCCAATTCTGTATCTCATAATCTGTAGATGGCAACAGCTCACTGGCTGTCGGGGCAGGAACCATTTTTACACGGCTGCTGAAAGCAGGCAGGCATGGAGGGGACATAAACAGCACATTGCACCATTTAAACACAAAATGCAGATATTAGATATGATCTATTCAAACAACAGTGCACCCCTTCAGGAATGGCATTCCTTCTTCAAAGGCTAAATGAAGAAATGAAAAGAAAATGCTGTTGAGCGTTTATTCATCAAAATCCAAAAAAAAAAGAGCTGCTGCCTCAAATTTGGCAGCAAATACTTCTAGCATAGCATTCGTTTTTCAACTTCGAAATGAAATGTCTAACAAAAGCTCATTGATGCGAAAGGCCTTTTCAGCCACAGTGATTGCAAATTACTTTAAGGAGATTGGTTCCTGCCATTGCTCTGAGAGGCAAGTGGTTTGCTCAGTGCCAGGATAAACAGAGGCTTGCCCCCTCTCTCTCTGTTCCTCTCTGTCTCTCCTGTGTGTGGTTGTACACAGTACAGTATATAAGCTTGCAGACATACACATTTGTCTGCCTGTGCCACTCGGGCTGACTCTCACGCCTTGGGCTCAGTGTGATGTATTTTTTCCATGAAGGAACTCGGTAATGTTGTAACAAGGGAGTGTTTGTTTTAAGGGAAGGAGGGCGAACAGTTCTTGGAAAGAGAGAAGTATTGACCAGACAGAAGAGAAGAGAAGAGAAGAGAAGAGAAGAGAAGAGAAGAGAAGAGAAGAGAGATTTGCAGAAGAAGACCACCACTGACTCGCTCTGAGATCGTGATGCAAATTCAGGCTTTTTAGTGTACATTAAGAAGTGTGTGCTCACTGAAACACTGTGCCTAGTGGTCTGTGTGGGTATTGCAGGAAGTCTGTGGATGATTTTTGAAATAAATATGTGTAAATATTGACCTTTATTTGATAGTAGACAGGAAATGACAGGGGATAGAGAGGGGCTATGACAAGCAGGAAAGGTCCCCAGCTGCAATCAAACTGGGGAAATTGCAGTTAACCATTCAGCTACCAGTCCTGTGCATATATATGTGTATATATACAGTATATATATATACTTTTAAAGAGTAGTTTACATGATACTAAATAACATCTGTTAACACAAAGTCAAGAACTACAGCTGGCTGGCCTACTTTATGTTTCATACATATGCGACAGGCTAAGTGACTTGAATCATGTCGAGGTTTCCCTCAGGGGAGGGGCGCCTGGAGCCATGTCTCAGTCCAAGGATCCGAGGACTCGGTGATTTTTGTTTGCAATTCATCACACCTTGGTTAAGCACACCGGTGATAAAAAAAAACGATTTGTCAGAGAGTTGGATACACCTCTTGATCGAATGTAACACCTTTTTTCCACATTCACAAGTCACGGTGAAAAGGCGACAAGCTGTGAAAGATCATTCTCAAAGACACCTCGGGCTTTAACGAATGAAATAAACAAACATGTTTACATACCGAGATTTAAGTTATGCTAATACTTTGACAACACCAAACATATCGGGCAGGTTGAGAATCAGCAGACAGAAAGTGCATGTCTGAGCCTTAATATTGTCAAAGATGAATTGCTCCTCAAGCCAAACTGATTACTTGGATCAAAGATTTCTCCGCTACGGCCATCAAACCGATGATGAAAATTACATCTTCATAAGGATCACTGGAGGCAGAAGTGCTCATTAATTGCATTGGTTCAACAGCCTTCAGTTTTATTTATTTACACCATAAGAAACCTTCCTCCATTTCCCTTTTTATCTTCTTATTTCCCCTCCTCATTCCAGTGAAAGTGGATGTTAGTGTACATGGAAATGTTATAGTTTGGAAGCTGGCATTGCAGACATGATGCCGCACATGAATGCACCACAAACAGATGCAGCTCTTTGTTTTTCTTTTTCCCTCATATTTCATTGTCGCAGTTCCTGTGGTCTCAGCAATCATAGTGTGTGAACAGTCTGCAAGAGTGACACACAGCTTTATTCCCATTGGGGTGGATGTATTCTCAAATGCACTGGCTGTATAAATATTGAATTATTGTGAGGATACTGTCTGAGTCTTTGTCGCCACGTTGAAGAGCCCTGTGCAATATGTGACATGTTCGCACATAAAGATAATGACTTAATGTTAAAACGAAAAGGCCCCGTTAACTTCAGTTTACATTAGAAATGGAAAGATGAGAGTTGACAAAATGAAAAAAAAAAAAAAGCTTTATTTCTCTCCCTGTCATCTTCCACATCATACTGTCCTTTATCATTGTATCTCTATAGGCCTACTGTATGTCAGGATAAATTATGCATGCAGCACTAACAACAAAGCCCAGCCAGGCATATAATTAAAAAAAAAAAAAAACCCTCACCTCAGCGTTTTTTCAACTGTGGAACAACAAAAATGCATCTTAAATAAACAGGGCCATGCATAATTGAATGGGATCAAAATGAGGTGCTATCATATAGAAAACTATCCCGGATGGCAGATTTGCTCTTCAAACAGATGACATATCCCCCAAAGACAGTTCCCTCTGATCACAGTCGAAGGGAAAACGGAAAACATGTATTTTTCATTACATACTTTTTGACGCCTGCAACTGATTCACAAAATGAAATACAGCGATCCGTTCAAAGTGAGGGGTCAGCATCACAAATTCTACCAAACAGGTGTCAAGAGGGAAAGAGTTGAAGGCGTGAATGTGTGAACAGAAAACAAAGTGATCTCATTAATGCAACTAGCCCATCAGCATCATATATATTTATAGCACAGGGATGTAAAAACACCCACAATACTCCATGATGGATCGGAAAACTCATGGTCAGGTGGTGACTGAATGAAGCTGGGAGGCAACAGATATGTAATGAATTAAAAAATGATTTGCAGTTGTGTCTGACTGACTGAACGTGTTTAGTAGAAATTGAAAACCGTCATTTTCCCGCCTGTCTTCATTTGTTCTTGTAATTAAATATGAATCAGTTGACAGAGGACACTGAAATTCTGAAAGACAAAGAGTTTCCACTTTGCTCTGAAATCAGTAATCACATGATGTGTTATTTTCAACCATCCCACAGCACCAAAGGTCAATGATCAGTCTGCCTTTAAATGTTTCCACCTGCTGTGACTCCCCACCTCCACATCTCAAATTAGAAAAGTCAAATTAATCTTGCAATTCTCTTCTCAAAACTCAAGTTAGATGAGAAGATGCCACTGTCTCTACAGTAAATATGCAGCTTGAGACAGAAGCTAGTGAGCTTTGGTTAGCACAAAGACTGGAAACAAGGGGTGCACAGCTGGCCTGGCTTTGTCTGAGGGTAACAAATCATGTGTCAGACGACTTCCTGGAGTCTATGTGAAGAAATAACATAAAAGCCCAGTAACATGACAATTTTCCATTTTTTAAACTTTTTTTGTACTGATTAAAATGGCCGCGGAAGATACTCAGATCTGTACATAAGTAAAAGTAGCAATACCAGAATGTAGAAATACTTTAAAAGTCCTGCACTCAAAATCTTACTTAACTAAAAGTAAAAGTAAAGCACTGGCACCAAAATGCTGTATTAGAAGTGCCAGGAGTAGAAGTACTCACAATGGGGAATGTATATTATCACTTTCACTATTCTCATCTCTATTTTTATGCTGCTAAGAAAGCCTGTCAGTCTGTAATATGAACAGACTGAGAGTCTCTCTCACACAAATATAAACCACAACGACATGTTCAACCAACCTCAGTGATGTTACTTCTTGGTCAGCAGCTCTTAAAGTGATCTTTCATTGCTACCGAGGCTTTTATTTTGAAGGGGAAGCTTTAAAATTAAGCCCAACAAGTACAATTTCGCTCTTTGAACATGAAGCAGAGGAGACAAACCCCAGTTTCCACCTGGGAATGTATCTGTCTGAGCAGTAATGAAATGAGTGGGGCCTGTTTTCCCAGCAGCACTTGAGCAAGAAGATCAACTTAGCGCCAGTGCGGGCTGATGCATAAAGATGATGATACTGCTGAGACACTTCTGTTTAATTGGGCTTTGAGATGTCATACGCTTAAAAAAAAAGAAAAAGAAAAAGAAAAAAAAAGGCTTCAGGCACTTGAAGCCAAAATCATTTGCTTATTTTGGGGTATATGTTTAAGAAATATGTTGAGTTGAATCAAGTTCAAAACTTTAAACCAAATGGTTTCGATTGCATAACTTTGTAACTGTAAATGAATGTAGAAGCTTATGTATTAGCAAAATTATTGTTGGAAACAAGCGCGGCAATGTGTTAATTAAACCTTTAAGAATTATCCTTATAATGAGAGGGAAGACTAAACTCCTACTCACTGTAAAAATAACCTTTATGAGCAGCTTTTAACTGATCACATGATTAAATACGAGTACATTCAGAGCTGGAATAATCAATCAAAGAGAAGGATCAGTCACACTTTGTCGTTCTTTGCTTTGAACATCTATACGTTTTACTCAGTGATTATGTTTTTCTGCAAAAGTGATTTGGATTTCTGTTAATATCTCCAGAAACAATTAACATGTGAAACAACTCAACAACAGTCTTATCTGTTATAATATATTGGGATCAGACAACAGGAAATTGACTGAAATGGAAACAGAAAGTAAATCAAACTGGAGCAAGAAAGAAATGCACAAGGATGATGGAAAGTGACTGCAAACATAATCAGTGTCAGCTTAATTTGTGTTGTTTGCACATCTGATAAGTGCATAAAAAAGTAGCTAGTCAAATGGAAATAGTAGGTTAAAACTATCCCACTCTGAATTACACACATCTCTTCAGCTGGTGTGCTCATTTTGATAGATTTCATTATGTATAATCACTCAAAAACATGTCTCAGAAGGTGTGAGCCCAACATCACTGACTTCAATATGGCTGTTGTCTAGTGTCAATTAAAAGATCTGCCAATCAGTTTGGGAAGATTACAATTTCATTTTTTTCAGGTTTTCTTACATTTGGAGTATAGTTTTGACCTTTGGTCCACTTGACCTGAACGCTGCGACACTCTCAAGAACCAAACCTGGGAGACGTGCCTCTCCTGTGGCCTGCACTGCATCATATTAAACAAACAAAGTAAGAGCAGGAGAGAAGTCAAAGTGAAAGAAGTCCTAGTGTTCTTTCTGCATCCTGTGAGTTCAACTTTCTGGATGTCAGTGGCTCCCCAATTTAGAAAGTGAGAGTCAATCACCAGCCTCGATTGCAGGCTGAATGTGAAGAGCAGGCAGCATCGCAGCCGTCTGAACGCTGGGCAGACCTTAAATTGGCTCTCTCTCCCAAATACAGACGCAATGAATTTCACATGGGAGCTCGAAGAACAAAGTGCTCTCAATAACACTGTACTTTTCTCTCTCTCTCTCTCTCTCACACACACACACACACACACGCACACACACACTCAAACACACACACACACTCTTACCCACTCACACAAACACATTTTGCAGATATGTGCTGTATATGCCTCTGTCTGGCATATTTCTTCCTTTATGTACCACGCACTAAAAAGCTCATACAAAACGCTGTAAACATCGTCCACATACAAAGAAAATGACAAGAATCTGTACACTGCTTACATGTTTCAATCAAATATGTGCCCATTACAATGTGAATTCCTTCCAACAATGTCTCAGTCTCCTTTGAGTCCAAGCCGGTTTGAGTTTTACACTTGAGACGCTTCATCAGCTCCACTGCACCAACTGACCCGGGATCAGCAATCTCAAACTAAAAATGGCCTCCTACACCATGGCCAGGGCGACCCTGTCGGGTGTCATCGGCCCCGTCTTGACGGAGATCCACAGGTCTTCGGTGTTGTTGGCCGAGTTCTTCTTCTTCTTTGTTTCTGACCTTGCCGTTGCCATGGCGTCTCTGCCGCAGCAGCAACAGCAGCTGTTGGCATGGCGACAGCAGCAGCAGTGGCAACACACCACCAAAGTGGTGAGGAGCACCAGCAAGGGAAGAGTCAGGAGGACCACCAGGCAGACCGTGTTGTAGACCCCCTGGTTGTGTTTGTCTGTGGCGAAGCTCCAAAGCTGGTTGAAAAAATCCTGGATGCTGACTGCTTTCCCGTCCATGGCGTTCAGAGACGGAGCTCCTTTAAACGAGTCTGTGTGGCAGTTGTAAAGATTTAATAAATCCTTCAGAGGCCTCTGAAGTGTGTAAGTTAGTAAATGTGCATTTTGGGGTGCGGGGAAATAATGGTGTTAATATAACATAAAAGTCCTCTTGTGTAATCTGGTCCCAGCTTTAAAGTGGTAAAACATGAAGTTTTACTCTTAATGTTCAGCAAAACATCAAACATCCACCAATCCCACAGCTGTCAGGTCAGATGTTTCTACTTTCAGTGATCAGCTTGGACAGCTGCCATGAAACACAGCAACTATCTATGAGGCTCGAGCACGAGCTCAGGCTGTGATGTTTATGGCAAATGGAAACACTGGAAACATGGAGGTCGACTTCATCTATGCCTCCTTCCTTTACAGTGCCCTGTGAGGCGGTCACAAAGCCAAAGCATTCCTTAAACACATCCGACAGACCGACAGCTCATTTGTTTACAGCAAAGTCGTCTTTGAAATCGCCCACTTGTGATGATTCTGATCTTGGAGGAAGAAGCCAAAATTCGCACTTCACCCAAGTTGGTTTAAGCTGCTTGGCATTCCAGCAGCTGTTTTCTTGCTCTTTGTCTTCTCTTGTCCTCTTGAACTTTCAGTTTAGTTTAATCCAGTTGTGGAGAGGTGGTTCAATCTGGGTGTGTCTGTGGAAAAAAAAAAAAAGGGAGAAGGTGAACACAGAGAGAAATTTTGTTTTCAGCCGACAGCTCGTCCTCCTCCTCCCCTTCTTCCCTCCTCTGCCTCCAATCCATCTTTCTGTCTCTGTCTTTTACGTCTCTACTCCTGCTCCCCCCACCCCACCCCACCCCACCCCATCCTGTCAGTGTCAGCTTCAGATTTTCAGCTTTCCCCTCATTAATACTGCAGAAGAGTCATTCAGGATTCAGGGCAGATCCATCGAAGAGTCCCACTGAGGAAGAAAGGGGCAAAGAGAGAGAGAAGGAAAGAAAGGACCAAATGGAGGGAGACTGTGTCTGAGGGAAGGCCAGGCAGAGACAGGGGTAACCAATCTTTGTAAGAGTCCCACTGAGAGAGAGGGTGAGACAGAGCATCGGGGAAAAAAGAGAGAGACAGAGAAAGGAGGCTAGAGAGAGACCTGCTGCAGGAGATTCATCTGAATGTACCCGGCTAATCGTTCCCATTGGAGAGGAAGACGCAAGCTGAGGTGCTTCAACTGGTGACGCAGGTCCGCTAAAGAAAGTCTCAGATATAAAAAGTCATATTGTTCACGTTTTCTCTGAGAATATACAGCAGACTGTTTTATTAAGTCTGAGGCCTTGAGGCACCGTCTTTATCTAGATGGTGTTAAACAACTACAGTTTTTCAAGTGTAGTTTGACTCAAGTACGTCCCTTAGATTCTCTATTAGCTCACGGCTACAGAGCTTCTTTGTATTCGATATGCAGGTGGGAGAAAAGATTTTCATCTCAAATTTGGCTGCTTCTTAGGCAAAGAGAGAGAGAGAGAGAGAGAGAGAGAGAGAGAGAGAGAGAGACAGAGAGAGAGAGAGAGAGAGAGAGAGAGAGAGGAAGATGCACCTGCAAATGGAGAGCAAATAGATTTTGCGTGGCTGTCGCTGTGCGCTGTGTCTCATGTGTGAAATTGGTTTACCAGCAGACAGCCTGCTAACTTCCCTCCTGTTCATTTGCTCAACAGGAAGCCGAGCACTTAAAGCCAAGTAGCCTGAGTCACCTGAAACGTCAAAGTTTGAGTTCAGAAATGACAGTCTCGTCTGTGAAAACACAACACATCTAAACTAGATCACCACATTTGAGGCTCTTTCACTTATTTTTAGATTCAAATGAAAAACAAGGGCACATGTGCATTGCTGGCCTTATTTTATTGCCTTATGTTTGTGTTTGGATTGTAGGTGAAATCAAGGTCAATTCAATCTTTTTTAATCTGTACGTCATATGCAAAATTCTGTTCATTTTTTTTTTCCCTATTTTTGACCTTTGTCCCTTTTTCAGTCCTCAGTTGAAGAAGAACAAGAAAAGATCGTTGTGTCCCGATTCCTTACCGGATGTTCACTGTATATATGTATCGTTAGGTCTATAGTATACTGTTAGTTCACAAGAAACTGACATACTTCATTGTTTTATGCTTTAACAGGAAATGATGCAATGCGTGCACCGTGCAAAGGCAATGAAACTGCAACTTTAGAATGACAGTGCCAGTTAGACTAATATACAGACAAAATGTTTTAATAAAAATCCACCAGTGGTTTTTGGTTTTTGATGTGTGAGCTGTTTCACCACCATCCACATTCAAACTTTTTGTATCTGTGAGAAACTCCTCCATTTGCTTTGTTTGTTTGCATTGTTGGAGAGCAGTCAACAGCTGTACTTTATGTCCTGACTGCTTTGAGTGTGAACACAATTAGTATGTAAGTATGGATCTGGATTCACAACTACTCTTTGGTTGAACGGCTCACAACCATTTGACATGGTGATCAGTGACCGTAAAGATCTCTTCATTTTAAGGCAAAAAGGTTAAGAACCACTGATGTAAAATACATAAATACATACATTCCCACCAGCATTTATTCCGCATTTTCTATGTGTGTATCGATAAAGTCTAAACGTGACAATCTCCGAATGGACACAGACTTAATGAATAAATCATGACGTCCATAAAGCGTGTGATTTTAACTTCACTTTAGCTTCAGCTGCACTGAAGAGACAAAAAAAAATGGCGAAAGAGAAGATGAAAACATCAGATATGTGTGGAGCATTCGCTTGTCACACCCTCTTCTTCTACAATGGCCTAATCGCACCCTAATGGAAGAATTAGTGCCACAGACTGTTTATCTTGATGCACCCAAATCCTTATGGGCGCATGTCAGCAGTGGATGGAAACGTTCATTCATTCACATTTTCTTTTCCATTAAAATTTATGCCATATTTTGATGGAAACTACAAAAACTATCAACTACAGTGAAGACAGTGCGCGCTGCCGGGAGCCACGAACCACTGCTACATTATTCTTGATTATTTTCTTTGCTGTTGGTACATGTTGTTGTGATGAGCTTGGCTGAGCAGCTGCACCTCTGTGTACACTCTGATCTCCCTCACATTATGAAAACACTGTCAACACGACAAGCCAGAGTCACTGAACAATAAGTCTGCAGCAGAGACACAAAGGCCAGGAGCAGCACAGAGGTGTGATGTAGCTATATAAAAGAGATGACTAACAATGTGTCAGTGGTAAAGTCATTAAGTGGAATGTGTAAGTCATGATTATTATGGTTTCTGGCCATGAAGCGTAAAATCACTGTCTAAACATGGGTGCAAATGTAGAAAAGGATCTTTAATCATAGCTGTTACACCCTTATTTTGTCAAGCTGAAATTATTATTTATTATACGAGAATATTCTCCAGCTCAGGTAGTTTCACAGCTGGTTGTTAACTGAGGGTATTCACACTGTAAATACTGAGGACGCATGTCTGGGCTGAGGTTACTTCATGACTTATCAAAAGTACAGAAGAGAAGAGGTCATTTATAAAGAAAAAACAGCCATGTTTACATAAAAGAAGGAAATATTTGCCTGGTTCATATCATCTCATTCTAAAAGCCTGACCGCCTCACTTTCTCATGACATCGTGCTCTCCTGGAGCCATTCATATCCAGGAAAAGGCCATTTCTCTGGCACACAAAGCCAGGAAGGGGCTGAGAAAAATGTTATGATTGCACTCAGTTAGCCCCTGCTGCTTTTTAAGGAACATGTGCGACCTAAAAGACAAAGTTGTGACAGAAGGCAAGGCAGGAATCTTTAATGACTCGCCCCGAGCACACCATCAGAGCAGATCCCTCATCAGTCAGTATTAATACACAGCTCTTGGACACTTAAGTCAACCACCAACAAATGATTAAAGCCATACTCCTTTGCTTTTTCTGCAGAAATCATGAGCGTGCAGCTGTTTCACATGGTTAGCTACAGGCCTGTTGGTGGTCAGACGTACAGTTCTCCACAGAGAGCAGGAGCAAGTGCACAAGCCCAGACAGTTCAGACTTGTGTCAACGCAGTCCTGACAAGGTGGAGAGCATTCTTACAGTAAGAGCAGGAGGAGGAAAGTCGTCATGATGAAGCTTAAACCATTACCACAGAGCAACAGAGTCATCTATACCTGTGGCTCACACAGCAAATGAAGAGATGATACAAAAGTTTGTTTTTTCCTTTCAAAGGATTTACCTTAAAAAGTCAAGAAATTAACTACAGGAGCATGTTACAGTGCCGCTCAAAGGCAGAAGGAAACTTAACCGCCTGTCATTGTAACTTGCCAGACATCCTGTCAAATCAAACCGCAGCCAAAACATTTCTCTAAAAGCCGTTTTTACAGCGGCACGACAAAAAGCCCCAACACCTTGTATAAACCACTCAGAACACTTTCAAAGTATTTCAAGTTGCTGGCACTCAAGATCTGTTTGAAAGCGGCACCTTACCCCGCAGGCACTTGTGAAGCGGCAGGTCAGCTCTCCCCTCCTGTCTAATCCAGTCAGCTGCTCAAACTTCTGTTGATTCTGTTTTGGCATCTGGCTTCTGCTCTGCTCTGGTCCCCCTCACCCAGACATCTTGACAAGTCTTCACTTTCTGTTCCTGTTTCCCTCGCTGCCCTTGTTTCCCTTCCTCCTCCCCCTCCTCCTCCTCCTCCATCGCCTCCTCCCCTCTCTCTCTGAGTGTGTGTTTTGGTCACAGCGTCACTGCACCCTGCCCACTCTGTGTAAGAATGGGCCCTCTGTCTGTGCTTGTGTGTTTCCTGCATGGTGAACTGGATTCTTGTGGTTGCTTTACTTTACTCACAGAAGGACTGAATGATGTCAGGCAGAGAGGTGAAGTTAAGTAAACTGAGTTTGAAATCATAAGGAGCCTTTATTAAATGTGTCTGGGGAAAAATATTAAAAGAAAGGCTGCCCCGCATGCGCTGATCTGCAAACCTTGCAACACCAGCCTTAAGGTGCAGGCGAGGTTGCAGCCTTTTGCATAATAACACTGAATTACAAACAAACAAGCTCCACACATCTCACAGTCCTAAAACAGCAATAAAAAGAGGAAATGAAAAGTATGTGTGTTGTCAGAAGCACCAGGTGAGAGAGTCAGATGTGAAGTCAGATCGAAAAGAGTGAGGTCATGTGAAGTGCGCACACACACGCACACACAATGCCTGTGGCGCTGTGGTCAATGCCCTTTCAGTTCAGTCATGCAAAAGAGGATTTTTATTCAAGTAAGAAAAAAAAGCCTCTCCACTCCTCAAAGGGGGAATTTATGACCTGATGTGCATTGACTCGTATATTGCATATGTACTCGCAAACAATGTGATGTGAATGTACAGTGAATGCATAATGCATGAACTCCAGTTGTTAATGTGGACCTGCATTGTCAGGTCACATGACCACGATGAATTTTCTTTAAAAAAAAAATGTTTTAGTGAAACTCTTTCACTTTTGTCAGTCTCCAAATTCAGCTATTCAAGAATTTAGAAAAAAATGAACAAGGAATTTCACTTTCGACACCCTCTGAAGTAGCCAGTGGCAGGGAAATCATCAAAAAGTCAAATAAGAACATCGAGTCCTGCATCTGAAATATGATGAGACTACCACTTATATTACAGTGATGTGCTGCAGCTACTATAGATGGAAGGATGAACATGCAGTGTGCTCCTCTGTAGCTACGGGGCATGGTTACATGAAAATTGATGAGACAAGCCTCACCATGTCTGCAGGTGTGTCTGAGCCATCTTAGACAAATAGCAACCAACCGCCCACTCTCACACACACACACACACACACACACACGGCCAACACAGAGGGTGCTGTCTGACTGGCAGGGCGTGCAGCGCTGCACACTGCAGCTATATCCCAGCTGCTGTTGAGGCACTACAGTGTCCAGTCACCTCGAGCGAGTGTTGATTAATGACCTGAGTGTAGCAGCACTTTCCTTGATGGAAATCCTTCTTTACAGTAGTTTATATGAAAATGATTTCACTATATATTCCACTTGCTGTTGTTGATTGCTGCTGCAGATGTACCTGCGTGTAAAAGCCTTCTTTCCGGCGCATAAATCTGCAGTATGTTGGATCTTGTGCAACAACGTGCCTTCTAGGGTCTTCTGTAATTCAAAAACACGAGGCTGCAGAGGCTGCCTCAGCGCATATGAGCAGTACGTTGCTGGATAAATGCATGCTGAGGGAAACTGTGTTACTTTTTGTTCCATGATGGAGACTTTATTTTGTTCCTATATTACAAGGAACCTATTGTACCTTTCCTTTCCACTGAGGATACCTTATGTTACACTTACACTGCAGTGACCCTCGCATACGTCCCATTTCCTCCTTGGAAACCTTACTCCCAATTTATACTTCATTGACCCTGCACTATAATGGCTGTAGCTCCCATCTGGTTTATAGAAAGCTTATTCTCAGCCAAGCTCACCTATAAGGGAAAGCCCGAACAATATATCCCTTTATGCAACTGAGGTCGGTAGCTTAAGAAATTGCAGGAAAGACCACTGATCTCACACTGGATCACTGATCGTACAGTCGTGATAGCAAAGAAGTGACTCTGATATTAGCAGTAGCTTTAAGGAAAGCCTCGTGGAATCACTTGACTGTGCAAAAAGGGTATTACAAATCACTACGACCTACTGATTCTGCCAACGCACAGTGAAATATGAGTGAGCATGAACCCAACACTGTGCACTCTGTGAGTTCTTGAATGTGAGCGCTAATGAAAAGTGACTAAAGGGTTGCTGTAGTGGAATCTGACAAGTGTCCAGAAATAGTCTGCTAATAAAACCAGTCCCCCCCCCCCCCCCCCCCCCCCAGAGGCAAGCCTTAGCTGTGATTCAGTGCTGTAAAATGTTTGAGCCCAGAAAACAGGCACAGAGCAAGACAGAGAAAGACATGATTAGTCTATATAAGGCATTGCCTCTTGCTCCCAGGAAAAGCCATTATTGAAGAGCTATTGGTTGGCATGTAAACCAAAAGCTTTTACTGGGGTACCTAATTGCACATTCCAGCTATGAGATCAGTCTGCGCTATTTTAACACTTAATTACGTAATAATTTCAGCATAGTTATCATATGACGCAGGCTGTCTTCTGGGACGCGCTGTTAAACATTTCTGTCTTGGCTTGTGAGAGCAGAGTCTATTCTGCTGCATAAATAAATAAAGGCTGACACTGTCCGCTTGCAGTAAGGGAAGTATTTTCCAAAGTGCTGAATTTAATCAGCGGGGACTTTCTAAGTTCCTCTTTGCGCCAAAATATATTAAGATATGACATCATGGGAATAAAAAGTCACTCAAGTGAGCCAGCGCTTCGGGAAGCCATAGTATTGGAGGTTAAACATTGTGACATTTTGGCAAATACGCCTCTTGGTTTCTTGCCAAAAGTCAAGTGAGAAGAGTGACATGTGACTGGAGCAAAGTCCCGCCCCACCCCGCTAGCGTGGCCGACACAACACAACGATGGAAAATTTACTTAAAAATATACGTTTGATAAAAGATGAAGTATGTGGAACCACGCAGCAGTGACCGAGGCGATCCACAGAACGGTCTGCCTTGGTTAATCAACGCTTTTGTGGAATCGCGGTGACTGAATTTCCAGCTAAGCTAAGCTATTTTAGCCTGGCAGTCGGTGTGTGACGGCTGACATGGTTCTGTCAAGAGTGCGTGTGTTGTTTACCCCTTGCTCATGTGTCACCTGTTCGATTTCACGTGCCAAACAAGAAATCATAATGTTTACAGCCAACTTGTCGGGAACCTGGCTAGCTTTGCCACGGCCTGACATTTAAGTATGAGAGTGGTATCAATTTTTCATCTGACTCTCAGCAAGAAAGCAAATAAGCATATTTGCTAAAATGTCAAACTTCTGCTTTAAGAGAAATAGATAAATAGTCAGTGTCAGTGCCAACAGGATATGAACAGTTGAGTGTGAAGGCAGATTAATGCTACTTTATAATTGGTGTGTCATTATCTCTTACAGTCAGACGTTGACTGGTGTTTTCCTGCAAACTGAAAAAAAAAAAAGTCAGTGGTATGACCAATAAGCACAAAAAATGAACTTCCCTGTTTTTGTTGTGTTTAAAATGACAAGACTTGCATGCAGTGTCACAGCCACTTAAGTAAAACTGATAGCAGAAATGATTCAGACTGACGCAGAGTCTTAACCTCTAATTTGTAGCTAAAGGAACATGTTGACACAGCAAATGAGTTCAATTAGAAGTTTTCACCCTGCAGTGGGGGGAAAAAATGAAAGAACTTTTCTTTTAAAACCCCGTTCAGCCTCAATTTATATCAGCATGACAGTAACTGAGTCTTTTGCTTGCATTAATCGCCTCACTGTGTCACATTTTCTCATCTCATTATTATCTCAATATCCAGTCCGCCTCCCAGGTAATCTCTGTTAATAAATGTCACCTGTTAACAAGACAGACGGGAGCCGAAACCTGACTAAGAGAAATGTGTTTTTACTCACTGCGTCGAGCAGAAACAGTGAAACAAACGTGATGATTTTCTGCTTGTGTTTACGTGGCTGCTTTTTAAATGTTTTCTGACAGCTCTGAAAAGGCTTTCTCAGCCCTGAGGAAGAAACTCCTCAGCCCAAACTCTGACTTTAACTTGAATGCGACACCTGTGATTATGCACACGTGTGTGTAACCACGACTTTCTTTCAGAGCTGCAGTTTGTGTAATGATGAGATAAACCTTTTCTTTTCTTTCAGTTGAGGGGGTTTCCAGTCGGTTACTGGTCCTTAACTACAAACACAAATCAAGTTGACAGTTACTCGCATGCCATTACGGCTCGATTTCCTTTCAGTTCAACCTAATTCAAACTGTGCCTGTGTGTGTGTGCATTGAATTGAGTACACTGAAGCAAATGCAATCTTACTTTCTCACAAACACACACACAGCCCTTGCATTGTGCCAAAAAAAAATCCTGATCGAGAGTCTTGGTGAGTCTTGTAACGTCCTGTAGGTGATGTGATAAAGTACAGAACAAACTCTTTGCTGAGCTCACCCCTCAGGTCGCTGCAGCCCTGAGGGACACTTTCATATGTGTGTCAGCTCTCATATCTGAGTGGCTGCTGAGCACTCCTGTGTAGTTCAACTGATGCAAGCGGGGGGCATTAAGAGCGCTGCTGGCACACTGCAAAAATCAAACTCGATTTTCAATTTGGCCTTGAATCATGAATAGAAAATGGAAAAGCAGGACAAACAGACTGGAGAGAAACTCTGACAACAAAGTGCAGAAAGTGAGCACAGTCAAAGCATGACTAAACACAGATGATGGCTGTAAAAAGAGGAGAGCCAGGGGTACTTGTACCCCACAGGGTAGTTATATCCCAGAGGCAGCTTCTGCAGTAAACAGGGAGTATGAAGATAGAGCGTACTCACATGGTGGCCATTTTTCTCCGAGGTTGCAAATCATATAAATGTAATGAATCTGGCAAACTGTTATGTTTTCACTGCTTCCCGATAGTGAAAATCTGGACACAGGGTGATGTTTCAATGTAAAAAAATGTCTTTGATAACTCATCTGCCACCGTTAGACAACAGCTAATGCCAAACCTCTTCTCAGCAAACATTAGTGTTTGATAGTGTTAGCTGGGATGTAGCGAAGCAGCCGTGTCTTGCCAGCCTCTAGCCTTGTCAAGCTAAAACATTTATGAGGTCATGTGAAGAGACAGCAGGACAATCAACGTTACATTTCAAGTTTGATTACATCCAGTGTGTTTTACCTCCAGGCTTCAATAGATGTGTCCAAGATATGAGCTGACATTTCAGAATGAATTCACGCCTTTCACGTCTTATCGTGTAACACTATCTGATGGTACTGTTAGCAAGGAAGTGATTGAAAGGTAATGTTAGCAGCTGTCTAACGGTAGCTCATGACTTATCAGACACATTGTTTTACCTTGATATTTGGCCCGATGTCCCTCCAAATTTCCACTATCCATCGTCTTTTCAGTTGCTGATCAATCTCCCAATTGATCGCCAGCAGTGAAACGATAACAGTTCATCAGATTCATTCACATAAGCCTGTTGATAACAGCATCTGAGCTTCCCACCATGCGACATCAGAGGAAATTGGCTGCCATGTGAATGTGGTCTACTGTCTCAGCTGATTTGATAATATATAACCATATATCTTTGCTTCGGAGTAGAATGAGCACACAAATAGGATTACAGATGTGTTATTGTCACAATAACTTACCAACGATTGGTAGTGCTGACTGCACACAACACACCTCAGTTCTCCTCCAACCTGAGTCAGCTGCAAGTCGATTAAAGCAGCATGAAGTTAGAAGTTTGAACAAAGACAACAATAAGCTAAGGTACTGTGCAAAAACAGTTTAATACAGCAGCCCCCAAAAATCTAAGAGTGTTTGATAGAGAGTGGGGGTATGCTGGACAAGGGAGGTTTGGAGCCACTGTTGTAAATCATATATCAAATTTAGCAAGACACCTGATGTAAGGAGAGGAGAGGATGTTAACAGTGTTTAACAGAATGAATAAAACCGTCTCCAGAACAAAAGATGAGCGGTTAAGCTCATTAAGAACCAGAACTCTTCCTCTCTTCATCATCATTTGGCCTCGGCTCACTCTTGGTTAACTCGTCCCCTGGAGTCCAGCTGTCAGTCTGTCTGGTTTTCTACCTGCGACCGCACCGTCTCACACATGCCAACTCACATCTACATTTACAGGACGGCCCATTTAAGAGGCAGAAGCACGAGGACGATGCATTTCCTGGCTGTGTTATCGGTTGGCTTTGAGGGCGGATAAAACCTGAGCAGCTGCAGGAAAACTTAATTAGAGAGGAATTAAAGCTAAAATATATCTGAGCGTAGGACATAATCGGTCAGTCAGTATTAGTCAAAATAATTAAAAAAAACAGTCTCATTTAGCAGTATTAAGGCTTCAGAGCCTCCATTCATGTAATTCTTCATTAAGTACCAGAGCTCAAGAGTGCTGAAAGCCTCAACGAATGGTGAGATAGATCATTCCAATAATAGACATTTTCCTCATTTTCAGTGGCGATCATTTAATTACAACAAACAAAAACACAGCTTAGCTTAGTTTAGTGAGTATATCAAGTCTTACCTCACATTCAACTCCGCTGAGGTTGTCAACAGTCAAGTGTTCATGCCTCTGTGATCTATGAGGCCCTCTTACAGGCTCCCCCCACCCCAATTCATGGAGCTTTGAGCATCAGTTAATGGCTGATGAAAATCAAGCTGTTCACCGCCCGGTTTCCCAATTAGGCCCCGGTGTTTACAGCGCTATCACAGAGAGACTCTAACTGGGAGATCTGGGTTGCGCCTCCCTCTTATTCAGATGCCTGCCAGGGCCTGTTAACTTTCTGGGTTCAGTGAGATGTAAAGAGACTCTACGAGCGCATGGGAGACTGGGGATGGCTCACAACGCCGCTTTTCATCAGCTTCACGCCGTCACCAGCTCTGTGCTCAATCCTGCAGAGAGACGGTGGAGGCATGACCGGATGGATGGGGTGAGGAGAGGAGGAGAAAGAGTTGACGGAGAGCAGGAAAAGAGGAGGCAGAGGAGGAGGAGAAATTGATGCCTCAGGTTCCCTTGACCATGCAATATTCAATATTCATGCTGTTCAGCTGTGTTTTGCTGCACAAAAATCACATTTTATGACATTTGTGCAGCATTTTCGATCTTTTCATTACTGTGTAAGCAGAGGGGAAACATGAATAATGAAATAAGATCTACGAATGTTGCATTTATAGCCGCTGGAGTTGTCTGGGCTCTTATTGAGCCTTTGAGCCATCAAATGGAAATGGATAAACTAATATTTTTCATGAGTTTATAGTTATGAGTGTACCTTGGTCACAATAGGAAAATGGAGGACTGTTTTGTGCCTAATTTGCTCATAACAAATGCTGCAATTAGGGATATTCCATGTGTAAATTTTGCAGCTTTGCAGACTCACTTGAAGTCCTCCTGAAAGTTCACATCAGAGCCCTCGAGCACTTGTGCAGAGGCAATTCTGCTGATTTTGCAGAGAAACCATAAGCCCTCGTGGACTTAACTCGAATGCACCAAAAAAATCCATGAAGCACTCAAAGGAGACACTGGGATTTAGCAGAGTTACAGAGCTGGCTTACTGGAGTCAACACATCATCTTATGTTTGGGACACTGACGGGATGGACAGCCATCGTATCCTCAGTCTGCTCTGGAGTCATTAGAGAGGCTCTAACACTTTTTACCTGACAAACAGTACTCGGTCACAGCCATTGCTCTTGCTCTTGTTTGGATAATTTAATGTCTAATTTTCATGCGTTCTTATAAAAAGTGACTACATTGCTGCTGTGGTACAATAGTCAGAGGTGAGCCTGCAGGCTGATATACTGCAGGCAGTCCAGTGTCTGTATATTAAACACGACTGAATCTCAGTCTAACCTCAGCTTAAATAAACTTCAACACCTTCCTCAAACTTAAGCCAAGACTTTCACACGGTGCACAGAAAACTCAGTGTCATGCTGTTGCAACTGTTCTTGATCTTGCACTTCAGTCACTGTCAGCTGTGGTTAATTGGCAGACGACAGTTCCCCTTTGAATAATCATTTAAACACTTGTAGAAATAAGGAAGTAACATAATGTATTTTGTAACAGCCTAAAGTTAGTTTAAAAATACACTGAAATGCAAATTGTGACTCAAATGAACACAAACTCAGCTCTAAATTCTCCATTTCACAACCTGCACGTCTGTTTACTTCCTGTCAACTCGACAGTGGCGTTACCTTTGCCTTTGGCCTCAGTGATCATCTCAGTGATGCGCTTTGTCGTCCCTGAGTTTCAGGTTTAATTTGCATTCTTTAATTATTGTGTATGAGCCACATAGTGTGGGCCTAAACTGGTTCTTTATGTTAAATGGGCACTTTATGTTTTGGTTAATTTCAAACTATCAGGGGAAAATACGACCTGTAAATCCAAACTAAACTGTCACTAAACTATCACCGCTTTTATTTATAGCGTTGACTGGGGTCAGTTATTTAAAGAAAAGCTATAGTGATAAATGAATAAGCCTGAATTGAAGTCAAGCAGTTCTCTGTCAGCAGGTTGTTGCAGTTTTACTTTCATTAGATAAGTCTTTGTTGCAGCTGTCTTAAATTAAGAAGCCCCAGTCACAAGACACAGCATCAGGCGGCGTGCCATAACTCTACTACTCGAGTAACTCTGCAAGGAACAAACAAACAAACAAACAATGATGCATAATACACACAACAATGTACCATACAAATGAATGACATAAAATAAATGCATAAACTAATATAACCTAATTAATGAAAATCCATGTGTCAGTGGTTTGTGGTATGACATGTTGTTGTTAAAGCCAAATCAGCTTCTCCTAATTTGTTTCGAGATGAGATGACACGACTTACCCTGGAAAGCTGAAGGCATTTTTTCTTCAGGCGGGTTCAGCTGACTGTGTGGTCTGTGGGTTTGTTTGGAAATTGCGTTCTTCCGGCTGTCTCAGATCTAACTACTGGCAGCTGTACGGTGGAGTATCACTGCAGCCGGCTGCATGCTCAGTCACCACAGATACGCATAAAATACACAACGGTCTGAACAGAAATAATCTAAACTGTTGCGGCTTCGACACAGTCTGCTGCATCAACATCATGTTGTTTGAGTTCAGGATGGAGGAGGATTTCAATTTACTCCATCTGCTGGTTGCAATAAAAGACAATCTTACCAAACAGCACTCCATCTAATACAGATGAGGTTGAACGGCACTTTTTACCCACAGGCCAAATTCTGAGATATATTTAATGTCAGAAGTACAAACATGGCCTCTGATGCACCGTATCAACCCAGCTGACTGCGACAGGGCCATCAACACAGCGGGGTCTGTAGTCTGTTTAATTAATCATACTTTATAATCACGTTGCATCTTTTCATTGTGAAAGACGTCCTCATCAATTTGACCAGTTTTGAATTCAAACCGCTGCTCCCTATGGAGCTCTGTCATTGATTAAAGGACACTGTGCACTTGTGGCAGAACGTGGAGTAAATAATTAAAAAGTTTGATAAAATTACAGGAGAAGAGAGACGAAAACCCATCGTCCTCTGATGATTCTGGGAAAGCAGGGACAAGCTGCTGTAAGACGGGTCGCTTGAGATACAGTAGTTTCGAGTCAATAACTGCTCAAACTCTACATAACCCACAAGAGCCGAAGTAGAAATAGTGCAAACAGAACTTCCACATGACTGACTGTCAAACTGTGAGCATTGTTTTCATGACACAGCAGCTCAGGTGGAAGGTTTTGTTCAGATAAAGGCTGAACATGAGCTTATCTCCCTGACCTTTACTTCACTGTTAATCCTGTGTTGCTCATTTATTTGTGTCTGACTTTAATATATTCACAAACTTCATGCAGGCTCATTATTTACCAAGTTGTTTCTGCTGACCAGACAGTTGAATGGATAATTAATGGATAATTAGAACATGCAGTAATTAAACAATGAATCTTAAAAGTGCTGAAGTGAGAGTTTGCGAGTATCTGTTATTACGATAAAATCGTTACCTGCTACAGTGTGTGTGTGTGTGTGTGTGTGTAGACGTGCATGCATATTTTTTTTGTGTGAGTAAAGATGCTCAAACTAGAAGTTCACAACAGTAAAGCAAAGCCTTCAATGTTATGTTTTTCTGTTTTTAATGAGATCAGACACGGAGTTTTGAAGTGGTTTTGAAAAAGATGCCTCTACGCAAGCAACAAGACCATCTGCGAGAAGATCAGCTGCTTCTGTACAGTTATTCTTTGTGCACGTCCCCGGGTTGGATTCCCCTGAAAAATCAGACAAAATGATTTACGGCATGCGGACAGAAAGAGCCTTTGTTTACATTTTCCCAGGCAAAGTTTTGCAGGATGTTAGCCAGTTAAAACGAAGCAGGAGGGGATTTTTATTTGGAGAATTTTATTTTTGGCATTATATTTTGTGGTCTTGGCTGATACAGGGGCAGGATCAGCGAAGAGAAAAAGAATTTGCTAAAAAGCTAAAAGAGACAGCGATAGAACACGGGTGAAAACACAGGTCGACTGCGGTCAGTCATTCAACAGATGGAGGGAATTGTGGGATTTGAAAGGATTCAGAATCGATCCTGAATTGGCCCTCGTCTTCTCCTCCAAGACAGATATGTAACATGGGAGCTGAACTTTA
Source organism: Chaetodon auriga (assembly GCF_051107435.1). Classification (NCBI taxonomy): domain Eukaryota; kingdom Metazoa; phylum Chordata; class Actinopteri; order Chaetodontiformes; family Chaetodontidae; genus Chaetodon; species Chaetodon auriga. The sequence continues at coordinate 14,067,494 of NC_135085.1, forward strand.
GCTCCCTCAGCAAAATTACTATTACAGAGCAACCGAATCTGTTAGTTGGCTTTCAAACATCCTTGGTGCTGTTTGCTGCTGTTGCAGTACCGCGTTTATCCACAGGGGCCGCCAGAATCAACAAAAAGAAGAAAGTTCTTTGTAGTTGCAGAGGCTGTAAACAGGCAGCGTGGCTCTGCCCTGAAGAAACAAACTGATTCTCACCGTTAACACGTGTTACCTTGCAGACAGGTGCAGCAGCCACAAGGTGTTTTTACACTTTGCTTTCTGTGAAATGGGATGCTGTAACATGATAGGGTGGTTTACAGGTGCTGGTAGGTGGATTTAGCAACCTTTCGACAGAAACAGGCTAGCTGTTCCTCCCTTTTTCCAGTCCTTGTGCTCGGCTACGCTAAACGGCTGCAGGCGGTAGCTTCACATTTCACAGACAGACGGGGCGTAATGATCTTTCTCAGTAAGAAAGTAAATAAGAGTAAATGTGAGAATACTTCTTTAAATAGAAACAAAGTCAGTTGATGTTATTTTCATGAACTTCTGCCTGTTCTGAATTATCTAACTAATTGACTTCTGGACAATCACCCTTTTGAAGATGATAAATTATTTATATAGACTGAATTTTTCGGCAGTGTGTTGTACTGCATGTCTCGGGTGTGTATGGCGTCCATGCAGGTCTGCTACGTCTCTGCGTGAGAGCATAAATTAGAGGTCCTGAAGCCAAACCACAGTGGCAGACCTTTATGACGGCACCTTTCACTGTTCACTTGTAACTGCTGCTGGCCTCACTTCGCTTTTTAATGGCCTCCAATTAGAGGTGAAGACACTTTGAAAAGTTTATGACATGGAGTCAGTCGGCCTGCGGTACTTCATTATTTTATAGGAGTAAAAGGCGGGGTAGTTACAGCACCCACGGCTCGACTTTTTACACAAAACTCGACTCCAAAAATGAGCAAACTGAACTAAAGGTTTGTTCATGCAAAGCTGTGCACGGAGGTGAACTACCTTTTACTTCACGTGAAACAGCATGTAATCAACACACACAGCAAACGCAAAGAAAATACAGCAAATCAGACTATTTGAATGTTTTATTAATATGTAGAAAATGTATTAAAAAAGGAACTATATAGTACATGTTTAAGTCAAACTAGAGCTAAATTTGACAGTAATATCCAAGGTTATCCAACAATAAATCCTTAGTTTCAGCATATATGAGCTTTTCAAACAGTCAAGATCACATTTTGTCAACATTTCCATTTCCATGGTAAGACTTCAAATCAATGCAGTTAGAGTATCTGGCTTATATAACAAATACCACCAGACATGGTGGCTGTATCCGCTTGAAAATAAACCAATGAAATAAAGCATTTTGTTGTCGGTACCGTAGAGGACCTTGTGTCATTGTTAACTGTAATTCTTTACAGAGTAAATGGAAAATAAATAGCAGTGAAATAAATAAGGGGGAGAAACAAACGGTGATGCAGCGCGAGTGAATTCCAGTGACTGAGACTGAGCTTTCAGCTAAATAATGGAGGAGATGCTCTTTTCAAACCTGATGTTATGCAGTAGATTGAAGAGTCGACATTTTACATGCTGAAAAACATACAGTACAAAGAAAATGTCAATTTAATAACCCCCCTCTCCCCCAAGGATAAAAAAGTACTTGATCAGTTGTCTTGCGACGAGGAAAACAGACTTGTTGATGGTACTTGATGTTGGAGGGAGTGACGTCAAATTATTCAGAATATCAAGAAAATAACATCTCTTTGTAATTTCAGTCGATCGACCAATTTCAAATGATCTGTTTTCCTCAAAGTGCTCGATGAAGAATAATATTACTTAGCATTTAATTACACTAATGGATGTAAAGTTTGTTCAAAGCAGTAGATTCACTTCTTAAACAAATGGAAAAAAAAAATGTAACAGACAGCTTTTGTACAGCAGGACAACTCGACAATTTACTTTTTTATGTTTTTCTTACTGATTTTTTCTCAGGAAAAAAAAAAAAAACTTGACAAAGGATGGATGGAAAAATAGTTAAAATATGAAAAATGAGCTTAAATATATACCAGTTTTCACCTTGAAAGATTTAAGAGCACCTCATCGTTTGCCATGAGAGGAGTCAATCCCCCACGGGACAAATAACATTCTGTTCCTTTTCTGCAAAGCTTCGTGACCTTTGTTCCTTGTACAAAAATGCACTGAGGCTAACTTCATCTAAGTAGTTAATGAAATAAGTACACAGAGAATTCCCTATTCTACTATAAGTCACTGTGGGAGGATGGACTGCATGAGAGGCTCTGACACTGGAACATAAATCAGAGCTGGGAAAGGTCACGTGTTGAAACGGTTTGTTATAAACTACCTCTCAGGTTATGTTGGTTTCATCTGTTTCCACAGAGGCCTGATGATGTTCAGTCACAAACATCTTCGACCACACAAACCATTTCAAGAGCTCCTCTTACCCAGATCAGCAAAAAACGCGTGTCACTACGAAATCAAATGAAAACACATTCTTATGACATTTGTTATTTACTATCAGGCTCTTGATCGCAATTCAGTCGACATGCAGTAGGTTCCATCTGTCCCGTAACACAACAGTGGTTAAAAATACAGTGGATAAAGGAGAAATGCTTCCCAGGGCTTTCTGAATTAGTTTGCATCTAAAGGGGGAACACATCAAAAGTCACATTATCTTCAACTCTATATCTACATGAGTATAGTATTAGTAGTTTATAGAGGGGAGAGTCACCATTGTTTTCAAGACTAAAAAGGACAAAAAATACACATGAAAAATATACACAGTCACATGACACAAGCCAGATGTGCTGGCTTGCTAAGTTGAAGAAACTGACAGAAGCAGATTACAATGAGATTTCCAGCTGTTAATATTTGGATTATTGAAAACAAACGAGACCAAATGTTGCTTGCAGCGATGGTGACAAGGATTGTATTGGACGATAAATTTCGTTTTTATTGATAGTACGAAGCCAGGGAGGAGATTTAGCCAGTTGTGTGTGGTTTTGCCTTCAAACACAGCAGAGATAATGTTCCTGCAACAGAGGAGGCAGGAACCTAAAACAAAACCGTTCCCGGAAAACTGCAGTCAACTAAACGCGTTGGCACCGAGCGCGTTGTGCAACAGTGTGAACACTGAATAGAACAAAATGCTCGGTGGGCACGCTGCAGATTACGCCCGCCCTACTAAAACAATACATTCTCTGCCATGTTTGCTGATTTTGTTGTTTCATGGGGGAGCTTAAATAGCAAAGCAAGTAAAAGAAGGGCACAGAAGAAAGACTTGGCTCCACTCCACATTGTGTTCTGCTTTCTCTGTAAAGTTCATTTCAGCTAGCAGTGGTGGAGAGGCCAGGCTAAAATCTGCAGCATGCCCACCCTGACTTCCTTTTGCATAGAATTTAGCGTTCACATTGCATAAAATAATGCCAGGGGACACGATTAGCATAAAAGTCCCTGAAAAGTGAGAATCTATTAATGTAGGAAAAAGCTGCTTCAGTGACTTTGGTGACAGACCTGACTGGCATCTTTCCAAACAGCAGGCCGAGTCTTTATTTATGCAGATCTTTGGTTAAATGTTACATCTAGCAGCACCATCTCTGCAAGCAATTGCAGCATCTACAACAGGGGGTGAGACAGATATTAAGAGTTTGCTTGAAAATAAAGTCCAGGAAAATTTATCTTAAATGCCCATGAGCTAAAAAAAAATTTAAAAAAAAACAATCTGAATGGATGAAACAATAGCTTTGCTGTGTTCCCACTCGTAGTGCAAAAACTGTCTCAGTGTGACGACCGATAATCAGAAAGTTTTAAGGTTGGTGATTTTCAGTTTGCTTTAATTCGAAGGATACTGTAATTAACAGTAACACAATGAGAGAGAAATAAAATAAGCAAACCAGGTGGCGATGAAGCTGCTGCTGGTGCACTGCTTTGTAAAGGATGACTCTGGATGTTCAGTTTCTGATGTTCACTTTGTCTCCAGAGTTCGTCATCGTGTTTTATGATTAAACCAAGGCATCAAATCATATTAAATAGATGGACTTTTGTCATAGTATCAGTTATAAAAATATATATATCTTACAGTTAAGGGGTTTAAGGGCATATACAGTATATTTTTCGTTAAAAGTGTTATTATTTCGGAACGGTTAAAAGAACGCTAGCTCTCACGCTCTGGAGGGCATTTCTGAGCACATTTCCTCGCATCCCAGGGAAAGGCAAATCACACACTTAAAGAAAAAAGAAGCTTCTCCGTTTGCCTTTCCGCTTTTTTTTTTTTGTTTTTTTTTTTACAGCAAATAGAACCATTGTCATTCAAAGTACTTAATAAATTACATACAGTGTCCTCTATCGTCTGGGTAGAAGTACAGCAGGGAGAGACAGCTAAAGCTGGGCAGGAGCAGAGATAAACAGAGTTTGGACGTTGTTTCAGCCTCTCTGCTATTTCTTGATCTCAACCACGGTCGTAACAGTTTCTGACTGTAGGTAGTATATTAATAATAATGTGTTTTATTATTTTACAACTGAATATTAATAAAATATTAGTAGCTTGTTGACATATCCCCCCTTTTTTTTTTCTTTGCAGCCTCAAAAAAAAGGCATTAAAGAGCACATCAGTGAGGCACACAGACAGCAGAAACTCACCGCTAAACATCATCTGAACTCCATTTATCCATGACTCTGGGCAGGGTGGAGGCGGTTTGTTTATACAGGGGCAGACCGCCTCCTCTTGCTGCTGATGCTACGGAAGTTGAACGGCCTCATCTTCATCTCCACGAAAGGGATGGAGAACTCGTGGCCTTTCCAGTGGTACCAGTTAATACCCTGCGAGAGTGAAAGCATTATCTCAGAGGCTGCTTGAATCAGCGGGGCTTTTTAGGCAAGACAGTTTGAGAAAATGACAGAAAATGGAAAAGGAGAGGCTGAAGAGGGAAGTGTTGTGTTTTGAGTAAAGTGCATTCAAAGCAGGAGGGCAAAAATCCTGATTTAAGAGCGAGCACAATTATGAATTTAGTGCAATTACAGTCTCACTCTAGCCCTGCTAATCCCCGCCACCGCCAAAACCCTCCCATTTGCAGCTTTACTCTGAACGGCAATTTCTCTCTGCGTGCCTTTATGCTCGTCCATCTCCGCTCCCACCGGGTCTCATTTCATGTCATCAAGCAACAAAGAGAAAGGTACAGAGCTCATCGAGAGAAGCAGCGACACTCCGAAGCCTAATCACAGCTTCACTCAACACCTCGCTCTCCTTCTTGAGCCATTTCAGCATCCAGCTGAGGGAGAGGAGGGAGCACATCACGCGCTCGTCACAAGTCCTCAGTGCTCACATGTAGGCAGAAAAACCAACACGTGCACGCTTGCTTCATGTTATGAATAAACTCTGGCCTCCTCCCTCCATGTATTGCTGTAAATTGAAGCGTTTGGATAAATTAAAATTTAAGAGTCTCATTCCCCGCAGCTGATACAACCACTTTTGACCAATCAATATTAAGATGCATCATCTCTCCAAGTTTCATTAAAATTCAACAAGTGGTGCAGCAGCCCCTTTTTTTTTTTTTGACCTTTCATTACAGCTCCTCCATCAAGCCAATCAGTGTAATAAGTATGGAGATGAATGTCTGCAGCAAGTTTCATGTAATTTATAAATTACAAGCTTTCCAAAAAATGAGAAATTGTAACCTTTAATCACATGATTAGGACAGTTTATGGGATTTTTGTGAATGCCAAAACGCGCCGCACTGAGATAAAGGGTCAGCGCACCAAATCCCCTCAAAAAATCTCAGTTTTGAGTCGACCCCTGAGTTTCCTGCTGGCACCCGGATACTGTGGAGGTTAACTGCAATGTTTATTTCAGGAAACTCTCTGGATAATTCACAGAAATTGGTGTCAGCAATTTTCATTGGCACTACTTTCCACCTATGAAGTAGTTCCACTGAAAGACACTTTACATGTATTTTTTGGATCATGTGAACACCACAGACGACCGCCACTGTGTCAGGATGGAGGTTGAAATCTCAATTTCTCAATTATCTCACAACCTGCACAAATTAAACCAAACATAAACTCTCCTGTTCCTCCCACTCTCTGTGCATTGCTTGCAGGGTTTCTGTGCTGAAACACTTCCTGTTTTCAGATTTCCCGTGCGGTAATGTGATTAAGAACACATTAATTAAGGAGCAACTAAGAAATAAAGTTCTTAAAGACAGACTTTGACCCGGAGATCTTCTCTGAGAACAGACCACAAGTTTAGGTAATAAAACTCTCCCAGCTTCAGGCCCTTATCATGTCTGTTGATATCATGCTTTAGTGCTGCTGTGCATTCCCCAACAAATTCTAATTTAATTAGCACAAATGATTTGACACACAGGAAGTCTGGAGCATTTGGGCCCCCTTGAGTTCTGGGGTCCTGGGGCTGTTGTCTTTCTGTTAATCCATCCTTGTCTTGTATCCTTCCCAGAAACAGCACCACAATAAGTCTTCTTTTGTGACTGAAGCAACCATTAATTTCTTCCTAACTTACACAAAAGATGTTTGGCTTTACGGTAAGTCGATGATCTATTCTGTTTGTCACGTTCACTCTCTGATCAAGCCAGCATATCTACTTGATGACTCACCTGACTGTGTCTGGACTCGCCATATTTGCCGTTCAGGTTGGCCCTGTGGCAGTTCTTGTACCACCAGGCTCCTTTGTAAGACAAGGCACAGTTAGTGACAGCGATGTCATTGTCTCTGTCTTTTGTAGAGAAGGGCCGGCCCTGGTGGTAGCTCAGAGAGTCACCTGGGATCAGAGAGAGAGAGAGAGAGAGAGAGAGAGAGAGAGAGAGAGAGAGAGAGAGAGAGAGATGAAGAACCTTAAATAATCAGCGCATGCCGGGTGATGTTAGCATATGGCTGCAGTGAATAACGGCGTGATGAGGGCCCATAAACGACCAGGCAGTCAGAAGGGAGATGGAGAGACATGACAGGGAGGGAGAGGAAAGAAGTCCTGCTGCAGGCTCTCTGAATTTATTTAGGCAGAGAGAATTATAATTATAAACATGAGGGGATGATGGGTAATTCTGGCATATGGTCATGTTGACAGACTGAGAGATGCATGGAGAGCGAGGACAGGAGTGGAAATGTGGAGGAGTGCTGAGGCGGGCTTCAGACATTAGGGAGAAGAAAAGATGGAGGGGAAAAGAGGCAGGAGGAAAAATGGCAGATGGCACAGCACACGCTCATATTACAGGAGAAGAAGATTCATGTAGCAAAAAGCTTTCAATGATGATGTCCTCACTGACCATTTCTATTCAGCATGAGGCTGGCATCCACAGAACCATGTCAAATGTTAAAGTAGTGTGTTCAATTAAAAAAATAGCAACATTTTATACTAAGGTGAACATATTCAACATTAACTAGTTGCTTATTAGCATGCATATTAGCAGCATATTGGCTCTTTATTAGTCATTATAAAGCATGACCATATTCTACAACTATTAGGCCATTAACTCAGAGTTCTCCCTCAATAACCTCCTTATTACTGCTTATTGATAGGAACTAACTTTATATAAAGTGCTACCAAAAATATATTCCTAAAGCATTCAGCCACGTACCAGCGGTGCCATTGTACTCTCCTATCCTGAGCTTGTAGAGGTTTCTCGCATCTCCAATGGAGAATTTGTCATAATTGGCGTAGACCGACTCCTGTCCGTCTTTCATGTCGATTCTCAGCTCGTAACGGCCCTGAGCGGCGATCCTCTGGATGTTGTCTAGACCTGTGGAGAAACAACACTGTACTGGCCGTACTGCAGAGTGTGTTTGAGACAAACCAAATCTCAACAGCTACTCCTGCTGTTTGAAAACAGCTTTCATCTGCCAAGTCCACCAGCTCTCACCCATTTAATAACCAATGAAAGATCTGGTTTGTTATACTGGCGTTAGAGCCGCAAAACCAGATTTAGAAGTAATCCCGCTCACATTGATATGGAGGTAATTACACTCATACTGATAATGGACGTCATTACACTCATATTGTGATTGGATTTCTATGGAGCCTCAATGCAATCCAGTAACAATGGACTTCAAAGAAATGCCAAAACATAAAGAGTGTGTCAGATTTAAAGGGATGTATTAGCAGAATATGGCAGAAATTGAACAGAATATTCATAAGTATGTTCTTTTTTTCCACCACCGCAGAATGAAACCTTTATATAGACAGAGGGAGTGGGTCCTCTTCCACAGAGTCCACCATGTTTCTACTGCAGCCCAGAATGGACAAACCAAACACTGGCTCTGGAGAGCTCCTTTTGCATTTTTTGGTGAGTTTTTCAGCCTGTGTAGGTTCTCCTTCATGCAAGGGGAAGGGAGAGGATGATGGGTATTCAGTTGGTTGAGAAAAACTGAATTCAAATAGAACTTTTGTTTTGAAGAAAACTCCACAGCGCTCCACGTTTCAAACCCCAAACTACAAAAATCACAAATGTTCCTCAAAGGGTTTTACAACATACAAAACCATCTGTCCTTAAAGCCTTGATTCTAATGAGGAAAAAACTCTCTGCATCTTTGCGACTCCTGCATCTTTGTAGGTGAAAGGAAAAGAGTGAAGAACAAAAGGTCTTTGTCAGCTGGTCATATGGATGCGGATGATTGACGCTGTCGAGAGCAGTAGACACTGTCGCCAACGGCCCTCCCGCAAATGCCACCTGTCGCAACTTTCTGAGATAGGTGGCTTTGCTCTCTATCTCCAAGGTAGCAGATACAAGGCTCGTTTGAAACCAGACAGGCGATAAGGCCCCACACCGACCTGAGAGATTGGAACTGCCTTCGCTATCAGATTACAACAAGCAGAGAGTCCCCTTCCCTGCTTAACCTCCAACGGAAGCATCACATGCACACTTTTTTTTTTTTTGAACCTGGAGAAATTTTGAAAAAAAAGAAAAAAAAAAGAAAAAAAAAAGAAAAAAATCCTCAAGCCTGCGCTGATAAGGAGGAGGAAGTAGAAACCCGGGAGAGCGTGGAAACTAAGTCTGCTGTAATACATCAATGGAAAGCAGATACAATCTATGTTACAACCCAAAGGCACTTAGGTTGACAGGGGAAAAGCAATTGTTGTAATAAAATTGTATTTAACACTCAGTCATCTCTAATTTCCATTGTATAATATCAGTGTTTTATCAGCAATTAATCTTGCACCCATAATTTTTTGCAGTTTTTTCCTCCAACAGTTTTATGGGATCAGACTGCTCTATTCCAAACTGGAGCGATTAAAAATGCATTTTGACACACTATTGCACTCTTGTCCTATTAAACTACCAATATTACCATCTCGTCACATTTTATTACCAGCCCTTCTCTCACACTTACACAGAAACAAGGGGGGGTGGGATTAAAAAAAGAGAGGGAATGGGATAATGATCACATATCGCACGCAGACACCCTGGTTTCTCTCTGTTAGTACATCATCAAACTGACACTGTGTTCGGCATGAAAACGGGCTGAGGTCAGTGAGTAGGGGGAATAGATTGCTCCAGAGAAGCAATAAAAATGGCCGTTTTCAAACTGTAACATAATAATGAAAGCTTAATTTCCATATTCTTTACTGCTGGCCAGTTAAGTGGCTCTTCTTTTCAGTCTGAGTGGATTTAATATCGATGTCTATGGTTCCATAGTGTTCAATATATTGCTGTTCTGTGTGTAGAGGCGATGATTAGCTAAATGGTCGCTATAATGACTCTCCAAGGCTATGATAGCAACCTAATGTGTAGAAAGAAGAGTGAAGGTCAAATGGTCTGTATGACAATACCATTGACATAGAATTTCTGCAGAACCAACCTACAAGGACAGCAACCTGACGGCACAGAGGATCTAAACAATCAGCACAGCTTCAAGGCGTCACACATTCAGTGTCTGACCAAATGTGAAATATGGTCACAGTCTCCTCTTCTGTTCCTCAGCGATGGTGTTGAATAATGGCCAGAGAGGTGTTTTTGCTGAATGTTATGATGTCACAGTGAATTTGACCTTAATGTCATCACTTTATCGTTTTATCCTGAAAGACATTTGTGTGAAATTAGAATGAATTCTGGAGTTACAGCCAAAAATGTCTTCTGTGAAGTCAGAGTGACCTTTGACCACCAAAATCTAATCAGTTCACCCTTGAGATTGAAATTTGACAAAATTCCTGAGATGTCGCGTTCATGAGAATGGAGTGTATGTATGATTATCATCCCGAAAACATAAAGAATAAAAACAACAGCATTTAAAACATCAGAGATTTGGAGCAAAATCTGTTAATTTCAATGGAATCAAGCTGATCAGTGGATGGAAAAGCAAATCCACACTGTGCTTTATGCACAGTTCCACTTCGGCTTACTCTGACATGCCAGTTTTCACCCTTTATCACATTACAAAAGAACCAGGATTATCGACCATAAGAAGCACTATGCATCGTAGTTACTGCAGTCGGGCCGCTCATCTGGCTTCTTATCAACACAGTCAGCAGTTTCGGGTTTCTGGTATTCTTCATGCTGGCTCACTGTCACACTGTCCTGACTAACTGGGGCACTTGAAAAGAACAGAACCATTGTTGATGTTATTAGTAACACCTGTGCTTTCCCTACTTTTTGTAAAAAAGCCTGTAGTCCCCCGCTCAAAACCACAAGATCAACGGAGAAGTCGGTATCATACGGGAGGTTTGATATTTCGTGCCAGCTACTGTGCTCCCTGCTGGCATGTTATCTGTAATCTGGCATCACCGGGAGAGGCTTTCACCGGAGCAAAGAGCAGCTCTTGATGCCTCACACCCTGAGGTTACATTAAGCTGCTTTTATGCACTGAGAGGACAGAGTACAGTACAGGATAGAAGAAAGACGAGGGGGAAAGTGCATCCGAGGAAGCACTAAAAAAGTACAGCAAGGCCCAGGAGATGGAGGTGCCCTGGACTGGTATACATCTAGCAGTGGTGAGAGGGCAGATTATTGCTGATTCAGCTCAAGTGGAAACGGGTCAGATGAAATGTTGCACTCACTGAACCAGATACGCTTTGCCGTCTTTGGCTGATATTGTGCGGATAGAGCCGTAATAGATCTGCCAGATAAGAGGCAGGATGCTGCTGTATGATGCCTTCAGGTCTCTGTCAGAAACAGCTAAAACACTCCTGTCACTTTACAGCTCACTATCTATACTTCATACTGTGTAGAGAGCACACAGGATGGATTCGGCTGCGGTATAGTGCGTGCAGTGTCATCTTACGGAGATATATCTGTCCTGTGCTTCAGTGGGTAATTTTCTCCTCTGCTGTTGAAATAGAAAACCCGATAAATTGCTAATTTATACCAGCAGACGGCAATCCAACTTTTTCTGTTGTGATTAGATGTTAAAAGCCACCTTTGAACACCCTCCCGCTGGTGCTGCACAAAAGCAACAGGAGCAGCTGACATTATTATTCAATTCAACTCCAAAACACCACAAACCACAGCTTTAAAAATAATCGGTGAAGCAACAGATCTGATCGTCTCAACAAGAATCGCAGGCTTTTATACCACATTCCATTATATTGTCAGCTCTCGTTTACGAGGGTTTTGATCTACAGTCGCTTTATGCTTTCACCTATTACGGTGTGCTTAGTCACTAATGGACTACAGCGTGCCACAGCTATCTTGTATTATGATCCAATATGTGTCAGCTGCAAAGTAACAGCCCTCCCTCTGTTATAATGTGGCGATAATGCTGTGCCATAAAATTTCCCCCCAGTGTTACTTAATTTCTCTAATCAAAAAGTTCAAAAACATTTTTCTCAAGGTCCTGATTCACTTAATGAAATATTCATGTAATATTTTCCTTTAATCATCTGCACCAAAACAATAACAGAAAAACTGGCCCATGAAGAAACATGAATCATTTGCACATTTTCTAATGAATATAATTATTGCTTCATAATGAGATTTTTTTTTTCTCGTTTTTTTTTTTGTGGGGGGGGGGGGGATATTCAGCAGTCCATCAAAACAGTGAGGATGTTCTGTTGTTTTGTCTTTGAATCAGAGCGACGCTAAAAACAATTACAGAGTCATTTCAGGGAGAGATGATCTTTCAGAGAATGCAGTAATGAATCGGATAGACTTTGTGATGTCAAGTGCTGAAAGATGAGATGAGCAGGGAAAAAAAAATCTTCATGCAGAGTGAAAAATCTTACAAGGAAGGCTGCACTGCCTGCACAAGATACTGGAAACGCCCCCCCCCCCCCCCTCCATAGAACAGATGGATCAATTGAAACCAAGTGAAAGCTATGACCCTTTATTGAGTCTACCTATTAAATCCACTTGACTCATGGAGACGGCGTGTTAATAAAGTGGATAATGCAGCCTTCAAAAAACTGGAACACAGATTAAAAAACGTATGTGGCAGGTTGTGGTTGATATGAGCCAATAAAATGCAGCTGAAATATGGCAGGGTGACATGAGGATGAAATAAGCTAAACCTAACCTTACCTCTAATGCAACCACTGGTCAATCAGCGTCATTTTCGGTTTATCAAGAGCTAAAATTTAAATGTAGAATGACTTTGGCCCAGGTGGTTCAGTTTTTTTCTTATCCTGTATGCTTCAAATAGAGAAGCCGCTGTTACGCCAGCCATCAAAAACTGGACACTGTGCTTCTCTGTCTGCCATGTAACAAAGAGAAAGTGGTGGACTTGGGTAAATCCTTGGACTTGAAACTACACTTCACACATTTCTCTCTAGATTAAGTATCTCAGAGTCTTACCAAGCCAGAATTCATCCTCCAGGTTTCCAAAGCCGACCCGATAGTCACTCCATTTCCTGGAGAAGTCTGTCAGGCCGTTCTGACGACGCTGAAATACCTGAACACCGAGACAAGATCAGAAACATAGTTAGCTAACAAAAAAAAGTTAGCTGTTCAGACTAAAACAGTGGACAAACTCTGTGTTGTGATCAGGAGGAGTTTCTAATAAAATCCAGTTTCCACTCCTGTAAATTGACACAGTTTCTTACATTTGCACATTTGACAAATGTGCGACAAAAAGAAGGTGTTATCTTCGCAGTAACTCACAATCCAGCCTCCTTCATCAGTGGTCATGTCACAGTACACCTGCACACCCTGGCTGGGGTCTCTGTTGATGTAAATGGTGTAGACGCCGCTCAGCGTCTCTCCATTCAGCAGGTGTTGGGCACAATTCTGAGGTGTTGCAAACAGACGACTCCCTGGAGAGAAGCAGGAGGCATGAGGAGGAAGTCGCTTATTTTTGTCCATCTTCTGACTCAAATTATACGGCATTTGGCAACATTCAGGATTTTCATCCAAAGATGCAGTCTTTGATAGTCAGCTCTACGAAGAGTTTTAGCCCTTCTTCTTTTTTTTCACGCTCGACAGCTTTGCTGTTTTGATTCATTCTCACTGTGTTTATCAGCCTTGTTTTCAGTCACTGCCGGCAGCTGTTTTAAGTGACAAAATTTGGTAAAGCGACTGCACCAAACAGCTGACAGGGTGTTAGCTGGTGACCAAAGTGGAGCATTTAAGTGTTAATCAGCAGATGTTTCTGTCAAGGGCAGGTGGAGACCAAAACAGAGCTAAGCGTAGAGTGGGTATTGACCTTACACTCATCAACTGGCCAGAAACATGAATGCTAATGAGTGCTAATGCTGCTCCATGTCTGTTGGATGTGTTGCTTTATCGGCTTTATAAGTGACACTATTCTAATGGTGTTTGCACAGCTTGTTCTGCTGCCCCCAAGCGGCCAAAATATCACTTAAATGAAGGTAATGACAACCTTGTTTAAGTGACATATCCGGCAACCAATTACACACTGAGCACATTAAAGATTAGAGAGCACTGTTCAGCTGTAGGACTGCAGACAGCCACCCTGCTGGTGCAGCCTAATGGGAAGTCTCCTTCACTATGCTACAGGGAAGAGAGATAAAAATTGTGCCTGACTTTGGGGACCCATTATTGTGCACCTTTAGTTATGGTGACTGTAATGTGAAATGCAGTGCTAAAGGGAAAAAAAAAAAAAAAACATCTGTGGGGCCAAGAAAACTCACCCTGTTAGAATCTCTTGCAAAGCTTAAATTGGAGAACAGAAATAAATTGCGTGTGTGTGTGTGTGTGCCCATGTATTACTCACGTTGTGGGGACAAAAATCTGTTTACACAGTCACATGTGGGGACTCACCTTACTTATGGGGACAAAATACAGGTCCCCACAAATTAGGTCTGTGTAATGTCCCCACAAGTGATGAAAACACCATATGTGTGTGTGTGTGTGTGTGTGTGTGTGTGCGTGTGTATGTGTGTGTGTGTGTGTGTGCGTGTGAACTGTACCTGTAGTGAAGGTAGTGGAGACTACAGCACTGGTGTCAAGTCCTCTTGCAGCCTGGAGCTTGACAGTGTACTCTGTGGTCTCAGCCAGTCCCTCCAGTCGAATCCACGTGTCCTCTGAATCAAGGATCAGCTCCTAGTAGACAAACAAGCACACACACACACACACACACACACACACACACACACACACACACAGCCAAATTCATTCACATACAATTAAAAGATATTAGATGAAGAAATTGCCTTCTATAAAAGTAATCATTTGATCTCTATTCAGTATAAACCTCAGGGTAAAAATAAATTCTATTAGAATCCCAATAAGTCACTGATAAAATACTGAATTGAGCTTGTGAGTTTTACAAAGACCTACAGTACGGCAACAAAGAAACCTTCGAGCTATTTCTGTTCAGGAAACACACGACAGCTTGCTTTGTGTTCCAGGAGCAGAATATTCTCAATCTGGCAATGCAAATATGTGTGGTTAATTTAGAAGGAATGAAATAAAGATATTAGATTGATTTAAATGCTGTATTAGCCAAGTATAAATTGGCTGTTCACATGTGATGCATTTAAATCAGCCAGTTAAGTAGGAAAAGAACAGTTCATTTGGATTTCTTTCCACATCAATCTGTTATTGGAAAGCATAAAGACAAACTGTTGTAACTGATGTTCTTTTTACGCTCTTTTCTACAACAATGGTGTCTTGTAATCCCATGTGGGATGGGCTAGATGCTCAGCATGACACAGAAATAAAAATGAACTAAGCAGTAAAAGTTACTCTTCCACTGACTTCAGGACAGCTCCGGCTGCCTGTGTTTTCACATGTGAAAAGTGACGCTGAAAAGAGAAAATGGAAAAATGAAAAGCAAGAAAAGAGGAGGGCGGACGGCTGGGGGGAGAAGGGGGGCAAGTAGACAGAGAACGAGATAAAAGACTTATCGGACAGCCAAGCTGAGGAGCCGCTAAGCAATCAGGAAACAAACATTTCTATTTTTGGTGAAGAAGTCATGATGGCACAGTACAGTAACTTCCCTTTGTTTCTGATAAATCCTCTTCCACTGAGCTCATCTTAAGGATCCAAGACTTTGAGAAAATACTTTCTATGACAGCCGCTTCTCAGATGAGAAATGATCTGGGCTCAGCTGATGTACAAAAACGTCAACTCGTCTATGCATGTATTTGTGTGTGTGTCTGTGTGAGTTTGCGAGTTACAGTGTGCCCTGGATACACATTAAATATGAACAAGCAAAAATGAAATATTCAGCCAGTTTGGGAAAAAAATCAGAAATTTCCAGGCAATGTGTCCGTGTGAATTATGCAGGAAAGCAGCTGGTAAATGGTGCCTCTGTCTCTGAGGATCTGACATTTTCCCACCAGGTTTTCAGGGTCAAGATAAGATTTTTATTGTAAGCGATAACAGCCCCGTCTTATCAAGGATAATAAATACCTTCATACACTCGCTATCGATCGTGTGGTTCAGTGGTCGAATGTATGCGTATTTGCCCTCGTCTGTGCGTGTGCATGGGGAGATCTTTGTCGCTCCAGGCACAAATATAATCAACAGTGATGCATTCATTTATGAACTGTTAAGTAAATGTTAATCAGATAGGAAATTAATCTCATGACAGCATTGTGTGAATTACAAAAATCCATTATCTCGGTAAGAAGGGGAGCAGGCTGAACAGCTGTACGTCTCTTCAACATGTGGTTAGATTACAGCCGAGGTAACGCTGCGGCATGTTTTCAGTCGAGCCAGACTTGAAGTGGAGAGAGTTGGAAGAAAATTTCACAAGGACCACTTCAGTTTTCTGCTGCAGTGATCGTTTTTTGCTCTGAGCTCGAGTGGAATGACTCATTTGTTGTTGGACGATATGAATTCAAAATGATGCACTTGTGGAGGAAGCTCACCGTGATGAACAAGGATTTGAATAAAATCTAAAAGAACACGATCAAAGGTGGTGAGAGGAACAAGAAATGAAAGGGATTTTCAAATCTTCCAGCTGGGTTCGCGAGATCTTCCAGCTTTTTTCTTTTCTTTCAAAGACAACTGCTGTTGAACGCATCAATTTAATAGGAAATTACTGTATGCAACTAACAACAAAGAACCTATAAGCTGTGAACTGAAATCAAAGTCACTGTGGAGTCCAAAAAATCCTGAAACTAATTGTTAGAAGGATACTTTGTAAAAATTCGAAATACGTTCCTTTTCCTCTCAGCCCCTGCAGGAGCGTGTCAGCGTTCAGTTCAGCTTACCAGCTGTGGGACGACTATGTCTGCACTATTTAAGGTGCAGCAGCTGAGCAGGTAATTCACTAACTAGCCTGCAAAGTGACGTCAGTAGTGCACATTTACCTGCTGGACGTTTGTTTGTGTGGTGGCTCATTGAGCAACTCACAGCACATCTCAAGACATGTGTCCTTGTTTCTAAGTTTATTTCTAAGTGTGGGTGAGCGTTCATAGTCTGTGGCTCTTGTGTTGTGTGGAAGCTTGCTGTGCAGTCAGTATGACCATCTGTGACAGAACAGTAAAGAACAATGTGATTGGTTGTATGAAAACAAACTCTCCATCAGCGGCATTCTGATTAAAACTGGGAGCGCCATAATGAAGCCAAACAGTATTAAATATGAATTTCTCCCTTTTGGGTACTGATTTGTATGCTGTATGTTTATGTATTAGGCAGATATGTACGCTGTAGGAGAAAAAAGCTTTAATTTCAGTTTGACTTAACGTGCAAATTTATGCAGTCTTGGAAATGGCATACAGAATGTTAATTTAATATCATTCATATGTAAAAGCCATAATATTTCAGTAAAAACAATGTTTCTTTAGAGACAAACCGTTGTTTTGGAGTGAGGATGGAAAGGCAGAGCGTGGGATAAACAGTATCTCCAATCATTCCAAGAATAATGTTGATAGAAGTCTGTTTGCATTGAAACAAGTGGAATCTCCAAAGGAGGATAATGTGGATTGTTAGTGTTGCATTCTTTGTGCATGAGTGACACCTGATGGTCAACCACACAGCAGTACCCCACATTCAAGGTCAGTGTGTGTGTGTGTGTGTGTGAGCGAGAGAGAGGATCATTATTTCATCAGTATGGATGTGTGTGTTTTGACTGTTTATGAGATCAGGCCACTACGGTCGGCATTTGAAGGGGACAGCCCGCGTGCATCTGGTCGCATGTGTGTGTTTGTGTGTAAGACACCTAATTGCCAATAAAAGGGAGTCTTTTACAGAGCATCCTGGGGAATGGTTCTAGTCAATTCGTTAACAGGCGTGGTGCGTTCCACACAGCTCCGACTAATGTGCTTTATTACCGTTACTCGGCCACATCAAAAAGTTTAATCAAAATAAACAATGTCTCTACTGAGACACATTAAAGTAATATCTCTATTAGACAGGCAATTTCACTGCGTACTTCCCTTGTGGACGTATCAGTCTGCGAGTGTGTGCGTGTGTGCCCCCAAATGCTCGCACGCACCACATCGAGGGACTACGTGATTGAAAGATAAAAATTTGAATTTTGAAGTGCTTGCCATGAAATTGTGACTGTGCATTAATTATTTTCTCCTGAACATTGTTCAATTCTGGTGTGATAAGTTGATTCAATTGGGAACATCCTCTACTCTCTAAATCCAAGAAGCAGTTTCACTGTGTTCTACAGTATCTGCAGAATTACGTTTCTATTTTCAGGCGTGTGGATTCACAAAAATCTACCCGTATATGCTTACAGCTGGAGCATGGATTTCCAGACCCACTCGATGTGGAAGCATATTTTAGCTGCAGATAAAATGTCAACATACACATAACTGCAGTATGCAGTATATCAACAGTGTGTGTGTGTGTGTGTGTGTGTGTGTGTGTGTGAGAGGCAGAGCTGAGGCACGAGAGATCAGCTATGTGCGCTACACACTTTTCGGCTGCCGTCGGTTGACTTGTAGGTGAGCATGTAGTTGTCAATTTCTGCGATTGGCGGTTGCCAGGAGATGAGAGCGCTGCGGTGATTCACTTCACTGGCTGTCAGGTTCAGGGGCGCGTCCATGGCTGCCAGAAAGAAGGAAGAGATTTTTTACTCAAGTCAGTGCAAAACGAGGAGCGTAAACACAAATAATGACTGAGGTGTTGATTTATCCCCCTGCTTTCGCAAAACAGGGTCATTTTCATTTTCGCTCATTGTGTTTCATCCTTTCACAGGCGGAGCGAGGGCACACCTGGTGTTGAAAGTAAGAAAATTGCTGAAGGATTACCATTAGCAGCTCAGTGAGTTATTCTACATGTGAATATGTCACGTATCACTGCTTTGCTTGAGCGACTTGCACAGAACAGCCCGGTGTTCCTCTGAACACTGCAAAAAATCTCACATAATAACACAAAAAATTCTGTTTGCATTATAGCACTTTAAAGGGTGAAGATAGATTATACAGATAGTGTTTTGTTAATATGCTTTCACAGTGTATGCAGACGATTTCACAGTATCAAGTCCCAGTGGCTGAATTTATAGCTAATAGCTATCAGGAATTGCAGAAATTGTGAAAGTGCACAATCAGAACGCAGTCCACAGAGTAATTTATGTTTCTGCATCGCTCACATTCGGTCATATCAGTTAAAGCAGCTGTGTGGAATGCAGGGCTTCATGGTCCTGACCTGTGGAAACAGGCCAAGTGCACTCTGTGCTGCTCTGCTGAGACTATACTGGCTGTATAAAGGCAAAACACCTACTGATGCTTAACAAAATGTGCTGTAATGTCTTCTTTGAGAAAAGCTTAATATATCACCAAGGACACAAGCTCACGAATTATTCTCATTCCTGCCATCTGGAAAGCACTAAGCCAGTTTAGTACATACATACCATAACAATGATTTGGATGCATTATGCACAACACATTTAGAAAATGTGTACGTTCACGAAATGTATAAGTTGTATTAATAATTTATATTGTTTCTACTTTTTATTCATTTTTTAAGTCCATTGTTGTATTTTATTGTTTTATTTATTGTCTCCAAGCTAAAAACTTCAAGGACACAAGTATTTTATGGAAAAAATGATTAAAAAAACTGCAGGCATCCTGCAGACGTCTGATCATCTTACAGTTAATGAAGACAAAGTGTGACTCACTCACTATCATGAGAAAAGAACCAGGCAATAACATTAGCAGCAGCAAAACAATCAGAGCTTGAAAATAGAAATGAACAACCTGGAAGTTAGACCCAAAATTGATCCACATATAATCTGCAGGGTGGTTAATTTATTAGTCTGTCTTTGCAAACTCACAGAATCAACACACACCTGAATGGAGCTGACTGGCTGGACTTCAGCACAGCATTTGACCAGCCTGCTCTGCTGCCGTGGCCTGATTTTCTCTCTCTGGACAAATCCAGCAAAGCAGCAACGACCCAACCCCTTAACAAAACCTAAAAATCAGTTCAAGTCTATGACAAAGAGGGACGAGCTTTACTTGGGTTTGGCTACACAGACAATGTGTATTGGCAGTCTTGTCCTTTAATTTGTGAGAAGCAGTGACATGCTGGATAATCTGGTCCTCAATAAAGCGAATCAAAGCAATCAAAAGAAAAGACAGGAAAGACAAAACACAGGTCGATCGTAAATCATGAAAACATAACTGCAGATTAACCTCATTCTTGTACGTATACTGTAAATGTATTCCACGAGGTGGGTAAAATCTTCAAGTCAGTAATCCTAAATCCCCACAGGACTGAGTGAGACACTTTTCCATGTTTAGTCACACTGTATCACAGCCCGAAAAGCATTCAAGCCCTTGATCGGTGAGCCCACCCAAGTTTTACTGCACATTACATCACACCATCCAAGTATATTCTTGGTCCCTGCACAGCTTTAAACAAGGACTGATTATAGTGCCTTTGTTGATACTTAAAGCACATCACAAGGAGACTCACCTCAATTTCCCCACCTTACATCACCCTTTTTGAGTCAATATCTGATCTTCCGACATGCTAGCAGAAGCATTGACACGCTGTAACCTCATTTTACTGTGTGATAGAAAATAGATGACCTTCTATTCGGGAAAACTCTGTTTCCTGGCGTTACATCATGACTCTGGGGCACGTCGTCAGCCAGTCTCCCCAACAAGGGAGGCAGGGGTGATGCGCTTTGTGTGCTGTGCAATCCGACGTCACTGCTGTGAATATGAGACAAAGATATCTATGATATCACATGACTGTCTCTTTTCTGTGATTCCCTTTGTTTGACTCCAGCTGGCCTTTTTCCTTCCATTCTTCCCTCTATAGTAAAACAAACACGGGCTTCTATAAACAGCCTGAACTTTTAACTTCTCCCAAGGCTAAACATGTAAACCAAAAGTGAACCCAGGCCTTCATGGAACTGTGTACACACAAGGAGAACCTGCAGCATCAACTCGACACACTCTCTTCCCGTCTAAATCCTGGTGCGTGTGTGTGCATACATGGAAAGATCAATGACAGCTCTGTAATTAACAGCATAAGCCCGCCTTGATAACCTCCTGGAAGACGCCTTCTCTCTGAGACAGTGATAGGCAGATTCACATTGTGTGACATGGGGACTGAGAGAGAGACAGAGAGGGGAAAAGAGGGAACAAAGAATGGTTCAGAGGGAGAGGCTGAGTAGTGCGGTTTGAGATAAACACAGCACATTGCAGATTGTGCCAAAGTCCGTGCTGACGTGCCAATCTCCTCCTCTCCCGCACCTTCTTGTCTTTATTGACTTCTTCATCTCATTTCTGCTTTTCCTCCTGCTCCTTTGTCGGTTTCCTCCTATTCCCACATCAACCTGGGGTCCTCCTCTCCTTCAGTCTCCTTCTTATCTCCATTTGAGCTTCTGTTTCTCTCTCATGCTTCCCATCCTTTGTCCACCACCTCCTTTCCTCCTTATCTGACAGGCTGCCATTCTAACTCAGTGTGCCAGAGAGTGATCAGAATTTATCTTTTGTTCTTGTCCTCCCCTCGGCTTGATGAACACTGCAGCTGCATCATGTGCGTGTGGGGGATAGATGAGAGAAGGAAGAGGCTGGATGGGAGTTTTCAATTCATAGAAATGGAGGGCCGGCAACCACCCTCATTTTGTTGGTCTTTATTCATTCTTTCTCTTCATTTCTCTAATTAAATCCATCTCCTTATCCTTTTTTTTCCCTCTCTCACTGTCTCCCTCCAATTAAACCTTCGCATGGAGCGTGTCCATGCAGGTGAGCAGGTGCCACCGGAGTTCCTGGCAGCTCTGAAGCTCTATCTTCAGACGCGGAGGCTTGCACAATGGGATTGAGATGAATAGGTTTGGCTACATCTAATGTCTCATTAACACACGGTGTAAACAATGCAAGAGGAAAGAAACAAACACACACACTGAGAAGCAGATGGGAAGGGCAGCATGGGCAGCACTAATTTGTTGTCGGAAGACAAGAGGGAGGTAGTTATTCTTTTGGAGTGGATACCACATCTCTGTGCCGATTTGCAAGTGAATGACTGAGCCTGGATAACGTATAGGTAATTCTTCTGTTTTCATGAATTCAAATTCAAATCCAAAGTAATGCTTCTCGGATAGATCTCGCAGATGGAATTATGAAGCAAACACCTGTTATTACAATCTACGTCGAGGTGAAATTCAAATAGCGAGAAGCTTCTAATTCATATTTTCTGGTTTCATGGTGGCGCACGCTACTTTTGCATTAATTCAACAGGATACCGAGCGTTTGAACAAGAACCTGCACTAGCTTTCCTGCTGAAGTCTCCTTCTTATCAAACATGAACACATGTCTCATGCTGCACCTTAGTTTGTTGAATGAGCAACCAAACAAACATTCACCCTGGAAGAGTTTGCAAGCTGAAGAGCTAATTATCTGTTCAGCTGCAGCACATTAAACAGCATGTAAACTGCAACCTGCAGACGTCACCTCAGCAGGGTTAGATGTTTGTGTGGTCCTTACTCTTCAATACAACTAACAGCACGCTGTCTGTTCATGATACGTAGGCTGCAGCGCAAGTTAGTTTACTTTGTCTCTCATTCCCTACGGTTTAACGCCGGCACTCTGGCAGCCTGCCAGCTGCTGTCAATCAAACCCTTCCAGCTGGGTGAGAGGAAAAGGAGCATTTCCGATATTTCCCCAGAGACCCTTTTTGACGATGAAATTGTTTGTGACTAGACAAAAGGATGACTGGATGTAATTTCAGTTGGACTTTAAGAATGCCCAAGAGCCTTTAGAGCAAAAGGAATCAGACAAACCATCATCAGTGCTGCTTACAAAGCTCCAAAGTTCTGCATCTGAATTTGCATTGGAGGGCATTTCATCCCACCATGGATCTGCTTCAGACAGCACAGTTTGTTGAAGTTTTCCTGCTGAGTATGGGCCTAATTTCTGTCTAGGGAGCTTTTAGATGACAAGACCTCTTCAACCACTTTCTAGCTGTGGCCCCCTGTTGTTAGACTGTAAGTTAGGCTCAAGAACAATGGCCATGCCTCTTCATCATCCAATTTCCTGCGCCGACCCCCATACACCTTCCTCTCCTGCCTCAGTTCTAACATTTTTACACCCCACCCCTTTTTCTGTTTCCACTCCTCCTTTTTTCGTATTACAGGATCCACAGGGGGGACAATGAAGGTACGACCTTCACTCCAGACATTGCCCCTACCCACTCGCTGAGGTTGCTCTCATGAAACCTTCCAGTCAACACCCATCATCGCTATCATTCAACCCAAGTCATCTCAAGTTGTTTTCAAAGTTGTAAAAGTCTATCCTAAACTTCTTTCTAAAGGTTAAATTCATTATTTGTTCCAAAGGTTACAGCCCAGCCTAATTTCCTTTTTAAATAAATAAATAAAAACAGCATACAAAGCGTATAAAATATATTCAGTATCCGAGAATTAATATTTTGGAGTTGCAGGATTTCTAAACATCCTACCATAAAATAATTAACAGCACACATTTTATGAGGACACAAGTCCTTAAAAATACATTAAAGTGTCAAAGATGCCTCAATTGCCTGAAGAATGAAGATTATGTTTCTGTAATAGCAGCACTCCCAGCACTTGGTGAACAACCATCAGCCAGAGCTCAGTGAAGCTGCCCGCAGCAAGGATCTCTGCTGCTTCAAAAACTTGCCAAGCACTTCTCAGCAACTGGGTTCAGACACATCTGAGGGAAAAAAGTCCCGGTGCTGCAGCCTACAGGCTTACAGAGACACCCACAGCAAAATCCCTTATTTTCCACCCCTATAGCTTAAATATCAGCCTTTGGGGAGCTGTCTTACTCTGTGTTGAACTTTTGAGGCATGGAGGCCAGACAACAAAACAACTCTCAGCTGTGGTTAAGAGGCTTGGGAATCAACAAAGAAACTCCACCCCCCGAAAAAAAAAAAAAAAAATCGGAATGGCTGAGGCAGTCTTGGCCACATTTTGATATGAGCCAGACTCATCCCCCTTTTCTCCTCTCCTGTCTGTGCTGTGTTCAGCATGCATGTGCACAAACCATCATTCCTAAACAGGAGTAAAATTCAAACCCTGACAGCAGGAACCTTCACTGACCCTTCACCTCTTGTACAACACCTGGAGCACAAAAACTGGCAACAACTCCTTTCCAGATGTCATCTGTTAGAACCCACTACAAAAAAAAAAAAAAAAGAATAAAATAAAGCAACAATAAATAAAAAATGCTGTAACACAAATGCAGAGATAGAAAATTGCACACAAATACAAATGGAGACATTTTCCAGTGATAACACTCAATTATCATGACACGGGTGGAAAACTTGGCTTACTGCCTTAGAAGAAAGTTGTGCTGGAGACAAGCAGGGTGGGTAAGATTGGCTATCTTGTTCAATGTTTTGTTGATTTAGGCTCACTTGCGCTCCAGAGCATCAGCCAGTTATTTCCAACCTCAATCTCAACAACACCAGGCTACTGGGAGAGCTGAAAAGCTCATTCAGCACTCTTAACATTCAGATGGCATATTCCATGTTCAAACCACAGACGTTAAATGGAATTACACAAGCGTATGATCGTTTTGTGCAACGCTGTGTTTTCCACTATAAGACACAGCATGCCACTTTTAAATCTGTCTTAAAACCCATCTTTTTCACAAGTCCCCTTAATTATTGATATGACTATATGACTGCCTTAATTTGGTCTGTTGGTCTGTATCTTTTCATTTTAAATATTATATCGCATTTGAAATTTCTCTGCAAGGCATTTTATTCAATACTTGTTGTTTAGAACTGAGCTTTATAAATACTGTAAATACTGTGCATGAATGTATCCATGAGCACTAACTAAGTAGACTGACAGAGGAGAAAACTGAGACTTAAAACAGTGAGAGGCTGACAGCGGCAGACAGAAACAGAGCAGCAGACGTGTGGACACTCATTGCCAGAGCAGCTGACCGAATCAATCAATGGTCTCATCCTCACTCACAGCTCGTTTACAATGTGACATTTTCCAGTAGAGCAGAACAGCCCGAGAAAACAAGCCGTGTGAGCGGAGCCGAAGCAGGCTTTAAGATTTCAATTAGGAAGTTTAATTAACAACACGAGATGATCCCTCTGAAGTTTGGGTTGACGGAGGCGCCCCCCGGTCTGACATGTCATCATTAGTCCTGCGGGGGTGAAGTGAAGACTTTATTGGTGTGACTCTCTTTGTGCACGTGTACGTACACGGGCACACATAATAAACAGCTGTGTGGATACTGCCTACGTGTATATGTACATATGGGAGACCAGCACTTTTGAAATACAAATTACTGTCCAAAAAGTCCAAATCAAATAAATTTGATCATTGAAGGTGTTCTATAATGAAATTAGGTAAAGCTTTAAAGGGCAATGCCACAGCATTCAACTATAAAATATGAACGTTATCCTTTTAAAAGGCCCTTTAAATACATGGTAGAGCACATGAGATCTCAGTGCTGATCAATAGCTGCATCACAGGTTCAGCTCTGTTAATATGTGTACAACACTTGTTCATGTTTGTTCTGCAATTGCAGGACAGATATTCCAATGATATAACTGTAGACGTACCTGCAGAGGAGGAATTTGATCATTGCAACATTAAATTTAGTCTATTCCACTCAGATGAAGAGAGCAACAAAGACAAGCACCCAACTGCTTGATTCAATAAGACATGCTATTCAAAACAAAGTGCTTTTCCTCTCTGCTCTCTCCATGATGTGCCTTCATCACAGCAATTTCCCAAATTCTTTCTTTTATATCAGAGAGTCTAACCAGGGTAGATTTTTTTCTTTCCTCTGGAGAAGCTGAGGTACATGGCGTACTAGGCAGAGCATCTGTTTCCAAATTAGAATCACCTTAAACTGCCAAGAACATTTGTTTATGTCTGAGTTACTATGCATGTACTGCGCTGACATGGTTGTAGGTGCACCTAATTTTCCTGAGCCCCATTTACGTTTTGAAGTCTCTGCAGCCCAGAGTTTGTTTCTGTTCTGAGCAGTTCGTCTCTGCTGCAGTGCAGGACAGGTAGCTCTGGTTCTCCTTGGGGGATTATGAACTCCTCTGCTGACTGAAAAGTTTTTTTGTTTTTTTTCCCTCTGCAAGAACTCCAGAAAAAAAAAAAACAAAGTTTACAGAGCTGCAACTCAGCTAAACTGGAACAATTCCTTCACCCCTAACTTTCCTCTCAACGTAGCAGACGAAGGTGAATATAATCAGAGAGGTGGGTCATCTTGAGGTGAAGCAAGCAAAAGCTTAACAGAGAGTTCACAAGTTTAAGTCTCATGACAGCTTGTGTCTTTGACCATATCAAAGTCTCCCCAAAGATATTGACCCCTGTGACATATGTGACTGCATAATGAGTGTGACACAGAGAGAAAGGATCATGATGGGTACAACCACAAGACCAGAAATTAGACCCGCCCAATGGAACAAGCAGTAAGGCCCTCAGACAAACTAACAAGTACTACTAATCCAAAGCTAAAGGACAATGGCAGGAGAATTCCTAATTAACACAAATATATACACATATATATATATATATGTTTTTGGTGTGGTGGTGTGAATGAAACTGAACACCAGGGGGAAACCCCCCTGCTGTGGGGGGGCCAGTGCTTCCCACTGAGTCACCATGTATCGACACCAGCAGAATAAAATGAACACGTACGTGTTTGGAGGTTGGTGATGACGGTGCCGCTGGTGAGGGGTCCTTTGGTGGCGTAGAGGGCTACAGAGTAGCTGGTGCTTGGTTTAAGGTTGGACAGCTGATGCTCCTGCTTGTTGCCTTCCACAAGGAAAGTATCAGCTGTCACTGGAAAACAGAAGTAAAACACACACATATTTACTGTTTACTGACATCTACAGCATGTCGTACTTTTTTGTTTGTAATTTTGTCTAAACAGAATGCATTACATTGTATCTCTTAAAAGGATTTCTCCCCTAATGGTGCTTTTGGGCACAACTCTGAAAAAAATGAGCCACATTACAAATGTCTTTTGCTCTAAAATATGACTGAGTACTCCGTAATATACCTGAAATACAAGGCTGAGAGAACATTCTTCAACACTGATCTTATCCAAATGCATATTCCGAGAGTCATTAGAAGGTATTTTCATGAGTAATACATCTGTCTAACCAATTTAAACAGGGAGAATTCGAATAAATTACAATTCAATTATCAATCTGCACATTCAGTCATAAGAAACTGCCTCTGAATGGACTGTGAAAAATTACTGATGAAAAAAAGAATAGCGTAACATGAGCACAAGACTTCAAATTGACTAGAAAAGACATTTAACATCACTGCTGTAGTGTCAAAGACTCACTGATCTTGCTGGGGTAGAGTTTTAATTTACTGTAATAATGATGAAAGCTGCATCATATGTTAACTTATCAGTGAGTGATGCTAGTGAGGATACAGACACACCATATATTTCCCATGTTACACTATTAATCTATTTTATACATCGTTTGACTGACTGACACCACGATGGATTGGATTTTATATGAGTATGTGTGGTTGCCAATAAAAATCTATTCTGTAATGCAGGACAATCCTCAAATAAATATATTAAACATATTTATTGACCTTGATTTAATACACTGACACTCAAGGGAATTTGTCCACAACGTACATTGCACTGCTCTAAACCCTGGCGAGGGCTGGTTTCCAAATATGTGTCCGGAATGAGATGCCGTCTCTGTAACCGAGATGATCTGGCTGCCGTCCAGTCAGTCAGGGTGTAATTTACACATTGACTCCAAGAGCTGAGTAATACAGATTCCTCTGGATAACTCAAGGCATGGCTTAGTCAGTGAGGTCATGTGCAAATGAGAGAAATATGCTTCCCATGACATTTTTTCCAGCCAGTTTATAAAAACCAGGGGAGAAAATAATGGTTGAGATCAAGTGTTAAACATTTGACTGGTGAATTTAAAATATGTGCTATGCAGAGGCTAATGACTGCCGACACTTGGTGATGTTTGTTTGTTTGAAAAATATGATGCCTCTGAAACTTCTCAGACTTTCATATTCCATCACTCTAGCTGTGTATGTCGAGTAGCTTTCTATCCGTGGCTGGTCCACTGACTGTAACTTGGCCGTCATCCACTTGGTTCAGGGAGCAAGTTATAAATTGTCTCTCAGAGGAGCAATATGGTTATCTTTTACCTATCTGGATATGGCTTGTCAGACAGCAAAGCAGTGGGCTGCGGTAGAAACATATGCTGTGAAAAAACTGCAGTGTTTGTGGCTGCACTGTTTCAAGGCTTACTGGTTCAACCAAGCATAATGAACTGCTCTGAAAGCAAGACAAATGGATCCATATTGCCTCGAAGGATCACAATGAAAGCCTGTCACAACTCCGCACGCTGCACCTGAATGGCCTCAAACAAATCTACTCATTATGCTTACACTCCACAGTCGGATCTTGCTTGAGTCAGCACTATGATGTAAAGATTTCAATCATTTCATTATGCAGAGTGGTTAAGAGGTTTTGTCAATAACACAGTGATAAGTAACCATTCACTTGAAGAGTGGCTTTTATAACCAAGGTTACATGAAACATAAACATGACACATACAGATAAAACCACTGATAAAAAGATGATGCCTGATGCTCAGGGTATTGTCAAATTAATTGGCAGCCAATGTAAGGAGGACACTATAGTGGCGGTGGTGTGTGAGGGACAGGGTATAACCTGACTTCTCATGCTTGCAGGAGTCATCTGACATTCCAGAAAAAGAAGCATCGCAGACAAAAGGGCATTGAGGATTTTATTCAAATGGCTTAATTAGTCTAACTCTTGTCCTTTGGCAGTAGCTAATTGATCCATCCATTCGTTGTTTGATAAACAGAAAATTAACGACACCCTGTAGATGACAATTTCAACAGCTCACCTTGGTTGTGTGTGAGAGTCAGCACGTAGTTGTCGACGCTGGAGAGAGGAGGATTCCACCTCAGCAGGGCTCCTTGTGGAGTGATGTTGAGAGCTGTCAACTCAGCCGGCATGTCCATTGCTAGGATTACAACAACAGAAATGTAAGCCCAAAGTATTGACGACAGCAACAACAATAACAGGCTCATTTCAAGAGATCTGTTTCCAGGACAGCGACATCTAGCTAATAACAATAACAATAATAATAATACTTTATTTTCATAAGACTTTTCTTAACGATGTTACAAAGTGCTTTAAAAAATAAAACCAGATAAGGCAGATAAAATGGTGAAAAGGTCAAGGAGATGAATGCAGGGAAATAAAGACATTAAAATGGGAAAAAAAAAAAAAGTAAATAAGATCAAATAAATAGGATTTAAAAACAGCATAAATAAAAATATATCAAACGTTTCCAAAAGCTTTCACAAAAAGAAAAGGTTCAAGGTCAGATTTAAAAGAGTGTATGAGTTCAGAAGGCAGAGAGTTCCATAATGTGGCGGCTCTGATAGCAAAGGCCCGGTCATCCCCTGTCACAAACCGTGACCTGGGAGTAACCAGCATGTCTCCATCCACAGATCTTAATGGTTAAGAGTGCACATACCAGGTCGGCAGTTCAGAGATGTTTTTAGGAGCAACTCCATTTAAGGCCTTTACAAGTAAGCAATACATTTTTAAAATCAATTTGAAATCTAACAGGGAACCAATGTAGGGAGGCAGGCACAGGGGAAATGTGACCAGGCCTCTTTGTTCCAGTAATCAGTCGAGCAGCAGCGTTCTGTATCAAGAGGGGACGGTGGAGGAAGCCCTGGCTGATACCTGAGTAAAGTGCACTGCAGCAAGCTAGCGGAGAACAGTAATTGATAAAAAATGACCAAATTTGATAGATTAACTTGAGCTGGAAGAAACACGACTGAACAGCACTTGATCATCAAAACAGCTTAGCATTAAATGTAACCACTAGATTCCAAGCAGCCTGCGTAATATCATTTGAGAAACCACCAAGATTAGCAGCAAAGGAGCTGATGGAATATGACTCAACATGTTGGCGAAATGAGCACCAATATATTAGCATAAATGTCAGTTTTGTCAAAGACTATCAAAGGTTTAGTTTGTCTTTTGCTCAATTTACAATGATAAAACAGGGAAAAGCAGCAATTCCTAACAATTATCAAAACAGCTGGCAGTTTTTGTGTTGATGGATGAATTGACTGATAGACTAATTGTTTCAGGTGTGCTAATAAAAACTGTGAAGGTTCACCGCATAACAAAGTTCTTAACTTGCCCTTAGCTGCTGGCTGCTCCAGGGTTTCTCATTCAATTAGTTCCCAGCAGAAGGAAAACATTAAAAAAAAAACAAAAAAACAGTTTCGGGAAAACACAATGTGTCCAAACAGCTTTTTCTCTCATTTCCCATGTATTTTGAAAATTACACGAATTTTTTACACAAACTAGGGAGCTGTGCGATAGTTGCTTTCCCATGCAGAGAGCTTGTCATATTGTACGCAGTGAATTGTGGTACAATCACAAAGAGACGTAAACTATCAATTACGCTAAACAATTTTGAATGGAGAGCTGTTAGATGGAAAACCATTATTCAACCCAGAACTGAGTCACAAATTGTAGAAACGCAGACACAGGAGGGCTTTGCATTCATGCTGATGAATAATGCCACTCTTTGCCATTTTGATCACTGTTTCTTCAATTCTAACACACATCAAAGAGAAATTATGCAGTAAAAAAAAGGCTGCAGAAAGTCTCAGATATTCTCCTGAGCCTACTGTTTCCCCACCCTCTTCCTAATTTCATTCTCAGACTGCTGGACATGCCAAAATTGAGTTTGAATTTAATTATACCTTTAACCTCAGTGTTTCAACCCCAATTTCTCCTCAGGCGTGTTATTTTGGCACAGCAGAGAGTGTGGCAGGAGAACACAGAACGCCGCATGTGCTCCAATGCTCTGCCCAGATGAGGTAATTAATATTGCCCTGCCCTCATCAGAATAAAAAAAGAATTGAGCTCATTAGCACACCGAAGTGAGTTTGAGTCTTTCTTATCGCTACGAGAGATGAACAAACCTGATTAAAATCGTTACTTTAATTGCAATAATGTTTAAGTGAATTTAATGGAGGCTTGCCAAGTCAATTAGATTGGCAATGGAGATGGAGTAGAGGTGGCCAAAAAAGAAAAAAATAAACAGGTCATCCTTCCTTCATCGGGCCCAGCGATAATCCAATCAACACTCTCCATCTCCTGATTGCACCGGTGAATCACGGGCTTGAGCCAACTACGTCATGCTCGCACTTGGATCTTTATCTGAAAGTCAAGCTCCAGTGCTTAAGATCATGTTTGGATTCAGGACAAGAGAACAGGTTTGAGGGAAAAAAGGGACAAAGGCTGCTCTGGGACTTTAGTACGGGGCTGTGGTGCAGGCACAACGCATGGCATAATTAATCCTTGAGTGTCAGCTTCATAAAAGCACTGCAGTCACATGCTATATCGCCAAAATCTACCCAGGAGTACAGGAAAGCCGGGACATTCAGATCATGATCATGTGCTTTTTTGGCCACCTCTTGCAGTAAAAACCTGCTTCCACTGAACAGTAACAGACTGCAACACTGAGTCAATAACACAACAGAGTATGTGCAAACACTGGTATGATCCTTCCACAATGTTATAAGAGCTGTAAGACAAGGAAGGAAAATGGATTCATAGCTCTGTAGCGCTTCTAAAGCTAATTACAGTGTTTACCAAGGCTGTCTTTGAGGAGTCAAATGGGCCAAGTGGTACTTCTCTATGGGTCACTGCCCAAGAAGGGCAATAGACAATATTGTGAAAACTGTACACCTGGTGAGCTCTACAAATACTCTAAAAATGATACAAAAATTGATATTAGACTAGAACTTTGTGTGCTTTTTAACTGCTCTAAACAGAAGAGATTTTTGGCTGATCATCAAACCATATGGATCAAAAATAGACCCCTTTGTAGCACCAGGGTTTAACTGTGCCACTGACAAAGACTTGAATCAGTATTTTGTTTGAAGTGAACTTCAAAGAACTTCATCTTTATCTAGAAAACAAGATCATTTACTGTAGCATTTAGAGATGGCTTCATTACTGCAGTACTTAAAATAACATTTATTCAAATGATTACATCAAAAGTGGAATAATATCTGGTAAGTCACGTCTGACAAATGAAGCTCAAGGTATCAGACATCACCTCACTGATCATGTTGAGAGCTCGGAGTCTCATCTTTGGTAGCTGAGCTAACATTAGCTAACGTGAGCTTCACAGACTGACAGAGCGGCTCAGCTTTGATAAGATCCTGATTATAAGATCCTGATAAAAGTGATTAAGATCGATGTGATCATCTTAAAAGTATAACTGAGTGATTCAGTGCAGAGCTGCTGGTGAGTACTGCACTGCGAACTCGCTAAAACATATTAAGCTGGATTTTGATAAGCACAGTCAGCTACCACAACATTGTTTATTGACTGACAGACTCCATATCAAAGAGACGAAAACGTTCTAACTTTTTAGAAATCAAAAAGATACAGAGTGGTTTTCCCTCTCCGGCAAAACATTTTTGGCCGAGTGAACAGGCACCGGTTTGAAATCTATGTTCACTGGGCAACATCCAGCAGTTTATTTTGCACAAAATAAATGTTGATACAGTTTATAAGCCTGGTAACAGCTTTGATTCTGCCCTTGATTTTATGGAAGAAAACTGGGCACAGGAGGGTTGCACCGACGGAATATTTTACGGTTTAAGGGGAACACACTTGCAAACCTGTCTGTACTTAAATAAGTTTTTTTTCAGGTCAATGTGTTTCATTTTATTGTTGTGCTATTAAATGTCTGAATCAGACGTCAGACAAATGTCAGGAAAAATGTTTCAAACTGACTATTTATGATTTGCTGAATACGGTATTTTTAGGGATACCCCAGCTGTGATGGTCGGCCATGAAGGCAATTTGCTTTGTGCTGTCTCTGTGGCCATTATGTAGACCAGACTGCAGCAGACACACAGGGCCACTTTATTCTCCTGTCTATTTCTGCATCCCCTCCCATTACAGTGGAAGCTGCAAAAACAACAGGTTGTGTGCGTGGTTTCAAATTTAACCCTATAATTACAGGAGCAGCGCTGAAGACATTTTACGTGCTGCATCAGGTGCTTTCATGCTGCATGCGAGCTGTGCTGCCATAAAGCTACAGGGATACTTGTCAATGCTAATTTGACATTGTGAATGTGTGAGATTAAAATCAGTTTCTCTGAGTGTGCACTCTGGAGCCACAACTGTTGAGGAACTACTTGTTAACTATCACATAATTGGCAGTTAGTGGCAGATTTGCCCTTTACCTGTTAGAAACCACTTTCTGTGCCGTTCCTTTGTACATGTTACTGAAAAATAATAGAGCACTTGGTTGAAATGATCAGTGATGCCCCTTTTATGGATCATAATGGAAGTGGTCTCTTGTAGCACTCACTGTGAGCAGACATGTCGCATCGAGACTCTCACTCGCGTAGAAGGGCCAAAACAGTGCTCTCCTGAAAACTGCAGGCTGCTGCACGACAAAGACAAGTAAGCCTAACAAACCTTGCTGTGTTTTGACAAGCAGAAAAAGCTTTTCGGAGACAAAAACCATGCACTCTCTTTCTTATTTTCATATCTGTATGTATTATATATCTGTTGACGCTTAAATTATTCTCCTCTCTTACTCTCAGTCTCTATTTTACGTCTATTCTTTTGCCAGCTCCTCTGCCTGTTATGCCCTTTACCCATATGTTCCTTTCTATTTTATACTTCCTCTGTGTTGGCTCCCCTCAAATAATCTTTTTGTAATTCAACTTAAATTGAAATTCTGTGAGGTATTTTAACAAAGCATACATTTAAAATAGAAATGTACCCTCCCTCATCTATCTTCTCTTGAGATAGCTGGTAGGAAAAAAAATAGACAAGTAAGGAGGGACTTTAATGGTCTGTCTCGTTACAGTTTTGGGAAGAGCGATACTTCACTCGGGGCCCTGACACTTTCCCAATGAGCGCCCTCCATTAAACAGGCCTTCACATAGTCCATTTAGTGTCGACCCTCCCGAATTCATCTTAGATTAGCACTACCTGCTGTGTAGGCAAAATTAAATATGGCTCCCTGCTTTTTCATCCCCTCTGACAATAATTGATTAGGGAAGTGAAGAAGTAGCAATTGCGGCGCTATTCAAGTCATTACATACTTGGCCAGGCAATGCTGGATTACTCTTTGAAATCCCCTGTTTATGTATCGTTGTTGAAAGCGGTATTAAAATGTCCCTGGTTGGGCATTGTGCGGTGAGGAAAACGTTATTTACCATTTCTAACAAGCTTGACTTTGGAGTTATGTTCTTTTCAGGCTATTACAGCCCCAGCAGCTCTACTCATTGTAAGTACGCTGGGACTGTTAAAAATGGGGCTGATAGTAAAGAATTGGAGGGGAAGAGCAAGACAGAGATGAGAAGGAGAGCGAAAATGAGAGAAAGAGACTCTTTTAGCTGCTTTTTTTTTCCTCACTGGATTCTTGAACCTGGCCTCTCCTTGTGAATCAGGTCTCATTGGCATGCAAACACACCTTCTGCTCTCCTCGTCTCTCTCCTATCCTGTGCTCTCTTTAGCTCTCTCGCTTTTTCCTCTCTCTCTCTCTCTCTCTCTCACACACACACACACACACACACACGCACATACACACACACACACACACAAACTGCAGATTATGCATACAGCACTGGGGGAGTGTGTTAATCTTAGGTTAGTGGAATTCTTTCACAGTGAAGAACAGTGTCCCATATTTACATATGTGTGTGTGTCTGTGAGTGTGTGTGCGAGTGAGGATTTTGCTCATGATTTAGTGCTAAGTTATGAGTCTGAAAGCACGAACTTGAGAGCTCCCACCTAAAATGATGAACCGGGAAGAAACGGGAGGAGAGAGACACCGAGAGAGGAGATTAAAGAAAGAAGGGATGAGGTAGAGAGGAAATAGAAGGAGGATAGAGGAGAGAAGGATACTGAGAGAGAAGGAATGGGAGGGGCAGGGAGAGGTGTAACAATACAGAAGGATAGAGGTGAAGCAAAGAGAGTGGGGGGAGCAGAAAGATAGAGGAGAGTAAGATGGAGTTGGGAGTAGGTTACCAATTACTGGGTCACAGAGTGGACAGCTTCATATGTTGCACCCGCAAAGATTGAACCTCCTGCAATGTCATCTGTACCCTTTCACTTCTGTGTGTGTGTGTGTGTGTGTGTGTGTGTGCGCGCGTGCAAGTCTGCCACTCTTCTTAGCACACGTCTCCCAGCGTGCAGCTGTTATTGTTGTGGTAACAATTGTTCTGAAATCTAGCGGAGAAAGCCGAGTCTTCGATCATTTCAAATGGTAAACATTTTGTGTCCCTGCCGCCCACGCACAGCGGGACGCTTATCAAAGAGTCGTAGTCAAAGGAGTGTGAGGAACGTGGCTCTAATGCGGTGCGATCTCCTGTTGTACAAGAGTAGAACATTAGAAAAGCGGATCCAAAGTGGATCACAGCATTAAGCCAAGGAACATACTCTCAGCTGCCAACAACAATACAACAGTTCTGTAAAAAATCCTACGTTCACGAGAGTATAATATTTTAATGAGGTGCTGATTCAATTTTATGATCACAAATCATTGAAGACTGTGGTTTGTGATGCTGTTGAATTGTGTTGCTTACTGTTTCTATTATTTCATCCAACACATTATTATGAATGAGGGTAGGCTACATAACAGAAAGAGCTCTCTGTATAATGCAATACACTGCACATACAATGGGTGCATTTGCCTTGAAGTGGACGTGGTTATAATAAGCGATTAAACCAAGAAAACCTAGAGGAGGCAGCTTCCCCGATCCAATGATCACAGCATGTTCTCCTCTAACCTGCTTCAGTCTGTGGCTGACAACGGTCCCAAGAAGAGATCTGAGACAGCATTTTGTTTTCTGTCTCTGCACCATGTCAACGTAGCCTGGGCCA
This sequence comes from Chaetodon auriga, assembly GCF_051107435.1. Taxonomy (NCBI): domain Eukaryota; kingdom Metazoa; phylum Chordata; class Actinopteri; order Chaetodontiformes; family Chaetodontidae; genus Chaetodon; species Chaetodon auriga. The sequence goes on from NC_135085.1 coordinate 14,103,210, forward strand.
GACCTCTAAAACTGTCCCCCACATCTATGATTTGTTTGGCAAGTCTTTCATTCACGATGAATAGCAACAGCAAACCCAGCATCATAAATGTTAACTGCTCGTAGAAGCGACGACTGAAGCTTCCACATTGACGTCAGTGGATGCACAGTCGCTTGGTACTGATTGGTTAGAGCAACACAAAATAAAATAATCACCCAGCTGATTATCAGGCGAGTGCAGGTGCAGTTTGTTTGGCTCTGCTCTCTTCTCTTCCATTGTACATGCTCCTAATAAAGTTCCCCTATCAGCTCCTACCTGTGAAGACGGAGGTGCTGACCACTTTGCTCTCCTGACTCCCTCTGACAGCGTTGAGGCTGATCTCGTATTCTGTAGCAGGAAACAAGCTGGACAAGGTGTAGTTGGTCACATCGCTGTCAATCACCACGCTGTCCACTCGACCTGCAGGAAGACATCAGACAGAAACCGACATCAGAACTGCTGCCGCCACTCTGATCTTACATTTCTCCATGTACATGGACCACTGCCTGGATAACTGGTGTGCATTTTGCATCACAGGGTAAATATTTAATCAATCCAGAATTTTTAATTAAAACTCCATTAAAATTTCACTGATAAAATGCTACAATTAATTAGGTAAAGTGGGGTATGTAACAAGGTTCCCTGCTAGAAAATATCTTACATCAGAGAGGCCTGCAACAAGAAATGCCATGTTCATTTAACTGTAACATGAAAATGCAGTGTGTTGGCACGTCTGCTAATATCAGAAATACCACGTTATTATAATGCAATAAATAATCTTAGAGTATGTAAAGAACATGCTACCTCTGGCTGACTGGTAAGACAGCTTATAGTATTCAAATGGAGCCAGCGGTCTGATCCAAGAGATAGTCACTGCGTCTTCAGTCACATCTGATACTGTCATCTCTTTTGGTGGGTCCATGCCTAGAAGGGAGATGATGGGTGGGGATCAAAGATGGTCCACAATGGAAAATATGGGAGACTTCAAACGACGTCAACAAGGACAGTCTTGCTTTCCAGAGTTTATTCTGATCCCAGCAGTGCAATAGGAGCACACTGTGATGTGTATTATGGAGCAAGTTCGTCAATCTAAATAAGAATCTAAAAAAATGAGTGTCCTTGAAAACCCAAGTGGTTCTGCAATCCTCGCTTTGTCCATTTTTAATCTCCTCTTCATTACATTAACATAAACAGAACTGTCCTTGCTCTCTGGAAGAACAAGCATTTTTAATGCAAATTTGTAAAATAAATAAACCACCGAAAGATATTCCAGGAGAAATCTAGCTCCATCCAGCTGAAAGACACAATGGCTGACATTAGTATTGAGACTGAGTAGAGCCTACTCAGAGGAGATCCCCCCCCCGTTTGACAATTTGTTTTGTGTCTCCTAAGACTATCGAGCTGTGGAAAAGGTTATGGCAAAAACAATGTGAGCACACAATTAAACTGATGACATGTCCTTAGCTGCTAGAGAAAGGAAAAAAAGGCTGAAGAAAGTTAGAGAGGGGGAAAGAAAAAGACAAAAAAGAGGAGGAGGAGATTAAGAGATCACTTCCATCTCTTGGTGAGGACAGGGGGCGAAATGGGCAGCGCTTGTAAACCAACTGCTCCCCTCCCGATTTCTTGCTTTGAAAAGAATAATGGCTACTAGTCATGAACAGAGGGGGGCAATTTATAACTCCTGGCCTTGAACTCATTTAAATTCCACTTGTATGACACACAGTAGCAGCATTTATATAAATTGTGACTATTCATGCATGCATATCCTACTAATTATATTTACTTTGGCAAAGGTGGCACGAGAAAATAATGGCTGAAAATTTGTATTTCCTCATGAAGTTCTTTGAGGGCCTGAACGGGAACAGTTGCAGAACGTTCATCACACATATCTACTGCTATTGACTTTATCCCTCTGGAAGATCACAATTCAATGGGCACTGTGTAAGCTAATAAATGAAAGTGGCCCTCAGGCTGAGCCACATTAAAGCTTGAACTGAGTATTAGTCGGACAAACCAAATCACCTTCTGTAATTGTGGTTACACAATTAACACACAGCCACAAATGAATCAACCAGTCAAGTTTATATTTTTGTCACATGTAGTCAGAAAAGGTGAAAATCACAGTGAAATGTAATTCCATTCAATGGAAAGGCAATAAATATATGTGTGTCATTTTGTTTGCTTTGTGTTTTTTTTTTTTTGGCGGGGGGGGGGCAGCCTTATGTAGTGAAGTCACTGAATGAAGCAAATGTTACTGTAACACCACATCTAACACAAGGAAAGCCAGAGAGTGCAGCCTCTCATCTGCGCTCATATTCAAACATGCAAGATCAAAGCGGGGCACTAAAAATTACCACAGTCTAAAGACAGCTGCACGAAACACTGTACGTCTGTCTCAGAATCCCCGTCCAATTTCACCCTGGAAATCTGCTTATCTGTGTGTGGGTGAATGTAAAGACAGAGAGAGAGAGAGAGAGAGAGAGAGAGAGAGAGAGAGAGAGAGAGAGAGAGAGAGAGAGAGAGAGAGAGAGAGAGAGGCTGCCAAGGTATTATATAAAACTGGCACAGTAATCAGATGACAGCATGCAGGTGTCTCTGGCACTGATGCAAAGTTAATATCTCTATTATTCAATGCTGACTTTCATCTTTTCTCCATTTGTCTTCATTCCTCTCATATTCCCTCTTCTGATGATTTTCCTTTTGTCCCATTTCTAGAAAAAAAATAAACAGAGATCCTCTTTTTCTGTCTCACCCATTGTCTCTTTGTCAGGCAGGTTATTAGACTTACCCTCTCCTCATTCACTCCCTCCCCGGATGTGAATAGCACACTCGTAATCAAAAGACATGTGTCTGAGAGCTCCTTTTCACAGTAAGCCAATTACTGAAAAATTACACAGTAATACTGTGTAACATATTAACAAAGAAGGAAAAGGTGTGAAGGATCATTGCGGCACGGCTCGAAGAAAAACATTTTGAATCAAAAGAAACGGAGGGAAATGATAAATGGTGGAGAAGCGAGAGGTGTTAAAGGCAGGGAAGCCTAAAAGGAAAAGAGTCACTTCAAAAGGACGCAGAAAACAGAGTACGAAGCACAGCGCAGACTGCTCCTCTCACGCAAAACGTTACAGTAACAGTTTGAGTGCATCTGTCCTCCCCCTTTCTCTCTTTTCTCCTCTCTGTCCTTGTCTTTATTAGAGAAGCATTTGTCAGAGTTTCTCAGATATCCCCAGTAAATATGAATAACTATGAAATAACACCGGATCATCGCACACACTGGCCACTGACTCACATTTCATCTGTGTGACAAACCTCAGCCACCTAACACCACAGAAGAAGAATAAAACCAGCTCATGTTTTTGATGCCCTGGCAAAAGTCTGGCCAAAAAAAGAAAGAAAGAATACACATTTTTAAATACACGTTCTGGTGGTTCTTTATGCAAATTAAATGACTACGATACTTTTCCTATTTTTTTCCTAAATGGAATTAAGGGACTTTGTGGGACCACCTGTTTGAATAAACCATAAAAAGAGCAGTGAAGCCCTTTGATTCATGTGTGATCAACATGATTATAGCTGAAACATTTAGTCAATTAACTGGTTAGTCGATCGACTGAAAAAGAGCTAGCAATCCTTTCCATAAACGCTTATTGACATTCTCTTAAAGGTAAAAAGTCTACCCAGTTGCAGTTCCTAATTATGAGGATTTGCTCTTTTTTGTCTTAATGTGGTACTAAATTTAACATTTGGTAAAACAAACCAAGCAATTTAAACATGTCACCTTGTGCATCAGGAAGCTGTGATGAACATTTTTCGACCAACCAGCAGATTAAACGACAATGTAAATCACCGCTAGTAAAGAAAAATCCCTGCATAGTGCTCATGCATAGACAAACAATAATATGCATCATGTTTATGTATCCTCTTCTGTGCCGTCCCTGAGATGTCGAGCAGCTCACCTGTCGTGAGTGATGCTGTAATGGGATCGGAGGTAACATCCCCCTGTATTGTGATTAGACTGATGGTGTACGGAGTGGACGGCAGCAGCCCCTGGACCAGAGACCTCGTCTTGGAGCCGTCCAGCGTCACCTTAGAGGTGTCCGTCCCGTCGGCAGAGCTGTAGCTCAGGATGAAGAGGTCAGCAGGTGGTGCTGGGGCGCTCCAGGCCACCGACACCGAGTCTGACGTCACCTCTGACAAGTAGAGGTGGGTTACGGGCCTGATTCCTGGAGGAACGGGGGTGTAAAGGTCACTGGAGAGGTTTCAAGGACTGGTAAAACGCCTGCCACGAGCAGGAAACAGCAATGGCAAAAAAAAAGAAAACCCAGCTGCCATTGTTATGGAGATGACAGACAAGCAATTCAGTGATGGATGGAAGCAGTCCTCGATGGTGTAACAGATCGTTTATAATACAGCTGAGAGAATTAGCCTTGGGTGTAATCTTAATGGGGAAGGTGAGAGTCAGAGCAGACCACAATCATGTGAAAGTAATGATTTAATTGGTCATAAAAAAGACAAACTAATGAGATTATCCGCCATAAAGATGAAGATGTGATGGGACTGTTCACAATAAGAAAACGGAGAAATGATGATGATGGCAGATGCTGCTGTCAAAATGTATGATCTGGACGGGAGGTGATGTAATGAATATGAACCGGTGTAGCAGCTGACGCAGCAACAAATGCAAGACGATTTGAATTCAATTAGCCATGTGGATGTAAAAACAGAGGCAGGGACACTGATGTCTCCTTTTCTGATCTATCCAGATTCAAGGCATCCTGTGGTGTATTCATTGTAATCAATCACCACTTGAAACCTGCATTGTTTACACTGCCCTGCATTTATGATCTTCTCCTCTTTTATTGGTGCACGGCTACCTTTTATTTTCCTTCACCAACTGTCAATATGCATCATGACTCCATGATGATGGGCTTATCTCGATTTGGGCTTGAGGCCTTCAGATCTAGAAGAGAGAGCTGCATTACAACCCAGGGACACAGAGTTTAAAGAGGCATTCATTAGGCAAGAGCATTCAATTGAAAATATGCTATTGGTTGTGTTATGGAAAATATAGGGCCCATTATTTTTGAGGCTCGCCTTATAGGGGTTGAAAGTAAGAATATCTAGTGTCTCCCAAAAGTGTAATCACTACATAATGTTAATGGATGGGATGTGACAAAGAAGCCCTAAACTGTTTACAAGTATATATAGATAATAAAAATAAAAAAAGTACATTTCCGCTTATGGAAGGACTTTTTTCACTCTTGCTGCTGTTAGCATTATATATCTTAAAAAACCTTGGAAAAGTGAATAAATGAATGACTGAATAAATGAATAAATAATGAGAGGTTTGCAGATTACCACTTACAGGAGGTGGTAGAGTTCATATTCAGTGATAAAGAGACAAGCTGAAGGACAGACAGCGGTGCTCTGAAAGCAGTCGGGGATTTGTATTGGAGTGCAGTTCAAGATCAAACTTTGGATTAGCCACTAGACTTTTTTTTTTTCTCCTTACGATGACTTCACCTGATCGCAGGCAGGCAGATGTTGCCAATATGGCCAAGTGAACAGCGCATGAGAAGATGACAGGTAATTAATTATATTTTCCTCTGATTCCTCTTCATCTGTCATCTCACCCTTCTCTCGTGTCTCCTTCCCAGATGGTTAGAGCGGTGCTACTGAAGGAGCCACACACAACAAAAGATGATGAATGTGATGACGATCGCGATGGTACCGCTGATGGTTGTGATGGTGAAAACAGACACGACGGTCACAGATGATGATGATGATGATGATGATGAGAGCGGTGAAGAAAAGACTGACAAATGGGACAGCAGGTAAGCACATGCCCATCATCGTGACAACTGAAAACCACATCAAGCTTTGTGTAAAAGTCACAAAGAACCGGCAGTGCTGCGTCGACTGACAGGAAATACGACAGATTGACAAAAGTCTGGAGAAAAGAAAACTCTGCTGTGATTGAAATGATGAAAAAAAAAAAAAAGAGGAAGAGGAGCGCAAGCAGACAGTGCCGAGTGTGACAGCCAGGCTCAGACAATGTGGCGTTGAAAAGGAAACGACAGAAAGGAAAAAACAGAAACACAAAAGCATTTAGATGCAAAACAGAGGAGCAATTAGGGAACATTTGTAACAAGCTCATTAGCTGACTTGAATAATTTACCTGCACTAATTGCTTCTTCAAAGTCTTTTAGGGTCCTCCATTTTCTTTGAGTGTGACTCACCTTACCTGCTGCCACACTTTAGTTCATTAAATTCAGCATTCAACTTCATTACACACCACTGTTGTTAAAACTATTCTCTCTCTTTCTGCAGTAATAGGCTGATCTTTTATGTTTTCATCTGAGCAGAGAAAACACTTGAGAAGGAATTTATCTTAGCTCCGTCTGATAATTGAATGAATTAAATGGATGCCGTGCCACAACCTTGATACTCTCGAAAAGTTTATATCGAGCTGTTGCAAAGAAAAAGACAAAGGAGGACGATTGGTATTTGGCTAAGAACAGCGCAGCACAAAAGTAACACTGTTGACCTGTGTGAGTGTCTACCTGTGAAGGCGTCTATGGTCGCTGCAGTGCTCTGCTGTCTTCCTCTTCTTGCTGCTACAGTGATGGTGTACTCAGTCCCAGGCTCAAGGTCAGTCAGAGTGGTGGTGGTTACATCTTTAGGCACCGTCAGCTGGAACAGGGAGTCACACAATATGCAGAAATTCAACAGAATTACAACAAAAGGTCAGAATCTTGTTATCCTTATAAGTGTTGGTGTATTTTTGTACAGTATACAAATGGATGGAAATGTACTGAATATGCGTTACGTTGCATCTACTATCAATTCCATGCTCGTCTGTCAGATTCTTTACCTCGGTAGTGATGCCAGAAGATGATGTGTAGGTGACCTTGTAATGGTCAATGGGGCCCTGAACCACGCCCCACACCAGAGTGATGGTGTTGTCTGTAGAGGCCGTCACAGTTAGATCCATGGGCACATCCAGACCTAACAGAAGGGAAGCAAGATTTCAGTAAAGCACAGAGCCTCTTAAATATCTCCGGAAAAACATTTAAAAAAGACCAACCAGCTTTAAAGCAGGCTACTGCACGAGCATACTGACACCGTTATGCAGGAGAATGCACTTGAGTGGGTGTACGCCAACGGGGTGAGTTACTAATGACAATTTAAGATATTAAATGACATTTCAGGGATGTTTCTTCTCATCCACGATAAATCCAATCACTGATTCAAGTGCAGATGCTGCACAGCACATTTCTTTTTCATATCACCTGTCAGTCAAGATACTTTAAAGTGTGTGAAAATAATTTATTCTTCAGCTGATCACAGTTAAGTTCTTTTCCATCCAAGTTTCTTCATGTGCATGTTTTCAAATCGTAAATTAAAAAACCTGAGTGGAAACAACAGATGTTTGGATAACAGCTGATTATTAAAAAGGTATTTTTGCACTTCAGATTATGATTATTTATGATTGTGGATAGCGCAAAAGCTTCACATTTTCCTGCGTCAACATTGTACAACATTTTAAACACAAAAGTAACTGTGTTCTTATCTGCTGTATGTTCTCCTCTTTGGTGCAGCACTGACATCAAAAGCAGGACCATTACTGATTAAAATTCATCAGTTAGCTTCCAGGAAGTTCATTTCCAAAAGGATATCTATATTAACATAATGATCCCACATTCTGTATTTTTTTTTTTCTATTTGCTGTGTTCTTATGTTTGTACTTTTGTTTCCTGCAGCAATAATCCAACTTGCCCACTGGATCATCAATGTTTAATTCTCATCTAATCCACTACTTCACTATTTGCCTGAACGCTCAATGTTTTTAGAGCTCCTTGTCAAATTTAGTTTTTTGGGTTTTTTTTGAGGGGGACAGATGAACTTAAAGCCAATGTTAATGGAAATTATGCTTTCAGCTTTCAGCAACTTACACTCCGTAACATGAGCAGTGCCGTGTGCCGGGCAGACAGGAGGTCTTGTCATATTATTTAAAGCTATTTGAAAAAGATGGGATACTGTAGCTGTAGTGCATTTTCAAAGAGAGTGCACAAAATAGTGGGTTAGAAAGAGCTTGTTCTTAACAAAAATGGAGGCATAATTTTGCAAAGTGCAAAATACCTTCAGCCATTAAAATAATTGCAACTGGAGGAAAGATGTGCTCTGCAGTCAACGTGATGGGAAAGATTAGCGAAGCACCCCCACGCACTAACATTTCAAACAGAATGTTAAACGGGTTCTTTTTTTCTTCATTCATCCAAAAAACTCAAAACACAATAAAAATTCATATAGCCGATCGAGTGCTGAGGTACAGAGAGGGCCATTAGCAAAATGGTATGCATTAATACAACTTTAAAATGCTGTAATTGGAACTTTGACCCAAGCTGATACTATGAAACAGGCACACGCCTCCCTTAAAAAAAAAAAAGAGTTTAATTTCTTTCAAATGGCTAAGAACAGCAGCACCAATCAACAGCATGAACTGGGAATTACATGATGATAACAAATGGGCCAACTGTCCTGCTGTAAAACGTAGATGTCCAGTACAACGCTGCTGTGATTCACTTACACCTCTTTCACACAAACATTAGTGTGTATATGCAGGTTTTTTTTTTTTAATATGGGTAAACCTGCTAAAAACAAGCAATCAGCTCCTTTCCCACTGCCAGTAGAAGAGTTTATCTTTCTGGTTTTTTTTTGTCTGCTGTGTCACCATTGACGTCACAAAGCGTCGGTAAACAGGGAAAGCAGCATGGAGGCCAGTAACAATGTTAATGGTGGTTAGTTTTTTATATCTTGTTGGAAATTATATTGATGAGATGGAAATGAGGCCAAAGAGCATTGCGCCAGAAAAAAATCAACACGCCCACCCAAGTGTCATGCTTCCACTACTGCCAATAGAAGATGGAGCCAATAAATACCTGTGACCACTGAGTCATTTGACCCAGGAATGAATGCCGATTGTACCCTTTCCCACTGAAAACAAAAGCCAGATGCTGTTTTTTTTTTAACCCCCCAGTGTGAAAGAGGTCACATGTATGAATTGGATCACCAATTTTTTTTTACAGTGGAGTATAAACAGTAATTGGACACTCACCCGTCCTGGCGTTCATTGTTGCCGGTGTGCTCTGGTTGCTACCTTTCATGGCAGAAATGCCAATGCCGTACTCTGTGCCCGGAAGCAGGTCTGAGGAAGAGACAGAGAGAGAACTGGTTGCTACTTTAACCCACCATGAAGCATGAGGAAACATCACACAGACTTGTTTCACACTCTCCTTCTCATGCAAGCACATGTCAGTTAGATGCACTTTTTTATAACAGCCCAATTAGCTGTACATAAGTGATGAGGTCAAGGCAAATTCACATGTACATCAGTATGATTTTGGAAGAAAATCGCTTTTTTTTGCCAACCGCATAATTAATCACTTTCAAACACATTCAGTACAACCACAGTGAGTTTCTCGAGCTAGAGAAATAAAGAGATGAGCAATGAAAATGAGAGAGACAGTGAGAGTGGGGGAGAGAGAAAATGAGAGTGACAGAGGAGGAATGAGAGTGGAGGAAGCATCGATTACAATGGCCCAACAGAATAACACAAGGACCTTTTGCTTTATTCTTATGCCAGCCATGGCCTTTCCAGCACTATGGCCTTTCAGGAAAAAAAACATCCCAGCTGACTCCTCCTTTCTGACAGCCTTTCAATATACCTGCAGGACCACAAGCATTTCTACAGATACAATCAGTGGCCCATCAACTAAGTGTTAACTCTGGAGATAATCCTGCCATGTAAAACACACAGGCACACCCCTGCTTCTGCGGTACACATCAGATGCATTGTGATAATACTGAAGGCACAAGGAAAAACATCATTCTGAGCAAAAGAATAAAATGAAAGGAAAACAAGTCATCGCCTCTCCTCACCTGTGAGAGTGGTCTTAGTGGTTGCTCCCTCATTGCGTGGTACAATGACTTTATCATACTGGTCTCCTGCTAAAGTGCTGTACACCACCTGGTAGCCCTCCACCTACATTTGAAAATATATATTTAAGCACTTACAGCCCCAAACTCAAGGTGACATTTGACAGGATTTTGAAGAAAAATGACGGCAATACAAGGCTATCATGAACAGCCTAAAGAGCTTTAAATGCTACTCTGCATTGCTGATGGTTCAGAGAATAAATGGTTTATTTTGAATTAGCCCAGTATGATACTTGGCTCTCTGTCAAACACTCTGCAGAAATATGAGGATGAATGAATTTGTATTGCAGAAAGGCATTAACACAGGACGGATTCATAAGTCTGGTTGAGTAGTTAGTGAGGCCTGGGAATATCACTGTGACTACTGGGTGAAACAACATGATTTATTATATTTTCATTCTGAGTAAAACATTCAGTGACCACTTGCACCCAGTAAATGTGCTTGCCACTTTCCCATTACTGGCATTTCCTGAGCTCACAAAATGTAGACCCATCTGTGTGTGATGATAAAGTGCTAAATACAAAAAAATCGGAGGAATAAAAGTCTGCGTTAGGGCGAGGATGCAGAGCAGGTCAAGGGAGAGTGGATAAGGTCAAGGGATTAAGGAAAAATTGGTTGTTATTTTTACAAAAAAAGGGCATAATTAACATATGCTCAGTGATATAATGGACACCTAAGGTTGTGCTGAGATTCTGTAGAAGCTATGAAGTATTTGAGGATAACCCACTTTACAAAAAATATACAAATATATAAAAGATAAAGGGCAGAGACGGGAAGTTTTCAAAAAAGGAGAATCTTCTATCAGGGGGTTTAGCATGAATAGCTTCCAGTGGTGGAAGGAGTATTCTTCTGTATATTAGACTATAAAAAAGTACATATAAGTAAAAGAACAGAGATATATTCAGCCAAATGTGCGGATAGCATGAAAAATAAGAAAACTTATTTTGAGCCCTTCCAGTGTATTTTATCTCTATAATCCAATATATATTATTATATATTATTATTATTACTGATTCATTAACATGTGAGCAGCATTTTGATGCTGCAGCTTGCTAATCCTGAGCTCATTTTAGCTAGTTAATATTCTGCTGACTAGTTTGATCTATTACATTGCATAATAAGGAAATTATGTTGAAGTATGATTCTGGTGAATAATTTCCAATGAGACGCATGCTGTCTTCACTTAGAGACTATTATTTACAGAGAACTGATAGAGAGCTTCATCACGTGGTGCAACGACAATCACCTGAAGCTCAATATCAGCAGAACCAACATCCAAGATTAGTGTCAGCAACTCAGTATCTGACCAAATGTTAAATATGGTCACAGTCTCCTCCTCTGTTCCTGAGTTATGAGACATTTATGAGAAATTAGCACGTGAATTCTCAAGTTATCATTTTTGTAACTTATTAAGGCAGCATGCTGAACTAGAGTTCAGGTAGTTTTACAAACAGTGAATCACAAAAGGACGTTGCATTGTCCGAAGATGCATACAGCTGATCACTCAAAATGGCTGATAAATCATGAAAATTAAATGCTAACACGCATAGTTACCTCAGCCTCACTGTTATCCCACTCAAGCTCCAGGGTGGTGGAGGTCTTAGACACGAGCCGTAGGTTCTTGGGGGCATCGATCTCTGAGAAGAACGATAAAGCTGACAATGTTGGGGACACTGAGACCAATTCTCAGGGATTGTGAACAAGCAAACACCAGCGTTTTAAACATCATCTGTTAACATCAGCCGTTAATTACTAAAGCCGATATAGTTTAATTGATATAATCAACATCAGTTGCTACACATGTCCTTTTGGAACAATTTCTATGCTGTTGGTAATAGTCTGCAGAATTCCCTTCATTTGAATAACCTTGAATTAGACATTCTGACAACAGAACATTTGCATGACATTTTACTTCTGATGCAGCTGAAAGAAATGTCAATTTGAAGTTCACTTGTTTGTACTCAAAACAAATTAAGACAACATTTCCACAAATAAAGTACTTGTGCACAAACAAGAGACAAAATTACCATGAACAGATGTCCACTACCATCTTCAATATAGATAAACACTATGGCATGCATTAGGCCATATGTCATCAAGTGTTCTATCCTCAGAGGCAGGCACAGAATCACACACACCACTATCAGCACATCTGCCTGCTGTCAGACCTCACCGGTAGTAAACTCAGTGGAAATAGATCCGCTCTCATTTCCTTTCCTCACTCCGCTCACTGACACCTCGTACCGTGAGCCAGGACGCAGAACCTGTGGAGCAAAAAAAAAAAAACATGGACAGTTAAGTCTGTTTAATCTCTTTGCATGGACGTTTTCGTTTGTTTTTGCTTTATCTCCAGACACAGAAGGCAGGCAGAATCTGAGATTAGATAATTTAACAATTTAAGCATGACAAGCAACAAGCGTGCGCGCACACACACGCACGCACACACGCACACACACACACACACACACACACACACACACACACACACACACTAGGAACACCATACTTGTGAGTTCAATGTAATAAACCAAAAGACGGTCAACCCAAACATAAATGCTTCAAGTTGTGAATCTGGTTTTACTGTCCCCAGATGGAAGGTGAGTCCACATAATGTGTCAGCACGATCAGATCTGTGACCCCACAACATGATGAATTGCGCACACACACACACACACACACACACACACACACACACCCCGCCACTCACCTGCAGGGAGTACTGGCTGAGTGTGGGCTGGAGGCGGAAGGTTGTCCGTGGACCTTCTCCTCCCACCAGGCCGTAACGCAACACAATCTGATCAATCTTTGCTTTTGGTGGTGTCCACTCCACAAATGCCACGGTGTCTGACACATCCCGCACAATCAGCTGTGTGGGGCCATCAATCACTGTAAAACAAAGAAAGGAAGACGCAGAATTATTGTTAGAAATGTTCTGTTCTGTTCTGTTACAAACAAAGCAGACCCAATCAGAGTGGTTAATTGTCAACCTATCGCAGCTCTCTTTTGGCTCTTGACCCCTTAGAATAAAGCAGTGTCTTCTTGTGACGCCTCCTCCCAGGTGTCAGCAGTCTACAAGTTACGACTTGTGACCTCTAATCTTCTGTGATATCTCATTTGAATACATTTTTGAGGCCCGAAGAGGTAAAACCATCTGACATTTCACAACAAATTATGAAAGATAAGAATTCTATTTTGTGCAGCACAACCATCCCGCTAAAAATCTTGTCAACCCAGATTAATGCTCTACAAAACTCTTCTAAAATAAACAGACTAAATGTTGTGTGTCACCACAAGCAGCTGTATAAGAACTTGACCTAAATAAAATACAGTCTTGGCCAAACTATGATTAAAATTAACAAAATCAAAGAATAAATAAACAAGGTTCCTAATCTGACCAGACATTTGTTGCCAACTTTTGCCTTGGACACATTTCAGTCAGTATTAAATGGAAAACTCAAAAAGACAGGATGAAAGTTCATATTAATACTTTAAGCTTTTGCAGTGGTAGATCTGAATTTGCTATCAGAAAAAGCTGGTCTGACAGCCAAGCATGTAAAACTTATCGGACCTGACACGCTGAGACAACAGGCTTTATCTGTGTAAGGTGTAAAACATAAGCCATGATTAAAGTCTTCCCATGCTGATTGCCGGAAAACAACAATTACTGACAGTGAAGAACTGAAAACACATCATGCATGATGAGGAAATGTTTGACACAAGAGGTCTGCGAGTCAGCACAGCGAGTCTCGGTCCCTGCCTTTGCCTGCCACCTGGCAATGCACCCAACCCCAATGTTATCCCTGCGGGAGGTGGGCTCATGTTGGGCCTGATGGGCCAATGCCGAGCCACCAGACCATTGCCGCTGCGCTCCCCTCTCAGATCTGGCTCAAGGAGGGGACACAAGTTCCCCTGCTGAGGTGCTGCAGCTCCTTCTTGACTAATTAATGTCAGGTCTGTGAAGCGCCCCTTGTCTTGGACAAATTTACCTTGGGAGTTTCTCCCATGTCACCAACTCCTCCATCACAATAAGGTGGAGGAGTGCTTGATCTAAACCAGAGTGGTGGCTTGCTGTTTAAACCTCTGTGCCAGTCATGGATTGGCCATAAAAAACCCCACTGTTAGAACAGAAGGTAATTGATCGGTGTCCTTGGAACCATAACACTTTCGGCCAAAGACTGAAGATGAAATTTGTTGTCGTATCATCAGATCTGTGACCGTATGTCACTCGGATGAATAGAGAAGCAGAGCTGTCAAGCGATCACTTCCTGCTGGCGAGCTGGATCAGACAGTGGGAGAGACTGCCAGACAGACCTGGTCAACTCAAACGTGCAGTGAGGGTGATTAGGGAGCTGAGGCACATGTCCATCTTTAACTACCACCTCTGCAAAAATTTCTCATGCATCCAAGGAGAGGTTAGGGACATGGGACTTGGGAACGCCTCAGGATCATGCAGGAGGTGTTGAAAAATACTGCTGAGGAGAGAGACGTCTGGACTGCTTTGCTCAGCCTCCTGCCACTGGGACCGGGCCCCAGATAAGTTGCAGAAAATGGATGGATGGATGGATGGATGACACAAGAGGGATTGACTACACATTTACTCTGCACATTCTCATCAGTGCCAATCTAATGATTTTTTTTTTTTTTTATTATCAAAAACAACCTGGGGAAGGCTCTGAGCCAAAATGGGGTTTTCTGTTGTGATGTGAGCCAAATTAATGTGAAATGTGACCATTTCATCCTCCTTCATTTCGAAACTTTAGATGTTGTACCTTTTTTATATTTTTCTGAATATGTTCACTGAATTTCAGGCAAGGTAATTGGGTTTTACAGAATATGATAATTAGCACTGTATTCCATTTATGTGTTAACTTCTTCTTTCCACAAAAGCTATGGTTTGACATTTGCTGCATTAACCAATGACAAGGAAAATGAAGGTTCTTTTGATCTCTAAATCAAAATTTTCTTGATTATTTCTACTGCAGTTAAATGGGGCTCTACAACTACAACCTACATGGCATTTACACACTTTTTCTGATGTTAAATTTCAATAACTGTCCAATTGAGTCTTACAAATGGTGACAAGCATCATTAATGTTGAGGAACCGACCAAAAAAGCACAAGGCAATGCTTAGTTTAACATACATGTTTTAAACTGAAAGCACCACACTGTGCTGTGATAGCATAATCATTCTTTACTGAAGGCCCCAGGGAGATCTTATGTAAAGTATGTGTTTCACCCACTGAGCAGCATAGATATATTCTCCTTTAAAGTCTTTCTTTAAGCTTTTGAGATCTAAATAAGTCCCAGACTTGACATACTGCAGGTCCACTCTGGTCCTTGATGTATTAGAAATTGGCCCCTTGGGTCTCCTCCTAGAAAACATCCTGAGCAAGACAGTTGCTGAGAACAAATTCTCACATCAGCTGTCCTCTCCCTCTGGTTTTCCTCTGACTCCTCACTGTGTTCCCTCCATCTCCGAGGAAGGATAAATCTTTGTTATGAATAATTGAGTGACTTCAAATTTGTCTTTTCCTCTTTCTTTATCCAATAAGGTGTCCTGCAGTGGGCTGCCGTGAAAAATTAATGAGTGGCATGAATTATTAATCAATACTTAATTACAACCCACGAAACGAACAAAGACTTGACAGGAAATTGATGGTGTTTTGACTGCAGACATCAGAGTTTGAATTGTTATGGACGAGGTTTGAATTGGATCTATTACAGCTGTCCAAGTAGTGTCAGCTGGGTGAGGTGTAGGGACAATACCTCAGCGAGGTTTACGTCAGGGACATAAACGGTGGCAGACCAACAAATGCGTCAAGATGACACCCACTACTCATTCCAGGGCATTTAGAAGTGTATGTGTATGTGTGTGTGTGTGTGTGTGTGTGTGTGTGTGTGTGTGTGTGTGTGTGTAAGACAGTCTTGAAAGTATAAGAAAAAATGCAATGATGTTACGTTATTTGGTACTGAAATGCTAAGTTGATTCATTGACTAATAATCGCTTAATCATTTAAGCCTTTAATCAAGCCAACGTGCCAAACATTTGCTTATTTCAGTTTCTCAAATAAGAATTATGTCACATGCTGTTTGTCTTTGTTATGTAAATGATTGTGAATTGAACATCTTCAGGTTTTGGTCTGTTGGCAGGACAAAATAAACAACTTTAAGATGTCATCTTGAGTTTACTTGACAGATTAATCTCATAAAATAATTGCTAGTTCCACAGCTAATCACATTCACTCTGAATATAAAATGACCCTTTTTTTGGTAGTACAGTGTATATAACTGACTGGCTGTGTGTGTCCTCCTCAGCCCTCCTCAAACTCATCTTATCTATTAAGATTTTAGCAGCTTTAAAACCATATCTGATGTGTTTCCTCAGGACTGCGTGGGTGTGTTGTATTTTGGCAATAACATATTAACAGTAATATAATGGACATTTCAGTTCTGTCTCTGCACACAGGCTTGCTTTTTACCCATGTGCGGAAATAGCCTACTGTGGAAAAACAGAGTTCAAGAATTCGAATTCAATAACGTCTTTTCATCTGACTGCAATTGGACAGAGGGGTGAAAACATGCTCAGCAATTTATTCTGGCCGTGTCAACAAACGTGCTAACCTTGTAGCCAGACACTCTGACGAAGGACACTAGACCAAAATTTTTGTATGTTGTCATCGTCAACTTTGTCCTGAAGATCTGTGTGTGTGTGCTCCCTTTTTACCTTGGGTATTCAACATTGTGAATATATTTTCATTTTATCAATTTATCCAACTAATGACATCACGTCCTAATGTCAAGGTTACCATTAATACATACATGTTGTGATGGTAGCAGTGACTGGCTGGCTTCGACCCTGGTCTCGCAGGGCCACCAGGTTAACAGTGTACTCCTCCCCTGGTCTCAAACCAGTCTGCACAAAGGAAGTGATGGTGCTAGGCAGCTGTGCAGTCATCCCTCCATCATTGTCCTGGGAAAAAAAAAAAACAGAGATAAAAGTGATGAGATGAAAAGAGACTTGAACTCATGTCTGTTGTTTTGCATATTTTGAGTAAATGTCATCTACTGTGTGGTTTAAACTGCTTCTCTCAGTGGAGATAAGGGATCTGGCAGATAAAAGCCTATCCTCAACAGTCAGATATAAACAGTGACTCATCCTGTTAAATTCTCCGCAGCAGATTTCCTGCGCTGTATAATTTGTAGGCACTTCTTTTGACTTATTTGTAAACTTCTGGATGACTTAACACATTAAATTCCCAAATGGTGTTGCTTGGCAGAAAGGAGTATATATGCAACACTGAAATTCCTTGGGCCATATTCTGCAGAGGCAGCACTCTGTACATTTCCAAAGGCCTGTCACTCATGCATATGGAGACCCTGCTATTCCCAGCTGTTCCCAGAGAGCCAGTGTTGCACACGCGCTTCCTGCCGACAGACAGATGTTACACCTACTGCTGCTCCAAGATCCCCAAAAGCCTGCGCTACGAAGGCTCATATTAAAACAGAACATATAACAGCTTGCTACTTTCCTGAATTAAAACTATAATTAGAGATGTAATCCATTTAATCACCTCAACTAAATTACCAGGGTGGGCAGTAACACACAACGGTAATGTTCCAATAACAACTGGCGTTCAATCTCAATAGTAATACAGTTAAGTGAAGGCAAAGCTAAATTATACAAATTAATCACCATAACAGTATATCCCACTCCCATCTCCTGTATCAGCTTGCTCATAATTAGTCATCATTCTTTCTGCAGACAAGGTTGGTTGAGGAATGACAAAAAGAGATTTTTTTTTTTTTTTTTTTTGTTCTTGTGGAGGTATTTATATCACTTTAATTTCATTAAGGTGACAAGAATGTAGGACTCTCTGATTGTGCTTCTTGGTTACTGATTAGGGTCATTTAGTTTTCCAGGTAAGACAGCATGTCTTTTTATATGTCTATCAAAAGAAATGGCAAGAGGTGGTTCTAATAATCCTCTTACTATTCATACAAAGCAATGTAAAATTAGATTTAAAATGTTACGCAGCGATGATTAATATCTTAATAACTTTACTGCAATAAAGCTGATGCCTCGGATTTTTCATTTCTTTATATCCAAAATAACTGTACATTTCAGGGTGATTTCATTTATATAGCACTTAATAATTATTAAGACAATACATCATTATAGGCACGTTGCCAAAAACAGAGAATGAGGAAGATGCTAGAGAGATGCTCACAGGCAAGTTTATGCAGACATTACGCGAACAAATACCTCATGTATAGAGAATGCTGCAGCCTCATCATGAGCTTTGACCACTGGATTTGATTTTTCAACATGAATCACAGCACTGAGCATTAGGGCGTGTGTGAATTTCAATCAAACAAAACGTTTTTTAAGATGGGGGCTCCAAGAAACTGAAACTGCTGACGTGTCCTTTTTAGACAAAGACATGTAAATGATATTATTCTATACTGAGAATATTTCTTGACAAATATTTCTAATGCTAGTGGGACTAATCCAAAATGACTAATACTGTACAATATTAGTACCGGCTGCAGTCCTGTTTGACTGATTGCTTTAAAGCTTCATTGATTTATTACGAAATGCCCAAAATATAACGTATTAGATGGTGTGGTAGGTATGTGCTATAAAACCACTGGCAGTATGGTACTTTACTGGAATGTCAGATATATACTGTGGCTGTTTCTAACAGTGTTAACGTCAGGTCTCAAAGCTCCTGCTCCCCTCCCCCTCTCTCTGTTTCCTTTTTACAGAGCGGTGTGTTCTGTGTTTGTTCGCATAGGCCGAAGCTTTCATGCCTACTTCCATTACGAGATTGTCAAAATTCACAATCCCCATTGCTGGATTAAATCCACAGGGGGCGGGACTGCCAACTCATAATATGATTTCCCCTGTGGCTGGAGTGAGGGAGAGAAAAGCGAGGTAAGATAGGGAGAAGAACATCGACAGAAAAGCAGGGTGAGGAAGAGAGAGGTGAAGGAGAAAGGAAGAAAGGGATGGAGGATACCTTTGGGGGTAGAGAGGAAAAGGTTAGAGATCTTGACCGAGAAGTGGTGGATGGAATGTAACAAGAGATTAGGAGGAAAGGATGGGGGGGGATGAGAAAGTGCTAGAGGAAGAGACACAGTGGAGAGACATGGAAGATTGGATAGAAAGAGAGAGAAGGGAGGGCTAAAAGCAATAAAATGAAATTAAGAAGCCCGCCGCTTTTCTCCGTTCAGAAACATTCTAGCCTTAACAGGGCTTGAAATAAACACAAAAAAGCATCTGAACATCAGATTTGAGGCTTGAAGCCGGGAGGGACCAAAGGATATCTCCCCATGGGAACACCTTAAATGAGAAAACCAATTACTGTGAGAGGGCACGGGATTAGAAGGCCAAGAGTACCTGAGTTTACAGCGGGAATTAGAAAGAGAAATGTTTTTGCTTTCTGGCTTTAAACCTGGCTCCGCTATGGTTTTACAGAGGGTTATTCTGGAAAAGGGTTTAATGGCTCATCCATCTAATAGCCAATAAGCTGAAGACAATCCGCTTGTCTAATTTGGTATGGGCTTCAAGTTGAGCAACCCCCTCCCAAAAAAATAAATCCATCACGTTATTTTCGTGCCTGTTTCCATACAGTAATTCAAAGTCATTTAGAGGTTGGCATTGGTGAGATTTGAGAATAATTCTTTTCAATCAGGAATATTTTGTTCGGTCAAAGAGCAAAATGAAAAAATAAATTAATTTAAAAACACCGCTGTGCGTGGGAGTAGAAAGCCAGTCTGTCCTTCTGTTCTCCTCACAAGCAGTGCACTTGTCTTTCAGCATGCTGTACAGCAGTCTTGCAGTGAGACTGACAGTGAACACGAACACACACACACACACACACACACACACACACACACACACACACACACACACTGAGTGTTCGCACATGTAGCTCTACCTTTGGGATGAAGCTGATCTCCCACCCGTCGAAGGAATAGTAGAACGGTTTCCACTGAACCTCCACTGACGTCTCTGTGATGGATTTGAAGACTAAACCATCTGGATTGGAGAGATCTGGAGAGGTAGCCAGAGAAGTATTATTGTTCTTCAGTGACCCGCACAGCCCATACATCACTATTCCATCTCATGCTGAAGGTGTCCGATGCTGAACCGTTCTTTTTACATTTGTTTTGCTGTTCCGTTGTCTCAGTCCCAACTCATTTTCTGTCTTTCCTTCGATCACGAGGAATGCTGCGCCGAGGCCATCGCCGTGATCGATTGTTCTTGATTTTTAGCGTTGTTACTCATCAAAAGATGTCATATTTGTTCAAGAGCTTTTAAAACATGAACACGAAAAGACCTTCTTTTTTCCAGATTTTTCAATTATTGCCACAGTGCTGTGGCAGCTGTATCCTCATAAATCTTTCCAGACAATCAAATATTACATTTCACAATTAAGTTTAGCAACGACAACCCAACAAATCATATGCTCGTTGAAAAATGGTTGCGTCAAGCTTAATTGCCCTAAATTGACTTTATTAGTCTGAATTCTGCAATCACTGAAATTAAATTCACCTCTGCAAACTGGAGGATAATTTTATCAGCTACCACTGAACTAATGGCAACATACCTTGATCTACTGATGTCGAGTGGATACAATATTCCATTTGCCATTGAAAGCAGTGGATACTTCTGATAAGCATAGAAGTATCTAGCATGTTTCTCTGACAAGTCCAGTGACTTGGCATTGACACTCAGAATCTGTTCTTATTTGTGCGTGTGTGTATTGGAGTGTGAGTGACACCAAGCAGGTGTTACAGATAGGAGTCACAACCAGTTGGCAGAGGACCAGGTGGTATTTTCACTCTATTGACACTGAGAAGCAACTTGGGGAGGATTTGGTAAAAAAAAAAAAAAAAAAAAAGTGAGAGACGGTGTGAGTGTGTGTGCATCTGCATGAATGGCTGTGTCCATGTGAGGAGGCATGCACAGCACTGGTTGAGACAGAGAACATTTTTTTTATGTGAGATACTAAACTGTGGTATACCATTTACATTCTGTTGGCCATGGACCAAACATGGCTTCAGTGGAATATCCTTTGAGCTCCCATGAGAACATTTTGTCATCACAACCCAGAGGACTGCACTTACAGGTCGAAACAGTGATGCTGGCAGGGACGCTGATACTGTTGTTAATGACAGCGAACACGTTGATGTTGTACTCTATGCCTGCCTCCAGGCCTGAGATAGTGCAGGTGGTGATATTGCCTGGGATCCTTATCTCTAATTGGACACCTGACAGAGAGACAGGTAAGAAGATACACTGATACATGGATGTTATGCTTTTTTTTTTGTTAACGTAGCTGTGTATTCTCATATTACAACTTTCCTCACTTAGAAAAGACCAGCACAGCTTACCTCCGGCGCTGCTTGGCGTGTAGGTCACCAAGAAATCTGTCAGCACAACTGAGCCCTCCCACTCCAGGTCAATAGTGCGATCGGTCACGCCTCGGACCTTCAGGTTCATGGCCGGTGCCACTGTTGAGACAAAAAAAGCACAAAATTTATTTAAACTATTGTTCTACTTAATTTGTTTTGGGATTTTGCTTAAGTGTGGTTTGTACCTGATCTTTTTTTTTTTTTTTTTTTTTTGGTCTTAAATTGATAATTAAGAATGTAACCTCACTAGCTGTGTTTCCATCAACAGATCTGACGTAAGCTTCCTCACATGCATACCTGAAATAAACAGAAATCTCATTTCCACAATGTTTTCTATCATGTTTTTCATTATTTGAAGTTCAACTGGTGCTCTTTTAATTATGTCATCTTGCTGAACCCTTTTCTTCTGCAGTGGTGTAATGGTTTTCCAACTGGAAAATCTGGTGCCACCTACTGCTTATCGTACTGATTGCATCACAGTAGTTTGGTTAAAATTTGTGATAGATTTGGATGGGAACCTAACTTATGTCACCTGTGGAGCAACTTGCTAGTATACTGCATGTGTCACAAGACTGATACTGTTAGCTTTACCCTACCTTGGTGGGAAAACTGCAAAATTGTACTTGCTCTAATTTGTATGGAAAGCTTTCAGTGTCTTTTACAGAGAGCAGTTACAAACCTGAGTGTCCTTCATGGACTAAATGTTCTGGTGTATGGATGGAGTAGAGTCTTCACATAAAGAATGCACATCCTTGCCAGGAAATAGTCAAATCATTTCACAAGAGAAACTCTAACTGATATGAGTTGTGGATGTAAGTACATGTTTGCTGGCAAAGCGCTGAATTTTAATTAATACCGCAAGATTTTTTAACTACATTAGTATTAATGTAGTATTGTTACCCCTTTAATCCACTGTGTGGTTGTGACATCCAGGGTCAATACACTAAACTACAGTGCGTAGGTGCAATATTCACCATTAACTAGTTGCTTATTAGCATGCATATTACCAGCATATTGGCTTTTTATTAGTCATTATAAAGAACTTCTTAATATCTTATGGGTTTGGGTTCTGAAGTGTTAGGGTTAGGTTATTAAAAATGTGAGTGATGTGAAACAACTTCCTTACTTACTATCAATAAGAAGTAATTAGGAGATTATTGAGAGAAAACTCTTAATGGCCTTGTAGTTAAAGGACATGGTCATGAAGAAGAAGGTATTATTAAGTGCTTTATACTGACAAATAAAGAACCAATATGCTAGTAATATGTATGCTGATAAGCAACTAGTTTCTGGTGAATATGTGCACCTCAATACAAAGTGTTCATGTGCATTCTAGCCGGTAAAAGAAGCTTGCGCTTGAGGCAATAAGAGGCTGAGTGTTAACATGAGACAGAGAAGCACTGTCATTCATTTGGGCTGAAGTGGAGATAGTCAAGCCATAAGCCTGAGACGGTGGTGTTGAATGTAAATGTCGAGACATAAACAAGAGTGTTTACAGCTCCCACTGCCAAAAACAACGAGGAGGAGGGGCGGCAGGTGAAGGGCGCAAAGGAGGAGAAGGAGGGACAAACAGTTTTTTGGGAGAAACAACAATAGACGGATAAACAGACAGACGACAGGAGGCCAGGAAAGAAAGCAAAGTAAATGACTAACACAGAAAGATTAAATAAGAGAATACGGATGAGACAGAGAAGGAGAGACAGAGAGAGGAGTAAAGGAGCAGTGAGTGTGATGGTGAGACAAACAACCTCTCACCCACCCATCATGTCTACATCTTGTGATACAGGACTTTACAGCACAGCACTGAGTCCTCCTCGGGGATCCTTTGGACACTCTAGTAGCCTTTCCAGCTCCTTCCTCACTCACTCGACAGATGGGCGCATGCTCTACAATAGTTTGCTCATTTCGAAATCGTGAACCTGCACTGGGGACAGCTCCTGCAGAATTCACTTAGCTAGATTTATTTCATCAATTAGACCCAGCTTCGTCACGTATGAAGGAAATAACAAATGAAACGAAGGAGCAATAATCCATGGGAGAGAAGAAGACTGATTGAATGAGGTCATGCAGGAGGCTGAACAGACGAGCTTGCTTGAAAGTTAACGCCTATAGAAAGTGAAGGGCAAACTCACAAGTGAGCTCTTTAGAAAATGATCTTCTGAAAAGTTAGTCAATGAGCTGAAATCTGCAACTTCTTACTAAAGACAGAGAAGCAGCGAGTATCGCATCTTGTTGTTACTGTGTGAAAGCTCATCAACAAGCAGCTAATTTGAATGCAAATACAGTGTTTCCTCTATTGAATTTCTCAACGTTTCTCAATTGCCGAGTATCAAGAGAGTCTCTGACCTTTGCGATTGGGCCAGTGTCCAACTTCAGCAGCAGTTTTCAGTTCCTAACTTCATCTCCTTGTGTTTTCCTTTCTCATTCTAATTTCAGTTCAAGCACATTTTGGGCTTTGGCAGACGACAAGGTTTTAGGATTTTAAGAGTGCCTTGTCTCTGGCCAGGTAGAGTACATGCAGCATAACATTAGAAACATTACCTCAAAACTAGTGGTGTTAAAATGCTCATCTACATGAAGGTGATGTTACAAATACACTGGTTGTATCACTAGCAGACTAATTCAAATGCTGAAGGTTTTTGTGTTCTCCAGTTACGGAAAACCATTTCTCAGGCATGTATCTTTCTCAAGGTTTGTTTCAAAAGGGCAACTTGCTGAAGGTTATTGCAGAATCTCGCCTGGAGTCTTTAAGTCTCATTAGGTCTAATCAGTATGCAATCATCGGCAGATACAGCAGTATCTACTGGACTAAAACCTTAAAAGTTAAAACTCCAGCTGACAACGGAGGTCAGTCCACCATCAGAGGACTAACTTACCCTCAGGCTACTTCATGTAATGGCATTTCTCTTGTTAATTTGCTTAAGTGACTTAACTGAAACTTTCTGTCTGAAGTACGATATTTTGCGGTTTGAAGGTAAAGGAAAACATCCCGAATAAATTTCTCTTTAAATGGGGGTCAAAGATTCACTGTGCTGATGTGGAACTAAAACCAACTGTGCTATGAGATTATTTTCCTTGCTATAATCTGCAGTTAAGTGTCTTACTGTGCTGCATTTTGTCTTTCGTTTGGGTTCATATAACCTAGTTACAAATCGACCATGAGCCTATATCACAAAGTAAGTTCAATACAGTGTACAGTGTACAGTTAATAGCCCCCAGAATAAGGCATTAACAAGCCATTTATGATGACTAATAAAGAGCCAATATGCTACTAATATGCATGCTAATAAAAACTATTTAATGATGCATATGTGTACCCTGATTACTTAATATTGTTTCTAGAGTGTCATACATGGTTGGATTCATTGAAAACCAAACCAACCACAGTTCGGGTTACAAAATGGCATTTTTTAGCTGCTCAAATTAAGCAAACTATTCATGTAAAGATTTATGGTATGGTGGGTATGACTGTGCCCTTAGCGCACATGTAGTGTAAATGTATATCCAAAAAGATGCCCAGTGCAGACCACCTGGTATTGCTACTGTTGTTTTATTATTGGGGAAGAGTAAATTAACTGATGTCATGCTGAAAAAGGCCTGTGGGGTTTCCAAAAATGCAAATTTGATTTCCAATACTACGCTCATATGAGCATCTAGAACAGGAGGAGCACACCAGAAGTTTGCTCTAAGATCAGAGCCGCATTCACGTCTCTTTTGGTCAAAAAGGTAGCTCCAAAAATACATACTGTCAAAGATGCTTTGTCATACAGGAGAAAAGAGAATCAATTTCTATTCAGTGCAGGAGAATGGTTTTGGTTATTGAAGGACTTTTTCCCAAGCTGCAACACCATTTCAGTCACAACCGTGATAACAGCGTGTGTCCTCCAGCTGCTGAGGCAGACTACGAATGGCACACAGGTTCAGGTTTGTGCTTGATTGTGTGATGAGGTGGATTGTCACATTCCTGTCAAAGCCCTTCAACATCACAGTTACTTCTGCCAAATAATGTAACCGATAAAAACAAAGCTACTTTACACAGTAGGCATCTAAATTGCTATGACTGACTTACCTGCTAAACTTGACTGATGCAGTATGGCAGAAAATGGGAATGAAACAAGGTAATAAAATCAGCATGAAGAAGGTACGGACCCTGTGTAAGAGCAGTGCTGAGATCCATAAATATGTGAAAAATATAAATGTCAGTTGTCACCACTGCCGCACTTGACACAGAGGATGTCAAGTATGCAAGAATGTCATCGCCACTTTTCCACTGTTGCATCAGGATTCATCGGAAATGATCGTGGAATTCCTCTGCTGTCAAGATTAAATGCCACTCTTCGGCACAAGCTGATCTCTGCTTTGTCGGTGGATATATATTTAATGTAAAGATATACTGTATCCTACCTCACGCCTGAAACATCGCATTTAAATTCAACAGCCTCCATTATTTCTGGTAGTGGGAAAATATAGGCCACCATAATTGAAGCAAAAATACATCCCGCTTTCTTCAGCTTTTGATAACATGAAGCACTTAAGCCTGTCACCCTACAGGTCTCTGATAATTGAACTGCTTCGTTTTGTATTCAGCAAACTATCCCCTACAAGCATTGGCTATTTTAGACTCTAATTGCACAGAAATAAGCTATTCGAACACCCTCACTTGGTATAGATATTAAATAGGAGGGCAGCAAGGAGGATTCAGCCTCAGTAATATGATTTCCCATCCCTGTCTCTGTGTTGCTCGCTCTTCTGTCTGTCCTCATCATTCACTTTGTTGACAGCTGCCTCAAATGGAAGAGGAGGATCTGATATTTTGGCGTGGAGAGCTGGGCTTCAACAAAGGCAAGCGTGACTCAGAAACTGTCTCAGCTGTAGCTAATGTGACACTTCTCCCCGGATGAATGTGACTTTTGACAAATGAATGCTGTTACACTTTCTGCTGTCCAGCAAGTCACACACCCGGCCACCTGCGTTGGAAGCACAGATGGGTTTGTTTTTCAGGGCTGCACGTATACTAAAAGTGATGGGGCTGGGATCTAATTGCTGTAGCAGGGAAAGTGAGAGAGCTTTGCATTTATAAATCTATGCAACAAATCAGATCTATCTATGTGCTCTGTAGGGTTCAGACAGGCAACCGTGCATCATCATGGAGCATCATGGGTTAGAAGCTCTACCTTCTATCTAAACACTACACTAGGTGGTTGAATTAATTACTTCCTTTATTCTTGCTAAAGGCATGCTGATAAATGAAATCCCCTGCTGTAGCCTTTATCTGTCTGCAAACTCTTTGCACTTCATGGCAGATGAATGCCAATACCTGCTGGGTCCTTCCATAAGCTTTAAGTTTCTGTTACATATTGCATTTAGTGTTGAAACATGCAGTTGCTTAATCATTTAATTAACCTTCAGAAACTTACATCATGCAAAAAAGGCCGAACGTTTGCAAGTTTTAGCCTCTAAAATCTGAGAAATTGCTGCTTTTCTCTGTTCTGTGCCACTGTGAGAGATATATTATATTTATCTGTTTGTCAGAAAAATAATGGACTAAGTTGTAGGCCCAATTATATATGTCTGACAGATGGTGCTTAGACAGATATATAACACTTCCCACCTCCATAAAAATCCCCTCCATACATCACTGTACTGAATGTCACATATTGATTACATCTAACAGTGCATTCAAAGCTTTATTTTCTAACTTAAAGACTAGCTTAAGGGGAAATATCTTTGTTTGTTGGTGATATTTATCACAAGGAACTTTTTTTTTACTTCTTTTCTTTTCCAGAATTACACACTGTAAGTACATGAGATAAAGAGACATCAAGATGCTTTTCCTAAAGACTGATCTCCAACATGAGGCATCCATTCAGTTTTTGCACCCGAATAAACCTCAGTGATGGTGCCAGCTATTGATGAACAGAAAATTTGTTTACATTCCAGCAGATCAGCACTCCAATTAACATTGAAACTCAAATTTGAAAAGAGACCTGTTTCTGCTCATGAGTCCAGACTGAGCTGTGTGAGGGTCAGAAAGTGTCATTCTGAAATCTGTTTAGGCTGTTATTTCGGTGCTCAGTTACTTGGCCCTGCTCACATTAACAGCAAGTGTTAAAGGAGGACAAATTTCTTGCCCAGAGTTTCTGGTTCTGGGAACTGAACCACAAATGTCAGACAAACTACTTTTTTCGTACTTGAACAGCTGAGAATAAAAAAATTGACGTAAAGGCTAAAAAGTAATAGCCTACCAGAGTTGCAGTCATCTCCAGCAAAGCCATCCTGACAGGAACAGAATCCATCCTTGCAGATGCCCTTCTTGCTGCAGTTGTTGGCACAGTAGACCAGCGAGCAGTCCTCTCCCACATACCCGGGCCGGCACTGGCACGTCCCATTGATGCACAGCCCCTGGTCTGAGCAGTCGTTGAGACACCTCCCGACCATGCAGTCCTCGCCGGTGAAGGACTCTTCGCACACACACTCCCCGTCGATGCACAACCCGCGACCCGAGCAGTCTGAAGGGCACCGCGGCTCTGAACAGTTGTCGCCTCCAAAGTCACGGTCACACACACACTCCCCTTCAACGCACACCCCCTGGCCGGAGCAGTCGTCCGGGCAGCGAGGCTCGGAGCAGTTTTTGCCGGTCCAACCTTCCTCACAGATGCAGCCACACAGGTCAAAGCTGAAGCTGCCGTGGCCACTGCAGCCTGGGACAAAGTCAAAACGACCTGGGAAAAAGGTAGAAATAATGCACATTATATAAAGTATTACATGACAAAACGGTGCATGACTCAAAGATGACAAGATTACCATAAAATCAAACCTAAAGGGACAGTTCAGTCATGGGGTAATATGACTTGAACAGTTCGGCACTCGATAGGTGGATACAACTAAATGACCAACAACAGCGCTTCCATTCCTCAAACCACTGGTAATACTGAGAATCTCAGGAAAATAGAGACACATTCTCAAGCATTAATAGTATTGAAATCACAGCAAAAACCTTCAAACCTTCAACCTTCAGCATACACTTGTTGGGAGAAACAGCAGTCAAGACACCAATGAAAACTTGTTTTTTGTGCACTTCCATCTCGCCACTGGCCTCCTTAGCTGAGCATTTCACCCTCATTCTGATTCACATCATGAGTACTGGAGATAATCATATTCTCACCGTAGAGATGGAGCGTTTTCAGAAAATATTTGAATGGTGTGATGGTGTCAATGGAGCAGATCCTTTAACCATAATATATCCTAAAACTCTATCCCTTTCGCTCCCCTCATATTATAATGGCAGCATCTCCTGAATAGTGAACACATTTTTTTTTTTTAACCAGTAGCAAAGGTTTCTCCACACCTTTTAGGCCGAGACTGTGCAGCAGGAAAAAGAAGTTGCCCTGCAGCATCAATATTCTGCTGCTGTCTGTCTCCTCTTCATTCATGGTATAAACAGTTTTTTCTGCCTGTTTTACCTATGGCACCTGTTTATGGCACATATGAGAGAGCCTGTTTTGAATGTTTTTGTCACAGTTCTTCAGATTTCTACAGGTAAAAAGGCTTATTTAAACTAAACTTCCAGCTTTATCTATATATTTTGCTGTCATTGTTAACTCACCCATGGCTGAGCTCTCCCCACAGCATCCAGACCCACACTGAGCTCTGAGCAGGGAAACTTCTCTCTCCAGCATCTCCACCCTGGTGGCAAGCTGCTGGATTGTGGTTGTTGCAGGACAACCACATGCAGCTTTTGGGATGTTGATGCGGTGAGTGAATGTTACCTGAAGAACAATTACAGTTTGATAAAGAAGTGCAAATTGGCACTTAAAGGCGTTGATTAAGCAATTTAGAGGAATGAATTCAACAGTTATGGGGCAAAGCACATTTGGTTAATTTTAAAGTGACACTTAACCCAAATCTTTCAAGTATGTAGTTTTGCCTGCCAGTGAGAGGCCATACTCAGTTCACACCACAAAAAACTCAAAAGATTGGGTACTTTTGTTTCGGTTTTAAGTGAAATATCACTTTAATTAATTACAATTACAAATTACAACATGTCACCATAAATATCAGTATGTAAATAGCTATGTGTGATGAAACAGGTGCTGTCCGTTGGAACAGTTTCTGTGCCGCGTGAGACAGTCCGCCTGCATCAGAACAAAAAGAAAATACTGTTAAAAACACCTACCTGGCTGTCAGCATCCAGCGTCTGCTCAGTGTATTCTGTTGGTCCAGTTGGATCCATTGGACCCTCTACAGAAGGGCCGGACCCCAACTCAGCACGAGAACCTTTGAATTAAAAAGAAGAGAGTCTTAAAAACCTCTAAACACAGCATGTTTGCGTGTCTCCATGACAACACCAGGTTCCTCTAGGACAGCAGATAAGATGGCAGTGAGTTTAAACCCAAACACTCCATCAATCAGAAGACCTCACCTGGGTCAGGTGGTGCGGAGGCGTCGAGGTCGACAGAGCACAGAGACTCCAAGGGTACATTGATGTTGTAGACGTGGTTAAAGACCACGGGTTGCTCCCGCAGGGTCTGGTTGGCTGAGGAAGCGGAGGGGGGCTGATTCCCCCCTGGGGTCTGTCTCCTCACTCTGGTGGTACGAACCAGCTTGTTGTCTCCTGATGGAGCAGCGTGAGTGGCGCCCTGCAGAGAGAGACAACGTGAAACAAAAAAACACTGCACGTGCTTTGGACTCAGGGGTTCCCAGCTGTTTTCGTCCTTTGTACTTTGTGTTTACAGAATGATGGAGTGAAGACGAAGGAAAGAGCCATGGGGACACGAAATGAGGTGACACTAATAAACTGTATATGAAGGATTTTCTTCACTGGCTGCAACACAAGCAAAACAGCTTTCACAGTGAGAAGTAAGGTCACCAGCAAAAAATGTGTTGACAGTTCAGCATTTTCAGATGGTACTTTCTTTATGTCTGGCAACAATGTGGAGAGAATTTCTAACATAAAAGCAAGTAACCCTTCAAAGGAAAACAATGATTATTAGAGGATATGCTCACAGGGATCGTGTGAGTACTGTATTTATGGCATCTTGTTCTTTGTAGATGTGTTAAATGTGAAGAGATGTACATGGAAATGTAGTAAGAACACCACTCTGCATTTTAAGAGTTTGGATGGTGTGTGTCATTTTTTTGACTTTCCAAATCCATAGCACAATAGTGAAAGTATAAGCAGTGGATTAGTAGCTTCGTACCTACAGTGAAAACCAAGCCCTGAACTAACTACATTAGCTTGTAAAGTTAAAAAAAAAAAAAAGAAAAAAAAAGCCATGCTCACAACTACATTCACTGTGTAATACTCCCTCCCCGTGTGGATGCTGGGTCTTGGTGTTATTAGAGTTTAGCAGCGTTAGCAGCTATGTCCTGCTCCTGTTCCACTCCAGCAACCACAGTCAATGTTACCCAATCCAGGGCTACATTTGCCAAACACAGTCCTCATCCTGTTCGCCCTTTCTCTTGGAACTTTAACAGTGAAACATGCTGTTCGGAAATGAGAACAAGTGTGTAAGCTAAGCAGCCAAATCACTTAATGTCGGACCCAAAATAAGTGAGTTTGATCCTACGTTTTAGGACTAACTAGCTCTACACTGTGAGCACCACTGCTTCTTTATTTCCATGTCTTCGTGGCTCATCAGCTGGTGAAGGCGGTGACTTTTTGACTAGAACATGCAGATTTAGCACAACATCATGTATGTAGCCATTAAGTGTACAATTAAGACCCTTTTACAAGAATCTCTTTAAAAGAAGACCACCGGAGACTTTAAAACAGCATTTCCAACCAACTCACGGAGCTACCGTTAGCTTAAAGGTATACTATGCAGGATTTTCCTAAAAAACAATGTATAGACTCATACAAAAGTAATTCCTCTTAATCATCACTTATCACCCACTAGCAGTGTGCGGCCAACATATGTTAATAGTCACTGTCTTGGAAATAAGAAGCCAGTCTGAGTTCTTCATGTACGTATGCAAGAATGGAAAGCTTGATGGATGTAGCAACAGTGACTCTGGGGGCCAGGCTGAGTGTGCTCCTACTTGGTGCCATAATATTTAAGAAGATCTACTTTGTAGGAGAAATATAGAAGAAGACAATCACATAAAATATTGAAAAGATGCAGAAAACAAGCAGGCTAGTCTAAATCATCTCGTCTCTTAGATACTCAAACTGGCCAGGACAGAATTTGAGCAGATTTGTGCCCAGAGTCAAGTGATTAACATGGCTGCCAAAAATAGTATATTGGAAATAAATAATGAATGTGGAAAAAAAAAAGCCCTGGGCAGCTCAACTCCGTAAGAGATGGCTGTTTTGTTGGAACAAATTTTACCTGTAGTGCTAGAAACAGAGCCAAAGCCAGGATCCAGCTTGTTGTGGGCACAGTGGCCCTGAGATGCTGCCGTGCCAGTGGCATGCTGGGAAGAAACCTCACCAGTGCTGTCCACTCACACCTGTGGAGGAGTGAGAAAAAGTAAAAAAAAGTGGGAGAAGAGAACAACAAAGAGATGTGAAGCATTGGTATATATAAGTTTCAGGGAAAAAAGCAGTCAGTGATGTTGCCTGTGTCGCTTAAAAATGTGTTTTCAAAGAACATACTGTAGCTGTTCCAGCGCAGCTACAGTGCCAACATGGAAACAAATCTGTTCATGTGTGTCTTCGGGGGTGTGTGTGTGTGTGTTTCTGTGCACTTGTGGGGAGTCCCTCTACTGTCAGCTTATCCTCTGTAAATGATAAATAAATGCTTTTGATCTGATGTAAAATAATTGGCTTTAGAAGGAAAAAAGAAACTCTACCCGGGATTGTGGAAGTGGCTAAGAACCTTTCAATGTATTTCACTGCGCAATACCAAATGTTTGATCTTTCCACTTGGGAGGAATACAGAAATATTGCTCAGGGAGAGAATTGATAGATGGATTTCAGTAGAGACATGGTTTGAGTGATGCCGCTGTAATCCTCTCTCCACTGAGTGGGGAAGAGAGAACGGGGACACGCTGAAATAAAAGCTGCACGGAGGAAAAACTGATGTGGATCCTACGAGCTGACAGTCACATATCAGCACAGGCGAGATAGATAGTGCAGAGCTGAAGTTTGCTTTAAATGCGGCTATTTGAATGTACTGAGTTTTGTCACTATCAGATGAATCAAACATCTCACTCAAACCGCAAAGATGCTTTATCGCGCAAAATATGGGAACAGCTGGTTATACAAGACTGGGAAAGCAATTTTATCGGCGGTATGTGTGTGTTCATGTGTCCTGGCAGCAATTTTGAGCACAACTCCCTCGAGTTTTAGCATGTTCATGTCCGTCCATGTGTGGGCAGAAGAGGAGTTGAAAGAAAACATCGCACAGATGAGCCTGTGTAGTCTGCATTCAAGAGGCGCTTTTATCCCAACAATGCATCTCATGTTGGTGAAGCAGGCTATTGCTCTCAGCTGGTGCCTTTTGCGGGAGCCAGATGGAAGTCTTCTTATCACACCTAACTAGCTTCTTTTTTTTATCATTTAAGGTGGAAATGTTGAAACATCAGCATATTTGCACATAAATGAGAAACAGAGAATCTCAGCGTGTGTGAGCCATGTATCCCTTTTTTCGGGGGGAAAAATGTGTTGTTGTTTTTAAATTGATGCATATGCAATGTCCCAGACTTCCCGCTCTTCACTTTCAAGATCTTTTCTGCTAACCTGAGTACATTTTCCATTTCAAGACAGTCAAACAATTTCTGCATACCTGTACATGCGTGCGAGTTTTTGTATGTGTGTGGAGAACAGAAATGCTCATATGAAGCACATTGACATACAGTATGTTATAAAGGACCCACAGGGGAAAGATATCTGGTCATATGTTACAATCTGCAGCATGCCTCGCTTCAGACAGTACCGCTAATGCTTTTAAAAATGGCTTTGGCCTTGCTGGAATCGACTCTCAATGCCACCCGCTCTACACCGAAGAGATGGAAAATGTTCTACTTTGAAACCTCCCCTCAAGCATGCAGCTGCTGTCTGACACGACACACGCCGTTTAACTGGTGAATTCGCCAAACAAATGAGAAGCGTGCAGATGATGAAGGAGCGAGAAAAGCCAACTGGAACCGTCTTGTTCACAGCCATTAGCTAAAGCAGTGTCCCCTCGGCTAGCTTCAGTAGATGGCTCACATGCATGCTTACAAGACGTGATGATGATAAATGGCACTACATGGATGTTTCATTCACTTCCTGTAACAAGGATGATAGAAAACAGCTCTCAAGATCAACCGTTGCCATAATAATGTGTTAATACTCGAGTCTGATTAATGAATATGTGAGGCTAATAAAATCCAATGACAGTATATCAGATATATGAGAAGTCTCCTTTAAATTTTTCAGAAATTACAAACCTGTAAAGCCATACCTCCTTGATTATCGGACAATACATACACTGATACTGATTTGTCAGGTGCTTCCTGTTTTAGCTTTCTTCTGTTCTGATTTTACATTTTGTGTTTTATTGATGTTTTAATGGCTAATCTAATGGCTGCTCTTGCTGTGGCACATCTGATGAAACTGAGCCTTTTTGCAAACACCAGCACATTAATACTAATACATAAGTCAGGCTCTATTCTATACAAGTTTCTTTAACTTCTCTTCTACAACAAAGAGACAGACATAGATGTATCATCAGGTACAAGTGTCATGCAGCTGTTTTATCTCACCACAGACAAGAGAGCTAAAGGTCTTGCGTCTGCATTCATGGTGTCTTCCTTTAAGGCATACTGCTTTTAAACATGGACCAAAAATAGACCCGTGCATTCATATAACTATACATAGTTTGCACTGGCAGCGATAAAAGTTTGAAAGAGGTTCAAAGTCACAGGATTATACTTTAGTCATTGGGTCATGGTTCAGGCTGATGCCCACAAGCATTTCCACGCACAACGAGAGGAGGTTTTTCATGGAGGCTCAATTAAGGACAGACCCACTCATTCAGAGTGAAGAGAATCAACATGCTTGAGGCACTAAAAACTGGCTTAATTTACTCACTTTATTTTCAGAAAAGAGAACACACGCACATGGCCGACACAAAACCAAGCCCACTGACACATATGCCTTCAAACCTACAGTCATCTTGCATACACAGTCATATCCACATGTATGCATAAGGAAACGCAGGCCAGCACATGCACACGAGCAGGAAAGCACACTGTGCCATGTATCAAGTGTTTCTATCGTTTCATTTTAATAACAGCAGACCTGCTTTGATTGTAAACACATCTGTCAGCAGGCAGCCTCTAAATCTTAAGGTGCTTTCTAAAGCTGTAAGTAGAAAAAAAAAACAAAAACAAAACTTTGTGAAGTAACCTAGCTGTGAATGTGCACGTGCGTGTGTGTTTGTGTGTGTGTTCACATTTCACAAGTTATTCACAGATAATTACATGCACATAGAAAAACATACATTGGATGACTGCGAAACAATGCTGTCACTTTATGGATTACCTGGTGATTTTCTTGAGAGAAACTGGATGAGTTCACCCCCTGTGGGGCTGGAATGAAACTGCCTGTTCCAATTATAATAAAAACCATCAGGGGCACTTTATGTAAAGGAAAAAAGGTAAAACATTCAGCTCACACAAAAGCGGCCACTCGGCAAAATGTCCTAACTGTAAAATGAATCACAAAAACCAGCACACTTAAAAGTTTGATGTTGAAAAAATTACTTTGATCTTGTCTGTCGAACTTTTTTCATCTTCGTTAGATTAAATTTCTCTCTGAGGTGAGCTTTTGATTTTTTTTCTTTGTCCTGATTCTTTGACAATATCTCTCTCTTTTATCCACAAAGGTTTATGGGCAGGCGAGTCGATATGAAAATAGAATTTACTTTAAAAACTCACAGTGTAATTACCCTGAGATACTAATCCAATCTTTGTCATGTGGATACCTCAAAAAGAGTCTTTTTATCACACATTGTAGATACAGATGTGGCGCTGGATATGGGAGAGCAAGCGCTAAATGACTAATAACTGTCTCCGCTTTATGTATACAGAAGGTGTAATAAAGCGAAACATATAAACAATATAAAAAATGACTTGATATACGTTCTGATGATATTTGCAGTCTCTAAATAAAAATGAGTTGCTATCCTTTATTTAAATGAGGAGCATGCTCAGCCTCTCTACATATCCTGGGTGAACAAAGCCAATGGCAGATATTGAAAGAAACATCTTGAAAGCTATTTGAAAAATAATAATAGTAAACTACTGAGCTTGCTTCCTTTTTCCGAATGCCCCCAGAGTCAAAAAACATTTACAGACTATTACCATTACGCTGGTGTCTCATCTTTCACAAATATGCCCCAAAGGCACAAATAAACACTCGTACGTGCATACAAACAATCACACACGCCGTGCCCCCGTGGTATGTATTTGATATATATGCACACAAACAAAAGGGAAAAATAGAGTGAAAAACCAAGCAGAGTTAAAAGTAAGCGGAAGGAAAAAATACATGTTTGATTTTTTTTTTTTTTTTAAATTTCTGGGACATTTATATGGGTGATATTGCCACATATGGCTTTCATAGTCAACAACAAAGAAAGGACATAACACAACACAAGTAAAATAAAAAATATGACACCACTTTTTCATCAAAATTAGCACGTATATGCAGGCTTTTTAAATGTGGGTAAACGCGCTAAACATACACAATTGACTCCTTTCTCAGTGCTAGCACACAAATTTGCCTTCCTTATTTTTTTTTTTCGGGTGTGTGACCTTCGACATCATGACATCTCTGATGAGATGATGATGAGATGGAAACAAGTTGACTATTCTGTCTGAGATCAAGCTATTTACACACCAACATCTGGACCTTCAATACACATCATCATCGCACCAGGAAAGGGGCGAAAATTAGTGTGTCCTGCCGATTGCTGAGCTGATAAATACTCATGACTGCTGCGGAGTCATTTCACCTGGGGAATCAACCCTTTCCCTCTGAAGACGGAAGCCAGATGTTAGTGGGGTTTTTGTCCAGTGTGAAAGAGGCTTCACTGATTTATGAACCAATTCTAGTCACTCATGTATGGCTGCCTAACTATCCTTTCCTCGCCTTGCTCCTAATCCTTTATTCCTGGACTTGTACTGCCAACCGAATCTGCTGCTAGCTAGCCTTGATTTGTTTTTAGCCAAACAGCTACCTTCTGGCACTCCAAGAGAGGTTTTCCCTGGGGTTCAATCCTTCCAAGACCCTGTGATACCAACTGTGTCAGTTGTAGTCTGCCACTTAACAGACTGACCTTTTAGATCTAACACAATGCCCTGTGAAAATTGGACCTCAAGGAGGATGTCTGTTCACTCTAAGATGAGCTAAGTAAGAAGGATATTGTCTTGCCCAGATTGGTGGACACAGCCTCTGCCCAGGCGTAAGCAGCGTAGCACAGTGCAGTGTGCTCTTTAGACTATAACTCATTGTGCAAAATCCAATGCCATAAATAGCCGTTTCTGTTATGAACCAGTGAAGCATCCCTTTTTTAAATGGACCTGTTTGGCATTTTGGTAACTCACCATGAACTCTTGCTGCACTGGAGTGCTGGGACGGCAGAGTAGGAAGGGTGTCAGAAACAATCAGGCAGTGTGATGCAAATTTCTCTTTCGGGATTACTGGGATTTGTGGTTGCAAACACCAGGTCAAAAGCTCACACTACAAAGGGTTTTATGCAGCTTTGTGGCTCTATCAAGCAATGCTGATGGCTAAGAACAGATCCCGATTTAAAGGCATGCTTATCCTTTTGTGTGGATTATATACTGGCCTATTTGACCTTAATACACACTCTGTAACACTTAATTAGGCATACCTAGTGTACGTGATCGTGGATAAGACCCCATGTTTTTCTCCAGAAAAAAAATAATTCTTTCAAAGCGCTGGGGATGCTCCTTAGGGATTTTGAGGATCAGCTATCTATATGATATTATCACTGATTCCAGCTTTTCAGCCACACTGTTTCACACTCAAAGAGCTCTTATTTCCTTCCATGTGTTTCTCTTTGCTTGATGTTTTTCCTCTGACCTCTCTTTTCACTGTAAAGTCCATAGATCGTATTGTGGCAATAACAGCAATTCCGCATGTCACACATCTTGCTGCATTTAATCTTCAGTCGAGCAGTGAGTGAACCTCTCGACCCTGTCTGCATGCTTCATATATTCACCTGTTGTCACATTATTCACTGTTTAGAGGAGCTGGCAGTTTGAGTTAACAAGCAAGTTTGCCTCGTAAAGTGGTCACTGCCTATGTGTCGCTCAAGCAGGAGCAAAAAGCTAATTTATTTGTTTGATTCTGACAATATACCAATGTGGTAGCATTATGACGGTCACTCGGTAAAATGTGGGGGATATGTTCTGGTTGCAAAGAAGGCTGCATCCTCTACAGGATGTCAAGGCTGGTATTGCAAAAGGTCACTTTATCTCACCTATGAAGCAGGTTTTTTATTGCTTTGTTGGTGACTATTTTCAGCCATGGATTAATAGACATGCAGTGCTGTAGTGCGTTACGGGGTGTGGGATCAACTCATAATGAACTGCAGTTCCCGTGTTTGTCTTAATGAAGGAGCATGATGTTATCCAGCACAGCAATGTGGCTCATTGGTGTGTTTTTCATAGGTTTTGGACAACGATGGAACTCTCTGACACAGAGGATTAAATTACACAAGGATTTGGCCC
Organism: Chaetodon auriga; assembly: GCF_051107435.1. Lineage (NCBI taxonomy): Eukaryota > Metazoa > Chordata > Actinopteri > Chaetodontiformes > Chaetodontidae > Chaetodon > Chaetodon auriga. The sequence continues at coordinate 14,141,339 of NC_135085.1, forward strand.
TAAATGTTTTAGTGTTTACTAAACATATTAAAAATTAGAGCCTGTCACAACACAGAGCACAGAAGAATAGATTCAGACATTACCACCACGGCCTGGCTTAGAAGTGATAGCATATAGCATATTAGCATGCAAAAGTCATGGCTTAGAGGCTCAAAGTTGAATCTGTTTTCTGTGAAAAATGTTGTGGTTAAGTTAATATTCACATTTAGTTTTGGGGGGGAAAGGGATTCACGGCACTGCACAGTTTGTTCTTAGTTTTCATTGTAGGTGTGAAGAGTTGTCTGTCATGATTCCTTCATAGGGAACAACAAAAAAGATGACAGCTTGTTATTACCACAACAGTATGCTGTGAGCGCTAGTCCCTCCCACATCCATAATGATTCCTTCACCATGGATGAGTGAAGGGAGCCATTACTTGTGGGAGTGTATTGTGCTTGCAGCTCTTCAGAAAAAGCCGAGCGGATGGCAAAATTCACAATGGGTCATGACGTTTCCACACCCGTGGGCTTTCTCTCAAAACATGCTGTATGGGCTGCATTTCCATCTTTGGAGGGGGTGCACAAACATGCTTGTTATCTGCATAAAATACACACACACACACACACACACACACACACACACACACACAGAGTTATCCAAATACAGACCACAGTCATTTCAAAGTGTAAATGACTTTGGGAAGTTAACCCTTTGAAAGATGTACAAGATGAAATAAAAGAAGAGTGCGAGTAAAATGATTATAGGGATTTAATAATGAACAAACCAGGCGCACTGACAAGAGGGTTCAAGAGACACAGAAAAGAAATCTGAAGAAGAAGAGGAAACAGCCAAACAAGCCTCTCTCATCCAACCGGCTGCATCATGAAACGAGAAGCTGCCACCGAATGCCTCCCTTCCCACACGCTGCTCATGATCACAGTCTCCCTCTGAATAAATGTGTGTGTGTAGGTGTGTGTATCAGTGTGTTTTAGCAGTTAGGGGACCCACAGGAGATTAACATCCCCGTTGGATTACAGAAGGGATATGCGCCGGAAAGCTTCATTAACTCTCACTGTGTGTGTGTGTGTGTGTGTGTGTGTCCTCTCTTTCCATGGCCACAGGGCATTTTAGACTGTTGCTTCCTCACTAACTGCTTGCTGTCTGCCCTGTAGACATCTCATTCTGTGTATGTGGTCTCTTTCGTCTCTGCAGCCTTCAGGGGGCTCAGTGAGAACAGATAAGTCAGCCTTGGGAGCCAAGAGTCGAGAGATGGACAGTGAAAACATTTATGAAGCAATCGCCTTCTGTAATCCAGCTGCGGTGGTAATCTCTAGTGCCTCCACAGCTGCTGAGACACAGAGACACACAGTCCCTCAGAGAGACACCGTGATCATGAGCAGCCAGTGCGAAGGAAGGCATCAAAAGTGCTGCTTCTGGTTTAAGATGCTGCAGGCTGCACACCGGTCTCAGTCCTGAACTGGTACCAGGAGGCAGGAAACATCCATCTGCTGAAATCTTGTCACACTGCTGTGTCATAACGTGGAGTCAGGAGAGAGGAGAGTGACCAGGTGGACACTTTTTCTGCCTTACTCACGCTTCCTCCTGCTCATGGTTTTATTCACCTCTTTCAGAAAATCACATTTGCTCGTCGCTGGTCCGTCTTCTTGTATTTGCCGCTCTCATTTTTCATTATCTCTAGTTGTCATTTCCATCATCTCCCTTTATCTCTCTGACAGGGTTTTCATTTTCTCTCTTTCTCTGAAGATTTTCTTCATCCCTGAAAGTCTTTTTTGTTCACTCTGCACGGCAAATCTGTTCTTCCAGAGACATGCAGTATAATGACGTATGTGTGGCTAATTCTCAGGCTGAAAGCCACATGCTGTAGAGATGGAGAGACTGAATTTACTCTCTGCTACGTTCATTGCTTGCTTGCTTTGTCTCTCTCACTTTCTCTGGCAGCAGCTCTGCTGTCCCCTCCTTGCTCGCCCTATGGAAGTAAAGCCATAACCTCCATTTGCACAGGTTAATGTGCAGCCACCTCAACATGAACACAAAACCAATACGAGGCTTTCCTGCGTGGGTGATCGCTCACTCTCTCACAGGCCCGTTTCTTGCCTTCCTTTATTCCTTCTCTGTCCCTGCCTCTTTCTCTCTCTCTCTCTCTCTCTCTCTCTCTCTCTCTCTCTCTCTCTCTCTCCACCTTGTAAATTGGACTCTGGCAACATTACGATGCTTTTCTCATTATTCCCATCACTCTGGCCAAATTGCCTTGTCTTTCAGGACCATTGGGCTCTGTTCATTGGCTGCCTGCACAACCAGAGGGCTACACAAGTCTTTTCCTCTGTCCCAGGGTTGTTTCATAGCAAAGATGGGACCAAGAAATGGATTCCATTCTACAGCAAGTAATACAACCTCAGGCCACTTGTACTGCCTGCCCCACACTGTACACTATGACCAATTTATCAAGGAAGATGTAAACAAATGTTCACAGCAGGCACTGGGATAACATGTAGTGAAGAAGTACTAAACAGTAGTCAATCGTCGGAAAGTGTTTCCAATTCCTAGTTAGGGTTAGGAATAAAAGTAAAGTAAAATAAAAATCCTCACATAAGGAGCAAAAACACATTGGTTACTGTGGGATTCTAATGTTACAATACTCTGTATGTACTACATATAGTGTATGTACAGTGGTTCAAGTCTATCACCAATATGTTCTCTGAGGCATTTTTCATTAGCTATTTCATGTAATTGTTTGCAAATATAAATAATAAAATCCTTTCAACAAGTGATTTTTATCTTTAAATGTAGGCAATGATGATGCATTAAATGCAGACATCAACATTACTGTTACTGCTACAAAGGATCTGCTGATTCACGTAAAACTGACATATACTTTCAATCAATAGCAAGTATGTGCAGAGGAGGACCGATAGAAAGCTTCATCACATGGTGCAACGATGGCATCACCTGAAGCTCAACATCAGCAGAAACAATGAGCTTGTGGTGGAGTATGAAGCTAAGTATTCAAAAGCATTATGACGTCACAGTGATTTGTGTAAAATCTGGTAATAATTCTATGATTCTTGATTATGGTCAAAAAAGCCTTTGACCATGAAAATTTAATCAGTTCAACTTTGAGTCCAAGTGAATGTTTGTGCCAAATTTTGAAGAAATTCCCTGAAGGCGTTCCTGAGATATCGCGTTCGTGAGGATGGGATGCACATGAACAGACGGACGGAAAAGAGCACAGGAAACAGATGGACGGACGACAGAGCGTGAGAGGACGGTTAAAAATCCAGACAGTGAAGGTAAATGCTTAAGTCCTTTTGAGTTCACCCAGCTATGAGTCAGGAGGACATGAATGGACTTTTTCTCTCTCACTGTATGCTCCAGCTGAATACCCACTGCCCCTCTATTCTGTCCTGACACAATACATGGCTTTTAGCAAACTCATTTTCCATTTCAGAGCTGCCCGCTAGCCATTTTAGAATGGACGGCAAAAATAAAATAAAAAATATGAATATAAAGGTGGAAAGCGCCGGTAAACTAAACTAAAAGTTGCTTTGCATTTCAGGCATGACATTCAAGCATTAACAGCATATGCAGAATGAAGAAAACAAAATCATTTCATTTGGCTTTTTGTCTGAATTCTACTCACAGCTGCATACTTTTTGTCATATTCTTTCGTAGTTGTTATCTTGTGTGCATTTGCTGCAAAACACATGAACAAGGTTTTTAGAGAGCAGTGCTATTTTCCAATTTGTCTCTCCACTATATGGTACTTGCATAAAACACATCAAACAGCCTGTCAGTGCCTGAGTTTGACATGCACTTGTAGTCCTCCGCCTCCCTTTCCCTTCCTTTCTCTCAATTCTCTTCATCTTCCCCTATCTTTTTGCTCAGGCATGACCTAAAACAAAAAAAAAAAAAAAAAAAATGGACAAAAAACTTCAAAAACCTCTCTGTCTGTCACCTCATGAGCTGTTGGTCTCCCTCCCTTTCAAACAAACCATTTCTCTCCTTTCATCTTCTCCTTTCAAAGGCTTCTGTTTCTTGTGGGACAGAAATGACAACGTATTCTCCTGTACCTTTCAGTAAATAGGTGGAGAAAAAGAAAAGTCAGCCTCTTCCCACCTGTGCTAGATGTCTGTCTCTTTCTTCTGTGATTTAAAGGTGGGTTGAAATGACACACAAATGCAGCAACAATCCAATACCATAAGCTGTGCAGGGACGATAAAGCAACTACGGAGGATCAAAAGGATTGACACGTTCTTCTGTTGCTGCTGTCTGTTCAATGCCACGACAGCGAGGGAAGAAGTGCTCCCGGCGCTCAGTTGGGATTGTATTCAATTACTGAATAAACAGCTCAATGGCAGTGAACCACAATAGGTGGTTATTTTAAAGCCTGTTTTATTGACAGGCATTATTATGGGTATCGGCTACACTGTCCCGCTTATGCGGAACCTCTGTCTAACTGTAGAGTTCTCTTTGGGTTGGAGAAACATAACAAATTGCAGTGATAAGTAACAATCACGTTTCACACATGCTGACACAGGCTTTTCATTGAATTTCAATGTTTTTGTGTTTTCTTTTTGGAAACTTCGTGAAAAACGCTAAAATTTTCCAATTGGCCACTTTAAGCTCAACATTCGGCAACTGTGTCTGTGTGTGTGCATGTGGTTTGTAAGCTATTTTATTGAGCTGCCGGTTCATAAAATGTTCTCAGTGAGTTTAACCTGCTTGTGGTAAGCAATTACGTTGAGTATATGTCTCAGGCTTTTATTGTGGAAGGTAGAAAAATGGAAAGTGACGGTGAATCTGTGATATGCTTGACAATCCCTGCTTCTACTTTGTTCTGCACAGAAACAAATAACCGACGGATAACTAATTTATAGATACGTACATAAAGCTTAAACAGAGTCTAAAGAGGACTAAGTTTCTGTAAGACCCCTCAGAGCACCAGGCTCGCTTGTACATGATTTGCTAGAATAGCTGTTTCAACCTTGTCTTTCCCCTTGAACTACCAAAATATTTCAACTTTTTTTAATACATAGTTTGTCCCAGAAGGGTCCGATTTGTTGGACCTTCAGCACTGGCAGAGATCAGGTTGAGTCACATTGGTAAAATGTTAATTATTGATTAAGTTATGAGCAGAAGACTTTTATTATTGATTAAGCTACAAACTGTCGGTGAGCCTTTCATTACTGATCCAAGCTGAAGACAGATTGGTCAGACTTTCATCATAAAAGGGATATGATGAGTTTCAGCCATGAATTGTAAGGCAAGCAATCTGATTGGTCAAGTCCCTTGACAATCATTTTATGAGCGTAGGCGGAAGACCACTATTGATCATCTTCATGTACACATCTGTGGGTAAGGTTTGGTTCTTGTTTAAAGAAGCTGCTGGATTTATTACATTTCCACTTACCAGTAAAAATATCAAGAACTCATCAATCTTTAAAGATGTATTTGACCCAATTTTGTTGAAAAGCTTGCATTTATAGAAGACTGGGTCTCACCTGACTTCATTGGCAACCAGTGCAAAGAAGGAATGATCTAGAAATCTTATTAATTACCTTTAAGACACGTCTTGGACTAGCGCCTAGCTGTATGTGAGCTTCTTAGCCCTTATGAGCCAGAGCACAGCTTGAGATCCTGAGGCAGCGCTGCTCTGGTCATTTCACAGTCTAGACAGACGACTACGGATTATCAAGCTTTCTACATCAGGGCCCCGGCAGACTCTTTGAACAACCTGTCTGATGAGATCAAGCCAACCTCTTTAAAAACTTACTTCAAGAAGTGCAATTTCTTGAACGGCAGAATGCTGTTCTACATCAGCTTTTTGTTGCTCTGACTTTCCTGTGCTTTAAAAATAGTGTGCTTTGTTTCAACTTGCTTTAATGTCCATTTCGGTTTTGCTTGAAAGGTACAATTGCATTTTCTCTGCAATAAGAATTGTACAACCTATACAGGGACACACTCTTGTAAATTGTGTAATGCCAGATGCCTGCTCTCATTTTGTTCAAACTGACTCTGAATATGAAGTTTGTTTTTTTTTTTTAGTTTTTTTTTTTTTAGATTCAGTCAGTTCAGTCAGTTTGTTTTGGATTTTAGGTACAATCGTACACCATACCCATATTTTACTAATTCTAATACAAGACACAAAGGAAAAAACTGCAAAAATACATAAATACATAAATAAACGAAGCAGAGTTTGTAAAGCTAAAGGTCATGTAGTTGCCTCTTTAGCACTGATGGACCTATTTGGCATTTTTATGTAAAAATACTACTTAAAAAAACTTAAAAAACACATACATTACATATATGAATAGACATTATTTATTGCACCGGAACACTATCACAGTCTAGAAAACCACTCAGACGTCATCGTCATATTTTAAAGGAAAGTTCAGGCTTTTACGGGGTGAGGTCAGACTGTTAAGACATCTAGTATTGATCGCGGTAACGCAGGGTCAAATTGGCAAAGCCTCCAGTACAGAGGGAGGTAAGGTCAGACTGAATGGGTTATCTTGGCTACATCTCTGTACCAGGACATCAGATTGTGATGCTATCAGTTCCAGGAATAGCCCAGTGAGGAGGAGATACAAAGGTCCAGTTCATTAGCTGAGAGCCTGTCACACTGACAGACTCTGACTGTTTTCAGCAGCATGGTCTTAACCGAGCAGAAATAGATCAAAATCTCACCAGTAAGAGAACAGCTATAAATATCAAAAGCATCATTTAAAGCATGGTGCTTGTGTCCAAGTATTAATTAGACATTTCTTTGGCACTAAAACGCGTTCAGGGAAAAAGTGGACGGCATAGTTCGGTTTCTCCAGGTTACTGTACTCAAAACCTCCTTAATGTTTGTACACTTGGGATAGTGGAATTACACTCTAGGTAGCGCTATGGTCTCAACTGCTCCAAAAATGTGCAGATACTAATATTAGATGTCACTGTTCAACCTAAATCTTCTCATGATCATATGTTTGGCAAAAGATGTTCTGAAGCCATCGCATGAAGCCTACAAAATCCAGCTGATATACAGTCACATGCATTGTTCTACATATTCTTTCATCCCTTATTTGAGATATTTTGTGGCTCAATACACTTTTTTGAAAGTCTCAATGTTACATATAGTAGATGTACATATGTATATAGCAATCTAGGATTACATACAGAGTATAAACATTTGTTCTTGTATCATCTTTTGCTGCTGTGCCACTGCGTTTCCCTGTAAGCAATATGCAACACGATGACCACAATTTCACAGTTTAGCATATTTAGCACATGATCTCATACACTGCAGTCATTTAAATGCCAGGGAACAAGATGTTCAATCATCTTTATATATTGTAAGTTTAAAATTCTTGAGGTATATATCTAATTACTGTGGCAACTAGCCTCACCCTACCAATCCAAACGAGGAAAAAAAAAAAAAAAAAGAATGAAAACTGTGTGTTCTGTGGTTTCCAATGTTGTGTGTAACGACAAAACAGGGGAAAAAAAACAGAGGACAAGATATCCATCATTTTCCAAAAGCTGTCTCCGGCAAACGTCACTGAAAATCCTGACATTTTAACTCCCCTGAAATACACGGTGAAATCCGTCTGCTGTCAGTGGAAGTTCAAAGAATTCGCATTCAAAGATTTTCAAGTAGTTCTCCAGGGTCCGTCTGTCCTTGCGCTGCAGTTGATAGTGTTATGTTTTATATGATTTCCTGTGTCATGTATTCAAAATGTTTTCTCCCCACAGTGAAGATGCACTTGTAGAAACGCTGGCATATGAGGCACAGAGTAGCACTTCGGTTGACAATGTATGACAGTAGTGTCTCTACAGACTACGTTTGGGTGTGGCAAAGATTTTCATACATTTGCAGGTTCAATGTCTGAGTCCTGTCGAACAGTTGAGACACCTGATCAGATGCCTCCAGACAGGGGTGTGCAGAACACCTCTCTTTAGAATAAGGGACTGTTTGTCTGCTACTCTTCTGGATGCACCACTGTCTCCTGGTGCTGTTGCCATAATCAGGACTGACACAGGCACACGGACCATAATCCCCATTGATTAGAAACCTGAGATCAAAGGCTTCCACTGCTGTCACTCTCACCTCCTGTCTCCACTCTGGTTAGGCTGCTTCTTTCTTTGCCCTGCCTTTCTTTGGCTTTCTTCACTTGTGAATGTCTCTGTGTTTGCATGTTTATCTTGTGTTTGAGGTTCACCTTCTTATGCTCATATTCCCATTATTTGTCTTTTCATCCCTTGCACCTGTTTCAACAGCTACTGTTGACACAGAGGCTTTCATTCTGCTAATAACCAGACGCTACGCTCAATCAGAATAAACTGGCTCATTCTGAGACAAATTTCCTTCTCAATGTTTGACCATATGATGGTAAGTAGCTGAGTGGATTTCAAATCATGGCTGGTTATGTGGGTGGCTCAATTCTCACATTTAATAACTGCAGGAGGAATAAAACAGGTTAGTTAGTGGAAAGGTTAGCTTTAACACAATATCAGTGCAGTCACAACCTCATGTTCTCTTTCTGTTTTGTTTCCTGTCCTTCTCAGTTTTACTCCCTTAACTCTCCCTGCTGCAATCGACACTGTCCTCATGCTCCATTAAGACGATGAAGATGTTTCATATCCGCAAAACACCTTCATTCAAATTCTAAACTCTTCTGTTGAAAACAAATCTATGAATATACTTGCAGACGCACCACGGTGCACCACACATTAGGATGCGCTCTTTGGTGTTAACCTCAGATATTTAAGATCAAACCACTGACGTAATAAATCTCTGCGCCTCCAGCAAAACCGAGCTGCGCGCGTACACGCAGCATTAGAATGTTATGCAGTCAAGCCAGCTCAAACCTCCAGGTATTAGGCTCTTGTCTGATGATTCAATACATTCTATGGTCGATGTGTTGGCTACAATGGCACCATTCATATAAAACACGGCATCAGATCACAACTGTACAAAAAGAGAGTTCCACGTACTTCAGAACAACCAACTGTGAGAAAAGCAGCGAGCCTAATTAGACCTTTGTCTTCTAAACTCTGTACTGCAGCGATGTGTATAACCATAAAATGTGTTTTTTTTTAATTATTGCCTGCTTTTATACTCAGGTTAAGTGAAAGGTTGCACTAAATTATGTCAAGGTAATTAATTGCACATAATAGTGCCACGATGGCAAAAACTGCATGAAAAACAGTGGTCATGGGGCATAAACCTGAGAGCTGCTCATCATACTCCTGTTTATACAATTTAAAGCTTTATTTTCATTATCCAGAGAGAACGGTGTTACGAGTTCTGGAGCCTGGGACGTATCCTGAGGACGACACTCCTGATAATCACTGTTCAAAATTGAAATCTGCGTGGAACATCTCACCAGTCCTGTGTGTAAATAAGCGCAGGAGGTCATGTACCTATTTTGTCAGATCTCAGAGCTGAAAATTTAATTAAGTGATGAACATACCCTTGCTGTTTAACCCATGCGTAATTAGGCGAAGGAGTGTATTCCCAAATCAGAGAATGCTGATTAAAAGTACGTATCACTGCTGAGGCTGCAATGCCTTCTACAAGAAGCATCAGCCATTAATCTAACCAAGTACAGGCATTGTCTTAATTGCATGGAGAGGTGTTTCTGTTTGCACTACAGTACAATTCATGTATACGGTATGAAAATGTAAATCAAAGGGAAGGAGGCCAGCGGTTTGAGTGATTTTGAAAGCTCTGTTTGTGCGCTTCTGCCAACTCAAACTAAGACTACTGCTCTTGCAATTCTGATAAGAGGTGTTCTGAGCAGCTGGAGGCGTCTTAATTTAGTGCTAAAGCGACAACTAAAACATAAACCCAATTTCAGCTGTGCCAACCACAGTGGCTCGACAGGGTTGGTTTGGAAACACACAATTTCCAAAATGAGGGAAACACACGCAATTAAAGACTTGCAACAAATGAAAACGATATTAACGTACCACTACCATCTACCATCTAGGCCCTTGGTCTGGCTTGGCTGTACATTTGCTATCTGTGATAATTTAAGGTATTATCCTTTTGATCTTTAAGTTCTATGGCAATACTGCACAAAAATGGCAACTGTGAGTAGTAATCATTATCCTGATTATTATCCTGCACAAGCCAGAGGTGAAATCAACTGATCTTCAAGTAGAAAAATATGAACAGCTGGTTGCATGAAAGCAGTGAGTGATTCAAGTCCACACTTCTGGATTTAACTGTACAGAATCAGCTGGTCTACAGTTAGCTACTCATACCTGCAGCTGTATTTGGGTTGATGCTTCACTTTACTCTGTCCAGACAGACAGAAGGACAGATAGAGGTGTGTGTCTACCATGTGAAAAGGAGTGACAATGCATTCGCGTTCCTGTTTAACAGCCAGTAGTGGTGATGAATACATACATGGAAATTAGCCCAAGATGAGGGCTAATTGTCTGATTAGATGTGCTTCAGGTTGATAGATGCACAATAAGCCCATGCACATAAAGTAGTCATTAAGGAACATTAGACCATTAAATTGAACATTACACTATAGCCAGAGGGAAAAATATGGATGTTCATTAATGTGTCTAAACACGTAGTAGTGTGTCTGTGTTTATGTGTGTGTGTGCGTGCACAGTACCTTTTCTGCGAGTACTTTGTTCTCTTGTTGCCAGTCTCTCTGTGACGCTGCACCTGTCCAGGAGAGGGGAGAGATTAAATTAGCATTACAGCAATTACATGTTTGAACTGCTTTTTCCCTGATTTAAGAATACAGCGTTCCCTGCAAAGAATTTGAAATGCAAATTGCTTGGTGGCAAATGCACACGTAACATGGTTAAAGTGTTTATTACTCCCACACACAACATAACACGAACTGAGATGTGTGCAAACCACAGGTAGACACACACACTTAAGCTTAGCTTGGTACTGTTTACAAGCTAAAGCATCAAGATGGTATTAACAATTAGCAAAGCAAGTCAGCATTTATATTCAAAGAGCAAACACAGTCTAATGCCTCTCTTATAATCGGAGCAACAGTGGGGCACTGCAGGAAAACTTACAACACACACACACACACACACACACACACACACACACACACACACACACACACACACACACACAGCCATACAGACATAAACAAAAGCACACACATACAAGCAAGAATGCACACAATAGCTCACAGAGACAGAAGTACGTACACTTTGCCCTGCTGAGAAAGAACAGGAACATATCGAGGCTCTTCTATCAACACAGAAAAAGGAAAAAGTACTCATTTGCTTTCCTCTTCGGGTGTGCTGCTGGGGGCTTTTTGTTGCAGCACACCTCCCGAGGCACGCTCACTCAAACACACGCACGCACGCCCACGCAAACACAAAACCAAGCCCTGTTTGCTCTTGAGGGTGTCTCACTCACCCTCTGAGAGATAAAATGACATGCTTTGCTGGCCGGGTTGTTTTCAGCTCAGAGGAATTGCAAATTCTCTGAAAATGGTGTCATTTTCACTTGGGTTTCCTCCAGCAAAGACGGCTGATTAAATAAACAAAGGAACTTGGCTCCACTGTTAGTTCTTCAAACACAGCAAGAGGGAAAGATATTCATCTCTGTTTGTCCTCTTCATGAGGGAAATCAACATGCAAATTCAGACTGTTTACATGTGTGAGGATCATTTTCAGAAAATGTATATGACAGTGTATTTATTATGTATTTGATACTTTATATGTTACGTGAAGCTTATTTGACTTCAGCTCTAACTGTGTTAGACAACAAGCCCTCCAAACTAACCAACAAATACAATGTTTGGTTTTGGTGCCATCCCAAAAAGTCACATTTGACTGTCACACAAAGGATAAATACTGTATGGATGTTGTCTTATCTACCATGGCAGCTGAAGGAGCTATAAACCCAAGGCTGGCATATTGCCACCTCATTAAACTGATGTTATCAATAAGTTGCTTATGTACACATCCAATGTACAGCAATCAATGTTAACATTCAATTGGTGTTGTGGCCACCAATACTCATTCTCCTATTAGCTCTGTTTTTGGTCTTCACCAACCACTGAGAAAATTGTCAGGCTGCTAAATGTTCCACTATGTTCACTAGCCAGTCCTTATCTTTGTCTGCCTGCTGTTTGGCGCTGGGTAGGTAGTGTACAGTGGGGAAAACAGCAGATTTTTGTTGCTAGAGAAGACGACGATGAGAGCGGCGATCCAAAACAATAAAACAGTGTGCTGAAAGATGCTAAAATGTTCTGTAGTGGTGAGCGCAACAGTTGAATTGGGTGATAAGTACCTGTGGGGTCTTCACTATGAGTGACACCCTACACCCACGTTCACACTACACATACACATAGTGATCTGAGCTGTGGTTAATGTAAAAATAATGATTATAGGAGCTTTAAAGTTAGAAAACAATGATGGTCATATTTAAAAGAAACTTAATAAGAAACTGCTTTAAGCCCCTTCACAAGATTAGTGGCATCAACTTCCCCACGGCACACACAAGAGTATTTTGGAAGTTTCAAGAAATCTTAAAGGGCCATGTGGTGTTTCGTCTGTACACACAGAGTTTTGCAAAGCTTTTGGGTACATGCATTCAAAAATACTTACAGTAGATCGCACAATATGGAGATGCAGAGACATGGATCCCCAAACCCATATTCGACAGTAATTCACTCACAAACATCACAGCAGACATCTGAAAGTGATTTGCATTACGCTGCACACAAACATATATGCGCAGGCTTTATGTGTAACTTCTGTACGCTGTCCCACTGAGAGAAGAGAAAGTTACAGATGGTCCCGTTTCCCTCCTCAGACAGCTTTGTAGTTGTGAAAGCAACACTGAGGAATGCCTCTGAATGTAAATCATATCTGTGTTCCTGCGGTTTTACGCTCTGGCCCAGCAGCCACTGGAAACTGCTGCTATCGCAAAAAACCTGAGCAAAAAAAAAAAAAAAAAAAAAAGGAAGACAACAGAAACGAATGTGTATAATAAAAAATTTGCATTCCTCTATCTCGGTTTGAGTCGATCCAAACAACAGCGGAAAGTTTTAAAAAGAAAGTTGGGGGGAACGGATTACTGATGGAAGTGTAATGTTCTTATAAAACAAGAATGAGGATGGAAATCAGATTTTTGCCATGTTGATCTTGTGAAGCCTTTGAATTCTTACAATTCACACAGTGTAGTTTGAAGCAGCAGAGTGAAGGGATTTAGAGGCCTCTGCTTGCTGACTTGTTTCTCAGCTCTCATCTGCTGTTGTTTTATGTTCAGTTCGTGTAAGCAATGGGCTTAACACAATTAAAGATTGAATAAAGTTGCCAATAAAAGAACTCAGTATAGAGTGACATACACCACAGTATGGCGAGCTTGTACTAAATTCAGTTTTGAATTTAATTTGAATAGCAGTGGCAAGGAACTGAATGTGATTGTTATTGACTCTAACTTTATCACTTCAAATTCATTTATTTGTTCAATTCAAGCATTTTTATTTGACTCCGAGTGAGCAACGGAAACACGTTGGGTTTTGTTTCTGAATGAAGGCTTGAAGGCAGCAGCATGCTCCCAAGATGACAACAGAGTCCTCACATTGCTTTCTGTATAGCACAAAACCTAAATTGTTTTGTTAATGATTATGGTTATGCATGGCAGAGCTTGGTTAAGGATAGGGTAAGACCATAGTTCAATTTTTAAAAAAGTCTGCTGTCTAACTTGTTTCTGTTGCCTAATCCTCACAGCAGATGGGACTCAGGATGCAAACCTTGGTTTCTGGAGGCCATTAAAAGACAGACTTGTGGAGCATGCGACTCACACAAAAAAAAATCCAAATTACCTAATTATCTGCTAATGGCCATTCATTAAAATCAAGCAGGACACAGGAGCCCCTCTTCTTAGAAAGCAGTTGCCCTTGAAGTCATACATAACCATACAAGAAGTGGTGACAGACTGAAAAACTCCTCCAATGAGAAACATTTTGGATTGTCACACTAAAGGCCACTGAGACTCCAGGATGAATGATGAAGTAGACTTTCTGCCATTTCTCTAATATCCTATGACTCTCACATTATCCCCAGAAGCGGCTGTGAAAACATTTGCTTATTTCATATATCATGTAGTTCTCTACTCTTCTTTAACCCAATTTTGATATAAAAGAGTCTCCAGTAACTTCCTTTTCTTGTATGTATTTATTTCTTCATTGAAACTCATTGTTAATATGTGAAGTTGGTTTGTACACGTTGGGGCATGAGCATACAGCTTGTATATATAATATATATAATTTCCTTTCAAATTTCTTTCATTTTTTTTGAACATTATTGGTTATCAGTAGTTGTCAGGTGTTTTCAGGATTTGATATATGTTCGCTTAATGTAAATTAATTTTTGTTACTGTAGACTTACACGTTTCTGGCATGTATTTTTGTTTTAGAGGTGCCCTCTATCCGTTGTTGTGTACAAGGGCCCATATTTTGGGTAGGCACCTACAGCTGGTATATTATTCGGACTGACTCTGTGTTTGTCCGGCTCTGATGAAGACCTTGAGTCAATACGTGTTGGTGGCTTTGTTTGCCTATATGTTCTAAGAATAAATAATACTATTTTCATCATTTTTACCAATATGCTGAAGTTTTACATCCTTAAGTTGCATTGTGGACCATGATCATGCTTGTACATAGTTACCTTAAACTCAGATTTAAGATGAGCACAGAGAAACATTCCCTCTCGAGCAGACGAAAGTGAAAACAGCATTTTTTTCTACACACACAATAAGTAAAAACAAGCAAACCAAATCTTTCAGTTGAGGGGTTAAAGCTTGCCAGTTTCTGGAATGCTAGCATCGTGACAGTCGCAGAGCTGCTTCTGTAAACAACTGCATATTATCTGACTGAACCTCCCAAACTTAACAACTTCAAGCATATTCAGTAAAAACCTAATTGTGGTTCCAAACTGTCTGCAGATTTTTTTCTTAATTATTTTATTGCGAACTTAAATCTAAAACACAAATAACTTATATCACTGTCTATACTCCTAAACTTCAACATAATTCTATACCAAAGCTGCCTGGGCCACTACATAAATCACATTGGCTTATTGAATTGAAAAAGTATGAAATATCTCAGATGATAGATAGCTGGTATTTAGTCAGGATGGCTCACAGCCACTAGTGAATTCTATTGTGTGTATTTGTGTGTGTGTGTGTGTGTGTGTGTGTGTGAGAGAGAGAGAGAGAAATTGAAAGACATTGTCTCTTTTTTTTACACACACACACAGACACACACACACATACTCCATTGTACTCTACAGTGAGTTTGGGTCTGGTGAATTAGGCTTGTCTCTCAGTGTGCAATTTTTTATCAGTGGACGATCCCATTTCCGTTGTGTTGATGCAGCAGATGGATTCCCTCCCACTAACCATTCATCACTTGCCACACCGAAACCTGCCTTTGCCCCCTTTACGCCAATGAAAAATGGGTTTTTGACCATCTTTTTCCCCAAGAAAATAAAAGTCGTTTACTGTGTCATCAAACAGGTTTTCGTTTTATTTGCCGTCCCGCAGCACAAAGTCAGAGGGGAGGGATGCCAAAGGTCAACGGGGGAAACTTTGAATTGCTATGATGATCAGCAGACAGTGAAGAAACACAAAGAAGAACGGAGAGAGAACTTAATCAATCCATTCAATCCAAGTCATTGATATAAGAATAACTTTTTACTTATGCATTGGTAACACTGTAGAAGGATTAGCTGCGATCAAATAAGTATCATGTTTAGCCTGGAATATTTCATTAAATGTAATATTGATTCATCAACATTCACCAGTGTAACCATACAAAAGGTTTTTCCTTAAAGAATCATTAGGAAAAATATACAATCCATGTGGTTTTGGAATCACTGAAGACACTAAAGGTGAACAGGCTATCTGTATAAAGTTTTTTTTATTATGCACAAATTTAAACCCTTGCTGACCTTTAAATTCTGACATGAAACCATGATAAAAGTAGTCACTTCTTGCTTTGTGTGAAAATGTGACATCTTTTCACTGAACTGGCTTCAATGGTGAGAATGCCTCATGTTTTTAATTACTCCATGTATAATTATTTACATGATAAAGAGGGATTCAATTTAGGGAAACAACGTTCACAACTCATGGCAACAGTGATGAGGGCAAAGGGATGTTTTTCTTTTTCTAGCGAGGTAATTAGTCAATAGCTGAATTTACGTCGAAGTGTTTCAAATGTCAGCATTAATTTAGAAATTGTGTCAGTAAAAATAATGAACCCAACGCTGTTAGTGACACTGTTGGTGCAATGAGCTCATTTATGGGATTGAGGGCAACTGAAAATGAGACGTTTGTTATCTTTGCAGAGCGGGAAATGAAATTCTAAGTTAACTTCTGCTGTTGCTTAATGCCTGTGTGAATTGAAACTATGGGGGATGTATGCCTTTAAAAACTTTGATTTATAGTTCAACTATTCAAGACACAATCACTCATTAATTTTTACCTGTTCTGTTAAGTTTAGGGTTTCCCAGTCTATTACACAGGTGGCACAACACCTCGCCTGCAACAGCACTTCTGCCATCGACCTTTTTGAAGCACTTGAATGAAACATTTGCATTAAGCTTCAGGCACAAGGAACCGAGGTGCTACATCACACAGCGAAGGCATATATTTAATGAACGGACTGAGTGTTTAGACCATCGTCGCATTATTAAATTGATGAGGATCTATGTGACGGAGCTCAAGAGGTGACGATGATCGATCAATCACATTGTACGTGAGCTTAATTAATTAATAAGAGCAGCTTGTCTGAACAGTCAGCCACACCACAAACCTCACTGTGGAGGAGAGTCTGACTCTGAGGTGAGCTTCTAATTCTTCATGGACAGTAATGTGTTTGCTATAAGTGTGACTATTAAATTTCTTCTCACACAAATCTTACTTTGTACTGGGTGTGGGCGATATGCTGCTTTGTTCACCATCACCCAGTGTCATGTTGTGCCACGACATGGATTTTGCAAAACTGCAACCGTGATAAATGTTTTAGCATTTTAAAAATAATCTGCTTATTTTACATGCAGGTAGAAGGCTATACAAGTGCTCACAGAACTGGAGCTACATCCACTAGCTACTCTTTACTTAGCTATAATACAAACTCAGGTAACACATAGATGTGAAAGTAACATTATGAGCTATGCATGCCAGCTGGCTGCAAGAACCAACACAAAAGTCTTCACTGACTCTCACCATCTGAGGAAGTGGAGACCCAGTGGATTATCAAGATGAAAATGTCGGCACAGCAACAACTGGAAAACTGTGGAAAATCACTTCACTGCGAATTTACCCCTGCCTGTTTGATGCTTCCTCACGGGAAGATCATGACCGAGTCCAAAAAAAAGACAAATGTTGGAGAGAAATAGCGGAAGCACTTCATCAGCCAGGCGAGTGGCTGGCTCTGCTGTCCTATCATTATCCCCGGTCCTAATTGCGGGAATATGCTTATCATTCCTCCAGCAGCATATGGTAAGCTAGCTTCTAATTCCAGATCTAACACTAAAGTAGCCTGTTTGATGCAGCCAGCACAGCCACACCTGCTCCCTGTACAACAAATAACCAGGGAAATAAAATTATTACATGTGAAACTTGACAGATTCCGGCAACAGCCAGACCTAAACTTATCTCCACACTTCACACGGCAACGCAAGCTCTTGCAGATGCATGCTGCGTTGGCCTGTGTGTCTGTTGCTGCCATATGTAAATATACTTGATAAATATGCCCCACGGCACACTGACTATGATATACTTTGGGTTTTATGCCAAATAAATGCTGTTAAGATACCCAATCCTACCCCTTGTCTGACTCTGAGGATGAATTACATTACATTTACTAATTATCCGACATAAGGGGCAGGCTACTCCTTCCAAAACACATTTAGACTTATACCTCATTTCCTTTCCTATTTGGAACTAATAAACCCAACCATTTTTTTTTTGTATAATTTCATCTTTCTTAAGATATGTTCCCCTCTATTGCTTGTAGAGTGAAAAGAGGTAGAATCGTGTTTTGAGTAGAGCATCTCTTTTATTCTTGTAATACCGTTACATACAAGTCAATACGCTCAATGTTGCTGCAGGGATGTTTACATACAATTTTGGGTATTGCTTAACTAAATTAATTTAATGAGGGTGCTACATTTGCACACACGCACACATACACAGCAGATAAGCAGACACGAGCTGAACAGAACACACTGAAACACATAAAACCACTGGCAGACATACAAGGTCTCAGGCACAATAAACCCTCTGAATCACTGGGCCTTCATGTTAGACTTTTAACGATGACAGTAATCGATCCCACAGAGACAAACAGACAGACAAGCTGAGAAACAGAAACAAGGTGACAGGCAGCCTGAGAGAGTTAACAGGAGACTATGCAGACCAAGTCAGTGATTTGAAGAGTAGATCCACGGGCTATCTGATGAGTCAGCATGTCATATAACAAATTAAAAGCCTATAAATCAATCTTTTAGTACTGCAGGTTAGAACATAATAGCCTTCGAGTGGAGTACACAGGTACTGACGTAATGGCAGATCCATATTAATCCTAGAAGTAACAGCCTCCATAATTTACATATAATAGTTTAACAATTTCAAAATTGAGATTTAATGTATTCATTGTTTCGTTAGTTTTAAACAAGGTAACAAATAGATGTCACTTATCCGAAGTGCTGTAATACATTTCTCATGAATCCCTCACTGTGATTCGTGTTGAAGATATCAACTTGACACTTCAACAACAGCCAAGCCAAGATCCTTCATGCTGACATTATAGGAACCATTCGTTAGCTTCACTGACGCTCCTCAGCACTGCAGGACAAATGTCTCTGAACACTAAGTACCAGTAAATTAAGCACATATAAGTGAAATCAGTGACTTAATACTGTATACTCTTTCTTAAAACCACTACATTTAGCAACAAAGGTTTTCACAGAAGACCAAAACGTATTCAACCTTCAACCTGTTCTCACTCCCAGAGCGTTAAATACCAATGCTTTGTCACGCCCCACACACAAGGTACCTTTTAGTGTCTGTATAACATGCACCACGCTGTATACTCCAATGTAAAGCCCTTCATGGCAATATCAGACACCCAGAGCAGTTGCTCTGGGTGTCCAACACGTTCTCATGCCAACAACAGACAAAGCCTTCCTGCCTGAAAGCCTTTCTAACACGTGGTAAATATGTCACAGTTTGATTAGGTTAAGCCATGAAAAACTACCTGGTTAGGTTGGTTGGCTATGGGAAAAGACTGTCCACTTGTGAATTCACTTTTGGTTTCTCATGGGACGCGAAACTCGTCTCCTGGGTGAAAGTCTTGTGTATGACCCACCACTGTACCCTGACCTCTGCCCCTCTAAGGATTTTTTTCGCTATGCACACTACGTCACCTTGCTCTGAGCGTCTAATATAACCATGGATGGGTTTGTGGTGGAGTTAGTTGAAAGTCCAGTGCGTCTCATACAGTCATAGGTTATCTTGTGCATCTGTATCAAGGGGGGCGAGACAAGACTTATATAAAAATTAAAAAAACAATAACCCACAGGCCAGCAGATTGTTAAATTTGCACAGTAACAAAGAAGTGAGACATTTTGCAGCACTGAGAGGACTCTACACCATAGAATGAACACTGACTCTAAGCTTTTTTTCCTTCCCAGGCTCCTAAGTCTCAGCTCTCTAAAGTGCTTTTTATATTGTGAGAGTCAGGCAGAAGTCAATATACCAGTTATTTAAGTTGTCACCAACTTAAGATACCTTGAGAGCAGGTAAACACTTAAGACGAAAAGCCACCTTTACCTTTCAGAGCCATGACATCATAAAAAATGTAAGATTTCACATGGGGCATTTAGTAGCTTTTGGTTTCTCAGGGCTGTTAGGTTGAGAAATACGAGTTTACATTTAAAGCTGCAAGCTGTATTTCTTGCTGCTGCTTTAGATGAGCTGAACTGCAACAGCCAATGGGGTATGCAGAAGAATTAACAGCTGAAATAATCTGCTAGATATCAAGAATTCACTCCCCACCAAAGAAACAGAGAATAACAAGCAGTCTGCACAATGCAAATGTTTTCATTTGTATATTGTTTGGTTGCTATTTTACTACACTGCTTACAGGAAACAAGACCTACTCACAACTTACCAGCCTAAATCATATAGAATACAGTACGAAAAATGCTCTTATAAATCAACACCATCAATTATGACCCTGTGAAATGTGATGAACAACTTCTTCAACAGAAACTGATGCATGTTTCTTGGCATCTTCTTTCTAGGTGATGTTGAATTTCTGTGGCAGGCTTTCACGAGAGTTTTCTTGAATTTAGTCAAGAGTAGCCGTTCTTCTCACTTGACATTTTCTCCAAACAATAAATGTGCTTCATCACTTCAATTATCAGTAGGACACATGAGCTTGATAAAATGTTACAATCATAATCATCATTGAATAGAATATCTTACTATGAAGTGTCGATCAAGCTCCGCGGCACACTTTCAAAAGTTTTATCACTCCTGTCAATCAAATCAATTACTTTGGTTGCTGAGAAGGACACAGATATATCATTATTAGTACATGTAAACTGTAGCCTGACAGTGTTACAATCAATCTTTTCCCAACTGTACCAACATACAGTGAGTGCTTATGTGGTAATGAAATGTGTGATGACAGTCTGGTGACACAGTTTTGTCAAAAAAAGGATGCTTATATCGCATAGTTTTTTGTGCAGCTTCAATTTGCACATTAAAAACATGAGAAATTCAAAGAAATTTGAAAATAAAAGTCAAAATACGGCCAAAAAGTTTTTAGGTGTAAAATCGGTAGGTGTATCAATAAAAACAAAACGCAACTAAACATAAACTCCACATTTCCATCATATTTACCACAGTTTTCCATCGTTTGAGATTTGACTGGTGGTCTTTTAATTACTGTACGACAGCTTGCTTCCTCTTCTGAAATGGTTTCATGGCACCTGATCAGAGAATTAGCGCCACCAGCTGTTTATCTCGATGCAGCTCCTCCTTATATTCAAATAAAAGTAGTGAAGGGAAACGGACAATCGTTTGCATTTTCTTCAGCTAGTTTTCTGGAAATTTGATTAAAATCGTGCTACATATGGATGAAACCGTGACCGCTAACGCTGACCAACCACCTCAGAAATAACAGAAAGAGCGAAACATACAGAATATCTTATATTAATATGTATGTCAAAGTAGGTTGAGGAATGATGTGCATCCTCCCACCTTTGTAAAATACTTTAAAAGGCATTACACAAAAGGTTCGCAGAGAAAAAAAATGAGGTGTCACTTGGCCGCACTAGCACAGCGACACACACCGTCTCCTCCACTCGCCCACATACACTGCATATTGCACACCTTATATTACACACAGACTTCCCACCTGCTCTCAGTCAGCCTCTCTACATCTATCTCTCTTGTGCACGCACACATTTATCAGCCTTTAAAGACAGCACAGTTCCGGTCAGAGCAGTGCACAGAGGTTAGAGCTGCAGGTCTGGTCGCGGATATCCTGGAGGATGACTGGGATTGTGAAGAGAGCGTGAGAGAGAGGTAGAGAGCACCACTCAATCAATTTTCTATTGAATCTCACTCCAGTGGGAACATGATAAGCAATGCAGACCTAAGGGATATAACAAGCCTGTGCATTTTTCTGTAGGCCTGTTTAAAAGAAAACAGCCAACTGGGCTCAGAATAAATAGTGAAATTGCTTTTCAGTACTCTAACAGTTGGAGCCTTTGATTAAATAAAGGATTTAGAAAGCAGAGAGATTTGTTTATTAGCTAATGACAATAATTTGATTCATTTCAACCCCTGAAATTATACTCAGCTGTATCTTTGTTATGCCCTTGACATACAGATTAGCGGTCGACCAATTATGTGTTTTTCAACGGCCGATGCTGATGTTGATATTCAGAGAGCAGGCGGCTGATGGCCAATATACAACGCCGATATCAGAGTGAGAAAGTGCGACATTTATGTTGCACGTGCCATGAAAAACATCGGCTGGTGTGATGAGTGAAACCTAATCACATTCACACGGATGACATTGTTTAGAGTTTTGGAAATGAAGGAAGACTTAACTAAATGAATAATAAATAATGACTTCACAGTAATGTTTTTAATTCCACTGATAATGAAATATTCACATTTTGCTCATTTCCATTTTAAGTCGTAGGCTATGAACAACCTCGAATTACCGCCTCGCAGTTGTCACACTCTGCCAACCAGTCAAGTTGCATTTACATTGTGTAGTGAAGACTTTGAAGGCATTTAATAATAGATATCACTATATTGACATGCATGAATTCAGAGAATAATTTCCAGTGAGAAAGATGCTGTCTTTACATAGAGACTCTTTTTACAGAGGAGTAAGGAGGACTGATAGAGACATTCATCACATGGCGCAACAACAATCACCTAAAGCTCAACATCAGCAGAACCGATGACCCTGTGATGAACTACAACGTTTCAAATGTATATGTTATGTTATATGTTGCTGCAGAGAAGCTCACTTTTATTTACGGAGACATTTGTGTGAAAGGTGTCATAATTTGACTACTGCTGGAAAAATGCGTTGCGTGTGGTCACAGTGACCTTTGACCGCGCGAATCTTTTCAGTTCATCATTGAGTCAAGTGGACGTTTGTACAAGATGTAATGAAATTCCCTCCAGGCCTGAGATATCGTGTTCACAAGAATGGAACAGACAGATATATGTACAGATGAACTGATGGACAACCTGAAAGCATCATGCCTCCGGCCATGGCGATCGCCAGTGTGGAGGCATAGAAATAGATCTCTAGTTTATCAACCAGGTTGTACAGAGTTACAGTAAAAATGGTTACACATTCTGATCAACTAAAGAGAGTTTGGTTCATATAAGACAACACAAAGGTAGCTCTCATCTATCCAAGTATTAAAAGACTGATGATGATTAATAGATACAACTTTCAGCATCTAACTTTATACAAATGTTCACCGCTTTTTTTCTTTATCTGGCTTAAGTTCACTTGAGTTCAGGACTATCAGGGCAGTCATAGGATCACTCATGATAAGAAATGTATGAAACACTGCCAGGTGGAAATAAAGGTGAAATGAGAGGGAAATTTTAGCGGTATAATAAATAAAGAAAATGTTTGTGTGAAAACATTCGGATGGTGTCCTGTATGCAACATTAATGTCCTTTGCTCTGTCACATGCCTGTTTAAGAGGTGAACTGCTCTACTTGTTATTTTTAGAGATGGTAACAGACGTTTTGTACTCGTGCTACAATTGTGTGGCCTGTGTAACACCAATGTATAAGACAGAAAAGGCTTGGACAATAAAAAATGTGAATTGTCTCTGACATGTTTGCAGACATTTTGTGTTTAATTGGCCTTGTGTGTGCAGGCATCGACCGATGGCAATTATCTCAAAATGCCACATATCAGCCTGATTAATTGGCTGACTGATTAATCAGTCTACCGCTAATATTGTGTAAAACATTGCCCCGTTAGAACAGTCAGAAAGACGTAAACCTGAGGTGAATCAGGAATTAGAGGCTCTGGGGTAGCAAATTACAGAGAAAACATTACTTGGGTGCAAAGACAGGTTAGTTGTATGTAGCTCTAATGGCAGTGTGGAATTACAATACTAAGAAGTTCGGTCTTTAAGTGGTAATTGGTCATTGTTTAAGCACATTCAAAAGACGGGCATTTTGGAAAAGGAAATTCAGGCTGAAATGAATAATGACTTCTACAGCTGTGACCGGCTTATACATTTACTACTGAGGATGTGGAGAAAGTGTCAAATACCAGAAGGCTGAGTCTGATTTTTGGGTTATCCACGCTGATATCAGATCAGATCAAATCTGGACTGCACATACACAAAATACAACCCAGCTACTGCAAATTAAATTTACAATGCATTCATAGGCGGGCCGAAATTCAATTTGTGGTCGGCCAGGTGTGACTCCATCATGAAACGTAGCTGCATTTACACCAGCTGCCTCCATCGCTGATGTCTGATTTGATGGACAAACGGATAGACACATTCTCCATCTTGCTTGTGTTGATTTTCTGGCAGGATTTTGACAAATCATGCACATTCAACACACTGTAGTTACTGGATATTTAAATCAACTTAATAAGACATTTATGTCGCATACAACTGGCACTGATCGAGAAGGGTTGCTTGTTTGGGAAGGAGGGTGGATTTCAGTGAATGAATAATCAATCAGTCCAAAGGCTTGAAGACAACTATTTTGATAATCATTTCAGTCGTTCTTCAAGCGGAAATGTTCAAACATTTGCTGGTTCCAGCTACTCAGACGTCATAATGTCATGCTATTCTTTGTCTTTTATGATCTATATATCTTTTGGGGTTTGGGTTGACATCTGGAGACGTCACCTTGGCCTCTATAAAGCTGTGATGAGCTTTTTTCATTATTTTCTCTATCTAACAGACAAAGTGATTAATCAATTCATTGAGAAAGTCAAACGATTAATCTAAAAATGAAAGTAATCAGCCCTGGTCCTGATTCCTAATATCTTTCAATACCTTTCAGATTGAGAACATAAAGTGAAGAATTTGATGGTTAAAACCTTATCAAAAGCCCTTCATGTTGAATTCCTCACTCATTCACAGAAATCATTTTGGTTTGAAATTCAGTGCTAATGTGTGCTGTTTATACTGAGTTTTAGTTAATGTTGGCTTAAATGTTTATTCATAACAGCAATGTTATGAAGTGACAGTGGGGGATCTGAGGCCTTATGAGATGCAATGATCTACAAATGAAAAGTTTGAACTAAATTCCACCACATAAACAACTCGTGTGTTGTACTTACTGACAGTTTATCATTTATATTTTGTGCTTTCAAGCTTGCTTTGAATGTGGAATAAGTGCTGCATCACTGCTAAAAACTGCCATAAAGCCAGTCCCTAAATTGACTGTGAGGTTCTACAGAAGGACAGATGCATGTTCGACTTTACGAGCACTGCATATGAACTACATCCTTTTCTTGTGAATAACAGACCTTCCAATAATCTCAGGAGATGGCTGTGCTTGCCGATGAGCAAAACTGCCTTTGGAAAGTAAGGGGGCGCTTTGATAAAAGTTTTTCTATTACCTCAGTTATTCAAGCAAAACCAGTGAATCAACTCTGCATGTTTCAGTGATTCCCAGGAACCTTTTCATACGTCATACATAACTGTCATCTGCTTGAATACGAATTCATATTTTCAGCCAGTGAGCCAATATGGGTTGAGGTGATGTGAGGTAAGGGTGTGTGCTCCCTCCAGCTCCATCTTCAGTATGTATGGGTCATACTATAACACTATATGCTTTGTATATAGGGAATGTAGTCATGTGGTGAATCGTAATACAATACAAACTTTAATCTTGGTTGTCTCTTAATAAAAATAGCACATGCACACATATATTAATGTTTAAGGAAGCACATCAAACATGCTTCCTTTTTAAATATAGTCAAGGTGGAACTAATTGAAACAGTCCTCCTAATGCACACGATTCATTTTGTATTATTCTATCTATTTTGTATTTTCAATGCCATAGCATAAGAGATGCTTTTCAGTTTTATAGCCTGTTGTGAACTATTGCCTTTTGGGAAAGCGTTTGATCAGAAATATCTGAAATGTTCCTTATTTTTAGAGTGAAAATACTACAGCACATTTGCCATTGGGCAAAATGCAACCTCAGTCCCCAGCAAGAGGATTTTGTCTGTCTTTGACATTACTGCCTGTTCAAAATAAATGAAAAGAAATTTTCATTTATTTGTTGTTGTTTTTCTGCTGTGCTGAACTCTCACCGAACCATGACTCCTAAACTGGGTATGAACCGAAAAATGAGTTCCCCGTACCGCTACATCCCAAGTAAGTACACTTAATAATAAGGTTGTACAGAGCAAAATATGAACCGATGTTGACCTGATACTTAAATGATGCATGAATACATTACAATTTGTGGACCACAACAGTGCTAATGCCGTTTTAAGTGCTGCCTGTTCATGACCACCTTGTGTCTATTCTGAGTTGAGCCATCGGTTAAAGAATAGCACACTTTGTGGCACAGCCCATGCAGTGTGACTCATGAGCTTGCAACTATCTTGAGATGGTTCTCTTGTCAGGATGGGATGTCAGGCAGCCTGGCCCAGTTACACAGACACATCTCTGCTCATGAAATTGACCTTAACGATTCAGCAATTAACTCAGATTCAAAATACCCAAATGTTATCTTCTGAAAAACAGCTGTAAAATGTGGACTTTTTTTATCTCTCCCTGCTGAGTTGCCAATTCCTGTGCTGTCATCTTGCTTCAGTGATATTTGTTACACTGAGAGCAGAGATCAAGAGTGCTTCTGCATTGATTCTTTTGCTTTGTTATGACACTAAATTCTGCTTCAGTGCTCTCTGTTAAATGAACAAGCCACACGTGTGCTCACGCGGCGCGCACACACGCGTACCCTGACACACTATGACGGATAGCTATGAGCACATAACTTGATACAAGATAATTTGTTATTCTGAGACTATTGATTTGTGAGTTACGCAATGAAACAAGTCTCTTTCAGAAGCATCCCTGCAGCAATCAATTCTACCACGCTCTCCCATTCATTGCATTCTAATGATGTGATCAATACATCTTCTGAGATGCTGACGACACAGAAATACAGTATCATTATCCAGAGGAGAATATGAAAACACAAAAATGCTGCTGTGTGATGACACAGTTTTAAATGTGAGGTTCCTGAGACTGGAGGCACACAGCTCCCCTGAATATCATCCATCATCTAAACATCGAGAAAAAACATGAATACATTTTATTTTTTGGGGAGGTATTTCTAAATCGTGGGGTCACCCTATATGCCTCCATTATCTTCTAACAAAAAAGGATCCGGTTGATACGTAAGGCAGAGAATTATCCCATCAGCAGGGAACATCATTCACAGATGGGGTCACAAGTAATGGAAAGTCATTTTCACCAGGGGCTTTTTTCCATGTAGGATCTCTACAGCGCTGCCAGCTCAACTAGGACAAATGTCTGCCTCTTGCTCAAATCACTACGGTAACCTAGACTAAGTAGCTAAGCAGCCCCAGCTGAGATCTCTGGATGCCTAACTGTTTCCCTTGGCCATAGCCACAGCGGTGTCGAAACAACTTGCGGTGTGAATTACACTGCAAGCAGGCTGTGAAAATGAGGTTTCATCAAGTCCTGCATTTTCATGAATTCATTGCTTGAATTTAAGCCTGTTTTTCAGTCAGGAGGTTTAAGATTTTATAGATTAAGTGTTCACCAGATATGGATTATGTCCAATAAATGAAGAACCCCTCAGTCTGAAAAATATAACCCACAGATTCTTGATGCTGGTAATGGTGGCAAGAGTGGGAAGGATAGACATTCATGCATCAGTGTCAGGAGCTGGAACAGTGAGCAGGGGTTCAGGCCAAAAACAGTCCTTCAGATCCTCGAGTTTGAAGGCTTCTCAGAGGGCAAAAGATTCCACAGTCTCTGACATGGGATTTTACTACTCTGGAAAGTTTTTCCGGAAACAATTGTACCATTAATGTGTGTTTGCTTGTATTTACAGTTGCTGCTGGGTGGCTAATGAGTGACTCGCTCCAACATGGGAGAGAGAGAAGGGGTGGAAAGCTGAACCCTGACTTCAAGATCATGCAAAGTTGTCTTTTGCAATAGGAAACTGAGCAAATAATGGGAAACCAGGAAATTTGTACTGTAGCTTAACATTTAAGTTAGGAGTATTGAATGAAAGAACTGAAACATTCAGGAATAATAGAGCAGTCTTTCTGATTAACCATGTTTTGTTCTGCTTGTCCTGGTGCCGTTCCAGATGTATGCTGCTTAACCTGGAGTCATTCACTGTAATGTGCTGAGGCTAATCTAGGTTTGGGTGTAATAAGCAAGAGTGACGACCTGACTTGCTCGCGTTGGCATTTTAGACACAATGTAAAAACATTACACAGCAATATCTATTTCATTACTGTGATTCATTTAATTTCATTCCTCACGCCTGCAGGAGAGTCCCAAATGGAAGCGGTCGTGTAGGAAATAAAGAAAGTAAAAAATCTGTGTCAACACCAGTGAGACCTGCAAGAGTCCCGCAGTTACACAGACCTATAACTGGGCCTTTAAAGTAAACTTTGAAGTCCAGCTCCTGTCCCAACTTGCTTTAAACATATTAGCTAGCATCAAATTCAGGAAAGTCCATATATATACAAAGAGAGGTAAAACATTCAACATATTGCCTTTTCACTGTTTTTTAGTTTTTCTGGAATCATGGCTTGTACACTTAACAAATGCATAACTTGGTTTTGTGAACTTTAAATGTAAAAAACAAAACTCAAGCTTTGTCATTAGCAAACAATATAACTGTGATTAAAGACAGATTAACAGTAGTTTCAGTAATAGAGTAAGTTTGGGGACTGATGCAAGTGTAATGAGTTTTCTTGTACCTCACAAATGATGATGACAGTGGTGACTGGTGATGCATTACCACCGTACAGGGCATCTTAATTAAAAACAATAATTAAATGGCATAAGTTAATTTTTTAGACCTTGGCAGACAGGGTGTGGATGTTACAGACAAAAAGCTGCACAAAGTTAATTTTGTCTTTGGGATAACTTCCCTGTAATTGCCAAACATGTCATTTCTATTCATTGCAATTTACTATGTTATTCTGTGTATTAGGGGCTATCACATTTAACAGTTTCAGTCTCAATCAAACCTGCAAATACCATATTAGCTGAGCAGCTGCAAAGAGAAAATGGGGCAAACAGCACCAGCAATGTTTATACAGACTCTTTGCACAAATATCAAAAACACCAAGCCTGTCTTTCAGTGGCTCTTATCCACAGAAGAGGAATAAAACTGCATGCAGTTTGACAGTAAATAAAGCAAACTAAAGCTTCCTTGAATTAAAATTGTGAATGGTTTTAACTAGATAATGAGAGCCTCTTAACAGTTAAGCAGTAAAGCAAGTAATTGCTTTTTCATGGACTTAAGATTCTGAATTTCTATCATGTGGTGGGACTAACAAAATCCAATCACATGGATAGCAATTAAACTCTTCAGTGAACTTCTGACATGGTTCAGTTCCAAGGTAATCACATAACTTAGTGTGATCCATACTTAATTTCCTCCCAGGATGTCGATGATGTTTTCTGTATGTAACGTAGCTAAAGTTTTGTTAAAGTCATGTACTGCTGGCCTGCGCAGCACCGCCAGCAAATCAGAGTTTTTTTTATAATTCAGCGGTAGCTCTTTCCAGTAGGGCTCTCGGCAGTGGAAGATGAATGCAGTGGCAACTTCATTCGACAACTCTTCACTCCAAAGCTAAAATAAAGTGATGCATTCTCTGCGTGAGCTGAACATTACAGGTTAGAGTCGAGAACATGGCATTAGCAGCGATAATCGAAAATATGTCTGTATACTGTGATGTGATACGATTTCATTCGGTCGCTCTTCAACTCAGCTTTATACTGAGTGTTGTTTATTTAGCTGAAATCTCATTATGTAGCACCGCACAGAAATGATCGCACTGCATATTGTCAGAATTCTCACACTGTCAAACACTTCATGCTCTCATTCCTGATCTCTCAAATATTGACAACATTTCATTCTCTTTGAGTTGAAAAGCTTCATAACTGTTAGGATAGAACAGAAGATATTGTGTGTTTCTTCATGACCTTTTACTGTCATGGCAGGCTAAAGTTGCATTGTTTTTTTGTTTTTGTTTTTGTTTTTTTTTATATTTAGGGTACTTCAATATCTCCCTACAAGGTTAAATTGACTTCCAGGTTGGAATTAACCTTAACGTCTGCATTTGTTCATTTGGTATGATTTTTTTTTATAGTTGTTGTCATTCAGTAGATTCATTGGTGGAAATAAGTGAAATAAGTCTGTTTTAGACCACATTATATAATGATTTATGATTTGTCCGTTTGTGCTAAGCAGTGTGATGTATTGTTGTAAAGTCCAACCACAGAGGTCCTGCAGAGGACGTGCTATTTTAGTGTTTTAGGGCCTACGAAATAATAGGTTTGTGCTCATTCTGTGATAGCAAATACAACAGGGAACCAAGCAATCCTTTTGATTTCCAGCTGTTTCCATTTTTGATTCCGTACGAGTCACCCTGTGACCGCTTCCATATGGCGGCCTGTCCGACAGCAAGAGCAAATTGCATTATTGGACTGGTCACAGCGAATGGTTGCTGCTAACAAGTTGCTGCTCCTCTCTGACCCCTTTTTGAGAGTGTGTGCTGCTGTGTTTGCCTCCGTGTCTATGTGGTTGTGTTTTTGTCTATCTGTGTGAGTGCATGTTTGTGTGCGTGACCCAGAGTGACTTTTTCCAATAAGGAAATGAAATCCATTGTGGGATTTTTTTGCCCCCCTAGCGAACCATTTTCTTTTATTACTTCACCTGCACTTCCTTGAGCCACTGGGTGTGCTCCCACGCTGCAACCAACTCCCAGACAAGCATCGGCAGCATCTATCTTGTGGACAGAAGTGCTGAGTGGCTATTACTTCTCAGCAGACCACATAAAAACCACAGCAATTAAACGCTATTGGGCCATTCGACTTTGTCTTCTTAAAGGAAAAAAGGGGAGTGAGTGAGCAAGAGAAGAAAGGCAGAGAAGAAAGTGGGGGTGAAAGCAAGAAAAGAGAGACCTCAACGGATGCTTTTTAAACAGAGAGAAAGATCTTTATGTCAGTAGTTTGAATTGGAGGAGGAATTAAAGAGTGTGAAAGTAGCTGTGAAATTAGAGCTGATGAAATACAGAACCTGTCCTCAAAGGGACATGAGAGAGCTCTTTAACTAAGGTATAATGGAAAGTATAAGCAGACTGCAGCATGGGAGTTACAGTAAGGTCTCCACTTTTAACTAGATTTATAGTAGAAGTGATTCTACCAGAGCTGCATTGTTGTTCTGCCCTCCAGAAGGAAGCTTAAATCATATTCTGTTCTCTTCAGACTGCTCAGCAGAGAAACACTCTTAGAGTTATGACTTTTTAAATCTATTTTGCAAAAACGAAGAAAATGGCTAAGACAGGCCAGTGCCAATGCCGCTGCAGGATGTGCAGTAAATTTCTGGTCATGACGTGCATTTCCCAATCGAAAGCGGACACAAAGACGGGAATATATCCGACGTCAGCATGGATTAAAAGTGATGTTAGCCACCTACTCGTGAGGCTCCTGTGGGGACGTTCAGATTCATTCAGTGTGGCTGAGAACATTTCCTTTACCAGCGAACCAAGTTCAAACAAGCAGCAGCCCCATACCGAAAGCTCAGGGTTCAAAATGTGCTCTATTGAACTTTCAATAATTTATCTACAAGACACCAGGATATTGTCAGTACACTGTTCTGACCCCAATCTCTGTCTGTGTCCCACTGACCACACTGTCAACTCTCTATGTCCTACAAAACACAGCTTCACTGTCAACCCGACAAATTTCAACTAAGTGAAACCTGTTGGAAAACTGTGATTAGCTAATAAATTGCTGGATTCTCTTAAACATTAACTAATTATTGCAGATTACACACAAAGATCACAAATTGTAAAGCTCTTGAGGCACATTACTGACATATTGGGCTAAAAATTGACTTGGGATTTTCTTAATATCTTTCTTCACATTTTTTGGGCTATTTACTGCATGAGACTCATAGGAAGGTGGTGTAGGTGGATGATGGGCGTACAAAGCACAGGACTTTGACACCAGAGTCCGAGGTTTCCATCCTGTGTACAGGGCGTAGTTTGGTTTGTAGTTTTGGTTACATGTTCAAGAGTAAAACCGATGAAACAAATAATCAGTGAGCATCTAGCAGATACGTTCAGTACCGACATTGTGTGACTTGACAATATTTCTTTCTAATGTTGACAAAAATGTACTGCAGGTGGCATTGTTTCTGTTTTTATCAGAGCATAATTGCTGCTGGAAATTAGCAGAATATACAGTACAATGTGATTTATTGGAGACAGGGTTTAAACCTGACAGCAAACATAACACATCACTTGATTTTCTTACATTTTCAAACTATATAGACCATATAAACTTACTTACCATTACCGTATAAACTTACTTACCATTCCATCAATTATGTCCTTCATAACCACAACCGTGAAAAAAAAAAGGAAACTAACCTACAGAACAAATCTCTACAAAAATCTATCTCAATTTACACTGAATGGAACTGCATCTCAATTAGCTTTTGTAATTGAGTCAAAAAGTAAACCCTGGCTAAAGATTCATCAAACCAGCAGACAACTGAAGCAATAGATCTCCCTTCCAAATACTTGTACTTTCACTAAAAATGTCATTAGGCAGACTAGAGTGCCTGTTTTTGAACATGGAAGATTAATTAAAGCCTCTCGCATAAAGACCACCATCTGCAAGAAGCCTATTTGATTCTGGCAAAAGCTTAAAGGTCCAGTGTGTAAGATTTAGGCAGATCTTTGCGCAGATTATGGCAGAAATGGGATATAACATTCGAGAGTGTGTCTTCATTACCTTGGAATGAGCTCTGTATCTCTACAGAGAGAGCAGGTCCTCTTCCACGGAGTCCGCCATGTTGCACCACCATGTTTCTACAGTAGCCCAGCATGGACAAACCAAACACTGACTATAGAGAGCGCCTGTCACGTTGCAATCTGCAACCTCACCACTAGATACCACTAAATCCTACACACGAGGCTTTACGCTTCAGATTTTACAATAAAAACATCTTCAAATTTGAAAGAACTTTGTTAATCTCGAGCTCCTATTTCAGACATGTTGTCTGTCTGTCATCATTTTGCTAGCTTGGTCTACCACAAGTAAACTCAGCAGATCTCCACTAAACTTTAAGCAAACAAAGCCCTGGTTTTCTCAGTGTGATGTAGTGACAGCATCATTGCCAACGCTACAGTCAGTCCCACTACTGTTGTTGCTGCCACAATGGAAGACCATCCCCATTCATCACAGCCTGTCTATGTACGTTCCCAACAACTAAAAATAAACGTCTCCAACCTCTCAGTAGTCAGGTTGGGGATGTGAGTACACAGCGAGGAAAAAAGCATGACAAGCAGTGAACTAACAATGAAAATTACAAATGGCTGCCTGTCTCATTACCCAAGCAAATCACATTAGATATCCTTCGAAAGCCTAATATAGATGCTGCACTGCATGGCCCTCTCTGTTACCATCAGTCTTTATATCCATCGTTCTCTCCGTCTATTGATATGTCCCTTTCTTTCTTTGTGTGCCTTCTCTCAGTATCTTTTCTCTCTTCTTGCCCCTCTTTCACTTTTTGTCCCTTTGCCTTTCTGTACTTCTGTCTCTGAATAAGTCGCTCCGTCTTTGTCACTTTCTCTCTCTGCTGACCAGACAGATACTGTATATTCAAATGGAAGTGAAGGACAGAGTGTTGCATTATTCAAACCCCTCACAAGAATGAGAGTTGGGAGCAATGACAGGCAAATTCTCATTAAAGAGGGCCATTTGCTGAGACAACAAATCCAAAGACCACAGTAAAGCAGGCTAGAGGCAGCAACACATTCACACATAAGAAAGAGTCATTTTTGTCACAGAACCATCTGTCGTATTCTTTTAACTGGAAGACTTTAAGTGCAATTCCTTATCGTGCAACTGGCATAGAAGCAGTTTTTCCAGGGGGAACTGGCACCTATAAACATCACTGCAGCTTCCTGTGTGCGTCAAATGACCTAGCCTGACACCTCTGAGTTTGTAACACTCACCACACAGTTAGTGTAGGCTAACGTGCTGTGAGATCAGGGGACAAAGCTGAGGAGCCCGTTAGCTGGCTGGGCCTGTTGTGAACCTCAGTGGAAATACCTGTCACATCACAAATTTAATGTGGAAAATCAAGTGACTGGAACCAATATCCTGGATACTGACAAGCTGGCTTACACCATGCTCGGTCAGAGCCCTCAGGGTGGGAACATAACAAACATTGTGATTCACAGAGTCAGGATCCTGATCATTGTTCTGCGAAATATCATATCATACATGGTAGGGCAGGGCAATTAATCGAAGTTTATTTTCAATTACAAACTATTATTAAAACAAGATAATCAAGATAAATCGATTATTGTGCCGTACTCTGTTTTGCAATGATGCTCTCGTTTTGCCTTATTATCTTGTTTTTGTCTCCCTAAAAGCCAAAACTCCCTCTCTGCTGTGGCACGTTTAGTTCAGCTCACTGCGGTCAGGTGAGCCGTGGTTTGTGAGGACTCAGTCAAGACAGCCACCGCTTTGATTTTGATGTTACATTTCAGCGATCCTCTTTTAAAAAAAAAACTTTATAATAAACATCATATATCAAATAAGTCTTCCTGATAATACAGTTTTGTTTTTTGTTTTTTTTTGATAAATGCATATGCTTGACGTTTGCAAAGTCAATGAGAAATGATGTAGGTATTGATGATTTCCAGAGCAGAATCAACTGTCAAACAATGAGCATTTTTTCACAGTGCCTACGTCCAATGAACAGAAAAAAAACTATGCTGCTATATTTTGCTGTTACTCTCTCACACACACACACACACACACACACAGCCCTATGGTAAATGTTACTCATGATCTCAATATTGACCAAATTAATTGTGTCATGATTTTGATTTAAAAAAAAAAAACTGAAGCACTGAGAGAGTATTTGATCATTTCAGTGATTAGTTTGTGTGTTAAAGGAACGTTTGTGTGCAGAGTAGGAAAGGGCTTGCTGATTATTCTGTACTTTCAGTGAGACTTTTTTTCAAACCCTTCAGAAAATGAATTCTACGACTCTTTACGTTGACCTAACAAGCAAATTGTCTCTGCTTCTTTTGCATTCTCCCGCACTTACTTGACATATTGTCATCTCAACATGTGCAATGTAGGCATAATTCATGAACAAATAATTAAGGTCTGTATTGAACGGTGGCATCACCTAACATTTTGTTACCAAAACTATTGAGGGAGACAAGCTGATTAATTGTGGCACTCTTTCTGACCTTCTGACATAGTGATCTGTTTAGACCACAGGGAGGGAAGTCTTGTGATTTTATCCAATGAGAACAAACAGTTTGCCAATAGCTTTTGGCTATCTCGATGTGCAAGTAAGCACACTGTTGCCCCCGGCCAGATCGATGTTTCTCGATTAGGCTGCCTGGGCCAAACAGAATGCAGAAACTTTCCTATTCGTCAGCCAACCAGACCTATTCTCATTTAACACATCCACACATAAATATGCAGAAGCTCAATTGCATGCGCACACACGCACACGTTTAAACACAAAAAGACATACTGATGTCACAGACATCACAGACACACAGACGTCATTCGTCCGTGGCATTTAGCACAAACGTCAAATAGTGTAGAGCCCTGCTAAAAATCAATGGGCATTTGCAACAATCAATGGCTCGGTTCCTATGAGAACTAATTACAAAGGCAAACATGCAGCGCCACCTCCTTCCTCCTCTCTGCCTACCACTGTGAGTTCCCGACTAAGTGCCCCTCAACCGTACAGTCAAAACAGAATTTCATACAGCAGTGATATTTGTAATATCAAAGAAATTGATAAATGTATTTGTAGCACATTTTGCTGATTTAATATAAAATGGATAGAAACATGGGTGTGGATTTAAGAAAGGCAACGTTGTGTTTTTGTTCTGAAGACACAAAGGCGTTTTTATTACCATAATGACTATTTATAGCTGGATCCTGACGTGCCATTCAATCCATTATTATTAAAAGGTCTGTGATCCCAGAGTGCAGACTGAAAGCTTCTACAAATCTTAGCTAGAGATCGATGGAGCTCCTCCAACACTTTTGCATCCTGTGTGCAGGTTTTGAATGATTTGGTGTCCTCGTCTGAATAATTAGATACTGCAGATCACTGAGAAATATTAATAATGAGTAATCTCATTTTCCATTTTAGACCCTGCAGTGTGAATCAGGCAGTTGTTTCCATTATTATCAGTGTGAAGGACGTGGATTGGTGGATAATGGCTCAAAAGTTTCTTCTGAAAATGTCTTGGATGAGACAAAACTGTCTTTTTTCATTTGTCTACATATCTCCTATACCTTCTGATCAAAAAATCTATATTCTATCTAACTACAAACAATCTACATCCCATTCTACCAATCTATCTCTCTGAGTGTACTGCTGTACAGTAGACAGTACAGAGGCACACAGATTGACACACTTAAATCAGACGAAAGGAAAATTACGCTGCAAGGCAAATCAAGCAGTGCGGAGTCCTCACTTTACACTTGGTTTGTTAATTCTTGACAACTCTGAGAAGGCTTGTCTGCCTGGGGCCATCTCTGCAGCTAAAGATCAGGCTGTAAATGCTGCGTCTGTTTGAGGAGCAGAAAAAAGGTGTTTGTCAGATATTGTACTTGGATCAACGTGGGCCAAAATCAGCCTAGTGAAAACTGGGAGGCAGCGGTGACGAGCAAGCAGGATACAGAACATACTGTACAGAGAGAGTATGAAAGGATCAACTTGTTTTCTAAAAACAAATTGGCTGAATGCTGAAGGGAAAGCAGTGACACACAAATTAAATACCGATTATTTTCATACTGCTGCAGAAGTGGAAAGCTAATACATTACCTCACTGGAGTCAGCTCCACGGTAAACCCACTGCAAGAAGAGTAATAGTCTGTCTACAACACTGACATATGTTGCACACAGTGATTAGAACAATGCTCCAATGCTAATGTGGCTAAGCAGGGTTTCAAGGACACAGACAGACAGCAAATGGGACTTGTGTCATCTTAAATTAGAATTACTGCCTAAAGGTTGTGTGCCTTCACCAATCAGTCAAGTTGCAGTTTCCATCCATGTCGGTCCAGACTCATGTAATATATGTAGTGAGTGATTTCATCACGTGATGCAACGGCAATCACCTGAAAGCCAATATCAGGTGAACCAATGAGCCTGTGTTGGACTACGATGCTTCAAATGCGAATGATGCTGCAAACAAGCTACAAATTGTAAAACGTGGATGCATCACACACATCTTCAACCCAGCAGCATGAATAATGACCAGAAAAGTGTTTTTTCTGAACATTATGATGTCACAGTGAATTTGACCTTTGACCTTTTGGATAATAAAATGTCATCACTTCGTCATTATCATATGAGGCATTTGTGTTAAATTTTGCCCTAATTAACATAAGAATTTTTGA
This sequence comes from Chaetodon auriga, assembly GCF_051107435.1. NCBI lineage: Eukaryota > Metazoa > Chordata > Actinopteri > Chaetodontiformes > Chaetodontidae > Chaetodon > Chaetodon auriga. The sequence continues at coordinate 14,178,563 of NC_135085.1, forward strand.
GTTATGGCCAAAAACTTGTTTTGTGAGGTCAGTGACCTTTGACACCAAAATCCAATGTGTTCATTCTTGAGTCCACGGGAACATTTGGGTCAAATTTAAAGAAACTCCCACAAGCATTCCTGAAATATGAGATTCAGGGGAATGGGACGGACGGATAACCTAAAATCATACTGCCTCCGGCCATTGCTGTCGCCAGCACAGAGGCAAAAAAAAAATGTCTAGCCGGGCTTCACACAGAAAACCCAAGCTGTGATTCTACGAGAGGGTATCAGAGCACGGAGCAACAGAAAGACGGTATGCAAAAGCCTCAATCAAAGGATCATTAATATGTACACTGAAAAGTAAACAGAATGAGTTTTTTCATGTCCTTTAGTCTTTCCAGGAGTCCTGCTGAGCTGTTTTTCACTGCTGTGTGAATACATTTTTGCACACATTGCCTGCATACACTCATACATAAGAAAAAGAAGACTGCATATTATTGAGGAAACACTGCACTGCACACAATCACACACACGCACGCACGCACACACACACACACACACACACACACATATACACATACTATATAAATGGCTAAAGGTAATGCTGTATCCTACACCTGGAAATGCAACTCACTCTGAGAGCACCTGAGTTGATCCTCGGTCTTCGTGTTGGTCTTCTGAGTCACAGCTGTCAACAGAGAGGAGAGAGGTTTAGATGTTATAAATATGTCAGATCTCTTCAGCCCCGCTTTGGTATTTCTTTAATTTCATCAGATAAACCTGGAGGTAACACTAAATACAGCAATCACACTTTAGTTTCTGCCAAAAAAAAACACAAGACAATTAGACGAGAGTAAACATCAGAGACAAAAGATTAGATACAAAAACTGTGAATCATCTCTGGGTGCTACAGCACGTGCTATAATTGCTCCCTCCCAGACTCATCCCCCACGCTCATCTGCACTCGCCAAAAGGACGCAAATGTAAACAAAAACACTTAAAACATATTCAGGAGAAGCTGATGTACACATGGCAAAGATTTTAGAAGCTGCAGTGTTGACAGCAGCAGGAACAATGGTTTGATTCAGCCTTGCGGTCTTGATCTTGCATTTCAAGACTGAGGCCCTGTGACACAGCTCAAGCTGTGTGTTATACTTACATCTGTTCAAAGTCTTTTTTCTATCCAGACATCCTGTAACAGTAATAATGAAGAACACTAAACTTGTTTTCACAAATGAGACACTCTTTGCTGCACTCTCATTCCAAAGTAACACTGTTGTGTATCACAATGCTACAAGCACATACTGTACACAAATATGCGTCATTAGCATTTATAATGGTTTTGAAGGACACTAAAAATGACTCTCATTTTACACTTGAGATATCAGCCAGCACTTGATACAGATTCTTGATAGAAGCCGTGGGTGCAGGTATGTGTGTGCGTGTGTATGTGGGTGTGAGAGAGAGCTTGCGTTGCAGGACATGACCTTTCCTGTTGCATAAGGCACTTGTCTTATGAGCTCCTCATCATCCTAATTAGACTGCCACATTGTTCCAGCACTCACACTTACAGTCAGTGTTTTATCGAGTTCAAGTGTTTATTAAACATATGCTTAGAATGCCTATCTCACACACTCTATCTACACATGTACATTAGCACACACACAGACGCACGCACAGCTGGAGCTGTTATCAATCCCCCTGAGTGGTTCCACCTGAGCCTGGGGTCACACTGTTCAATACTCAGCTTCACTCTGCGTCTCGTCCAGCATGTAACATGAAAAGTGATGATTTTACTTGTTCATAAATTCATGGCTTCGTCTCCACGTATTTACAAGGTCAGTCTAGAGTCTGAATCAAAGATTTGTTTATCCCTTGTAAAACTGTAAAAACACAGCTCTAGAAACAAACACACACCAATAAACAAGCTGCAAGTATACTGAATATTCACAAGGACAGACAGAGAGAGACAGACTCTGCGGTGCTTTGGGGAAGTGTGATTTCATATTAAGGCAAGAATAAACAAATAATTCACATCTAGGTCAGCAAGATGGGACGTATTTAAGCTTCATGTTGCCCCAACATGCAGAGGTTTTTTTTGAGAAATGAATACAAGTGTGCTACACGTGCAAATAACAGGCTCTAAATTAGAATACAAAGAAAGTCAACGTAGCACAGAAGTCACACATGGAGGCTTCTGATTTCCTCAACAGTAGATGGGTAGGCAAACATGTCCACAAAAGAAAAACGAACAATACTGAAAAGAGCCGAAGTTGAGGAGACAGACAGTGATTGGTTAGGAAATGACATACAGGTTTTGAGAGTTCTTGCTGCACTAAGGTGTCCCATCGAGTGACAGCTCACATTTTAAGAGCTGACAAAGTTAACTCGTTACTTGTGAAAACTACCAAGGCTAACTCAATGAGTGGGATTGAACCACAGAACCAACCTGAAGCAAGGAAGATAAATGATAAAGATGTAGATTTAAAGGATTCTATACAACTAACAGCATTGGTTCTATGGTAGCTGCTTGCTCTGTTCTTGCACTTGCATATGTGTGTACATCTATTTCATACACACAATTATCAAGTTGATAAGTTGTTGTCTTCTTTGTTGGATTTATCAGACTAAGTGCCATCTATTGTTATGTTGCATTCAGGATGGCACTGTGCCCATCTGTTAGTGAATGTCCCCATCATTTGGTTACAAAAGATAAAGAAGAGCCTCTAAAATGTCTCAGGGAGATAAAGAAATAACTAAGGGAATTTACAGATGGTGATTATAAATTATAAATTCCATTATGCACAGAATGAGAGGGAATATGTGACAGAGCTGACGTACACCCAGTCACATCTGCTGTCGCAGCAGACAGTACCTTACATGAGAGAGACTGGTGTGTGTGCGTGTGGATTACTATTTTCACAGCTTCCAATTTATCAGTCATTCATTTCTGGGGACATCCAACAGCTTGGAGGAAAGAGTGACTGAACAAGGCAGAAAGATGAGAGATGCACACGAGCGTGGGAGGTGAGACAAAGACAGAAATCAAAGATAAAAAGAAGGGAACATGACTGATGATGGATGAGTTTCACACCATCCAAATCCCTGAAAACAGACCAACACTGTGACCTGCCTGCACCCAGAATCACACGCCGGCCTTCCTTTGGCTCCTTACCATCATTAAAATCTGGCACTGGAAGACGTCAGCAGTTGCTGCATGTGCTAAACTTTACACATGTACTCGGTGAGTGTGATAGCTGCCAAAATTGCGGCAAAGTATGGTCTTGCACACCCACACAAACATACAGTTCAAGTCGCACATCGTCTATACTTGTCGCTACAGTATGTGAACAGAAGATGGGGCAGGAAGCGAATTAGTGATCACACACACGCATACACACACAAAAATCCATTATTAATGTACAGGCATCAAATTGACACAAGTCTGCAGCAAACTGTGAATACAAAAGTTCTGATCCGTCACTACCATAAAATTTATTGAGAAAATGGTTCATTTGTTTTGATAACAGGAGCACAACTGTTATTTCATAAAAAGGGAAGGCTTGTCTTTTACATTCAGTATAAGATCCCTAAAAACTTTGACAAAAAATACAGTACTGCAGAACTTTTTCGAGACAGACACAGTTGAAATCAGCTAAATATCCAATTTGCATTTGATTATGTAAGAGCTATGTTCAATTCATTTGATCACAATTAGTCATCATCCTCTCAGCGAAGACGTGGGCTCGCACTGGACGAGCATGAATGGGAAATGTTGGAAAAGTTTGCTTTTCTCTGGATGGGTTCATTACTGCTCATCATTCAGACACAAGTGCACCGGCACAGGGACGTGATTGCCAATTCTGAAAGGGAACTGACTGTAAATGATACAACTTCTGAATCACACGGCAGGTAATGAGTATCTTATTACTTTTTTATCAGAAATAAGACTGATTGATTGTGTGAGGCTAAGGAGTGCACCTCATACGGCAAGATGTCACAGCTTATTGTCTAATACGGTGAGAAGGATGATGAGCTGCTGATTATTTTGCAGATCGACCACTTAAAAAGAGAAACAGAAGTTTGCACTTAAAGCTTTGCAGCAGAGTTTTAAATTGCAGATTACCCACTTGATTTTCATCTGTTTTAGCATTTATTCTCATATTTTCTAAATTTTAATGACAAGAACTAAATCACAAGACCAACAGCATGCCATCACTCAGTATTTCAGTTGCTTTCATTTCTATTTTTTCATCTTTCTGGTTGTTAACGCATCCCCTCTCTCTCACATATTGCAGCTAAAATGTCACAAGAGCTGAAAATATTGCACTGTGCATATTTCTCTGGCCAGCTCCAGACCTTCTGTCACACGACAAACTTCTCAGCTATTTGTCCTCATTACAGAGCAGCCTCTGACTGCCCACCTTAATTCCCCCGCCCGTTCCTCAGGGGGCTCTTTTCCACCCTCTACCTGGTATGAGTCATTTTTACGACCGCCACTTTGGCCCCCATCGGCCTGGGCCTCCTATGCTTTAAGCTCAGCTAGGCGAGTAAATCTGCCAGCTTTAATTAAAATAGCTTCTTTTGTAGCGCTTTCTCTCCCTCTGTCCTCTTGTCCCTGATGACATAATGGTGCTGGGAACTTCCCTCTGCAGCGCTGACTCAAAAGGACTGACCCTTGGAAAAATGGAGGTGTGTAGCACTATTTTATGATGACTTCGCAAGAAATAAGCCGCAACTCATCCTATCTCCTCATCTTCTTGCTTTGTCCTGGTTTTTCTGAGTGAAAAGATAATGATGAAGGTCACTGGTAGAGGCTCCCTTGATAAGAAGTGTCTAGGTTAAAATAATTTTAAAACATGCAACAGAAATCAATGAGCAAAAAAACCTCTACCACGCTTTAATTTTCACTGGGGCACTTTAAAATTAGAATAAGTTTCTTAGTGCGCAGATTGCCACACACACAGCAAAACAAGGACGACCTTGCCGTCTTTCAAGGTCAGCCTTTCTTAGAGAAATAACGATTTGTTAAGCTGAATCAATGAGGCTCATTCAAGCCGTTTTCCTACAATATTGTTCAGGGACTAACTTTGGTGCCATTGATTAGCTGATTTATAGTTTGCATCTGTTCTGGGCTCACAGTGAATCTAGAGCTGCTCATTACAGGAGGACGACGGAGGAGAGGAGAAAAGAAAAGGAGAGAAGAGAAGAGAAGAGAAGAGAAGAGAAGAGAAGAGAAGAGAAGAGAAGAGAAGAGAAGAGAAGAGAAGACAGTATGCCTTTAAAATCTTAGATGCATTTCATCATGTATCCAATGCACCAAAAATACTAGAAAAGCTTCCCACAGCAATTTTAGTTTTTACTCTATGCAGACACATCACACATGAAGAATGACATTTGAAGGACCAGCGCTGGCTTATGAGGCTATTTTGATGCAGTGACCACAGCTGGAAATGCAGGTCGCATGACAGATGAAATGACTCTGTATTATCAGAGGTTGATCCATTAGGTCCAATAAAATATGAGGCCTCAAAGGGCCATATCAGTAAATTACTCTCATGCCATTCATGCAAGCAGTGAGCCAGTGTGCTTATGTTTAATGGGCCCAAAAATACTGAAGCCAGAGGAAGAATGAAAACTTTTTTTGCCACATGTGCCCAGCAACAAACTGCATTGTAAGGAATGAGGCGCCAACACTGCACACAGTCGTTTTCACCCACCCATGTCTTAAACTGGCAACGAAAAAGAATCATGAAAATAAGACCATTTTTAAATAATCTGGACTATTAATATTAAACTGTATCTCGAGCACTGACTGAACAACCACATCCACCATCCTCCATTCTCTTCATTTCTTTTCCTGCACTTATCCCCCCTCTGCTTCTTTCCTATTTTCTCTCCTCTTCCTTCTTCCACACAAAAAACAGACACTAGCTGCACTAATACACCACCCTCCCTCTTCCGTCTTTCTTTTCTTCTCCTCTCTTATTTCCTCTCCTTTCTTATCTGCAGCCCTGAAGGGGTTGTCTGTCTCCTAACCAGCTGAAGCAAGGCTTCCGCTGGTCTGCGCCTGGCCCCTATTATCAGAGCATGACAAGGAGCTGCAGTGTCAACTTGTCAGACTAATAAACATCCTTTATGGCACCCGCCTGGGTGTGTTTGCAGGGGAGTCAGCCAGCCACCAAGCAGTGGACCATTGATTTCAGGGATGGCGCACAGTGCTTACACTTCCACCCGTCTATTATGCAGTGGACAGGCTGCAATTGTTTTGCCATGCACAGCCATACTTATGACACTCATACTCCTGGAGGCTTTCCATTTAGTTTGAGACATGGTCGCACAGAGAAAGGCAGAAAGGGAAAAGAATTAAAGAAGTCTCCGACATGGGTCAAGCATGGCAGCACCTGGGGCAGCAGCACATTTATTCACAGGGCGCCTTTTCAGACCTTTACAGAGGACTTTTTGAAACCTTTGTTTTGCAGGTCAAAGTCAATAAGACCTTCATATTTTCTTTTTCTCCCCAATCTAATTCCTTCTTGTTTTTAGAGCAGGAAAGGTCAGGGGTCAGGCAGCACTTGAACAAGCCACTCAGTCTCTTTTACAATAGTAATCACACTCTTTTTTCACCTCTCCTGCTCTTTAGCCATCCTGATGTGCGAATAGCATTAAGTGCTCCAGGACCAAAGTGAAAGGGACAAGAGGATGAGAAGGAAGAGAGAAACATGGGGAGAGGGAGTGAGAGAGAATCCACCACCTTGAGAATGACTGATCGCTACTTCAGCACCATGGACAGCGACATTTCTTGATGTCCAAAAAGAGTCGAATTGGAGCCTGAAAGCCAAAATCTAACAGTGTCTTTTTAACTGTTGTCCACTAGCATGCTATAAATATTCATAACAGGTGGGCAAGCAGATAGGTCATCTCAGCAAGCAAGCAGCAAAGGCTCAGACTGAAAGTTCATTAATATCAAACACAGGTGTGGAAAATTTTTAAATATTTATCTAATACTTCAGACAGCACAAACCAGACAGGTGCTGCTTTGTTTCTGTCAGTGGACGTTTCCATCGTTTATAATAGATGTGAAATCCTTTTGTAAAGCCTTTGGTCTTCTGACTGTTATTGCTTTTGACAGTTAAAAAAATAATAATAATAAAAAATCTCTCTGCTGCAAGGCCACGGTCTGAAAGTCTAGAATATTCACAAGCTTGTTTATTGATCTGTGATCATCTCAGCTATAACAACCAGAATAACAAAAGCAATGTTATATCACAGATATCTCCAACTTAGTTTGATAAATGAGCACTGTGGAGAAAGGCTGTTAGGAGCAGAGTTAGCTACGTGGTATTATCAACAACCTATCAGGATCAAGCGAGCTGAGGTCACATTCGGTGTAACGCAGCTTTGATTGTATTTGTTGTCTTCTGAACTGGCTGTCAGTCAGGATACAATGCGATCAGCAACGTTGGAAAAAAGCATTGCAGGCTTTGTGAGGCAACGGCAGTAAGGCAGGCAAACCTGCTAACCCGTAAAACTGTCAGAGCGACCTTCAGTTACCCTCAGTATTGATGGTCCAATCATATAGAGAATATGAATTAGTACCTTCAGGGATTTCTTAAAATGGGGCATAATTCTTTGATATGTCTAACGAAAGAGGAATAAATCATGTTGTGACATTATGGCATCGCCCAGAGAGCTGGAGAAGATGAATTTCAAAAACATATTTTCCTCAGTCCTCCGACTGTACAAGATGTTGTGGTCAGAATAGTGATCAGAACATCGACTACAAACACTGAACACATAAAAGGTGAATATGTTTTGTCTGTATGTGGATAGAACATTTCAGAATATAAATTTTGATGTTGGCTTGCTGGTCAGCATCTCCAACATTCATCTTGTATATCCAGAGCTCTGCTAAAAATCGGGGCACCCCCGCCCTCCCCCGAGGCAACGTGTTCAAGCCTCATCAAGTCTTGCCACAAAAGGTAAATGCTCCATGCTTAACATGTACTTTACTGGTAAAGTATTTAACTTAAATGACTGACCACAATGTGACATGTTTCCAGTCATTTGCTTTCGGGGGTTTTTTTTGCCGTATTTTCAATTTGTGCACCAAATGCGACTGTCAAAAGTAAACAGGTTTATGGGATAAATCATGGTACACAGTAAGTGATGCAACATCGAATCTCATCATCACTGGACAGACAAAAAATGTCATCATACGAAAATCACGTCTGTGTGGACCAGTGAGACTGCAATGTCCCTCAAATGAACACATGGAACAAACATAAATGCACTATTCACATCCTGTTCCGCCATCTTCTTTTGCAGTGGTTTAATTGCACATGAATGCACCCAACTACAAATATTTACGTAACCGACATGCATTTGGTTTAAATTTGCACAAAACTTGTATCAAAAGTAAAATCTGAGAACTTTTTCACGACCGAGTCATTTTGCATTAGATTATCCATCCTACACTGTATGAAAGCTTTATAAAAACACTGCCGGTGGCTCTGCTCTCTCTCCCTCTTTGTTCAGCTTTCTATTCACCGTCTTTAGCTGTTCCCACTATAAATAGATGTCAGTGTCCATTACTGTTTCCAGACTCCTAAAAGACCCTGTTGTACTGTCCACGCTCTCTGTGCCCATCAGTATCTGTGCTTTCAGACACTCAGTGTACCCTGGAAACTACAATATTTTATCATTACATTATTTTGAGTTTTCTATGTCGAGTCATCAGAAGTGAATCCAACTTTCTTTGGAAACTGGTGGGCAGTAATGTACAGTAAGCAATTTGTATTTAATGAGATAAAACATGCAAAGCCACCAGTGAGCATGAAAAATAAATGGCTCTCTCTTTGTTGGCAAAAATTACTGCGAGGATGCTACATCCATTAGTTGAATTATCAGTTCATCACAAATACCACAAGAAAGGTTTTATCTCAACATTTCCAACTAAGAAAATGGAATCAATGCATTTTTGATATCACAACCATCACATTTGCATTATTTAATCATTATCTAATTCCCAAAGTCTAATCTGATCAAACCTCTTCTTTAGATAAGACCTTGTCTTTCACCAATACATCTTATATATTGAAGGCTGAATGTGCTGTGCTGTGATACTGTGTATATGAATGAACCAGGGGATAGTTTAAGACTGAGAGATGTATTTGGGAACATTTACTGCAGCTTTATTGCATTTAGAGTACTTTCTAGTGAAAGTGGAAAAAGATCTAAAAAGTCAACAGGGATTTGGAGCATTTATCTGTTTTCATTTTATATATTTATCTTTTTTTGGAAGGGAAGGGTGACTGACTTCCCTGCTATTCATTACAGCGCTGTAAAGGCACAGTGCGACTCGAAACCATTTGATTCATCTCCTGCACAAACAGGTATCTCTTATGACTGAAGAAATGAGCTTTGATGCCCTAAAAGAAAACATCAGGCCATGACAACATTGGACTTGCTTAATAGTGTTTCAGGGGAAAAGAAAAAAGGAGGATCGGCTGAAATGGAAAATCTGAAAGGCTTTTGTAGGCAGCCATGGATATTCCTCCTGTAATTGAAAGATTCTGAATATGCTTATGCATTATCAATGATTATAAGGCACATGGGCTGAATATGAATAGGTAAATAAAACTAGGTACATGCTTTACTTGTCACGACACAAATGTGACAGCAGTGAGAAAACTGTACACACACGCACACAAATAGTCATCATGTAAATGTTTGGTGTACCGTAAATCTGGATTTTGACAGTGTTGTCAGACACAGCATTTGAGTGTGACAGTGTGGTAATCACGGTGACAGGGGAAGGATATTGGATATAACTGAAATGCATATTAAATGACATATTCATCTATCCAGTGCACTAGCAACACCTCTCATGCCTTCAACGCACTGTGTAACACACACTAGCATGCACACGCAGACATGCCACAGAGGCCGCCGTGAGTGCAGAGGTGCTTGCTCGCTCATCAACTCAGAGCCGAAACACTGAGTTGCTGTCAGCAAAGAAGCAACTGAAGAGTTCGTTTATGATTAATCAAAACAAAAAAACCCTTTTTATTCTTTTGTTTTGTTTTGTTTTGTTTTGTTTGTTTTTTAACCTCTGTCTGCCATGCAGGAGTGCTGCACTGCCTGCACTGATCCTCCGCGGCAACATCTCCCATCACAGCCCACGATCTGTGCAGGGGTCTTCTGACAGAGTGGCCCTCAGGCTTTTGGTCTCATTCCTGATCCTGATCCAGGTGTAAACATTTGAAGGAAAATGCCCACTTTGACTGTCAAGGCTACGGTGCGTCAACACAGTTATTACCTAAAAATGTTCATTAATCCATTTAGAATTGAGAATTTGAAGCATAAACAGCAGAGGAAAAGAGAAGGATGCACACTTTGAGTCCCTGTGACTCAGAAGTAGAAAGTTAGAAAATTTTGACTACAATTAAAGTGACACTGACAGTGACTAATTCTCTTAAGTGACTTACATATTTTCACTGGCAGGCAATTTGTCTGGCATATGTTTAGAGCTTTTGGTGTTCCTGTCCATAAAGTCACCGCTGACCAGCAATCTGTCATCCAGTCAGCTGTTTGAAAAAGGGTCCCAGATGCATATCGGCTTTAAATGAACAAAAGCTTGATGAATGGCTCTTTTGACATTGTTAAACTAGAGTTTCATTGATCTGAACTGATGATTTATTGATTGACAGGATGATTAATGAGCACATGGGTTTAAATTTCGGCCCTTGTTGAAGACACTGTCCCGTATCTTACAAGATATTCGGTCATTTATGAGCACAAATTTGCTTCTGTGTGCACATAATATCACAACTATCAACAGTTGTTTTTACATTGGATGCCTGGTGCCTCTTTGTGCAAGATGCTGAGGGCTGGATATTTCATTTGGAGCCATGTGATTCATATCCTGTTCTCTCTGAAGGCCAAAATTAGTTGACCAAATTCTGAAGCTGTTCCACTGACAGCGATTAAGAAAATCTGTGCTGACACACTGACAGCAGGTCAATTTTATGTGTCAACAAAATGCTGTTGGTCTTGAAGTCACTGTCAAAGCTTCTGGGCTTTTATTTGTTTTATTATGTCTGGCTTCTTGGCACAAGGACATTCCGTTTTAGACTCAATTCATCCATTACAAACACAACGCATATCATGTGATTCACACAACATTACCTCAAAAGCCCCATTAAATAACCCCCATGTATCTGGCTCAAACTTCCCACCAAAAAGACGAGAGGAAACACTGCAGGGCAACACGGACTCTGGCCACACGTGGATCCTTTGAGAGCAACACAAGATCAATGAGAGTGCTTTTTTTAAAAAAAGAAAAAAAAGAAACAGGGTTGTCCTCCAGCCAGAAGAAGAAATGATCTATGTAGATCTCATTAGCCCCCTATGATGACAGACGTACGACCAAATGATTAATGGCCAGCTGGAGAAACAGGAGAATTATTGACGTGACCTTTGGGGACGCTTCTGTGCAGGAGCGAACGGACCGACATGTCTTCCACTGAAATGATCTACTTTGACATTTCCATCTTTTTCTCTTTTGCCTCCCCCTCCCTCTCTCTCGCTCTGTCTTGAAAGCAGTCCAGGAAACCTATAACGCTTTATTATCTGCCTTGGTCATTTTTTGTATTTTAGAAGAATATGTGGAGAAATTGCTGAGAGAGTTCTGACATTCTGTGCAAGAATTGATCTTCTTCTGTCCATATTACTGTCCATATTATTTTGTATTCATAATGTCTATAAAAGTGTTAAATTCACCTTTTATGAAAGTGCAGCTGAATAGTCATCTGCCAGTTGGGTTTTATGGACACATCCTTTGTGTGAGTGTGGGTTGGGGGGGGGGGGTGAAAGTCAATAACAGTAGACAGTGTCATCTCAGATGATGAGGTTTTAATGATGGGGAGCCATCCAGTCACCTTTCCACAACCCCCAGAGATAAAGGACCACCGATGGTGAACAGGAGCATTGAAGGTATTAATTCAACATTTTGCATATGTGTGTGTGCGTGTGTGTGTGCGTGTGTGTGTGTGTGTGTTTGAGAGTGCAGCGGAAGCAGCGAAGTGCAGACAAGTGATGCAGATAAGAAAGCAAAAAGAAAAGAAAGGATAAGACGTGTGTGAGGAGGAAGCAAAGGGAAAAGGGAGGACTCAAGAAGACAATCTGTGAGCTATCTTTTCAGTGTTTTTCCATTATGCACAAGAAGAAATGGGTGTTACATCCCAGGCACGGTGCATTGAGGAAGGGACAATGAAAGAGACAAGAGGTGGAGACGGTATGGATAAGTTGAGGGAGGGAAGGTGGGAGGTGGAGGGGAAGGGATGAAAATAGAAAGATGTCAGAAAATGGCATGCATGGAGGAGAGGAAAGAGACAGATGGCAGACAGAGGGGCCAAAAGACCGGCAAAGATGAAGATGAGGAAATGGCAAGTAGCATTAATGAAGGAGGAGTGGAGGGTGGGAAAGCTCACCGATCGGAGCCGTTACAAGCCCTCGCAATTAATTGGTTTGAACGAACACAGATGTTTGCATTCTGCCTTGGGCCCATGCTTACCTCCCCACTTTCTTTGCCTCCTCTGGCAGCCCAGATCATAATCGATCGGGGGAGCTGCTGCCCGATTCATCTAGCTCACTCTGAACATCCTGACCTGCCAGCCTCAAGTGGACTCGAGAGCACCAGGGTCATTGATTTGACTTTCTCGTAGGAGGCGCATAAAGTATTTTTAACAAGTCAATGTGCAGAACACACACACACACACACACACGCACACACACACACACACACACACATATCAATAAAGAAGAAGAAAGATTTGATATTTTTTGTGGCTGTAAAAACATACATCTTCTGCTGAATTCTAAATATTTTTTCCACATCCCATATACAGTGTTTATGTAGATTTGTGTGCAAATAACACGATCAATCTGAGGCTATATTAAAATTGCAGTGTTACAGGTGTGCACTTAAATCCATCTTCTTATCTTAATGTTATGATGCTGCTGATTTTAAAAGGCTGTTTTAGCATCTTACTTTAACAGGTTTGAAAGCTTTGTCTTCATTAATATTTAGCCATATCTGCTTACCACAGCTCTCATGCAAAGCCTTTGATCACACAGCACCACTTAACAAGTGAGGAAATGTCAAGGTCACAGGGAAAAGGTCTTGGACGAGCAGATTATTGGAGCAGCATATCAAGGGTTTGGATCAACTTTTGCTCCACCTTTTGCCATGATCAGTTAAAAAATTAATAAAAAAGTAAAAGAAAGGATAGCATGAAATAAAGAAGAGTCTCCGCTGCTCAGCAGGAACACTGTCCAGAATCTACACCAGCCAGAGAATAATAACAAAAAACTGAAACTGTGAAAGACTGTTAAGTATGCTGCATGTTAAGAACAGGCCTTTGCTCAGACCAGCTCAGTATATGTGACTTTTAAAGACTGTCTTATTTTAAATGCAGACTTAAAGGAGGAAAGTCGTGATGAGACTGTGGATGTACTGATTCTGCAATTATACAATGTATTATTTAACCAACGACATGGACTATGATAATACAGCAAGTTGAAATCACTCTTCTAAAATTCAATGCACAGTGAGCAAGCGAGATCATCTGTCTATCCCTAAAGGAACCAAAGCTGAGAAGCCCTCCAAAGATGAAGTTTGGAGATTGATTCCCAAACCTTCCAGGCTGCTAATGGCTTTATTGTATTTCACTATGTTCTATAAAACCAGTGTAAAGTTACATTTTTCTGTCCTGTGACTGCCAATAAGGATTAAGTTCAAAATTTCTCCTTGGAGATGCATTAAATCTGCAAAAATACAGCTTTCAGAAAGCACTGCATTAACAATGGGTTTGCTGAAAACTCAAATCCAAGGAATTCATTGAAAGGATTCTGTGAATTTGTTTTGTTTTTGCATTAAAAGATGATTCTCACTTAATTGGCTTATTGGGCTTTAACATGCAAAGCTCCAGGAAATGTAAAAAGATGCTAAATTACATTTTGGAAAGCTGAAGTTCATATTATGCATTTGAACGCATAAAGGCTAAATAAGAAACAGCTTCACATGTAGGATGCTTTTCTGTGAATAATGCATCAAAATGCTCAAGGCAGTCTTTCAAAGTAACTGATATTAACGCTTACAAAGACGGACATTTATCTTGCAGTGTTTTTCCAGGAGTTGCTGTGATTTATTATCAGGCTGTACTAACTTTGTCTGAAGTGTGTCTTTATTAAGCTATTCTCATGTCCACTCTCCCAGCGGCCATTGTCTTTATTGACAAGCAATAGAGGAGTGATACGTCTCACCCTTCAATATAATGGGAGGCCTGGGGCCCACTGGTGTGCTCTGCCGGCTCGGACACGCATCATAATATTTCTGGTGTCGTGAAATTGACTGTAGGTCCCAGCTGTGTCGTATCAAGCTCTCGGTCTTTCCATCCATCTTTTCTCTCTCTCCTCCTCTCTCTCATTTACCATTAAATAGAAATGCCACTGTAGCAGTACTACAACAAAGCATGCAGGGCTTGGTTTCATCTGCACGGGCCCGAAGAGTACAGCTTGATGCAGCTAGGGCTTTCTTTTTGGAAATGGCTCCAAGAGCAAGTGTTACTGTAGATATGCTGTCAGGCCTTTGAAAAGACCTGAGATAAAACTCAGTCGTGCTGGTTAGTTTGGTGCTCCCAGTAGTCTTTAATCAGATCTTCACTATATGTCAATACTTCTTTGAGATGGTTATTCATTTTTTTATATGTGTTTTATCTTTTTGTTTACATTTGTTATGACTCACTGGCAGCGCAGTGCCTCTGGAGGTTAAGGGCTTTATGAGTGAATATTCCAATCTTTTGCCGATGACAGGCACCGACGAGAAATAAAGTCACATAAGGTGGGAAGTGCAACATAAAGATCCCTCCTCCGCAAAATTCAATACCTGGCAAAAGAAATGCAAAACAAACTATAAAAACAGGCCGGCTCAGTCGATACCTACAGATAAACAAGCATCCACTAAAGACAACTCATCTAAACATGTCCATCAAAGAATTTCATGGTAAGTGAGATCCATCAGGCTACAGCATGTTCTGGTTGTGCTAAAACAATAAAATACTGTATCAGGCTTTTGTGTAAACTGAAAAATACTTCCTCTCATGAGTACTGTCGCTTTAAACAATGGAAGGATAGTGTATCCCATGTGTTAACTATTGATATGTGCACGAATGATTGCACACTTTCCAAATGTTAATCTCATCTTCTCATCTCTGTTAATTCTCATCTTGCAAGATTTAAAACTCCATTGACAAAAAGCGGAAAAAAAGTCAGTATTTTGTTGTTGAGACCAATTTTATGGGAACACTACCACTGCTAACAATGTATGATTAACCTCTGTGACAAATCCACTGCAGTTCCTGTAGCTGCTTCACAATAAAAGCTACGCTCTTGATTAAAAGGCTGTCACTGGTTAAATGCTGTTAATGGGAAGTGGCAGCATCACAAAATGTTCCGTTTGCATTAGTACTCAAAGCAGCTCTGATATGGCTGTAGAAGAGCTTTTAGTAAACAGAGAGGCTTCTAACAATGAGATGAAGCTGACATACAAGCATGCATCGTTTCCTGTGAGTGTGTAGGTGATCTGAACCCCACGGGGGAATGGCGGTCTCTGCCAGTAACAATAAAAACAACTATATAAAGAGACAAAAACAGAATGCTAATGCCTTGAGTGGGAACTGCTGAAAAAATGTTGGCATTAAATAGCATCAAAAATGTGGTCTGATACAATGAAAATTGAAGGGATTAGAAAAATAAATGAGGTCACTTTCTTGATAATCAGTGTCACAATTGAACTAAGTCTCATTATGTAAATAAATATAATCATTCATGTCCATTCATTGATTACTTGCTATGACAAACACCTGATAAAGAAGTGGCCAGTGGGTCGAATGAGCTGATAAATGAGTTATCTTGCTCTCCTGAAAGGTCAGAGCTCTTATTATTTACAACATTGGACCTCTGTCATGGATCGGTGACACTGACCTTGCAAGGGCCCCATGTCCCTCTGTCAGTCTATACCTGTGAGTGTATGGGTCTTCATTTTTCTTTATACACTCTCATAGTGCAGCTTGACAATACACAAAATGTGGTCATCTATGCCTGCACACATGTACAAACACACAGTAAAAACACTTCTCAGGCCACTGGAGTGACCTTGGTCTAGATTAACAATGGTCCTCCTGGAGGAACAGACCTCATTTATAAATCCTCAGAGATCCACAGTGTATTTTTGTTATTCTACATGAGCATATTCTAGTATAATACACTGAAAGGAGTGCGTTGCCTGGGAATAAGTGAATGTTAACAATTGTTGAGCTGCATGTCAGTGTAATGGGACACATACACATTTTAAATACCTCCGGCAGCTTTGAAAAAGATCGTATGTTTTCAGTGATATTATCCGCAAAGGAAGTGTATCCCTTAATTGTGAACAAATGAGTGTGTGCTTGCTGTGCCGTTATTAGACGGGGATCAACTCTTGCTCTCAAAACACCACACAAGCATTATAACTGATTATTGGTTTTGAAGAGAATGCTCCCACGAGATTAAATGGGTAGCATTTTCTTTTTCTTTTAAAAAAGCAACACACACGTTTAGTTATATTTTCCATGTGTCGTGCTATTGTGTGTATTGAGTGAAAGCTCAGTGTAAGAGATTGAGTACAATAAAAGATAGTTTTCGTTCTAAAACACCTTGTGTTCAGATAAAGGTTTGCCATGTATTTTGTGCCAACAGTACCAAGTTAGGAGGTCACATAGAGGATAAAGAAAATAGTGTGTATATTGAATATTAACAGGATGTTGGCAACGTCATGAACAAGAATGTGGAACATGTTATTTTCCAGTGGAACAACATCTCATAAAGGACTAAGAGACTTGTAAGTGGTTTGAGACAAAAGACAGCATCTTAAGAACAATGCTCGGTGAAGTTAAACACCACAGATGCTTGCCTTTCCATCAGCTCACAATTACATTTTCCTGATTAAGTCTAATTCAGGACCAATAACAGCAGTAATATGGGCCTTGGCCAGATTACTTTGGCTAGTTTATGAACACAATATCAATCATTCACGCTGTCCCCATTTTATCTACAGCCACTGACTAATGCTGATGATTCATGATAATTTTGGGATTTGTCTAACGATACTGCTGAGACAAGCAATCTCAGCAGACTGATGCTGCACCCTGTCATTATCTACAAGGCCGGCACAGTTCAGATCGGCTGAATCCTCAATGTCAAAGCTCTAGGTGCTGTTTTGATTTGGGGACAAAACATGTCCTCAATGAGTTATGCCCTGCAGAGCCCCCCTTTGGATTTATGGGTCCCGTCCAGCTGCCTGCAACACTGAAAAATGGCAAATCAGCATATAAATGACTGCGTTATTGAGAGTGCAAAGAAAAACATCAACCCCCAAGTCCATTATATTAATTGGAATCGCCCTGGCCATGGCAGCCATCGGCTCCAGTCGGACTAGGGTCGAGTGGTGATAAATGAAAGGCTGGAGTATGAATATAGCCTTGGCCAATGATATAGCAGAACATGTGAACAACTGCTCCCTTTTGTTTATACTGACCTCATAATTAATCAGAGGAAGCAAGGATGGAGGAAAATATATAGGAGTCAGGCGGGAGGGGGAGAAGGAGGGTGAAGTGGTGGGGAAGGATTTAAGCCCCCTAAGAACAGACTACACAGGGAAATCCTGAGTAAACACTAACGTAGTCCACAGTGCTTCTGAAATGATGCTGATAAAGAGATGAAATATCACAGGGATCAAGGGTTTATCGCTTTAAAGCCGGGATGCTAAGAGACAAGGGAATCTAGCTTGTGTTTGTTTGTTCCCACAGATGAGCAACTGTGTTTCTCAAGCTTAGTGTTTCTCAGAAGACAGAGGTTTCAGGCTCCAGGATGATTCTGAGCATGAGCTGAAACACTTAAGCTTTTCGATTAAAAAATATATATATATATATATACATATATATATATATAGACCAACATGCGTAAAATATTCTCTGTAGTGAACCAATTAACAGTTAATTAATGGGTATAAACGTCGAAATCTGTAACACATTAAACATCTAACAGAAATTCAATTATATTTCAACTTGCTGGATGTTTTGGACAAAGTTTGGAATTTTCAGATGAGTTTGGTGAACTGGTTGGGAAGAAAAAGAACGGTCACGGTAAGGTTGATAAAATTAAGGAGGAAGTGCGGCGGGTATGTTGTCTTCTGTATGTGTGAAATGTGAAAATACCAAGCAGGAATTATTTAATTTCATTCATGTAGGCTGCTTAATCAAGTACTTTACTTCAAGTATTCCATTATACAGAACGAGTGGTAGTAAAGGTAAGACAGTAAAGTGTGGGCAAAGAGGCGAGAGGAGAGAAAAGAAAGTGTCAGAGTACAAGTACAAGACCAACCACCGGACACAGGCTGACTGGGTGTGTCTTGAGGGATTTTATTAAATATAATTTGAGATCTACAAAAATGTACAAATACGTGTTTAACGCCCTTCACGCTAAATATCTTCGGGCAGCACAAAATAAAACTACTTCAGCACCACTTCTGGAAAAAAAATCCGAGGTGAACACTGGTATAGAATGATTTAAGATGTTTCTGAATGGGCCACAATGGCTGACTCCTACAAGGAAGTACATAGTCTTCATGGGACTTCATCAGAAATGGAGCTGTGGAAAACATACCAAAACTCGACTTGCAGAAATATGTTTTTTAAAAAAGATATTCTATCCAAAATGGACCCGAGGACAGTAATCAAGGAGAACCCAATTCAAAACACGGTCCATCAGAACAGACTGGGATAAAGGGAACAACAGCACTGACAGGCAGCATGATGCAACACCAATTAATAAGCAGAAAGGGTTGAAAAGAGCAACAATACAAGTAATTTATTTGCTGCACTTGATGCTTAACAACCTCTGTCTTGCATAACAATAAAAGGTGATTATCAGGCACCACATGATCAGAGCTGATAGTAAGTTCACTCAGATCCACTTAGGTGTGAGACATACTGACACAGAAACCGAAGACCCTCTGCGTTAAAGCTGGACCTGACCCACTTAGACAGACCCAGCCCAATTCAGGTCCTGGGCAGGGTGCTGGTTAGTGGGCTTAACGGACCTGTGATACATCAGCAAAGCATGTTCACTGATATTTGTATTAACAGCACAGGATGAGATTTCTTTGTTTCTAATTGAACTGACATTATACACGCTAAAGCAGCCTGACATCATTCAAATGTTTCCTTTATTGTATCTTTAAAAGAACAGTTCTTCGAGGCTACCGCATGCATTTTCATCAGCTTGTACTTCCCAGACCTCTGCACCTGCTCCTAAAATACATGAAGAGAGAGTCTTCTGTTCTCTAATTAAATGCTTTCAGTCTGCCCACTATCTCAAAATACTATGAGGAATCTCCAGTACAGAGTCACCTTGAGAAAATCCAGCTCATGATGTAACACTCCCAATAAGACTTATTTATGTGACCCAGAAACATATAGATTTATACTGCATTTAGTAGTAGTAGTATTTTACTGTACGCCTAAATATTCAGCATTTTGAATTGAAATAAACAGAAAATTAAACTCATGATGCATGCAACACAAACCCCAAGGCTTGTTTATTTTGAATCTCCCATCAAGAAATTCATTAACAAACAAGATTAAACATTAAAAAGTAGCTGTTGATCATTTGCATATGAAATAATTTGATTTACTTTTGCAATTATCAAAATTAATGGGATGTTATATGGTGACCTCCAGAATCACAATAGGCCTGAGAAAACAAACACATGGAAAATAAAAGAATTTAAAATACAAACCAACTTATCACCTCTGCTTTTTTTTTTTTTTTTATGCCTACCAGTTTTATAGCTGCTCTTAACCGATAGCACCCATTACTCATTAAGGGGGCACTGTACAGAGGGAGAGATACGGGTTTATTTAGCAAACACAAGAGATTTATTTCAGCTCCACAAAAAGCTGAAATATGGCACAGCTTTATAACAGAGCCATAATTTAGCATGAGAAAATACATTCATACACAATCTGATGCATTACAGGAATTTATAATCAGTTGTGCACTGGCCATTGATAAATATGTGGCTCTCTGAGTGCTACGGTGTGTATTTCAGCACAGAGATTTGACAGTATAATGGTCATGAAGTTGAGTTTTTGCACTAGGCAGTAATGGCAGAACGTCAACAGCTGATTAACTTCGCAAAGTGCATTTGATAAAGAAAACCCTCCCATCGATCTGACACACAGAAGCATTTCCTCACACAGCAAATTTTCACACATTTCCCTTATTCTCTCCTCCATTCTTCAACGCATTTAGACAGTACATTCCTCTCTGCCATGCAGAATTCACAAGGTTCTCAAAGGAACTACTGCATTTGTATATGTCGTTCATTTTCAGTGTCTTAATTTTATAGTAGACTGATCAGATTTCCACCCTAATGTATATAAAAATCTCGCAAAACAATTAAGAAACTACATGTAATCGAATACACTAAATCTAAAAGTACCGCTGTAAACCAGTCTATTTCTCTAGACTTAATTAAAGCTACTACTTCTTAAATCCTAGTAACTATAATTTGAAAAATAAATACAACAACCTTTATTTGCAGAGTATATCACCTTCCAAAAGGGCATTACAAGGGGTTTTATAATTCGACAGTAAAAAGCAAATGTTTATTTTCTAGACAGTTTTTATGAAACAAACCACAATAATAAGAAAACAAGCTTGCCCTGAGGGTCAAAAGTTTTCTAATATGGTGAACTGCTTACAATAAAAACTTCATATATTGACAAACTGTCAAGGAACCGCCGTTGCCAGGCAATTTACAATTCGCCGGCTCAGTGAGATGTCCTACAGTCCATGGTTCACAGTCCGTCGAAATTAGGCTAAACTGTGGTGCTGAGTTTGTTTCAGTTACTTTCAAAGCTTTTCCTGGCAAAGAAAATCTTGGATTACATTCTTGCAATTTAATGAGTGCATACTTTTTATTTAGCATGAGGTCCCTCCTGAGTTTCAAACCCCAAACCACCTGAATGTGCTTTTGCAGGTATTCACATTAATTAAAATACCGCTTTCCTTGAATAAGCACAGTCGATCCTGAGAGATGGTTTAAAAACGTGTGCATGTGTCTATTCTTATTCTGTCTGTCTAAGTTTATGCACCTATGCTAGTCTAGGCGGACGTGTGTGTGTGTGTGTGTGTGTGTGTGTGTGTGTGTGTGTGTGTGTGTGTGTATGTGTGTGTGTGTGTGTGTGATGTCCATTCCAACCAGCCAGAGTAATGGAGCAGTCCCATCTGGACCTAACACATGGGCCAGACTGTTCGACCTGTCAGGGGATGAATGTGGTCCTGAGACGTTGTGTGTGTGTGTGTGTGTGTGTGTGTGTGTGTGTGTGTGTGTGTGTGTGTGTGAACTAGAGACAGAGGCCCTGAGTGGTCAGCCAGGATAAGAGGCTGAAAACCTGCACCTGTTACTGCTTCCAAGACAGTCCAGAGAGAGAGAGAGAGAGAGAGAGAGAGAGAGAGAGAGAGAGAGAGAGAGAGAGATACAGTAGAGAGATACAACAGAGAGCAAAGAGGTGGTGGGAGAGATAAACAGGTGGAGACAGTGACAAAATGAAGAGATGGAGAGAAAGAAGAGGAGAACGGTTGTGTTAGCAGGGTTTGTTTGCCCGCCTGTGTACTTGCCTCTATCTGTTGTGTGCTTTGTGGATCACAACAACATGATCAAGGCCTAACTTTATTATGGTGGCAGCTTTTGGCTACAGTTTAAAAGACTGATCAATTTGGCTTCTCCTGTCGACGTAGCCCTGCCATGCCGCCCATGACTGCGCAAAACATTCAGCTGCTTGGCAGCACAGAAAGGGCTGGCGGACACCAAAAGAAACGAATTGTAGCTTTGCAAAATGAGGACTCCAGCCCAATGAATGAGCTCATTTTCTGCCCCCTTGCACCATCTCATCTGCATCGGCACAATGCGGCGCTGTGATGTATACTCCAACACAGAGATATTCAACATTTCAGCAAAAATTATTACCAATTTCTCTTTGTAATATTCATAAATTCATAGAATAGAGTCTGTAAAACAGGAGGAGGACTAAATAATCCCGACTGCTCCGATTATGATTTAAATGTAAATGTCTTTCCACAGCATAAGTTATCTCTGCATTTTTGGGAAGGGAGGGCTCATTTGAGGATGCAGAGCTCATAAAACTTGGATGGATAGAGAATATCCAGCTCATTTTTCATATCAGGAGTACAGCAGCTGACAAAAATAGCCAGGTGGCACCACCAGTTTAATAGACTTTACAGCCATTAAAATAGAGCTTCTTGTTAAATGTTGCTTGCACATAAGAGTGATTTACTCTGCCTTTCCAAAGGGGCTTTCCAAAGCCAAACACACACAGTATATCACCTACAACAAACTCCAACTAAACTCAGTGTCACAAAGCTCCCGGATCCAAGATTTGCTCTCCTTTCCCTATGCAAAAAGGTAATGAAACTTGCACAATCGCCTCCTCACAAACACTCACGACTGCACACTTAAAGACACACACATACTGCAACAAGCACACAGATGCGTCTTCTTTTTTTTTTTTTTTTGGCTCCCTTCCTCGCATCCAACGCCCCCCTTCAGGCAGAGCTGCTCAGGTGGAATGATTTACCTGTTGAACAGGAGGATACCGTTTTGAGAGCCACCATTTTTCATTGAGGGTTGACACCATCTCCCAAAAAGTCATAAAGAGACAGCACACCATCCAGATAGCAAGCATAGTTCATTTCTATGACTGCATCCAGCCATAGCTTACAATGTTTTTGCCAGCTGAACACTGTCAAAAGACAGGTGGGGATACAAAACACTTAATACTTATATTAAACACCATGTTTAATGAGCTTTTCTCTAATGTCAGGCGTCTTGGTTTGCTGAACCTTCCTTTGGTCCAGTAACACTCTGAGAAAGGCTCACCGACAGGCCATAACCATTATGTTCTTTGTCACGTTAGAAGCCAAGACACAGACTCAGCCTCTCGCCTCAAATTATTACAGACCTGAGGCCCATTTCATCACTTTTGAAACATGCAAGCTGCAATTTGGAGCATGAGCTCATTTCCTCCTGCTCATTTTGACACGATTCACTAAACAAGCGTCATACTTGCAACCAGTCAAAGACATCTGAGGGGCAAGGGCGGAAAAAAAACAAAAAAGGTGCCGCCTGCATACGGTGGGACACCAGCAGAAAGCTGCATACATTTGAAACCGTTCCAAACCCTGGTTACAATTAAAACTGTTTTATTATTTGACTCTGCATATAACATTATATATTAATATTTCACCTCTGGAATAAAAGCACACAGGGAACTATAAACTATTTACCCATTTAGATACAAAGAGAGGCCATCTAACTTTGTAATTTCTTTTGAAGGGCACCTTAACCCCAGAAGGCACTAAATCACATTTTCTCCACTGGCTGGGCACCATAGAGGGAACTTTATTATGTTTTATATGAAGTACCATAGGGGCTATATACTGTACCATAGGGGCATCAAAGTGGGATCTTTTACAGCATTTTTTTTTTTTTTTTTTTTTTGTGACAATAGGGCACCATCTTGGAGGTTTCTTTGAAAGAACTTTGCAATTTGGTATTAATTACAGTGAAAATAAAGACAGTTCAACTTGCATGGAGAGCTAAGTTTCTAAGAATAAATCAGTAACATATTAATGTTTACCTTGGTTAGTTAGAAACCTCAACACAACTAACTACACTTAAATAACTGCCTCTGAACTCAATTTCCTGATAAGCATCAAATTATGAAGTTCTTTCAAGGAAATTATTTCCAAATTACGGACCTGTGAAATAAATCATAACCCAAAATGCTTTTCGTGAAACAATTTCCAGTTTGATACATGGTTTGGGGGTTGGGTATGTTTTCAGAGGAGCTGGGAAAACAAGTTTAAATTTCTATTCATTTATACTGAGGTATTAACATTAAACAGTTGCTAATGGACTTAATTCCAACTGAAGAAATTAAGGCATTCAAACATTTACATATGGTTAGTATTTAATCTCAAAGACAACAAAAGGCAATAAGTCATGCTCCAATTAAATTACAAAACTACACACACAAGAAGAAATTATAGTGAGCCTCAAGCAGTTTGAGCACATTATGCTTAAATGCCGTATTCTTTGGTACAGAGTATGCAGATGAGTATCCGCAGCGATACACATTTCACAAATTTGGTAGCTTTTATTGAGGTCATCCCATT
Source organism: Chaetodon auriga (assembly GCF_051107435.1). Lineage (NCBI taxonomy): Eukaryota > Metazoa > Chordata > Actinopteri > Chaetodontiformes > Chaetodontidae > Chaetodon > Chaetodon auriga. The sequence continues at coordinate 14,202,907 of NC_135085.1, forward strand.
AACACTAAAGCCAAGTTGTCTGAGATTATATTGAAACCTTTAAGTGCAATTTTGTGTCTAAGGTTTTCATTTTCCTGTAACTTGACTTGACTTTGTGCATCAGCATCAGGCTTATTTCTAACAGCGGTCTTGGCCACTGAACTGTATTCGACTCTCCTGTCTCTCACTGGGCTTCAACCTCTCCACTTAACCCTCCTCCTGTGCTCTGGTTTATGACCACCGGGTGGACTAAATTGTCTCTCCTTCGACCCTGCAGTAATAGCACCAGTAGGTGGTGGAGTCCTTTCCCAGCTCCAGTTCCAGCCTGAGAAAAGACAGAAAGACAGACACAGGAAGAGAGAGACAGACAGAGACAGAGAACGACTGACAGAGACAGATGGACAGACACAGAGAGAGACAGAGAGAGAGAGAGAGAGAGAGAGAGAGAAAGAGAGAGAGAGAGAGGCAGAGACAGGCAGAGACAGACAGAGACAGACAGACAGAGACAGAGAGAGAGACACAGAGAGAGAGATCTGGGCACGCTGCTGGTGTCACGGAGCTGAGCTTTAGGAAAGGGCCAGTTGGACTAGCTGAGATGAGTTGGCAGTGTCTGATTTGTTACATGATTTGGCGGCCATGGCTGCAACAGAACCTCATTTAAATTCATGTGTTTTTTTTAATCCTCTTCTCCGCCTGGAGTCGACTTCAGAGAGCGCTTTTTAGTAAGTTCATGGATACTTCTGGGGATGAGCCGACTAGTCATTTTCTTGATACAATTGCCATCAGTTACTATGGACAAATGTTGTCTGTAAATATATAGAACACTTTTAGAGGCAAACATGGTGTAATGGAGCAGCACGTTGCCTTGCTTTTTAACGTTACCAGTGTTTTGCATATCAAACTCCATTTTGATATTGGCTTTGAAAAGTTGGTTTAGTTCATTATTATTCTATTCATCAGCTGCAGACACCTCTGACATCTGATTGATTATTTTTTAATGCAAGATGAGACTTAATTCACGCTTTACTTTTCAGGAACAATAAAATTTGCTTTTTAACACCATAGCTGGTGAACATAATGCTGTTCAGCAGAGGATCTGTGATGTCGGTGCTTCCCATTAGCTCATAAATATTACACAGTGTCAGCCACAACGACATAGACCAGGTTGCATTCTCTTTCATTTCCCTTCCCCTGCCTTTGATACAGTCACAAGTACTGTGCACCAGACCCTGATTATGACATACTCCTCTCATGTCCACGAATACAAAAATAAACTGATCGATTTATTTAAATATGTGTATATTTTTTGTCATTAAAGAGCCTACCCAGTGTGAGTCATTTTTGATAAGTGGCCCCACTCTAAATTAAACTTCCAACTATGGAAGAGCTACAATAATTTTAGTTGGTGCTCTAAAGGTGCATTCAGACAGACTGTGAAAGCAAAGACGTGCTACGATTGCAGTCAATAGAAAGACACAGGTAAGTGCAAAAAGACACGAACTCGCCTAGAGCAGGGACACATCCGCACAAGTTGAAAATGTGTCAGCTTGAGTGAAAGATTTGTGCTTATCCTGAGGCTTTGAGATCTACTTCATAAACAGACAAAGATAAGAGAGAAAAAGGAAAAAGCCCCCCCCCCCCTCACACACACGCATACAGACACTGGTGGTACTATCTATCTATCTATCTATCAATAAACACAAACTACACAAACAGTCCAAGTGGTCAAATCTGCATGAATAATGCAAGCCCCCCCACCCCCCACCCCCGCAAAAAATAAAAATCATTTCATACACATCACAGTATCTTCAACTTTCTTTAACTTTGCTGTAATGTTTTGCTTAAGGGTACAACGGCAGAAAGGAACAAATCCCCTCTGATCTCTCATAAGTGGCAGTGGCTTGTGTGCTTGTGAGTTCTGAGCACCACAGATGACGAATGACCTGAGTGATGGGCGTTCCAGTCACTCACACTCTCTCTCTCACACACACACACACACACACACAAAATTTTCAACCTCCAGCGCCCTTCATCTTGGCGCTGACACCTGTTCCCATGGCAACACTATCAATGGGGGACCGACCAGGGTCAGCAAGTCGTTCTCTCCCTCCGCTTCTCTGTCCTCTTTGCACAGGTCCTGACATTTGGAGCTCTGTCTCGCTGTGTACCTGTTCATCCCTCAACAATTTTTGCTGGTTGTACGTTTTCTCATTCTATTGATTTCTCTTGCAAGACACACACACACCCAAAACAACACACACACACACACATACACACTCTAAAAGCACATAGTGTATGTAAGTATGAGCACATCAACTTATACTGGACTTATTGTCATCCTGTTGACCCAGAGCTCTGTATGAAAGGAAAAGGGTTAACCATAAAAGAAGTTAAGCTTACAAATACGTGTATACAACAAGTGAATTCTCAAGCATGTGCTGTGCATATTGTTGCACTGTGCACAAAAACTCAACCTTATTGTTCAAAACTGCTCTTTATCACCACAATCACCATAAATTAGAATTAGCAATTTCATAATAGTATTAATCTATACGCATATACCATGAATTCAGTAAATGTCAACTAAGCCGTGAGTAATGAATGATGGGAAACATTCAGGGATTTATTCAACTCGAACTCGACTTATTGAAATGAGTTAGTGGATTAGTGGAGATGGGCGTAATTATGAAATGAATGCAACCGCATAATGGGCTTTGGCATTTTGGACAATACATGGCTCCTCGACTATAACCCTTTAATTAAAAAAAAAAAAAGTATGAGACAAGAATTGGATGCACTGCTCCTTTTTCTCTGTGATTGTGTTGTTACTTTTCCATTGAAAATTTTCAATTAATATTATAATTACAAGATGCATATTTTTAGAGCACATTCAGTTTTCTAAACAGCTGTGTCTGGTACAAACTGATGAGGAGTCCCAGCAGTTTCAGTGTTTGGAAGAAAGGATTAAATTGACTTTCATTTCATGGAAAAATGCAGATGGATGAAACTGCTGGGGCAGTTTGCCACGACAACAGCACAGTAAGTCATTCCCCATCCACCAATGACAATCAGGACAGGAGAGCCAGCTCCATCTCATGCAATATGCAAAGTGCGTGCTACAAATCTGGAGACGGTTAGGGATGTGTCAATAATAGTGTCACTTTTTCTCAACAAGGAACTGGTGTTCTGGCCTCAGCTAACCCGGTTTAATCCCACTCCCAGTGGTATACCGCAGTGTTGATCTGAGTCACACTCTTTGTTAGAGAGAATGCCAATGGCTGTCAGACAGCCACCTGCCCCAATGTCTCTGCCTGGGGAAGGGCTGCCAGGCCAAAACCTAATGATTAGGTTATTTCTGAATCTGATTTTCTCTCCACTTCCACAAGGTATCACTTTTTAAAGAAGAAGAAGAGAAGAAGACAGTTTTGGTACATGGAGGGAGCAATAGAGAAAATCTCAAATCACTCCTCTCTTTGTGTTGTGTTGATTCACGTACACTAAGCCTACTAAAAAGGTCAATATGAAAACAGTTTATTTATCTGTTGTTGAATGGCAACCAGAGACAACATACATCACACACATAGACACAGTTGTTTGAAATGTCAATGCTGGAAATGCTTTTTATCAATGTCACCACAAATTACTTTTTTTGACAACAGTGAGAAATTGCTCTCTGTAAGTAATCCCTGGTACAAGGCTTTGTATTTAATTGGATATTATTCAATGACAAAAGAAAAAACAGAAAAATATCCATATCTGGTTGCCAAATAATTTCAAACCCTTGGTTTGTAGGATTTTGTAGTGTGGAATAATCTAATTTATTCTAATTAAGGAAAGAGGGCAGTTTGTCTCTTTTCAGATCTGTGTTTGTCTTTTTGTGTTTCAGACCTGCTATATAAAATATCACAGGTACATTTAGACCAAGTTCATGCTGAAATAATCAGTAAATTAGTCAAGCCACATAAAATCTGAAAATAATTTAAGCCATTTATCAAGTAAAAACTGACTAACATATAGTCCCAGCTTCTCAAATTTGAGAAGTTGCTGCGTTTCTGTTTTACAATGATTCCGCTTTCCTTTGGGTTTTAGCCTGCTCTTTCTTGTTCACTGTGCATCACCCTACGTCAGCTGTGTCCAATGCATGGTCGTCAGTGAGCAATGTGATAATTTCACTGTCACTTGCTTCAAAAATATTTTTTAAGTTTACATTTAGTTTAAGTTACTCTGTCTAGATCTTTAGGCTCCAATGTCACAAATATTGTCCAAAAACATATAGCGTACATTATAAGAGCAATTTTAACAATTAATCACATTCTTCAGTAACCAAATAACCATTTTAAATAGTGCAGAAATGTGTGGTGCACTGTGCTGTGCATCAGGTTGGTGCTGGTCTGAGAGTCCTGGAAGATTTCAATGTATCCGTCAAATATAACCTGTGTTTAAGGGCCCTATTTTTTCCATATTTTCATGTGTAAGAGACTAACACGCACACCAATTTTCAAAATTGATCCATCATTGAATGCGAGTGCTGCAGCTGGCAGCCGCAAAACAAGCTGCAAAGCAATCCCTATGTGCATTTGCATACCGTCAACGGACGTCAACTAATAGTGATTGATTTTGACAGTGACAATGACAATAGCTCAGATTGTCATTGAAAGTGTCTCATAACATCATGGAAAGGATTCCTTCTTGTTAAAAAATAAGATTCTTTTTGTTTAACCAGAAACAGCCACTGTTCCCTTCAGTGCCGCGAACACAATACGTGCAAAGAGGAGATATATGGAAACATGGCTACAATTTTTCTGTGAAATGTAGTTTCAGTAGTAGAGGAAGAAAGTAACAGAAAATGCAAATATATTTTAAGTTGCACAAGAAAAAAAAGTTTTCTGGCTCTTACTTCTCCTATGTGATTATTTGCCACTTTTCTTTGTCTGATGTGATAGTAAACTGAATATCATTGGGTTTTGGGCTGTTGGTCATCTGATGACATCACCTGGGGCTTCAGGAAACTTTTTCACAATTTTCTGACATTTTACAGATAAAACAGTCACAAAATCAAGAAAATGATGAGCAGATTGGTCAGTGACAAAAAGTATTGCTAGCTGCAGCCCGAAGGGATTCGGAGAAACCTGATAGGATCTGACAGCTTGGCTCAGCCTAAATGCTCCTATGTGTAAGCTTGGGTTGGTCTGACTGAAAAATTCTCAAATTGAGAAGTAATCATCAGTGCCAACGAGAGACATTGTGGGGGCTTAAAAAAGCTCTAAACAAAAGAGGTGTGCTAATTACTGACGCATCATGCCTTGGAGGCTCTCATTGGTAACAGCTAAGAAAACTGTCAGCTCACTTCAGAAGGCTGCCATGTAATGTCATGCTATCTATCCAGGACTGCAGTACGTTTTGATTATCTATCAGTGTGAAGACTCAGTTGTTCCAATGACATGACTGCCCCGCTCCCTGATGTCTGCCAAATGAAAACAGAACAGTGCCATCCCCAGAGGAGCTTAATGATCCACAAACACACACATCCGTGCATGCAAACACAGCAAGGCACACACACAAGCACACACAGAGACTCACACAGAGACAGCTGCTTATTGATCACTGTCAGATCTGTCTATAGACTGGAAACAAGCCTCTAAGCAACACAAAAATTAGGACACTGATGATTTGTTAGTTAACACAGTCAGGGCTGACACCCACCCACACACATGCATTCACAACACTGTCCCTCAATTTGGCACACTTACACACATTGAGAGAGAATCGCCAATACCCCCAAACACACACATTTTCACACACAAATGCAGACACAGTAATTGACTGATATGGAACAGTGAACAAGGAGTTTTTGTCTGTTTTTGAATTATGTCTGGCGCTGGACAATTCTGGATGAGTCTCTGGCAGAAAAGACAGTGTGGGTGTCTGAGAGAGAAAGACAGAGAACAAGGGAAAGACAGAATCAAGCATGGCAACTAGAAAACATTCAGGCGGAGAGGAGCGAACCGTGTGAACCTTACAACTCCCGCAGGTCTCCATTGTGCTGCACAAGAGCCACATTGGTCAGACAAAGCCATAAAATATGAACACACAAGCAGTAAATGAAGCGATTGGTCTCAGCCAAAGTGGAACCAAACAACTTCAGTTGTCTGGACGAGGCATCTCGAGTTTTTGGATGGGAGTTGGATGAGCCCGCCTGCCTGTCTGGGCAAAGAACTAACTGTGACACTCAGTGTGAAAGAAGGCGCCAGTGAAGTGGAGAGAGAGGCGGGGAGGCAAGGAGTTAAAGATTCAATGAGAAAAAGAGGGTGTGAGAGAAAGAATGAGGACAGATGCTGTCACTGTGAATAAAACCAGTTGTAACTAGCAGCCAAATGTCACAAAAGAACAAGGGAATTAGTGCACATAGTCACTAGCATGAACAGGTTGTTTCAGATCTGTGTATGAACAGAGTGTGATTAAAATAAGACATGAAGCAATTACCTAAATTGGTCTGACAGGACTGAGCTGCAAATTATTCTACTTTTTCAAGGTATTGGCAGTATTATAATTTTGTTTTGTTGTCTTGGAGCACTCTGTTATCTTTGTGGTGTTTTCAAGTCTGTGCTTTTGCAGTTTGCAGTAATCTTTTTCCACTGTATTTCAATTACTTGAGACTTTTTTCACAAAGAGTTATTTATGCTCAACTCTTTAACACAAATTATTTAACTTTAATTGCAAAAAGAACACATTTTCATGTCAGTTTTTATACAACTGAGGACTTTATTCTGCAAGATACGCACTGTAGGTCACACAATCAATACAAATATCAGTCAAATGCTAAAAACAATGGACAGAAATCCTTCCCAACCACTAACCTTTAATGCACCCCCACAGCCCTGTCAGATGAGTTCAAGAACAACACCCACCATGTGTTCTTTTGAATATATTCTCAACTGGATGTTATTTAACACTATTAACAGTATGAAAGTGTGCATATGTACTGTTACCACTAGGAGTGGCAAAAGCAGAAATAAAAAAAAAGAAGCATTGTGATTTTGTGGCTTGTTTGCTTGCTTGCTAGTTTTCACACACTATCTCAGTCATAGCATGTGGTATTCATGTGTTACAACTAATTCAGGTTGGTGGGAGGTGTGTCCTGTGCAATCACCCTGGGTGGAAATCTTTGCAATGTACATTGTGATGCGTAAGTCTCCAGATTTTTTACACATTTAAACTCTAAAATCGTTTTTTAAAATAATGGAATTTAAAAGCAAAATTTTCGTGGTTACATTGTGCCAGTATGTGTATGTGTAACGTCACCTTGGCAGATTTCAAAGGTGATCCTAGGAGGGAAGAAAAGGGAGATGTGTTGGGATTGTGGGGAGTGAGGAGTGAAACATATCAAGATAAAAAGATGGCCCTAGAGGTGTGAATCATAGCTTTGAAGACAGAGGATGGGGAGGGAGCACAAACATGTGAGCTACAAAAAGATATGGAACAGAAAATCACCTCTTTACCCTGGGCTGTTTTACCGTACCTCCAGATACTCTTAGATGAACTAGAGAAAAAAAGAAGAGGAACCAACCTCTACATAAGGAGACAGTGACAAAAAACAAACCACAAAACATAACACTTGCACCATTGCTTTCAACTGAACAGAAATGCATGACAAGTGAATGGAACCATTTTTTCTCCATCCTCTTTCTGACCTCTTGCTGAATGTGAAATTAAAGTCTAAATTGTCAATCCAAACACCAGAGGTTCAAGTCATTCTCAAGATCACGAGGAATATTTGAATGGATGATCTCTTTTCAAGTGCCCCACTTGGCTCTGTTGCATCAGCCAGAGCAAATCAAATGCACCTAAAGTGTCTCTTAAGAGGAAGTCAAACACAATATCCCCTGACAGGTGATTTGCAGGAGAGAGGTTATGCAATCCTGACAACACATAGGGTACACATACACACTCACTTACACACTCTTGCCTCCAAGACTTCATTTCATTGTCCTCATAAAGCCATGGCCTCTACACTCCAGTAAGTTTCAAATACTCCCTGATTGCACCTTTGTGTGGGTTATATTGAAAATTACAATCAGTTTGGGCAAAATCAGTGACCTTTGAATTAGTTTAGCGTGAAGTAGAGTGGAGGGTGGTAGAAGCTGCACATGCCTGCGCATGCACTGGCATGTTCTTGCTTATTTTATTTGCATGCATGTGTAAACAATCTGCACATTTTATGCATGCTCTAAATCCACTAAAAATAGGTCTTATATACAAAGAAGTACATGGGAGACAATGGCAGGAGCTCCAGAGGTAACAAAAGGTGAAAGCCGAATCTCCCATGTTCTGTTAATGTGTGATTTCACTCAATTTCAAGCATGGCTGCCTCAATAAGATTCATGCATCCCATTTAAACGTTCCTCCAGAAATAACATTTATCCAATTTGTTTCATGGCTTCCTGCTTCCATGGTCTCATCTCACACATGCCTGTGGCAGCCAACTGGAGTGGTTCGGATTGTCAAAAGTAAAGCCAGGCTGTGCAGAAAGGGAATTCTTGGTCCACTTTGGGAAACACATTTGTGGAGTAATCCAGCATGACATGGGTGGATAATATTGGAAGTGTGATATTTGTGGAATGTAAAGACTTGAAATTAAATGTTCTACTAACAATATGTCATACTCCTTTGTTTGTATCTTACAGCAGTGCAACACAGAGAAGGTTTGCTGCAGGTGATACCTTAAGATTTCAGGTGTTCATTTAACCCCACTGCATCAAGCAGGCAATGGCCACACTCATGCTCTCAGTCCTCTTTGAGCTGCTGTTAATCACTCCCTAAGAATAGCACCTGACTGCGCCAAACACCTATTTATTCAACATTTTTTTCTGGCATTTCCTCCCTCTGAGTGACCACGGTTGGTGCTGCTGGATGTAAAACCACCACTGTTTCTAGGCACAGGGCCTATCTCAGCTGCAACACACGGCAAAACACAAAATCCATCCAGCTAACAACAGCAACTCTGCCTATTCCGCTACATTCCCTGCACTGCTCATGTTGCTAATTAGAAATGAACTGGGTAATTAACCACCTTGTTTCATTGTTTCGAGATGGAATATTTCTTTCTCCCCCCATGCAATGCTTTTGCTGTCAACTTACAATAACAGCATTTTTTTTGCTTTTGTTTTTGCGTGGATCCGTCACTCCAATTTGAATTACCAACAAGTCAAAAGAGTCTATATTCAAAAGAGACGCAAAGTTAGGATGGACAGAAATGAAGCAGAAAGGAGGAAAGAAATGGTAAAGCTTGTTATCTGCGATGGTTCTCTGCCTTATCGCAAAACACAGCTCTCTCTTTTGACGTCACAACTTATCTCTGGTTGCTGCAGCATTTTCACTTATAGCATGAGGAAATTCAACGTATTCTGGTGCAGGCAAGACAAATCCGTGTTCTCCACTGACAAGTGCATTTAGCATTTGATTTAGGGTTAAATATACACTATTATTTAGTGACACCCAGCCATTACCTGACAAACTGCCTTAAGATGACAGGTTAAACTTAATGTTAAGACTTTTCATGTAAAATACTTGCTACAAAGATTGGATCTGATGCATTTTTACAAGTGTTGTGTTAGTAGATGCTCAACAGTGCCATTGAAACACTTCTCTCTGCAGCAAGGTCTGTCAGCACAGCAGCATTGTGAGCCAGTAAAGTTACACGATCGTGCAGTCTTCACTTTAAAGTATCAATAGTCATACTTCAGAGCAACAGAAAACATCAGAAATCAAAATTATCTTGTGGTTTACAGGAAAAAGAGAAAGTAACAGTGATATCCTTTAAGAAAAATGATATCTAATAAATGATGCCATCTTCTAACATCAACTTGTAAAATGTTCTGTGTTGTGTAAGTTATTTTTTGACATAGCTTGCTACTTTTCATTTCACCTACAGGAGATCAAGGCCAAATGTTTTTACTGAAAGACTGGCAAAGCAGGAGGGGAGAAAAAAGGTTTTATCTCATGGAAAGTAATGAACACAGTATGTTGCCTGCATTTAAGGTTAGAGATAAAGCCTGCAGTGATAATAAGGATAGTTTTAATGAGGAATGTCTCTGATTTTCAGTTGAGAAAGATCAGCTTTGAATTACTGTTTCTTTTAAGCCTGAGGATAGTTTGGTCTCACTTCAAACTCTAAAAGACTTTGACACAATCAGTGACAGGCGGTTTGGAAGAAGTGAGGAAAGTGGCTGTAACAGCACCATGGAAGATTTTACAGTGAAAAGAGAAGCACAGCATTTTAAGATTATGAATCTGCTACTATCAAGAAATATAATTTAGACTCAAAACTTTTCATAGTTTTCGATAAAAAGCTCATCCAGAGAGCCAGCCACCTTGACAGTGCGGAGCAGTGTTAGGTGGTACACTGACCAGGCAGACAGAACATCTTTGGTTTTCAGACAGTCATAACTACAAAAATTACAACACTGAACATCATCAGATTTAAATACTCAAAATGCTTAAAAACAACTTCTGGTATCAATGAAAATAATGAATCTTTTCTCTGAGAAGCAGCATAATAATGTTGGAGCTCCACAAAAGCTTGTCTGGATGGTTAAGCATCTGATTTCAACACTAGAAGCTGCTTTTCACATGAAAAACACTATCAACCAAATGTTTGGTTTCTCTTAAACATGACACTCTTCTCCGAACCATAGAATGCTTTTTTTCACAGCTCTAGGCCTTTTTTTTTGTAAGGCTGTGACAATTTACCCTCTTTGCCCTCTAGCAGCACTGTAGATTACTAGAGATTACATTGTAAATGACACATTTTTTAGACCTTATGGATACAAACAATGCATTTTGGTGGGTAAGACCAGTGTAAACAAACAGAAGCGATATTTAGAAGAAAACTCCCCTCTAAGGTTAGAGGTCTTATTGTTGGTTTGTGGTTTCTAGCCTTGGCTCATTTTTGCATATATATTGGAGACCAGGTTGAAATAATAACATAGCAAATTGTTGAACTGTGATTAATAAAAATACCCAGACACAATACGGTTCAAGATGAAGTCTATAATTAAAAAAAAAGCACTGCTTTTCATTCAGATTCCAACAAGCCAGTGAAAGATTTTTCAATGAGCTGTTCTGATCTGTGTCCAACAAACCTGATTAGAACAACGCTCTTTGCCAATTCTGGCCAGCAGAATGAAAGCCTTGAAAAGTGACTGTAAAGTGTGACAAAGAAAGAGAAAGAGGGAAAAAATGGGAGGAAATGTGAGGGACAAACGGACGGACAGAGAGAATGAGAAAAGAATAGTTCATTGTGTGTGCTCTCTCTGGGTGGACAGTCTTGTGTAATGAGAAATACTAACATTGCCAGACTCTTTTGGTCTTGTTAAAAAAAAAAAATCATCACACTCACACAAAAGAATGCCCCTAAAATCCACCCAACCAATGAATGGGCAATACAAGAAAGCAGTGCACAGGGAGACTTTGTTACGTACACTTCAGTTAATCCTACTGAAAGCAAATTTTATCATTTTACCTGAAACATACATTAGTAGAACAAAATATCATTCCCTGATAGGTGGGTGTGTCGTTTCAAAGCAAGAAAAGGAATGGTACAGACAAAGGCTGACTACTTTCTATGATATTGGGTAGATTAGTCTAAGAAATATATTGCATTTTATCACCTGATCAGATGTTTTACAGATAAAACCTTTTAAAAACAACAGTTACTTTAGCTGTCAGATAAATGTAGTGGAGTAAATGTGCAATATTTCCCTCTGAAGTGTAATTTCAAGTACTTATTATTAACAATCATAACCTTAAGAACAGTACTAGAATACATCTACTTTCCACCACTACAAATTTGTAAATCTTCTGTAAGTCTTCTTAATGACTTACACTAAAAACATGCAAGAATATCACCACCTGACCAATGGTGACGCCGAAGATGGGTCCCCGGGCGCCGGTCTGGCTGCCCACCGCTCCTGGTCTGCCACGGAGGAGGGACGACCAGGATGGGTTAAAGGCGGAAGTCAAATTTCGTGTGCAGTGTCCAGCATGTGCATGTGTGTGACAAATAAAGGGGAATGTCTCCCCCCGATTCTAAAATTCTAGAGTGAATCTAACATTATTATACATCGGGACTCTGCACCTCCTGTAATATTTGTTTTTAGTCTCTTTGAAGCGTTTCCTGAACCGACAACAACTTCTTTTTCTCTGTATGCCACCACATGTATAAACTGTTTGTGTACATTTTTCTTGCCATCAAAATATTATTGCATTATTCATCAACCTCCTACCACATGGCAGGTTAGTAACTGGAATTTGTTGTCTGTCTGGTGAATGGTAAACAGAAACCACACAAACAGTTTTGTTTTTAGTGAGGCTGACATTTGCACCCCAAAAGCTCAAACAAAGAAACCTCACTGTATCCCAGGTTACATTAAATGTATATTATGTGTCTAAATGCATCTGTAACACCATCCAGGTCAGATGATGGTAACGTCACCCTGCTCAGGACAGAACACATTTCAGGACCACAGTGTAGAAGCTGCTGTATTTGAACGAATGGTTTTCCATTTAAATGCAGAAGAAACTCTCTCATTCTAATGAATGAGGGTATGAATGTATTGTAACTGCAATGTTTAAATGTTATTTTCACAGTGAAAGTAAAAGGATGTAAAAACCTAATAATGTTGAAAAGCTGAGCATGGCTTGATAAAGGTCAAGGCTAACTACTGTTTCAATCTCTGTTGTTTGCTATCACAAGAGATGCTATTCAGACAGCTGCATGTCACAGTGAAATTATTTTAGGTCTTGCCAAGATTGTGAAAGCCTTGTTTGGGAAGGTCTTTTTTATTTGATGGGTATCTAGATGGATGTGACATTCGACAAGACGAGAATGACAGTCGTAACCCTCAAGGTTGACACTCCAGCAGCATTACAAACACTTTGCTCAGCAATGAGCCGAAGAACTGCACAAAATCGAACATGAGCTGTGTGCGATACCAGATAGTCATTGTTGACACTCACAGGCCCCATGCATCAGAAAAAAAGATTTTCCAACCCTCAATCTCTTAATGACAGAAAGCTCATTTCCACCCAGCTTTAGATGCCCTTTCAAGCAGAGACTAAATATCAAAAAAGCATCTACAAGAAAGGATACAGTATATTTTCAGTACAAAAACCAAACCATTTGAAATATGTCAAATACAACATTGACCATTAAACATGAAAACCATGTTTTGTTTTTAATGCAGTCAGGACAGCGCTTTCTACTCAATGGAGGGGGAGAGAGTAGAAGAATCTCAGCAAGATGATTAACTCCTAATCTTCAACAATGAAGAAAAGTTACGCTAAGTCAATTAGATCAGTTAACAGTCACAGCTGCAAAGCACTTATATGAGAACACTATCATAAAAGCATTATACAACTGAAAAAATAATACAAAGACCTCTGAGGAAAACTGGATGGCTACCTGTCACATCCAGTTGCTTCATAAGAACGTCTGCTGTCAGCTACTTAACCTTGAATTAGTCTACAGTTTAAAAGACGTTATTTCCCATTTTTAAACCACAGAAGCTTTAACATCAGCTGTGACATCTGATGATAATTAATCATTTAACACTGACATAAGGCACTTTACACGGTTCAACTTAGTCAACAGAAAGTGTTCATAATAGAACAATCATCCATGATAGTGGCTAAAGGTCTAATAGCAGTTTTCACAGCAATACTCATGTTAAATTGCTCAAGTTTCGATGGTGGTCCTCTGCAGGTATAATGTGCTATGGCTGCCTGATGGGACATTTCACCTACAGTTTTAGATTAGCATTTGCAGAGGCCAAGATCAGGGTATTGTGAGCAATGCATTGATCTTAAAAAAAATGTCTTAACTGGAGCCAAAAAGTATGAATTCCCATTTCAGAGCTTTCATTTAATGATATCCTCAATGAAGCATGGGAACTAGAACTTTATGTGATCACCATCAGTTTTCATCATTCCAAACTTTATTTCTAAGAAATTATGTATGGTGGATGGTTGTAAATACTTCAGTGAGCCTCAGCTGTTATTGCCAGTCAGAGGAGCAAATGAGAGCTGCAGCAAATTCAAAAGCAACGCAATCATGAACAAAACACTGCATCATTTGCCAAATTCATCCAAAATTTAGCAGGTAAGTGGACTGAATGAAACTGCTGGATATTTCATCAGGTTGCTGGTGTGATGTTTAACTTCGGCTCGCTGCTAGTGGTCTATGTAACAGAACCTTAAACTCAGTAATTTGATTTCTTACCAAAATACATCTTAGATGACTTGTATCCATACATGTTTAAATCCTGCACCTTTGACTTTTATTGAAGAACCAGAATTTTTTTTTTGTACTGACAATTTAAAGCAGAGGAGTGTCATCCACATGCCAGTCAGTACACATTGCCTATACAATAAAGGGAAAGGGACTTTTACCTCTGTCACCCTGGACACCTGGAATTACCCCTTCCACTTCACAACACTGTGGACAGTTCAAGGACCAACATGACATTAGACTTTAAGCTACAACTGGGGCAAACCGCCATATATATTAATTTCCCTGCTATTGATATTACAATGGATCTCCCCCACATATGGGAACTTACTGTGGTAACACATTTGCAGGCTGTGCTAGCTCTGGTAGCCAGCTATGGTAGCATAACTACAGTGCCTAAAATACATGCACTGGCATCAAAAGTAGAACAGCTTATGATGCTTTTTGATGTGTGTGTCTGTAATGGATGTGAGACAAACAACACTGCAGAAACGGACAGGCACCCACAAACACTCTTATTCATATGGACTTATGATTGAGTCTTACAGATACTGTGAAACGAATAAGCTCTTCTTTTAAAGGACACATACACAAGTATCCTAAATTGTTCAAGAAGTATGTGATTGTTTAGTTTGAAACTCTTACACACCACATTACACTCACACAGACACAATCATAATCTAGGACACACATTCTCATTCCCTTCGATCGCTCTGTCAATTACACAGAGGAAATCAGGGAGGAAGGAAAATGAAGGGAGTCAACAATGCATGGAACATCGATGTGTCCAACCACCACTGTCTGTTTAAGTGGAATTGACTTCTGCTCATTTCCCAAATTACGCATATCTGACTGGCCCACCGCTGCAGGGGCTACAGGAAGCACGGGGACAGAGGGGGAGTCTCTCACACACACTCTCTCTCCATTTCTCCATTTCTCTGCAGGGAATCAATGATGTCTGCTTAATTATTGGGTGAATTTAATCAGCGGCACAGCAGTACTTACTGCCTTGTGACCCAGTAGCTGTCAGGAAGTCATTTGGTTTCCAACAGTTAGTGTTCGAATACCACCGCAATAATTAAGAGTACAACAATTTAATTGTTACAGAGGTGTAGAGGTAACAGAAAAACTACCTCTGCATTGTAGTGGTTCTGCGCTGAGCTATTCAACTACAGGTATACGACTGCCACAGCACACATTAATTGTTTTTCTGAAAAACTGTGTTACAGTACAAATGCCAAAAATCCCTGTGACCGAGAGAGCAGTGTGCTGATTAATGGTGCATAATGTCTGGATTAATGTCAAAAACAGTTAATTAACATGTCTAACCTGCTGAACTGTGTTCTAATAAGTCACTGCAATATTATGAAGATAAACTGTTGAGTTTATTGGTGAGCTCTTGCTTAATTTCATGCATTTTATCTTTTCTTGGCAGCTTTTTTGCAGTTTTGAATGTATTTACCTTAACTTTTGCAAGTTTTATCTACGTAGTTCGAAGGGTTGTGCAGTGGTGAATAGTAATTCCTATGATATATTAAGAACTGCTCTTGTTGTGAAACCCCACAGATATTATTAGATGCCCTAGATGTTTTATATGAAATGGACAGAATTTAATGCATTTTATTTGTCTACACTATCACTGCATTTACCTCTGCCGTGTTTATGAATTTAAACTACATGCAGATATCTGTGGCTGAAATACACTGAAAAATAGCTACTTGTGATCAAGCTGAACAAGAAAAACTGATTCACCAAGATACAGTAGTCTCTTCATGACACTTCATCCACCTTCCAAAACACTCAGCGTACTCCAGTGGGATGCTTTGAGAATCTTGGCTCTGTTTTCAATGATGGTTTCATTTCTATTTTTTAGACACGAAAGTAAAAAGGAACACTCAGCCAAACCTGAAGAGACACCTCAACCCAAGAAAAACTCGCTGAGAGATCAGGCCGAGAGTCAAAGACCTACCCTACTTCAAACCAAGCTTTCTACCATTAGTCACATTTTTTAAAGCTTGAAGAAATAGTTCTACATTTTGAAAAATGCAAAATGTCTGTGCATTAAGTAAGCATATATAGCTAGGAGGTGTCTATCTTAATTAGCACAGAAGCAGGTTAAAACCAGCACCTCTAAAGCTCACAAATTAGCACACTGCATCTTGTTTATATTATCTGTATAACCATTAAAATGGTCCAAAACAAACAAGACTACAAAACAAGAAAGTGAGAGTTATTTTACTCTTTTTTCACTTAAACCACACACAAACAGAAATGTGAAAACAAGAATCTGTGGCTTTAAAGAGAGCTTGCAAAGTCAGAGCAAGAGACAGTTAAAGAATGGCTGTGCAGCCAAAAAATATCGAACTACTCCTTTAAACATGAAACTGTGGTTTTCTAGTTGTCAGTATTCTACTTGGTAATAAAATTTAAGCACCTAACAACTTTAATAACGGTAAAACAAAGCATATTTTGTTGGACTTGATGAACTACAGCCTCTTTGAGTGTTAGACATTTGTGCAAAATTAAAGTTCTCATGTATTTGTTTAATGCTAACAAATAAATCATCATCATGGCACATCATAGCGATTTCTCAGCTCACAAAATCTGATAATATCCTTGATGATTACCGTTTTATAGCCCTTCATTCATTTATAGACTGTAAGCACTGATGCAACAGAAGCATCTGTTGAGCTTTGCAAAGCTTCCCAGTAAGAATGTTTTTCAACCATGTTTTATGTCTGCATGTAGCTTCACTGTCACAAATCTGATGACAAAACATAGTTAAACAGTGTGCAAAGTAAATAATACTGCATCCAAATCATGTCTCATGCTGTAACTGTTCCATAGCCCCTAGAGCACCTTATTATTTCAGATGCTTGCTCTGTCCAATGAAAGTAGGTTGAAAAATGTTTCATCACTCTCCAAAGGGATAGATATTGATTGATAGAGATCAATGAAAAGTCTGTAGAATATGGTTAATATCATCTAGGTTTGGGCTGCAACAAAACAACAAACAGACTACAGAGCATGTTTTTGTGAAAGAACTGAGATACTGCATTGATTAATGTCATAGCATTGTAGATTTAACACTGCAGAATATGAAGCTCTCTGATCCAAAAATACAGTACGCTACTTCTAGAAGTCTCCATTGCAGCATTCAAAGCTGTATATTCACAGGCAGTCAACATTTTTCTATTGTCTAAAGTCCATTGAAAACACTGGCCATGACAGCACCTCATGTATGCAAAAAGTTGTATAACATAAAGTTATAAACAAACTGGCACAATACTACTGTACTATACATCCAGACCATTCATTTATACTGAAATCCATATAATAGTGTCAGGTTAAGTAACGAAAGTTAAGTAATGAAATGAGATCGATGAGCAGCAAAATGTATCAATACCTGCGTTAGCCCTAAACGTCACAGACATCCTCCATGTGTACCCAGCACATATCTTACAAGTCAACCTCCAACCAATCCTGCATCATTTGGCTGTTCTTTCTCTTATGTGGCCTTTACATGACATGACTTTAAGGTCCTTTTACTTGCATGAAGCAAGTTGGTTGGTTTTAAGGTCATTTCTGATGTTAACAGTGCAGATCCCCTTGAGATAGAACGTAACCTAATAATTACAGGTGTGGGCACGTGACCAGAGGACACTGCTACAACCTTTTCAAAAAGGTGAAATTTACATGTATTGAGTTCATATTGTTTTATTGCAACAATGCAGAAATACTGATTAAAATATATCTGTATCCATGCCGTATGCTATTACGCAAAAATCAGTATTGCTCAGTTGAGCCGATTATTACTAGGTATATCTTGTGCAAACCGACCCACAACAGCTCTGTTTTGCATATTAAGTGGAAAATCTAATCTATCAGAATGCATATTCTATGAAACTATGCAAATGGGACAACTGGAGCAGTTATAATTGCTCAGTGTGTGCTAGGAATGAGAATGGCTTTTTGTATGAGCTAAGGACAAATTAAGTTAATGACACCATTCTGGTAAATGGCAGACAGATGGAAGGTTCACAGAGACAAATAGCTGTCTTAGTTCTTAATCACATGTGCAATTAAGTGGTGTGTGAAGGTGCTGGTTTGATTGGTTTGTTGTAGCCATACTTCATTTAAAAACTGTTTCTGAGAGTCAAATTAGTGTGTATCCTGGAGCGAGAGCAAGGTACAGAGAGATACTGTATCTCTTTTATATGATCAAAATGAAACTGGAATACAGAACGGCAGTGCAATTGTGCTGTCAACAGGGGTGGAAATGGGCCAACATGCACTGTGACACTTAAGGGAGCAAAAGTCGAAACAGGACTGCATACCATTTAAGATTATGAAAATCTACAGAATGGATTTATTGGATAAAGCTGCCTGTGTACTGAAGCCTTTAATATTTATTGTATAGCATGTACCTGACTTGATGTTCCTTGTGCTTAGAGCAGAGAACCTGCAACACTGTCTGCACAGTATGCCAAAATCTCTCAGCATGCACATACCATTTATCACATTCAAGAATTCATGCATAATATAGCTTGCTATCTCATTTCCTCAAACCATATCTCATTCTGCCTATGCGTAGATGTAAACACTCAAAGATGAAGCAGAACGTTCAACTTTGTTCAGTCTCAATAAACACAGTGCAGTGGTCAGACTCAGCTAAGGTTATTTTCCTGGTACATAAAGCTCAGCCACAAGAAGAGCTCCTATGCTGTTTATACTTGAGAAATCACCTCTACTCAAGTGACAAAAAATGAAGAGGCGAGGCTAAACCTGGACTAGACTGCGGTGAGACTTAAAAGCAAAGATATTCAAGTCTCAATATCCCAGAAAATAAGTAAGACGGCTACAGGAAGGCTCCTGTAGTCCAACCTTGAATATTTTATTATGAGACTCATGCAATGAAAGGACCTGCTGATTATGTGAAAAAAAACACTATTTGACAAAGAGGTCTTGACTCAAGGCCCACTTACTGGAGCTTATCAGTGGACTTTGAGTTAGAAATGTGTTGTCAAATTATTTTTTCCAAGTTCAAGAGGGAGCTCTCACACTCAAGCATTAACACAGAGACGCCAAAGTTTTACAGTGACCAGTCATCCCAGGGACGGCAGACGATGGGAACGAGAAGAGATCTTCCCCAGGACGCCTCCAAGACAAATAAACAAAGTGGGTCTTCTCATGCAGATACTATAGTTACTATCACATAATATTGTGGTTGATTCTGTGATGATTTGGTTTGCAGTGATGCTGGGTTCACGTCCCGTCTTAAAATCCAAAAGGCTGCAGTGAACTCACTATGAATGGGGGACAACCCTGCTTCCCTGGTAATGCTACATTGTGAACAACAAATCCATGGTGAAATCGACGGAGAAGCTAGTTAGCTGTTAGTAGCCAGTGGGCAGCAGGGTCATGTGATGTGTTTGGCCAATTGAGCTAAGCGCTAATGAAGCTAACAGCTTATGGAGTTCATAAAGCTTACAGAGAACATAGCTAATAGAGCTCAGAACAAACACTGAACTGCAGTTTAATGTGACGACACAAGTTTACAGTAAATAAATGTACTTCAAAAAAGTGTAGCTGTTATTGATTACAAGGTGATTTACTTAAACTCATTCTTCATCCTCTTAGTTTTATCATTTTTTTGCAGATACTACTTTATCAGTTGAGTATCTTCAGTAAAAGCGTAAACTACATTTGTTCCAAAAAGCCCAAATGTCAAGTTTAAAGAGATTAACAAGCTATACAATTCAGGCAACATCCATTACTACTCTACTAAACCTCCTGTAAAAATGTAATTCTTTAACCTTTCCCCCATCAATGAGACTTTGCAATTACAAACTTTCCCAAAAATGCAAATTAGACACATTTTAAAAGAACATCGTGAGCCTGTACTTCATGCTAATTCATGTATTGAGGGCACATTTTGGAGGTCTTTTTTTTTTTTTGGCTCAGCGTACGGTGTCACTTTCCTTCCTAAATAAAGGTAACATAAAGACAGAACATTTAGAGAAGTATCAATATAATGCAGTGTAGCAGCCTGGACTGTACAGCTTCAGATAATCCCCAGTCAGAGGTATCAAACAACGTCTGCCTCTAACTGCTGCACAGTTGTTGTATAAACAGAGCCAGAGCATATTTACCCTTCAGCGAAAGGTGTCTCTTGAGCCGACATGTTTGTATATCTGAACATCCTTCACAGGCTGCCTGGAGGGGCCTCACGCCTGAACTTTAAGCTTTTTACTTCACAGTAGGGAAGAAAAAGCAACTAGTATCAGGGGTCATCTGGAACACTTCCTTTTCCCGCAGGACATGCGCGCAGCAATGTGCACATACATGATCACGCACACACTCATGCCTCCATTCAAACATACAGGTACACACCAGTACCCAGGGACCTGCACTGTGCAGTAAATATCTTGAAAAAGAAGAAGAAGTTGAAAGAGTTTGAAGACCTTTACAGACTATTTTCCAGTGCAGACACTCAGGTGGGGGAAGGAGGAGAGAGTGAGAGAGAAAAAGGGAGATGAGGAGCAGTTCAAGTGGAAGAATTCCAGTTTGGATTCAAGCTCCTTGGCTAATGAGGATCATTAACATGGCCCGCCCAGCTCTCTAAACGCTGGGGAGGACTGGACGATGTGGGATAAAAATAAAACCTCACCCATATCCCCACAAGATTTGTAAGGCGAGTGCTTGAATAAAAGATATAGAACGTGCTGACTGCGGAAGGTACTTGTTAATGCAACACCGCATGCCATGGATCCAGGAAACAGGGATACTTACCCAACAAGAACACTCAGTTGAACTCTGAACTCTTTGGATTCTGTTTGGAGCACAGCAGCAAAAAAAAAAAATTCCAATATAGATGCCTGTGATTTCCCGCACTGAAATAAAGACCAAGGTGAATATGTCTCAACTGTGCTCTATTATATGATATAAATCAGAGGCTTAGATCAGTTCGAGTAGGTCATCCCAAGTGGGAAATCGGCCTTAGATGTACCAGATGTAACAGCGAAGAAAACGGCTCAAATGACTGTAAAGCTCTCTGATCTTACACACATTTCCTCCATTATTTCAAGTGGGCAGTTCAAATTTCTCACCACATTTTATGATCCTTTGAGCTTTGTCATTTCCTCTCTCTCCACTTGGTGTTTAAGACAGTAAAACAAAGCTCCCAAGAGGCTTAGAAACCAATCCAAGCGCCCGTCCTGCTTCTATAAATCATTTGTGATATACAGTACACATCTTTTTTCAGCACTTCCGACCACTTTGCAGCACAGTCAATTGCATGGTTAAATCAGACTACATCAAAACGGTTTGAAAATCCAAATGTCCTTCGTCAGTGGTCCAGAATAGAGCAGAGACTTCCTTTCTTGGACATCCTGCCATTGATTCCTGTTTTTCCCCCTCTCAGCACTGTCACTCCACACCGTTGGGGGGCTGCGTATGTGAAATTTACTCCATCTCGTCAGATCAGGCAATCCCAGCCAGCAAATACTGCAAACTTGCTGTTCCATCAGCCCTTCTGTCACAGCACAACTGGTTTTCTTCATCTATTATTTTCTATTAGAGAGGGGAGAGATGCTCACACTGTGCACTGTGTGAGACCCAAGGCAGTCAGACAGACAAGTGTCTTGATAAGATCAGCATAATTGGCGCATTCATCCGTCTTCTGTTAATAAAGTCCTTTGTGGTCAAGAGATTAACATAGAAGAGCTGTGAGGCTCACTGTTGGTATTGTCTCCAGCACTAGGTTCAGTAAAAGAGCCTAAACTTAGTTAGTGGCCACTGCCACGTCTAAAAAGGCTTCAGCAGCCTTATGTCAGGGGCAGACTACAAAATATCAGGCCAATACTAGCCCGACTGACAGACACTGGGTGTCGGGAATGAAAATGGGCGTCAGGCCACAACAGCTGATCATTGTATCCTGTGTAGTGTATCATAGCGAACAACAATCAACCTTATATCTAGGGCACGTCATGACGTGCCAACAAAAAAAACTACCATATTGGTGCTGCAAGTTGGATCTGTGATAGGGGAAAGGTTACGGTCTCTTTTTTTATAGGCGTTTTCTGAACTCAACACAGCTAGTACCACACACACCACTTCAGACACCAATATTTGTTTATAGTCTCGTTCACTGAAGTTGGTCCCTAGCTACTCCTTCCCAATGACACAATCCCACAGGTCATCAAAGATGGGAAACTACAATTAGTCAGGGACAAACTATGTTCCTCTAATCTGACACAGTGACCATCTTAACAGACAAAAATATTGTTTAGTCTGAACCTGAAATTAAACAAATCTAACTCCAAATTTAAACCCAACAAATAAAATGCATGTGAAGATGAATATGCTGTTGGGAAAACTAGGGCGCAGAGTCTAGATTAATTTTAGAACGTCTTCGTTCTGATAGTAGTAAGAATCATCTTAATGTCGAAAAAACAAGGAACAAGCCGTCCTTCAATTGTTGATGTACAAGCCAATCAGCACAAGCCTATTTTAAGTCTATTTAAGTATATCTTATTTAATACATTTTGCAGTCCAACAAAGTTGCAGTACATGGTTCAATGTCCGGTGCTGAATAACATCCAAGGCAAACATCATGAAATTATTTCAGGAAAGTAAGTGTTTCAGGAAAGATTGCTAAATATTATGATGATGCAGTGATGACACCATAAAATTATTGCTCACAATAATTTGGTCCACATCCACATATTGCTATACCACATATCTAGACATCTGTGTAGCATTTAGCTAAAGAATAATCCAATGGGGAGAATGGTAGGAGAGGAAGAGAGGCCAGCAGAAATACAAAAAGGAAGACTGCATGAAAGAAAGAAAGAAAGAAAGAAAGAAAGAAAGAAAGAAAGAAAGAAAAGGAAAGGTAGCGGTTTACACAAATTATTCAGACAAATGCCCATGTCTGGCTCCTCTACCTTGAAAACATAAATCAGAGCAGTCTACTCAGGATTCATCACACAGACTGAGATGATAGCACAGGAGGCCGTTGAGGTATTTCTTGAAAAGATGAAGGACAGGAAAATGTTCTGTTCACTGATCTCTCTAAGGCTTTTAAATACTGTACTAAACATGTGTAATATAGAAATTGTACAAGTACAAATGAATAATGCACGCACTAAACAATTACGAGAATAGCTCTCAAGTTAATAGAACCATGCAATTCCACATGTCTGTATCTAAACCATAAGAACGCGCATCTAATAAGCAAACAAAGGACGAAAGTGTGGGTGATGAGTGTCTGAATTACAACTGAAAGAACAGTTAAACATTTCTGTCCTCTTACTGCAGTTTCTTTTCAGTTACTGTGTTTTCATCTGTGTAGTATCTGATGGACGATGCAGTCGCTAATGAGAGCTGAATATATCCGCATTTAACTGTCTCCCTAACGATAAGTAATGACGGTAGCTTAGCTAACACAATTAACACTGGTGCAGAGAAAAATAAAATTCCCACAGAAAGAAGTATTATGTAAATTATTAATTACTACACAGACGTTTGCAAGCTTGTTCAGCTGCCCATTGGCACTCAAATAAATCTGAATGATCTGGAAAAAGAGGACAGGAAAATAGTGAACATAATCCTGTCACACTGAGAATGTGAGAAAAATTCAACAAATACCACCTGCTGCAAAAGCAATTTATAGAAACAATTTGCATTTTGCAGTTTAACCACTAAACACAGGCTCTTACTCGGACTAAACCACGACAATTCCAAACAGGAAGCTACAAATAATGCATTTCTTCGAGTCATTAAGATGCTGCCACTATTATTTTTCCATAAATCTGTCGTATACAGTTAAATTGTAATGCATGTCCCCAAGAAATCTTACAAATTCTGACGCAATTGTCTAAAAAGGACAGGGTGTCTCACTTTACCATTTCAGATGGTAAAAATGTAATATTAGAGCCACAGTGCAGTAACCTGTATTTAATTTGAATTTCAATCACATGATTTCTGCACACTCTCACTCTATATTCAATGAGGGATGCATGTTTCATGAGCAGCAGTTTCCATAAATGTAGTTACACTTGTACGGATGTCTTTTGTGTGTGTTTCTGCATATGTACGTGTGTGACAGGGACGGACAGTGAGGAATGAAGAGATAAAGAGCCACCGAGAGGTAAAGACAAAGACAGAGAGACAGAGAGAGAGAGAGAGAGAGAGAGAGAGAGAGAGAGAGAGAGAGAGAGAGAGAGAGAGTCCGTTCAGGAAGAGAAAGAGAGAAGGAGGGAGAAAGTGATCTCTCAGATTCGGTGTCTCAGCTTAATGACACAGGACCCACATGGGAGAAAGGGAGAGCCAAGCTCTGAGCGAGGTATGATGAATCCAGAGACCGATAACCTCGAGCCTCCCCGCTCGCAGCCTAGACACACACATATACGCACACACACACAGTCAGAAAAATCTCAGAAATGTTCTCTCTGCGTGTTTCTTGTTCTCACTTCTTCTGCCTTTTTCTGTCACTCTGTCAGCGTCCAATATGGTGTCAATACTTAACACTGCATTTCCTCAACCTGCTCCTCTGCTGCGACCGTGGACAATACGTGTGCCTGACTTTGACAAATTAAACCAACTCGATATATGGCAATAACCTTCACAGCATGACATGGAGGGAAACAGGAAAGCAGGAGGGTGGAATTATGGGAAAAGGAGAGGAACAGAGACTGAAAGACAGACGGAGACACTTACAGATGGATGATGGGACATATCAAGCATGGCATGGTATTTCCAAACCAGGTACAGCATGCAAATACATGCAGAGATGGTGCACATAGACAGACTTTCTAAATGTCACTATAATTAATAAGAAGTCATTATAGCTGAAACACATTTAATTATCTGTGCAGAAAAGGCATTTGATGGGTCTTAAAAGCAATAGAGCTTTTTAACAACTGGCAGATGACTACTAATCTATAAGATGGGGACAACTTTGAGAACTATATTAACTATGTTTGCAGTTGACTGCACAAATTTGAAAACACAAGATATTTTTATCAAAGTGTACAAAATGACAACACTTAAGATTATTTGTACATGTACCAACCACACTCTATTCCTGTTAAATGAGTTGAATTGTTATTTGAAACCAATTCCCTAAATGTTCCTCCAAACTCACAGTGGCATGTCAATAAAAAGAAAATCCTCTAACTGACACAATAAGCTGTCTATCTAAAGAAAATACCAGTGGCTTGAGACCAATATCCTTCCCATGACAGTTGTGACAAACTGCCATATTATGGCATCGACTACTCCAATTAATTTCCTCAAAGCAAGCTTTTATAATGACTCTTTTAAATTGCCCAAGTGGCTGGAATTCACTTGTTACAACAGAAATCTTCTACAACACACACATGCACTTTAACTTAAAAAAAACACCCACACACACACATAAGCACACAAACCAACAAGAGAGGGTCGTTAAGCAGCTATTGTTGTGTTCCTCTCTGCTCAGCATGATAACGGGCTGATTGATACTAAGGTTCCCCAGATAATCACCTGGCTATGATTATAAATGCTCGCTGTCTTGCAAGTGATACACAAACTACAACAGGAAAAAAAAACAGCACTATCACAAAGGCAAATAAATACACAACTATGCATGAGTGGAAATGCAGGACTCACACGCATACACACTCTCCTCACAAGCAGAATGCACCTGCCGAACATCCATCCCCGTTCCACACAGGCACAAGTTAACTCACCTGCTCTGAGTGACCAGCAGAAAGCTTTCAAATTGGCCTTGGGTAATCTTCTTCCCTCTCGCTGTCTTCACTCTCTCTGTCCCTTTGGCTACTCTCTTGCTCTCTCTCTCACTCTCTCTGTGGCAGTACACGGACGTCCTACGGGCCGCTCACCCTTCCAGTGTGGCTTGGCGTAAGTGCATCGATCTCTCAGCCAAGTGGTACGTGGTCCTGCTGTTTCCACGGGACTCAGATGTGCTCTCTCTTCTCCGCCGCTCACTCTGCCTTGCACAGCTGCAGAGGAAAATATGAGGACGGGCAACGTGGTTGAGTGCTGCTCCACTCTCCCTCTCTCCCTCTCTCTCTCTCTGTAGTGAGCTGAGATGCTCTCTCTCCCTCTCAGGTTGTCAGCTGCTGTGATGCTCACTCCTATTATCTTTTCACTCTGTCACTCTCTCTTGCTGTACTATACTGCATGCTATCTCACCATCTCTTTTTTGCTGTTTCTTCATTGATTCCTCTGTCTTTCTCTCTCTCATTATTGATCTATGTATCTGTGTCCTTGCTAGTGCAGCCTCTAGTGGCTGCCTTCTCTCCATGCTGCTCATAGTCAGCATCAGATGTTACTCAGGGAACCCAAAGCAGTCTTGTGAATTTGCTCGAGGATTTGTGCTGGCACCAACATTAGCTAAAAAAAAAAAAAAGGAAAAAAAAGAAAAAAGAAACATTAAAACACAATATTTATACAGCAACACAACTGGCAAGGGTTGCATCTAATAATCATTTCCAGAATGGACTGATCTCCCAATCATGTTTTAATTAATGTTTAATTTATACACTGTCATATGAACTCATTATATTTTCCCAATGCTCAAGGTGACATCTTAAAATAGCTTGTTTAGTTGCACCAACAGTCAAAAGCCCAAAGGTTATCAATTTGCAACAAAACAGAAAATAGACAAAAGTCCTCCCACTGCAGAAGCTTGAAGCCTTAAAATGTTTGGTATAATTCCATTATCAAAATTGTTGTTTATTATAAATCCATTATTCAACTGCATTTCAGATGGAGCTGCAATGATTAGTCAATCAATATAAAATTAACTGATTAATAATTTGATAATCATTTAATAATTTTTGTCATTTTTCAAGAGAGAATCCTTGACATTTTCTGGTTGCAGCTTCTCAAATGTGAAGATCTGATGCTCTTTTTTGGTCATACTTTGTACACACTCATTTCAATATCTTTGAGTTTTGGAGTGATGTTTGGACAAACAAGACATCTGAGCATGTCAGCTTGGACATTTTTCAACATTTTCTGACATTTCATAGACAGAACAACTAACTGATCAATCAAGAAAATGGTGTGCAGATTAATCGATAATGAAAATAATCGTTCATTGCATCCCTGTAAGTGACACATGGTTAACATGTATGTGGGATGGTTAACAGACTTTGACTTCAATTGTCTGGATGTTTTGACCAAAGCACTTAAAGGGAAATACCAACTGTTTATGAAACTTTCCTCTGTGTACTGTGTTTATGAAGATATATTTCCTTTTTTTTTTTTTTTTTTCAGTTCTGCTTGAGAAGTAACTTTAACAATAAAATTATTTAATTTAAAGCAAATTTCTATACTACGTGACAAAGTTCTTGGACAATAACGAGTAAAATATGCTAAAACAATGATCAGTGCACAAGGCAAAGTGCACAATGTGGGCAACAAAACAGAAAACCCTTGAATCTGTCATGATGGTAGGTCATTTAAACTGATCAGTCATTGCCAGATAAAGGTCCTGCTGGTTTATTGAGGGAAAACATTTTTGGCTCATCAGTTTCAACTGTAGAATAATTAAATAGCTACCTAATACAATACTAAAGTATCTCACCTACCACCGAAAATGTTCTAATGAATCTAAGTTTGAGAAGACTTGCTTTATTTACAAATGTATCATATTTACAAATATTATCAGTCAACACAGATGAAGTCTTACATGGCAAGTGGACACATCTGTAACTGTTGATGCACGCAACTGAAAACATTTCAAGTCAAGGAAGCAAACAGCTAACTGGTATTTGTAATCATTGAAGTTACAATTGCTAACAAAAAATGTTCATAATAAGCTGATAATGATAACACGAAACAAACACAATGCATGTTCTGTGATAAGCTTTAAACTCAAGTTGGACTTGAACAAGCATCTGTGTGGGTATTATTAGCTACTGCTAATTATGCGCTTACTTTGGTAATGTTAACAGGTAGCTAGGTTAACTAGAAAAGCTATGGTTAGGTTATGGTAGCTAGGTCAAGGCTGTTTTAAGCCGAAGGAGACTTCACAAAGTTTGGTATGCTATTGTCTTAACAGTCGATAATCAAACAAACGATAATCCCATGATAGGATTAGAAACATACTGGTTATTTTAGGACGCTCGATTGGCAAGGCGTGTTTAAAGGTGGAAGTTACGTAACCTAACGGTAGCCCCCTGCTCCTACTAACAGGTAACGCTAGCTAACGTACTTGAATAACGTTCATGTTTTCAGCGCTAACACTCAACGGAGAATTTGGAAGAAACTCACCAGAGATAAAGTAAACATCTTAGTAGTCTTTTAAGTGAAAAAGTGAGGAAACACTCAACTTATTCCAGTAACGTGTGAGTGATGTTATTGCAGTCAATCAATCACATCGAACGCAAGGTGACGCTTTATTTTGAACAGCTACGCTTAGTGCTGCCACCGGTGGCTGGAAGCTGTACTGCACCAATAAGGATGTCACGGTTATTTGGGGGGTGGGGGGGTCGTCACGCTCTGTACATCAGACCTCCCAAAAGAGTATAATGTTTGAAGGGACTCATGTAATCATGTGGTACCCATCAAGTACAGAAAAATATCACTAGGCTACAATAGTAACAGTTACATCGTACTTTAGGTTTGTTCTACACGCTCTGTAAACATATGTTAAATCAAATCTGCACACTTACTTTTATCATCCTACCAGGCATAAACTTCCACTAGAGGTTTAAGAGGTTTAGACAGAAGATTTCTAATGTAAGTGGTAATGAGGACTTTACACTTATATAATCCTCGTCTGTTTAATTAATGCTATTGTTTGTTAGTTTGAGTGTATTATCATTTGTTTAGTATTCAGATTTTATGTTTAGTCAGCACATAAGAAATACCAGCTGCCAAGACTGCTGTATTAATTCATGTAAGTCTATAATAATAATGACTTGATTTCCTTTACTAATTTGGTCATTTTCTTACTATCAGTATTCTGCTTTGTACTGTTTCACTGATGTTTTCCTGTTCATGTACAGATGCAATCATCAGTCCCTGGTTCAGAGAGAGAAACAGACATGCTTTTTTCAACACATGCTTATGTTAATACACTAAACTACTATATGTCTTGTATCCCTTTGAGTTTTCCCGCATGAAACACTTCTCTGCAACTGAAAGATCAGACTTTTTTCTGAGCCTTACTTTTCCTCGCCTTCCTTGCAATGACAAAGCCTTTTGTGCTAACCCTGACTGAGGAGTGCATTTCCTCATCGGTGAAGTGGTTTTTGATGGTTTTGATTTGAAGAGGGAGACAGCATCTTCAGTAACACAGCAGTGGAGGTGTAGAGGATGAATGCATCAGCATCTCATCAACTAATGATCAACTTCTGGACAACAGAAGAAAAACTATTTTGTGTGGAAACTAAAATAGCCCTGAGCTATGCTTTGCATTAGTGAAGGCAAATATCAGCAGGAAATGATAGTTATAGAAGGAATAATCTCAAACAGAACAGCGGAAGTGGAGAAAAATGTGTTTTTTAATGTTGCTGATTTCTTTGTTGATGTGTTTGTCAGGTTATGATAAAGAAAGGACCCAGGAGAACTGCTGATGTTTTATTCTTAGTAAGTCACACGTGTGCACGCATGCACACACCTCAACTTGTGCTTACAATCATCAAAACAAGGAAGGAGTCAAAGCATATTCACACCACAGGAGATGAACCAAAAATACCTCAGGCTTTCCAACAAACAGGATAGATAATAATTGTGAATTTGTGTGGGAAAGAATAATGTGTGGGCAGAGTGGCAAGACGCTGGCCTAGATAGGGATCCATAGGGTGCCATTAGCCAGGTATGGAAGGCGAACCTGATGCTGTCACAGCTGATAAAGAGACTTGGAGGAGATCACTTTCTGGCTTATGCAGGAATCATCACGGTGAGCTAATTAGAAATGCTTGACAAGAAACCCCGGGAAAAGATGAACCCAGTTATAAAATAATTCCTCCAGAAGTGTGAGAAAAGTCAAAAAGGTGTTTTCACCTCTCGTTACAACACTCACACATATTTTTCATGTCCACTGCTCCAGTGTTTGAATTATAGAAGGGGATCTTTATAAATGTGCAATTTAAAAATAAGCTCACCAGTTTGAGTAAATCTGGGTAAATATAATGGCAGCCATGTGTAAAGGTGCTTCTAGCCCTCCTGAAGATTACAAACTCTCTATTTTAAAAAACAAAGACAAGAAAAAAACATATCAATAACCATGATGACAAAGTTTAATATATGTGTATATTTCAAAATGCCCATGCAAGGAATGTTCAGGGTAACAATAAATCTTCTAAAACCTCCTATGCAAGTTTACAGCAACGGGCTCTCTACACATGGACTCTGCATGTTTCTGTCTCTGGTGGGTAGAAATATTGCTTACACCTCAGAAACAGGTAATCAAATAAATGCCTACGTGTTTTTCTCCTGGGATCAAATAATCTGTACATATGCTTGTTTTATATAGGGGAGCTCTAATCTACATGAAATTATGTTCATTTTGCAGGCGCCTTTGTCCAGTCTGAAATAGACTCTTTCCCAATAGCTACACATAAATATAAGTGTAATGTAGGTGTCTTGGTACATTTCAGCCTGTTTATAGGAGGAGCCAGGGATGAAACCATCAGTGATTTGTAATGTAGCTGCAGTTTGTGATAAACATTACAGAATACAATTCACATGCAGAATTTTTTTTGAGAGGTGTTGAACTTGTAGATCTGCTGACAATCTTTTGTTGCATTTAAGCAGATCAACAGAGCTCTGGTAGACTAGATTTTTCAGAATATTGTGTAGATGTGAAAGACAAAGACAGCAGCAAACATGACGCAATGATGCTGTTCACATTATAATGTGATGAAAGGGTGAAAATCAGGTGATGAGCCGACAAACATTTCAAATGAATAAATGCAGCTGGTAAGCCTTTCACATTCGCAACAAGCGTGTCACAACAAGGAAATGTTGTGTGTGATAGAAAAAGAATTAACAAGAAAGTAATCATAGAAAAAAACAGAACTGAACCCTGCTATCACTACTAAATTGATTGTCTTTTAATAACAATAGGACTCATTAAAATTCAATTCTGTTCAGGCTTGTTTGCATTGCTAAACATTGTAGGCCTTTATTTTCAGTCTTGATTGCACAAAATGTTTAATTATATGTGTGAATACACCTCTTACTGGGGAGAAAAAACTCTCTTTTCTGGGGGGTTATTTGGTGTGGCATTCAAATTCAGCCCCCAATTACAGATCACATTAATATTGTATATCTTATCCCAATTAAATTTTTTGAAGCTGTACACCGACAGACACTCATCAATAAAAAGATTCACCCAGCCTGAGAAACCTGATCAGAAGCTGAGGCTTGCTGTTGTGCTGTAAAATGTACTGACATCGTAATATATTGTTTCTTCTCGCCGGGCTGCAAATGACGGCCATGATTTCCAAACGGCAACAGCAATGTTGATTATTTTAAACAGCCATTTCCATGCAAAATGCAATAACACAAGCTGTACTGTGCAGAGCTCAGCACTCACTGCTGCTCCAGTGCGTTTCCGATTTATTTACCTCTTGCGAGAAACATTCATGGACAAATAAATGCAATGCCAATGGCGTTTCCCCATATTGTAGGGCCATTCATTGCATCATTGTCATTTACGGTCCTGAGAAAGTGGACTATTCCATGAAAATTTGATGGTAAGAAATGATTTCAGCCACATGTAGATAACCTCAGCCTGCTTCTGCTGTGACCTCGGCTGCTCCCAATATTCTTCTTCCTACTATGTCGTCAAACAAGGCTAAACAGGTCTTATTCAATTTTTATGACACTGCATATCGTCTCGAGCAAAGCCCCAGGCAAGGTGGTCTGTATTTACTTGAGATTGGATGTGATGCTGAACTAAAGAAGGCTTTTAATCTCTTTTTTATCAACAACTTGGTTATCCTTAGCACTGTAAGCCCTGTTTCGGTTTGCGGTGGAAAAGAAGCTGTTGAGTAAAAGTCACCACGCAGCCTATGTGGTCAATGAATAATAACACAAAGCTATAGTCTGGGAGGCCAATTCCATTTCAGAGCCACAATAGGATTCAAGATGTTCAAGTCATTCTTCCTGGGACACACAGCAAAAAGCAGTAAGCCTGGGCTGAATAAAGACCCCGCTTTATCATAAAGCAGAGACCAGGGCATCACAAAAGAAATGGTGCTCAGTACCGTCCTGAGTTTGGCCTACTTACTTACTGTGTAGGTGTGTTTCTTCAGGAGGATCAGGAGTGCTGACTGGTGATAAAACCTCCCACACTTTAATCAATGAGGCTTTCCCATTGTTTAACATTAGTACTTGATTCTGCCAATAGTGCAATTAAAGTACATATGTCTGGTTTGCACAGATCCTAATGGTGAAAAAGGGGAATCCGACAGCGAGTGAACACGTAGGGAGTTTGGCTGGTATAAAATAAATTACATGGCTGGTTGGTTTGCTTTGGTTTGGTTTTATTCTTATCATTTATCATTATTATATATGAACAATTTACACATAACATTCATGTCCAAATATCTATAGAGGAGAGAAATAAACAAAACAAAAGACCTAAATTCAAACCAATAAAACTTATGTGGGACATGGACATGCAAAAGCACAAAACACAAATGAAACAAATGAAAAGAAAGTAACAAATAACACAAACAAGATGTCATTAGAACTGAAAGACACGGTTTTTAGATAAGAGTCTGCAGCTATGCTAGCTGCACTGTGAGGATGGATTTAGGCACAGTCTCCAACATGAGCAAATGAACCTGCTTTCAATGACAGTGCGACATTTCCAAAATTTAAATGCCAAATTTCAATCCATCCAATAGTTGTCGAGACATTTTAGTGAAAACAAAAATGTCACGTCATAGTGGTGCGAGAAGAAAAGTCATGGTGTTTGAACTTTTATAATGATTTGAAATGTTGTACACTTCAATAGCTTATTTTATCCTAATCAAAGACGTAATATATTGTCAGGACTGGGTGAATGCAGAGCCACTGAGGTGATGAATTGGCTTAAGCAGGGGAGTCAGGACTGATCCACAAAGTTAGTACAACCTCCAGGTGCAGGACAGACAAACAGTCAGCAGAGGCAGATGGGTGGGCGTCACTTTAAGACAGAAGATTTGTGCTGAGGATTTGAACATGTTCAGGAGAAATATCTAGAAATGGGAACAGGGTCTGAACATCTGTCACAGGAGTTTAATTTCCAAGGGAAAACATCCAGCCTCTGAATGAAAGAGGAAGCATTCATTTCTTTACTTAATTAAACATGAAAACGTTCTTTCTTTCTTCTAATTAAAGATCTACTGAGCTGGCCACTGAAGTAATCTCAGGTGTCTCTACACTTCATTTCACTTCTTTTTAAGTGCCACACCAGCACCAGGAGAGGGGTCTGTCACTGACTATTTGTCAGCAGAAAACAAAGGTGTGGGGGGGGGGACTAAACCAAGACACTTTGATGTTCAGCCTGTATATTTTTAGTTAAGAAAACGAACACAGAATGGTGCAAAAACTGATCGCAGATTGCCAGGGATGGAGAGAT
Source organism: Chaetodon auriga (assembly GCF_051107435.1). Lineage (NCBI taxonomy): Eukaryota > Metazoa > Chordata > Actinopteri > Chaetodontiformes > Chaetodontidae > Chaetodon > Chaetodon auriga. The sequence continues at coordinate 14,236,770 of NC_135085.1, forward strand.
AACAGCAAATGTTGCACGAATGCTAACTGGAGCAAGCTAGATGGAGCAAGGCCAATATTATGTATAATATTAGTATAATATGTGTAAGTATAATACTACAATATGAGGTGTCCATAAATGGTACAGAAAAAAAGGGAATAAAATCTCAAAAATGTCCTTCCATCTGCTTACCACTACACTATGGCATGCTGCAAACATTTAATTAAGTGTCCATACTGCTTATACTTGCTATATGTGGGGCTGAAAGTGATAAACAGAGAAAAATCACAAATTTTCTTAATGTCGGGGACCTAAGCTACTCGGTGTGATCAGAATATGAGTGAATACTGTAGATGGAGCAGATCATGGGAGATAAAGATTTAAATGTAGTGAGACTAATCATGTGAATGTAATTCAAATACCACAGTGGCATGATGATGAAACTAATTTGCATGTGAAATGAATAAAGTGAATGCAACCTCAGGAACAGTGATGCTACATTAAAAACACATCCTGCCTCTGCTGCTGACTGTCTTGCATCACGACTCTCCTTCTCACACACGTCCACACTCACACACATGATCCATAACTATAAGCAATAATAAATAATTTGAAACATGGAATCAGCAGGCGGAACCTGGATGGGAAGGACTCTTTAGAGAGTAATTTGCTGCATGTCATAGTAAACAATTTACTCTATATTTACTATTTTTTGTTTGATTTACTGTTTATGTATTTGATTGTCAAGCAAGCCTCAGTGTGATAGCTGCATCAGTAGAAGTACAAGTGTTTCGGTTATGTCTAAACATATATAATTCCTCGTGCAAATGAAAGCAATATGTGAGATTGACACGTCTACATTAACAGAGGCAGACAGAAAGGGTGAAAAATGAACTGATACTCATTTTTCCCATGAAGACGTGTTTCTGCTGGTTAAGAATACATATATGTTTTATCAAAATGAAACCTAAAATCTGTTCCTTGGAGTCACATTTATCAAAGAGGAATGAGAGCCTCAGATTGACACTGAAAGTATGAATGTTATGCCCGATGAGTGAGAGCTGGCATCTCAGTGCTTGTTAGTAGTCTTGGCTCAAAACACCCTTCTCGTCAGCTCTTCAAGAGAAGACCTTCATGGCAATTGCACACATCTATTTTTAACTAAGAACTAGACTGTTCTGTTCTCTGCACCAGCGTGACAGCAAGTGATTTCTGGTAGACTTAAATGATTATATTATCCTAAAATAACAAATAACTATATGGCTTTACATATAAGGTGTAAACAAAAAAAAAGAACAATACTCTGACAAATCCTACCATAAAGACAAAATATACAAACTCATTGAAGCAGTGCAGTTCACTCTTTAAAGTGATATCACTGACATGATATTCCTTCTGTTTCTTTGATCAGCGCTGAGAAAACTCCATCCACCAATGAAGACCATGACTCTACCCAGAGATGCTTCCGATAGAGAAATCATCAAAAGGATGAAAACAAGTTCCAAGGCTTTTGCGGAGGTGGGAGGGTGGGTTGAGGTGTGGAGGGTGTTGATTTTGAAGGGACTGTTATGTTTTTGGCAGGATTTGGACTCAATAGCAGACACACAGGCAGGGGGCAAGGGTAAAATAGGAATTTATTTGAATGGATTATGAAAGGAGACTCCAGCTATGCAGGAATATAGTAGCTGGGAAGTTCTGGGAATAGCAGGTGAGGCACGAGGTGCTGAGTTGGAGAGCAGTTCAGAGAAACGCTGGATCGCACAGAGCTCAGGTGGTGTGAGTACTTGCGTAGAGGGCATGTGGTGGTGGAGGCACAGGTGAAACTAAGTGGTGATGGTTCTGGACTTGAGGCTTGAGGTACGCGTAGATCAGTGCAGGAGAAGTCAGTGAGCAAAAAGGAAAAAGACGCAGGAGATCAAGCACAGGTAATTCACACGAGAGACAAAGCTAAATATACACTTAAACTCGCAGGTACTACTAGCAAATGGCCAGCAAAACCACTAAGCAGCGGAAACAATCTGCCAACAAGTCCACCGTCTTTATGCTGTGCTTTAATGTGATGAGTCCCAGCTGTGTTGGAGCCAACTCCCAATCCACCTGGAGAACCACACCCAGCCTCTGCCAAAAAAAAATAAAAAATAAAGGACACACAGGAACCAAAGTCCCACACCTCTCCACAGTACACAAGGAAATAACTGAATTTCCCACAGGGACAACACGAGGAGGCAGCCAATGGGCTGCTGGCAGCTTTTACTCATACATCATTATAGTTGAAAGGATCAATCATATTACAATACATAAACATTCCCATATGCAGTTCAGTTAAAAGTATACTGTTTTTGTCCCAAATCTCTTAATTGAAGAATACCTGGAATATCGTCCTAAATTAAGAAATAGTCAAACACACATCTTCCAATCACAATATACACAAGACATTATATTAAAAAATGAAAACAATGCAATCTTAACAACAGACAATGCAGATAAAGAGCTGTACCTACTGCAGTTTAAAGTTCTGGTTTGAAGCGTGTAAGTGGACCTGGTGTTCAGATTAGAGTGTCAAACTACTATTTGTAGGATGGACAATGGAATTTCACTGACATTAACGTTAACATTAACAGACTGTGTTCCCAGAAAATAGCAAACAACAAAAAACAGACTTGTGTATATATATTTCAGTTGTTATATTTTATGCTCTTATTTTAGTAGATGTGTCATGCACCAATTTCACCAGAAAAAAAATCCTCGTATGTGTAAAAGCGTACTTGGCAATAAAGCTTTTTCTGATTCTGATTCTGATTCTGATTAATGGTTAAGCTAAGACAGATATTGTGACCATACCAAAAGTCTAGAAATAAACAGTCAAAATCCAGCAAAAAAGCCAAATTGTTCAAAGGGTTTGCTTTTGCCATCAGATATTTGAAAAAGCATCTCTGTCTATCTATTGTTCTTCCAGGTCTTCATCGCAGAGAGGAGGTCGCGTTGCCCAAGTTCTGTCCACGGTAACATAAGTATAAAATGCTAAAAAGAAACTACACTATATAGACTATGTTACATGATAATATATGTAATAACTGTAGAGATCCATGATGTAGCACACGCACTAAAGGAGACTAATTAATAGTGTGTTTGAGCTGGTGAGGCAGGCAGCGTTACGGACAGCAGGTGGAGGGCAGCGAAACCCACTGAGGACTCCTAATGGACAGGTGTGGAATAGCTGGATTTGAGTCGAGACTGGAGAACATGCCTGTATTGTACCACTCAGCATGTAGCTAAAAGGCTTTTTCTGCCATGCAACTAAGTCTTCACAGAGGTGCTGTTTTTAGCTTTTCTGTGTTAATTTAATTCTTCTTTGACAACAGGCCAAAGGGTTCATGTTCACACAGAGAAAAAAAAATATTACTATTAATTGTGCCTCCACACTTAGCTCTGTTTCATCACTTTTATTTTTTTCCACATTCACCCTCTGCAAGAGGAACAAAACACAGATTAGGTGAGCAAAACAATACAGTCAAGGTCTTTTCCACAGCAGACTCATTTCTGTTTAATTAAACACATTTCTATTGAACAAAACCTTGTTAGTGCAGCTAAAAGTAGCAAGTCCATCAGTCAGTGTACAGGGGAGAGTCGAGGGTTATGACTTGGATTTGAAATTACCCTCAGGTTATGGCCCCTGTGTGTAGAAATATTATGAGATTACAGCATCTTTGAGTCTGTTCTTGTGGCAAAGCTCTTCTTCTGTTGAGAAAATGAAACAATGTCGTTATTCGCCGTCAGTGTCACTTGTTCAGAAAATGTTGGGGATTTGTCTATTTTTAATATAACCATTAGGTGTCATCAACGCTATAATCTTTCATTCTCATATGAGCTTTAAAGTTAGGCTATTTTTGAGCAAAGTTAATCTCAACATCAGCAATATCAGCAACAAAATCATTAAGGGAAGGTTCTCACGAGCGTATAAGAGCAAAGAAAAGTGTGCGTGTCAGGAAAAACAATGATTAACAATATTAAAAGCTCAGGAGAAACACCTCCAGGAGATGGGCTTTGTGTGGGTGTTTACATGTGCTTACAATGCTTTTTTCTGCTGTGAATTAGTTTGCGCTGTTCAGGCTGTCAGAGCCGTGCATGTGGAGTTTCCTTTTGTATGTCAGGGAGAATGATGGACGTCAAATCTGCATCAACCAGCTGATAAACTGATGCATCCAGTTATGAAGTATTACAGTATACAGATTAATATGATATGATCATATATCCAAACTGTTTTTGTACCAGGCTGTAAACATGTTTATTTCTGCTATAGAGTTAAACATTTTAATATGGGGGTCTGTGGGTTTTGACTTGCTTTTGGAGCCAGCCTCAATTGGCCATTTGAGGAACTGCAGGTTTGCTGCTCTGGAGGTTGCTGCTTGGTTATGTTCCAATATTATCAGACAAGAAAGCAACATATACTCTCTTGTCTGCCTATAAACACTGAATTAAGATCAAAAGTGAAGCTCAAATGTTAAGCAAGTCTGAGTTTTTCATAATGCCAGCACTACTGTGGACATCAATACACAGAATGATCAGCAGGATTTTTAAATATGTAATCGTGAAATGATCTTCAATGGGGTCTAAAGATCAGCAGATCGAAGATTTCCCTTGTTTTGCGTTTGCCTCCTTTTTTGTTCACATCCTTTTGATCATCTCTTCTCAGTCAGTACTACCAATAAAATCCGTCATCTCCATTATTCAAAGCAAGTGTGAGTCCTTGACATTTTTCTCATGTCTACTCAGTCTGAGTACACACACTGAGATACACACTCATTTCTGTTTTTGATCATCTTACTGCGCCTGCTTTCACAGAAATTACAAGCTGCCTTGTTATGTTCCAAAGAAAATTACTTTTTACCATTTATATCCATAAAGGAGCAAATGACATGACACACCACAGTGTGTCACTGGTAGCAGTGTGTTAGAGTTGTGAGCTTAAGAAGCAAACACACCGACTGCAGATCTGTCTGAGGAGCTTGAGCTGCTAAATCACCCATTGATTGAATATATATTGTTCTTTCTCTTTTTCGAGTTGCTCTTACATAATAGGCTTTTGTTCATTTTCTTTCTCTCTTATATGTTTTTCCTTTGATGGTCATTGCTTACATAGCTGTTTGTTCTTGTTAATATTATTTTTTACTGTATTCATTTCCTCCTCGGTAAATCACTTCATAACTGAAGAGAAATAAGATAAAAGATAAATATACGCAGTTGTTGAGAAGGCGAAGAGGGAACAAAATTGGATCAGACTGCTCAGCTTTTACTTGGAGTGAAGGACAGTACACCAGTTTTCAGCTCTTGCTCTTCTGAGCTTGCAGCGCGACTGTCACTGACTGTCAGACAGCACAGCCCACTCCTGAATGTTTTATCTGCCTGCTTGTGGCTTACTGTGTTATATCCGGAGGTATGTCATTTCTTTTTGTGGCCTGCAGATTTAATCCCCCTCTTGCGCAGAGATTGGCTCCCTCTGTCTTCTCTGCCCTCCGAGTATACCCTTAACTCTTCCATTTTTCCCCCCATCCATCATGTTGGAGTTTGCAATTAAACCAGGGTTACATGCACGTCATGTAAAAAAATGTAAATTCTCACACTGTGCATCTCTGACTGTATTTGTAATACGGTTTCCTTAAGTGAAAATATGTTTTTGACACCCCTTTGAGTTTATGCAACTGGAAGATCGTATTGCATTGGTTCAACATTGTTAAGTTTATTTACTGTGCGTACTCACTGTCTGACAAGAGAAAATCAAGTGTGCTGCTTCAAGTCTCAGACAATAGAAACCTTTGCAAAAGTTTGTATCAGTAAAAAAGCGCTGAAGGGAATATTTTGATCCTTAGCTCTGCTATAATCAGAAAACACGAGGATTAATCAGCTCAAATGAAGTGACAACATCCAGCCCGCATGTCTTGGTGTGTTTGCCTCAATGCTTGTGTGTAATTGTGTGTATGTGTGTACCTGTCTGCACAGGTTTCTATGCAAATTGAAAACCTCAGACTGTGTCCAATTAAAGTGCTTCCTCTCTGCGCTCCTGCTGTGTTTCCCTTGAAGTCCACAATGTTGACAGCAGCAGCAGAGACGGAGTGTTTCTCACACAATGACTTTCACAGTTGTTGACTTTTCAGGAAGGCACTTTTGAAGTTTCCTTTTTTGTCGACTTGGCAACTTCTCAGCACAGCCATACGGTAACCACAGATACACTCACGCAATTATTTGAGCAAACACACAAAACACAAATAGATACATGCTCACAGACACTTTTTCGGGTTGTATTTCAGTGTAGCGAGGAAAAGAAAGAGATCGACACGAATGGAGGAAAAAGTGGGAGCAAGACAAACTGGCGTGGAAGCGAGGAAGGAGGGTGAAATTACAGAGGTGCTGTCTCCTCTTCCCGGTCGTCACTCAGTCTGAGGCCACACAGGATTTGGTTTCACCAGACGGCTGTGTGACGAGCAGTGAACTGTGCTGAGCATGACTGGAGTGCTGATGGCAAACAGTCAGCAGGCAGCTCAGTGGGAAAGAGATGAAATCAGTGAACTCTGACCCCGGGGCTAAAAATCATGACGGCAATAACATGAGATGTGCTGCGTAAATCACATGTTGCTTCTACGTATCTTGAAGTTACACGTTTCCTTCACACAGGAGAAGTCTGAAAACAAGAGTAATCTGTTAAATTATGCAAATGCATGCATCCTGTCATGTTGACTTTATAGAACCTTAAAAACTGCCTCCTATATTTAATTGTGCTCGTTTTATAGCCCTGTTGGAACAGGATGTATGAGATTAGCCTGCTATGTAAAGCGGAAGTAGGACAAAGGTTATGCCTCACGTCTCTCAGGTAGCCTATATAACAGGCAACTCATGTGTGGCAAGTTATTTATTTATTTTTAGCTAATTAAAGTACAGCTATACTTTACATTACCTCACAAACCACACAGACAGAAGTGTAAAATGAATTAAGTACATGAAGATGACAGTAGAGACAGACAAGACATGTGGAGGGAGAGCAAGGGGGATGAGATGCAGCAAAGATTTCCAGCTGAAAATGAACTGGGGACTTTGCAATGGCTTGGTACAGTATGCACCTGAGACCACTATGCCACAGGGATGCCCAACCAACTACATTGGTTTTTGTACTGGTTTTGCCACTGTTTTTATATGGAATGATCATGAAGATCCTGAAGGGCACTCAATCTTTCAGTTTGTCCAAATAATAGCTTATTTAGCTTTTATAAATCACAAAATTTGGAGATACATGTTTTTCACGACACAGCAAAGACTGATTTGACCACCTGCAACATTAAAATACTGAACTTCTCACAGGTGAATGCATGCATAATGTCATGTGATGATAATATATATACACTGTGCTGTTGGTCGTTTTATACTGTTACATATGGAGAAATAAAGAGATTTCTACATTCAGCTTGGTAGTTTTCAGTTTTGGTTGTATAGGATTTCAGTGCCTCTCCTGTCCCTAGGCTACATATATTTTTCATATATTCCAACAACAAAATAACAGCCAACTAGTTTGCTCGAACAAAACTTCTTGAATAACAGTAACTTCTTCATGGCGAGATTTATTCCTTAACCAATATCAGGCTATGCTAATGCAATGTTAACCTGCTAGCAAGCCCAGGGCAAAATTGAGCCCCTGTTAAAATGCTGGATTTGGCTAACAAACATAAAAATATGCACCATGTAAATTTTGATGCAGGGCCCCTTTACAAGACAAAAGGTAACAGGGAATAATGCAAATTCTGCCTTGAGGCCCTTATCATTTCAGTTCATATCGTGCTTTTATAGCGCATATTCACAACTGATACACAGTGGATAGAGGGCCTTCAGTTCAGGCTTTGCCCAGCTGGCAACCAAACACCTCCCCCCCCCCCCCCCCCCCCCAAAAAAAAAAAAAAAACCAAAAAAACAAAACATTTAATTCCCTGTAGAATCTCTCCAGATCAATATCAGCCTTTACATTTCAGCATCAGGGCAGGTGTGCAGTGTGAATCCGGTGACCCGCTGACATGCAGCTGTTTGCTCCAAGCTGAAGCTGACATGCAGAGGAGGTGGAATTGTTGAAAATGTGGATTTTTGATGGGCCTGTTAGTGCATGTTGCTATAAAATATGAGAAACAGTGTTTCTCCTGACAAAATGGCAGTGCATTACAAAAAAAAAAAAAACAGAGAGGAAAAACACTGGGTTGCAGCTGTAATGTAGTTATGTTAGATTATGCAGAGTATGTTATGTAAACTGTCCTGTGTAGGCAGTGTGGTTAGCTCTGTTGGTTCCTTTCAGCTCTCAATACAAAGATATGAGTCAGTGAGTGGAAATGCAACAATGTTTTGGTTGACTGAAAGACAGTCTCCCATGTGTAACTAAACTGTATTAAACAGTGACGAGTGAGTAGTTACTGTGTGTAGGGGGAGGCTGTGTGCAGTTATTTAATGAAAGGCAGATATTATCTCTAAATACATGTATGAAAGTCCTCTTTCAGTTTATGCGGAGGTTTCTTGTCTTGGCATTTGTTGCAGCTACAGAAAACACAAATTCATTAATTTCCCCTTAACTAGTTGGGAGCTAAAAGTGGTGATTTATAAAATGATTTGCATGCATCTGCTATTAATCTGCCCATAATGGTATGCATTTCATCTGTGTTTATCCAAAAAAGCACAGCTATTTTATTTCATTCACTCACCACCAATGAAGCTTCAAATACATCCCTGTAAATTCTGAAGTGCGACTCCATAAAAGAGGAGAGAGGAGAGGAAGCAAGAAGACGAGAAAGGGAAATAATGGGAAGGGAGCAAGGAGGAGACGCCAAGAGGTGGCAGAAAGGGAGTGAGATGACAAAATATGAGAGGAGAGGAGGATTATACAGGAGCAGGCTGGGGAAGGAGGAGATAAGACAAAGAAGATGAGAGTTTAAAGGAGGAGATGATTATGATGAGGGATAATAAGAATGAGTGGACTAAGAAAAGGAGAGGCAAAGCCTGTCTAACAAGGTGAGTACATGTATACATGCACAGGCACAGGTTAGAATGTTTAAATGCGAGGACATCACATCAAAACTTCCAACAGTCAACCACTGAAACCGATCACGTTCGTCTTGATTTAATCGGTCAAGTCTATTGGACAAGCAGGGCTGTTGGACACATCCCCAGTGTCTGCAGATGTGTGCTGTCTGTGTGTGTGTGTGTGTGTGTGTGTGTGTGTGTGAGTGAGAGGGAGAGAGCGAATATCAGAAAACATATTGGAGAGGAAAAGACTCGAGAGCAACATGAATGCCTTTCTGAGCAGCTTAGTGATGTGCCAGAGGAGAGAGCTCACAGAAAGTAATTGGATTTCATTTGGTCCGCAGGAAAAAAAAAAAAAAAAAAAATCCTAAAAAACAGATGCATGCTGTCTCCTCGGAGCTCCTGCTACAGGTATCATAAAGGCCGAGAAATGTCTAAGACCCTCGAAGAATTCATATGGTACAACAAGCCCAGCAAGAGGAAAAGAAAATTCTTTCTTTTGATAAGAGAGGAAAACCCTCAGAGCTTCATTAAAAATGCCCTTTTGCTCTCTACATAGAAACAATGATACAGATGGGGTTTTTTTTATTTTTTTTATTTTTGGGATGATACAATGATCCTACATAGTTTATCTTTAAGGTTTCTTTCAGGTCAGATCCACAGATCCTCAGTTCTGGTAAATAAATTCATCCAATAAGCCGATATTTGCTCATCAACACCTGTTGTTTACTTTGAGAGCCGGCCGCGTGGCGATGCTGTGGATTAGTATGCGATGAGGAGTTCTGCATTAACCGACACGCCGTAACGATGCCTGTATGATGACAAGACAGAACTGCAACATCTGCACCAGGTAACAGTGCATTTCTAGTCTAAGTATCCATCTCTACTGGTGATTTATTTCATCCAACACACCACTCATACGCTTTATTTTTGCAATCTGTTGTTGAGATCGGTTTGTGAGAAGATGGAAAACTAGGGGAGATGTAAGTGAACATTATGTTCAATTAAACCTCTCAACAGAGATTTTCCTCGCTGGAAAAACAAGTGATGTTTATTCAAATGCCTGAAAGAAGCTATGTTTATGTTGGTCAGTGTCTACACTGGGCCAGCAATTTATAGCTGCTGCAGAAGCAAAATATGGCAGCAGAATGAAGCTGTTACACAGGTTTATGCCAGTTTTTGCAACCCTTCCCAGAGTACGCCACAGATTTCGCATTGCACTCTGGTAACAGTGGTTTACCACCGCTACTCATAGACAGTTGTCAAAAGACAAAAATTGATGCAACCAGAGATGTCTTCTTTTTTTTTTTTTACTCCTTATGTCTTTTGCATTGCCCACAATGCAATTTGAGTGGCAACAGTTTGTTATGCCACTAAATGCTAATGTAGCCTCCAGCTGCTAGCCTTGAGCAGAGCTGAGGAGGGAGCTACAGAGCTCATTTCTTTTAACTGCACACCTCCAGATTTTCAAACTTCAAAAGCTGACTCAAGTTACATCACTTTAGGCACTTCATCAGACTTGGTGCAGCTCCCTCTGAAGCCATAACGTTTTTCACATATTCAGTAGTGCTCCTCAAGACCTGTAAACAGACTTTGATGTGTAAAATGATCTTCCCCAGACCTTATCTGAGTAGTATTTTACCTCAAAGGAATGGGTCAAAATTTTGAGAAACAGACAGACGAATACACACAAGCAAACATCACATTGTCAGCGATATGTCACTTGTTTGAAAGCGTTTGCCCTGGTTGGATTTTTGCGCGTCATGCACCTACAGTCTGTTTTCATTGGTCAAAACAACGCTGATGACACTGACGTTTCCGTTTCCCCTCCAGTCAGCTCTCAACAGGGACAACAAGGTCATTTGCGAGGTTGAGACGTGGCACAGCTTGTATGATCCACAGCCTCTTCTTGGTGAGGATATTCTCATGTGGGTTGGAAGGAGGTCAGTGGACAGATCACAAAAATGAATCATTCTGGATGAGGAAATGATTAAAACTTAAGACATTTACACCAGTTCTAAATAAATAACTGAGACACTTACTCATTTGCAGAGGGAGGAGTCACAAGCAGCACCAAAAAAAGGCCTGATCCACTGGAGTTCACCAGCTCACCAGCTTAGGGGGAGCTGTTTTTCACGATTTTCCTGAGAATCAAACGAGAAGATTCTGTCTGTGTGTTAAGTGTGTGACTATAGTCAGTTGCCGGTTAGCTTAGCATAAAGACTGGAAACAGAGGGAAACAGCTAGCCTGGCTCCATCCAAAAAGGGACAAAAGCCACCACTGTTTCACCCTGTTTCCGGACTTTGTGCTAAGCTAAGCTAACCGGCTGCTTGCTTTAGCTTCATTTTGACCATGCAGACGTGAGAGCGGTTTTGATTTTCTTATCTAGTTTTTGGGAAAAACATATCATTCTGCAGATAGAAACACCACATCAGAAAAAGCTAAAATCAATGACAAACTGCCTGTTCTGTTGTTTGATTTGAAGGAATTGTCATCCTAGCAGAGCTCCACACACCAGCCATGCATGAATCATCACTTGTTGCTCTGTGAGCATTCATAAAATTATATATGACCAAAAGAGATTTCAGAGATTGAACTTGTCCTTTGCTTCTCCCTCAGAGTCCTGTGGTATTTGAATTTGTTTCACATCTCCATCTTCAGACAAGTCCACGTCTACCGTAGCTATAAATGGCATATCATAAATTTTAATGGAAAGGTCCAATAAACATTAATGGGTGAGTGAATAAATCCCACAGATGAAAATACTCGGTCTCTTCGAGAGACTATTTTTTCCAGTGCACAGCTGAAGAAAAATAGCTTGTTAGAGTTATAGGACATAAAGTAGCCATCTAGGGACACACACATTTTTACAGTCTATTAATCTATGAATAATTAAAGGCTCTCAGTAACCCCAGAGGAGATTACAGCACTTTGTCTTTCAATACGGCAACTTGTTTAGTGGTATAAGGCACAGTGCAGTCTCTATTTTCAGGTTTTGAGGACAAAAAATGAACACCAGCACTTTACAAGCAGAACAAAATAGGTCAAAAAGCAGCTGTTAAACTCCTGATACTGGTGCTGTTTAATTGGAAGCGAGCGTCCAAATTCTTCTCTCACTTGTTATTTTTATTCTTAAGTGACAAGAGATCACTTTCCCTTTCAGTTCCATTTACTGCAGAAGAGATTTTTCATCACATTACACAGGTGAGCATTAAAATCATTCGTCATTATTCTGCACGACCATAATGTGGCAGGAATGAAGACACAGATTTTTTTTTTTTTTTTTTTTTTTTTGCTCAGTTTTGTGAGCAGTGAAGAGACGTCCAAACAACAGCTGTTATTGCTGCTTTGCTTGCTTTGAGATTTCAAATGCTCACTCGCAGCGCTGGTGACAGTAAACAAGTGCTGCTGCGTGCAGATGATAAAAACAAATAGTTTCCAATCTCATCAAAGGCCAGGCGAACCGAGATGGATTCAGAGCCAAGCTGCTGCCAGCGTAAAGTGTCTCACAAATAAAAACATGGTGTATTTTCTCCACATTAATGGGTATTTTGTTGTTTGATATAGAGAAACTCCTCCACTGTCAAGCTGACTTACATTTGAATCTGCTGCTTCAAATATGGGTTATGGACGCTGACATAGGGGTGGTAACGATTGGGATAATGATTATGTTGGTGAAAACAAAAACAAATTACTTAAATAACAAAGCAGCAAAATAGTAAGGCAGCGTGAAGTAAAACTGACCTGATAAAATGAAAAGAATGAGGTGAATTTTAAGAAGTGACTGAAAGATGAGAGGCCTAACTCTGGTCTCACACTGGGTGGAGTTTAGTTTATAGCAAACCGACACTGCTAGCTAACATTACAGCTCAGCCGAGGAGGACGCCATTAAGGTTTGTGCATCATGAGCATGAGCAGTAGATCCACGCTTCCTTCTACGCAGTGATACGGTTGGTAGGTGTCATTCGGTAGAAAGGAAGTAGTTCCTACATGAACCTGCTCACAACAAGGTCTGAGGATTATCTTGAGTAACCGGGTCATGATTTCTGGAAAGATGCATTGAGGTTTTCAAAGCAGCTCAATCCCAGTGCCAACTAGTTTCATTATATTCTCGAGAAAGCAGACATCTCTGCAGCCGATCCCTAAAGAACTCAGCAACTCACACCAAGATGATCTAAAGGGATGGATAGCATGACAGGGAAGAGGAAAAAAATGTATGATTTTGGGGTAAACTGACACTTGAAAGTAGACTGAACATTCAGCATCTTAATGATAGAAGCAAAATGTGTAAAATCTCCAAAAAAAAAGGAGACAGTGAGGAATGAAGGCTGCGGGTGCAGTGAGTGTCTTGTCTCCTGTAATTAGATAAAAAGCCAAACAGCAGCTGGAGGCGGGTGATTGACTTGTGGATAGAGCCAGAATAAAAAAGGACTGTAAAGTTTAAAGGAGAAGATTGGTGATTGTAAAGACCAAAAAAAAAAAAAAAAAAACCCCTTGGCTGAGAAACATTGCGTGATTCTAATCATTTGGTGTTCAAACAAAATGTTGGAGTCAGACGTTACACCTCAGTCAGGCAGCATGACTGTGAGTGAGAACTGATCTCGGCTTTTTAAAGCAGATTAAATCAAACAGGGCTCTCTCAGACATGATTTAGAATAATCCTAGATTCAGTCCAAGATATGAGCCCAATCCATTCAGTGGGATTAGGTGATATGACAATGTCCTCATAGCGTCATATTTCCATCTTTATGGAGAAATTTACAGAAATTTTGCATCATTGTGAAGAACTGCGATGATTTTTCAGGTATGTCAGCCTGTGGATTATATCACAACATATATCACTGTCATAATAGAAAATGACATATGCAGTGATAGAGGAGGCTTCAGAAGACTAACGCTAATGGGACTGATGGCTGAGCTAAAGCTGGATTACTGACTGAGTGACTGTCCTGAGGCCTGAAAACTCAGAAGTGATACAGGCCTTGAGGTGCATACTGCACTTAAAGAGTATCTTTTGCACATTTAATGTGCAATTACATGATTAAAAAAAAACATGCAGGAGAGATTAGATGTCAGGGATTTTGGCATTCAACACATTGTGCAGAGATAAATACAAGACAAAAATGTAAGAAGCAATTAGAGGATAAAACAATAAACCAGAAAAAAACAAGCAGAGACCTTGTTCACAGCTGATATTTTGAATTATCAAAGCAGGAACAACAACAGGTGCAACTAATAACATTAGAGATGGCTGTTTTCCATTTACGAGTGCCAACAGCAGCGAGCCAGCATGAACAATACCGGAGCCCACTACTGGCACGCATAAATGGAACAGGGACATTACTACTGCTGTTGGTTTCAAGAGTAAGTTAAAATGTCAGCGAGAAAGGTTTGTAGTGGGCTGGTTTTTGTTTTCGAGCTCTCTAAAAACATGATCAGTGTTGGCATAAAGGGTGAAGATGCTCAGACTGCCAAGTAGAACAAAACTTACTTAGCTTAACTCTCTGGTCCTGGAGATCCCCGGCTCTATTAAACAGCTACTTGTCACTGGTTTATCACCTGGGTACTTTATTGGTTTTATGACGATTGCTTCTAAACATGATGACACGTATTGGAAATCCACCACAAGGGTCGCCTCGTCAAAACCTTTATAAATATGGGTTTTAATAAGATCAAAAGAAAAAAACATGTATTTGATAGCTTAATTTGCGAAATCTTGCAATGATTGTTATTTTTTACTGTGCAGGCGAGGCGGTCTGTGAGACTCCAAAAATGAGAAAATAAAGCCAATGTAAACAAAAAGCTGAACAGACATTCTGGAAGCTCTTGTGTACCAGAGAATAACGAAAACAACAAACAAGAAAAGTTAACTCTGTAGCTCATTAATGGTGAAAAGAATTAAGTTCTTCTTCCGCGCCGAGAAAGTTCCAGGAATCTTTGTTCCTCCAGACAAGGATTTTAAATGCACAAGTCAAATGCAAAGGGAATAAAATGAAACTGTGACACAGCAGTGCTAATTAGAATGAGTTTTCACATAGTTGAAGAGAGAAATAATGAGAAACTCAAAGTTATTTTATACCACTATCTAAGAGAGGGAAGGATAAAAAATCCTCTATAGCCACTGTACAGGCGTTTGCACTTCTTTTTATTACTGTCATTTTATTAAGAATGATATTTCAGTGTGACTGTCACCATGGCAGACATTCATTTTATCATCCTTCGGTAACAGACAGCAGTTAAACGAGTCTTCTTTTAATCACTTAAACACAAAAGCGTCAACTGCCTCTCAGTCACGAAGAGCAATAACTGGAACCATTCCAGAAATGTATTCAGGAAAAATGTGGAGGGAAACAGTGTCACAAAGTTTGTGCAGAGACTGTTTCTCTTTTTTTTTTTGGCATTATCAGGCAATTAGTTCCTTTCATTTATCACACACTGGGTTCAGTAGACAATCTTCCATACAAACACACACAGGCTCTCTGTCTCCCACACACATGCACGCAACTACACACACTCTCTCTAATGACAAGTATGCATGAAGTGGTGTCAGCATGGAGGCACACGCGCGCGCACACGCACACACCTCAGTTCCAACAGGATTAGCATATCATTTCACAGAACAAAATGGAGCTTCTGTGCAGGAACAGACAGGGAAGACGAAGCAGCAGGTTTCCAGAGATTAGACGCATATGCGTGAATACTTGACATCTCCTATAGAGCAGATAATTTGGCTGTAATGAATTCAGATGTTACAGTTTGTTAAGGTGTCTTTTTTAATAAAAATGTAACGAAAGATCAACACTTACGGTAAGTGAGACTCGTGTTTTACAAACTCTGAAGACGAGAGTTTCATCTTACAGATGAAGTTTGCTGATTATGGTTCCACCAAGAGATGTGCACAAGCTGGAACAGGCTTATGTGGGCTAGCTGCAGAGAGAGAGACGGGCTGTTTGAGAAAGTGTAGCTCACAGGGGAGCTAATGTTCACACCTCCAAAATCCCAGCAACCCATTTTGTGCATCTGCGATAATGGTTGGTCGAGCAGAGAAGGATATCCAGGAGCACCGAGGTCAGACCGGCACCCAACAATGAATTCGTAGGAGCACCAACGGCAAAAGCACACAGACACACTCTTTGATTTATTTTCCAGACAGGAGCTTTGTTTTTCTGGGAACTTCTTCATTTACTATGGAAATCGTGAGAGGCAAGTGAGAAAAAAAGGAGTCTAATCTAAATAATGTTTTCCTCCTGGTTATGACTTCACAATGGCAGAATGCTCTAAGTCCCTTATTATTTTTAAGGAACTCCTTTTTGACCTGTGAAAACAGGTGCAAACAAAGTTTTGGCGGGTTCATTTTTGAGTGTTTCTTGTAATACTCATTTCAGCCACAAGAGGCTGGAGTGTGCCTCCACCCCATGTTCTAAACAGGGCAAAGCATTCATATGTTCTTCCAGGTGAGTTTTAATATCTCCATAGATTCTAAACACAAGGTACATGTATTGCGTGTTAGCATGTTATATAACATTGCTGTCATCTGCATTTTACTTTGTGCTAATCTGCAATTGGCTGTAAACCCGCTAGCTACTGATATTGTTCCTGGTTAACAAACAGCTACAGCTGAGGTTAAGTTGACTGCATAGCTAATGTTAGCTTGCTGTAACATTAGTCATGGTGACAAATGAGTGTGTCGGTGTGTTTAGATGATTTGCTGCCTCATATAACATAAAAAATAACTACGTAATCAATCCTACAACATGAATCAGACATGCCCCAATTGTGCAGAGTATTTTAAGCATTAATGGAACAACAATGGTGGAAGAGACACAAGCAGGCAGAGATCCATGAAGTGCATGGCAAAACACTTTGTCAGATCCAGAAGGCAGAGAGCAGAAGATCAGGCGAAGTCAAAGGCAGGCAGGTCCGGTAACGAGAGATCAGTCCGATAGTGAACACTGGAGAGTCTTGCTTAATGTGGGGAACAATCTGGCAATTAGTGAGTGTGGGAGAGCATCTTAGATACTTGACTGATTGGGAACGAAACTCAGGTGATCATCAGAGAAATGAAAGGTTCCTCTTAAAGAACGCAAATGAAAACTGGTTTCCTGCAGGTCACCATGTAAATACAACACTGTAATTGAATTTTGTCTTTTCACAGCTGCGCTCGAAGCTGTTATCTGTTGACCTCAGGACTTGTTTTGCTCTCAGTAATAACTTCTGATCTTCCCGATAACAAATGTCGTGACGGCTGACTGCAGCCAGCCAGTGTGTTATTCCAACCTGAGATTTAATAAAGTACTTCCAAAGATTCCCACCGCAGCCATGCTGAATCTCGCACACATAATAAATCACCATCATCGCTGCTATTCTTGATACTCTTGACAAATCAGCAGCTATTCAATTATGTTAAACTGTGCAAGCGCATGGGGAGAAAAACAAAAACCCCAAACGTGGAGACGAAAAGAGCATTTCCCTGCTCAAATACACAACTTCACACATTTTTAATTGCCGTCTGTGGACAACTGAAGAAAACCTCCATCAAAACATTTTCAAAGGTCTAATAAACTGACGTACAACAACTGAAACAATCAAACCAAAAACAACAAAAGTCATTTGTTTTATCTGCAGACTAACAGTGTAGCTGGTGTCATGGAAAGCTTACTGTAATATGGTGTATGTCACGTCTACAAGCTATATGAGCACAGGGAAAGCTATTTTCTCTGAAACCACTTAATCACATTACCCTGTTAGTGCACTTCAGTATTAATTAGAGACCGTCTCAGGATGGGATTACACCGCAGCCATCCATTCATTCATTTTGATGTCAACTACACACCTGTAAAGTCTCATGACTGCATCGTGCATGGTTGTGATGCTATTGCATTGACAAAATCTGTCCACAGACAGACAGACAGACAGACAGACAGACAGACAGACAGACAGACATTTATTCATGGCAACAAGCACAAAAGAGTGCTTGGACATTTTACAGTGCAAAATTACAGTGTGAGGCTGAGGCATGGCCCACATTATCCTCATGTGGGATAGGCCTGTCATCTGTTTTAGTGTGCTTGCAATGTGTTTTAGAGATGTCTTGTTCATTTGTTCATTTAGAAAAGCTCATAAACATCTGTGTGTCATATATGGAAAATGCAGCGCTTTCTGTGCACTTTATAATGGTTACCGTGTAATCATCAGGTTGGTCACGCTGGTGTTTTTTGAGGCAGCAGGTCTAATGGGGATGTCCCCTGTCTGTACGATCAATGCATTTCTTAATGTGTTTTGTTATCAATCATTTTGCTAATATCTGTCAGGCTGAAGACGTCTCTCTGCTACTCCTTCTATCATCATGCTCACATTGTTTTAAAGCGAAGGCTAGTGTTTGTAAAATGTACATGCATAGTTTGTCAATCAGAAATAATTATTAGAATGAAAGATGATTAGAATAAAGCTCTTTGCACACCAGTTTGGCTTCACAGCTGGTGTGATCCACAAGATGGTTTCTTGTTTTACCTGATGTCTTAAGGTGTGTTCATACCAAAAGCAAAGCAATATGTTTTGAACGTCATCCTTACATACAGGTCAATTTGGGTCATTCATATTCACACAAGTTGAAAATATTAAACTTGAGTGAAACATTTGTGTGTATTGCAGAGTGTTGTTTAGGGAGGGCTGAGGGGAGCGGAGGGACAGAGCTGCTGTTCACAGACAGAAGGTTTCTGCACCAGGGAGCTCTGGAGGAGAGCTGCAGGCAGAGCCAGAGTGTCTGAATGCATAAAGATCCAGTCACACCAGAAAACAGAGCTAGGTTTTGACTGGATTTACAGGACCCAAAGTGCCGGGCTCGGACAAATGAGGCGGTAAAACAGTTTAGATATTTTAATGAATAAAAGGGGTAATGACAGAGTTCAAGCAAACATTACCAAGCAGCAAGGCAGACGATCCGATGAATACTGGTAGCAATCCGGGTGCTTATATTAAGAACAAGCAGGTGGTCTTCATTGGTGATTGCATGCAGGTGAGTTCAGGAGGCCGGTCCCAACCTGCAGTGACACAGACACAGACTAGACAGACAGGGGAGAGACAAACAGGAGACACCAGGAGGGGGAAACACCGGAGCACAGAGGGGAAAAAGGGGGGGAGACTGCAGACATTCACAGACATTCAGTTCACCAGATAGTTTCATTTGTCTGTATAGTCACAGATCAAACTAGCAGCAATCCTCGGCACTCCACTATGAAGTTTATTTTTATGTTTTATTACTGACTCATCCATTTATGTATTTTTGTCTTGTGAGCAGCATAAACAGACGGAGAAACAGAATGTGCTCTAAACTGTTCTGATAACTTCACTTCACATTTCTTGAGGATCAATGAGCACTGAAATCAATATAATTTGCTTTTAATACATAGGCAAAAAAGTATAATCATGTTCCACTAATAATAAACTAGCTCTGGGCTAACAATAAATCACCTGCAGTCATGTGGTGCTTTTATGTATATACACACAAAGAGACCAGCAGGAATATGATAACATGCCTCCAAATCAATTAACAGTAACATTAATATAATTCACCACATACCATAGTCTATAAATACAAACAAAGCTGATGTGCTAATGGACTGTTGAGAGAGGTGTGACAAATGCTCATGTCTTGGTGTTTAAACGCAACCATTTCTACCTGTCACCCTCCTGCTTTTATTAAAGATCTGCATTATCATATTCCAGAGTGCTGCTGTCTTCTTTTGTTTTGACAGTGCTTTTACTTACACTCCAAGCACATAGCAAGTTCTGCCTGTTCCCTCATCATCCTGAGCCACAACCACACTCATGTAGGACTATTTGGCAACAATAAAGAGCGGCTCATTTTGGAGCTGTCAGCTGTCTCTCAAGAGAGTCTCTCAATTATACGATCAACCAACACGTACATAAGACAAACAAATTTACATGTACATGCACAAATGATGTGACGGTTTGGAACAGCTGAACGATTAGTCACAGTTACTCATTAATTTAATCTTGGACAGCTGTCAATCAGTTTTGGAGCAAAGTTATGTTTGTATGTGTGCCACAACTTACTGTTTTTTTTTAAATGGAGGATGGTGGAGGTCCAGTGTGGGGATGGGCTGCAGCAGGAGAATACTCAGCTAACCCGCTCAGCATTAGCTAACATGAAAAAAATGAACCACGAACATGAAAAGGATGCTCGGCTACATGATGTACAGTCATGTTGCACCCTCTACCGAGTATGACTATAAAATAAGCACACAGGGCAACTGACACTCATTGGTAGGCATGTAACGTTAATGTTATCGTGGACAGATTGAATTTCTGATCCAACTCTTGACAAGAAAGGAAATAAATAAATTTCCCAAAATGTTACTCTATTCATTTCAGCCTGACACAGAGGAAATAAAAAGCAGCATCTTTAATCATCACGCCCAATTATCAGTAATGAGCTTTTGATGGAGGAGAAATATTTTGTAAGAGGTATCCATTTCTGAGTGACACCCCTTTGATCACTGCAAAATCACAACACTCCGTTCATAGTGTGCAAATAATGGAGAAATCAGTATACTCCTCACAGCAGAATTGAGCCAACTTGACATGATTTGCATTTCTGCTGAAGTGCTGACTGAAGATTCATCTCCTGAGAATGCAGCAATTTGTCTGCATCTGTAATTAGTAAAGAAACACACAAGGATGTGCATATCTGATAGGAAACCTGGTTTTATTGCTTGTTACGGAAATCAGATAAGTAAGCAGGAATCAAAGTGAGGAGGGGGGGGTCTGTATTTTAATGAAGCAGATGGTGAGAGGTAACATAAACCTTTGCACATGTGAATGAACATCTAACCTGGCTACAGTATACTGGGGTGCATATCACGAACAAAAACATTTATACAAAAATATTTTAATTACATGTTAAGTGTTTCTTAATTTCTGAAATATAACAGAAGTAAAAATAGATAACTCCATATTTGAAATTATAGTGTTTTGAAAGGTGTTGCGAGAGGTGTTGCCCGCACATTTCAGCAAATATTGGTTGTGAATATTGTTGTTACTCAGTAGTTATTATGCTCAGAGCGCCCTGAACTGAAACTGAGATCTAACAGCCACTCAGATTCCAGTGGTGTTGTGTTGCCTCTTAGTGTTGAAGTGAGCAGCAGGGATTTCTGCTGCCATCGTGTATCGCCAGAGGGCTTTTTCCACTCAGCGGTGGCTGACCGTGCGGATGTGTTTGGCCTCATGTACCCTTCTCAAAGCAACAGAATTTACAGGACAAACACTCCTGACTGGACAAGGTCAGCTGGATTATCTTTCACAAGTCTGAAATTCTAACAAGAGCCACATTTGAGAGAGTGAAGGGTCGTAAACACATAAAAGCTTTGCCCTGCTCACAATGCTTTATTTTCAGCTGTTAATTTTTTTTAACAACATGGAAAACAATTTCCAGACGTACTTAAACAAGTACAGTGAACCTTAAAGGAGTAGGTTGTGTGCTGGACTCTAGTTCCACCAGAGCATCCTGGAGTCTCCTCTGGCTGCCTGGTAACTGGCCGAAATGTCAAATATTCCTTTAAATACAAACCACAATGGATAATGACAGCCTAATTGCTATGCAGCCTGAGGTGAAAAGCATAAAAATTCATTGCATATCTTCAGAAAATGGACCACACATATTTTGAATTTTGTCTAATTAAAAAAATGTAATCATGTCCTTCACATAGATTTTTTATTTTCTATTTTTAACTGCATTTGGTGACTTAAAGCAAGACTCTGCAACTTCTGCTGAACAGTGCCATCTGTGGCTACAAGGGGACATTACAGGACCTTTGAATTTCCATTAATTTCTGGCGAGCTGTGGTGTATTTACTTCTTGTTTGTTTGTGACTAAAATGTCAAACAGTAAAACAAGAGTCAGCTTTCCAGCAAACGATCTCAGTATTGCCAGGTCCACAGCTAGCTTAAAGTTAGCTGGTATTAGCCACTATAAGTGAGTGGTCACCAGTAGCAGCAAAAACACTTGAGTGTATTGAATACAAGCTGCATTTTACTGCTAACAAATTCAACTTTTCATTTGTAAGACAAATACTTATTTCCAAGGCTTCCCTCTATTATTTTCAATGCCTAAAGTAGCTTGAGTTTCATGCGACAGTGACATCCATTATCCTCACATAAAGCCAGCTTTAAGTTCAAGACCTGCAGCTTATTGGCAGGAAAATAGAAGCTAGTAATGATAACAGTAAGAATAAGTCTTTTTATAGCTGCTGCCTACAGAATCTGTCACTGTGAGAAGAAGAGAGAAGACGAGTAGAGATGAGGTGATGATCAAGAAATCATTCTTTTTCTTCACTTCCACGAAATTACCAGATCGAGAGAGTGCACTCTTGGCAACATACTACTGTAAAAAACACACATGCAGCTTTTAAATGGACTCAAGTAAATAAAGGTAAATTAAGAAACACCATTAGCGTCTTCCTGTGCATGCGCCATACAAATGAGTGGCTATCCACATTATGAACTCCGAAAGGTGTCTCTGCTTTATGTATGGTCGCAGGCTAAAACATGGAAGATTCAAACTCTTAAGAACTGTTTTTTGTCATAGGAGCCGAGGAGAAGTGGTGATTAAAACTGTGTTTAACACTCTTAGTCTGGAAGAGAAGTGTTAGCCAGGAGAGGAACCGAGGAGAGGAAGAGTTGAGTGGAGGGGAGGAGCAGCAGTCAAGGCCTGTGCCAGACTCTGTTCTCACGTGGGATGGCTATAATTAATTTGGACACTTGGCTGCTGGGTGGCATCAGCAATAGTGTGAGTGTGTGTGTGTGTGTGTGTGTGTGTGTGTGTGTGTGTGTGTGTGTGCGTGCGTGCACAGGCCTTTTATCAGTGATGACATATCCCCGCCCTCCTACTGTATGTTGCCCTTGAGGTGGCTATTTGCATTAGTGTCAGAGCAGGGCACATAAGCTAGCTGACACGCAGACTCACACACTCAGTCATACACACATGCATGCATACACCCACACAACTGCATACACACAGAAACACACACACAGTAGAATTTGAAGTAGGCAGCGTACAGTAAGTTTTATTCATTTAAGACAATTTCAAATATGATATTTCAGCATAAACAAGATATTACTCAGCAGGAATAGTTCTGAATCAGGATATTTTCGCAATTTGTTTTTAAGTCTGCGGAAGTTGTCATTGATCTTCTACCTCTGCAGTTTGAATTTAAAATGCGGTTATTAAAAATTCATTCATGTCTTCTGTTCAGGGCCATAGGTGGCTGTAGGGCTGCAGCGGGATACAGTGAGGAGAAAGCAAAAAAACATCCTGTATAGCTCACCAGTGTATCACAGAGCTAACATAAATAGACAATCGCTCAGACTCTTAACTATGAATGAATTGGACAAGAGGTTCACCTGACCTGCCTCCAGAGAAAAAAAGAGTAGGCATGTAAAACCTCAGAATCCTCCATGGAAGAGTATCATGGGTCTCTCTTTTCATAGCCTTTTCCTTACTGCCCACCTCAAACAAGTATAAAATATTACAGAGAGAGCCGAGCACTTCTGTAGCCACCAAACATTTCAAGATCCACCTGATATGCTAGAGCAGGTGCATCAACCATGTAGCAGATAGTCATCAAAGCATCATTTATCAATTTTTTTGGACACTTGGCAACAAACCGTTAACACAATACTGACATGTTATGGCCATTTAAAGTCATTATGCTAAACATGTTAGCAAAAAGCTGCTTAGCTGATGGATGTTCCAGTATTCACACTCCTTTTAGTTCTGCTTTGGTCTCCACCAAGCCCCCTGAGGGAGCTCATGAATGCATATGAAATGTCATATAATTTTGATTACCATCAGTACACGGATTTAAATATCATGAAAAAGCCAATGAGTGCAGGCAGGTGTTGCAGCAGTGTTAGCCAACAGCGTCCTCGCACTTTAGACACAATTACAATATAGCAAGCTGTCATATAAACCTGAGCTTTTAGTTCAATGTTTCTCTAATATTTGGCTGAATATGAAGTGCAACGTCGCTGACAAACATGAAAGTTTAGCAGAAGAAATAGCCTTGGAGCAAATGCAAAACCTTTGTATGGATTTTCTCAAACTTTCATTTATCCAGGGAAACACTTGCTTCTTTCCGGTGACTGTTTCCTACTGTTGGTGACTGAGATGGATGTTTCAGCGGCGAGGATACACTCGCCACCAGCCCTGCAACTGCAAATAAGAATTTCACACTTTTTGCACTCAGTTAGTTTGAGTCTGAAGTTACTTTCATGCAGGCCATCAAAGAGCAGGAAAGTCATGCGGAACGTCTCACCTCTGCCCCTCCAGGGAATACAGCCAGCAAAAGTATGATGTTGAATAAGTATTACGCAAGTGCCATTGATGATTTCCACACACTGGTGTCAGAGGCTGCCACCAGGTGTCCACTGTGGCAATCTGGAGGTCCATTGGGAAATGTCTAAGCTCTGCTGCTGGGATCTTTCTTCCATGTGTCACATATGAACTGCAACAAAAGTTTAAAGCAGGTCCAGAGCATCTTTTTACTGCAGCTACTGTATGATGATCAGATACTGTGTCGTATATATCCAAGGTGAAGAAATACAGCTCTTATCGTGAAATTTTTGTTGCTAATTGTTAATATGAATGTGAGGGACTAC
Organism: Chaetodon auriga; assembly: GCF_051107435.1. Taxonomy (NCBI): domain Eukaryota; kingdom Metazoa; phylum Chordata; class Actinopteri; order Chaetodontiformes; family Chaetodontidae; genus Chaetodon; species Chaetodon auriga. Next base: position 14,261,473 of record NC_135085.1, read on the forward strand.
CCACTGCGGAACAGGAAATGTCACTGTATGTGTGTTTGCTGCAGAGCATTTGTTTTGATGCAGTTGTGTAGTATTTGCCCATCTGCTGTGGTTCAGAGAGTCTCTCCAATGACAAATTGGCCTGTCACAGTGAGGTGGGCAAGAGTTCAGGTTTGTCTGGGTTTAATTCATGGGAATACAGTTAAAAGGATTGTGGGATTGACCACCAAATGGGTTCAGCCACTGGATAAATACAGACATTGTATTGTGCATCATCATTTTCAATTTCCTGGTCTTTTTCTGTCGTCTGTGGTCACATATTTTAGGTAATAAATGACGTTCAAACACTGGCAAATTAAGCAAAACAAGGCAATTCCTCAGTGTGCCTGGGCTCATTCTTGGCAGTGGTAAAGGCCCAATGTCAAGCCACTAAGTATGGCTGACTGAGATATGCAGACCCCATCTGGGCAGCCCAGTATCCTTAGGAATTCGTGTTCATCCATATTGGATGATTCATGACTTACGCCAGTGCTGAAGTTTAGTGCCAATGTGGGATGTAATGTGCCTTAAATGTAGCGTGGTGGACAGTCTGGAGGTTGTAGCAAGATTTCCAGACTTTAGTCCCTGAACAGCTCTTAAATGCCAACATATTTCAAAACGTACACCCTAAGTTTGTAACACAAGATTCCTGTTAAGAATTTTATGTCTCAAGTTAAAGTCAAGATAATGGTGAACATTTGGCCGGCTGGCCCGTGGTACGTCCAAATATTTCATGTTTCTTTTTCTTCACATCTATTGCCACAAATGCTACGTTCACGATCATACTCATACTATACACCATTAGAAAGTTTTGATTCCTGTGAATCGATTGACACAAACCATTTCAAAATACAATCACAACAGGAATCACAATAAATGGCAACATCAGACAAACAATCATTTTTAAAATTGACGCAAAATGTAGCTCACTGATTATGTCTCTCAGTGATCCACAGATCCATAATACTGTCGGTCTGGAATAATACTGAATAATACAGCCTGGAAACATCAACAAAGATCCATACAATCCACTAAAGTTAAGATATTTAGTTCAAAACAAGACAGAAAAATGTTTTCAAATTAGCAGGCAATATGGTCCTCTTCACCAATCACAGTCAATTTTGAAGACTGACACTTTGAATAGCCAATGAAATTCTGAACACGCTGATATGCCACTTCACTGGGTTATTTACAACTCTGGCACCCAAGTCAAGAATTTCAGTGATTATAGCGATATTACGCACAATTTCAATTTTAATCACACTGTTGCCAAGCACAGATATTGCAGAAATCAGAATTAGCAGAATTATCCGATATTGTTCTCTTTGGTTTGGGAACATTTGGAAGAATGGAAGTTATTGAAGGAAGATACCGGTGACTGTTTTTTCACACTGACACCTTTACTCGAATGGAGGAAGAAGTGGCCATTTTTCCTCTTTGAATGATGACTCAGAGACAACTCACTTAGTCCCAGTTTGAAAGGATGCCTCTAAATGCATGTTTACATGTTTCGTAACGTAACTACTAAAGGATATTTAAACCATCAGCCTTTTTGCCATCGCTTGAAAATAACTGAAAATGAGTGCAATGAGGAAAATGTGAGCGCACGTTCAATCCATTAGACTTGTCCACTTACCGCAGAGGGACATTAGCATGACTCACACTGATGTAAAATAATGTTCTATGAATTCAAAATCTACCCTTAAAGTACCAAATACCAGATAACAAGTCTGGCTTTATTATGGATATTCAGAGTGCCCCCTAATGGTTCAGAGGGGATCATGACAAGCTGTAATCAAGAGTGAGTGCTGTCATTAAACAGTATATTGTGAAAAAATAGAATATCTGCAGCAAAAGTGTAAAAAGGGAGAAACGCAGGGACAGAAGAGAGATATAAAAATGAAGATAAATGAGGAAATTTAAAGCAGAGGGGAAGCGAGAGGAAAAGGGGAAATGTGCATGTGTCACAGTCCTAATTAGTCAACCTTGGGCTGTCTGATGAAGGACAAACCATTGACAGAGGCAACGCTCTGCCTGCAGGCAGCCAGAAAGGGGAACACACACTGACACAAAAATACACACTGTCTCTCATTCTCCCTCACACACTCGGCTTTAATTAAATTTACAGATGTCAAAGCTCTGATCACGAAAGCAAACGCCCCTCCTCCCTCCTGTCATTCATCCGTCCGTCTCTCCTTGCATCCGTCCCTTTTTCCCACCCAACCCGAGCCACGAGGACAGCTTTGAGTGGTGTGACAGTTAACGCTGTGTCATTCAAACTGATAGCCTCTCTTTCTCTCTCACTCTCTCGCTCTCTCTCTCTCTCTCTCTCTCACACACACACACACACACACACACACACACACACACACACAAGCACTTTCGCCTACATACACTCTGTCATGCACACATGCTCAGACAGAGAGGGTGAAAGCATTTCCAGACAGCTATTGATCTGTTATGTAGCTGATAGGACAGTAATGAACTTCCTGTAGAACAAACGGCAGCCTGTAGAAAGAAATCTGCTCCAAGTGTCCCCGGCACATCAAAGTTTTCAGAGTTTTTTTAAGAGTCTGCAGTGACTTTTTCACTTTTTGAGAGCTTGTGTTTTTGCAGCACATACCAGTACAGCAGTGTTTTGAAGCTATAAGTGACAATTAACTGCTATACTATGAATTGGAATGATTCCAAATGAGGGGTACTAGTATCCCAGGGGGTACTCAGGCAGGTAGCAGGCGGTATGTAGAAAGAATGTGGAGTAACTGAAATTAATACCTAATAATTAATATCTAAAGTACCAACTCACTGTCTGTCATTATTAGACTGACACAAAGTAGGTAAAATCTATAAGCTGCAGCACACTGAGCACACAAACTCTGCCTATATGAGGATAAAGCCCCCTGTGAGTGTCATGTTTACTCCACAAACAACTTGTCAGGCCCTTACGAGGATGGCCTGAACTGCTGATAAGCTCCATCACCCTCTCTAAAGGAAACCGAGTGATCATGAAATAACATGGTAAGGACTGACCTTGCGTCTCCTCTCTGCACTGTGAAAAGAACCACTGCTCTTTGTCTCACTCGTCACCGCCTCCCTATTCTCCTCTGTCCTTAGAGCTGTATCACCATTAAGGTAATGGAGCAAAGTCTGAGTGTGCATGTGACAGAGATACAGAGAGAGTAGGTGCTGTATGCCCTAAACGCCCCCGGCGCCTCGTCTGAATTTAGAAAGGAGCTCATCAATCTTAGCGTCCAGCTGCCTGTCCAGCAATGACGCGACAGTACGATATCTGTATTTGTGGGTGTAATTGAATGTGTGCGTGTGTCCTGAAGGGACTGCCTGCTAAAGGGAAGATAATGGGATGTAATGGAGATGAGGCTTACACTCCTTTCCTCCCTTTTTCTATCCTCATCCCTCCTCTCTTACACTCCCTTCAGTCTCTCCCACAGATGAACCTGTAACGTTTCACTCTCTGACTGACGGATAGCATGCTATTCAGTTAATACTTCGCCCTGGGCAGCAAGGGAAGGTAAATCTTAGATATTCCTGCAGGATGCGCTGCAGCCAAAGACAGGGCTTAAAAGTGAGAGCGCGGGAGCAGACTTTATTTTCCAACCTGACTTTACGGGAAAACTGAATCCAAGCAGAATTTTAAAATATATCACGCCTGTTTGCTCTCTCCTCCTTGACGATAACAAGCTCTTAATCCACTTAGAGTTTTTCTTTTTCTTTTTTTTTTTTTTTTGTCAGTGAAAAAGCCCCACCACTAGTTTTCAACTTGTCAGGGATCATTCACTCCACCCCCAACAACATGCTGAATCTAAAATAAAATAATAATAAAAAAAATATGCCTCTCATCAAAAATGTCTCCCCTCTAGTGAGAGCGTGGAGAAAATAAACTATGAAAACAGGCTCAGATAATTTACAATTCACAGCCACACAGATGCATCATAAACATGCACATGTATAAATGCAATGTACACACACAAGCAGCTCCACACACATACACACACACACACACACACACACACACACACACAGGGTTTCATGGTGAGCTTCAGAGGCTGGTTTAATAGACAGGGATTTACATTTAGGATTTACCATAAGAGCCCTGTAATAAGACAGACAGAAAGAGAGTAACAAATAGCAAACTGTGAGCAGCTCTGAGCTCCAGGCGAGAAGCGATGTGTGGAGAGAACTAAATTATAATTTCAAACATTGCTTCCATTTATCCGCCCTCCTACCTCCTCCCTCTGAGTTGTTCTCAAACATCATCCCTCCCCTCCTCTACTCTCACCTCTCCAGCCCGAAGTCAAATTCATACTTCTGAGTCTGCGTGCTGCGAAGGATGAGGCTGGAGGATTTGACGTAACACTCACACGCCAAATGGGACATCCATTTTGACGCAATGCTTATGACAGGACTGTAACCGTGCGTGTAACAGCTTGGTTTTGTCTCTTCAGTTTGTGATGTGTCTCCACTTAAAAAAAATGACACAACTGAAAATTAGATGTGAAATATTTTGCATATTGTCCCTTAAAGCTGTAGTGCCAGATGTGTAATGTCCATTAGATCCACACTTGCATAACAAACTGCTCTTTTTTGAAAACCACATTGTGAGTGATTGAATATGTAAGTTCATTTCAAAGACTCCGGGTGTTGCAGTGCGTTACATCACTCATCAGTCTATCCTAGCCATCGATCATTAATGCTTTAAGCCGGCATACTGTTAAATTATAAACCCATAGAAGTTATTGTTAATTAAAATTCAAGCACATTTATAATGACTATGATCTTTGGTATTGAGGGTGTGGAGAATTTGTGCTCTGACAGGCAAAAGTCAGTCCCACCTTGCTCACCCTTTTTACAACAAACAAGAATAACAGTCTGGTGGCACTAGAGGGAAAGTCTCGGAGCGCCGTCGAAGCAAAACTTTCATCCATCCAGTCGATATTGTCGTAAGCGAAGACTTAGCTGCTAGCGTGGCTAAAAAGCCATGACACCGTCTTATGCCAGGCTCAGACTACAGGATATCTTTGTCCGTTAAGATGGTCATTGTGTCAGATTGGGCCGTTATAATTCTTGCTGTGACTTGGCCAAGACACATCAGATCGTGCTCCTATTGTGCAATGTCACTGAACACAACGATGTGGAATTTGTTGTGTAAGGCCATCATGAGGCGTCCCAGATAGGGGGTCGGTTGTCGTCCACTAATATGCGCTACACAGGATTTTGTTCCTGAAGCCCTACATTTGTCAGCCGAGCTGTTATCAGGCTGATGTTGTGTAGTCTGAATCGGACATAAAGGTGTTCTGTGGACATCATTCAAAAATACAAGTATAATATCACATGCTGCTAAATGTTGCAGGTGTGCAATGACTAATTAGCTTCCACACCAAGTGTCTATAGTTATTAAAAAATAAATAAATACACTTTATTGAGCCTTAAAGTTTGTTGTTGTCCTTGAAAATCTGAACTCCAGGTCCACTGCTGTCTTTCAAACACATCTCCGGGTCTTAAAAGTGAGTGAGTGGCTGGAACTTTATCGTTCACATCTTGACTTAACTCGTTCTTTTACACTTGAGCAGATGTGGTTTTCAGCACATTTTACTCCACTGGGAGCTGTGTGCTGTTTATGCAACACACTCAAGCAAAATATCGCCTCCAACAGTGAGGAAGAACTGGGAGAATGAAACAGGGATTATTGCGATATGAAACCCACACAGTTCATACAGTATGTATAGCATAAGATGCATTTACTTCGTGACCTCTGAACTTGTTGTCACTTGGGCAGCAGTGGATCATAAATAATTTTTAACTCAACTTTCCAAGTTTATTCTTACTATCAAACTAAAACGCAGGCTTACAGTGCAAGTTCATCTGAGTGCAGTGCGTTGGCAAACCAGTGTTGTGCCAACAAGGTCAGGCAGGGCCAATGATAATCATTTTAGAGTGCTTATCAAACACCATTACACACACCATATATCCTTTAATATGATCTGTGAATGGACTTCACTGACGAGGATGTCCATTTTGTCCTTGGTTTCATGGCAGCGTAAGCTGATAGAGTCACTGCTACAGACACCATAATGTGCCTGATGTATCATATCCCTCTGTCTCATTCTCCCTGCAGTCAAGCAGCAGTATGTATGCTGTAAGGCCATCACCGAGACTTCACATGGGTGTTCGCTGTGGAGAAACGACCCATGGACCTTGAAGAGGTGTCATTTGAGAGTAAATAAAATTTAAGCTCTTTGTATCACTCATGACTTCTACAAACCTTCAGGACATGATTTACAGGCGACGTTCGGAGGCAATTTTGACAAGTTATTACCGACAGGATTTTCACCATACGTGTCTGTTCTGCAAGACCAATAATATCATTCACAGTGGTACTGGCTGGGAGAGTCCTCATTCTTACCTCTCCAACAGGCAATACATCTGAAAGTTGTTTGTTTGGAGTGGTCACATCCTCTCATGTCCAACTACTGTTGACTTCCATTATGAGAATAAGACTGAGATAGTAATACTGGTAGCAGAATGGAAGCAGCAACAGAAGAATTTTTATTACATTTGTGGAGGTTAGCATGCACAGCGTGTATTCGAAGCAACTGTATTGAGATGGAAAGATAACCCCGCCACTTTCTTCACTGTTATCTGTACTCAGCGGTGGTATTTAGCCTGACAACCCCTTCTTTGAAAGCGAATGATATTTTATACATATTCATGATTCCTGTGGTGTATCCCACTCATGACCTTGGCATCACTAACTCATCTGCAGCGAGTATGGTCTCTCTCTCTCTCTCTCTCTCTCACACACACACACATACACACACACACACATACATAAAGCCTTGATCTAAATAACGTGCTGCCTCAGAGCACTGGAGCCACCAATGTCTATTTTTTCAATCAAATCCAATTACTTCTTGCGTGGCCTGTAAAGCAGTGGTATGGAAAGAAGGACGGTGAGCAGAGATGCGTGAGATGGGGAATGATGGATAGATAAAAAGGTAGAGGTATATCCAGAGAGGGAAAATTACAGAATGGATGTGGAAAAGCAGGCATGCATAAAAAAAAATGGGTAAATGAAAGAACAAAGACAACAAGGAGCGGCGTAGGAAAGGAATAAATCTAGAAAGACTGCGAGGAACTCCTAGCTGAGAGAGGACAGAGGTAACACAGAGAGAGATGGAGGTGAGGTGAGGAACAATAAAAGCGTATACAGTTTCAGTGCTGTAAAGCTGGATCAAAGCACCACTCAAATTGCATTTTGTAATGTAGCATAAAAAAGATGGCAGGAGAAGGGAATTGATGAAGATATTAGGGAGGGAATTGGGGTTGGCAGAGATATAGATTATAGCCAAGGCTATAAAAGAGATGACAGCACTTCTGTGGATTGTAGATTGTTGTGTTGGCTGCCTGTTTTTGATCATCTGAGGTCAGGGAAAACTAGGGATTGCGGGCGCACCAGTCATGCGGTGCGGAGAGCCAAGAAAGCTGCTGTGACTGAATATCTTACACTTCCACACAATAAGAGGGAATGGGTGACTCAAGCAAGGAGCTGCTCACCATAAAAAGGATTGAATCTCTAAAAGACAGTATAGTATTCATGTGTTTTAGAGTAGAAGCGCTTCAGTTCACTGTACAGAAACAAGAATAATTATAGATTCACTGAGCTTTTCTGGAATTTAACTTATCTTTCTGTACGGCGTTTTAACCACTGCACAGTTACAGCATGCAGACATGTTTCCATCAGATTAGCAAAAACATATTCCTCCATTTACACACAAAAGTCAAATTTCACACCGAGCTGATAAAAAGTAGTTTTTAAGTCTGACAAGCAACTTAAAATTACAAGAATGTCACTTTGGGCTGGATTCAAATCACCAGAAGACCAGCAAGTTTGCAGTAACTGTGGCTGTAATTATTACTGGGGTGGTGGTGAAACATTACCCACATGCACACTCTGGATGGGATTAAAATCACTGACCAGAGCAGGTTATTTTGAAGTCACCTCACTGAATGGGGCTCAAGAATCCAGCCACGCCTGCAGCTCTGTGAGACTGTATTTAGGCACAATGGTGCCTTAAGCTAAATGCTAATGTCTGCTTGTTTACATGCTCACAATGACAATAACATGGTGACATTTATCTAATATAATGTTTACCATCTTAGTTTAGCATGTTAGCATGCTAACATTTACTATTTTGTACTATACACAAAAACTGCGCTAAAAACACCTTCATGTTGCTGCTCGATGGACAATCAGGGGATCCACAAAGTCAGCAGGATTCATCCTGTGGGGAACATGAATGTCTGTAAAAATAACAATCCATCCAACAGCTGTTGAGATACTTCAGTCTACACCAAACTGATGGACTGATCTACTATCAGACTGACATCCTGCTAGCACAGCTAAACACACAAACACAAAAGCGACGGTATGCTGTTTCATCTGTGTGACTGATGCACCGTATTTGCAGTGTGACATATGTATATTGGTACCTGAATTGTCTCCAGTTTATTAATATTTTAAAACAAAGTTGCAACCAGACAAACCACAGTGTCTGTGTGTATATGGATCCTGGAGGGACATATTAATCTGCTGTGAGGCAGTGAGTGGAAATGTAATATGCCTGTGTCGATTTGGAGGAACACGGCAGTCTTGTACAGATAACTGTCTCTGTCTCGGGCTGGCAGTGTCACCGCCACTGGGGGGTTTCTGTCACCTCCGATTTTCCACATACCGCCATTCTGTATGCATGTACTTGTGAGCAACAGAGTGATTAACATTTAAGGGGTTGATTAAAATTTTTGATTCAAATGACTGTATCTCAGCAATGGGAGGGGAACAGGAAGCAGATGTCAGATCTTACAAACATGAACCTCTCTCTCTCTCTCTCTCTCTCTCTCTCTCATCTCACATCAAGACAAGTCTCCCTCCAGTGAGGGTGAAGTTAAAGTGAGAGAGGGTCAGAGACGATCAAAGACATTTTATTACTTGAATTTTAGCTGTTTTGCTCCCAATTTTCCACATTTTGTGGTAATAAAACTGTGCAAAAAAAGGAGGAGGGGCATTTGTTTCACATTAAACCAAGTGAGGAAACTGTAAAATTATGAATGAACGTGAGCAAGTCAACACGCTTTTAAGAAACTGACACACTTGAAATAATATGACAATGAAAATATGGTCCTCTGCAGTCCTGCCATCATTATTCACCTCAGTACAGCGTATTATACATGAGTCATAACTCAAACAAGGTCTTTTTTGCTGTCTTTCCCTGTTTCCCTCGTAGTCAGAGTGCATTAGTATGCAAGCCACTGAGAGCTAAATGTTTTTATATTATGAATATGTCACAAAATGATTCTAACGCAGCATGCTTTCTCTTTCGGTGGATTTCCTTATCTGCTGGAGTCTGAGGGTTTTATTCCTGCCAGGGAGAGCAACAGGCAGAGGGATGCTGAACGAATTCAATATACTGGAGATCCTGTATGTTGATATTATCTGTCAGGTATTATTCCTTTAACACGGGAAACCCATGTGAACTCCAAATAAGCAGCTCATTGCCTTGAAACATAAAACTTATAACAGCACCTGTCTGATTAAATCTCTCAATTTTGGTTACAAGCCTTAAAATTTCAGTGGCATGAGTAGATTAGATAAGGCATGAAATCTGCAGTCGGCAGCAACAAACACTGCAGACTGCTGCCAATCGATTCGTGTTGCTATGTTGTTCGTGTTTGGACGATGTGCTCAGTTCTAAAAATACTTCAATGCATATTTCATGGTTGCCATTACTGCAAATAAAATCTCTAACTCCTAGTTTATCAAAGGGGCTCATTCAATTAACAACAGAGCTGAATGCATGCATATACATTAGCGTGCGTGTCTCTGCTGTAAATAATACAGCTGACAGTTTGATACTCACACAGATGCTATGAAAGGTTTCAGAGTGTGGCTTTCACATGTGAATTTAAATTTGAAACTGACAAGAGTATGGATTTTCTGGCCCCTCTCCCATCAAATTTATGCTCATCTCTGACTAAGATCTAAGACATCTCCCAGCTCACGGAGAAGACTTGCTGACATCCCTGACATACTACGCGGTCCCTGCTGTTTCGGATTGACGGTGGCGCACTGTGACGGAGGGTGCAAACTAATACTTGCCAGTCAGCCAGGCTGGATAGCAGGTGACAAGTGATTGCACGGTTGATGGAGGTAATTTTGCACAGATAGGGGGTGGACGGAGGGGGGTTATGGTAAATAACAGAACACAAATGCTTTGGGATTGATAAACACTGTATGGCAGTGCTCCATTATCCCTGTGAAAGGCAGCAGAAGAAGAGGCCACTTTGAATCAATGAATGAAAATGAAAACTACTGCAGTGAAGCTTCACAGAGGAAGACATGTACAGGAATATCTTTGCAAAAAACCTTTAAAGATAGATTGTTTTCATATTATGGGATCAAACAGTTCAGGTGGATAATCTTCCCATTAAAAGAACAGTCTAACACTTTGATTTTTGTGTTGAAAGTTTGATTAGAAGATGCATACCTCAGCCAGCAGCTGTTTAGCTTAGCTTAGCACAAAGACTGCAAACAACTGGACACAGCTAGCCTGGCTCTGTCCAATGGCAACAAAACCTGCCTACAAGCACCTCTGATTCCAGCCTTTATTCTGCTGGCTCCAACTAGACTAAATATTGAAAAGACAGATACCAAACTTCTCATTTCACTTTTGACAAGAAAGCAAATATTTTCCAAAATAACCCCTTTAATGGGAAGTTCATACACCAATGGTACGTAAAATAATGCTCTGCTGTCTGTAGACGTTTTTGCAAAGATACTTCTAGAAGGACACAATATCCACCAGACTTAAAAACCTGTGAAACATCTTCTTTCTACTTCCTTTTTCTGCACCTTAAACTAACACCTCTTGTAAATTAGTGAGCTTTTAGAGGTACTGGTAGGCAGCGTTTATTGTTTGAACAAAGCCAGGCTAGCTGTTTGCCGTCAATATGCTAAGCTAAGCTAACCACCTGCTGGTATCAATCTTCTCATCTCAAGTCTTACCAAGAAAGTGAATAAAGGTCAAACTATTCCTTTAGAAGGCAACACTAAGTGTAATCATTCCCTCTCACAGGGTGTTTTAGCTTTAAATATGGATTGAAGGGGTCGAACAGTTTATGGCTCCTGAAAACAAATCATGGGTATTAAAACACAGAGCAGAAGACAGAAAAGGAGAAAGGCCAAGTGCATTTCAATAAACATCTGAGTAGTGTTTCCTGGGAATGGTAAGCGAGAAAATGTCATTTGGCCCTGGTGGATTCCTGTTTGGCTTCTGACATTTTGGTAGGCATTTGAGTTCCCGTGTGGGGGAGCCATTTTCAAATCTGATTTCTGAAGCAAATACAAAAGACAGTTATTATAGTTCTGGATTTTTCCATTAGTTTTTATTTGTATTGCATTGAAATTTTTTGTTTTCTATTCATTTTTGGTTTCATTCAGTTCATTTTTTATGTATTTGTCAGGGTCAAGACTGATGAAGTTCAGAACAGGTATTACAATACAATCTGTGGAAGAAATGAAGAGAAATACTACACTGTAGCTCACTGAGTGAATTTAGACAATCATCCTCGCACTGATGGAGCTAGCTCATGCCAAAGCACTTATTATCTCCAAGCTGCACTCTTCATCTCAAGTCTCAAAGCATCAATCTAGTCCTCTGCCAACTGAGAGCATCTCCGATTATTTAACTGACATCTCAAAAAGACCGCCTTCAAATCATCAGACCCGAGAGAGGGAGGCAGAGAGTCACACCAGCAGAGCGACGGCCTCAGGATGGAAGGAGAGAAAACAAGGGAGGAAAATAATATGTAAACGGTCGTGAAAGAATGACAGGAACATGGAGAGAAAATAGCTGTACGATGATGTCCTTGTGACATTAATAAATGACAGAATTTTTTTTCCAAGCCTCAGCGGCTGACTCTGTCGCCTCCTATTTAATGCCTGTTCACTGAGGAGGTGGCTTTAGAATATGTCAGTCCTGGAGGTCACCTATAGAGCCTGTATGAGTGGAGTGGGAGAGATACTGCACTAAAAACCAGAGGCCTCATTTATAAAGCGGCCAATTTTGATCTTAAGGAGATAAGCAGAAAACCACGTGGAAGAAGATATTTATGTAGTATGAAGTATGAAGTAGTATAAGTATGAAGTGGAAATGACCTTACCTGTAAGGAAAGGCCAGACTTGTTAAGGGTGATTTCTCTGCTGGTTGTAAGGTAGTACAGTAGTCCTGTTGCCTTAATGCTGCATTAATGTGTGAATATTCCTTTTTCCTTTTGTACTTTAAGGTCAGACCATTTCTTTTCAGCCCCACCTCGTCCACTACAAACCACTGTTTAGTCCACTGAATGATGCCATGGCTAGTCCTCATTTGTGCTCGCGCTATGTGAGGAGAAATCACAAGACAGGTGCTGTCAATTTAAGTTGATTTGAGATCTATAGATCACAGGTGTGCGAGTTACAAATGGGATTCTTAGCACCTGTTTATGTTTTATGTTTAGCATCTTTCATAAATCAAACAGAAGCACACCATTGGAAATGATCTCAAGACTGAGTACAAGCATAAATCTAAGAGCATTTTTAGAAATGAGGCCCCTGCTGAAGAGGACAGGAAGTGAGAAAGAGAGATAAGTGGAAGGAGGAAGCACATCGACTCGTTCAACAGGCCGGCTCAGGTACTGCAGCAAAGATAACAGTTACCATAGTAATTGTGCTGGAGAGATGGCTGGGGTCTGGCTCAGGGTTTTGCAGAATGAGTCAGCATTTGTGGCACGAGGAAGACATCTTGTGGTCATCTTGAAACTTGCAGGACTCTCTTCACCCTGTTGATGGGAGCCTGGACCAGTGGTGGAGGGTATTTACTCAAGTACTGTACTTGGGTACAAATTTGAGGTACTACTGTTTTTTACTTCACATCCGTTTATCTGACAGCTTGAGTTACTTTACAAATCAAGATTTTTGCACACACAAAGAGCTTAAAATATATGCTGTGTTATAAATTAACCGACCCAACAGTATATACAAGGACAGCTGAAACATTAGTTGATTGACAGAATATTCATTATCAATTGTTTTGTTTTGTTTAGTCATTTTTCTTGCAAAAACATTTCATGGCTTCTCAAATGTCATGACTTGCTGCCTTTCTTTTTAATTATTCAGATTGATTTTAAATATATAATTTTGAGGATGAAGCGTTGGTTGAAGAAAAACAAGCTTTGTGAAAATGTCATTTTGGGTTCTTTGTAATTGTGAAGACTTCTCTCACTATTTTCAGGATTTTTACAAACCAAACAATCGATCCATGGAGAAAATAATCATATCTTAAATCTACTAATATAAAACATAGAAGTATAAACATTTTCAGCATTACTTTAAATACTTTGATTATACTTACACACATTTACTTAAGTTCCATTTTGAAGGCAGCTGGTTAAGTAAGAGGCTTTAAGAAGACTCTTTAACCTCTTATGCAAAAGACAACTTCCTCACTTGCTGCTCTGAAATGTATCAGTATCACCTCAAAGCACTGAGGTTTGCAGCTCATTAAAAGTCAAGAGAAATTCCTTTTATTTCACTTCTCCAAACATTAGTCCACATTTAGATCTGCAAACCATCCGCATGTCTAATCCACTCAGCAGCCTTGAGCTTAACCAGACAACCAGCTGAGTCTTTCCCAGAGAGCAAAGCTGAATAAGTTTCTCCAACACTCAAAAAAACTTGACAGGCCTTGAAGCAAGCTCAATGACTGGCACGCACATGAGAGGGAAAGAGGATAAACATGTGAGCAGGGGGGGATTCATTCAGGGTTTCTGATCAAAGTGGGAACTCTGGGCCGAGACACACTCGTACATTTACATTCAAGGACTGAAAGGTAGGGGAAACAGTCAATTCCTTAGGAAAGATAATAAACCCACAGCAGCTCCACTGGAGCTGGCCAAGGACCAGTTTGTCTGGTTTTCGTGTTTGTCAAGCAGAAATGTGAATAACTGTTAATACTCTATTAAACAAGGTAAGATGGCAGTTGGGCGCATTTATTTTTTTTAGATTTGACATGTAAAAACCTGCAATCCCTTAAAGGTCCACACTGTGTATTTTGCATGTTTATACCATTTTCTACAAATTGAGTAAACGATATAAAACCGCTGGTATGGTCCTTTAAAATGTTGACACTGACTGTCACTGAAGCTGAACAGAGAGCTGACAGTTTCTATTAACAGTCCAAAGCTTAAAATCAGGTGGAAACACCAAACTACTGTTTGTTTCTATAGATTTAAAGGCATTAATTGACATTGACTAAGTCTGATTTATGGCAAATTTGTGTAATATTATATCAGATTTCCTTACAGACTGATACTGAAGTTACAAAATTGCACAGCTTTACAGTCAATAAGAAGAGATAGAAACTGATTCAACCAGTGTCCTGACTTAAGAGAATAACGGTAGTTTTATATAAATAGACTGGCCCTCCTTTACTGCATGTCTATCCATTATTAATGATATCAAATAATCAGAGAGGCTTGGTCTCATTGGTGAAAGCTGGAAGACCATTTATCAAGCTTAAGAGCTCCTTGATTTTGAACCAACACACTTGTATTTCTTGCAAAGGAACTGAGACTTGACATTAGCCCCGGCTAATCCACTTTCCCAAATTGAATTATAAGGGCTACACATCAGTCAGCAGGATTTAAAGTATCTGAAAACCAAAGCAACATGATGTCTTAAGAGTGAAAGATGATTTAATTCAGACGCTGACCTACGTGGATGTTTCTCATATTTCAAATTGTTTTTAATGAGAGATATCAAGAGGTATCAGTCCAATCCTCTACGGCCTTCCAGTCTTAGTGGCTTCTTTCTTTTCACAGTCGCTCACACATAAATTAATCCTTCAGCTCGGTGTGTGTGAAGACTTTCTCAGACCTCTGGATTTTTCTTTGGTCTCCTCCTGCGTTTCCCTGAGCTCTCGCCACTGCTCTGGCTGCTGCACCTCTTTTTCTTTATTTCTTCTTCTGGGACAAAATCAGCGTTGCTGTCGTGTTTTGGTCTTCTTCTTGCTCTCCCTGTGCTCTTCCTTGCCTCCTCCTTCTCCTCTTCCTCTTCCTCCGAGTGAATGGATGCATCACTTCCTGATTGCTCGTCCTCACTTTCCTCATTGCTGAAACCTGTTCTCTTTAACTTCTGTGCCTTTGATTTCGCAGTCTTCGTGTTTGATCGCTGGCCTTTTCCCACCCTTGCCAGAACCAAACCGCCTGCTGCCTTCCTCTTCGGCCTTCCTATCGGTCGACCTGTGCTCCTCTTTTTACTTTTTGCCGTATCTGTTCTCTCCTTCATCACCTCCACCTCTGTGTCCTCTACATTGTTAAACTCAGAGTCTGTGCTCTTCTTATTCCCATTGCTCTTGGCATCAGCGGCGGCGCTCGCCCTTTCCTTTCTCTTCCCTTTCTTCCGTTCCCGTCCAGCGCTCGATGTGTGGTAACGGTGGACGTGACTCTTCAAGCTCACGTTGTGATTGAAGCTGCGGTCACAATGCTGGCACTTATAAGGCCTCTCCCCCGTGTGCAGACGCATGTGGGACTTCAGGTGGCTCCCCTGGTTGAAGCCACGTTGACACACTGAGCACTTGTACGGTTTCAATCCCGTGTGCACGACAGAGTGTCTCCGAAGATGATGCACGTCCTTAAATTCGATCCCACAGACTCCACATTTGAACTCCTTCGGGGCTCTGTGATTTGCCAGGTGAATGCTGCGTTCTTTACTGGTTGCAAATGTCTCTGGACAGTCGGGGCACTTGTAGGGGTCTCTGCTGTCTTGATGGGCCTGCTCGTGTTTGCGTTTGTCCACCCTCGTTTTGAAGGTAACGTGGCAGTATTTGCAAGGGTGCTCATAGGTTTCATCGTGGATTTTACTGTGCATTTTTAGAGACATCTCGGTGACACACCTTTTCCCGCAAATGTTGCAGAAATAGGGCTTGATTTTGTGCTCGCACGTGTGAGGCTTCAGAATATCGAAAAAACGTCCACACTCCGTGCAGAGCTCATTAATTTTGAGGCCACCCGGCAAGTCAAAATCTTCCTCCTCTTCGTCTTCATCTTCCGTCTCCTCTTCAGACTCCTTTGTGAGCTCTTCAGATAGCAAAAAATCCTCAGTCGGATGCCATTCTCCATCTGAACTCACGCCACCGTCATCACCTTCCTCGCCTTCATCTGAAGGATCACTGTCTTCATCACTGAATGTAACAATCTCAGAGAAAACTCTGCTGCTGGGGTCGTCGTCTGTGGGCACTTCCTGTTAACAATACAATGACAATAGCATGAACAGAGCTTTCCATCTTGACACAGCACAGAATATTTTGGCCAAATAACCAAAAATAAGGAGTCAGCAGAAGAAACATTTAATATTCTAATTAAACTGAGTTACTTATGAGCACTGCAGTATAAAGTGGGTTCCATGGTAGTTATATGTGGGGCAGACGGTTCAAGTCCTACCTGTTGGGTCTTTGAAGTTCCTCCTGAGTTTTGGAACTCATCTGTTGGGATGCTGGCATTGACCTGGCTTTTCCACTCGTACCTGTACTCACACTGAAGGCACCGCTGGTTGAAGAAGATGAGCGCCCCATACGTGACCTTCTCCACCTGAAGTTTACAGCCGCATGACGGGCACTTGCGGCGGAACAACTGGAGGAGGCAGCTTTCATTCACAACAAACTTTCCTCTCATCCGTAGAAGTGCAGCTCTACAAATCGATTAAAGAGAAGATTTAAACTTTATGTTAAATGCAAAGAAAGTACACAGACATGTTGCGGACACCTGACTCACTTTTCCTTGTTCAAACCAGTCATGACGTTTTGTGGCGCCCGGTCAGATCCAGAGGCAACATTTGAAACATCAGGCGAATATGACACTGAGACCCCACTTGACTCAGGACTTGCTTGGGAACCTACAAAATAAAGCTCAGTATTCACATGCAAGGAAACAGTTAAATAGATATTCCCCCCTTTATTTTCAATACAAAGTTTCTTACCTGTTGATCTTTCAGACGAGGATGTTGGACTATTACATGTGTTCAGGTCATCACACTGATAAGCAATATGTGTGATCTGCACTGGCTCCTGCACAAATGACAGAAGCTTGTAATTAAACAAAAGCTACACACAGTACACTAAAACTGTATAAGCACAGTTATGACTCTTAAGGGGTCTTAACTGTGTGCCTCTGACGAAATTAAGTGAACTATATGGAACAAATATATATCTACAGCTTTAACATCTTAAACACTTGTTTAGCAAGACTTTTATGGTGGAAAGCAAAAACTCACAAGTGCTTTAATTTGATAAACACCTAATCAATGAAAAAGGGGGTTCTGATCCTGACCTGGTGTCTTATCATCGATCATTGATATATTTATCTACGAAGATTAACAACCACTGAGAGCAACTTTAGTAAATAAAGTGTGCTGCTTGGAATAAAGCGTGATTTGTTTGACATTAAGGATGGACTGTCCGGATGAACACAGTAACAGCTGTTAATGTGTCACAGCTGTCAAAGCGGACTCACCACACACTGTGGGCTGTCCAGAGGCTGCTCCGGCTCTGACTTGATGCACACTGAAGGGACCACAGTGGGCTTCAGCTGGACCACGCCTGTCACGTCTGAGAAACAGTCGTCGGTGAAGTGTTCGCTGCAGATGGTGATATCAGTCCAGGACGATTCTTTGAGCCGTTGGCTGTTGACTTCGAACAGAAACTGGACCCACTCCAGCCTCCTCTCCGGATCCTCTGGTAACTTGAACCGGTGCGCACTGCGACGCCACGAATCACATACGAGGACGGAGCACATCCTGAATTTAAGTCGAGTCCTTCCAGCTTTAACAGCGTCCTGACGGCGTTAAAGTTTAATGTTCGGGAAACCTCCTGGGTCGACTGCTTTCCAGTGCCAGCTGCGAGCAGCTAACGGTTAGCCATGTTTGCTAGTGGCTGTTGTGATAACGGAATGGGCGGGGTTCTACGGCCGGGTTCGCGTGGTTTACAATCAGGCGTGTCCCGGCTTTAGGTTCAGTGTATGAAATCACTCTTTTAGGGTCATTACTCACTTAGAAATTGAACACAAAGGTAGCCGACGTCCAGGGACGCCATTTCCTACAGACAGCACTGGTAATCTGAAGTACTTTCAACTGAAACAAACTCAAAACTTGTCAGGTAACAAAAAACCCGGAACAATAACGTTACCTAGCAGCATTGTGCACGTGGTGGAGGTACCTCACTAATATGTAGTCAGATGTGTACTAATACTGATATGTAGTCCTGCGAAGGTTTAATAATACAATTTAATAATAATAAATCAGCTTGTGCGTAATACTGACGATCAATGACATTGCAGGTCCAAGAGCTCACCGGTAGATGGTGCTGTTGAGCCTAGCAAGTAAGTACACTAAAGCACGAATTATACATGTATAGAAAATAAACACTTCTAGGTATTTACCCATGCAGATAGTTTTGTTTTTAACTGTCCAGGTTTTGAGAAATCCATCTCAGACTTTTCTGCCTCCACCTCACTGGAGATTAATGTAACTTGAGCTACATGTTGATCCTGGCTGACTTTCATTTAGTTGCCTCAATGTCAGGGTCCTGGTATTGTGCATGCTGGCCATCCATCACACTGTCATGTCTTACCGGGACACTTGAACAGAGCCATTATTAATGCAACACCTGTGCTTTTCCTACTGCAACATCCTTCAGTCGAGTGTTTGAAATGTTACACCCTATCTTAACAGCTTATTAGCTACTTTATGTTTCACGCTGTGGGATTTGGAACAAAGTGTGCGCATACAAAAGCAATTAGTTAATGAGATGACCTGACTGTAGACACACAGTAGAAGTGACTTAACGGCACTAAGAGATGTGGCTCCTTTCACCACGTACCACATCTAATGTCTATACACAGTAGATAACAGAATTATGGAATTACTGAACGTTTACAACGCAAAGGAAAACAGGGACTACGCAGTTTAATTCTACCCAGTTTGATCCCATGGTGGTCACATCGGTTAGCAGGAGGCTAGAAATCAAAGGGACATTATGTCTTAACAACAAAAAGCTAAGAAATCGGAAAACACTCCAGCCTAACTGTGCATGTGCAATATCAAATATATCATGGAAATCAGTCCAATTCTGTATGACGCTCTTAAATGCATTTCTCTTAATTAAAGGATTTTTAAGTGTCTTCCACGACTTGATTCTTTCCTGGTCCTCCCAGGCGCTTCCCTGAGCCCTTCCCACCGCTCTGGCTGCTGCACCTCTTTTTCTTTGAGTTTTCTTGAGAGTCACGCTCAGACTTCTTTGCCCTTCTTCTTGATCTGCTTGCACTCGATGTCACTTCCTCACTCCCTTCCTGTTCCCCCTCTGCAGAGTCAAAGGATATGTCACTTTCTGGCGGCTCGTCCTCGCTCTGTTCATCGCTGCGACGTGTTCTCTTTAACTTCCGCCCCTTCGCTCTGGCTGTCTTAGTGTTTGAACGCTGGCCCTGCATTCCCCCTCCCCCAGCCAAGCTGTCTATTGCATTTCTCTTCGGCCTTCCTATGGGTCTACCTGTGCTCCTCCTTTTACTTTTTGGCATATTTGTCCTCTCCTTCTGCGCCTTCTCTCCTTTATCATGTTCTTCCACACTGCCAAGCCTTGAGCCTTTCTTGTTCCCATTCTCCACAGCGTCAACCCTGTCGCTTGCAGTTTTGTTTTTCTTACCCTGCTTCTGTTCGCAGCCAGAAACCGCTGTGTGGTAACGCTGGACGTGACTCTTCAAGCTCACGTTGTGATTGAAGCATTTATCACAATGCTGACACTTATAAGGCCTCTCCCCCGTGTGCAGACGCATGTGGGACTTCAGGTGGCTCGCCTGGTTGAAGCCACGTTCGCACACTGAACACTTAAATGGCTTCGCCCCTGTGTGCACAGCCAAGTGTCTCTGGAGAGAAAGGGGACGGTAAAATTCAATCCCACAGATGTCACACTTTAGCTGTCGGGGGCCTCTGTGGTCCTCCAGGTGGACGCTGCGGTCCTTATTTGTGGCAAACGTCTCTGAACAGTCGGGACATTTGTAGGGCTTTCCTTCAGTGAGGTGGGTCTGCTCATGTGTGCGTTTGTCCACCTTTGTTTTGAACGTAACGTGGCAGTATTTGCACCGATGCTCGTAGTTCTCATCGTGGACTCTGCTGTGACAATTTAGGGCGACCTCGCTAACACATCGCTTGCCACAAATGTTGCAAGAATAGGGTTTAACTTTGTGCTCACACGTGTGAGACCTCAGTCCATTGAAGAACTTTCCACACTCTGTGCAGAGCTGACTGTGTTTGAAGGCGAGCGGAGGGTAATCGTAGCTTTCATTCTCACTTTCGCTTTCACTTTCACTTTCCTCATCAGATTCATCATTCAGAAGCTCGTGCTCCAGCGAAGCGTCGCTCTTCGGATTCCAGTCCTCGTCTGAATCCGTGCCGCCTTCGTTGCCTGATTCCTCGGTTTCGTCTGTGGCATCACTCTCCTCATTGATGAGAGCAGGTGTTGACACAGTCTGTGAAAGATAAAATGGTAAGAACGTATGATTCCATTAAAAGGGGGATAAACTATGAAGCTAGCAGTGGATCTGTCGTGGTGTGTCTGACTACCTGTTTGATCTCTGGAGTTACATCTGAGCCTTCATCTGATGGGACACTGGCATTGACTTGGCTTTTCCACTGGTGTCTGTACTCACACTGAAGGCACCGTTGGTTCAAGATGATCAGCACCCCGTAAGTGACCTTCTCCACCTTCACCTTAGAACCACATAGCGGACACTTGCTGTTAAACAACTGGAGGAGTTGATTTTCATTCACGACATACTTCCCTTTCATCTGTAGAAGTGCAGCTCTAAAAAAAAAATGTAAACAGAAAATTGTGAGATACAGGTTTAAAAAGCTGGCCTTGTGTGGTAAAAGCGCTGATACCAAAGATGACCTTACTTTTCTCTGATCACATCGATGTTCACGATTTTTTGAAGCATCTGAGCATAATCACACACGAAAGCATCTGAAGTGTCACTCTGCTCTGGGCTTTCTTGGGCAGCTGCAAAAGAAATTTTAAGTTCCCACGAAGAGAAAACATTTGCATTACTACCCACTCCATTTTAACAAACCCGTAACGATGTGATGTTTCTTACCCGGTGAAGTTAGTCCTGATTCTTCAGAACAGGAGGATGGACTATCATTTGGTCCAAATTGATCACACGGAGAAGAAACTTCTGTGATTTCAAAGGTCTCCTACACAAAGAAACATTAAAGAACAAAAGCTCGGATGGCTCAATAGGCCTGTAAATGTGAGCAGTGGGTCATCACATTCCTCCAGTTATGTTATTATCGCTTCACCAAAGATGTGGAAAATGCTCATTGTACAGTATCAACAGTACCACAGCGCTGGGTCAATAAAGACATACCTGACACCTGTCAGCACAAGCAACTTTTCAGCGGTCGCAATAAAAATCTTTCGATGTGAATCACTTTTATATATTGTACTCTTCATCTTGCACATAGCACTCCTGTTATGACTCTTAATGCGTGTTTCTGATGATGTAAATGATTTTCTAGTTGTTACAGGTGTTAAAATCGTTCATATTCAATTCTTATTTAAGAGATCAATGCTGTGGAGGGGGAAAGACTTGAGAAATCATGATGATCATGATGGTTTAACTCTGATTTTGTCTTAATACCAAACCTATTAAGACAAAAAATGTGTCTCCCTATAATTAAATAAATACTTCTGGACACATTTGCTGCACTTGACAATTCTATTTGTACTATGGCTCTGGCCTATTTTTAATGATTTGCTTAATGTAAATTCAATAAAAATTGTGGTAGACTTCCGTCCACTCAACCCGGTTAGTGTGGCAAAACAAACCAACCCTGACGAAAACATGGTGTCCACAGTACCGTGTAGCGTTCGCCTCATATGCAGTGTTGGTGGGACGGGGTTGTGTCTTTCTAGAACCGGAGAATTAAGCTGTCGAAGCAAAATAACCACGTTTTCTGGCCTCACCTGGTCTGGCTCAGGTTTGTCTGGCTCAGGTTCGTCGGGCTCAGGGTCGTCTGTCTCTGATTTGAGACACAGTGATGGGACAGCGCTGGACGTCAGCTGGACCGTGCCGGTCCGAGTCACGTCTACAAAGCAACTATGGGTGAAGTGTTCGCTGCAAATGGTGATATCAGTCCAGGACGACTCCTTCAGTCTTTGAACATTGACTTCGAGCAGGAACTGGACCCACTCCAGCCTCCTCTCCGGATCCTCCGGTAACTTGAACCGCTGCGCAGTGCGACGCCACGAATCACATCCGACGACGGAGCACATCCTGGATTAAGTCTGGTCCACTTTTGCAAGTGGGAGGACAGACTTGTAGTTAATGTGTACAGAAACAGGAGGACAGACAGTCTTAGTGTCCCAAACACACGGGGTAACAGCTAACGACTAGCTTATTCTAGAACGGCAGTGGCGGGCAGCCGAATGGGCGTGGTTTCATGCTAAGGTCCGCGTGGTTTGGTATCAGGCGTGTCCCGGCTGTTTACACGACGACTATAAAGGCCCATAAAACGCGATTTATCTAATAATAGACCTCTGAGTCAGCTGCTAAACGACTTCTATGTGGGACAGTCTCAGTACAACTCCTAAGATAATATGGCAACTGTTCATAATGAGGTATGTGAAGAGGAAAAATATATTACTGTTTAATTCTAAAACGTAATCTAGCTACATGCAATCCTGTGAACACTGCAAACCAAATTCAATTAGGAGTAGGAGTGGGAGCCCAGTAGTAGTAGTAGTAGTAGTAGTAGTAGTAGTAATAATAATAATATGTCAAGAGGCCTTTCCCAAACGTCCCTGTAATGCTGTTCTCTGAACAGTCTACAGTGACGTCCCTGTGGCCCCGTGTTGTGGGTTCAATGAGGACCTTCAGAGGATGTGCTGGGGACATGTTTTTGCTTGTTTGTTTATTTGTTTGTTGGGTACAGAGTGAGATAATGTGCTTGGAAAAAGCAAACTAACCGTTTTAAGGTTTTTACAATATAAAGCCACCTGTCTACCCCCACAGCTTCATTCTTCAACGTTACCTGGTTTTCATTGAACTCCAGAAGCAGATGAAACGTTTTTCAACCCTGTTGCCACAAAAATGTTAAATTACACACACACACCATCCCAAAAGATGACCTGACCTGTTAGATGTAAAGAACAAGTAAATAAACCTCCTTTCTCAGCAGAATGTGTGATTAACGTTCAAGCAGTTTACAGATAAATCATCATTACATACTGCATTATTATTAGCAATAAAGTATTGGACAATACTTAATATCAGCTGTGTTTAATATGCTTTTATCCAGTTTGATCCTATAGTATACACATCAGGTACAAGATCCAAAAGTATGAAATAAAGCAACAGCTTCTCTTGACAGTAAAAGGCAGCAACATCTGACCGTGGTCCTGGCCGAGGTGCAAACGTTTTATCTGTGCTATTATGCAGTTTTCTAGGAACTAAGTCCACTTCTGTATGAACGTCCACTGTATATGGCTCCTTCCTTTTCACAATCATTCAAACCAAAAAACTTCTTTAGCTCTTATATTAGGAATCTTCACACCACTAGATTTTTCCTCGGTTTTCCTTTGCGCTTCCCGAAACTCTTGCCACTGTTCTGGCTGCTGCACCTCTTTTTCTTTCTTTCTTCTGGGTCAAAATCAGAGTCACTGTCCGAAACCTTTCCCCTTCCTCTTGATCTGCTTGCGCTCGATGTCACCTCCTCGCTCCTCTCCTCTTCCTCCCCTGCTGAATCGAAGGACGTGTCGCTGTCACTCAGCTCACTGCATTGTGCTCTCTTCAGCTTCTGCCTTAACAGTTTTTTTCCAGTCTCGGTCTTTGAACACTGGCCTTCCACTTGAACCGCCAGAACCAAATTCCCGGGTTCATTTCTCTTCGGCCTTCCTATTGGTCGACCTGTGCTCCTCTTTTTATTTTTTGGCATGCCTGCTGTCTCCTTCTGCACCTCCTCTTCTGTGTCTTGTTCTTCTTCTCCATTGTCCAAGTCAGAGTTTGTGCTTTTCTTGCTCTCATTCCCCTCAGCATCACCAGTGTCACTTTCCCTTTTGTTTATCTTTTCTTTTTTCTGTTCGCAGCCAGAAACCGATGTGTGGTAACGCTGGACGTGACTCTTCAAGCTCACGTTGTGATTGAAGCATTTGTCACAATGCTGGCACTTATAAGGCCTCTCCCCCGTGTGCAGACGCATGTGGGACTTCAGGTGGCTCGCCTGGTTGAAGCCACGTTCGCACACCGAACACTTAAACGGCCTCACTCCTGTGTGCACAGCCAAGTGTCTCTGGAGAGAAAGTGGCGTGACGAACTGAATCCCACAGATGTCGCACTTTAACTTCCGGGGGCCTCTGTGGTCCTCCAGGTGGACGCTGCGGTCCTTATTTGTGGCAAACGTCTCTGAACAGTCGGGACATTTGTAGGGCTTTCCTTCAGTGAGGTGGGTCTGCTCGTGGCTGTGTTTGTCCACCTTTGTTTTGAACGTAACGTGGCAGTATTTGCACCGATGCTCGTAGTTCTCATTGTGAACTCTGCTGTGACAATTTAGGGCGACCTCGCTGACACATCGCTTGCCACAAATGTTGCAAGAATAGGGTTTAACTTTGTGCTCACACGTGTGAGACCTCTGTTTACTGAAAAACATCCCACACTCTGTGCAGAGCTGACTGTGTTTGGGGGCAAGCGAAGGATAATCGTATCTTTCTTCCTCTTCATTTTTGGTTGTGTCATCTGTTTCCTTTTCAAGCCCTCTAGCCAGCAAAAAATGCTTCGCTGGCTTCCAGTCCTCGTCTGAGTCCATGTCACCCTGATCACCTGATTCCTCTGTTTCATCCATGGTATCACTTTCGTCATCAATAACGGCGACTATTTCAGGGACCCCTGTGGTACTGCCATGGGTGTCATCTGTTGTCGATGCCTGTAATACAGTGAAAAGATATGGATAAAATCAAAAAGATGTTTGAATCTGTACAGCAGACTTTTAAATTGTACAACTAAAAAAACAAAACTAAAAAGAAGGTGCAAGCAGAGGACATATAATTTATGATTCTGAATAAGCAGGTGATAAAACCCCCAACTGAATGCAAAAAGTATTCATTGCAAGTATTAAAAAAAAAAAGTATAGCAAGGGAATGCAAAACTCCCACCTGCTGCATCTCTGGCGTCACATCTGAGCCTCCTGTCAGGTGTTGATCTTCATCTGATGGGACACTGGCATTGACTTGGCTTTTCCACTGGTTTCTGTACTCACACTGAAGGCACTGTTGATTCAAGATAATCAGCAACCCATCGGTGACCTTCTCCACCGTGACCTTAGAACCACACAACGGACACTTGCAGCTAAACAACTGGAGGAGGCGTTTTTCGTTCACAACATACTTCCCCTTCATCTGTAGAAGTGCAGCTCTAAAAAACAATTTCAACATGAAGACACCAACCTGATGTAAAGAGTAGATAAGGAAGCCCAAATGTGAAGCAAAGAGTTAAGAAGAAAACGTACTTTTCTCGGATCAGATCAATGTTCACATTCCTTGGATGCATCTGGCCGTATACTGACATGAACACATCTGGAGCATCAGTCGAGACTCCTCTTGGGACTGGGCTTCCACAGGCTGCGATGAATTAGGTTTAAGGTATATGAGAGAAAATTCTTCACTTCACATCATTTATAATAACAGGTAAACTTCTGTACCTGTTGAAGAAAGTGTTGATTCTTCAGAGAGAGAGAGTTCACCCTGATAAGTAGCTTCTGTGGTTTCCATCGGCTCCTACACGAAGTAACAAAGAAGAAAAAGCTTGTAGTTAGCCAAAAGCAACATACCATACATTAAAAAAAACTGCTTGGACTATGTCAAAGTCCCCATTATGTTTAGATTTTATATGAAAACGTAGAGAAGCTTTGTGTGAGTGCGCTGACTGGTCAATGTGTACGCTTCACACTCATTAGTATGTAAATGTGGACAGCGGGACATCGCAGTATTCCTGTGGGACTACTGTCAATAAATCAATAAATTCATATAAACAGCTGTCAGTAAATGCAACATCTAAGAGGAGGGTACGACGTTTGTCTCTGTTCGTGTCTGCGCACACTCACCACACACTGTGGCCTCTCCAGATGTGGCTCAGGCTCGTCTGCCTCTGACTGGACGCACAGTGATGGGACGGCGCTGGGCTTTAACGTTAGCTGGACCTTGCCAGTCACGCCTGAGTGGCTCGGCGTCAGGTTTTCAAAACAGTCATCTTTAAAGTGTTCGCTGCAGATTGTGATGTCCGTCCAGGACGACTCTTTGAAACGCTGCTTATTGGCTGCAGCGAGAAACTGGACCCACTCCAGCCTCCTCTCCGGGTCCTCCGGTAACTTGAACCGTTGCGCAGTGCGACGCCGCGAATAACATCCGACGACTGAGCACATCCTGGACTTAACTTCAGTCCCTCCACCTCCTAAACTGGTGGGACCGCGTTTCTGGTTCTCATGAAGAGTAGAAAACGGACGGGTTTAACTCATTTCCACCTAAACAACAGCATTAAGCTAATACAGCTAGAATACTGCCAGATGTTGCTGCGGCTCTTCTTCTATTCATGTTATTGCGACAGACTAGACGCAGGAAAGGCATGTTGCTGCCCCCACAGGTTATTTGTGGAACTCCATAGAATGAGTTGGATCCTGTACTTACAGAGTGCAGCGCGGTGGAGAAAATTACAGCTGTTGTTGGTTCACGTCGTTCCGCCATCAGTATTGATTTAAATGAATCATCTCTAACTTCTGACAGCTCTGCTTGCATGAGTTCTCTCTCTGCGGTTTTCTATCCGGGTGCTTATCAACTAGTGCCATCCCATGTTTCAATGCACAGTGATCCAGCCGAGTTCAGTGTTGGCTAGACAGGTGCAACAACTCAGATTGCAAACAGGTACTGTAGACATCCTCTACACCCCTGTCAGTCCATGCACCAAACCCTGTAACTCCCTCACCTGTTTGTGGTCTGTTTGCACTGTTCCTCCACTGCCTGTATGCTTTATTTAAAGCACATATAGCAAAGTTTCACACACAATGCCACATTGTCTATGCATGATTTTCCTGACCAGCTGACTTGGGACCATGTTGGCCTGCCATCATTTCATACCACAGTCTGTTTTTCTTTAAAATCCTCCCTCACAGCTCCATCTCTATCTTGTGTTCTGCTTCCCCAAACTGCACTATGTGCATTATAATCTTCAGCCCATGTTAGTAACTCAACTTTCTCCATTACACCTTCCAGCTTCTCTTCCTCCAGTCGTAGTCTGGAGTTGGTTAACTGCAGAGATATTTCCCTGCTCTGACTACACTTAAACAACCACACATTCAAACTTGGTGTTAATCTCTTCTTTTTTCTATATTGCAAACCTTTGTTAAGAAATGTGGCACACCCTCCCCCAGCTCTGTTTGCTCTGTCTGCCCTTAAGCATTCATACCATGGAATTACAGAGTCTAACCGTGGCCTAAGCCAAGTCTCCTGTACACATATCAAATCCGGTTTCTCAACAAATGCGTCAACAGACGTTTTCAATTGTGGCTACTAGAGTCCTAGCACAAACTAAAACATACTCCCCATCTGATTCGACCTTGCTCTGGCTGCTGGCTACCTCTTGACTTCCAGCTATTCTTGGATACATATACAGTGCTTCTGCAATTACCTCCTGTATAACATCTGAATCATTCTTCGTCAATTCCTGTAATTCTCTGAATGGCCTCAGAAAAAATGCAGGAAATGTCTTCTTTTGATCAGGAATGAGTCATTTGGTGCTGCTGAATGCAAGGATTGCTGTCTCTCAGGCCCTCCTACCTGGCCATTGTTGCTTACTTCTTCAATTCTTTTCAGTTCATCTGCATATGAAAGCAAACTCTCATTCCTGACCTTCTGTGCTACTTCAGCCAGTATGGCATCCTAGAAATGCTGCCACATGGTTTCCCCTACAATTGCAATATTTAAATACCCATTACACTCTTTAATAGCATGATCTTTACCACATTTCCTACATCCTTTATGTACTTCTGTTATGTGGCCGAATCCCTGACCTTAATAGCATCTTAAGGGTGGTCTTTCATACTGCTTTATTCAGAAACACACACTTTGTGTTTTGGGATGTGTGTTCGACCAGATGCAGTGTGAGTCAGCACTTTTTTCTTTTTTTTTTGTTAGCTCTGTGGGTTCAAAGTCTCTAGTTGCTCTAATGTCATCGAGTCTAATAGCAGTTTGTTGACTCCATCGACACACTTGAAAACACATCAATTCTGTGGCTGTTACTGACAAGAAAATATGAGAAACAAACCAGCATTTAGTTCCATCAAAGTTTCAAAATAGACTGAAAATGGCCATGCAGATGTGTGCAGGTATGGAAAGTTTCCAGCAGGTGGCACTGTTTCATTTCAGAAGTTTTCTATCATGACTGCTGTGAGTTGACAGTGCTAACTGAAAACCACATTTCAGTCTGGATGTTAAACACTGACGGGTAGGATTTCTTTTGTCTGCTTTTGTTAATTTTCATATTACCCCCAAACTGTGGAATCTGGAAGCATATACATATGTGAAAGCCTTAGTCAGGGAATTCCCACTGAGGTCTCATTTGTAAGAGAGACCTGAGCGCCTGGCAAATAATGGAAAATACTGAAGAACAATAGTATCAATTAAAATATAAAACATAATCTGAAAGACAGCATGGAGTGAAAAAGTAATAAATAACAAAATGAGTAAAACATTGAGATTTAAAACTGCATTGGCCATAAATTGTTCTATATTGTAGCTATTAAAGTACTATATCAGGATAGTGTGGGGGTAAAGTTTCCCAGTCTTCACACTGCGTTGGCTTTGACTTACCACCTAACACCAGAAGCAGTTGTAGCCTACATTTTCCTGCTCTGTTGTCAAGTTCCTCACTCATACATTCCCAAAACATGACCTGTGTGTGTGTGTGTGTGTGCATGCATGCGTGCGTGCGTGCATGCGTGCGTGCATGTGTGCGTGCATGTGTGTGTGTGTGTGTGTGTGTGCGTGCGTGTGTGTGTGCGTGTGTGTGTGTGTGTGTGTGTGTGTGTGTGTGTGTGTGTGTGCGCGTGTGCGTGTGTGTGTGTGTGTGTGTGTGTGTGTTAACAGATCTAATCCCCAAGTCAAAGAACACATGTTTTCCAGGGGGTGGAGCACATACTGTAGCTACAGTGCATGCCTCATGTTTTGCGTCTCAGAGGATCTGTAAGTGTAAATAATCCTCACTGAAATCTGTCTGTTAACTATTTAATGCCTGTGAGGCCATTTGTCAGGAATGAAAGACATGCCCGTATACTGACACATTATGCATCTGTCCAGTGATAACATGTTTAAATATTTTGGTGCAGATGATTTTCAACAGATTAACAACTTGTTAAGAATCCCAAAATGCATAATTAGCATATGAGAGTGCCAAGAGAAGGAAAATCACATGGCCTCATTTCAAAGTCCCCTTAATTTAAAAAAAAAAGAAGCATTTTTGTGTACACCTCCTGGAATCAGTATCACCCCTCCTTTGTTTGGAAAATCACTAGACATCCAGGCCATATGGAAGCCTGTATAACATCTTATAATACAGACTTTTCACTTAAGTCCGCAGCAGTGACGTGTGGCAGAAATATGGGCCCGGGGTCATCCCTGTGGCTTTTAACGTACGGCCCCTGAGCGAACAGGAATGCCATTCACAACGGCAGCCTTTGCAGCAGGTGGTGAGAAGTTACTCTCCAGTGTCCCTCTGGCCATAACACATGCATTACCAATGTCCAGAAACATGCTAGGCTTCGATGACAAGAGGAAGACATGATGGAGAGCTTTGTGGATTTACTTACTTTCCCGCTGGGTGTTTTGCTGGTTATCTGACAAGTTATTCCATGTGTCCATTCATCAGTGCTGCATATATCTTCCCCCGAGGAGGTCAGTCAGTCAGTCTCTCACCACACTCAACATTCATTTGTGTTTGTTTGTATGTGTGCAGATGCTTGTGACATGTACACAGCAGCTATTACTTGTGCACGTTGTTTTGACAGAAATCTAAATTATAGTTTTTCTTTCCTAATGAGTGCTTTAGCAGCATAAAGGCCGTATATCATATCATCATGGGTCGAAGGCAATCCACATTCCAACAACCTCTTTACTCTCTGGCTTTGATAATCATCATCCACCATCAGCATATTTGCTGAATGTGCTGAAACTTCAAAAGCTGATGCTTTGTAGGAATGTGCTGTTAAACAGTAAACATTAGGATGGGCCAATAAACCTGGCAGTGCACACAAACACACAGTGTGAGAAGATAATTTCCACGGTTTACACAGCAACAAACCCATTCCTTTCATGGTGATTGCGGTCGATACGAAGTTCCCATGTGACTGAACCCGATAGAAGAGAGAAAATTGCTCCAAAAAGTGTAGAAAATGTAATTTTCTTGGATGTTTCAGCACAATGGAATTCGACCCCTGACTCCCATTTACATTCTCCTTCATCGTGTCAATTCTGGGAAAGAGAGAGAGTCGCAGTCGAAACATGTCAGCTGCCTCTCACATTCGCGGAGGAATGTTGGCGAGTCCTCACAATGTTGTCAGTCAGTGCGCCAGATAAGAGCTCTCAGTTCATAAATAAGATTGATGGCATCGCATACCACCAGTTCCTGCTCTGTGTTTTCCCATACATGCTTCTCTGTCAAAAGCATCCGCACTATGTCACCAGCTCATATCCTCCCTGCCCAAGTCCAGGCATGCTGAGGTGTTTTAACATATTCCCCATCCAGTTATCAAACCACGCTACAGCAGGATATGTTCTGTGGTACCTTTGCTTGCTCAGATGGGAATAATAATGGGCAAATGATTCAAAGCTGGCAGACATAATCGACCATAAATAATTTGTTGAGGGTAAAGGTTGATGGATAACTTTCAAAGATTGTGTATTGGCCCCACAAAGCCACTTAATTACATTAAATCGGAAGCCTTTAGAATATGTTGGAAATGTAAAAAAACAAAAAAAAAAAAGAAAGAAAGAAAGAAACTTTCGCTTGACAGAGGGACCAGAAAACACCTCATAAAGTACACTGTCAGACATTGCGTACACCAACATCTACAGACCATAACATTGCTAATAAAGTGAATATGAATGTGCAGAAGTGTGCGAGATTTTCTCCTTTTCTTCTCTCTACTTTCATATATTTGATATGTTTTATTATGTGAATACAGTAGAAAAGCACCCTCATACTTGGACCAGTGACACTTCAACCCAACGCAGGTCCTTTTGTCTGAGGGTGAGTTGGTTTGACACACCTCCAATAAAAGTCTAAAGAGCTCAAATTCCAGTGTGCAGGTACTCTTCAGGTGGTTACGTGGTTCTAGCCCATCTTTAATTATGTCTCAACAGTAATAATAACAAAATTGTGATGTAGCGTCTGCAGAGATGCTCGCTGTTTGGTTTCCTCACTCCACAGAGATTCAGAGCCGAATCAAATCAGCACCCCTGGAGCAGGTGAGATTCAGTGTCTTGCTCAAGGACAGCATTAAGTTTTAGCCTTAACTTTGCTCAGTAAAGTCCAGGATATGATTGTTGTACCACTGACAAAGCATGATATGTTGTATTGTACCTCTTCCAAGAAGGTAACCTTTATGATGGGTTTATAGGTTGTAATTAATTACATAGTAAATGATTAATAAACCATGCACTAATCCTTTATCAATTATTAGCATTGAGAATACCAAATTTGTGGTTGCCACATTGTGAAAAACACCTTGTTTTCTGTTTAGTAGTAATGCTGTTGTTCACGTTGATAATTAATTGATCAATTATCATGTTAATAATGTTAAAAAGTTATTAATAGAGGAGTTTAATATCAAGAATTCACTTGTTTGTCTACAGAGATAGTAAATAAATGCATTTTGGAGCAGATCATTTGGGGTCAGTTGAGTTTCACTACCTGGCAACCCAAACTTTGTTGCTGTTCATACCTCCTAAGTGTATCTATGAAGAATTAGTAAATTGTTTAACCTACAGCAGATCATTGCAAATTACAGCCCCTTTATAAAGGATCCCTTATTAGAAAGTATTTATTGTATAAATATATTCAATGCCATCAATTAACCAAAACAACCAGGATGGTTGGAAACATTTGGTGAATAATAAAGTGAATGACGTTTATTGTGACATGGTTTTATTTCAACAAACCAAACCTAATGTTTAACCCAGCTCCCGTCTCTTTGTTTTACATTCCACACACATGTTGCACTGCAGGATGACTGGTGAATCATGTGAGTGGACACTGATGACACCATAACGCTCATTGTCCTTCTGCATTGTGATGTCTCATTGTCAGTGCTTCTCAACCGCC
Organism: Chaetodon auriga; assembly: GCF_051107435.1. NCBI lineage: Eukaryota > Metazoa > Chordata > Actinopteri > Chaetodontiformes > Chaetodontidae > Chaetodon > Chaetodon auriga. Next base: position 14,294,008 of record NC_135085.1, read on the forward strand.
CCAAACTGGTACAAGTCGATATCTGTGGCTCTGTTGTGTGTGTGTGTGGCATGTGTGTTCATGCCAGTGTGTGTGTGTGTGTGTGTGTGAGAGAGAGAGAGAGAGAGAGAGAGAGAGAGAGAGAGAGAGAGAGAGAGAGAAAGCTCTATCCTGAAACAGACACCACATTACAGAGCTCTCCATTCGCTCATCTTCCTATCGAATGGCATGTCCTGAAATAGTAGATAAACATCTCTGGGTGTGCGTTAAATCGGAGGCAGTAAAATTATTGAAGAACGCGGCACATGGTAGCAAAGGTGGATGGCAGCACGCAGGAATTTCAAATGGCAGCAGCGGCTAATCTGGGAGAAACCTGTCTTTGTCACTTAGAGGGTTACGTGTCCCTGAGAGAATGTGATCTATGTCAAGCATGCTCTTCATGGCAGAGGAGAACAAGAGAGCAGGCCACCCGAGAAAGCTGAACCCAAAAGAATGCAGCTCTGGGACACATTAATGAAGAGCACTCTGCTCTGTGGTGGAACCAGAGGACGGGAATGAGGAGACAGACTGACAATGAGTGAGAGGAGAGGGAGAGAGGCAGGAGGTTCGCAGCACTTTGCAGAATAACGTGAGCAGATCTGACATCATCTTTATGTCAGCAAACAGCCAAATGCTTTCTGCAGAGAGCAAAATCCTGTTGAAATGACACAATTCACAAGGAAAAGTATATTAGAAGATTTTATTGCTTTATGAAATGTGGCATGAATTCAACTGTAAAAACCTTCATATTGTTTGAAGTTCACAGAAATGTCTGTTTGAAGTCAACACTTGGTTGGTTGTGTACAGCTTGACATGACCGTGATTGTCGGCACATAACTTACAACGAACATACATAAACTCTTTGGCATCCTGCTCAAAGCACTATTATATCTAAAATAACAAACATCTGTATAAAATATATAATAATAATAATAATAATAATAATAATAATAATAATAATTAACCTGTTTGTTAGTTCAAAGCTCACAGTAAACAAAAAAAAAAAAAAAACGGTATAGTTTTCAACTTTCATCCCACAGCGGTGACCAAACCAGCAGGATCACCACATCAGGAAACACACTCACATACTGTAATCACACATGCAAACATACTTTGAGAAGTTATCTGAAAAAGCAACAGATGATGAAATCAACACCATGAGAAAAAAAAAAAAAAAAAAGTCTTTTCTATACGATGCATCTCAGTGTTCACGCTCCTCTAAGCTCCTGCAGAACCAGCTGCTCGGGCTTCAGAAACATGGACAGCAAGAGCATTTAAATCAGCAGTGTTTCATGTGTTAAGCTTAAATTATTGTAGGGAAGTCTTCCAAACAAATAAGATCCACGCGACAGGGATGAGGTTACTCAGATTAACGCCACATTTTTCTTTTTTTTTTTTTGAGGGGGAGAGGAGGGGAATGCAGGTCACATGGACAACCTTTTATTGAATATTTATGTAGAGGAGCACAAGGCTTAAGTTAATATTTGGGGAATGTGGAACCCACATAAGATAAATATGCAGCTTCTTAATTCACTGGATTGGGAAAGGAGATAAAGGGGTAATAAAAGGGGGAAAGCAGCAATTGTATATATATATATATATATATATTTATATAAATATTTTGGCATACACTCTCTGACAACATGTTGCCCTGTTACAATCCACAATACTGTCCAAGTACCTCAGAAGATTAATCTTTTCTCTCCCAGCCGGGCAAACTGCCTGCAGCTGTCCAAGCCTTAGTGAGAGTAAGTGAGTCGGAGCACAGCTCTGTCTCTAAAATGTGAAAACAGTCCTTTTTTTTTCGTGCGTTGGCCTCTTTCCACGACATTCCTGCATCCAACATGTAACTCAGAGTCTTCACAGATTCTTTTTCTCATTCAAAATCCACCTCCCAGTTCTTTAAATGAAGATTTCCACGGCCTCTGACTCCAGCTCGTCCAGGCCTCTGAAGGGGTTTAATAGCAACTTCTTAGGCGCTGTCTTGTCTGGAAAAAAAAAAAGAAATAAGAGGATAAATAATTATATAAATGCCTTAAGGCTAAAACAGTGGAAAAACATCCCTGATATAGCTCAACTATCAATGACCAAAGGTTAACAAAGATTTTCCACAGTCAAACAGACCACTCTGCTAAATGTGCTCAGTCAACAGATCCACATTATTTCCTAACCATGCACATTCCACTAGGCCCACATTATGAACCATGACCTGGACAGATGGTTCCCGATTGGCTAGTTCAGCGGCAGCATGGTTAATCAATGTGAACATCCATGAAGCCAAAGCTGGAGGAGTGTACTTACCTGCCGCATGTGTGCGTTTAGTGCAGCAGAATCATTTATCATTCAAGTTTTATACTGGGGGCATTTTGGATTATTGGCCCCTCGTAAAACAAACACACTCATGCATATTTGATAGATTACTCACCACTGTTGAGCTTAGTTGTGCTGGCAGCCTCTTTGGCTTTGGTTCCCTCCACCTGCCGTTCTAGCGTTCCAGGTTCAGACTGGGCAGAGAACTGACGGTTTGGCAAAGTCTGATCATCTGAAAGACTCTTACCTAAAAGATGATTGAACAAAAAATGTCAGCGGGGACTCAAGCACAGATTTTATTCACAGAAAATCTAATACCTGCCACGCTTTTTAGCAGCTAGCTCATTAGGTCGAGAAGTGTGTTTGAATGGAATATACAGAGCGTGTAATGTAAGACGTGCAGTAGCTGCTCAGCCTGAGCACCGGCCGAATGAATTATTAAACAAGGCAACATTACGCTCCCCACCTCGACTCCTTGTGGTGCTGTTGGTGGTGCTGATGGAGGGAGTGGAGGTGGCGGGTCGGAGAGACGCCCCTGCTGTATTCAGGAGGTTTGCACGGCAGCTTTGCTCGTCCTTCCTCCCCTGGTCCTGGTGCAGCCGCTGGTTCAGGATCTTGATCACAGCGTCTTTTTCCAAGATCTGAGCGTAAAGAGCACGGATCCTGATACAAAACATTAAAAAAAAAAAACATGTTAGGAGGCAGTTGGTTTGTAAAGGAGTTCTCTGAATACAAGATGTAATAGTAGGCACACACCTGTTCTCCATCTCCTGATTCCTGTAGTCAGCAACGGGCAGCTCCTCGTTGAAGCTGTTGTTGGAGGAGTGGCAGGGCGAGTGGTTAATGATGGTGGTGTCCCTGCAAAGGAAAAGAGCTTAACTCAAATTCAAATGAGCTGGAGATGTCCGAGCACATGTTGAGCAGAAGTCAAGCGATCTTTACCTCTGAGCAGCGGCAGTGGCAGCCACCTCCATTGCAAACTGCCTCATGGTGCTCTCCTCCAGGTACTTCTGCTCCCAGCGCACCATGTCGGCCTCAAGGGCCAGGATTCGCTCCTCGCGCTCCCGCAGGCGCTCTTGGAGGGAGCTCATGGTCACTCCTGGTGGCTGGGACTGCCTCTGAGGTGGAGGGAGAAAGTGTTTGAAACAGATGGAAAGAAATGCTAAAACTGCTTATTAAAGATCATTCATTTTAGCAGCGTGAGGTGTTTTGAGGACATTTACCTGTTGCGCCCTCAGACTCCTCAGCTCCTGCTCTAGTCGCGTCCTCAACTTCATCTCCAGGCTCTCCCTCTTCTCGCAAGTGGACTGTAGCTGAGCCAGCGCGCTCTGGAGCCTCTCCACCTTCTCCACGTACGCCCTCTTCCTCCTCAGCTCCTCCTCAAGCTGGCGACCCCGTCCACGAGCCGCCTCCAGGGCCTCCTCGAGCCGCTTTGCCCTGGTGCTCTGCTCCTCTGCTGTGGCTCGCAACCGCTGCAACTCCCGCTCCACGCGCTCCCGCTCAAAGTTCTGCTCCTCATCTGAAGAAAAAGTAAAGGAGGCCGGGTTAATGGCATGATCTTAATCGTAGTTTGGGTTGAAAACAAGACAGGATACAAGTGCCATGAGATGAAATATGAAGTCATTACAAATCTGCATGAGGTTCCTTCTCCAAAAAAAAAAAGTCAATCCCAACTTTCTCCTCCTGGGTCCAACCCCAGTAATAAGTACCAGAGTTGCTACATGGTGGCCAGTGTTCCTCATTTAGCGAAGCACTCATGGAATGCTGAGAGGAGGAAGGAGGAGGAAGGGGGTGAAAGCTGCCCTATCCCTTTGACCCACATAGCACAGAGCATTCCTCATCAAGGCCATACAAACACCAGCACTCTGCTTGAGTCCAGTCTCTTAAACAGACAACATAAATCACACTAACAACAGGTGGGGTAACCTCATTTCTACCACTTCCACTACCGCTCTGTGATTTAGAGCCGTTTCCCTTCACAAAGAGGTGCGTGGACTGAATTCCCTATTATTAAGCCTTCTTACCAAATAAGCTGAGGTTATGCAAGTGAAATTCCTGCGTGCAGGATGCCCTTAGCTACAGAAAGGGCCCCATGCTATGCTACAATCCGATCCAATCAAGCATGTTGATCACAAAGGAGGATGTAGCAGAGAGCCGAGCGGAGGAGTCCAGCCAAACAAAATGACATACTTACTTTGCTCAAGCAGTTTCGCCATGATGTGCTGGTTGTGGTCGGCTGCTTCTACTTCTTTTGCGACGTGCGTTCTGGCGTTTTCCAAGTTTTCTGCAATGCAAACGTTTTGAAATAAGACGACAACTGTGGATCTGATATTATGGTCGAATACTTGTTTGTGCTGTTATGTGTCTTCTGGCAGTCATCCATACCTCTAAGGTCTCTGTTGAAATCCTGCAGCCTCCTGATCTCAGCTACGAGCCTCTTCCTCAGCGTCTGCTCCAGGTTTTCCCTCTTACTGCTGCCCTGCATCAGTGTCTCATAGGCCTCTGAAATACGCTGGATCTCCTGCTCCAACTGAAAAGGGAAGAAAAGGGTGAAAAGGAGAGGAGATGGAGAGAGGATTGGAGGAGAGGAAGAAAGGAACACGGAAAAGGGAGAAAGCAGAGGAGAAGAATTTTTGGTTAACCTACTTCAAATGCCAGGGAGGAGCTGGAATGTGGATTCATGTTGTTACAGTACATAGATATACATATGTACTATATAAATATGAGCACATATGTGACTGTGTGTATATAGTACACTTAGTTTGTGTGTGTGTTTTTGTGTGTGTACGTGTGTGTGGTATAATTCGGAGAAGGAATTCAAGCCCGCACCACTCCCTGTGTGACTGATTTATATCTACATTCCTGAGGGCTGATAGCTCTAGTTCCAGGTGTGTGAGCGCACAAGAGCGCACATTTACACAACACACCACAAAGCACAAGCTAACACACACACATACACACACACACACACACACACACACACACACACACACACACACACACACACACACAGAGGTCCGGGAAGGCTGCCAGCCGAGGGAAGGTGTGCATGCCTGTGCCTGGGTTGTGGAAACGGCAAAGAGAAACCCACCATTATAGCAGTCACACAGGCATGTTTACCCAGGGCTGCGGCCTGACGGAGAAAACTTTCCAACCCCGCCAATTATCATTCTTTAAGGCTGAGACAAGGCAAGAGCCATGTGACATAACTCCAGCAGAGAGCGGGGTGGATTTTACAAAGATTGGCTGAGGTGTCAAATGTCTCTGAAGCTGTTTCCACCATGTTGAATGAGAAAATATCTTATTTTAAGGCCTGTTTGGTTCGCGAGTCAATCGTGAAAAGCAAAAAAAAAAAAAGGGCGGGTGGAAGGTGGAAAACATGCCGTTTGGTGGAAAAACAAAAGAGACCTTTCACTTTTTACACAGCAGCCCACCACCTGCCATGGACCCCCACCCCCCTTCAGCTGTGTGCCTGGGTCACAACCCAATTGACTGCTGCCTGACAAGCCCTAGATTACACTGAAAATCTATGACCACTCTGGAGTTAAAGCACACACACACACACACACACACACACACACACACACACACACACACACACACACACTCTCTCTCTCTCTCTGGCCTCCACCAGGTCAGCTCCACAATGAAAGGAGTGTGTAAACACAGTAGCAGGCTGTGACCTCTGTTTGTGCCTCTGTGGTATGGAAGGTAGCAGCTGCTGATCTCATCTGTCCCATCCAGATGAGGGAGTGGGATGTCAGAGAGACAACTGTTGACTGGGGTCGTGTTTCATGGACAGGTGGCTGGGATGGTGGATGTTGTCTCGCTTTCACTCTGAATTCAGTCAATTTTAATCCTAGATTTAAAGACCACCTTTTGATTGAAAATTGAGTGACAACTACTGGTGAAATCTTGAATTTGTGTGCTCTTGCTCCTTCAACAAGACCTGCAAGAGGTGTCAGCTGCACAAAAATACGATATTCTCTCATGGATGTCCTCCACGTACCTTCTGAATACGGCCGCTCTTCTCCCTGTGTGCCTCCAGCTCTTGCCTCAGCCTCTCATTCTCCATCAGCAGCAGCTCCACCTGGTTGGGCTCCTCCAAACCAGCAGGTGGCAGGCTGGTGAATGTGCTGTAACAGGGGACTTCTGCTGGCTGACTAGGCTGGACATACCTATGACAGACACATTGTTGAGTAAAACAAAGTCATATTTTATTTCTGTATGTGAATTTGTGGCTGTTTCAGCTGAATTGAAAAATTTTGAGAGTCAGCCAGAGTTAAAAGTGTGAGGCATCTGAAATCTAACTCTGGTCTCGCGTCTATCAATAAGCAGACAGGCTGACTCCAGTCAGTGTGAAGAATGTAAAAGCCTAAAACCTATATGAGGAACATACTTTAGTAAAAAAGCATCCCAGGCAACGCAAGCATGTGAAACCATCCCGTTCTAGTATGCCAGGCATTACAAACGCTTACAGGGCTGGACTTGTTTGCCTCTAAGTATTTCAAGAGGGAAATATGAAGCGGTACGCAGGCTACGGTGTGACTCACACTGATAAGTATGTGTTTACGAATGTGAAACACAGTGGCAAGTCCTGGAAGATGATTACGCGGCTGGCTCTCATACAAAAACTACACCACAGAACATGATGTAATGTTAAAGTCGTTTTTTAAAATATGCACACATGATCACGTCCTCCAAATCTGTCTTTGTACCTGTGCTGCTGCGCCTGCATCGGCTCCTGGACCTGGTGAGGGATAAATCCTTGGCCCTGGATGGGGGCCGAGTACTCTGGAGGTGGGCTGCGTTTGTCCAAGCTCTGGAGGGCCTGCGGTGTGTAGTATGGAAGCTCGGGGTAGCTGTGAGAGGTGGTTTTGATGGCCTCTGCTTTAGCAGCTGCATCATTCCTCTCCAGAGATATCTGCATGCGATGCTCACTGAGTGACCGCACGTGGCTGCACTTCAGCTCCATCAGGTCTGTCTCTTCGTGGAAGGCCCCCTCATGCAGGAGCGCGCCCTCATGGGGCTGCCTGATGGGGCCTGTAGGGGCCCAGTGAGAAGCCAGATACTGAGAGTGCGCCTTAGCCTGCTCATACGTCGGCAGCTCTTCCCCGTGCAGCTGGTAGAGCTGGTAGCCACTTTCTGAGTGGTGGTAGTCCCCCTGGTGCTCCTGGCCCTGAGGCTCCTGCCTCGCAGAGAGCTGAGGGAACGGAGGGTCCTCCTGGGTGAGACTCTCCAAAGAGGATCGTGGGCTCCTGCCCATGTCGCCTCCACTGCTGGGTCCACTGTTGCTTCCATTGCCTCCACGCAGGGCCTGCTGCTGGATGGCTAACAAGGTGCGGGTGTCTGTGGGGTTTCCATAGCGGAGCTGCTCCTGGATGAGCCGGTGCAGGACCGTTCCAGACGGCTCTTCGGTGGACGACATACCGCTTCTCGTACGTTGTTATGTTCTCTAAAGATCAGTTGAGCTCTTTCTTAGTTTTAAAGTATCTAAATAAATCAGCTGTGAACCTGGAACAGAGCAGAATGAGAGAATGAGGTCCTGTGTGAGGTCAAACATAAATAAATCTAAAACACCAAACAACTGATGGCTGATACATTAACATCCTTTTAAGCAGAAGACAGGCTGTGTTTGAGGCATGTAGGCCTTTGCACAAACGCTTAACACAAACGTTAATATCATGTAAACATGTTTCCTTTTATATGTGATTAAAGTCAGTAAAGCTCTTTGAATAAGGTTTTATTGTATGCAAACGTTGCAGCTTTATGCCACTTTCCCAACAGCGACAACACAGAGATGTGGAGACATTTTCCATAGCAGGCACCAACTACATGCGCCAAAAATTCCAATCTCACGGGGGAGCAAAAGCGCACAAAACCGCATCGTAAAATAACTTCATCCTTAGTTTTTTAGCATATTTGTCGTCTTTAAAACACTTCAAATAGCCTTTTAATTCCCCATCAACACACCGCACCATCAAACGTTTCAACCAGAAGTCGCGTTGTCGCTACTTTATTCATTTCTGTGCTCGTTTTTACTGTTGTGGCAAAGGCAGAAAAAAGACGCTCGTCTTACCAGCTCACGCTCGCATCGTATCCAAACGCTGTTCTCGACCTCGTTAGAAAATTCAGAGTAAATCCACTATTTCCATGAGTTTCTTCGAGTCAAACGTGTCTCATCTTCCTCCCCCCGGACGGGCTCCTCTCTCGCTGTGAAATGATTGTGTAGAGAGCGGGCGGCGATAATAAGTAACCGAGGAGGGACTGAGGTCGGAATGCCAGGAATGTAAAACGCGAGGTCCCTCTGGGATCAAAAGCGTAAAACCACACGGGAGGGGGGAGGCTGCAATGCACTTTATCGCCACCAATGAGGAGTTCAAAAGAAGCACAGGACAGAGCATTTGAGCTTTGAGTCGAGGGGTTGGGAATAAATGCAAATTCAGAGTTTTCAGTGGCAGCGTTGGTGCTTGCTCTGTTTCTGTGTCTCTGAGGAGCCCGTTCAGTGGTGGAAGAAGTATTCAGATCATTGCATGAAGTAAAAGATGGAATACCACTGTGGAAAATGCAACAGACAAGTCCTGCAATCAGGTTTTGACTTAAGTAAAAGTACAGAAGTATCAGTAACAACATGTACCTAAAGTATCAAAAGTGGAAGTAGTCAAATTTGTACATGATGATATCTTTGGATCATATTTATACTGTATTAATCTCATTTTAGATATTCACAACTGCAAAGAAGTTCTTTTTGCCAGGATTTAGTTATATAGTTTCCATTGACTCTTAAGGTTACACTAGCATGAATTTCAGTAAAGTATTTTACCCATCATTAGTACATTTTATGGCTCTTTTTGTGAAACTCTGTTGGAAATGCTAAAAATTACAGACTAAACCTAAAATAAAGTCGGAGCTCTGATCTTTGTATAGTGATACGTTGACGTAAGCAGCACTTTAATAATGTAGTTGGTCAAAATGAGTTAATTTGGTGTATTTTATAAACTGTTAGGTATCTTTATCTATAACTGTTTCATGTTTAAAAACTTTATTAACCTCAATCTGACAAGTACCATTTATAGTTGTTAATAAATGGAGTAAAAAAATACAACCCTGATTACAAAAAAGTTGCAATGCTGTGTAAACCAGAACAGAATGTGATAATCTGCTCATCCTTTTTGACATATACTCAATGGAAAACAGCACAAAGACAATATATTTAATGTTTGACCTCATCAGCATCATTGATTTTTGTAAATATATGCTTCAAACAAGTTGGTACAGGAGCAACTAAAGCTCGGGAAAGATGTGGAATGCTCCAAAAACACATTTGAAACGTTCCACAGGTAAACGGGTTCACTGGTAACAGGTGATAGTGTCATGATCACGATTGGCTGTGAAAGGCTCAGTCGATCACAAGCAAGGATGGCGTGAGGTTCAACGCTTTGTGAGAAACTGCGTGGGCAAGTAGTCTAACAGTGTAAGAGCAACCTTTCTCAACTCGCAATTGCAAGGAGTTTAGAGATTTCACCATCTACAATCCATAATGTCATCAAAAGATTCAGAAAATCCCGACAAATCTCTGCACTTCATTGAATGCACATGACCTTCGATCCCTCAGGCGGCGCTGGCTGCATTAAAAAGCAACACGACTGTATAAAGGATATTACTCCATGGGCTCAGGAGCACTACGGAAAACCCTTGTCAGTGAATACAGTTCATCGCTCCATCTGCAAATGCAAGTCCAGACTCTACCATGCCAAGTGAAAGTGATACAAACTCAACATCCACACACGCCACCGACTTCTCAAAGTGGAAAACTGTCCTGTGGTCTGATGAGTCCACGTTTCAAACTGTTTTTGGAAATCATAGATGCCATTAAAAGGTGCATAGAGGTTTTTGGAGCAACATATGCTGCCATCCAGGCGATGTCTTCTTAATCCTTGCTTATTCCTTCAAGATAATGCCAAGCCACATTAAATATCTTGTTTTTGTACTGTATTCAGCTGAATATAAATTGTTTTCATTTATATTTTACACAGCATGCCAACTCTTTTGGAATCAGGGTTGTTGTGGAGTACAAGTATAAAGAGGCATTACATGGAAATACTCAAATAAAGTATTTCAAAATTGTACTTTTGAGTAAATGTACTTTAATTACTTAGATGTGTCTTTACTATATATATTTCAAATGTGTAATTCTGGGGAGGAATTCAAGTTCTGAGCATATACTGCAGGACACTATGGGTGAGTGAAGATTATTGTCTGTGCAAGTGTGTTAAAGCTGTGCATGCCTTAATTGTGTGTGTGTGTCGCTGTGTGGTGTGTGTGGCAGCTGTCCCCTGGAATCTGAGGTCCGTGTGTGCCCCATTACTACAAACACAGTGGCTCTTTGTACCCAACATCACACTCCACGGTGCAGAGCAGAGCCTGGAGTGCCACACATGGGCACCACTCGTCCTGCTGATTTACAGGTTCAAGTCTCAAACATGCTGCGGTTGTCGTCCCACTGAGACGAGGTCACACACAGAATCACAAGATGTATGGATGGACAGACAGTAAGAAAGATATTTACCCCCGGATTAGGTCATTTTATTGGTCATACAGCTCAATTTCTTCCTGCGTCTTGTCCAGATGCCACACCACAACAGTTTTCGACACGTGTCTATTTTTGTTTCCTTGATGAGATAAACTTTCTGCCTTGCAGGAGAAAGCAAATCTTTATGGCAGGCTTTATTTCTGTCCAAGCCAAAAGACAAGACAGAGCTATTTATTACCATCTTGGATCTAAGTGCCACTATGTTGAGGACTTTAGTCAGCGACTCTGACTTTTACTGTGGGCCCTTTAAATAGCAGAGATTTCAATCATAACACACCAATCATGTCTTTGGCCAGTGGAGGGAGAGAAAGAAAGGAAAAGGGAGGGTTGCAGATGTTATCCTGCTTCTACACAATCCCTCCAAACAAATATAGCAGAAAAAACACAACTTTGAATCTATAAAAAAAAAAAAAAGGGTGCAATCAAAGCACAACAGGCCACAGTAATTGATTGTTGTACAGTATGTGGCCGCTGGCCTCAGGCTGATTATCTCATCAGACCTAAAAATCTATAGGCCCAATGGGTCTGTATTGAACTGCTGATGGTATGTGTCCACAATCATCTCTCCGGCTCTTTCACTCTCCTTAATTAAACACACACACACACACACACACACACACACACACACACACACACACATTCCCGTCATGTCTCAGATGCTGTGTATTCTTAAATGGGCTCTTTTTTTAAAAAAAAAAAACACGCAGACACTGCGTCTCTGTGGGCGTCACTCACAAGGAGGCGACTGGTCAGCAAAGTGGAACATGTTTGCATTTCAGATCCACACTGTGAAGCAGCACAGTCTCCACCTTTTTAAAACTCTGGTCATGTCATTTAACACCACCTCACGACTTCCTCTGCTCCCTCCCTGTGAGTGTGTGTGTGTGTGTGTGTGTGTGTCTGTTGGTGGACAACGCCTCTGGCCATTTTGTCCTCCATTGTACCACACTTCCTCTGAACTTCCAAAGGAATGCAGGGCCGACCCTTTGAAAATTATGGACGCTTTCAAAAAGTCATTACAGGAGATGGACATCTTAAATGGTGTGCCACAAAAATTCTGACTGTCTGCGGCCCCAAAGCAGACAAAACTCCAAATTTCACGAGTTATTCCTTGTTTGTGCACAGAAGAGTGGCACCGAAGAATATCTGAGGACACCCTGCAAAATGAAGCACAATTGTGTTGTTGCTCTAAACAGTAAAATCATTTTGCTCTTGAGGTTTTAGTGGAAACACAAGCACAAATGAGGCAACAGTGAGAGTACTCAAACTACCAGTTACACAATTGGAAACAGTCTGACTCTAAATTTACTCATCTGAGCCGTGCACTTAAGTCAGTATAAAAATGCCTTTGTCAAAGGGAGGGAGACAGGAAGACATAATGTGTGTGTGTGTGTGTGTGTGTGTGTGTGTGTGTGTGTGTGTGTGTGTGTTAACAGAGTGGGATCCCTTAAAGCTACAAACTACTATTTCTCTTATTGTAAACAAGCTCTTTGATCAACTTTCTGCAACTTTACTGAGATCAAATTCATTGTTGGCTGGTTGCTGTTGGGACATTACGATATAATCAGATCTTACACTCACATTGTCGACTACACTACACTATTTTACAACTATCAGGAAAACAGATCACAAGGCTTAATGTCCATAAATTCATGAGATTATTCAGCTACTTATTATCTAGTATTTAATTTTAAGGAAAGAACCCAAAAAAGGTGATTTTGATGTTATTTGTTGACTGCAGGTGAAGACAAAGCTAACGGTGGACTGTGTAGGTGAGCATGAATTTCAAATTAAAAGGACAAAATTTAGGATTTGAACTGGAGTAAACATTAATTTTTAATTGTAAAAACACAAAGGTCTCACTGCCAAAAACTCAAAGAATATGTGCATGTATTCCAAAGATCCGACTGAACGGGTCTAAAATACAATAATGTCAAACTAAATTGCACTGGCAGAGCTTGACACAGCTGAATGTTGACCGTACTCATTTCCTTTATAATTTTTTTGATTACTATACAGGGATTTTTGAGACAAACAATATGAAAGACGAGTTCTCACAGTTTATTTCACGGGAAGCGTTTTTTCACAGTGACTAACACAAAGCCAGACGCACCATGAAACATGTGCATCAGTTTACCACCAGAAGGGATCTGTAACATTCAGTTGGCAACAGTCAAAACTTTCATAATCACATCTATTATTTGTCTGTTATGAGACTTAGTGTACAAAGCAGCTTTGTAGCCATCTGTATGTCCTATCCCCCTGATTATAATTATTATACAATATGTGGTTTCTGTTACTATGTGAATTTTCAGCAAATACAGGGAAAAGAGGACAAAGATGAGCAGTTTGAACCCCTAAACAGGGCTTAACACATCCTGCCTGTATGTACAGCCCAGAATATAAACACCACATACTGTTAAATGACTTAATGAATAAAGTGATTCTTATTTAATGATTGATTAATGGATGGAAAACAAATCATTTTGTATGCTGTATGTTGGCAACAGAGATTTCACATGTGCACCACAATTGTGGATACAGTATTTCAAAAACACTTGCTAACAGCAGCATTAAAGTATCAGCTGAAGGCAGCATCAGCCGGGTGTCTGGATTTAGTTTCAGACATAGATTCACGGCGTGTTTGCACAGTAAACCTGTAAAGTCTTTAATCAAATCACAAATATGCATGAGAAAGCTGCTGGAACGTGTTCACCCCGAGTGTCTGAATGAAGTTTTAGACCAGTGTTTGGAAGGTTGAGAGTTAATCAACAGGATATATATGATTTTTTTTCTTCACTCAACACATGCAGGACTTATAAAATACTTTCAACTGTACGGGAACCAACCGTTACATCTTAATGATCCCCCCCCCCATCCAAAGACGGTTTGCTACAGCTGAGGCGCCATGTTAAAATATGTACAGGACATGATGAAGACAGCTGTTACTGTTCTGTCATTGGAGAGCAGCAGTTGTTTCACCACATTAAGAGACTGAAGACAATCCATCCTCCAAACAGTGGAGGCAACTTAACAGGCTTGTAATAAATAGAGCCTACATCACACTCTTAAAATCTATTTTTTATGTATTTTACTCTGGGTTGGTTTAAAATTAGCTTAAGGCTTATATATCAGGACACATTATATGACCTGAAGGCTGTTTGACCTGTCAGAGACTTTTGATTTATATGAAGACGAAACAAGAAGATGTTTCACTCTGTGTCTCTCTTTTAATCTCTCTTTATCTTAAAGTCTGTAGATAACTTTGGACTCATGGATGATCAGAGACTACGATGTCTGTTTCTGGCTGGAGTTAAAGGGACTGAGTAGCACAGGATGCATGTTATAGTGTTGGACTGTGTGGGAAAGAATGACACAGAATAGCAGACAAGGTTATCTGATATGGCAGGATTGGACAGGAATGTAACTGATAGTGTTGGAAAGAGCGGGATGGATTCCTCTCCTTGGCTCTCACATCCATGGCCGGCTTCCTCATTCACACAGGACACAATAGACAAGGACAAGGTGCACTGCAGTCAAAGCGGTATCCTGTTCTCAGGAAACCACTGACGACCAGCTTCCCATGTATTCGTATTTCGCAATCAGCGATGCCAGATGAAATTATGTCGAGGCAAGCAGGCGAGCATGATCTGACCTAACTCCTCTCTGACACCTTAAGAGCAAAAGAAAAGAAAATAAATAGCCTATTGGTTGCCTATTTATATAAAGCGAAGAGTGGAGAAATCATTGCGTGTTGCAGCAAGTCGTGCTGCGTTCAAGGGAATTTCCAGACGTTCACAGCAAACAGACTTCAGACGTGAGTCACAAGAGATGAATCTGTGAAGTGTGCAAAGATGACAAAACAGATGTGTGGTGCAGTCATAGCCTGGGCAGGTTTTGTTGTATTGACTTCCACAGATGATTGAAAGGGGCTGAAGGTAATGAATCAGATTCTGTGCCTGTCGCCTAAAACCTTAAAGCAAACGTTCATCATTTTGGGTGATAACACTTATTTGTTCAGAACTAGATGAGAAAATCAATGCCACTCTCAAGTGTGTATGATAGATATGAAGCTGCAGCGAGCAGCCAGTTAGCTTAGCTTAGCATAAAGCGTAGAAATAGAACAAAACAGCTCATAAGGCCCTGCTAAAACAACAAGTTATTATATAGCACTTCAGTTTTTGTACTAAACAAAATTTTGTCATGTTTGGACTGAGCTAGGCTAGCTGTTTGCCCCTGTTTCCAGTCTTCATGCTAAGCTAAGCGTGTCTGGCTGTATGAGAGTGGTACGGACCATCTCATGTAAGTCTGGACAATCACATGATTAAGCCCATTTTCCAAAATCTTGACCATTTACCCATTAATTCTACAGTGTACCACTGAGAACATCTTACAATAGTAGTGGATGTTATACAAAATGAAAATCATGATTTAAATTTCTGTCTTTTAATTGTGTATGTTGACCCCAACAGAGTGCATTGTTCAGGTGTGTTTTCAAAGCGACCACATGTCTCAACCCCGTCTGTCTGCAGAACTGGAAAATCCACATTTTTCTCCTCAGTCATGATATCTGAGAAGTCTTCTGTTGTATTGTGCTTTGCCGCAGCGTTGCCAGTATCAAAAGGCGAACAGAGGGCTAAATTAAGATGTGCTCTATTTGACTGGAAGCTTTCAAAGTACACTGCTTTTAGAAACTTTTATTGACCTCTGCTGGCAAGTGAACGACTGTAGCATTAACCAAAACAGCACACTGCGGTCTGTAATTTTAGCAAATAGTAGTCACAAGTCAGCTGTACAACAGAGAGGAGCAAGCTAGCTAATTAGAGCAGATATCCAACAGAAATGGCTGCCAAAACTAAGAATACAGATGGTATGTGAGGTTGGAAAGGCAGAAATCTCCCTGACCTGGTGAACTAATAGTCGAGGTATTCAAAAACAATCCTATTCGGCGTAGATTTTATGGGAATTTTGTGCAGTTGGGTAATGAAATGCTTACATGTTGCACCTTTAACACATGAGATTTACATGTTGACATTGCCATGGCAACTTTACTGTTTCTTTCTGTTTCAAAACACTGAATATTTGGCCTCTGCTCTCAGACGTATTACTCATACAGCGCTGAGGGCAAATAGCTGAGTGTCACTGTAATGATGTTCCCTTTTCCATTTTCTTCCCATCCGCTTATTTCTCCTGACTCTTTTCTCTCACTTCTCTCTGAGCTAAAGCAGAACTACACACATATGCTTTTCCTAAGTTAACTGTATTTCTGGTATGTGACAGGAATCTTGACAGGTCAAGTGTCAAGATGGAAAACAGGTCATAAAGTTGTATAACAAGAGAAGACTGCCAGGGGCTTGCAGCCAGACAATAAACATTTCAGTTTTCTGTTTAAGCGACCAAGATTGAGCCGTTGCTGATAGCCCTCATTTATCTGTGTCTCAGAGCAGAAAAACTGGCCTTGAGTCACAAAAGAGATCCTCTTAAAGTCTCAGTCATTTCCCATCTTCAGGGTGAAACCACACTGAGCACGACTGAGGCATCGCTCGGAGGCCCTTTATAAATACCAGCCCGAGCTGCCCTTTAGAGGTGTGAAAACATTTTGCAGACTTCTGCCCCGGAGACAACATGCCTATACCGCAGACGAATGACACAGCAATAAGCCATGACACCCTGTCCTAAAACAGCCTTCCATCCCGGCGGTCGGCTGCCATCCTGGGAGGTCACCAGAATGCCAGTCATTCATTCGGGGCCCAGCATGTGTGCCCCCAGCAAATAGCTGTGCTCCTCTGCTGCTGAGGCTGCACATAGCATGTGATCTGATGGCTGGCTTTGGCCGGCGGCACGGTGGAAAGAGAGCGAGAGAGAGAGAGAGGGGGCTCTGTGTCTGTATACGGTGCTCAGCAGCTCTGAAAATGTACCAGGGGCTTTCCATGGTCCAGAAGCAATGAGGGGAATGTGGGCTGGGATGGTGAGTTGGGAGGCATTGTGGGGGGTGTGTGTGAGGGTTCACTTCAGGGTGAGAGGAGAGGGGGAGCAGGTAGGTGATGGATGAACAGGCTGGAGGGGGTCGGACGTGACGGAAAGATGGAAATTTGATGGAGGTAGATTTGAGCCCTCAGCTCTACAGTAATGTGATTCTGATGTTACAGTTGACAGTTTTACCCCAGTCTGGCACGCAGAACAGCAGGGCAGATTCTCAATGTATGACATGTCAAAGCTTTCATTATTTTTTAAAGGAGGATGTTTACATTCATTCTGCAGGTGTAACACGATCAACAGACACCGATCTATTCTGTAGAATGCCTTTTTACTTAGTCACTACTGAACTATTTGCACTCCCACATCTGCCATGCTGACATTGTGCAATAATAGTGTTTATTAAATGACATTGTGCAACACCCCATGGTTGTATTGTGCAACATTAAACACTAAGCTGTCAGACTTGGTGCACTTACTGGATGCACTCCATATCCCTGACTTGAGTGTATAAAATTACACCCTTATTACCATTTTGTTTGATTGCACTACATTTATAGTGTACAGGTGGTAAGAAATTAAAGGAAAAGTGGAGAATCATAACAAAACCACATGTCAAGATGTACAAAAGGTGTTCTTGCAGCTCATGCTGGTCTTACTGAGACACTCCAGTGCTGGTCAGACTCCTCTGTTGTACCTCCTAACATGTGATTTACACGACTTCATGTCAGAGCAAGAAGATGAACAATTTCCATTTTGATCAAATCCTTCTTTTTTATCATTTGTTATAAATCTTTTGGTTTTTTTTGTTTGTTATTAAACTGTAACTTTTGTTGTTATGTTTTCAGATGCCATTTAACTATTATTTTCTTGGTATAGCTGGTGTCACATTACCTCAGCTTGATTGTTTGGCACTGGGAAGAAGTTAATGATTTTTTTTTTTTTTTTTTTTGCCTATTGTGCAAATCAAACAATTTCTTAAAGTGCCAGCTGCAAAAATCCATTATTCTTCGGATGTCTTCCAGCTTTTGGTGTTACTACCAGTAACTGATGATGATTCAGCTGTGAGATATGTTAATGGTTGCAACTCAAGGGCTGGATGTGTCTGCTGACACATAAAGACTCTATTGTGTCGAGTAAAAGAAACTCATTGTCTTATTTTACACAGACTGTCTATTTTTAAGGCTGGGGGGGTGGGGGGGGTGGGGGGGCAGCGCGGGGGGAGACTCAAAGAGCCAATAATACAAAATGGAAAAAGAAAATCATTTGAATCTCTTTAAAGTTAATGAACAGTCACATTGTGCATTGACCCAGATAGATAAAGTTGTCAGTGGATCAGCTGTGGAGATCATGTTCGTGGAAAACAGACAAAATCAGTAACATGTTTTTGATTTGATGACAGAACATCGTTGTCTGTCTCTCGCTCTCTTTCTGTTATCGGCTTGTTTTATAAAGCATCACACTGATCTGACATCATCACTTGACCAAAAACATATCTGTACTCATCTCACAAATTACATCTGTAACTTTGTTCAGATCCCTTTCAGAGCCTCATTGAGATACAGATAAAAACTCAGTGTTTCAGCTAAATCGACGACCCACTTAGCTGCTAGAATGACTAACAAGTGTAACAACTGATTCACTCTGAAAGACACTTGACAAGAGACACAGCTTTATATTGTACTGTAGTTCATTTGCTTGAATTTCCTCAGATTCAATGTGAATTATCCTGACATTAGAGTTTCCAAACACACCATATGACACTGAGGTCATCTCTGTGCTAACATGACCTCATTTCAGCTAAACAAATAAGATGAAGGCCTTGGTGTGCAGTTTGGGTCAGCCTGATGCAGGGATGTGACCTTTAATATTTGGAATAACAATATAGAATTCAAGTAGATTTTAAGTCACCCAATTTCTGACTTTAAGGACATTTTGATTTGATTTTGCATTGTCAAATAACTGAGCATGTTAGCTAAATGCTAAACAGTGGTCTTGCTTTTAGCATATGTCATAATTTCACTTGAGGGAGCTGACCAAAAGTTAGACTACAAAAACTCATCTTAAAATAAGTTAAATTAAGTGCCACTAGAACAGAATATTTTAATTTACCAAGATTTTTAAAACAAGTAAAAGTAGTCTCAAAGAGGCCACGTTATCTTCAGTTTAGTGCAGCCAGACTAAAAACAAGCACATTTGTGTGGATACGAAGAAATTCGGACTTTGACAAAGCAGTTTTGAACTTGTCAGTGTTGATCAAACAACTTCATTATCCTGGAAACTCTGCACTGCACTGAAATCACTGGCTGTACCTGCGACACCACTGCCCAGTTCACAGTTGACAGAGAAATTCTGAACATCTGCCGGCCTTCATTTCTCCTCATATAATTCTCACTCGGGTGATCACAGGAGACGCTGTTAGCACTGCTGTCCCAGAGGAAGAATGCAAACACACGAGAAGCTCTTCCAAGAATTCCCAGTTGAGGACCTTTCTGGAATGTCCTAACGAGCCTTCTCCGCTGTGTTTACAGTTCCAGACCGATGGCAACCCTGCAATCTACCCTGCCAGCGTATCATTATCTGGCCTCTTCAGGGGACACACGCAGAAACGGAGAGTTAGAGGAGCTTTCTAACCAAAGGTTTTAGATGCTTGTCTTCAGAGCTGACCATATTACTCTAAACAGCTGGGGGGAGGCAGAGACGAGAGGCAACCACAGACGGTGACCTCATGAGTTTTAATAAATTGCTCTGAATCACTTCAAATTAGGGGGATCTCTCAACAAGTAGCTCGATGCTGGGGAGCCGCTGTCTCGTCAGATTAATCTTGGTGTGTTGTGGTTACTCGCCGTGGTGGTTCTTGGCCGCGCGGTGAAAAAGAAAAGGCACCTGTTCATTGTGAAGCCGAGCAGGGTGATCACTGTTTTTGACTTCGGTGTCAGGTTACAGATTGAACATCACTCAAGCCAGGAAGGAAAACTGACCTTGACATTTTCTTCACATCAGGAGAGAGAAGAGAGCAAATGTTTCTTGGCAGAACGGGAAAAGCATGTGACACAGCTGTGTTGGTGGTGTGAGTGTGTGTGTGTGTGTGTGTTGGCACTGTGTTCACCCCCAGCTAACAGCGTGTTCTGATCTACTTCAGTGAGATCAGGAACACAAATAAGAAGTCAGACTTTATTGACTTCTGTTCACTCTTATGTAACACAAGAATGTTGGAACCGAACCATTTCACTAAACCTAAATCTTATCTTCCCGTCTGGCTTGTTTGGATTTAGAGCCCAGCTGGCAGTGGTGAAAATACGATAATAAAATTATACCACAATGTGAAAATACTCCATCACAAGTGAAAAACTGTGTCCAAAATGTTTCTTAAAGGTCCACTGTGTAGGATTTAGAGGGATCTATTGGCTGAATTAGCATGATCTAATATCCATAATTATGTTTTATTGGTGTACAGTCACTTGAAAATAAGATTATTTCCATTTTAGTCCCCAGTGTTGCACCACCATGTTTTTACAGTAGCTCAGAATGGACAAACCAAACACCGGCTCCAGGGCGCCCCTTTCACATTTGTCAAGGCCACGCCGGGAAAGGGTGAGGCAAGAGGTGTTCAGTTGGTTGCAATCTGCAACCTCACCACTAGATGCCACTAAATCCCCTACACACTTCAAGTAAAAGTGTAAAAAGATTATCAGCGAAATATACTTGTATCAAAAGTCAAAGTACTGTCCTTGTACACTGGTCCTTCTGTGTGTTCACAAATTAATGTGTAAACAGCATTTTAATGTTTTAGCTGGTGAAGAATGAATGAATTTACATTATGTGCAATATTATATTTATGATTACAGTATCTACAAAGTGACTGTGGCAACTATGACTAATGTAATCTAAAAGAAATTTAAAGTAGCTTAAGATTGAAATACTTTACATCAGCGTCTGTTTGCAGGTCTTGGGGAGCACCACTGTGTCACTGAAAAAAAGTTGTATGAAGCCTTTTTGTGTCTTCAGAGGGAGCTGTATCAAATCTGATCAGTTGCCTCATGTGATGTCACTTGAGTCAGTGAAGTTCAGGGCTGAAGCATCTCTGCGTGAAGCTAGCTTCTACATTCGCCACTTTATCCAAATGAACTGTCAATAATACTTATAACAAACACTGAGACAAAACAACATGATAAGCCCGTACAGTACAAAGATCACTCTACATCACATGATCACCTCTTGGAGAATCAAAATAATCAATAAAGCAGCTGAACATCACCTAACTGACAATTAAATGGATGGATGTCTCTTGTTTGTTAAGTAAATAGAAACCTTCTTCAAATCAAACACTTTCTGCAGTCAAAGCCATCATTGCCTGATAATTTAAAGTTCATGAGCTGTTATTACTCAGCGGTTCAAAGAAGTAACACTTTCTGCTCTGAAACCTTGTGCCAAGATAATAGAGGGCCTCTCACAGTTTCCTGTCCACAACAATAGTTTGGACAAAGAGCGAAGGGTCCTGACTGGAAGTCGCACAGTCCTCACCTCTCTAGAAACCCTCAGACCATCGGTGGCCCGGCAGGAACACAACCTGGACAGCTGCCCTCATTTACACAGTGCCAAAAAATGTGAAGAGAGGATGCCCAAAGTGTGGGAATTTCACCTATCACATTTTTCCAGAAAGAATTCCCGGCCTGTGACCAACAGAGGCGTAACAGGATGTGTGTGTGTGTGTGTGTGTGTGTGTGTGTGTGTGTGTGTGTGTGTGCATGTGCGTGTGTGAGGAATTTAACCTTTTCACACTGACTCTTACTAAAATTATTCTTTTTCTGACTCTTGCTCAATCATTTGCCACACATCTGAGAAACACTCAAAATAAATTCAAAAATATTTATTCATCAGCCTTTTAATTCCAACAGGTCAACACGGATGAAACTTGTTGAATGTGTTTCATATGAGCCAAGCAGAAAAGGCTCCAGGAAGTTACTGGAAGTTACTCAACCCCTCGAAACGCCAGATTTTTCAATTCTGAATTTGTGGTTTTTGTATGGATTAAACACGAAGCATGTTAATTAGTGAGCTGTAGAGGTGCTGTTGCTGGATTTTGTTACCGTTGGACAGAGGCAAGCTAGCTGTTTCCCCCTGTTTCCAGTCTTTGTGCTAAGCTAAGCTAGCCGTTCCTGTGAGTGTGGTATCAGTGCTCTTATCCAACTCTTGGCATGAAAGCTAGTGTAGACATAATTCCCAAAATGTCGAGCTACTTCTTTATAACAGCGTTTGGTGAAAGTGCATGCATGATGACAGAGACCTTACACAGCATACAAGTCATGCTTTAGATAACCTTTGTGACATTTTGGCCTCATTAGACATCACAGGAATGCAGTGCGTCAGGAAATAAGATATGTAAGATAAGAGAGGAGATATGCTGCAGCAGAGGTGATGAGCAAGAATCAGGCCCAGAACACAGTGAAGTTAGTACATGACTCTGAAATACTCACCCAATGTCTATGTAAGATTTTGAAGCAGTGCAAAGAAAAACAGTTAGAAGAGCCATATGGCAGGTTTGGTCCTGCATTCATAATTGCACTTAAATAGAAGTATTAGGAGCAAAATGTTGAGTATGAGTATCAAGAATAAAAGTGTCTCTACTAAAACAGTACGATGGCCCTTTTCAGAGTGTTGTGCTTTTACTGATGCATCGGTATGTGTAATGCAGCATTTTAATGTTGCATCTGGTTGAGCTGATGTTCATTTAAATCTGTATATATCATATGCTTTGTATTTGTATTTGCTCTTCTGGGTAACTACAGATGTCAGATAAGTGTAGTGGAGTCAAAAGTACAATGTAATGAAGGAGAAGCATAAAGTAGCATAAACTAGTCGAGTCCAAGTTTCTTAAAATTGTATTAAAGTGAAGTACTTGAGTAGTGCTCTTTGCCATGATGACCTACATCCAAACATATTTCGTTCATGCTCCATGTAGTTTTATGTAACTTATTTGTGTTGGAAATAGTTGTGACAAATTCCTGTAGCTCTGATGAAATCTGGGCGACTCCCACTTCTCCACACACACAACCATTGTTTGGTGAAGGGAAATACTTCTTCTTATCACACTGTGATGGCTATTTGGGAATCATGGTTCACTGACACACTGTAAAGAATAACTGACAGGGTTTCACCACATCAGTCAGAGATGGATGCCACCTAGTGGTGAGAAGGTCTTTGCCCTTTTTTCC
Organism: Chaetodon auriga; assembly: GCF_051107435.1. Classification (NCBI taxonomy): domain Eukaryota; kingdom Metazoa; phylum Chordata; class Actinopteri; order Chaetodontiformes; family Chaetodontidae; genus Chaetodon; species Chaetodon auriga. Next base: position 14,317,120 of record NC_135085.1, read on the forward strand.
TTTTGAACATAGAGGGAGCTCTTGGGATATTATATCAGGTTTTCCATGTGGTCTCTCAAGAGGTATGCAGCTCGAATCAGGAGAAAGCTGTCTGATAGTAAAGCAGGAGTCATGTTTGAAACCTGCAGAGTAAAGGAAATAATGTGAGAAGATTTTCATGCACAAAAATCCCCCTCAGCCAGAGCAGACTGCAGAATGAGAACAATCCTTCGGACACAACTTAAAGATCTGAGTGTGCTAACTTCCTGATATTCATACACACCTTGACAACAATTTATGTAAGATTTATTGTTCTCATGGCATTAATTCTTGTTTGATTTTCATCCTCCATATCTTTGGCAAATATAATAATAATATATATAACAATAAAGTCTCTTTGTCAGTGATGTTGCTTTCTCCGCGAGGACGCAGAGCCCTCGAGTATGCAGGATGTTTCATGAAGCACTTAGAAAGTGGGATTCATAAACAAACAGAGAGACACGCATGCAAAGATACACACACTGGAAGGCGCAAGTTTCCCATCCTCTGTTTTGGGCCTGCTGGAGCTGGGAGCCATGGCAACCAAATACCGAAGGAGAAAAATGTGTGCGCTGCCTGGCTGAGCTCCATCCCTTTGGCAGTCATGCTTAAACTCTCGAATCCCATGACAAAAACAACATTCCACATCTAAGTGATAGTCTTCAAGGAATTCCTGTTAAACAGCGGCATTTCTCAGTGTGCATACCTCATCGTATTGAAACCATCTGGTGTAACGTGTGAATGTGAATTCTTCTACAGGTCCACACAGCCAGAGACACATTTCTTTGCCTTTCTGCACACATGTGGAAGTTTGCGTTGTCTATTTATTGCCTATACTGTAAATGATTGTGCAAGAGTGTGCATGTCTGTCAAAAATGAAGTGCCGGATGTCCCAAAACTTTTTAGGTTCTGAGTCCATCTCTATATAACATTTCAGCCTTAAAGCACTTGATTTAGCTTCCAGTAACACTGCTGAATTGCTGAATTGCTGTTCCCTATGAGCCAGAGTGCAGCCTCAGATCCTGCTGGCTGTTCTTAAGTCCTGGTTCAAGACTAAAGATGAGCTGGTTTAACAGTCAGGGCCCCTCAGCTGTGAACTTGCTGCCTGAAGATCTTAAAAAAGAAACTTTTTATTAATGCTAGCACACTGCGTTATATCCAACATGTCTTATCTGTTTTATTATTATTATGGTTTTTATCTTATTTGCCTCATTGCAGTCCTGAAATGATTTAATCCTGCTTCAAAGTAATTGTAGCTGCATAAATAAAGTGTATTATCATCATCATCATTATTGCTATTACCCTGCTTTCCTCATGATACTCATTCATACACATATTCACCACAGCCTGCAGTGTGTTAGACCAGTTAGCAAAAGTTTGGCCTGAGCAGAGACGTTCAAGGCTCACTGCCAGCCCTCCCACATCAGTGCTGACCCCATGTCCTACCTGACCTGATTAGTCCTATTCAGCCGTCCTGTGATGCTACACACACACAAAGACGTGGATGATTTTAAGTATGTGCACTCTGCTGCTGCGCTGCGAGAAATTCAGCTAAAAAACTGAAAGTAATTTCAGACATTCTCCATTGCTCCTCTGTGCAGTGTGTGCGTTTTGTGAATAGTGAGTTACTTCTCTGTGTCTCTATGAACTCACGATTTAAATCTAAAATCTGTAGCTTGAAAAGATGCAGTGTTTTCACTTATCAAATGTTAAAATAATACCAAGAAAAATGTAAAATCAAACACTATTAGACATTTATTGCAGGTACAGCAGGAAACAAGACAAAAAAGAGAATAATCTCCACTACATTCACTGATGTCTGTTTAATTAGCATGTACGTCATTGTGATTGTGCAGTATAACTGAGAGCTCATGTCTGTCACTGGTAGCATCCTTGAGAGTCTGGAAGAGGCTGAGAGATGTTGTGGAAAGCCCACTGTAAGATGCCATCAATGGACCCCGGCTGAGAAACAAAAAAGCAGGAAAAAGGATGACATCATCTGGCAAACCTGCATGATGTCAGTGACGATGATGATATCACACAGCAGCAGCAACTGTTTACCAGATTGTTACTGGAGTCCTTGAATTGTATCAGGTTATGTTTTTAGTTTTCAGGAACATTTTCATTTGTAGGTCCCTCAATTTGAAGAATATTCTTGAAAAAGAAGTCATAAATGGCCATCTTGTTAAGAGCTGAGTGTTCTTTTAGAGCAAAACCCTTTTAACATCTAGGAGCAGGTGCTCTAAATTCATCTGAGTACAGTATATGTAAAAAAAAAATAATGTGCAAAGTTATATAGTAAAAACACAAAGTAAAATTAAAATGCATTTGTACAACACTGCGAGACTTCAGCATCTGTGCCCAGATTTCTCTTGCTTCTCTCAAACTTCAACACAAACAATAGCATGACTCACTGCTCTCCATCACTCTTCAAGGCTGCATTTTAGTGCAGCCATCTTGCATCTGACATGCTTGTGCTTATAATCATATCATGTCTGTGGTTAAATGAGCCTCACTCACATCTCCCAGGATAGAGTCCAGTTCATCTTTATGGAGGATGGACTCGGGGACGGAGGAGCTCTGATCATGACCGAGTGTATTTTGAGCCACTGGGGCGAGCTGGACACACACGAAGCAGAGATTACACAGATTATGCTTTGTCATATTCGGGTAATGGAGGTGTATATATTATTTGTACACACACAGGCAATTTAAACTGTACACACATGCAGACACACCTGTAAGCCTCTGGACTCAGCCTCCTTCTCTGCAGAGCTGCTCCAGGGCCTGGAGCAGGACGAGCAGATGGATCTCCCTCTAGCAAACACACAGATACTGCGAGTGAGTCAGACTGTTTTTTTTGTTTTTTGTTTTTGTGGTGGATAATGTTACTGTCAATCAATACGTGACTTCCAGCACTCAAGAGGATTACAGAGGAAGAGGTTCAGACCATTTCAGATGGCAAACTAAACAGTTTAGATGGGACATGGGCTCTTTATGTAAAGCCTATTATCCACTGATTTTCTCTTTAAGATTAAGTGACATTTCTAAAACAGCAAAAAGAATTGAGGTAATATTCTACTAAAAATAACAAAGGAAATCTTAAATATTCATTCATTTCTCACATGGAAGTGCTTACAGTCAAATAAGTGATGCTGCAAGAGATTGTCACATGGATTTACGTTGGTTTCATCTGTCGTCTTTGTCCCTGCTAGCATTTTATAATATCATTGATCTTCATTTACAGTATGCAGTATACTGTATACCCAGCTGCAGTTATCCATTAACGATCCATTAATCACCATTAGCAGGATATTGATCACTGTAAGCACACACTCTTAATGCACATTGTTGATCAATACAACATAAACAGGAATCCATGAGAAGGAGCATATGTGCACAGTGATGCAAAGGTCACACTGAGGCTGAGATTTGTCAAGCTTGTGTGACGTATACACATTGTCTCATCATGAGTGTATGCCAGATAATACAAGGATGGAAGAAGAGGAGTGGATGTCTTACTTGGAGAAGTGGCAGTGTGCATGGAAACGCCCCAAACACTGCAGGCAGTGAGTCAGGTCTCCTCCTGCCAGGTGACAAACACCACACACCTCCCTCATACTGACCAGCTCTCCACCCGAGCACTGCGTACACATTTTATTTATTTTAATAGGACTGTTGCGGTGAAGTACAAAGGGAGTAAAAGCAATGCAATCATAAATTTAAAAAACAGATACAAAGAGATCAAGTCAAGGCTGCAGAAAGACGAGCAGGATATCATCGAATGTTTACCTGGTTTCTACCACTGGACCCATTCATAGAAGCAGTAACACTGGTGACAGACGAGGATGACAGCGGGGTGAAGAAGGAAACATCTAGGATGGAGTTACTGGAGCTTGTGTTTGTTTGCTGCGGCTGGACAATGATTTGCTGTAATATGAAAAAAAACTTGACTATATAATGCCAAAAAATAAGCTTTCCAGACTTGACTGTTTACATTTTAACACACAAACACAAACTCAAACACATGAAATACAAAAATGAACTCATACATATTCCACATGAATAGTCTATGTAAATTTCCTTATGTCGTATCCTACATATACTTACTTGTAAAGGTACTTGGGCTTTCTCTCTTTTCACTATTTTGCCAGAGCACCACTCACACTGCCAAGGGCCACTGAGGATTAAAAATGTAGTGTGACATTAGATAGATAGATAGATAGATAGATAGATAGATAGATAGATAGATAGATATTTAAAACTTGTATTTCTCACCTTGGTATGGATGTGAGTGGAGGATCCAGGCAAGTGAGATGAAACGCTTGAGGACAGCCATCACAACAAATCAGCTCCCCTCCGTCCTTACACACTGCACACTCATCATCATTATAGTGAAACTACGCTCACAGAGATATGGATATATAAGACAGAGTAGATATACGCAGGCTCAAAGACAGGTGACTTTGAATGAGTGGATCCTCTACCATGCCTGTGGTTGTCTCCCCCTTGTGGTGAAAGGTGTTCTGAGCAGGTTTGGATTCTACGTTTATCTCCTCTGACTGACCACAAGAGTAAAATTCCCCACCAAGTTTTCTGCACTTTCTGGCTGTTCCTGCTGAATGACACGTGCTTTTGATCTGCTGGTAATGCAGGACAGTTTTATCAATATCGAGCATAAAAAAACAAAACACAGATACTCACCCAATGGCTGATCTTCTGAGCCAAGCACCTGTTTGATATGGATCTGCTCTCTGGCTTCATGTCTGACTGGCGGCTCAGTTGAGGGGGCACCAGAGGGCGAAGACAGAGCGACTGGTCTCTGCACTGAGGAGGAAACCATCTGAACACCTGTGGCAGAGCAAAGGTCAAACGTGTCTGTAGTATTAAAGCATTGTCTGTGTGTATTTTAAAATATCTTTGATTTGTAATTACTCTTTCCAGATGTTAGCTGTGGGGCTGCAGCTTCACTCTTCACTCTGTAAAGCTTCACTTTACCCCCTGGAGAAAACATAAGAAGACACTTTTTATTCATTAGTAATCATATATTTTGTTAATTTTTTTCACAGACAGAGAGGACAGAGGCAGATGAGACATATTAAGGAAATGGAACCTGATCCGTCACTTGTCTTGGCATGATATTGTGGGTGCTGATTGTGTGATTTTAACCCTCTGTCCTCGTGGCTCCTCTTCTTGATGTGGGGTGTTTTGTGGCCACCGGAGGATCTCTTCTCACTTCGAGAACCTGCTGCATCCCGTCCTGTCGACAAAATGTCAGCATTGATAGAATAACAAAGAATGAACTCACATTGTAAATCGTTCTAAACGTCTTAGACACTCGTAGACAGAGAACTCGGTCCTGAAAGCAGGACAGGTCAGAAAACACCGTACACCGGTGTGTTGTAATAAAGCTATTCAATTAAATAAGAAATTATGTTCAGAAGTATGATGATGATATAATGGACAATACCTCACTCACCACCCTAGAAAATGCAGCTCAGTCATTTGGAATGATTGAACTGACAAATATTTTGGTGAAACCTGAACAGGACATACTCGAGTGCAGATTAGTGAGCAGCGTCTGCAGCTTGGGGTAGCTGTCCAGGTTGTAGTCTTTGGACAAGTTGCTCCAGAAAGCTTGGATGGTAGATCTGCTCTGCTCCAGGACCCAGGACAGGAGTGAGTACATGGCCTTGTGGATGCCCTCTCTGCTGTCCTTCTCCAGAGTGTCCTATGAAAACAACGAGAGGTGTAATGAATAAAACCATACATTCCTGCAAATACATGTTGAATTATAAACGAATAATTCAATGAAAAACGTCCTAGTTCTCAATGCAAATGCTTGTAATTAAAATAGTAAAACTGCTGACATTACCTTCAGTCGTTGGTCAGTGATGATGTTTTTGTCCGCCAGACCATAGACGAGAGGGAAAGGGTCGTCCACAGCCATGGCTATATCCGTCCGCAACTCCCTCAGCAGAGAGCGGAGGTTTGTGTCCCTAAAAGCGTCCACTCTGGACATGATCCGCCTTGTGTGCAAATGAGATCCAAAGTGACCCAGACCCGAGAGGACTTGAGATCATACCAGAGGTATTTTGGCTGAAAGAGGTGTGTCCTTCGCAGAGAAGGAAATATTGTACAGGTGCATTGCTTAATGATGGCTGAAACTATCCGGTGTTTCTGCTTTTAGTCGATGCAGATATATCACTATATACCGCCATGCATATGTACTGGGATTTTCAGAAACTCCACATTAAAGGCTTCACTCGTCAAACAAGGCCACCCTCAACCTCTTGTCTCTGTGGGGTTCATCTGTCCACTAACAGCACTAACTGTCTGCCTGCCTGCTGACCCCTCAGGGGGATCGAATGACATGCTGTCCATCCAGGGGAATACCTGTTTTCTTACATCAGGTGAGCTGAATGTAAGCGACCTGACGAGTCACAGCGACAGTTTCCTCTTAAAAGGTTCTTTCCACTTCAACTTCCCCTTAACTATCAGGTTTTCAGACACTGACTCACCACAGGGACCTCAGGATTTGTGCAACAGGCAGGAGGAAATTAACACTGCAAACAATCAACTGATTGACAGATTGGTTTTGTTGGTATAAAGTCTGGGCAGCAAAAAAAAGTCTTGGGCAGGTTGTGATAACGTGAACTTCTTTTTGTACCATGTGAGTGGTGGGCTATCTGGCTAAATTCCCACTGGCATATCTCTTCATTCATTATAAGGCCAGGAGACAGTAGTTTGTTTAATCCGTACAAAAGTGTAAAAATGCCACGTAGTAGTTGTGCAGGATTATTTTTGGGCAGCAGTGACTTACCGGCAGTCAGTGGAGAATCCAGATTTCGTCGTGTTTGTACAGAGGCAGGGTATTTCCCCGTTTTCAGTCTTTATGCTAAGCTATTTGTTTTACTGCCTCCTGCTTCACTGAACGGACAGATATGAGAGTTGTACTGACCTTCTCATACAAGTCAGGCAAAAAGTACACTTCCCAAAATGTTAAATAGTCATTAAACTGCCTCTGTTTCTTCCTAATAAGAATATCAACATGAGATATGCAAGAATTGAACTGTATTATGTAATTAGTTAGCTCATTAGATGTTAGGCTAAATGTTAGCCAGTCAATCAGTTAAAATTCTACCAGCTAATGTTAACCAACAACTGAAAATGTCCATCTCCCTGTAATGTAAACATAATATAAATGTGGGTCATAAAGCAGAATAATTATAAGTAATGTAGAAAAAGGTCTACAAGTTTGCTTTCACTCACTTGAAAGATAAAAGATATTCAATTTCAAGAAAGTATCTCAGCTAATGAATAAAGCTAACCAATATTAGCCATACCAGTAAGTCATTAGTAACTCAAGTTACTAATGCTAGCCGCCTTAAAATTTTGTTAAAAAGTGAGTTGTGAGGATGATTATAGTCTGGACATGTTAAACTATTCCATTAAAATTCCAGTACTAAAATTATAAAAAAGATCTCTTCTATTTCACTTTGTTGACTGTAAATGCTACATGGATGTAAGACTGTGTGTAAGAGGTAACATTTTTCGATTCAATCAGTAAAACTGAAGAAAGAAAATCCAAGATGAATAGAGTAGACCATTTTGCTACCAGGTAAATGTTGATGGTTAGGAGAGTGAAGCCCTTTAATCTGTAATTTATTAATCATTAAACATTATTACATTATTCATACTGGTGAACAAGGACCACTTCTACAGAGGGACGTTCACAACATACATATTACATTATTATATACAGTGCAGTGCATTACAGTGGATCGTTATATGTGTATTACCGGGATGGAGGGGTGGGGAGACAGGAGAGGAGGAGAGAGGGTTAGAGGAAAGGAGGAGAAGGAGAGGAGAAGGTGGAGGGACGGGGAGTTGTGATAGTAAGTTGTCTTTTTATTACTTCTTTTTTTTAACCACAGTACAGTTTGTTCTATAAAAGTTAAACCCATAGAGAGATAGATGCCACATTTTCACAGCTACTGTTAGGTGAACCTACTGGAAGTTGACTCTTGTGGGAATATCAAATGAGATACATTTCGTCATGAGATGCTATAGAGAGATGCTATAAAACATTCTAAGATAGTCAACCTACTTCCAGAGTGCAGAGACCCTGGAGGGCAGGCCAAAGGTCAAAGATCAGATCAGCGTGCATGCGTGCTGCAGACATTCAGACGTGTTCGGCCATCTAGAAAAATGGCCGACCCCCCACTATTTCTCCTTCTATGTTTAGGCATCATTTTTGGTGCTTTCCCTTTTTATATATAAAAAATACAAAACATAACAGCGAAAAGAATTCCGTTGGTTGTCCCGTTTTTCTCCTTTTTCATTTTTCCAAAACTGTTTTTTGTTCGTTTTCATTTCAACATTTGTTTTTGGGTTTTTTTTTTAATCTCTTTTCTCCTCCAGTCACTTACATATTGACAAAGTATACAATATTTTACAACTGAACAAGACTGAAAGGTAACATTTGATTTGTCCAATCAGATACAAGGCCCGCATCCTATATCCAATTAGAGAAGTCAACTGGAAGCTAGCCAGTAGTAAGCAACACAACAAGCCTATGGTGTGAAGGGAGCTGTCCGATTTCAGCTCTGCATTAACATGAGCACCCGCCCTCGGGGACAGTAGGCTCTGCTGGTTTGTCCAGCTTGATGTCGATCACTGGAGATTATCCGGTTAAGGAAAAGTCAGGTGGTTGACAAAAAAGTGGCAATGCCACCGTGTAGAAATCTGTTAAAAGTAAAAGTCATATATTCAAAAGGAAAAAGGAAAGTGGAAAAGAAGTAGTTTCATTTAATATTTTTTCATGAATTAATTCACATTTATTGTTAAGTATCCGTCTTTTCAGTCAGTCCCTCACCTTCTTCTAACATCCACCCTCCATCACCGTGCATGTCACCTCCCAGACACCCACTACGTGGTGCTATACTCGTTCATCCACACCACCTTCCTGGCTCTGTTCGTTTCCTCTCTATTAAGCAAAAAAGGTTTAATGGCTGATGCCTCTGTAGACAGTAGGCTGGGCAGTCTGTTTGTACGAGCGCCAACAACCACTAAGAGATTAAAAATACGCTGCCTCTTTCTTGGCTGTTTGGCTCTCTGCTCAGTGAGTCACAGCGGCTGTAAAGGATACTGCCTTCAGGATTCGCGTCGTCCAGGCTTTCCATTCCAGGTAGGGCTGCTGCAACCCGACGAAACAGCTAGGAGGATATTAAAGAGAGGAGGACGGTAGGGAGGAGAGGAGAGGAAGAGGAGAGTGGAAAAGATGATGAGAAAGCAACAATATTGTTAAGCAACAATATTGTTTGCAAATAGTACTTAAAATATTAAAAGTGAAAGCATCCAATGCAGCAAGATGAGTGTTCTACTACCTATTACATACTGTATGTCCATGTATCATTATATAAGTAGCATTTCACTGTTGTGGTTGGTCAAGGCTGTGCTAATGCAAAGTATTTTATATACTGCTGAGTAGTTTTATCCATTACAATCACTATTTTCTATGTAAAATCTTAATTTGTAAAATAACTAGTAACTATAGCGGTGAGATAAATGCAGTGCAGTAAAAAGTACAACATCTCCCTCTGAATTGTAGTGCAGTAGAAGTATACACTGATATGAAATGGAAATATCTATGTAAAGTACAAGTACCTCTAATTTGTACTTGAGTGCACTACTTGAGTAAATGAGCTTGCAGTGCTCAGACGCGTTTACTGCTTTCGTCCTGCACCCATTATGGCTGGATGTGCACACTATCTACCTTCTGCACATGATCCAACACACTCCTCCACATATTTACACATAAAAATTTTTATTTATCCACGACGGCGACTCGATCACCTCGGAGGGACACGGGAATGGCACAGAAGCTGAGCGCAACTACCGCCCAAAATGCTGCGAAATATGGTGAAACTGCAGGGATCACCTGTTTGACATTGCAGCCTGTCTTGGCACTGGTTTCGATGAACATGACGTTCAGCTCTTTGGCTCTCTGCTCTCCTTCCTCGATCATGATTTGCCTGCAGGAGAAACAGGCCAGACTTCAGCATCACGACGTTGAAGGCAAATCTATTCAGTACAGACTCTCTTAGAAAACAAAATAGCTTCATGTCAAAGACTACATTAACTACAGCTGAACCTTACAGGTGATAATGGACTATATCTGACACACTCACCTCTTCTCTTCCAGATCTGTTTTGTTGCCGACTAGCATGATAATGACATCACTTCCTCTCTCTGTCCTGACATCATCAATCCATTTGCAGGTCTGCTGGAATGAGTTCACATCTGTGGAGACCAGACTCTTACTTTATATCCAGTCTAAAATCATGTAGAAATACTGCTTCTATATATTTCAAACTGAAAGAAAGATCAGTACAACTGCTGCCGGTTGCTGCTCACTTGTAATGTCATAGACGACCACAGCTACTGTAGAGTCTCGTATGTAGCTGGGGATGAGGCTCCTGAAACGCTCCTGTCCAGCAGTATCCCACAGCTGCAGCCTTACCTGCATTTACACACACAAACATTCACACCTCCAGCAGCTGCTTCAACAGTAACCATCACACTGCATGCACACTGTACAGATGTAGGAGCCTTATGAGTACACATCCAATGGGATAAGCCGGTATCAGCGTGTGTGCAGGCTGACAGAGCATAATATCCTGACAAAGAAATAGTATTAATGCTAGCTAAAGCAGATGATCCACGGGAAAGGCTTTGACTTCTTAGGGCTAGAAAAGCCAAAGCAGCAAAGCTATTACTACCAGGAATAACCTTAGGGTAATCGTGTTAGTCTGCGAAGAGAGCAGTAATTAAGCAAATCAAATCAGGGATTTGTGAATACATGGTGGAAATTGGGACATTTCTTATTCAGGATCATGCTGAGTGGCTAAAATGACACAAGCATAAATACGTGAATTCATCGTTACATGTGCATCTACATGTGAATTTGAAATGACAATCAAGGCTGCCTACTGTTCGGTCCTCCAGGTACATTGTCTTTGATAGGAAGTCTATTCCAATGGTCGCCTGTGGTGGAGAAAGAACAAAAAAAGGGGGGTGGGGGGGGGGATCATCAGTGTTACCCAGACTTTAAAGGCTAAATGTCTCCCTGCACCATCTGTTAATCCTGGCAGATTGACTGTTGTTTAAATGACGGAGAACATAAAAAGCTGTGCAGAAAAAAAAAGAGCCAATAAGCAGCGAAACTAATTTCATTTGTATTGCCCTCAGCGCTCAATCATTCACACTTGTTATGTGCCTAACTTCTACAATACAAAAAATAATACATGTTCTCTTTTTAAGAGCCTAATATTACTATACTAACATTTCCTTTTCATAACTGCACTGACAGCATTTACATTTGGACATCATTTATTCAAACTTACTTTTATAAGGAGCCTAACTGTAATGTGTATATCAAGCTGACATTTTGGGCCAAAAAGCTTTCACTGTAATATTATTCAGCTGTGAATCAGTCACTATTATACCACAGAAGGCTGAATATATTGTTGAAATGCAGTGTGGTTAGTCCTATCATTAACAATTTGTTGAACTCTAACATTGTGGGATAACTGTAAGAGAAATTGTGTATAAAATGTGGCTTTGACTGTTGACCTTTGAGCCTCACCTGATATGTGTTGTCGAAACTGTCATACATGAATCTAGTGATGAGAGATGTTTTCCCCACTGGAAGAACAGAGAGCAGAGGTGGACTTTTAGGTGTTAGTTTACATCATCAAGAATCATCTCCAAACACATGAATACACATCTGACTGAATGGATTCAACAAAATGAAAACAGGTGTGACAAAATGACAACATCCTACCCAGCATCCAACCATTGCCACTGCAACCATCAAACCACCAAGCAAACCAACAATTAACTCCACAGTTAGGTCATTTCATGGATCTGAGAACCAAATCTGACTGATCATTCAGCAGAACCTCCACCTCTGTTCTCACAAGAGAACATTTTCCACATATGAAAGAAAAGGGCTCAAAATCACAAATGTGCTCCTCTAGGGTTCATTTCTCTAATGGTAACATCTGGGATAATTAGACAGGGAATATTTTTTCCCTTTCTGAGAGATTTCATCGTAAAATAAGTAATCATTATCACTTTTCTAGATTTTCTGTTCTAAAGAGAAAGAAAAGTTGTAGAAGTGGACTAAAAGTAACATTAATATCTGACACCGATTTGGTGAATTTAATGAAGAGTTTTGCAAAAATGGCTCAATATTTCACACTGCTGGAAAGGTATGATGATAAACAACATCAATAATGTGAAACTGATAAAGCACACAAGACTGACATTTCTCTCTGTCTCGGGGCTGAAACTAAAACGATTTTCACTGTGGAATCTGTCAGTCATTTTTTTTGGATTAGTCGATTAATCGTTTAGTCAATGAAATGTCAAAAGCATTATGAAAGATGCCTGTTGCAAGCCGTGAAAGTCAAAGGATATTACTTCGAATGTCTTGTTTTGTCAGATGAACAGTGAAAAAACCCAAAAGATATCCAGTTTACGGTGATAGAGAACACACCGTCACACTGCAGAAGCTGCACCCTCAGAATATTTGACAGTTCTGCTTTATCTAATGATGGAAATATTATCAAAATACTTTTATTATTGTCATTGTTGTTGTTGTACTTTTGTGTTTTGTGCTGTTTTGTATAGATTTTCTTGCTGAGTTTTGTATGCCTGTATAAAGGTCCATCTTGGAAAGCCTATTACTTTAGGCTGTACATGTTGTGTTGTGGTGTTGATCCAGGCTATATACCCACTTGTCCCTTTAAATGTAAACATCTATATATTACAACTGAAAACCAGCTATCGGTTAATTTTCTGATGACCAGCTGATCAATTAACCATTTCAGCTCTATTGCAATGAAGAAAATGCTATTAACAAACATTCCTGGAAACCGAGATTGTGTCCAAACATGATCCACGATCACTAAAAATGCACAAGGCCGTCCTCAAGCAGACAGATCCAAAACACATTAGATATTTAACCGTGGTCATAAGCTGCATGTTGTCTCCTCAGAGGATCAAGGTGAGCCCTGTGAGCTCGATTTGTATTTACATCCCACCCAGCACCATCTTTAGCACCATTTTACATCAGATCTACACACGAGTGAGGACTGGGCTTTTCCGGCAGGCCCCGGGCTCTCATGCGGAGTCCTCTATGCAGACAGCAGTGGTTTTGAAGCTTGCGATGGGCAGTGGCCACACCAGGCCTCGATTCAGCACCATGGACAGCAACATTGCAGCACAGGCCACACAAACACACAGGGAGGCTTGTAGTCGACACAGCCTCCTCATAGACGTGCAGCACACACACACACACACACACACACACACACACACACACACACACACACACACTGAAGCATCACAATGTAAGACACAAACGCCAGTCAAGCTGCTGTCATATTAGGCCTGATTATGTGTATCCCGCTGCTGTATTTTACGGGATATGTGCCCCTGTGCTGCCACTCTGGATGTCTGATGTCTGAACACGTATTCAGGCAGCTTCTCAGCGCTAAACCATTATCGATCAGCACCTCCCGGATTTGTGCACATCACAAAAAATCACACACACCGTCATCCCCACCCCGAATAGATGGATGATTGAATAAAGAGTCTAACATTGTGTCGCTGTCAAGCCCGTTTTTATTTGATTATTTATGGGACCGAACCGGAGACTGCGAGGTTTAGAGATGCTTCAGACATCGCCAGCCAAGGGTGTGTCCCGAACTGACACATGGGGGACTGTTTATTATCTCCTCTATTAAAAAAACACAAAACCAAAAAACACTCACGAGTGATGGAGAAAATGTAAGACAGTGCCATACAGTGGAATAAAGGTTTGGTAATGTTAGAATGAAGCGATGGGGGTGAAATAAGCTTGTTATCTTAAGGCTGAGCAGATTTGTCGGTCACTGCAGCACATCAAAATATCCCAATTCATATCCGCCTGCTATGATGCGAATTATGGCAATTTGCTGCAACTAAACGACCCTCAAACATATTCGGCACAATCAGGAGTCATTTTTCAGTGATCACAATGCTTATATTCAATCCAAGGGTGCAATTTATTTGCATGCGATTTTTTTCCCCCCCCTCCTTTCTCTTTTTTTCTTCCTGGGTTAATCAAATTTCCTACAGTCTCAGATTGGAGGTACATGGGCGTGAATTCAGCCAAAGCCAGCCGGCACATCCTCTAGATTCAGCGACAACTTTCAAAATCAACAAGGATTACATACATGGCCTTCAACATATACGCATGTTTGGCGTTAGGGGAGGGTAACCAAAACCTCCCAAAGAACTGACTCACCGCTCTGCTCTCCCAAAAAGACGAGTTTAAATTTCCTCAGGGGGTTCCCCAAATCTCCTCCGGCTGACATGGTGGCAGATAAAGAGCTCAACTTGGATTATTTTATATGTTCTTATCGCTCGGCGTCTCCTCCGTTGTGGGTGCGCAGGGGGATCCTCCTCTCCTCACAGAATGATGGGAATGCAGCTCAGCGTCCTCCTGTCAATTTAGGAGGCTTGTGCGCATGCGCGACCTCACCTACTTCCATCCGTCACCTTTCTGTAGGAACTGTAGCAGAACTGTTTAAGGTCTCAGATATGAGCTAATGAAAATATGGATGACTGTTACACGAAGGCAAGTAAAGGTTTGGTCGATCGCACTGCAGGAGACTTTATAAGGTGAAAGTACATTTACTCAGGTCCTTTACTTTATTAAGTCAGTTGTACTTTACATGAGTAATCCTACCTTTTACTTCTACTTCACTCCATTTCTCTGATAAATATTAAACTTTCACTCCACCATATTTATCTGACAGCTATAGTGACGTTACAGATTTGAAATGCTCCAATAAAACACATCAATATCTTATAAAACATGATGCATTGTTATAGAGGAAAACGCCCAACACAATAAACACTTATTTAAAATTTGAGCTGATAGGATTAGTGGTTTCATTGATTAGAATAATACAGAAAGCCTGATATAAACCTCTGAAAAAGACATTCTGCATGAATGCTTTTACTTCTGAGACTGTTAATAATTTTGGACATTTAATTTAATGGAGTATTTTAGATAGTTTTCTTGTTTTTAGTTAAAGGATATACTTCTTCTACCACTGCACAGTTCATCCTACCATGGTGCTACCTGTGAGAAGAATTAAATCACTTCAGCTTTGAAACTGAGGTCACTCTAACTTTCTTTACATTTCCAAACCACCAGACTTCACTTTGTGAATGTGAGGATTTGAAGGGATATTCCAGCTATTTGATATTGGACTTCCATTAAGTTTGTGGGTCTTGAGGGATGATTAAAAGATGAACGGTCAAAAATGATGCAGCATAGGCGGTGAAAAAGCTGGATGACGTCTTGGCTTTGATCCTCTCTGCCTGCCGTGCTGTCACATGCATGTAAAACCAGTAGAGTGATGCTTTAAGTGGCATTGAATTGTATAAAGAAAAATGTAAGAATGTGTATGAACTGAGCTCTGTGCTCTTGCTGTTAGAAAACAAAAATGATAAAGTTTAAAATTGAAAACTTTTTAAAATGGAAATCCTGGTTATTATGTTGTGTTTGCAGAGAATGGATGCACTGAAAGCTTTAGTGTATCAGTGATTAAGATGGACTGGCATGTAAACAGAAACAGTTATCATTAATTAAGTTTGCCATAAAAATGCATCCTCAGCAGAATTTTATTCAGCTCAATAAGCCAAAATAAACACACCCACATATCATGGTTTTGTGCAAAAATGTCAAATTTAACCTTAATACTAATGTTCAAAATCAAACAGCTCTGCCTCCTTCTCTTTCCAGAAGGCAAAGCTGCGGTCAATGTATTTACAAATGTCTTCATTGTTGAAACAAGAGAAGTCTGTGTCACCGCCGCACTCATCCGGAGTAGCGGCTTGAACCACCACTTTGGGTACGAGTCTGGGATCTGACAACAACAATGATGACGGTGATGGTGACGGACAGCGACATGGTTTCGAGTCCCCAAAGAAGTGAACTTTGATGTCCTCGAAGCCGTCGCTCCACTGTCGCCTCCCAGCCTGGATCTCCTGCAGAACAGCCTTGTGGAAGTCCCTCACCATCTCCCAGGGGAAACTGCCGACATGGTCAAAGACTTCGAAGCAGAGGAGGTGCCTCATCTTCCTCTCCTCAGGCGACAGCTCCTGCTCCAAGATGTGGAAGTATCCCAGCATGAAGAGATCGAGGGTCAAGCTGTCGTGGCTCACTGCGACACCATCCACGTCTGGCAGGAACTGCTCTGGGGAGTAGGTTTCTCGAGGTGGCGGATTTTGTGCGGAGTTAGAGGATGACAAACAGGACTTCTGCACATCTTTAAGTTCTAGTTTATTCCTCCAGGAGTTTAGCATCCTGTCCACAGCACCTCGTTGTTGGCAGAATTCAAACATGGAGGGGATTTTCTGCGAGGGCGATGCTCCCGTCACGCTCCCTGACAGTGTTTGCTGTACCGGTCTCTGCCTCGCTGCTCTCACTGAAATAGCATATGCAGATTTCTTCCAGTGGCTCAAGAAAAGCACCACTATACGCTCTTTCCTTAAGCTCGTGGTCTCTATCACAGGTACAACTTTTTTAGGGGGATCACCGTGGTTCACCTCACAGCTGAGGCCTGTGCTGGCATTCTGGTTGTTCACTCTTGAAGCTCCAAACGCTACCTGGCCTCCATTAACAACCCCAGCGAAGGGATAAATCCCACCAATCTGACCTTCAAAGTTAGATCTGAGGTTTCTGACTGACACCCCAGACTGCTGGATCTCCCTTTCCACTCTCTCCCTCCTTGCTCTGCTGTAGCTGTTAGTCTCCAGGCGATAGCTAAAAGCTGACGCCATTCCTATGTGAGGAATCCTACATCCACTGAAGGCCTCACCATGTGCTGGCACTGTCTCTTGGCCGTGTTGCATCAATCCCTGGCCTAAATCAATCTCTAAACTATCTCTCACCCCCTGCAAACCCTTCATCTCCTCCATCATGCCTTCCTCTATCCTCCTCTCACCTCTTTCTTCTGTGGTTTGGTTCAGATTGGCCACCAGCAGTGACATACTCTTAACGATCTCTGAGACACGACTGCACCACACTGGCAAAGTCAGCTGCATTTTCCCCTCTGCATCTATCTGTTGTAGCACCTCTTTGTTGAGGGAGATGTTCACAATCGGATCAGGTAAAATCGACCTCAGCTCCTCGGTCAGCCTGGTCAGCTCCAGCTCATAGGCCTGGCAACGCTTCTGCAGTGAAACAGTCTCGATCTGCTGTTGCAGGTAAACCAGGTCTTCCTCTGTTAGGAGCTCACCAAAGGGCCCCAAGACTGCATTGTGGGTTTGGGAGTACTTCCAGCCATCCACTGGAGTATAGCCGTTAGTCATGCCCTGTTAGAGGGATGCAGAGATTTTAGCATTCAGAGAGGTGATTGTTATAAAGGAATAATTTAACATGGGTTTTTGGTTTCAACACTTGGTTTTTGAAGGCATTAAAGAAACAAGATGTAACTTAATAAGCCATCTTTAAAGGTGCTGGTAGGCAGATTTAGTTATGTTCAGACATAGCCAGGCTGTCTGTTTCCTCCTGTTTACAGTCTTTGTGCTAAGCTAAGCTAACCAGCTGCTTAAAGGAGCTTTATAATTACCCCACAGACCATACAGAGTAGTAAAAATCTTCTCATCTATTTCTATTTTCTTTCTTTGTGGTCTGAGCATCTCTTACATGTAATTTTTCAGAATGAATAAATCTTGTTTATATGGGTCTTGATATCTTTGTGGCATCAGAGCATTTCTGTTTGGATTTTATTCCTTAAAGAATCAGGTCGTCTGACTGTCTAAGATTATATCCACTCCACTCATTTGTGCTCATGCATACCCATACACTTACATGCAGCACTACAGACTCCCATACAGCACATACGTGTACCTGTCTCCTCTGTTCCTCCTCGTCCTGCAGCCTGACCTGCAGCTGCCGCACCATCACCTGTCGCTTCCACTCTGCTATGGGGCGACCGGCTTCATCGTGAGTGGGCACCAGGGAGTCTATGTCAGCCAGGATCACGTCAACGATTGGTTCCTCCTCCAACAACTCCTCACCGTCAAGCTTCTGTAAGCATTCAACAATGAAGGATATACAAATCATCACTGCTAAACTCTGAGGAACTATCACTATCATCCTTTCATAAAAACCTCCAGAAGCCTACTCTCTGAGGCTGTTTACATTTTCTTTATTCTAAAAGGCATGCCAAATTTACTGAACCCCTCTCTGGAACAGCGATATTCCAATCATAGTTTAGCAATCCTAATTAGGCAAGGCAGCTCTGTCAAGCTTTGGATTTCTCAGCATGCCAAGTGGTGTGCATGGAGGGGTGCTGTGCATGTATGTAGCCATCAAGTGTATATTTAAGAAGCTTTAACTGGATTCCCTTTTCAAAATAAGTCAGCTGGAAACATTAAAAAGTCAGCTGGAGATAGAGCTTCTAACAAACTCACAGAGGTAGCATTAATTAGCTTGCTTGCTAAGGGGGGGCATTGCTTACCATAGGAGACGGTTAATTAGCTGGAATAAGTGGAAATGCCTGCATATGGGTACGTAGGACCTTTAAAACATGTAAAGATCCTTATTATGATACATTTTTTAGAGTAGATCTTCACACTACAGCACACTTTGTTTTTGCACTACACCTTATTAATTATTCCTAATAATGCCATCTTTTATGTCATTTGTACACTTTATAGAGGGTTTATGGAGGCCGGCCAGCTCACCGTTTGTCCAGTGAAGACTGCAGTGAGTCCCGCCTGCCTCAGAGACTTAATGGACTTCATGTGGGACATCAGGGTGAGATCCCTCTCTGGAGGCTTCAGATGGCTGAACGATGTCACCACTGTCAACAGACAAATAAGGCCAACAATTCAGATTTCAAATTTGGCAACAGACAGACAAAAATTACCAGTTTCGTGTAAAATACATTTTATGTTTCTCTAAATATTGTGCTTTATGTTGGTTCACTTTCAGCTAGATTCAGCTGGATTCATTGTTGTAAATGTGGAAAAAAAAAGCATTTAAAATATATTTCAAGTATACAATCATGTGACATGTAAGCAAATGAACAGTCAAATGACAGTCTGACATTCTTAGCTGTAACTAAATAACATGGCAGACAACAGTAAAGTCTATTTACCTTCAGTATGTAACAACTGTATTCACGTTCATAAATAATATGTTAAAGTACATCATGAAGCGCAAACACGTGGTCTCTGTTCGTCACCTGAGGAGGCCACCTGTACGTGCTGGATGGAGCCTGGGGAGTGTTTCTTTGAAGCGGCAGCAGGCGTCAGAGGGGAAGAGGTCACAGGAAGTGGAGAAGGGTGACGAGGCAGGGGGAGCACCTCCTTCACTGGCTGCTGGACACACACACACACACACACACACACACACACACACACACACACACACACACACACACACACACACACAAACAGCAGGGATGAGCCAGACTTAAAGGGACAGTTTCTATAAAGAAGAAATAATACATCCTCTAACATAATTTATTTTGTTTTATTGTTCATCCTTGTTTACAATAGGGAGCTGTACTTCTTCAGTTCAACATATAATCTTGCCCTACTTGAAGGCGCTGCTTCCCAATCTTTTATCATGCCCTCCTTTTCAACCCTGCATAGTACATTTTGACCTATCATAGCAGGAAAAGCACAGGTGTAGCTGTTAATATTAATGATGGCTCCTTTCAACAATTAGTGATGTTATCAGCTACACCTGTGTGTGACAAGTCTCCACAGTTTTTTCAGTCGCTACACTGATGATTGGTCACCTTGCTGTTTTCCATGTTGGCTCTGCTCATTCACCGGAGTTTCGCAGCAGTAGGAGCTCTTCGTTCTGAAAATGATAAAACAAAACAAACAATATACAGTAACTACAACCAGATGAAGTGAGCGAAAGAGCAACCATCCAGGAGCGTAATGTGACACAGAGCATCACACAGCAGTTAGCACAAACGATTCCAAAGTACACACACACACACACACACACACACACACACACACACACACACACACTCACATAAACACGTGTGCGCAATGTAAAGAACACAGGCCACAGCTTGTAGTACTTGGAACAAATACAAGACGTGGTGAAACAGGACCCCAGTCAGTGAAAGTAGCGTAGCCCTCACAGAGTGCAGGAGAGAGTGTGTTCGAGTTTGGAGAGAGAGACATGATACTCTGCTTCAGGTAACCTGGCTGATTCACAATAGATTTATTACTACACGGACAATTACAGCGTTTCTTCCAATTAGACATATAACACAGCGTAAGAGGTTAACTGGTAGCTTTGTAAAGAGTTCATGCACAACATACATAACCATAATTCCGCCTATTACTGGCAGTGCTTTGCACTATACTTGCTATTATTATATTGCATGGTTTGTCTTATGTTGTACATCTGAAACTCGTTGTTCTTGCTGCCTATCTTAGTGAGGACACTCTTGAAAAGGGGATTTTATTTTAACTCATTAGGCTTGGCTGGTTGAAGTAAGTTTAACATACAATGTTGCCTGTCCAAAATACACATGAAATAATTATGTGTAGTTTTACTTTTTTAAAGACAAGTTTCACTCCACAAATAACTCAACATAAATTCAAAATGTTTTTTGTCAAAGGCCAATATATCACATTTTTTCTCTGAAGTACCACAACCTCCTTTTTGATTGAAACTCATTATAACTCACATATTTCCAACAGTCACCAAAATCCAAATGCATACAGAATGCATGCAGTACTTACAATATGGTCCAGAAACTGCAATCACACAGTGGATCAATGCTAGGAGGTTTAAAAAAAAAATGATAGTAATAATACAAAAAAGACAAATAATAAGGAAGAAAGCCCGGAAGCTGTTGCCTCACTACTCTGGAACAACCAACACACAGCAAGACCAAGGAGCAGCATCACCTGGACCCAAACCTACAATGAGGGGGCCTTCTTCCTGTGCATAATTAAAGACGTGGGATAGAGTGACCTGCGCCTGGAAGTATACAACAATAGCTCTGTGAATGTATGTAGGACATAACATACTGTACGCTGCTGGGGCAGGTGTGTGTGCTTGTGCTTGAACACCTCCTCACGTGCTCAGACGTGTGGGTCAGTGTGTTCACTTTTAAGATGATCATCACACTCATCCTCGGTGGCTTGACCACGGCCTCCTGTAGTACCAGTTACTGACTTCCTCAGATATTTGGCTTCAGAGGAACGTCGAGTATTGTAGTTTAATGACTTTTAATTATTCTGCCACCAGCAGTTGGTTTCAGGTGAACATTCTGTTGCTATAGAAACCCCTATTGGCACAGCTCCATAGCACTTAAGCTAATGGTGTTACATCGACTATTTAGTTAGCTATATGACCAAGCAAATGTTCACACACATGTTTTATCTACTCCCCAAATACCCCCATTGGATCATTATCTTATGGTACTCATTCATAGCTGTTTTGTAGTTTATTTGTGATTTGTTGAGTTTTCTTCCTATCAAATCACTGCTAACCAAGCTAGCCCTGCCCCCTTAGGCTAATATGTGCTACATTCATACATGATACATTCACGCTAACTGTTCCTCTATTTACTTTCATTGTATTTGCCTCTTTAAACTTTCATGGATGTGAACTATGTGTATGTTTTGTAGATTAATTACTGTGTTTTATTTCATATGTGGACTTAATGTTGATCTTTCACTGGTGATACTTGCTTCTTTGTTCTTCTTCTTTTTTTCTAGCATGACAGAATCCAAATATTTGGACTGTTGGACTTTGGACTTGTTACAAAGTTTTTTTTGATTTATAATTACTATCATTTAATATGTTGTCTAATAGCCTGCACCGTTTCAAAGGCCACCTGCTGTCTTCATTTGAGGTGCGTTTGATTCGCTGCACCTACAGTACAAACCTAATGAGGGAAGGATGACAGATAGACAGAGATATGGACACAGACACAACACATGCTTAAATATTCAACATTCACTACACAGAAAAGACCCCCAATTATCGTACCAAACTTATTGTTCATCAACAGTAACTGCTGTAACCTCAGTGCCTGATGGGAGGCAGCTGCCCCTCACTCAGTCCATGGCCTTTGTGTTGAGCCCAGTATTTCTGCCTCTGTTTTTAGGGGATTAGCCTGCCTGGCCTTGTTGCAGCTGAGCACATGGTGAGTACATGATCAATAATGGAAGGCTGCACAAACGCAGAGGAACAGTCTCACACAGGCACATGCACACATGCACCCTGAGCAAAAGTACGAACTGTTATGCAACAGACATGAGCAGAGCAATCAGTTGTGTTATCCATTTATTAGGCTGCTCTGTCAGCAAGACCACTGTCTCATTGGGGTCATGTTTTGTTTTGTTTTTTCCTCTCTGTTTACATGTTAAACCAGATGAGATTGGGCAGAACAGTTTGCACATTTGCAGTGGACTACCAAGAAACACAATGTGCTACAGATAAGTCACACTGACTCCAGACATATTTCAAAATTTCTCTCCTGGGATTGATTTTACTCCAAAAAACTGTGTTTATCAAAATGACATATTTAGACGTTTAGTTTTAGAACTTTAAAATATGTCTCGAGTGGATCTTTAAGTCCAGATTCTGTTCCCACTCGACATATCCACAGCATGGCCAGAACAACCTTTAGTCACTTAAAAATATGAATAAAGGTCTTTCAGTCACAGGCAACCAGCAACAGAGAAACCAGTGCTTAACATGGGATGGATCAGGACGAACAGGCAACCAGTGGTGAAGAAATTCAGACTTATATACTGCTGGTCTGATGAGCCTGATGCACAGCAGGTGCACAGGTGATTAGGCAGGAGCCAGCAGAGAGTGTAGGGGACCACGCCCAAACTCAGACAGACAAGGGAACAGACAGACAGACAAGTAACGTGAAGAGAAAGGAGGAAGGAAAACACTGGAATAAGACATGTGAGCAGATCCTTGCACCTGAAGACATAAAAGTTTTTGTTAGCTAGTTAGCTGCGTTCTAAAAAGTGAAAACATCTTTGTGAAGTAACAACCAGTAAAACACATTTTCAGATGAAGGCTGGTTTTAAGAAGAAATGATATAATTCTAAGGTGGAGGGATTATTTCTTTGCCAAGCGATGTGGGCGCTGGTTAATTGGCACATAATCCCCACAATTCATTTTTACACTTAGGTTTTACAAAGATTAAACAAGAGATGTCACATTAGTTTGTGAGCTTTAGAGGTGCTGGCAGATGGATTGTTTCATTTCGACAAAGACAGGCTGTCTGTCCTTATTTCCAACAGCCACTTGCCACATCTTAATACTGACAGATACACCATCAGCAACAACGGTAATTCTTGGCAACAATGCAAATGAGCATATTTAGGAATTTGACATCTGATTGTCACAATTCTGTTATGAAAGAAGTCGATCCACTCTTCATATTGTGCAAATCAGTGAAACAAATATAATTCAACTGCTATTTCTTCATCTTTGAGAAATGTGTTGTATGCATTATACTTATATTCTTATTATATTTCTAGAATAAGAGTATAATTATTTTCATATCTGTCTCATATTTCTGTAATACAGATTTTTTTCTTGTGGATGTCAAGGTATATCTGCAGTCCGGTGAGTCACTGGGACAATATAATGAAACAGGAGTCCAACAAGATGATTTAAACTGTGCACAACGGTGCTGCAAACTTATATTTAGCCCAATGCAAACATCTACATGTCCATGTGCAACGTGCCATAACATGAGAACCAACTGCACATGGTGTGCAATGACAAAAACTAATAAAGGCAACAATAAAATATATCACACAAAGATGCCTCATAAGTTTCAACACTCATTTATTTATTCGCCTTATTTTTTTCTTGACAACTTTTGTTACGTGTCCACAGACATGAGAAAGAACTCCAGAACACTCAAAAGATAAACGTGAGCACTGAGATTAAGACGTCATCACAGGCTTGGACCTGTTTCTGCTTCTGTCAAGCAGCTCAGAGCAAGAGAGCAGATCTGGGATGATCTACCCGGTCCACGATGACCACCCCACCCACACTGAGCTGAAATGTGCAAAACCTGATCCCCGATCAGCACTCTTCACTCTGGGGTGACGCTTGACGAAGCAGCAGGCCAGTTATTCTTATTCATCATGGTATAGAGAGGAAGAGAGAGTTAATATCATCTGTGTGATGAGACCCAACACAGAAAATCTCCATTTATATACAAGACAGAGCCAAGAGGAAGGTTTCCAGTTAGTCATTACAAGGATCATGAATGACAATACTTTACAAGCAGCACTTCAGGGGGGGAAAGCTGTTCTCATTAGCAAGCGGTAAGTCAGGAGAGAGGGACAGAGTACAGTAGAAGGTAAGTGGACCTGCATGCTTCGATCCAGAGCTATGACAGTAAAAAGCGGCCAAATATAAAATAATCAACTCATTTGCCTTTCAACAATTACTGGCCGGTGCACTAAGACTGTCTCACAATTTTTTTTTTAAATTAAGATACCCTTGATCTATTAGGGCTGGAAGCATTGCAAGTCATCTGCCAGTTTCCAAAAAAAAAAAAAAAAAAAAAAAAAATCAATGAAATTTGGTGCAGCATTGTTGGTGTTTTGATTGCTGAAGCAAAAATGGCACAGTTTCAAAATCCAACCTCCTCCCTTCAGGACAGGGCTGTAATAGTTTTAAACCATCTTTTCCATACATTCTTAAAACATCTTACAAAATCATAGTAAATAAAACTGGTTTGTGCATGAGTGCAATATAAGAACATAATCCATTCTTTAAAACTTTCTAAATAAAACTTTCCATTTGTCTTCTCTTCCAACAGACAGCATACAGAATATATCTTTTAATTTTTTACAAAAACAAATAAAGTTGATTATACCAAGATGACCCACAACATTCAGAAATAAATGCTGTACTCCCTCTGAATTCTTTGCTAACAGACTCATCCTTTTAAAAACCACAGAAGCCACAAGTAGCAACAAATCTGAAGTGAAATGTGAAATATCATTTTTGTAATGTGGAGATTTTGTCCAGATTTTCAAAGCATTAGGCTGCATTGCTCAGCAGGTTGGTTGGCCTGTAGCGTGCAGAGTCCCGAATACTTTCTGATTGTAAGTCATTTTTGACAAAAAGCTGATCACAACCAGTGAAAGAAGAGGGCAACGAGAAAGACAAAATGGCTGGCTGACCATGTCTTTGATAGAGATTCACCAAAGAACAAGCTGTTCTTCTCCACAGTGAAAACGGATATGCATAATATCCCCTTAAATGCACATAATACAACACAAATTCAAAATAATATCCACCGTGAACATTCTTTCTAGCAAAGGCATGATGTTTTTAAGTCACACTTTTTCATAATATTGATTTCAAACCAACACTTGGATCATCCTGGTATAGTGCAAAATAACAGACAGCAGGTGAAAGCAACTAGA
The DNA here is from genome assembly GCF_051107435.1 of Chaetodon auriga. Classification (NCBI taxonomy): domain Eukaryota; kingdom Metazoa; phylum Chordata; class Actinopteri; order Chaetodontiformes; family Chaetodontidae; genus Chaetodon; species Chaetodon auriga. The sequence continues at coordinate 14,342,677 of NC_135085.1, forward strand.
AAACATCCCTGGACATGAAAGTCATAAAAACGCGACTCATACTGTACTGGTTTCTGACACAAGCATCAGGCTGTCAAATATCTAGCAGCCACAGTACAAAAGCTAAAGGGGGGGGGGGCATTTATGGTCAATGATAATGAGATACACGCTGTACTGTACTGTTACAGGCCATACCAACATACTATAATAGCATCATTGATAATATTCACTCTCCAAAACATTAACATAGATCGGAAATATAAAACAAAAGATCCATAGCATCTAATTGTACTCGACATAAAAGCTTAATCTTGGACACATGTAACTAACTTCATGTCAAAGACAATGATGAAGGAGGGAGAGAAGAAAAAGAGGTGAAGAGAGGGAGGCACTATCTGGTGCATGGACAACGCTCTTGCCCACTCAAAGCAACTGCCTTCAACAGATTACAGGTCCATGGTCAATCACAACTTCCCACTTAGCTACTAGATGAGACTTCAATAGTAAAATTATTTAGTGTAGCAACTCGGCTGAGCCGTAACAGACAGAATAAGTGCTCATTTGATTTAAGTAAGACTACTCATCTACAGTTCAGTTGTCCTCCTGGTGCATTATCATGTAAAACATCTTAGGTCAGTTTAGGTAGAATTGATTAGTTTAAAGACATATTTCAACATTTTGGGAAATACGCTTATTCTGTGCTAAGCTAAGCTAACTGGCTGTTTGCTGTAGTTTCATATTTACCATACAGACTGGTATCAATCTCCTCCTCTAACACTTGGCAAGAAAACGAATAGGTATACTTCCCAAAAAGCTGAACTATTCCTTGAACATCTTAAACGTCTGATAACACAAGTGGACAATGATTTGAAGCATTAAAACAAGAAATCAATGCTTTGGTTAAAACAACTCATACAATACATTAATTCAATAAAGACAATAAAGTGCCATGCAACAAAACTGGTCAGTGGTCCTGTCACAAATAAATAACAGTGCAGAGAAGCTACAATAGCAACAATAAATAAGATTATCCTTTATGGTTCTACGCACAAGGGGTCGTGTTAAAAAAAAAGCACATATCGAGAACAAGGACGTGAGTTATCTCTCCTGATAATGGATTATTTTGCCGTCCTCTAGCCAACAAACCAGTTAAAAAAGGAACAACAACTTACACTTCAGTCCTAACAAATCCCTCATGCTACTTCAGGGCCAAAACGGCTGACCTGTTAGCGATCTCAATCCTCTGCAGTGAAACGGACACACTACGCTGTAGAGCACCAAGCCAATCCAAACTGAGGTAATGTCCAGTATATGACGGATGCATGTGGAGCTATCAGCCCTGCACTTGCACAGAGAAACATCCCCTTTGATGTTTTCATTCCCCCCCCCTCACCTGATGGCGTTATTTAGAAATACATGACTGGCTGATTTAAAACTGGGGACTCGTTTGCAGTTATGATGAATGAAGGAGGGACTGACCACATACTAACTTTCTACAGGGAACTGGTAGCCTCACAGATGACAGACTTCTACATGAAAACTATTCAAAACTAGTCCCAATGCCCAGCACAGGTACGTTAATTAACAGGTCTGGTTAACAGGGTGGTTAGTTTGTCTTACGTCTCTTCTAAAGGTCAAGGGGGAGCACACCATGCAGGGTTTTGAGGTGGCGACCGCAAAAAACAGAGAAAGGTGGGTTTCGGGATGAGCGATCGAGTGATGTTTGGGACTGGGATGGTCGTCATACAGAGGGTTATTTAAATGGTTGTATGTGTAAGTATGTTTATATGGTCTATGTTCATTAGAGCGGGATGGTGAGTGGAGCTTTTAGATTGTATTGTTTTGTTTGTTTTCCACCGGGCCGGTGGACCTCTCACATCCTCTGAGCAGATGGAGCCGACTGGACCGACTTTCTCCGGGACAGCTTTGACCTGAGGAGAGATGAAAGAAAGGGGAGGTAAGACTGAAGAAACGAGGAAATATTTGTCAGATAAGTTTCCTGAAAAGAACTTAATTCAGATTAATTTAGATATACTTCTTAGATATACTACATTTTTTGTCTGCCTATTGTATGAATTGCATGCTTGTCAGTAGAGAAATGTTACTTTCACTAAATACTATCTATGTCAGTGATTCACAGCCTGGGGGTCAGGATGCCTCAAAGGAAGAAGAGAAGAAAAATTTTGAGGGTCACCAGATACTTACATTATAATGAATATTTTTCAGATTTTCTCTAAATTACTCAAAAGTTTAACCCCTCCAGACCATCTGAAATAAATCAAATTGGAAGTCTACATTCATTTCCCGTTGACTGGCACCAAATTACATCATCTTTTCCAGGAACATTTCAGATCATTTCCAGTTGCATCTTGGTTTCTTTCTAGGTGTGAAAGTGCATTTACACAGTGATATTTAAAATGTGTAAACATAAACAGGTTCATCTTTGTTGCTAATATCTCTTTTTAACAGCTGTCCAAGATGCTTTCGGTGGATTTAGCGCACTGCTCACCTGATGGTGCCGGCTAACAGGGGGTTAAAAGCATACAGCCAGTCGTGCATCTCTTTGTCATTGGTGGCCTGCAGCAGAATCCCACGATGCTCAGTGCACACAGCAAACGTGTTGGGAGTCTGGAGACAGGAAATTAAAAAAAAAAAAAAAAGTGAATTCAGGTTCAATGGGTCACTATTTATTTAGTTTCTAAAGATCTGTTTCACTATTGAACTGAAGCTCTTTCATACCCGCAGTAAGGTCTGTTTGTCTTCGCTGTATTCCACCTTCGCAGACGACAGGTTGATGACGGCTCTCTCCACGCTGTCCCTCTCGCTGCGGTACAGGTAGACGTAGGGCCGGCGCACCACCACATAACGCTTCACCCAGCCGCTGGTGTGGGGCTCCAGGAAGTGCAGGTAGCCTTTCTTTGACACAATGGGGCTGCATACAGTGGAAGACATGCTGATGTTAAGACAAAAAGAAACAACTCCACCACAAGCTTTCTTAAATGTTCCCAACATGACGATAATATATAATGTATAAATTCAATATGAATTCAATGTTAATTAAACCGCAGTGACTAAGGATCATGTATTGTGTGTGTGTGGTCGGACCTGACACGAATCTCCTGTATGTCAGGAACGAAGGTGCATCCTCTGAGAGCTTTCTTTCTGTCCACTGGGCTGTACGGGTCCAGATCTGGTGTGGAAGCTCCTGAACTGGGTTCAGTGTGTCTACACAACATAAACAATAATGTGACGAAAGGAAAATGGTTTAACTAATAGAAAAGCAGTGCCTACAGTACACCTGTTCATCTGACTGACTCCTTGATTTTTTCATTTTTCATGTAACAGTGTCTTCCCAATGAGTGACTGCACTTGTACTTTAGTCACGGTCAGTTTCGAATTTTCATTTTACGCTACTTTACACTTCTGCTTGACTATATTCCAAATGGAAATATTGTACTTTTCGCTCTGCTGCATTAATCTGACAGCTATAGTTACTGGTTGCTGTGATTGGTTACAGATTAAGAATTTTCATACAAAACAAAACCACCTTGTAAAATATTATATACTGTAATAGATTAAACTACCCAGTAACATGAAAAGCACAATCGGCTCCATGTTGACCTGCTGCAACATTAAAATACTGTTTACATGTTACTGCATCAGCAGAATAATCCTGTTATACAAAATAATAAGACTCTCTAAAAGGAGCTAATCTGCGTAATGAGTGCTTCTACTTTTGATAATTCAGGAATATTTTGCTGATTATATTTCTTTACTTTTACTTCAGTAACATCTTGAATGCAAGACCTTTACATATAGAGTATTTTTACATTACTTTATTGCTACTTTTACTTAAGTAAATGACTTGAATGCTTCTTACACAAGAGTCTATAACCTGACATCAATACGCTGTATTAAACTGACAAAGCGATGAGCAGCAGAACACATACCTGATGTCATAATGCCCCTCGACCAGTGAGGGGCAGGTGGAGGACGGAGTGAGCGTGCTCAGTCCGGACGAGGAGGAGTCTCTCATTAGCGACGCAGACATCTCAGAAAGCTAAAACACACACAATCGCACACAGAAACACATTCGCGTGTGGAGAAGCACACACACACAAAACAAGAGGGACAAATACAGACACAGACAAAACATACCAGCAAACAATTAAGCACAAACAACACAGACATGCATTCAGAGAACAGTTCAATCAGACAATTTGTCATTTCCTGGCCATGCACTGTAGAACCATTTCTGTACCACTGTAACACAAATCCTCATTATCTAAGAGCCCCTCGCTGATTAGCATGTTAAAGAGGACATGCAGGAGTAACACTGGGTTAATGGAAGCCTCGCAGAGTCTGAAGAGGAGGGACGGTGAGGGATGAGGATGAGTAAAGGAGGAAGGGGAAGCTAAATTATTTTAAGGTATGAAATATGGATACGAGGGTTTTGAGTTAAGCAGCAGACCTGAGTCAATATCATATCTAATCCAGCTGGGCCAAAGAAAGTCCAAGAATTATTTGTGATTAATACTGAACCCAGGTCTGCTGACTGGTTATTAAGACATAAGATGGAAAAGGAAGAAAGAAATTTTAAAAAGACCTGAAGGGATCTGTGCTGGACAAACGATAGAATAATGAATGACTGCAATGGCAGAGAGCTGCTGACGTGTGGGGCTTAAATATTCTGCGGTAAACGCTAAAGGTTCAGAAGGATTAATGGGCCGGGTTAGAGGGCCTAGGCTGGGGCTCACCTTGCTCTCACTGGCACTGCTGCTCACCTGGCTGTACTCCCTGTTGAAGGTGTGCATCAGCAGACGCAGACACTGGAAAAGAGGAAGGGGAAAGATTTTTTTTAAGATGATGCTGCATAAAATCCGTGTCTGATCAAAAAAAAAAAAAAAAAAGAGCTAAACTGAGATGGAAACGGCCTCAGAGACCAGGAGTCACCTTGGCAGCCAGCTCCCTCTGCCTCTGGTTGGGGCTGTCGGGGGCAGGGCTGCTGCTGGGACTGTGGCTGAGGACGGGGCTCTTTGTAAAATCGCTGATGTCGCTGCTCTTGTAGAGCGCATCCTGTCCTGCCTGCAGAGTCGCCTCCAGCTTCTCCCTCAGCAGCAGGTAATGCCTGGTCTTCTCCACCTAAAATACACCAATGGTTACAAATTTAACTGCAACGGTTGTGCTCCAGAGAGGCTCAAAGGATGTTTTTACTGGGACTGGTGGCATCTCAAGTAGGTTGGACAGAAGATGATGCATAAGGCTGTGCAGCTGCAGAGTCACCCTTAATTTTACATCTACAACACTTGGTTTGAATAGAGGTTGGGCAGATTGGAGAGGTCCCTCATCATTGTTTCAACCCTGTCCAGTGAAAATCCTGTATCTTCAAATTAGTTGATCTTAAATTTTGAGCTAACCTGATTAAGTGTTCCTTCACAAGTTGAGGAAATTCTCCTGGTTTTCACAGGAGAGCAACAAATTGGTGACTAGTCTGGCATCTGGTTGCCTGTAGTGAAACTAGGGCTCAGAGTCAATCAAAATATAATGAGCTACAACTATTCCAGTGGAAAACACTTCCCTAATTATCCTCTCCAGATGCCACCTTTCTTATAAACTTCTTCAGCCTGCAAACCGACCTCCTGCAGTAAACTGAGTTTCTCCAGCTCCCACTGGTGGTCCAGGATCAGGCTGTCACTGCGAGGCCTCCACCCAGCCAGGTTCTCCTCTCCTCGCACGTACGCCACAGAGGTGTCCAGCACGCGCCTGCGACGACGCTGCATGCCTGAAGAAGGGGAATAAAATGTTCTCAAAGTCAAAACACAGTTGAAGAGGACATGCTTGTCTTATTTTTAGAGACTATTTTCTGTGATTTGAGTCTCACCTGGACTTCCATTGTCCGCCACATGGCAGAGGGTGACTTCATAGACTCCAGTGACACGGTTACTGAGGAGGAGACACGTACTGAATTAAAGTACCAATACATTTCGTGGATCAAGAGGTTGTATATTCCAGAATCAGTGGAAGAGTCAGACTGTTTTAATCCATAAATCTGTACCTCTCAGAGGGCCGGAGGCACCCGGTGCTGAAGAGGTTTCTGATGGAGCGAGAGGCTGGAAGCTTCGCGTCACGTGAATAAAACACCATGCAGAAATCTTTGGTGATCACTGTTGGCTGAGTGCAGTTCTCCATCTAATTAAAATATATGAGACAGTAACAAATCAGCCTGCAAAGTGTCTGCTTATACTGTGGTTGAAATGCTCTGAATTGAGTCTCAGCATCATCAGAATGTTCTAGTAGAAGTTCCACAAAGAGCAAATGAAGTACAATCAAAGACACGATGTCCTCTCCAGTACCTCTAGATAAGCAGAGAGGGTGATGTAGATCTTCTCCCCATAGGGAGTGACTCTGTTCAGAAGCAGAGAGTTGTGCATGGAGCTGTCCCATGCTGCCTCAAATCGGTAGAAAGTTCTGCAGCGCGACAAACAAAAAGGTTATCATCTATCTGCATGATTTCTAAAGAGCGAAAAGGGTCAAGCAGATGAAAAGCCTGAGAGCAAATGAACATTTTGTTATCAGAAACAAATACTGAAAAGATGAAAGTGATTGTCAGTTTATACCTATGATCAACTCCCAAGGAGACGCTGCCATGAACAAAGAATAAAGAGAAACAGGACACGAGTTAGAAACTTTTAACTGCAGCTGTTAAAAGTTTGAACTCTGCAAACAATACTGACCCATGCAAACTGAAAAAGGCATTGAAGGCAAATCATATTTGACTATAAGAAGCACACAGAAGCAATGTTACAAAATTACTAAAGAAAACAACTGATTTGCCCACATGACACAGGTCTGGTAGCGAAATAAAGAGGAAACTGTTGCTGAAAATCAAGGAGTAAATACACAGAACAAAATCAGTAAATAAAGTAAAAAAAGAAATCAGGCTAAGAGACATACTTGTCGTTGTGTTTTGGCCAGAAGTATCCAGAAGACAAGATGTTGAGGGAAAGGATGTTTGGGTCTATGATGGTCTCATCGGCCTCTGGCGTGTTTCGAATCCGACCTGAAGTCAAACAAGTCATGATGAGACACAAACTGTATTTTTGAAGATTTCTTCCCACTAAAAGGTGTGTTTGCATGGTGTTTATTACTCACCAATAACCAGCTCCTTCACCTCTTTCCACTCAATATCATTCCCTGTTTCATGAGCGATGGTGACTGTGATCCTCCTCTGAATACCCTGTGGAGTCAAGAGAGAAGATGGGAGGCAAACCAGTTACTGGAGCCTACTGAAGACAAAAATATACTCCAGGCTAAGATGAAAGAGCTTATAGGGTTGAGCTGGCTGAATTTGGTTGACATAATGTAATTCTGACTCTCCCAGATGTTTAGATAATGGTGCAGAAATAAGAACAATATGGAAACATGATGGCAGTTTTGTGTAACATGGACAGACCTGATGTAAGAGGAACGTCCCATGGCAGGGCATTCCTCCTCTGTGGTCAACAACGGCTGGGATGTAGCTATAAACAGGGAAACAATCATTACATTAAATGTTAATACTCAAATGTTTACCCTTATACTCTTGCACACACAGAAAATAAGTCTGCTTTGTGCTTTATGATCTACTGCACGCCTTTCTTTGTGGTATCAGAGTGGAAACACACTTACTCTCCATTAGCCTCCAGCTCGCAGATCTCAAAGAAGACCATGAGGTCGTATTTGGCGTGACAGGGTCCTGCGGTGGAGCGAGTCAGAGTGCTGAGCTTTGTGGCCGGCACTGGAGGAAAGAGGATGGATTAATGTGTGACAGAGTAAACCAGAGTGGGCTAAATTGAGCTGATCTGGCGGACAAAATGGTTCGTGGTGAAAAACAGAGCAGGTTGTGTGGTTTTTAAATACAAGAAAATATGCTACACATCATGATTGAATAACAGCTATTGATGAACTGTCAGGCACAGTGAACGTAACTGCTAACCTGGTTTGGATAAAGGCATCACCCTGGGGAACTGCCTCCTGGAAGGTCTCAGCGGACTAAAAGACAAAGAAATCAAACATGAGTGAACCTTTTGTCCAGCTAAGAATATCAACTCGCAGTGAGTCATCAGCTGGTGGAAATTAAAGCCAGATTTCCTCCTGACCTGATCAGGTCTTTGCAGAGCGGAGGGAAGGGCTGCTTCTGATAGTGACCAAACACCTCGAAGACGATGGGCTGAGTCTTGATGTACTCCACGAAGGACTTTGTCACCTCAACTGTGATCTAACAGAGAAGAGATGAACCACAGCTCAAATACATGACTCTTAAATAAGAAAGTAATTTAAGAGGCAAGTGCAGTGGTGGTAATATTTGTTAATAATGAGTCTGAATGTGCTGCTTTACATTCTGAACGTGGTAGAAGCCGAGCGGAGGCCCTCTGCCTGTGTTCTTCAGCGGCTCAGTGGAGAAAGCTTCGTCGTGGCGGTGGATGAAGCTGGAAAAGGTGAAGATGAAAGGTGAAGAGAGAGATTGCTGACAAAGACGAGGATGAAACCAGAGGCACTTACAGAGAGTTCACATTAGATGTCAACATTAGACAGACAACACTACTGACAGGACTTGAACTCACTTGAACTGGCAGAAGATGTCGGCGTACTCGGCTGAGATGCTGGAGGCCTGTAGGACGGTGACTCTGAAGGTGAAGGTGCTGCCGATCTTCAGGTGGGACAGAGCTTTCTCTGGGGAGAGATCCAGAGGAAGATCCAGTCCCAGGCCTGAAGTCTTTGCTGGGCTGTGGGGAGGCTCCATGGAGGCTACATGAAACACAGGAATGGTATTTTAGATAATTATCCTGTGGATTTAAGAATTTATTTCAGCACTGGTGTACCATTAACGTAAGCTGGGTCAACTTTGAAACATATTAATATGTTGCTTACATAGAAGGACATTGATTTGGTTTGCTTTTCAACAAATACAAATACAACATATATGATCAGTGGACACTTATACTTTGTCCCAAAAAATAAATATTTGACACCTAAATTTGGCATTGAGTTCTTGCGAGTGTTTATTGTCTTAGATCTTTATGAATTGTGAGCACAAGCCCGATAAAGGTCCAGCGTTTCCTCCTCCTCCATCCTCCACATTCAAATTCTGTTTGGTGAAGAGGATTTTTCACTGTATCATGATCCGCACACTACCGGGCTACACAGGCGCCGGCTCACCTGGACAGGTGTTGTTGTTGACCTCGTCGGCGGAGATTCCAATCTCGGAGTTCTGTCCCTCTCCCTCCACGATTCGCAGCTCCTCCTGGGAGGTGTTGGAGTGGGAGAGACCACTGGGACATGACTCAGTCTGGAACTGGAGCAAGACAGTAGACAATCAGGTCGAATCATAATATTCAAGAGCAGATAATCTAATATCAGCCCTCTTGTTTCAGTCTCAACACTCGTACCTTCTCAAACTGTTTGTCTTCAAAGGAGATCTTGGCAGTGCCTGACTGCCTCACACCAGAGCCATAATCTGGGGCCTCTTCATCAGCTGACATCAGACAAAATAAGAGGAACTGATGTTAACCCAGCATCACAATCATTCCTACATACAAGATAACTGAAAAGAACAGCTCCAATATCATGATGAGACTAATACTGAACCATTGTTTGTACCTGAGATGGCCTGCACAGCCACCCTGAGGAAGCCTTTCACTTCTCCTTTCTCGCTGACGATGGCCACGCGATGTACCAGGGGCACAGGGTACAGCAGGTTACTCAGGTACACAAAAGCCCTGAGGAGACGGAGGATGTGACTTTAGCATCTATTGTGCAATAAAAGAGCAGGATTTAACTCAATTCTGCCTCCAGGGGGAGGAGGGGGACAGCATCCCTATTGCTGTTTAGTCGCTGACGGACCTGCCGACCAGACGGAACCAGGGGAAGCGGTCGTAGAAGGGGTCGCCGCCGGTCAGAGCGTGGTCGCAGTCCTCCACAGCACTGCTGGGGAGCTCTGCAGCACGGTCGTACATCTCTCTCATCAGGTCCAGCCTCTGCCTGTAGGGGGCAGTATAGAAATAATGAAAGACTCACTAAAGGCCTGTATATCTGCAGTGTGTGAGCTGATTCATTAAAGGCACTATACATACTAGACAGGACATGAACTCCACAATTTCAATGATTTTACAGGTGAATAAATACATCTTGACTATGAAATCAGCTGTAAGCCATGTGTTCACTGCACCTGAGCTTCTCCAGAGTCCAGTAATGTGTGGCTCCATTCTTTTGATCTTGCACTTCAACGGCTACAATGGTTCGGGGGAAAGGTCGTCTCTCCCTCTCTTTGGCCACACTGGGGGGCAGCAGATCAGGGGGAAGGGGAGAGTAGAGAGTGTCTGTCAACAGGACAAACTGGAACTGCACCTGTGGGTGACACAAGACATAAAACATGAGGGACTGAGTCACTGGAAGACAAATCTGTGGTTTTTCGAGAGACTCACACTGATGCAAATCCAATTAAACTCACTTTTATCAATGGCCGCTGACAGACATACAAACATACATACTGACATGTAACACAGATCACATCACATCTCACAGTGCTGAATAAGGACGATGTGCTACAGTAACAAACACCTTTTTCTTCAGCTCCACACTGATAGCATTGGCCTCTTTGAGGAAGATGGCGTTGCCCCAGAGCAGATCCCTGAGAGACGTGAACTGGTAGAAACGCCACTTTCTGAAAGCCCACAGAGCGAGCTCCGTCTCACGTGCTGTCCACGGCACTGGAGGGAAAGACACATGATATGTCAGTACATTTTGACCCAATAATAGCCTGATTCAGAGATAACTGTTTGACGGGTCAGTAACAGTTAAACGTAACAGGGTCACCTTCTTCTTCAGGCTCCTCCTCTTCCTCGGGAGACTCCAGGTACCGAGAGTCCACTTGTTTCTGAAGTGCTTCCAGTTTACTCTCATAGTCCTGAAAGAAAACATAACAGATCCAAAGATCAAAATGACTGTGTTTGAGCTTGTATCTTAAATGGTAAACTAGCGTATCAGAGGGTCCAAAGTGCACCCACCAGCCGCTGCTGTTCCAGCAGGTTACTGGCTTCTTCTCTTTCTTTGCGGTACTGATCTTCAAGCTCCTGAAGCCTAAAGGGGATTCAACACCATATGTTCAAACAGTCAGATAATTAAATGTAAGTGAATAATAATGTAATAATGTGAGTCTACACTAATGAAAACTGATGAATATTATATTCCATTCCTACAAATAGATTCCCCTAAATCATACGCACTAGCTCTTTAAAGGCCACAGTAACTAAAAGACATTAACTTAACGCCCTCTCCACACACCTCTGCTCCATCTCCTGCTTCATGTCGATGCCTTGTTTCTCCAGCAGCTCCCTCTGAGCGAAGGCCCAGTCGACGGGCTCCACCGGCGTCTCAGCGCACGGCGTCCTCTCTCGCTCCATACGGGCCTGCTCCGGGTCATTGAAGCGAAACACGTGGCTCTTTCCCATGATGATGCGATTCCCTAAAAAGTGCATATGAACACATAAAAGTTCAAACGCTTTGGCATGAAAAAATTATATTAATCACAGATTTGACCTGATATGTATGCTCATATTTTATCCCATGATTTTACATCTCTTCCACCCAATACATTTCTCTGGTACAGTAGCTTTGCTTTACACCTTTTTTTAACCAAATAATATGAAGCTTCACACATACCAGACCGCAGAATAATAGGAGAGGTCACTCTCTTTCCATTGACATACGTCTCTGCTCCCTCACATGGCTCCAGGATGACACATCCTGTTCAAGACAAGATCATGTGACTATGATAACAAAGCAACTTACACATACATATCATCATTCAAATACATATTTATGTATCACCACATTGTATGACATTGTTTTTTAAACAGGCAGAGAGCAGCCACCTTCTCCCTGAGAGCCTGTGGTGCTGCTGAAGGTGCAGTGTTCGTCTTTGATAAAATGGCCGCTGAGAACAATGTCTTGGCGAGTCTTGGCATTTTCACGGCCGACCCTGAGGGAAGACAGGATAATCCACTTGAGACAAATTCTCAGAAACAACACGGTATATCCAGATTAGAGCTTAGATTTAAAAACCTTACTTGGTGATGCCATCTTTGATGTAGTACAGCAGACACTCTGACATCAGCGGGTCTTCGTTCAGGTTCACCAGATGAGGGGTCTAAAAGGGCCACCATGGTGTTTGTGTGAGTTGAGACAGATGTTGTAAATACATCAAACTAGTGTGCAACAGTGAAGCAGCTCACCTTTTTTGGGGAGAAGACACCCACAGTGCCTCCATCTTCTCTCATGGCAACACCCATCTCAGCCAGCAGGGCCTCTCTGCAATCACACAGTTCGAGTCAGAGCATACGATTTTCTGACAACAATAGGGTTAAAGTTGGAGAGTTGCATGAATGTTTGTACTAAATTTCAAGGCGATCCATCCAATAGTTGCAGACCTGCAGATAAACAGCGCAACATTTCCATCCCTAGAAATAGCTTAACAAAACCAAACAAAATCATCTAAAGGGTCAAACCATCAAAAATAGTCCCTTGTTTTCATTTAGGCAGACCACCCCAAAGGCAGGTGGGTGTTAAAAGGTTAAATATGTTGGAAATATCTTAAATCAGGATAATTTGATATGCTTTGAAGCCATGAGTCAGGCGTGGACGAACCTGTCCATGCGGATGGCCTCAGTGCGCCGCAGCTTCTCCTCCCATGTCTCATTGAGCTCTGCGATGATTTTCTCTGTTTCCTGTTGATAAAATCATAACAAATATCCAAAAATTCAATGTACTCAATTACTTTTCCTTAAATTACCCATTCCCACTTTATTTCCATTCTTTATTTCTATCTCTAACCTCTCTAACAGTGTTCCCCCCTACCTTGAGCCTCTCGATGGCCTCCTCACTGGCCGGGCTGAAGATGCGGTCGTGGAGGTTGCTGATGGACCCGGCGCGACTGGACAGGGCCGAGAGCGAGGGCGAGGGACTCATTCCTGTCATGGCATTGGACACTGTGGAGAGATCACCCCTTTGATTGACAGCCTGGCGATTATTCACAAAGTTCTTGTAATCGCACAGGTCTGCCAGAGAGAGAGGCGTTGCATGGAAGTGAGCAAGGAAGGACAGACGGACGGAAGGTAGGCGCAGACGCCGGGTAATTAAGGAGAGACATCGGGGTTTGAGAGGTACACGCGGAGAAACAGATAGAAAGGGAAAAAAATGGGGGAATAACAGGGAGGAGCACAAAAAAAGAAGACAAAGCTCAAATAATGGATCAAAGAAGCAGAGGTCATTTGCTTACCAAAGCCATCGCAGACAGAGAGAAAAGAGCAACTCAAACTGCCAGAGCACAAAATGCCAAATTCCTCTCTGACACTGAACTACACGTGGACACACTCGACAAGCTCACAAGCATGAGAATGTTATGAGAAAGAAAACCAAAAATATATACATCACTACAATGCATGAAGACCAAATACAGCCTGACGTTTTTTCTTTTTTCTCATGTGTTGCATTGTCCTAATGTCTTCCAACTGTTCAGCACAGCCTTTGGTAGCGATGCAGGCCTCTACGAACCTGACTCATAGCTTCAATTAGCTCCACACACAGAGACCCAGGATGTTCCTCAGCAATCTAAAATGGCGTCCTCCCAGTCAGTCCTTTCTTCCATGATCACTGATCTTGTTAAAACAACACACTTTATGCCAAAGTTGGCTATGACTGTCTGCTTCAGAGGAAGAAAAATCCCTGCCAATTTAAAATTGCGTTATGAGGATGAAAGTATTAAGAGGCTGGGCTGCCCAGATCAAACAAGACAGAAAAACAAATCTTACCATGGAAAGCAGAACTAATGGAAAGAAAAAAGGAGGCCATTTTGCAGAATTCCTGGGAAAAGAGGGACTTAATACTGTACAGCAGCAAGGTTTAACCTTTGTATTGCTCTAAATAATCATGTGGGATTTAATTATCTTTGACTGAATGTATGTCTTGTCTGACTTCACATACAGTCTCTTGGGGGTGGTTAGTTTGGTCTCTGGTGTGGTCGAGGAGGAGGGGGGGGGCGGCTGGCTCGGGATTCATTTGTTAGGTGCAAAGCGCAGGCTTGCTAGAGTTATACACACATTTCAAACCAGTGATGACGGGGCCGGTGCAGCGATACGCTGATAGGACAGAGGAGAGAAGAGAATGAGTGTGAGAGACACCCACACTCTAACTTAAACTGTCATCCTCTGTTTTAAACGTACAGTCAGAAAAGAATCTGCACAGTCTAAATTCAGGTTGGTGCGTGTAGGCCGACACGTGTGCATTTTCCATGAGTGCAGGTTGCGCTCCCCTGGGCGACACTCACTCTCTATGATGTCTCCCAGGCCCTGTGCATACAGCAGGTCTTTGAGGCGAGCCACCTCCTCCTTCAGCTCACGCACCAGACGGTTGTTGGGGTCCTCGTTGATCACAGCGTTACAGCGGATCTGCTTAGCACGATCAGCATACCTGGAGGGAAGAAGGTCATCGAGTTCAAGAGGCAATTAAGCTATAACGGATGAATCATCAGTCCTGAGAAGGACGCGACTGAAAGTTAGCCTCGGAATAATACCCACAAATTATGCTGCATGCATTTCTTCATGCAAAACACAAATACTGCATCATTGTTGAGCTACACAAAGTCCATTTTCCTCAGTCGTATGCACATGTATGCAGCAAAATGCTCCAAATCTAACCAGTGCCTCTATTCTACAGGTTGAACCTGTGGTGTAAGTGTGATATTATCTTCAGAAAGCTAATCCAAGAAAAAAAAAAGATATTAATAATATTTAAAAGGAGCCTTCAGTGATATTTTCCTCACCGGAGAGTGCTGAGGGTCTCATCATAGTTAATATCAGCAGGGCTGAGGGCGGCCACCATGGCTGTACGGGAGTTTCCTCCTGAAAGACCAGAAAGTGAGACAGTTTGTAAAATGAAGCGGAGAATACATTTGTTGTGGTAAGAGCAAATGTTTATCATAATGTGTGCATACCCAAGTTCTCCCTCAGAAGCCATGTCAGAACTGAATCTCTGTAGGGGATGAAACTCTCCACCTTCTTCTTTTTCTTGTTCTGTGCACAAAATAAACACAATTTCATCTCCAAGCACGTCGAAATAATATTTTAACAACATGTTCTATTTGCTGTTTCAAATTTGTGGTATTTGGCATCACTGACCTTGTTTGGTGCTGAGTCCTGGTGAGAGAAATGCCAACGTTTGTTATTTTGAACAACATAAAATGAGAATTTGTCACAGTGTATTTTTGATGACAAGGGGAAATATAACATACCACTTCAGCAAGAGCTGAAATAACTTTCCCCAGTGTAGTTAAAGATTTGTTGATGTTTGCTCCTTCCTGCAAATACAAAGACATAAAAGTCAGTCTTACAAAGTATTTATCCATCTATTCATGAGTGCATTTTACATTTGAACTATTGCTTTCAAACAGTCTTTATTCGACGTGTTTCTACGTCCTGTGTGTGTGCAGAAACACCACAAAAACTCCCTTAATTCAGCAGCTTCCTCTCACCTTCAGTCTGGTTCCTTTAGCTCCGGTTGAGTCGGCTCTCTCACTGCCAGCCAAGTCCACCAGACTGATCTTGCTGACCTATGACGAAACAAAATATTCTCAAAATAAGACGAAGAAGATGAAGCATCGACCGCAGTGAACATATTTCACCTGAAACGGCACCGGGAGAGCTGGCAGTAAAGCGTCATATATGTGGTTATCAATCAATACAACAACACACTCATCAGATAACAACGGCAGAGACGGCCTCCGCTCAGGTCATAAAAGGTAATAAAACTATTGATCTTTGAAGGCAGCTGTGGTGAAACAAGGTTCTGACTATGAAAACTATTCCTCTTATTGATTTGTTTGTCTGAGAGGCAGAAAAACATCTTTCAGTCATACAGGGTTGATTTCTAAGGTAGGACTACAAACTGAGCTTGTTGTCAGGACCTTTTCTGACGTGTTGTCCGTCTCCATGTCGTGTTTCTTCTGCGTGAAGATGATGTTGAAGACGGCGTGGGAGCGGCTGCTGGTCTCGTTCATGTTAGTCGCAGCCACGGTCCTGAAAAAAAGGGAAAAATGCTGCATCAGGTGCACATTACTGCCTCGTACGCTCGTCTTTTCCAGCCGTACTCTAAGGAGTCCATCCAGTCCTGCTCTGTTACCTGGCCTTGTTTCCGGAGTCCATCAGGTCCTGGATGTCGTTGTATGAAGTGACGGCTAGCTTGGACAGATCTTCGACGTAGGGTCCCATCAGAGGGTGCTCTCTGACGCGCAGGTTGCCTTTGTTCTTGGGATTCAGCAGGTCGCGCACACGCTCGCAGTAGATCTCCATGTAGCTCACCTGCAAGAGACAAAGAGCTGGTTATGTTGTAAAATGATTTTTATGAGTTATTAAGTCTTTATCATTACTAGTTGGTGGCTCCCGGGGTAATAAAAGATTCTAAATCAAACGAATTAGCTTCCAACTATGTGATACAATAATACAACACCAGCTGTCCCTCTGAAATATTTATTTATTTCAAATATTCATTCATGCCAGCTGACACTCAGATTAAATGTTCAGGGTTGCACAGACTTGTTTCACGAATAGAAAAGCCCCCAAATGTGAAAAAATAGCATACATGTAAAGTCGAGTCTGACATCACTCACCTCCACAGAGTAAGACATGCTGTTGTCATTATTGCTGTCATTGATCTTGGTGAAAAGGTCCTCACACAGCTAAAAACAAAAGAAACAAACAGATTGTCACTGTTGTGGTCACACTGATTTGCTTTGTCAGTAGAGGAATATTTACATTTTTTGGATTGTAATTAAAGGTCAGAGGTGTATGCTGGATTACCAGAGGTATAATTCCTTGCTGGTCCTTCTCCTGTCGTCCCATCATGGTGTAGCTTTTGCCTGCTCCTGTCTGGCCGTATGCAAAAATGCAAACATTGTAGCCTTCAAAGGCATGAAGCAGCATTTCCTCTCCGATGTCCTTGTAGACTTGCATCTGAGACGCATAGTTGATGTCCTCGGGCTGCAGACAGAGAGGATAAAGGGAAAAGGGCGAGAGAGAAGGCAAGTCAGCATATTTCCCAGCATGAACGTGCTCTAAGAGACATCAAAAACTGTTAAAGGCAAACATGTTTCTTCCACCATGAAGTTAAATACTAACTTTTACATCAATATTTTTTCAGCAATTACAAGCAAATCATTCATTTTCTTGTCTGACCAGTGATTCTGTGAAACTCACCGTGGTGTGTGACCAGTAAGAATAGTCAAAGTTGAAACTCTTGTTTTCTTTCGGTTGTTTGGGGTTCAGGATCGCTAAAACAGAGCAAAACAGATCAGCCACAAGCATCAGAAACTGAGTCACTCTAATAATCTGCATATTCTTTCTTTTCAGTCTATTTACTGTCAGTTTTACAAAAGCTGCAGGATGCAAACTGTGACGGGCTTTAAATTCTCATTTGAACCGTCTGTAATTGTTTTAAATGTTTTGCACGCCCTGTTTTCTACGTGATTGTTGTGTGAAAGGAAGCAGAAATCTCTGAGCGATCAGTGACTGCATGTGAAGCCAAAGGAGAAAAACTGTACTGCCATTTTATGTCCTTAGTTCTTAAGGAAATTACTGAATTTATCCACCAAACCATATAAACAGAGGGACCGTCCTGGTGGATTAGTGGTTAAAATGCATATATTCTGGCTATACTGTGATCACAACGTCCCTGGTTCAGCATTTGTATATGTAATCAGTGCTGCAATACCATCGATAACCATTGTAATGCAGCACCATCCTCTACATTATGATTTTGAATTATTGGTACCAGGATTAAAGCAAATTTCCAAGCATGTCAAGTGTCAAAACCTTTTAGCAGAGAGATGTGGGCCACGCTTTGAAATAATTTCACCAGGGAAACTATCCTACGATCAAAAAGCAGCTGCTTTAAATGCACCACTCATCCTTTTTTAGGAGGGGAGGGGTATAGCGCAGGTAGAAAATGAAACCAGAACTGAGCAGGAGCAGATGCTCTCCTGGCTGTAAATGGAATCCACTACATCGCCCCCTGTGGACAACTTCAGTACAGCAGCGACACGTACACACAACACAGTATGAGCGTCCATCCATCAGCTACACCTGCTTATTCTTCAGCTGGTCATGGGGAGCAGTGGGATCATAATATCAGCAGAACAATACAAAAAGATATGGGAAAATGTGAGCACTCATATTCAGAGTTGGAGAAGATAATGAGTTGAAATACAGCAAGTTTGGTGCTAACGAGGTCATTAAAAACACAGACAGGCACAACAGGCTGACATGCTGCCTCTCTCTCTTTGACACACACACACACACACACACACACACACACACACACACACACACACACACACACACACACACACACGCTTGCATCAGCTGACCGCGTCTGGGCTCAACCAGAACAAGGAGGTCTTTTTGGTTCCTGCAGCTCGTATGATGAGAGAGGAGCACTGCAGCGGTCACTACACCCACACACACACACACACACACACACACACAGACACAGACACACACAGACGGGCTTCAGGCCTGACTGAAGCTTTTGTCTCCTTCTCTAGCTGCCAGGATGCCTCCCTGCCCACTCTCTTGTTACTGGAGGGCAAAGCAGCTCACAAAACAAATAACTCGAGGTGAAATGCTAAACTTGGCTCCATGTAGGTCACAGGAATAAAATCAAATCAGAATGACTGTCCCTGCGTTTCTGGGTTTCACACTCTAAAGTCATGAGTCAGACTTTAAAACATACTTTGACCTTATACTGCCAGATCAGACTGTCTTAATTATTCATATGAACGTGTTGTGATCCATGTCAGCACACAGGAAAATTATCTAAGAGCCTTTCAAGAATTTGTCAATACTTATCAGTTTGAGATCTATTTAAGATCTATTTACTGTTGGTTTGAGACAGACAGGTGTAGCCTGGTCCCAGCGGCCTATTTACAAAGCACATGGGCAAAGGATAATTAACTGTGCATGATTTCTTTGTAAGCTCTCTGTCAATGGAAATCAAAGGAAAAGTTACTATAATATTTCTAAAAAAAGGAACGCATTACTGCAGTATTTTTCAGATTACACACAGTATGCACAGTGTACTGTATGTACGTGATATTATATTTCCTGATGCATTCATCCAAGTATACTTTTTTTTCCTGAAAGCACAAGTTCTTGTTTCCATAAAAAAACAGACAATCCAAACCTGGTGCTTATGTGTGAATTGAATTGAATTTCCTTTGAATAATTATTTGTTTGACAGAGCTTTACCACAAAAAATGTTCAATGACAAGTCAGAAATTCTAAAAATCACATCCACTCCTTCTCCCTCGTTGATAAAACACAAAATCTATGAATATGCAAACATTTTAAACGTTTGAATGCTGGACACCTGAAGTGAAGTCCATTCTCAGTTTCTGGAGTGAAAACAGCTTTTAGGTGTCAAACTCTGCACAGACATGATTCTGCAGAGTGAAGCTTTTAAAAAAAACACTGGGGGCTCAATGGTGGCTTTATCCATCAGAGTTAACTTTTATGGCCACACCGCCTCGTACAGCTCTGCAGCTCAACTCCAAACACACTTTTAAAAAACGACTGGATTTACTCACTCGTGGTGTTTCCTGACATCTGAATGATGCACTTGCTCTCCTTGCTCATCTCTCTGGAGTTGAAGGGTCGGACCCTCACCGCCACCTTCACCGAAGCCCCCGCCATGTTGCAGGTTGGTTTGTGAGCGAGCAGAAGAGCTGAAGATCTGTGTGGCGACACGGACACACACTAGGAACCTGCACAGGTGAACAAAGAGAGGGATTTAATGCCAATGCAAGCAGGGACTGTAGGACACAGGCCAACCTGTCGGATAGAAACGGCCTTTGAGTTGAATTTAGATCATTTGAATCATCCATCTGTTGTCTATTGTTGTTATCATAATTAAATATTGAGGACAGGGCCTTGTAGCCTCTCTTCACAGCAAAGACTATGACACATTCTCCATTTTCAGGCCCTGAATCAGTCAGTTTGGCTTCAGTTGGGCACACACAGCTCCTTAAACACGCTCACTAAATGACTGGGTCATTATTTGGCAGGAAGATCATCAGCATCCCTGCTTTTCTACAATAAAATGGCTGCTTATTCTCTGGGCATCATCCTCTGGTCTCATCCATCACTGGCTGAAGGTGATGAAACTGTATCCCCTCACTGAGACTCAGCAGAGATAGAAAGAACACATTCATAACCGCCTGGAATTAGCTGTGGTGTTGTCTTAGAGCATCTTCACGAACAATTTGCTTCTCACTTCTGTTGTTTTCCATTAAAAGCCTCAAATGCGGCTTTCATCTGTTTTCTCTGTTGATGATCAGATTATTTAGGGTGATTTTCACGCTTTATTTGCTTCAAGACAGCGCGGCGCACACCCGTCTCCTCACCCTCAATCGATGAACAATACAACTCTTTCTGAGCGTCTTCATAACAAGCCACATTTCAGGAAATGTGAGAAGACATTTGCGGCAAAGACAGCGAATATTTCTGAGCCATGTAAATATTGTCTCCTCCATCTTGCTCTGCCTGCCGCACCTCAAAAACAGGCCGCGTAAACATAAACGACATAGACTCCAAATCATCCAACACTGCGTCAGAAAGGAGGTCAGCGCACATTTCTGGAGCTGAAATGACATTAACAGCTTCCACCAGCTCATGTATCTATCCGATTTACTCGGGGTGCCATTTTTTAAGAGGTGGATTTTATTTTGTTTTGAATTTCTTCAAAAGACAATTGTTGACAGCGACGGAATCAAAACATCCTGACGCAGCGTCCTGTTTTTTCGCCTCACACGTCCAAAAGGCCTCGAAAGCACCAACACACACCTACTGTCCTCACCCAGGCGTGACACCCATCAGAAGCGATGTTGTGCCGTGAAAAACATCTCAGAGAAGCCGTGCCTTACCTCAGCGACTCAGACTCGACGACCGCAGAGGGTGAATCCTCTGCCCATTCACAACAGCGCCAGGATGCTCCGGTGCCTCCTTCTTGAATCTCCTCAGCAGTGCTATTCTTTTTTTTTTGGCCCTTCTCTCTCGTCGGTCAGCCTACAGCATCTCGTTCCTTGGCGCATCCATACATGGAGAATCCGCCGGGGGAGAGGGAGAGCGAGGGATTCAGCCTCAGCTTCAGCAGCGGTGCGTCAGAGACTAACGAGAGTGGGAGACGGGTGGAGGGAGGAGCGAGGGCCGGATGGATAAACAGGAGGATGGGTGCGGGATGCTCCAGCGGCCTGCCGTTTGTCTGTCCGTCAGTCGGTCTGAAGTGAGGGGAAAATGGCGGTGCTGCTGTGCCAGGGATGCTGGGAGGCGGTGATGACATCAGCATCAGCATCATCGGCAGCCATGAGGCAGAGCGATGCAGCACAGACACATCAGAGGGGGAGGAGAGAGAGGGAGAGGCCCCGGCATGGACCATAACAGGCTTTAGGGAGACGAAAATGGGTGGAAGCAGGGGAATAGATGTTCAGAGAGAGACTCAAATTGACAAGAGAAGAGTGGGGAAATGACCCCAAACTCAAAACAGTCACATCAGCTGCAAACTGCCTCACGTCAGGGGCCAAAAGCACAGATGTAGCAACGCATTTCATGGTGCAGTGCTGCAGAAATATGAAACTGCTTCACTGTGCACAAAGATTTTTGTCAAACAACAAATGAGCGACAAGGTTGAGCTTCATTGTTCAGTGTTGACCCCAGAAATAGCAGGTTTTTAGCCACAGCTGCTCAGCTAACCGTGGCTGTCCAAACTCTCAGTTTTATTTTGGGCACTTTTAGGACTTAACATTTGAAGTGTTATGTTCCAAGTGTGACACCATTGAAAGCTCTGGAACAAGATAGATAGATAGATAGATAGATAGATAGATAGATAGTTCAAGACAAGCCTCAAACTATATATATTAATTATATAGTTTGAGGCTTATCTTGAATACCTCACTATTGACACAGTTTTATGTGAATGAACTTGTACTGACATGCCTCCCCAGCTCCTCCTCTCACTCTGTTAGGGTAGATTTTGAGCATTCAGTCCAGTTCAAAGGCCACTGACGTCCCATTTATTTACCAGTGGTGTAATTATTTACCCAGCCAGAGTCAGAGAGGGGCACCCTCTTGTAATCCTGTCAAAACAGTTGAAAAAAGACCAGTCAGCAGTATGAGGTTTGACTGACAAAAACATCATCTTCTTAGGTAATGGAGGAGAAATTGATTTTTGTGTCCTGGTCGGTTTATAAGGGTGATCATAAAATAAAGCAAAATACAACTTGATCAGAATAAATGTTTAACATCACGGTAAAATGTTCATATATGATCTGTTTGGAGTTTAACTGTCCTCTTTGAACTGGCCCACACTGATGTGCTACATGAACAGCTGTGCGGCATCAGTTGGACTCTGGGCATAAAATATAATAACATATCAATGATTTGCATATTTAGCGACACACAGTAATCCTCAACTCCAGTAGAATAAGCAGGCATAACAACTCTTCCACCTTTAACAATATGGCCTCCCCACTTGGGTTGGACAGCTCTGTACACACTTGGCACCAAAATAAATATGGAGTGAAATAATCTCAGTAGAGCAGCTGATGTGAGTCACCCAAAACAAAAATGACCCTGTGCCAGCTATTGAAACATGGAGGACGTGGCTTTAAATTCTTCCCATTATGCATCGCATGAAAGCACCACTCCAATCCTCAATCTCTGATTTCACTTGAGAAAAATGTTAGTCTGTTTTTGGGTTTAGATGCACAACACTTTCCACAGACAATCAGGTTTGAGATCCATTCTGATGTCCGGTGTGGACTGCCACTTGTCTCAACTGGATCTAGACTCCAGCTGAACTTGTAGACAACCTAAGTTGAATTATTTTCTACTCTACTTACTTATTGCATGTGGATAAAAACCTTTGAGCCCATTGTGTGAATATGTATGGAAAAAAACAAGTGACCTGAAACAAGCACACTTGTGTGCGTGTGTAGGTGTGTTTGTATATGTGACCGCCTTCTTCCTCCTCTGAGAGATCAGATTGGCTCTCTATGAGGAGACTCCTCTCTGCAACCCCAATGCTGCTGTGTGACTGGATGGACGGACAAAACCAACAAAACCACCTGCAAACTAACCTGAACTGGTTCCAAGCTGCCAAGCGCGTCCTCACTCTTCCACACCAGGAATCAGTTGTAAAAACCAGTCCTGACAATCCCAAACTATAAGATACAAAGTACCACCATACACTGATGAGTCTGTGCACTGGAGGGAATTTTTGTGAATTCCCACACTGGCCCGGAAAAGATTTTTCTTTTTAAATCTATCATTCTAGTATCCAGTATTGGATATTTCCAGATACTGTACAGTCTCCAAATGGGAAAAATGCCTTGATAACCAACTGCTCAGACATTTCAGAAGTTTTAAACCTCGAAACACTATTTGTGCCATTTTTTAACCAAAAATCTAAAATATATAAATTGATAGGTTATTGTGCCATTTATTGACCTGAAGTCAAGGGCAGACTTGGCAACAAGGGGACGCACCCCGCCCCGTGGCCCACAGGTCAAAGACCTGTTTAAATCTTCACCCAGACCTCACAGTCAGGTTCAGTCCCCCTGTCTCACTCGGTGCAGGCTTCTCGGGAACCAGGACACCTGCCATGATGCAGCGGGCTTTGTTCAGCCGGAGCGTGCTGTTCGCCCAGCAGGCAGCGGCCCTCGACAGTCCGCTGGCCGCTAGGAGCGCGCCCCTGCTGCAGCGACTGGACCGATCCATGTCCTCCGTCACCATCCCGCCGCCTGCATGCATGCTCCGGCCGCTGGAGGCTCCACTGCGTTACCTATTCGGACCAGGACCCTCAAACGTTCCTCCACGTATCTTAGCTGCAGGGTCCAAGCCGATCATTGGTCACCTGCATCCAGAAATGTATATGGTAAACGCTTTGAAGATTTATAATTAATTCTAAGGTGGAAATAAGCATTTTTACTCAAATACTGAACTTGAGTAGAACTTCGAGGCGCATATGAATTTCGTGTCTTGTGGCTACTCTTAAGTAAAACTTGGAATACTTCATTATTACTTTCAGTACTTTTGAGTACTAATATTACATAATAACTTTGTAGTAATAGTATTTATTTTGCTTGAGCAAAATTGAAATTGTAAATTTATCTTTAATTTCTTTATCAAACCGAATTCAACGTAAAACTGTTCTGGTATACAAACTGTTCGTGTTAACAATTCAACATTCTCAGTAAACAGACAAAATAAACATTTGCATAGGTTCAAAGATCGATAGTTTGTGCGTGATCGCACACTGGCTTCCTTGCACCCATCTACTGAAATCACTGAAAATACTTAGTGACAACACATGATAAAATAGGCTACAACGTAATGTTTTACTGTGCTTCTTAGATCATGGACGACATCAAACAAGGGATCCAGTACGCCTTTCAGACAGAGAACAACATGACTTTGTCTATGAGCGGCTCCGGGCACGCGGCCATGGAGTGTGCTGTGTTCAATACGGTGGAGCCCGGAGAGAGCGTGCTCGTGGCCATCAACGGAATCTGGGGAGAGCGCGTTGCAGAAATTGCAGAAAGAATGGGTACGTCTTTACGCACGGTTTTACGCACGCAGTCGCTGGGTCTCCAGAGAAGATAAACTACTTTTATCCCTGACTGTGCACTTTATCTTCATACCGTCCACTTATCTCAAATGATCATAAACATTTTCAATCTTTAGGTGCCAATGTACATAGAATGGTAAAAACACCTGGAGGGTATTTCAGCAATAAGGAAATTGAGCAGGTAGGCACAATGTCTCTGAGCCAGCCCATAACTTACTGAAGATACTATAATTAAGCGTTCAGTAATCCATAACTATGGCTGAAACATAATCACTTAGACTATCGGTAAGGACAGCACATCTGCCATTAAACTCCTTCGTATGTCTTTCTGTAGGCCGTAGAGAAACACAAGCCTGTCCTGTTTTTCCTCACACATGGAGAGTCTTCTGCTGGTCTCTGTCATCCAGTAGACGGTATTGGAGACATCTGCAGAAAGTGAGCCTTAAACACACCATATGATGCACAATTTTTACGTAATTACCAACTACAATGTCCTATTTCTCACTCTTACTGTCATATCTCCTTCAGGCATAACTGCCTCTTCCTGGTTGACACAGTTGCATCTCTTGGTGCAGCACCAATTTTCATGGACAAACAAAGTAAGACAGAGATGAAGGATTCAATTCTATCACCTGTTACCATGTCCTTGTGTGTGATATAACCTCCCTCTTATTGCACTCCCAGATATTGACATCCTGTACACTGGTTCTCAGAAGGCTCTGAATGCACCTCCTGGCACAGCACCCATCTCCTTTAACGAGAGAGCATGGTAAGACTGTGCGGGGTGTTTCCATGCATGTTCCATATTTAAGTCCCGAGTTATTGCATCTGCATAAAAAATGACACCAGGAAGTCATTGAAGCAGGCATCTCCTTGTCTCTGTGTTACCCCTCACAGCCACAAGATGTTTAACAGGAAAACAAAACCAGTATCCTACCTCTTGGACATGACACATTTGTCCAACTACTGGGGTTGTGATGGCAAACCAGCCAGAATGTAAGTGCATTATTATTCTCTTCATACCACCTAAACCTTACTTTAACCGGGACTGTGACTTGTGTAGACGATCTAAAAAAATCAGAGGTTTGCATTCATTTTTTTATTTAAGCTTAAGCTTCGTTGTGCTGGAAAAGTTGATATCAGTCTATAACAACAGTGTTTGGTATAAGAATAACACGCCATCACGTGTGCTCTGGGTTTTAGATACCACCACACTGGTCCAGTCTCTGGATTCTTCGCCCTGAGAGAGAGTCTGGCAATTCTTGCTGAGAGGGTAAAGGGACATTTCACCACTTTTTGTAGATACTTGACTGAAAAACATTCACAGCATCTAGAATTATTATCCTTATGTTGTCTTTACAATTATTTACATTCACAGTATACCTGTCAAAACCCTCTTTATGTCAGCACATTCATATTAATTTAGATTTTTTTTGCCTGTAATTAGCCAATCACTTTTATTGGCAGCAATATGTCAACCTTTACATCTCAAATGAGGAGGAAGCAGCAATTTCATAGTGGGAGAAAATGGACACTGCTCTCTGAATTGTGTTTGTACAGTCCCTCTCCTAGTTCTTGTCTGATTGTCATATAATTCTGATGATCTTTGTCTCCCTCTAGGGGCTGGAAGAGTCCTGGAGGAAACACAAGGAGGTGGCAGCGTACCTATACAGAGGACTGGAAGACTTGGGTCTCAAGCTCTTCATCCCTGAACGGGTGAGGCAGACATACAGCAAAACAACATGTTGGGTGTTTTGTGCAGAAGGACCCCAAAGAGCTTTCCTGCAAGACAATAAATTAAAAAGGATAAACAACACTGAACAAGAAGATACATATATAATACACACAAATAATCAGTATCACAGTCTGTAGCACTGCACAGACACAAGCCTGTTTGTGTAGCTCTACAACTGACCAGCATTCCTCATAGGTGTTGCCCCATTGTGACCACAGACACTTTTTGACATGTCCTGCAGGACTTGAGGCTTCCCTCCGTCACCACCATTGCCATCCCTGATGGCTACGAGTGGAGGGAGTTGCTGGCCTACATCATGAAACACCACCAGATGGAGATGACTGGAGGCCTGGGCCCTTCCATCGACATGGTAAGTTGCTGCTGGTATCTCATCCCTGTAAATGTATGCCTTTAGCGTTATTGTCGTAGTCATCAGCTGACCTGTGTGATAGCTGTTCTAGATGTGACCATGAATCTCAGCATGCCAGCAGCAGAGGGTGATGTTTTCATTTTCCCTAAAATAAATGCTTAACAAAGGCAAACAGTCCTGGATATAATAATGTTCCATGAGAAATAACAGCCACCGTCAGTCCCACTAGAATACTAAATAAACCAGACTTCCAGACCAAACCAATTTCAACAGTTGAAACAAGTCATCAGTTTGGTGTCTTTACAGCTCTCTGAATCATGCTGCTGAGTCACTGCAGGCTCTGATGTACTGTACCTCTCTTTTCATTAGGTGATGAGGATCGGATTGATGGGATACAACTGTGAAAAGGCTAATGCTGACATGGCACTGCATGCCTTGGCAGATGCTCTCAAGAACTGCAAAAAGAGCAAGGCTTAAGAGACCAGTGCAAAAATTTCAGGATTTTGTCTGTGCTTTTGACTGCAGAGATTTTAGAAAACACTGGCCACGTGCCTCTCTTGTGTAAGTAGGTGAGTTTTCAAATAAAGGAGCAGGTACTGTCGCATGGGCCATGCTAACTGCAGAGAAAGATGTCAATAAAGTGTACTTTATTTTGTCAAACACTTGTTCTGTCTCTGTGTATGATAATTATTTTAGAAACAGCTGCAAAATCGTATAAACGTTAGCATCTCTCACATTTGTTCAATTTTTTTTAAATATCTGGAATGCCAAACTGTCCAAACTACAATTCCCATGATTCCCTGCTCTGACTGTCATACTGGATCAACTCTGTCGCAGTTCAACGATTAATTTAGTGATATTTAATCTTGTACTTTCGTCCAAATTTATGCATTTATACTCGTTTGACTGAAGTTTCATTTAATAATGGCGTGTCCAGTAAGCAATACAGGTAAGACGATTGTTAATTTTACATTAACGAGAATTAATGAACCAATGTCATCTGTAGGAGCTAGCTCGCTAACGTTACAATGTCACGCTCAGAAGCTAACGACCAACCCTGGATTCATAGGTTAGCTAACGTCACTTATCCGTATCTAGTAGCTTTTAGCTAAATAATGTGTTGTATATTGTCAAAGTGTAACCGTAAAATGTGTCCTCAAGTATGTCTGTAGCCCTTTTTACGTCCAACTCAAGTCTAGCGTTGACTGGGATTTTCGGAGAAATATGGTGCAAGTAATTTATATTTAAATTGGCTAGCGATCGACAGCCGACACAACACAAGTACGTTAGCAAACATTAGCTTCTGTGATAATAAACAACTTGCAGCCACCACCGGACATATTCAGCTGTTTGTATGCTGAGTGAAAATATGAGTCGTACTTTTGTGATCGGCGATCGATACAGAAGTGATGCTATGTTAACTGCGTCTTGTCTGAAAAGTTTTCTAATAATCACATGAATGCAATCTAAAGTAGGCACCTTCCTCTGCGTTTTGTGCAGAATGGTCTTCTTCGGGTTTCTTCCAAATTTCGCGCACACTGCAGCTTTACTGCCACCTAGAGGTGAAGCTGTGGTAGCGCCACACTCTGCTTTCATAACCAAAGTGGGATGTATGAAGTACTAACCCTCGGTTTTTTGTTTGTTTTTCAGCAAGATACTGTATTATGAGTCAATGTTTTATTATTATTATTATTATTATTATTATTAATAATAATAATAATAATAATAATAATAATCTTTATTTCTCTAGTTCAATTCATGCATAAAATGCAACACAAAATGCTTTACATAATAAGAAATGACAGAATCTAATAACTGTGAGATTTAGAGTGCAATACACTTCAGAATAAATAAATATATACATTTAAATAAAAAAGAAAAGGAAAAGAAAGGGCATGATAAAGTGGGAGAAAGTTGAAAGATATGTCTTAACATTTTTTGTATCATTTGTAGAGGCGGTCACTTTTTTTGTATGGCTATGTGCTTTGTATGTACTTTTGGTTTTTCTGGTTAGGTTTGTTTATCCTATTTATGTTAACTAATATTAGGGTAGTTGTGTAAGCATATGGATTACATTTGGAAGATTCATGATCATGCAGCATAAACTGTTTGTCTGTTCTAGAATCAGTGGAGTTGAACCCAGTCCTCCTGCCTCTAGACTGGCTTCTGGGTACCTGGGAGTCAGATGAACCTGGGGAGGGCTGTTTTCCGACCATAAAACCTTTCCGCTACACAGAGACACTGACCTTCAGCCATGTGGGACAACCCGTCATCAACTTTATGTAGGTTACTCCATGAGCAATCAGACTCTACAGATGAAATTAACACTGAATTTGCTCGTAAAAGAGGTTTTAATTCAACTTTATGATCAATCAACACAGTGGAAATCGTGCAAGCAGAGCAATACCAGCCCAAACAGTTCGCCCGTCAAAAGATTTTCATGAATGACACTCGGTTGTAGTGAAGGAAACACTGTCAGTGTCTAGTATTTATTATTCAACCTGAGCCCAAATATGTTAAACTGGTGTGTGTCTGTGTCAGTACTAAAGTAAAAACTGGTCCTGATTCCTGTTGTTTTGAGACCCTGTGGGCATTCTCCAGCTGTTTCCTCACTGTTATGGTGTTTAACAGG
Organism: Chaetodon auriga; assembly: GCF_051107435.1. Lineage (NCBI taxonomy): Eukaryota > Metazoa > Chordata > Actinopteri > Chaetodontiformes > Chaetodontidae > Chaetodon > Chaetodon auriga. The sequence goes on from NC_135085.1 coordinate 14,372,101, forward strand.
TTCAGCGCCTTCCATGCAGAGACTAAGAAGCCTCTGCACAGGGAGTGTGGCTTCATTCGAATGCAGCCGGGAACCAACAGAGTGGCATTCATCATCGCACAGAACTCAGGTAGTTACCTTCATGTCGCTGGAGGTAGTTTTGTTTTTAGTCACCAGGCTCCCACTTGTATTTCTTGAATATGTTGAAAGGGTCATTCCACATGTGCAGGGCTGGGTATGTGAAGGATTTTCTGGGGCAATCAGTTCTTAATGTGAATATATCAAATGTTTTTCACAATGTATTGTGCATTGATCTTATTAGATGTGACTCAGGGCCATCGTGCAAGCATATCGCAGAGAAACATGATGCAGAAACATGAATATTTGGCAATTACACGTACCTCTTTTGCTGTGTTTTGCTTGTCTTTCTTATAAAACAAGTTGAAATGTACATTTTAAGACCTTCTTGCTTTGATAAAATATAAATATAATATAAATTTAATAATGGCTACACATGCACACTTCACATGTCTTGAGTCCATTGTGTCTTTTCATTCAGGTCTGGTGGAGATTGAGGAGGGAGAGCTGACAGCACAGCAGCTGAACCTGCAGAGCCAGGCGCTGGCTAGAATCTCTTTCGCCAGGGAGCCGCATGTACAGCAGGTAGAGCTGACTCTCTGATGGCACGCCATGCTCTCATCCTCAGCGGTGATTGAGTGTTAATTACTTTGTTACTTTTTCCCCTGCTGTTGTACCATCGACCTCGCCTGCTCTTTTCCATCTCTCAGATTTCTAGAGTGTTTCAGCTGCGACCAGATGGGAGGCTGGAGCAGACAGTTTCCATGGCAACAGACAACCAGGCACTGATGCAGCACTTGCACATCATCTACCGTCGGTCATCTTGACCCAACAGACTTGTAGACTTATTGTACATAGAAATGCTTTGGTCTGGAGAGATAAATGCTGCTAAAAAAAAGGCTTGATCAATAATCACTGTTGAGTCAGATACTATAAACAGACAGATGTACTAAGAGTTAATGTTACTGTCAGATTAAAAAAAAAAATTAAAGGGGCCCTGTAGAGTTCTCATGTAAACAAAGTTATGTTTACCTTCAGTCTTACTCACCGCCACGCATTATGTCTGTCTGCGAGGTTTAACAAATGTGTCAAGTGCATTTTCGTCCTCTTTGCAAAGTATTTTAAATCGTGCTTTGTTTACATCCATGTTAACTAGCTTGCAGTCTTGTTATTTCCTGCCTTTGCTGGCACATTACCACCCCACGTAGATCAGTGGAGTAGTGTGAAACCATTGTGTACCGCATCACTTGGGACCCACTCATTGAAAAATGTTTCAAAAACTCCACAAGGAACCTTTAATCTAAATTAACTCAGTATTTATTGTTCAAATATTTAATCTTGTAGCTGTATTAATGTTAAGTATGCTGTCCTCATATCTTTGATTGCATTATTATTAGATCAAAAGCATGAAGTAAAGAGAGTTGTTCTTACACTGGTTGTTATTGTGATTGTCAAACCTTTGAGATTGAAAGAGTTTCCTTCATGCCTTTCAGTCAGGTTCAGGTTCACACATAGAAATAGAAATTAAAGTTATTTCAGCTATTTGTTTTTCTTTTGTCTTCACTTATTCCAAGCTTGTTGTTCTGTCATTGTGGGTTTAATGTAGCAGGATAAACTATCATAAAATAATCAGCATAATAAGTACAAGGGTGAAGATTTGAAGTTTATTATGTATTTTTAAAAAAACGCTCAGACTGACATTTATAAATTAACACTGTGAACACTGTGAAAACAACCATCAAGCATACCACACAATCATCCTGAAGAGCCGTCATAGCGCCGGCCTTTATACTGCTGTGGCGTCAATTGTTAAAGTCTCAGTGAAAATAAAAAAATAAAATCATAAATAAACTATTTACAGATTAAAAAGGGAACTCAGTACCACCAAAATATGTGGATGCAGTATGTACCACTCCTCTGTCCTTAAGGTCTTTGGCCAAAAATGGGCAAAACGAGACCCAACATTTCATAGTCAGCGATGTCTAAAGTTGCAGCAGAAAGTTTAATGGGTTACAAAGTTTTGGATCATATTTGGAAAGAGACACTGTTTGTGCTTTGGTAAAGAACAATAGTGTAAATGCAACCCAAGAAGTGCAAGCAGTTGATGCCACCTGGTATCACTCTGACTAAACCCAGCCTGCTGAGCATCATTTCAAACATGGCTTTCGCCTTCGTTGCTCCTTCAGGCATATTTTCTGAGACAAACATCACATGAAAGCAGCAAAACTTTATCTGAGGAGTGCAAACAGCCTCCCGTTGCTCACATTCAACCTGAACACCATCATACATTACAGTTACAGCACTGGAGAAGCCTGGTTCACTGCGCTGACGTAAGCAGTGCGACAACACGGAGAAGAGGTGGAATGACACAAGCTTGTTCCATTTTAGCTCTGAAATATCACTGTGACTACTCTTTGGATGAAGGGTAATCACTCACAGAGTCATCTGACAGCGAGATAACACAGACATGATGCTGATGAAACATTTGTTGATGCCGTGCAGCGACAGACTGATCTGCTGGCAGGCTCAGTCCCCATCAGGCACAGTGGCCATCTCCCAACGTTTACTGACAAGTCTGAGATTTCAATCCCGCATATCCAACAATAATGATGATGATGATGATGATGATGACTCCTGTGCGCACTGTCTCAGCTGTTCACGGTTCCTTCATGATGTAGACGTACATTGTGGTGAGGAAGTACTTCAAGGACTCAATGGTGGAGGACAGCCAGTGGTGTTCAGGGGTGAGATCCTTCTTCACCACACACTTTGTGATCTCCGCCTGAAAGAAGGAAATTGAAATTGACGTTTTACTAACTTATTTTTAGCCAAATACAAATATCATGAAAGGAAACAGATGCAATTCTCTAGCAAAGAGTTTCCGTTGGGAGCTCTGCCTCAATGAAACTAATTTTATTTTCAGAATTAGCTTTGAGCAAACACATTTCAAGTATGTCAAACAGATAAAACCTCTTATTTTAGTCAAGCATAACGAAACCTCAGTAAGTTCTGTATCTAAAAATTCATTTTTTTGCTGTTCCTTAACTAGGAGGGGGCAGGAAATAAGTATTACCCACTGCAAATCTTTGCATCAGATCAGCCAACAGGCAGCCAACAGTATACACATTAGGAAGAGCGACAATCAGATCTTATGTAACTACTCAATCTCTATCAGCGCTTGTGAAAGCAAACTGAGCTCTGATCCATAAGCAAGATAACAAAGAAAATCTGTCATCTCGCTGCACTCTAGAACATCAGTTTGTTTAAATGTCACGTTTCCCCACAATGTCCCACCAACACTAATCACACAGCAGCATTAATGATGCAGAAATCAGAGAAAGAAAAGACACGAGAAACATTATTTCTTATATTATTGTCCCATTTCCTCACAATGCTGCTCACACACCATGACCTCAAGCCACCTTGAGTTTTGGCACATCGGCTCCAGCAGCGGTCACTTACCCATCCTCCCCGTCTCTTCAACCATTGCACCAGAAACTTGCGGACAAACTGGCCTAGACTGTCCACCAGGATGTGAACGGTGCTCGGATGGCCTTGTCTGACGCAGTCCACTGCCAGGGCTCCGGCTACTGCATACATGGAGACCACCTTACCCCATGTTATACCTACACCCAAAGAAACAGACATTACTGGGTTATGATTCATTTAAGGTGGCAACTGAATTTTTGTGGAAAAACCATATGAGACACAAATTATTAGTCAAAGCTGAGTATTTTTCTAGGCTTTAAAACCTGTCTGGAGGGGACCTTTAAGCTTCAGCTATTCAAGCTGATATTGATTTATTTCTTGCAGTCACAGAGCAGTGGTTTGATAAGTGAGAAGAAAAAAAAAAATCACACTTTTTAGTCAGGAAATTTGATCTTCAAGCCTCCACGGTGGCCGAATTTCCTGACCGGAATCAATAAATAAACTGCCATATTTATCCCTGCATAAACTCTCCTTTCCTGTTCTCAAGACTTAACACCCATCTCCTCCATCGTTTCTCTTCACGCAAAGCCTGTTACACATTCTGTGACCTGACACGAAGCATGTGGGCCAGTCGGTGGACCTTGTACTGAAATAAACTCTAAATAAGTCAACAAACCAGTGCATTTGTGTTAATGTAGCTGATAGCGTGTCTTACCGCAGCAGCTGTAAATTAACAAGGGTGAAACTGTGCTGCCTTTGCGGAGAGGTGGGTGAAGACTGACGCAGTTTCTACTGTGGGGAGGTCAGAAGGCTCAGGAAATGATTCTGCGTTCACCACGAAGAAGCAATCGAGAGTCACAAAGCTGAAAAAGGCCAATTCTTCATCATCTACCTAAACAATCCAGCCAGGTAATTAAGGGCATCCGGTCATATCTAGGTAGAGTTTCCAGGGCAGCAGGGATTGTTATAATGACCATCAGTGATGGGGTGCCCGGCCTAATGGCATTAGCCTCCTTAGGCCGGCTTGTATTGTCATGACTGTTTCTCAGAGCTGACCTACAGCGTCTGACTGTGGCTATAAGGGGATTGAGCTCTGGGCAAGCTTAAACGAGATAACCATCCACGGAAGCTGTCAGAGTACGTCACGTCTCACTCCCTACTGAGAAGCAGGCCAAGAATAGAGACAAGATTGTCAAGGATAATGCTGGAGGAGAGGAGGGTGGAAAGAGAAAGAACAGAAGTGGGAGGCAGGCAAAGATAGATCGAGGAGACAAGGCATGCTGGTTGTACCGAGGGAGACCACAGTACAGATGGACGCTAAACCGCTTCCAAAAAAGTATGTGGTTATGACACGTAGAGTCATTGGAGAGATCATTTCTTTGGTCCCTAGATCCATGTTAAGCCCTTGCAGTCATAATAAGGAATGACAAAAAGCTCAGTCGGCAGTTATAAAACAAATTCCGGACAGCAGGAAAAACAAACCTAGATGCACTGTTCTATTTATATCCAGGTTTCAAGCCATCCCAGAAGGCTAGGGCAGCCCGGGTTCACTCGTTTGTTATTCTTCAGGAGGAATCCCACGCCGCTTCCAAAAATTGCACACCAGTGACGTCAAAACAAGCACAAGATTTGCCAGAACATAAGCATGAAAATTATATTAGGTGAGCATGTTCTTGATCTTTCCTGGGAAGGTGCCAGTTTTTAGATGTGCATCACACTGCGGTCGGACCATCGGATCCACCCAAAAGGCTCAACAGAGGATTTCGGTGGTGTACAGAGCAATTTTGTTGTCAAGATAACATAAAACAAGCGCAAGAGTCAGCACAAACAAGTTCCCATGAAGACAAGCAGCCTAAAGAGCCTTAAAACTGGCCAAGTAAAGACGTAGACTGACACCACATTACCCGCTCAAGACCAAGACTGAACAAAGATTTGACCAGAAACCATTAACAGTAAAGCCTGTTTATTCTGTTCTGTCATTCGTTCACAGTACACTCACATCACATTTAAACAGCACATGAACAGGAAATAAGATGGCTATTCTGAGGCAGTGCACTTTACCGGTCGTCCTGTTCCAGCTCAGCGTATCATGCCTGATATCAGACTACCACTGGAAATTACAGCAAGCCATAAATACACACATCTTAATATAGCCTCACTTTCCTTCATCCTTCATAGACTGCAGCACATTGGATACGTTTATCCTTTGTCATCCATCACAACAAAACCGTCTCCTGCAGCCATGCCAGCAGCTCTGTGCGGTTGTACTTAGGCACAGCTAAATGCTAACATCAGCATAACATGCTCACGATGCTAATATGATAATGTTCAAAAGAGAAAACGTGCCAATGTTTTGCAGGCGTCCTGTTAACCACGTCCACCATCTTGGCATGCTAATATTTGCTAATGAGCACTCAAAGTACACAATGTTGCAAAAGACTGGACGAGGTGATGAAGGCGCTACACGAAAAACCTACAGCATCATTGAAGTGATTACAATTCACGACTGCTCCACATTTCATCCAGTTCAATCCATCCAATAGGTGCCGAGATATTTTGCTCAAAAACCACAAATGTTGACCTCATGGTGGCGCTGGAGGAAAAGCCTGTCAATCATCAGGTTGATGATGACTGGCTCCAAGATATTTCAGTCCCAGAAAAAGTGGCGGACTGACTGACCAACAGACCGACATCGCCAACAGTTTTAGAACACCTGTCAATGTCTGCACAAAGTTCTAAAAAACCCTGGTCACAACACAGGACCACAAGGGGCTACAACGAAGATCGAGTCCTGGTACAAGAAACCTACAAGAGGACACTGAGACCTGATTCATGACCAAGAGTGGGCAGAAGACAGATCAGGCAGCCTGAGCTGAAGAGACACAATACTGACGTCCACGGCTACGTTCGTATTTATCAAATTAGAAATCAAGGGAGATATTTGTGCTGTAGAAAACACACCACACCCTCCAAGTATAAACTAATGAGTACAACTTGTTTAGGAAACGCCAGAGTGTCTAAACTTAGTGACTCTGGATAGCTGTAGGAGCAATTAAGTGTTTCAGATGAAGTCTCACTCCACCTACGTATGATTCACACTCACTCAATCTCCCTGAAAGCACCTCTCAGCCAAAAGAGCCGGATGGAAAGTGCAGAGGCACACCTATTTAGTCACAGCAACTGCCTCCATCAGCAGTCTGAGACACTGAGGAAGTGTAAATCACTTCCTGTGCTGGCAGATCTCCTTTGGCTGAAGACGACATGTTTGGCGTCCACCGTGGACAGCAGTGTGCAGTGTGCTACATCATCATCATCAGCAGCAGCAGCAGCAGCAGCAGCAGCAGCAGCAACAGCAGCAGCAGCAGCGTACCTGTTGAGAAGATCTCTGTCGAAACACCGATAAAGGCATCTGAAACCATGGTCTCCATGGCAACAGAAATGTTGAGTTGCCGCGCCACGTTCCTGTACAAGCTGGGCTGTATACACTCCAGCTCGTCGCCTAGGTAACAGAGGAAGAGAAGAGACAAAAAAAAAAAAAAAGAGAGAGAGAGACAAGCATCAGAAGTCTGTGAGAAAGATAGACGTTAATCTGAATGAAAGAAGCAGAAACCAACACAGATTCAGTTTAAAGCAGTCATTTAGAAACCCACTCACATGAAAAGAATGTTTTTAACCTGGTTAACATGTCCATGGGACGCTTTTTGATAAGCTGCGGGACATATGAGCTGTGAAATAAGCAGTCAACACCAAGTGCAGTGGACCAATGACAGCCAGAGTTTCATATGTCACATACCAAAGGAACCAAACCCACCAGCACAGGTGAGGTTTTCCATGTCATGATAACGTAGTCACGTCAAAGGCTATTTAGGCCCGTGCATATGAAATGAAGGCAGAGGGGCAGTTACATCTAAGCCACTTTAAGGCCTGAAGGGACTTTTTCATGGAAAAAAACGAAATCTGTAATTTTGAGGAACAGACATGAGTTTAAATCGGTGCCAGGAGAGGAACTTTAAACGCTCTGGGTTGTATAAACTATCATATAACTCAAACATTCAGCCCAGTCAAACTATTTATTCTGTTCCTCTGTTGGAGAGACGTCAGGATGTTAAAGTAAATCATGTCCGTCTGGTACGCTGGGCACTTGAGCTGCTGTCTTCAGTGAGCCAGCTCATCACAGCTTGAAATATACAGTCTGCAGTGTCGTATGAGGAAATCATTTTAAGAGTAAAGGCTGAGGAGTTATTCGGTCTAGTTTCTTATAGGTATCACTTATCTCCTCCAGCTCTGTTGAGTCATCTCCGTTCTCAGCCTACTATTATCTAAAAGTAGATTAGAACACAGAAACTCTGCTTTTTAGACCCCAGAACAGCGATCATATCACAGTCACACCAGTCAGCTCTCAGTGGATTTCCAGCTTAACTCACAGGATGAGAATTTACTGTTTAATCGATCAGTACATGTTAGACTGTAGAGTTCTGTTTGTGTCCAGAGATTACATTTTTAATTGTGAATTCTTGCAATGTTGCACCAGTTATTACCTCCATGAGGGAGGCTGTGTTTTCATTTCCATCGCTTCATTTCTAGCAGGAGATCTCAAATGCATGTGAGACTATTTCAGTGGAATCTGATGGAAAGTTAAGCGGTGATTAGTTTTTGGCAGAGATGTGGACCCAGCTGAGGATTCAGGATTTTTTTTTTTTAAGATTTCCTAACATTATGAGATGGTGACGATATGAAAAAAAAAAATTCTCATGAACTACTGCATTTACAAACATGAAAAACATCTGGCTCATATATTCCATCGTTGTCCATCTCAGTGTCTTCTGAGAGCCGGACCCACAAGAAAAACACAAAGCAGATTAAAACATCTGCACATCTTCATCTTTGTATTAAAAATAAAGTTGGGGGTTAAGACCGAGGCAACCACGATGTCCTACGACAGAGACCTTTGTTGCATCTCTCTCCCTAATATCCTGTCATCTCTCTACTGTCTATACAAGGAATAAATAATAACAGTGAGGACTGTGCAGCCTTTGCTGGTGCTTGCACTCTCTGAGCCTTATCCAGTTAAAGGAATTCAGCTTAAACTATGTTTTAAGCTTCATGGTAAATATTAAGACTGAAATGATAATGCCTTCATGAGGGCTTGATGGTACACCTGTGGGAACTGTCAGAAACTACAGCGTTAAATGGAACAACAGGAACAAACTGAACAAAGATCAAAGAATGAACTGTGATGTGGCCACTTCAGCTTACTTGAGCTCTCCTGAAGACATGAGGCTCAAGTACACCAGGAAATAATGACGACACCCTGAATGTGCACACATGTTGCTATAAGATGTCATTTGGCCCCTTATTCAACCAATGTTTGTGCAGGTTTCTCTTACCAAGACAGAGAAGCACTAAAGACACCTCCGCGAGCGCTGCGTTTGAGGGAGACAGGTTGAGTTCAGTTTTGGACCATCCCAGTCCATTCTGGTTGAGCCTGGACAGTATGTAGTCTCTGCACAAGGCTTTAGACTGGGACACCAGCTCCTTCTCAGTCAACGACCGGTCAAACACATCCAGGACCTCTGCAGCAAACACGGAGGACCGCCGCAGGACCTCCATGTCCTCCTGCAGGGGATCTGGGTCAGAGAGCGCCTGACCTCTCTGGATCAGCTGTGTCTCAGTCTGTCCTCTCTTTATCCCAGAGGAACAGACTTTAACAGTGAAGACAATCTGGCAGCTGTGGGGAAAGGAAGCCCTTATTTAGAGGCAGCTTGATATCATTGCTGAGTTTTAAAGGTATGAATTGTTCTGGAAATGTATCTGTCAAGACAGGGAGAGAGACAAAGACACCTTTAATCAGCACAAGAAAGCAGCTTGAAGTGACTCAATTGTCAACATTCCTGCTGTTGCCACATGCTTTTCGAGCAACTGTGGGCATATACAGACACCCAAAATGTAAAAGACACCAGAAACTTACATAAGAACATGATGGAGGCGTTATCGTTGTGAGTCACATGGCGGGATAGTCAAGATATTGCTACACTTCTTAGATTATGCAACACCAAGCTGATACCACAAGATGACAAGGGAAATATTTTTGGTGTTTGGGCAGCAACATCTTAATTTGAAATGCATGAGTCATCAGTATAATGTTTAAAATATGTCCTAGAATACGGATTTATTGATAATTTCCGCTGTTGCGCGCAAAGAAGAAGCGACGCTCACCTTCAGGGTTGCGTCCACATTGATGTCTCCTCCAGTTAATTAATCAAAAAGCCTTTCAGTGCGTGTCCGTAGTGTTTCTCAGCCGAAAGAGCCCGAAAGTCAGAGGAAAACAGCTCCTCTGCTCCCAAAAGAAACCGTTTCAGACCATTAAGGCACCGCCGGGCGCAGATTTGTCTCTAGTCTCATGTCCAACAGAGATCCCGGTCTAGTCGGTCCACTTGCTACCCCGAAACGCACCGACTGAGCCGAGGGACGCAGTTGGAGGACGCCTACCTGTTGTTCCACCTTCCCATTGGCGCTCAATGGGTGCGTTGGTTTTACTGTAAGGAAGATCCCGGAGGAGGAGTGTGACGCCTGCCTCGCAGCTGCTGACGGAGACGAAGCTCACTGCGGCGCACAGAGGAAAAGAAATCAACTGCATCTATGTGTTCATTCACAAATCTGGCCGGATTAGCCCGACATACTTTGAAGAGAAATAAACTCATCCTTTAAATACTCTAAAAAACACTTTTTGTCCACTACTGCGCGCAAAATATTCACTTTTACAAACATTTCATACTTCACGTGTGAGTAATTGAAATGGGGTTTCCCAGCATAGGTGTGCAGCTGTGTCACCCTACCGCTGATCTCCTGTCTGCCAGTGTTTACGTAAGTGTTCCTGGTTGAGGCCAAAAGTGTCACACTTTTAATCCCATTCAGAGCAGATAAATATAGGTGTCCTACTCTGCACTGAGTTTACTGGGTCGCATGTTGTTCTTTGCATTAAGCAGCTTAGCTGTTTCGTCATTGTATTGTTACACATTTTATGATATGAAAATACAATACAGGTACATCCAGTGGACCTGCACAGATCTTACTTTAAACAAAGAGAACAAGCGTGAGGAGGAAGAGTGCTATCAGCAGTGGAGGACTCAGGTTGTCTGAGGGGCCAAAGAAATGAAGAAGGCACTGATGCACAGAAAGTTGCGACGCATTTGTGGTGAAACAGTTTCAAACTCTGGTTAAGATTAAAATATTTTATTATGTAACTCAGATTCAATGTATACTACACCTCTGTAATATGTAGAGGCCAGCAAATTTTCTCAAATGTGCCTATATGTCACTGTATCACATCACATGTTCTCCGCTGGAAGGGCAGCAGAGGGCACTTTATCACATCTACTTGCACATTGGGCCACTGTATGGAGGGCACAACAGAGGTGGTTTTGCTGTGTTTGCTTTTTTCTTTTTTTCTTTTTTTTTTCAAACATGTGGGCACTCAGGTGTTGATCACCAGCTGAATAGCTAAAAAAACACTGGGCCATATTTTTGAACTTCGCACAAGCATAGACAGTAGCATTTAATCCGTGTTATTCTAATGATTTATGTGGTCATAAATGATATTTTTCATTCGTGAGTGTTATAGTGCAAACTGTGATATGGTGCCAATTTAACAAACTGTTTAATTGCTTAAGGATCAACAATAGTGTTATAGGAAATATGTAGGTGAGAGAACTTAAAATTGGCCTATTGTTGAATGAAGTCTGGCAGATCCATGAATCCATGAATGGAATCTGTACATATTGGAGGCCTACTGTATGTAAACTGCAATAAAGCTTCCAGGCTCTTGGCAGCGCAAAGAGGGATTAGAGATAACATACTGTACATAGAGACATTTTCATGTCAAAAATATATTTCAAAAAAGAAAAAACTTGGATATTCATTACCCTGAGAACCCATGGAAGAGAAGTTCCAGCAGTACTGTTTGGAAGAGAAGAATTTATGACCTTGACCCTGGTGGTGGCAGTAAGCAGAGTGCAGTCTGGGCTGAGCTGCTGGGCCTCTGAGCCAATGAGGAGGGTGGAATGTGTGGCGAGGTGGCAGCGCAGCAGCTTCTTGTTCAGCAGCAGAGCCATGGTCATGATTACATCACTTATTCCCAAAGTCTGGCTTTCTGTTTCTAAAAATGCATCAAAGACATGAAGAAAAACTGTGGGACAGACCCAGATGTTGTTCATATATGGACACTGAAGACTCATAAAGGATTAAGGTCACTGGCCAAACATCCTCAGAGCTCTATGCATGTATCTTTATATTTTACATTAACTATGACAGTAAATTGAGTATTTATTTGTGGTGTTTGACTCCTGGGCATCCAGGATCATGTGCATGTTTCTCAGACAAATTCTGTATTGGACTTTGCAAACATGTCATGAGACCCTGAATTTAAAACTAGTTTTAAGAGCTTTCTTAAGAGCTTTGTTTCTGTCGCATCATGTTCACATGCTGGACATTCCTAATGAAGTTGTATTGAATAGAACGGCCACAGACAAACACAACTGTATTGACAGGAAACGGGTTAGAAATAATGCACCTGTTGAAGGACTCATTCCAAGTGCTTTCCGTCTGTCTCACAAGTGTGTTTGTTACTAACCATATTAATGTGACGAGCAAAACCTGATTCTGATATGTGTGTGTACGTTTTATCACAGCAGCCTTTCAAACTTTTATCCAAATACAAGAAGAAGTCCCAAACTGACTATGTTTATTGGATGAAATGATTTTACTTTTGATAATAATTACATTGCCCTATTATTACACCCATAAATAGGGCAGCTGTTAAGCTGTTTGGCCTCTGAGTGTCACTGTTACTCACTTTCTGCTGAGCTGAGAGTTTCTCTCTTAAAGACTCAGCCCCACAACAGCATATGAATACAACACAATATCATTTGCATTATCAAAAACAGAGAGACAAGTTAACCTTAAGTAAGCTAAAATGGCTAAAACCACACCATTACTAATAATCTGTTATTTTACTATTATTATTATCAATTTATTTCAATTTGCCTACTTACACAAAGTCAGGTGGCTTATACGAAAAATAATGATACATAGACATGATCATTAGACCCTGCTTTTTTAAGTCCAGAATGAATTTCATGTGTGTAAATAAACAAAACTCTAAACAGTCATTTCTTTGTCATCTTGGGGATGTTGGTGCTTCAGTAATTAGCATGTCAGTGGGAGAGTTTCTAAAGGAAAGTGTGGCTGTAAAAAAAAAAACCTCGCCCCTCCTTTGAGTCAGTATGCGTTCGTCCAAATGAGAAACCTGAACCTCCATTTGTGAACACAGTTGACCATGTTTCTCAGTTGTTCATCCAGAGTGTATAGCAGGCACAGTTATTGTTTAACATGTTTGGGTTGTCAAGAAATGGATGAAACATAGCTAGGTTACAAACTCAACATAATTCAAAATTATGAAACGCAACACTTCCATGATGAAAGCCATTGCTAACTCACACATGGAATCTGGTTCTGTCTCATTTCAGCAAAGCATGAAAGAGTCCCAGATTCCAAAAATGTCTGTGAGAGTGTCAGTAAGAGAGCAATAAGTGAATTTATGAGCTTTGGTGACTCTTGTGTTACTCAGTCTGTGAATGTTCCACATTTGTACTCATTAAGTCAATTTATTCATTTTGAGCAGCCGAGCTCTGCCTCTCACATCCAGAGTTATCCATCCTGTCTCATTCTTCACAATTGGATAATTGAGGACGACCGGTGTGTCTCGAGGCTGCTGTCTATCCTCTGTTCATGCTGTCACGCAGACAGCTATGGTGCACGGACAACATCGTGCTGTTTAGCTGTTTGTTAGTTATCTGAGAAATTATGCTACTGGGCAAAACCTAGACTGAAGTCAATGCTGAGCTGTCACAAGACCAAGAAGAACAGGGAGGGTGCTGTGCTGTGTGGGACTATGGCACCTATGAAAAACAGCTGACTGTGTGGTGACAATGACAGCAACTCTCACAGTCTGGGTTAAAAACATGTCAGTGGGCAAAAAATTGACTAAATCAAGCTTTTGTTCCTTTCTGCACACTTTTGGCAGATACATCAAGGCTTCATCATTTTGCATCTATCTATGGATGAGCTAACTGTTCCTATCTTGGCTGCATTTGATGGCACAGCTGCATCCCCCCTCTTTACAGATCAATGAGTGAAACTTAACCGTTGAATATGTTAATGAGCTCAGTTTCTCCTCCATTAAGGTCTTTGGTGACTTTTGGAGACTGAGTGCCACACCTTTAAGTGGCCAATGGTTTTGTAGCCACTGGTCAAGTTTTAGGCCTTCTCTGAAACATGCACCCCCAAGAAGGTGCAGGAAAGGCTTAATTGCATGACACACAAACACCAAAAGCAGCTGCTGTTTTCTTTTTCTTCAGATTTGTGACAAACTGTCTCATGCAAAGATAATATTTAACTCATATTTAACTTCACATGTGGCCCTGCATTGATCTCGTCACTTCTTCCTTCCTTTAGCTCTCACTGAAAATTCATCATGCTTCAGACTTTTGTGCATAAATCACAGCCTTGAACGATTTAATGCTTATTCTTTTCATGCCTGCATTTCACCAAAGAGCCACCATGTGCTAAACTGTTAAACAATATGTAAACAGGCAGTCGTGATTTCTGCCTCCGTCTTTCTCTCCTTCTGTCTCTCGTGCACAGATTCCTTTCATTCCAGCCAACGTTTCAGCATAATGTACGTGTGGAGGCGTACTGCTCGAGGTTCATCCAAACCTCACGCCCAGCATCGCTGGGGAAACAGGTAAAACCAGAGGCACAGGAGGACTCGTCACAGTTGCAAGGGTTGGCCTGGAACCCAGCCCCTGTCAACCTAGGAATGGGATGGGCAAGGCAAAATGTGACGATAAGTTTGTGAATGTATGATATCTGATTTCACCTTTAGCCTAATTTGTGTTTCAGAAACTGAAAAAAGCAACATGATCACATCTTTGCTCACAGGCACAAGGAGCGTCTTTACTTTCAATCTACTCACATATTCAATTTTAAATTCTACCTTTTTACTAAATAACTGTCTCATATTGGTTTAGTCTCTCACATTAAAAAAAAAAAATCATCCTCATGCTTAATAATCGGTTTTCATAGCCTGCAGTGGAGTCAGTCACCCCTGGGTGTTGCTTTCTTTAACAAGGACCTTGAGCTCTCTGACCATATGGCCTAAGCACCATTGATGCGACAGTCCAATCACAAACAGGCTAAGTGAGGATAGGAAGGTGGAGCTAAGCGTTGAAACAGGGTGTGGTCCTGAAACCAGCAAGGTCTGTAGTAGTGCCTTGGGGTTTAAATTGAGTTGAATGATACCAGTCCTGTATTTACCACAAAGCTGGCCTCTAACTTTTACTCACCTCCCTCTCATTTGTTAGTGAGGCTTTCAGCTCTTGTTGGAATTGCAGGAAAAATCATAGACATTTGAGGACAGCTGGACAAACCCACGGAACAGCTTTGAATGAACCTGGTTTTCACCTGATCACTCTCCCCGGTGCTGCTGGTCTGTTGGATCCTCTGGATTGACTGCTGCCTGCCCCGGCTGTGCAGCTGCCTTCCTCACAAACAGGAGTGAGTGCTGAGGACTTTCGCTCAGCGGGTGAGTCACTTAGCAGCAAGTATTTTAGCCCTTTCAGAGATCATGTAGCATTTGGGCTGCTCATGTGATAATCTTTACTGACTGGGGACTTTTGTCATGTCATGGTACGCTAAGATTTCTGTGGTTTAAAAAAAAAAAAAAAAAAAAAGTTCTTTTGTCTGTTCTGCAGTTTCACTCCCTGGAAATCCCTGATGAACTCATATCATGGTAGCTCAGGCTAGGCTGGCTGCAAGGGCCAAGTTCTTTGCCTCACCTGTTTGACTTGCTCTGTTAGTCAGCTAGAGAATATTTCATTGTATTTAGACTGACAGCAGAACTCAGATGTTTCACAGCCCTTTGTAAAACATTCAGATATTTATTCTGAAGCATTGTTTTCTTGCGGCTCACTAAACAAATTAAAGCTCTTTTTTGAAAGAAGCATTTGAATCATTTTTAGCTCACAGGCTAAACTTTGGAGTAGGCAGTGAAGGTGAGCCCTGAGTGCAGATTTCTCTGTGTGCTTTTTCAAAGGTTGTACACAGGGGCGCTCAGGGGTGTTTGATGAGCCCGTGCAGCTGTCTCCTGTTTGTTCAGTTGGTGGGGAAGTAGGTGGACAGGTCGCTTTGTAGCTCACCTGCCCGACCAACCTCTCTTTCAGCTCGGCTTCATCTCCTGGACGCTTTGTCTTTTTCTATTTTTTTTTCAGTGGTTCGATCGGACAGGAAGCAAGCAGTCACCATGCTGCGAGAAGCTATATCAAACCTGTTAAATTTCTACAGTTCTCTTCAGTCCAGAACTGGTAAGTGTCTTTGTCCCTTTCCCTGTATTTACACATCTGAATTCTGAATAAGTATCTGCTGAATGCTGTGTAAGAGTTTGCTCTTGTTTTGCTTAACCTACAGCATGAATCTGCCCAAAAGTGGGTATAAACTGCATTAACCTTCAACCCTCCCAGATATCTCTGTGTGTGTGTCAATTACCAACATGCTGAGACAGTGAGGAGTGTGTGTTTTTGTTCTCCACCAGATGCTCGAGTCAAAGACTACCCGCTGATGCAGGGCCCGCTACAGATGACCTCCATCCTGTTGGCCTATGTCTTCTTTGCACTGTACGTTGGACCTCGCCTGATGGCAAACCGCAAGCCTTTCCATCTCAACACAGCCATGATCGTCTACAACCTCAGCATGGTTTTACTAAACGGCTACATAGTGTATGAGGTAGTATCCAGTCATTCGCTGACCCCTCTTTCTCCGTGAACCAGAGTGCTTGTGCAATGTTAACAACAGTTGCTGATGTGTTTTTGACACCTAGTTCATGATGTCTGGATGGGCCACCACCTACACGTGGAGATGTGACCTTATTGACACCTCAAATAGCCCACGGTCTCTCCGGGTAAGCCTGTAAATTGTTCGTCATTTGCCTCAGAGCAGAGGAGCTCTCACTCTCTGTCGTGTTGTTAAAAACATAGATAAAGATGACTGTCCAGAGTCAGACATTTGACTTAACAGCACTTCTCTTCTCTTCCTTCCCCCAGATGGTTCGAGTGGCTTGGTTGTTTTATATTTCAAAATTCATTGAACTCCTCGACACAGTAAGGGTGTTTTCAGCTTTAAAATCATTGCGACTGTTTAAACTGTCTTCTGTGCGTGTTCACTTTAGCTTGCTCTGCTTTGTTTGAGGTATTCTTCGTGCTGAGGAAGAAACAAAGCCAGATCACTTTTCTCCACGTCTTCCATCACTCCGTCATGCCCTGGTCATGGTGGTGGGGCGTCAACATGACCCCTGGTGAGATTTACTCAGCATGATAAAACACTCTATATGTCACACGCACATTGTGCATCGCCAAGCGTTTCTAGACATGACGACTGAATCTTCACAGTCGTTGAACTACTTTGCATCTGAAGAAATGAAAGCATCAGGCCAAAACAATGAATTGAGGAGATCACTGTACAGTTGAATATAGATATCTAAAGACGTGTCATTTCCTGTGTGTTTTTCCCCTCTTAAGATGGAGGAATGGGCTCCTTCCATGCCATGGTGAATGCAACCGTTCACGTTATCATGTACTCCTACTACGGACTCTCTGCTGCAGGACCTCGCTTCCAGAAATACCTGTGGTGGAAGAAGTACATGACTGCCATCCAGCTTGTACGTTGTTTTTTTTGTAATGAAATGAATATTTGATTTTTCTGTGGACCTGGGCTAGATTTTTAATAACAATATGTTGTATTACAGACGCAGTTTGTGCTGGTGTCCATCCACATCAGCCAGTACTACTTCATGGAAAAGTGCGACTACCAGGTTCCCCTTTGGATCCACCTCATTTGGATGTACGGCGTCTTCTTCTTCTTCCTCTTCTCCAACTTTTGGATACAGGCCTACATAAAGGGCAAGCGGCTCCCTGCCACAGAGGACAAGTCAAAACTGAATGGCTCAACCAGTACATCGATCACCGTGGTGGCCAATGGGAAACACTTGGAGAATGGGAATTCACACCACCACACCAACGGCAAAGTGCTCCCAGGCAAAGTAAAAGAAATCTAACTTGGGGACTCCGGAAAGGAGAAGGATGCTCTTTAGAGCTACTTAGAACATGTCATTCATCATTCACACCTAGAAGCATGTTGGAACGCCACAGATTTCAATATGCTACTTCTAAATTTCATAATTTCTGTATAAGCTTGGATTTTCCTATGCACACTTGTTGGGATATGAATGGCATGTTTCGTTTTGCCGATGATCGCTACTTGCCACACTCTTTGTTAATTGTTGCGAAACTATTAACTGTGATGAACACTGTATGAATATATTTGGTGCTCATTTGCTCACTGATAGTATTTGTCAACTCAGGCTTGACTCACACAAGCTTGACTTACACTGCCTACTGTAGAGCTGGCGTGGCTTTGTTGCTTGGGAGTATCGCACAGTTTCCACTAAGGGCTGGCACGTAAAAATAACTGCGACAAAATTTCACTGTAAATGTCAAATTTTTAGTTTTTTCTTTGTTTTTATTTATCTTTTGAAATAAAATAATTTTTAGATAAAGGTCTGTGTCATTTGGAAAGCACTCAAGGTGTGCGCTTTGTTAAAAAAAAAAACTAAACAAAAAAAACATACCACACCTCTATTTTTCAATTTCAACAATTGTGGAAAGTTATACTGTATATTACAGTATTGATGCATTTTGCATTTTTGCAATTTAGGTAGTGACATACACTGCTATGCATGTTCATCCATATGAATCCAGTTTTGAAACACTGTATAATCTGTTGTCTCAGCACACTGTGCATGAAGTTAATCGAAAGAAAGTGCTTTCTACGAACTGAATAAAAGGTATGCTGTGGATGGCTGTTTCTGAATATCACTGCAGAATGTATATATTGGTTGATAAACCTACCAGTGTTTTTACTGCTGTTGGTGATTACACATGTGCACTGATGACATAGGAGGGATATTCTAGTTTTGAAGCACTGCGACCCTTAGAAAAAAATGATTTGACATTTGCCACAAAAATGAGAATAGATGTTCAGGCGTGTCCAGGAGCTGTTTATGTTCTGATTAACCTGCACAATGTTCAGTAGATTAACCTGTTTCTGCCTTAAACAGAAATAAAAACTCTTTCAATGTTTTGTCAATTTGTTTTCAAATAACTTACCTAAAGAATGAATAATCAGATTGACGTTTCTTTTACACAGGAACACATACACCTGTAGCTATAAAGAAAATAAAGACACAAACAGGAACGGGCTTGTGCACTTCTTTATCCTCTTACTGCCAGTAACATATAAGTAAATTAGCTCCTGTCATTCCTGTAAAGCAGAGGTTCCCAAGCTTTCATGATCATAATCATGATAGTTTCATGGTTTGATGGTGAGCTGAGAGTGAAAACCAGGACTGACTCTCCCTCCGTCTTGAATACACTGCTAACTGTCTGCATTCATTACTGATGACAAATGTTCAGTGATATTCCACCTTTGTCTTAAAATAGTTTGTATTCAGACAAACTGGTCTGGTTGCTGTGTGACTGCGCATGAATCAGGATCTTCTTCATCTTCATTTTGCCAGGCCATCACACTCAGACAAAGTAGGAACAGTCAAACCATATATTGTAGGTTCTGTCTCAGCCAGTATAACCTGCTGTAAAATGTTTCAGTGAATAGTGGCATGCCAAAGGAGACATGGTCGTTGGTGGATCTAAAGACACAGTGACCTCTACAGGAGGATTTCTACAGGGCACAGCAATCAGGTTCAAGATTAAACTACAGGTGGAGTTTAAGCTGAAGTTTCTTGTGACACGGCAATGAGATCATGACCCAGATATTTTTATTCTTCTGTTGGTTTGGTAGGTGTTAAATCACTAATGGAGATTAAACTAAAATGGCCATCATTACACGTCACTTACGAGTTGATCTTATCAAATGACACGTCTTCGCCCTAGGGCTCGCAACATGGCAGAACGAATACATGCCAATTAACTGACAGAACCGCATGTGGTAAATAAACCATTTATTCATTGTATAAAGTATACAATGTAGCCCAATTATACAATAAAAGCCAAGTAAGGTTATAAATACTATTTAAAAAAAAAAAAAAAAAAAAAAAAAAGCATTGCTGAAAAGCTAACACTCAACCCTTGTACTTAACCGCATTAGACCTGTATAAACAATTGAGACTAACAAACCATTACACCAACTGGAGGAGTACAGTTGCCAGTTTAGGCTAAACCACTGTGTGTAAATCTTTATTGTACATTCAATAAAACAGGTCATTCCAAATACAAATAATGCATTTTATCATAGATTAAAAACAACCTAAAAAGTCAAGACAAATTATCTGATTGACTGATGAATGACACTGCTAGTCGATTTGGCCATCCTTTCTTTGGCCTTCTTCTTAACAGGATCCAGCTCGAAGCTGTTCCACAGACGGATAGTCTCGTCTCCAGCAACAGTCGCAATGGTAGAGCAGTCTGGGCTCAGAATCAGACTGAGAACTCGGTCCTCGTGGCCTAAAATAAAAAGCATGAATGCGTTTAGATCAGCATGAAGTACAGCGGTTTCCAGTTCACCAGATGTTTCATTCGAAGCAAAGTGTACTTACCGTTGAGCTCTGAGACCTTCGTGAGAGACGGGTACTTCCAGATAGCGACATTGTTGTGGGCATATCCATGGCCAGAGACCAGCTCCTTGTAGTTGGGTGCAAACACCAGTGACGAGATCTGAAAAGTAAAAACGTGTGATTTGAGAAGAGACCCATGCTGTGACCTCAAAATGAAATAAATTAGAGCTGGAGTTGGGAAAGTTTTTGATTGGATGGGCTTATCACAGGCCTGCAACAGCCAGAGTAACCGGATTTCTCTTTTTTGTTAGAGCATTTGATTTATTGATTCTTGTCGGGATATAAGGATAATTTCAACAAGTATAATAAAAAAAATGCTTCTAAAACCACTTACCTACTCTAGCTTGGACATTTCTGATTGAGAATAACGTTCTAGAAGTGTGTATTTACCTGGGACTGAGTGTCAAGAGAACTGATACAGGATCCACTGTTTACATTCCAGATGCGGATGTGACGGTCACTAGTGCCACCTCCAGATGCAAGGATATTTGTCTGCCATGGACACCAGGCCAACGCCTAGTATGAAAACACATCCAAAAGTGAGTTTCAAACTTTACACATTTTATAGCAGAAGCTTAATGAGAAGCATTTACACATTATCCAGGCAATTTTAAAAATGTTCAATATATGTAATAATTAGAAAAAAAAATCTTTTCCTGGATTTTTGGAAGTTTTTGCTTGTTAGTTCAAGTATGATGCTACTCACCTTGACAGCTCCTTGATGTTCACTCCAGCAGCGGACCACCTGGCTGCTGTTGCTGGCACTGCCCTCCTGCACCCGGGGCCATACACACACCAAGTTGTCATTGCCTCCACTGGCCAGGTATCGCCCATCGGGGGACCACTTCAGCCCACACACCTCCTGTGAGTGACCACTGATTGTGGCGATGTGATGGTCTGCCACCCTCACATCGTGATGGTGGATATGTCCTGATCGCGAGCCACTATGAGAGGGAGAAATATTACGTGCGAGTCCAACAACCACACCACTGAAATTGTAAGATTTGTATTTTGCATCAGAGACAAGAAAGCAGCTGTACCTGGAAAGAACGTGGTCATTCCAGCTCAGGCTGCCAACTCGAGATGTATGGCTGGCCATGCTGCGTAAACGCTTCTGCATTTCAACATCCCACAACTAAGAAAACAAAAACATAACATTTAGAAAAAAAAAAAGTATTTATATATACAGAAAGCAGTATTTTGAGTGCCATGCGTTCTTAAGAACTGAGGTGGTGTGTTCATGAGCACACTGACCTGAACTTTGCAGTCACTGGTGCCGACAGCAAGGTAGCTTCCCTCTTTGGTCCAGGACAGTGAGCAGATGTAGTCCTCCTCACGCTCCAACTTCATCAGAAGAATGATGTCTCCTTGAGTGGCGTCCCACAAGTAAACACTGTTATGAAGAGCCACAGCGATAACATTTCGACTGCTCCAGTCAAGCAGATTCAAATCTGGAAAAAAGAGGAATGTTTGCGTAAATACATCCATGAATACAGTCTTTATGTTTTGTGTTACTAATGTCAGGTTCATATTGATCAATATCCACCCTCAGTGAACCCAAGATGTGGTAAGTTCTGAATAATAGTAACACGTTGTCATTATTAGGAAAAGGATCTTAAGCGCAAAACTTACAAAAATCATTTCGAAGCTCGGGAGCATCCAAGATTCTGTCAGGAGCTGAAGATATGTATCTTGTCTTTTTGACAGAGGCAGGAGTTGTAGCCTGACTGTAGAGGACCTTCAAGTTGTTTTGATATCCTATAAATTTGAGATTATAACTTGTTAAAAATCCACAATTTTTAGATTCTTGTGATATCATTGCCAAGCACTACGTCTGCACACAAACATCCGTACCCTCTGGAGCATTCAGCGGCTTCCCTCCAAGGTGCAGGATCTTTGCATCTTCAATGTTGTATCCATTTAGTGACATAGACCAGGCTTTCTGGTTTTCCTTTAAAAAAGACATTGATATGCTAGTGTCAATCAATAAAATCCATAATTTACAAAAAGGATCATGAGGGAATGTGTATCAAAATATCTTACTGTTGTTACTGCCATCTTGTTTGTGTCCACGGGCTCATTCTCTTTTGTGAGTAAGAAACTCGCCACATCCATTTGTTTGCTGTTTCTGATGGGAATGAAGCGGTCGCCGCCCATCTTGGAGGGTGTTTGCTTTTTATTTTTCCCTATAATACAATAAATAAACACCCCACTGGTGAGCATTTGCAGAGGTAACCACAGAGCTGTGTTAAGCCATGCATGAATATATTGGGCACACATTACCTGGTGTTTTGTTGGGCGTTTTTGATGAACTCAGCGACACATTGGCAGCTTTGCCAGGTGACAAACCGGATGTGTTTGTTGAGCTGGCCTTCCTCTGCCACCTCGCCATGGGAGCGTTTATGATGGGCATATCCAGCTTCAAGATACTGTGGATGTCGTTCTCAAAACCAAACTGCGCCATGTTGTCCCGTTTTTCACACGACCTATAGATCAGGGCGAAGAAGAACAAAATAAACGTCCACCTGATGTGCAACAATAACTTCACTGGCTAACATTACCGTTTAGGGTCGGTTAGCAAGGCGACCAATGCTAACTCTAGGATCACTGACGTTAACGTTATTTAATCGCCTGATGTGAGCTAGAAAAGCCGTTTCACACAAGTTAAAACTATTTTGCAGTACCCCAGCTACGTTGTTACTATAGCTAGGTGTAACGACGCTAAAAGTAAACGTGCACAAGTTAGCATTAGTGTTAACCGTAAGTAAATGAGCTCAAGTTAGCATTTGTGTTAACCGTAATTAAACGCACATAACTTAGCATAACTGCTACATTTTCGACTGTGTCAGAAACAAAGAAAAAACACCGCTGACAAGCTGAATCAGAAATGTTTTTACAGCTTCAACAGAAACAATATAACCTCACCTCTTCAAGAAAACGTGGAACACACTGCAGCACCTTTGGCCTCTCGCTTGCTTCTTTCTCTTTTTGAATTTGGTGAAATGACGCCACACGGTTTAAATGTCTGAAAGCGCTCCTGCGATTGGTTCATTCAAGAAGCGGCCGTTCTCGCCACAGCATTTCTATGGTAACGTTTACGAATGCGTCTCTGTGATTGGTGGAGGGTACTTCCGGACAGATCAACGCGTGAAAACAATCCTCGTCTTCAAAAGTCTATCGCCATCTATTGGCCAAAAGACGATAGGGCTGCGATTTACGTATGTGAAAAAATAAAACACAGGGAAAACAACAGATAACCAGTAAATGGTTGAGGCAATCACAGCTGATCAGTGGTAAAAACATCATGCTCCTATTTCATTTCCTTTATTTCTTTTTCTTTTCTTTTTTTTTGAGACATTAGGGAGAGTGACTTTGATTCTCTGTTGTCCTTTACTCGCCCTAATTTGAATGTAGTTGATTGAAATTAAATGTTCTTGCCACAATTATGCTAAAATCAGAGACATTATCAAGGCTAAGAAAGCATTTGTGTCTCTGTTCTTTGATTAGAAGCAATTACCTGATCAATTGTATGTGTATTAATCAGATTAATGGGATTAAATTATTGATCAATTAGATGAAGATCTCACCTCATACATTATATAGATGGTGTACTTAAATGCTAAATCATCAAAGCCCAAAAAGATATAACTAGAGCTATATTTTGGAGATTATTTTTAATAAATATAATCAGAATGATTTACTAATATACTGAATAGACTGAAGAGATATGCAATGTATAACCTGATGTCTGTGTGAATAAACATCCACTTTGCAGCAAGTTCCTGAAAATAAATTAGACTGACACCATTCATTCTCAGCAGGTTTTTACTAAACTTAAGTGAGCACTCCATTGTTCCTTAATCTTGGCTTTAAAAGTTTAATCTGACACAATTATCTTGGGAGAGGCAGCATCGGCACACTGGCTCTACACAGACTCGCACAGCAGCTCAGTGGGAACATTCTGTCTCTGATTAAAGCTCATCCAAGAACATCACATGGATTTTAATGTGTTGGTGTCTTTAAGGACTATATGTGCTCAAAAAACAAGAGTATAATCTGAGGCTGCAGCTGATACAGCTCTTGTTGCTTGCATTCAAGATAAATTGCTGCTTGTATCCATTGAGAAAATGACCATACTGGTATTCTTTCCCCTTTTTTTCCTCTGCAGTTATAATTATGGAAATGAGCTTCAAATGTTAAAACTTTTAAACCATCATAAAAGCATATTTGAAACTCAATTATCACTGATGAGGTGTAAATGTCCTACACTTCTTCCATAGGTTATGAGCCATCATCAGTATTCTGAGGCAGACTACAACAGTATTTACAAAAACTACTTTAGACAATAGTGAAACTGTTTGGATCAAGTGCTTTGCCTTAGATATTCCTTTTAATTAGATGTGTGAGATACCAAAGCATCAGTTAACTGTCCAGAAATCCAAGGGAATTTTTCCTTAAATCAGATGTTCTAATACCAGATTTTGGTAACCTGATGCTTAGTGAAAAAAAAAAAAAAAAAAAAAAAAAAGGAATTGCACAATATGGAACAAATGTGCCATAAAAGTATCTTTAATTGAACATTTTCTGCAAATTTTTCATGAACAGTAGGGAAAAACAAACACAAAAATGTACAGCATCACAAAGAAATATATTCACCCATAAGGACGGTATCTCAAACCAACCAACAACAGCCTGACCGTCTGACTCTTTGGATAAACATGCTCAGTCCATCCAGTGTTTGGCAGAGTTTCACTATCAGTAGCAAAACAAAACACTTGATTTCAGCAGGGCTTTATCTACAGACTATAAGGCCATTTTTGATATTGTCTGTTTGAACTTAAATACTGTGCATGATTGGAACAGAACATTTTTGAACATGAATTGTTGAAAGGAATAGCTTAGTCCAGAATTTAGGATTGGTGAAAATCCGCTCCACAGTTATTAATTGTGCAAAAAGAAGCTTGTACATTCCTGCAGGCAGTGAACATATTTACATTTCTTTGTGTATGAGCATGAATGCACAAGTTTTAAAAGCATATGCAATAAGAACAGCAGTGTAAAGTGTGATAGATGCATTAAAGTGCATAAAATAGCATGGTTTGAAATCCAGAACACACAGGTTTCATACTGTGGGCTGTTGGTTCTGTAGCAAAGGTTTGGTTTCATTCATGGGGCACGCTCTCCATTCACAGAAGGAAACATGCTAAATCATCAAGAGGACATTCAGCAGTAGAAATGGAGAGCAAAGCGCAAACATGAGCCTGTTGATCAGCTGGAGCTTTGCATTACAAGGTGCGGTAACCACTGTCTTTTATCTCTGGAGTCATTTCAGTCATGTCGTTAGGGTAATGTATAACTGAGCCAATAACACCTGAAATGGAAGAGCACAGATTGGGCTGAAATTCATGCCAGAAAAAAAACAAACTCACGGTTCAAGATTATTGCATCTCACTTTGAATAGAATTCTTATGAGCATTAACTGAGTTACAACCCTGATTCCAGAACAGTTGGGACGCTGTGTAGAACGTACAGAAAAAGAGTGCTTTCATTTGCAAACAAACTGTGTTTACCAAAGTGTTCCTGAGCCCATGTACTAACATCCTTGATCCAATCATGTTTTCACAGTGGTGAATCTCGCTCCATCCTCGCTTGTGAACGACTGAGCCTTTCCAGGATGCTGCTGTCATACCCAGCCATGATCACCTGTTACCAGTGAACCTGTTTGCCTGTGGAATGTTCCAAACAGGTGTTTTTGGAACATTCCACAACTTTCCTTAGCTTTAGTTGCTCCTGTCCAAACCTGTTTGGTGCCATCAAATTCAGAATAAGCAGATATTTACAAAAATAAATGAAGCTGATGAGGTAAAACATTAAATATATTGTCTCTGTATCATCAAAAATGATTAGCAAATGATCATATTCTGTTTTATTTATGTTTTACGCAGCATCCCAATGTTTTTGGAATCAAACTGTATTTTTGATCTGACCTGACCTGACCTGGCAATTGCAGTCATATTCAGAATAATAAAAGTGAGGTCATCCTGTACATACAGCACCACAGAGTGAACCATGACGCAGGGATTTTCAGATCATTTAATATTTAACTCTCTAGCACTATTCACCCGTGACCGTTAACTGAGGCATCTGCAGTCTACAGAGACCTGAGAGAAAAGCAGATTGTTGTTGTCTTACCTCCAGGGTGCCTCAAACCTAAGCAGAGAGAGTGAGAAAGACAAAACACATGACTATGTTTTATATTTCCTCGTGAGTATGAGACTCCATACCAAGATCATGTGACAGGACACTTTTGAAAATTTCTGCTGTTTTCCACTGTAAAAGAAATCATTTTTCTGCTTTTCAAGCTGCTTTTAACTACGTAACTGTGATTAAAGGCTGTACAACATTATCCAAATGGAAAGTAAAAATCTTGTATACTCACCCAGCTTTTTGGAGAGGAGGAAGCTGATCATGGTTAGTCCGGTAAACACCATGAAGGCCAAGACAGGGATCAGAAACTGAGGCAAAGGAGTCCCTGGAACTAAGAAAACAGTCCAATAATGAGTAACCTGACTGCATGTCAATAAAACTGGTCACTATCAAACATGTGGGTACTGTATATGGATGTGGATTGCTGCAATCGCAAGAGCAAGCTGATGTTTTAATTTAGAACAACCCTTTCACTTTTTCGCAGCCATTGCGTCACATGACTCAGTCAAATGCCATCAGCTGCCTCCACAAGCCACAGCCACCAGCAGGATTCTGGCCTGTTTTCCCTCTGCTAGGCTGCTATGGACCCAGAACAGGTATCATCTAATGCTGCCATTATGTTCATTTGCTATCACTGACATTGTGGTGAGAATACCAGTGAATGAAGAATGTAGAATGGTCCTGTCTTACGATAAGGCACATGATCATTCACATCACAGGCAGACAAGTCAGGACAAGCAGCGAGCAAAGACATGTGAAGGCTAAACTCAAGATGCCATGAGGGAGGGAGTTACTGTAAAGTTCTTTTTCATGATGTGATTGATGATTTTGTACTGTGCTGTTTGCTCCAATATACCATTATAGTTATTGCTAAAGTACAACAAATGGTGTTACTGTTGGTGCCTCTGTTGCAAAGACAACTGGATTACTTTCAGTTTCCCTCAGAGCTCAGCAACTACCAACAACACAGGATGCACTGCATTTGTTGCCAAATGTCTGTGAATAAATGATCAGCATTACTCTGGAAATAAAAGAGGAGAGGAGAAAGAAGCATGTTCACTAAAGAGCTGCAGGACAATTGTCCTTGTTTTTTTTAATATATCAACCATAAAAGCTTGATGACTGTTAAAAGTTTTGTTCTCAAAAGCCTGACAGAACATCTACCTGACTGCTCCTCAGAGAGCTTCAGTACTCTCATTAGCTTGATGCATCCCTCCTGAAGGCGGATCCTCTCCATCCTTGTGCGCTGTGCCTCCTGGTCCCAGAGCACTTTGAGGGGCAGTGCTTGCGGTATGTGGGCTGTCCACGTGTCATTGTGGTCCAGAGTCAGATAGACCTTCCCATCACAGAACACACGGTCGGCCCAGCGCAGCTGAGAGCCCTCCAGTATGCATTCGCGAGAACGAAGGACAGTGTGGTTTCCTAGGGATTGAGATAAAGGTCATTAACACTGTCATTTTCCACAGGCCTTATAGTTCATTACTGGCACGTGAATGATTGCTCACTCAGTACTGTAGTCTGGTTGACACTGATATGAGTTGGAAGGAGTGTGTCAGCTGACATGGTTTGGACGATGCTGTCAATTTCCTGGCTTATGCCTGCAAGAGAGACTCCATTGAGAAGGACCTGGTCAACAACCCGCTGAGCACCCACCACTCCCAGCTGCTGGACCTGCACGATGATGGTATCTAATGGGAGGCAACCAAAATACATGCATAAAGAACAAAAGTGAAAGTAGGCTTAAAATATCACAGTTAAAGTCGCCTTTTTAAAATGTTTTCATGTAATGTCACAGGAGATGCAAAAGAAGCTAAAAATGTAACAGAAAACACTCAAAATCCTTAAGTAAGAGTAGTAACAGCCAAAATGTTTGATTACATTAAGATTTTACTTTGCAAAACATAACCAAATGATATCTGTGATGATTGTCAGTCGTCCAGGTCATGGTTATCCAAGAAAGGTTGAATCAAGGGCAACTGGACTTGGTTGCACAAACTCATAAAAGAGGCTGAGAGGCGAAACGTTTTCAGGTTTCTGCAACCAAGTCCACTTGCCGTTGATTCAACCCTGCTTGGATGAGTAAATTCTAATTGTAAAACTGAAAGTAAAGGTGCTCGCTCTGCTGACTGTTTTTTAAATGACAAAGGCTCTCACATGACGTCACCTGAATGTTGCAATCCCGCTTCAAGTTGCACTTTAAATGCAATGTGCATGGTGAATTTTTAATCTGTTAAGTAATCAGTCATTGCATTTGTAACACAATAAAAGTAGTTTGCACTGAGTTTTATGAGGTAAAGCTGTCCAATTTAATGCAATTCAAAACAGGAGGCCTACAAGAAATCTTTTCATTACTATGATTACTGTCAGTTTTTGCTGGCACTGTCAGACAGGGACTGATTTACTGACTGTTTCATGCATTAAACTGTCAATGAAATGCAACCCAGTCTAACGCAAACACTAACTAAATAAGCTCACAGGAAGCAGCGCCTCTCTGACTGTCCACTAAAAGTGAGCACTAAATTTCTCAAAGGCAGGATTCACTGCAGGGCTTTTCTGTTGACACTGCAGGTGTAGCTACATGATGCCTCTGTCAGTCCGTGCAACCATAACCTGCTGTCCTGTGAACTGTGGAGGAGTTAAAGCACCGCAATCAAAAGCACGAATCTTATCGAACTGAATCATTTAAAGTCCACAGTAAAAAGTTAATACGGGTAAAGTTACGCGCTTGTTAACTTTTTTCTTTGTGTAATCTATTAGTTTATTCCTGAAAAGCAATGCAAAGCAACGAGACAAGCTTCTTACCGACTGGAACAGGCAAACTCAGCGACAAGTCGCACAACATGAGCGCAAGAATGCCAAAAAACTGCATTCTCTGGCGTCTCCCGTTCTCGACTTT
The DNA here is from genome assembly GCF_051107435.1 of Chaetodon auriga. Taxonomy (NCBI): domain Eukaryota; kingdom Metazoa; phylum Chordata; class Actinopteri; order Chaetodontiformes; family Chaetodontidae; genus Chaetodon; species Chaetodon auriga. Next base: position 14,401,428 of record NC_135085.1, read on the forward strand.
GAATGCAGCACCGTTCAACCGTCCGGGGAAGACAAAACTCTCCAGAGCTAAAGATAGCAGGGATTGTTTTAAGCCATTTAAGCGTAACCGCTGCTCTAAGAACACATCCCCGACAACAGCCGAAACCTTTAAAACCTGTACGACACGGCCACACACTGAGACGCAGCTCTCCTCCGCTCCCTGTGAGGCTCACTTCGGTTTCGCTTCGATGAAGTAGTGGCTTCTGATTGGCTAATATGGTGTCCTGTCTATCAGGGTTCCGCTCTGCGACGTTACAGACAAGCACCCGGGAGTCAAACGATGCCAAAACTTAACCGGTTTCCCTAACTTCCTGTAACAGGTGTTAAGAGTTAGTCCAATCAATGTCGAGCGTTGAGGAGGCCCCCCTGCAGTGGCTTTAGTCGTGTTCAGTGGAGGAGAAGTCCAGAGCTTTCACTTACAGCGGCTCGCAGAGGGCACTGTGAGCAGTCAGTGAGTGGAAGGTGAACTCCCAAAGTCAGGAAACATCCACTTCAACATTTTAACAAGACTTGTGCATCATTTTTTGGATGAATTTTAGAGAGGAAAAAAGGAAAGCATCCTAAAAATGTTTTGGCAATTTATAACTTTGACCAGCTTCATCATGCTATGGCCTGTTCACAGCCATCAGTGCCGGATTTCAAAGCTTTGGAAATACTCTTGACTCCTCAAACCCAACAATCAGCAGCCATTGGCTCCTCAAAGGGACTACCTTGCACTCAACAGGTGTTTTCACTCCCCACAAAATTCAGTGTCACTAAACAAGCCTGATGCATTCTGGAAACATCTCCTGTGGACTGATGAAGTTGAAATAGAACTTTTTGGCTGCTCTGAGCAAAGGTGTGTTTGGAGAAAAAATAGTGCAGAATTTCATGCAAAGAACGCCTCTCCAACTGTCAACCACAGGGGTGGATCAGTCGTGGTTTGGGCTTGAACGTGTGTGAACATGCGGGAGAGTGTGTGATGGCAGTGTTTATGAATGTCAGCTGTGTGTTGTTCAAAGTTGTGTTTATTGTCCAGGGTGATACCGAGATATTTGTGGCTCTCCACCATTTCAACAACTCTGCCGTTGATGCTGACGGGGGTGTGGGTGGGGTTAGAGACTGACCTTCGTGTGCTGGAGGAGTTGAAGAACAGTTCCTTTCGTGGTAGCTTGCAACTGAGGTGTTGTAGGAGGGGATGGAGGAGACACTCTACTACATCCTCAGTGCCCCGTCTGGCCTTGTAGGCGAACTGGTTCGGGTCCAAGCCTTGCAATCCTCTGAGCAGTCCATGGTGTCAAACTGAGTGTAAAAAGTAATATTTCTAATGTTTTTAAAGAAGTATTTTACTGGGCTTTAACTTGTAAGTGAGTATTTTTGTGGTATTATTACTTTTACTAAATGATCTGAATATTTCCACCACCACTGACAACTACATCACAAAATGACATATAAGATGAGATATAGTTTAAGAATTGAATGCAAAGTTCATGTTGAGAATCACTGAAGAAAAATAAATCAAATAAAAATCTGCATGTGAAATTCAAATCAGATTCTGCGCCTCTGCCACTTTCCCCTCTAGCTGTGACAAGCTCTCATGTATTTTGCTGCTTCCTTCCTCAGCAGTGTCACTTTTCTCATAGAGTAAATTTTGATTTTTGTTTAAAAGAGCAGGCTTCTTCTGTTTACACGGGCTGCAGGGCAGCAGGAAATGGTGCTCTCTGTCTAGAGCCTTGCTTGTCAGGTTTGTCTTTGTCAACTAGTCTTAATGGCCACGCTGTGATCACTCAGTCTGTGTTTATGTTATGTTGTGTTATGTAAAGTATCTGAGTAACCTGAAAATCACTCTATAAATAATACATCTTGTCGTCATTAAAGTCTATCTATGGTCCTCAGTTTTGGTGTCTGTACAAAGACTGCATTGTCCTCCATCCATTTTTAAACCTATCAATAGTTTATATATTGTTTTTTACTGTGCCTCTGTTATAATATCCAGACAAAAAACCATTCTGTTTTTCTGTTATTCTTTTAACACAGTTAATCAGTAAATTTAACTCTTGTCTGCCTTGTCAATGATCTAGTAGCATGTAGCCTCTATGCTGCTTCAGCGTGATCCTGCATGGTGTCAGTCACTGATCATTTAAGTCTGTAAAGCTTGCAAACTTCTTATTGTTATCCCAGCTTACAGTCTGTTGTTTTATTAGTCTGATAATGAGGAACATTTTGTCCATCTGTGTGTCCCAGTCTGCGTGTCAAATATGAATTCTATGCCCCTGTTTTTATCATATCTGATGCTCCATGTAAAATGTTTATGTAATCAGAAACAAATGACATACTAATGATTAGATATTCTGAGCTCGTACACAGTGCCTGTCTGTCTTCTGTATGTGTGTGTGTGTGATGCACATGTAATGTGTTACATGCTATGTTATGATAAAGGGTAATTATTTTTGTACTGATGTCGTCATCAGACCTTCAGAGTAAGTGTCTCAATCTTTTGCAGGCGTATTCTTAAAAAGGAAGGTATGCAAGTCAGATGGGAAGTGGCTGTATAAACAGTCTGCTGTGAGAGTGCAGGGGGCGTCACAGAGAGAGGGGGGTGTTTCAGAATCAGGTTGTTTTATGCTTCCTGTAATCCGGCATGGCGTACTTTGCCGTGATATATACGCAAATAAAATTACTTACGCCACAGTTTTGCAGGCTTCACAAACTTGTGATCCCGCTCACTTTGAATCATGTGTTTCTTGAATGTGCATGGATCTTCCTTAGGCAGCTCTTGTAATCACAGTCCGGCATGACACCACATAAAACCTAAGGGTCACTTCACTTTGGCCTCTGGGTAATTGTGAGGGTATTCATCACTGGTTATAATTTTTTACAAAACAATTAGTCGATTCTTGGAGAAAATAATCCACAGATGAATCCATAGTGACAGCAATCACTGGTTGCAGCCAAAATAATTCAAAATGAACTCAGCCCCACTTCAACCCACTACAGCAGTAAAATACTGCTTTTACATTGATGTATAAGTACAAATAATGTAATAATATTGCATATAATATATACAGAAACAGTCACAGGGGACATTTTCCTGCATGAAGTACTTTCACTTTTGACACTTGAACTGCTCACTTTTTGTTTTGCCAAGTCTGTGGGGACTTGGCTTGGGAGCTGGTGGGTGGCTGGCTCAAGTCCAGCATGGCTCACAGTATAGACTGTGGACTGGTAGCTGGAGGAGTGCCAGTTCACCTCCTGGGCACCACTGAGGTGCCTTTGAGCAAGGCACGTGGGGTGCTGTTGTGTGCTGTTTGGCAGCCCTGTATCTTTAACATCTCACACTTCAATGTGAACGTGTAAAACATACATCCCCTTTGTGATAAATCATTTAATCCTTCTTCTAATAGTAAAGTTTCCTGATTATACTTACATACGTAAGTAATAATTTCAATGTAACAGAGCATGTTTAAAGTGTGATAATAGTACTTTTGCTGAAGTGAAGAAGCTGAATACTTCCTCCATCCCCGGTCGTCATAGACAGCACATAGTACACTGTGTACACACGACTTGTAGTTTTAATGTGTGGTACCAGCGCCCCTTGTGGCTGCCTGCGGTATGAGCCTCCACCGGATTGGCTGAGGGGTTGTCAGGACTGTTTACAGAAAACATGGCTTCCCGGTCTGTTGGAGAGCTCCAAGAAATGGAAGGTGAGTAAATGTGAGAAGATGCAGCCGAGCCATGATCATAAGAGCTGGACGAACCGACATTCATCCATAGAAACGTGTCTCTTTTTGTATGAGCATTTTCGGCCATTTGTTCTCCTTGTTAACCAGCAGACCTTCATCCTTGGCTTGCTAGCTAACAGGCTAACAACAACCCTCGTTAGCTGACGCTGTTCAATTAACATCCACTCATGCTGTCCTGCCATTCGCCATTGTTTGGTTTAAAGGTCTGAAACTGGACTTCACGTTTAATGTAGCTTGTCTGCCCATATAACGTTAACTAATTCTAGCTTGTAAACGTGTCTAGTGTGGTCCAATCAGCTAACCTGCTAGCTAACAGGGGTAGTAGTGCTCAGCCTGTGTGTTAATGTAAGAATGCTAACCCTTCCTTGCGAGTTGGCTCTAAACTGGTAAGACGGGAAATACAAAGAGAATCACATCAGCAGCAGCTTTAACTAACCCATTTAATTCTTTGGCGAATGTAATATGGATTTGGCATGTTACATGTTAGGTGCGGAGATATGATCTAGTTAATAACCATGGTCTGTAAACCCTGACAGAGGCTCGTAGTTCCACATGCACACTTTCTGACTCCGTGGTCGAGGTGGACTCGTCGTTGAATCGTATTACACATCAGCTAAATGTGTCACTGATACAGACAGCAGCTCTGCATCTGCATGATGAAACTCTGCTTCTCTTCTCTTTGTCTGCTGACTGCAGTGGACCGAAGGGGTGAGTCTGAGGAGTCTGGTGATGATGAGACGAGGAGGAGGAGTATCAACGGCGATGTGGATCCCAATCAGCCCACTAACACAAGTAAATCATCCCAATCAGGCCATCAGTTAGGCCATCGGTTGTGATGTGGTTTCAGCATGAAGAACAGAGCAACCTTTGTGATAGCATTAACAACTAAGCTTGTTCATGTCATGTTAATTAATACCTTGATACAAAGGCTATATTAGTTCATCTGATTTACTCTTGCTCTTATTAAAGGTAAAGAAGAATCCCCCGTTGACATGGACACCATAACTTTGGACCCAGAGGAAGAGGTTAGACAATGGCCTAAACACACTGCTGCTGTTGTTTGACTGTAGCTGTTGTGACAAAGTTTATGTTTTAGTGTTTTTTTAATAACATGTCCGTCTCTTATGACTCAGTTTGGTTTGCCTGACTATGAAAGTGTGTGTGTGTATGTGTGTGTGCATGGGCTGGTGGATTTTATTCGTAGAGCTCGGACATTAGGTTCTTTGTTTGCAATGCAGCCTCATGAAAAGTTATTTTGTCTTTTCTGACAAACGTTTCACCGCTTCACTGCATCACCGCTGTATTTTTAGAGTCTGTGAAGACCGTGTGTGGCCTGGGCACTTGCGTGTACATGACACAATAAACCCTAATAACTACTGCTGTTACTTACAGACCATATGTCATCCTAAGATGCCTGTTTTCTTTCTAGGATGTTGATCTTGTTCATTGCCGTATTGGAAAGATTGAAGGGTTGCAGGTGTTACGGAAGGCTAAAGTAAGTGACCTCACCGTTTAGTGCAGCTTTCAGTCAGTGATGAAGTAATGGTCACAGCATGTCATGCAGAATCTGGGGATGTTCCTTTATTTTTCCTTGCAAGAAAAATTACTTTTATTTTCTTTGTTAATCATATCTGAAAAAACAAGGATTTTTAGGGTCAATAGTAGCATACAGCTATTGATTGTATCTGTTGATTGCTTTCTTTTCATCTCTTTATACAGACACTCTCCTTACGGCAGAATCTCATTAAAAAGATAGAAAACCTTGACAGTTTGAACTCACTGCGGGAACTAGATCTCTATGACAATCAGATCCGCAAACTGGAGAACCTGAACCACCTCACGGAGTTGGAGTAAGTCTGAATAACAGTGTTGGTTTTGTCTTATGTTATCAATGGCAGATCTGAGTTCTACACACTCACATGTGGCTTTTGGGGTGTAGAAAGTTGCAGTTTTCATGCCGCTGACATCGAACAATACGATTCATTCCTATGAGCTTTTTTATTTGACTGATCCACAGGCAGCTCGACGTGTCCTTCAACATTCTGAGGAAGGTGGAGGGTTTGGAGCAGTTGACTCGGGTGAAGAAACTTTTTCTGCTTCACAACAAAATAAGCAGCATTTCCAACCTGGAACACTTCACGGGCCTGGAGATGCTGGAGCTGGGCTCCAATCGGATCCGGGTACGACATAAAGGGTCTCTTGGGCAAAATCGTCGTGCCAATTGGGAAATCAATACTGCACATACAGAAAATGATGGTGCAAAATGAGATGTTATAAAACATTAATGAAATAATTCTGAAGTCGTTGTGTTGCGCTTATTTGTGTCTCTTCTTCTTTGATTTGTTCACAGGTCATTGAGAACCTCGACACACTTTCATCTTTGCAAAGTTTATTTCTTGGTACCAATAAAATAACTAAGCTCCAAAATCTGGACGGTTTACACAACCTGTCTGTTTTAAGCATTCAGGTACTCTCACACACATTTTCTACCTGAGTGGTTGCAAGAATAGCATCAAGTCTTTACTGTATAATGGATACATGTAATAACTTCATGAATATCTGTTTACAGAGTAACCGGATTACTAAAATCGAGGGTCTACAGAACCTCGTCAACCTGAGAGAGCTCTATCTCAGCCACAACGGCATTGAGGTCATTGAGGGCTTGGAAAACAATGTGAGTTACAGAAATTCCACAGCCTGTCTCTGAAAGGACTGCACGTCAAACTGTCCGTCGTTTGTTTTGCTAACTGTGCGAACATCAACAACAAAGTTCGTTCTCCCCACTGAAACACTGTTTTGTTTTCCATCACAGAAAAAGCTTACAACTCTGGACATTGCAGCCAATCGAGTAAAGAGAATTGAAAACATCAGCCATCTGACAGACCTGCAGGAGTTCTGGGTACGGATGACGTTAAACAAGACTTGATTTTATCATGTTTTATGATGCAGCGTTGTCACAGAGCACCTGGAGCTGTACCAGCAGACATTCTGAGTTGACAAGCAAGAAAGGTACAGGTGCAGCTGATAACATCAGCAGCGTCTGTTCCATTTAAAGTCGCATGCATGTGCACGAGCTGAGCTCTGGAACCGACTCAGAGCAGCTGTCATTAGACTTTTAATTACACCTGTGCTTCTCCTGCTGTCGTGTGAAATGCAGCTTCAGGAGACAGCCATCGAGAGCTCTCGCTGCTTCCCACAGTGCATCAGCAAAGTTTAGCCACAAGACCCCTGGAGGCAGAGCTCATAATGACAGCTTAGAAATGGAAAAGAAAATGACAAAGCAAAAGTAGAAGAGAGTGCACTTTGAAATCATATAGCCCCATTTAATTTTCTATTTTAAAAGGAAGTGAAGTTGATTTACATAAGCAGCAGAAACACTTTACTTTTAGTCCTCATATGCTGCATTTATAAGCACTTTATAGACATTACTAAATGTTTGATAACACCCTCTAATGCAGTTGTAAAGTGGCCATAAGGACATTAATTATAATTAACAATATTGTCATTCATTATCTGTTCATGCACCATCTCTGCTTACAACTATATTACAGAGTGTTAAAAATCTTCTTATTAAATGTTTACATGCTGCCAGTAAATGCTACATAGGCTCGCGTTAATTCTTCTTCTTCCTCTAAACTTCAGTTATTGTTTTAATGGCCTCCACATCCTCTCTGCTTTATGTTGCAAGTTTGTTTTCTCTTATTGGTTTTCTTGTCTTTCAACCTCTCCCCAGATGAACGATAATCAGATAGATAACTGGTCAGATCTTGATGAGCTGAAGAATGCCAAGTCTCTGGAGACGGTCTATCTTGAAAGAAACCCTCTACAGAAGGACCCGCAGTACCGGCGAAAGATCATGCTGGCGCTTCCCAGCGTTCGCCAGATCGACGCCACCTTCATCCGCTTCTAAACCGCTGTGTACAGTTCACCTGCCAACTTCAGTGTTCGCCCTCACCACCCTGCCTGCCCTGCTTACAAAACCAACTCCATTTTGAAACACACCGGCTTCACTGAATCGTATCGTCACTCCACACACAACTACACAGCACATTCCAACACTGAACTCACTCGTGGCTCACTCGACATACATGTATGCATGTATGCACTCATTCACACCTTGAGCTAAGCTGTTGTATGGAAGCTTATTTATTAACAAAGGTGGATATGAACTGTGAAATTGATTTCCCCTAAAAGTACCCGTCGCCCCATTTTTTTCATTTCTCCTCTGCGCTTGTTTTTTCTTTTATTGTTTTGCATGTGGGATGCAGTTTGGAGGCATCTTCTTTCCTCCATCATGCGGAGCCCATCAGGAAAATGATTTATTGCACTGTTGAATGTGAGGAAAGGCTGGCATTCTGACTTTTTGAGGAGTTTTTTGTTGTGAGTTTCTTCCTTTGCGTTGGACAGAATGAGAGTGTTGTCACAAGGTGCACAGTTGGTAAAAGATCAATTAAACATCAGCTTTAAAGGGAAAGGCCATAATAGAATATGATTTACATATCTTAATATTCAGAACACTTCTTACCTTCTCCTTTGGTTCCAACACATTTTGAAACTGTCTCAATCAAGGTACCAAAATCTAAAATTTAAGCTTCATATGCTAAAGTGACGCCATGCGGAGTTAAATCAGTTCAGTGAAGTGGCACCTGCTTAAATCTGTCTTTTTAAGTAAAACTGATGAATAGTTTTAATGAATTGTTACATTATTGATGAAGGGCAAAGAAAAACTGATGTCCAGCAGCCTCGTCTATTCCTTGTCCAGGTGTTTTACAGCTCACAGGCCCATTTTCTGATAAGTAAGAATGACGTCTGCAGTAAAATAAAGTTCATGACAATGTAAAATCATTTCATGTGTCCAGGAAGTAGTCATCACCAACGGTCCCTCATGGAAAGTGGCACACGCATCAAAACCCCCGATTACTTTTAGCCCTCGGATGCATTTTTGACACCCCGTCAACACTGCGACATTATATCGTGATTGGGTTTGTGCATGTTTAGTGGGCTCTGTAGCGCCCCCCCAGTGCATGACAGGCCTTAGTCGGTATAAAGTATAGTAAAGTTAAGATATTCACTAAATTTAGCACACACGTTCTTACCATTTCGTACATATTCCAAAGTGGCTGTCATTAATTCTGCCTAACCAGAAGTCAGCCATTTTGAATTTTGTAAAGTATGTAGAGCATCCACAGAGCCCATGTGAGCTCCGGGGCTACATCAACACATCATGGAGAGATTCACCTTGTCGCCTGTCTTTTCCATGTGACGTGCAGTTTCCAACAAAGATAGATTGATAGACAGTGACAAAATGATTTGTTGATAGTCATGTTGACATCGTACCTGCAGCATTACACCTTTCACTCCAGCTTCAATGTCGTTATCTGTAAAATGTGTCACAGACATGAAAAAGAAAATCGTTTTTAACTTGAAACACTTCCTGTATCTGTTTTGAGGGTTATATAGATGAAATTTAGTATGAAATGAACAGAAACATTCTATCATTGATGGCCATTGTAAAAGGCAAACTGTAGAGATGTAGGGCTGGCAGTAGCAGCGATGCAGCATCAACACCGTTAGCTGTCACCCACAGACAGAACCTCGAGACATATGATGCTAAATCGCGCGGAATATTCCGCCTCACCACGCAACATGAAAATTCAAAAGCATGTTTTGCAGTGAAACAGGAAGCTCTTTCTGGAGGGCTCAGGATGGCCTGAAGCTCATGAAATTTGGCATCAGAAGTGGTGAAAGTCTTTATCCGACATGGGTCTTAGGCTTTGGTATGGCCATATGGCTCTATAGCGCCCCCCAACAAAATTTCAGCAAAGTAGCTCACACTGCATGTTTCACCTAGATGAACAAAATTTGGTAAGCACATGTAACATTTCCTGACTCACAGAAAGGCTTTGAGCCATGCTCTACTCCCAACTGGAGGGCGGCCATTTTGAATTTGGCATGCACTTTCAGTGTATTCTTTGTCTTTTACAGGCGCCATGCTTGTACTGACTCCTAGCGCTTTTAAAGAATCCACCTCAGATTTGGGCTTTGGAGTTTCACGTTTCTAAATTACAAAGCTTTTGATGGAATGCCATTGCTGTAGTGACGAGGACAGTTTGCATGTTTCACGGTGAAACAGGAAGCTGTTGGAACTTGACAACACATTGTCCAATATGCAGCAAACTTGACATGGACACTTATTATGTGGTCTACGCTTGAGATACAGCAGCGTCTGTTGGGTCGAACGGGGTTGCCGCGGCAAACATAACATCATTTCAAACAGGAAGTGTGAATAACTCACAAATAACAGCCTCAAGCTTTATACCTTCTGATCCTTCTGATCACACCTATGTTACATTCACAAGTCCTAGTCATATCACCACCTGCTGGCAATAGGAAGCAAGCCACATGTGACAATTGTTTGAGTTTCCTGAATTTTACATTGTGTGGTCTGGACTTCATATCCGGCAACATCACGTATAGTAAGTGTGTGTTCTCTAGCGCCACACTGCGGACAGAGGAAGTGATATTTAACTCCTTCAAGCAGTGTCCGATAGCCAGAGTCAGATCAGCCAGCCTGTCACTCAGTTCTGAGGTGCGCATGGATGCGAAAGCCCGTTCAATGTTGCTTACACCTTTTAATTTTTCTTATTTTTTTTTATTTTTTTTAATTTGTAAACATAAATTACAGCCTCTGGTTGTCTTATGACTTTGGGAATCTTTGCTTCATGATGTTTATCTGAACTGGTAACAGTACAATGTAGATTGTTTTTGAGGTGAATTAACTTACTAATGGCAGGACTGGTCTCATGTAAGTGTTGTTAACTGATGTAAGATAAATTACTTCATGCTCAGACAATTTTTAAAACACATTTTGAGGTTTGACATTTTCAGATGCGTAAAGACACTACAGTGGCACATTCTGCAATTTTCTCATTTGGCCTTCGGTATTGCATAAAAGCAGATATTCATGTTTATCAAAGATGACCACCTTCAACAAAAGCTAAGGGACCTATTCTCATGGTCCCCTGTATATAATGCTTGAGTGCACTTGAATTACTCCCTGTTACAATTAAAAAGCGATGCATCTTTTATATGAAAATAATATCCCACCTCAGGGCTAAAAGTTGCAGTACAGACACATCAGATTTCAGTGCGTTACAGGGTTTACATGAAGCCAAGTGCTTTCGGTGCAACATAAGATTTTGACCGTCTAGTTCCTTTCACCTGGTTCTATAATAACTGTTAAGGTGGTCTGAGTTAACATTGAATTTCCCTTTGTAGGCAAGAAAACATCAGCTTAATATGCTGGTTTGCATTATAGGCATCTTGTCTTAAAGATTTGCTCTTTTTCAAAGGAATTTAAATTCTTAAAACCTTAAAACCTTTTAAATCCAAAATTTCATGGTTCGTGATCTTGACCAAAACTCCACTGTAGAACATTTATGAGCCCATATTAGACTATCAGCAGGACACTGTGCATTATTGATATGAATGTAATCTTATTTTATATTGAGCTTTAACTATAATTACTTTACAGTTGGCCAGTGGGATTAGAAGTATCACTTCATGTATTTGTAAATACAGTTTGGACATACGATGTAGAAAGTCAGTGCCATCACCACCTTCCCTTTGTAAAGTGAAATCCTGTTTTTTTTTTGTTGTTTTTTTTCTTTATGCCAGGCAGTACAACAGATTTGTGTGAGATACCATAATTAAGATCTTGACTTGACCTTGGTTGGTCCACGAATGAGCAATCTGTCAAATTGCTAGTAGCTTGTTGTTGTTGGAACTGACTCTTCAGGTTCTGGACTTGGTTGAAGTTGTTTCAAACTGAATGTATTATGCAAACAACAATAAAATTACACTACTGAAAGAGAAAGTCTATGTAGTTTTAATTTATCCAGTATGATATTTGTCATGACTGATCCAGTACAAATTTTAAATTGAATATTCAAACTTAGAACTTTTTATTTTATATTTCTTTATTTACAACAAAAATGTAGAATAGTGATCCAAAACAGAATAAAGAAGAGATGTGGTACAAACTTGGTACAAGCCAGAGGAGTAAATTAAGTCTAGTAATTTAAATAAATAATACATTTTAAGCTCTAATTCATCAAAATGTATGAAAACTTTGCTCACCCTTTTGTTCTTCTTGTCTTAATCAAGGTGCCAGTCTGTGTAGATTAGTTGATATGAACATCAGATACTGAATCATGTAGGAACTCACTTCATCTCACTCACAAGATTCAGCATCACATCAAACACATCAATATACACATGCCACCCATTTTTGTACTGATAAAATGCTGCATGTAAACAAAAAAATTAAGTGTTTTCCTATCTGATCTTATGAATCTATATTACAAAAATCACAAGTATTGTGTGTATTCAGCTAAACATTTTCCACTGCTTTCATGGGGAAAATTGTAAATATCCTTCATGGAAAATCATGGAGGATAGTTCTTTAACTTTATTCCTGTTGCAGTTTTTTTGTTGAATAAAGCAAGCTTTTAACACTGCACACCACCAAATGCAGAAAAAAATCTAAATAATTATGCTCCTGTTACTGCATGGTTCAATCTGAATAACAGCATCTCCAATAAAATGTTTTTGAGCAAATAATTTTTAATGCCCCATCATTTTAAAACTACTGAAAGGGAACCTACAAGAAAAACTATGAAATACGTTTTGAAATTATTATGAACATGGCAGTAACCCACTGTTTGTATTTACTGAACTACATGACCCAGAATGCACCACTATCCTTTGGTGACGCATGGTGCTCGCGCCGCGCCAGACAGGGGGAAAGGGACGGCGTCGCGCATGCGCCACATTTATGTTGTTGTTTGTGGCGGTAAGATGGCGGCGCTCGGAGACACCTCAGCTCCGGGGGTGAATGGGTTAATACAACAATTCACAGCAATAACAGGTAAAAATAGCCTTTTATTTGGGGTTCGCTCTATTAAGTAGGTTTAGTTTATCCAACAGGAATAGCTCCGTTGCCCAGGAAATAAAGCGCAGACAAGAAAACGGACGTTAAGCCTTGCTATGGCCCCTACGCTGTCAATGCTTTGCAGAGGGAAAAACCACAGCCAGTTATCTGATAAACTCAAGTGAAAGACTCAGAAAAGGGATCATAAAACCTCCAGATTTGAATATTATCTGTCTCAGCCATTCAGAAATGTAAGATTTTCTCTGTGGTGCTCATGAAAGACACCCTCTCGCCAGCCTGGGGCTGGTTTTCTGCCCCTTTTTGCTTTGCATGTTGTTTGATAATGTGGAATGGACGTCGGCTGTGCAACATTTCCCTTCTTCATCACCAGCCGGGCTTCGTGTTGTGTTACTGTCATCTTCACTGTGGCTGTGATGTTCACAACACTTGGGCGAGCACACTGTTTGTCTCCGACTACTCGATCAGATGTCCTCAAGAGTTTATGAGCGCTTTGACACGAAGGACAGTGTTTGAACTGTAAGTTATTTAGCGAAGGAAAGAGGGGACTCAGTTCGGGGGCTGCTGCTGGACTTGGAAAGTGAAACAGACATGCGCAGTACGCACGCAACGATCATAGTAGCCAAACGGCGCTGAGCACTGAAAAAAGAGCAAAGTTAATCCTCAGATCTCGTCTTTTCTCACAGTAAAAATATTCTCATAGTTTCATACGCTGTCGATATTCACGATTTTAAGACATTTAAGGAGTGGTCTATTGTTTTTGCACGTTTTAGCGAATCGATTACAAATAGCGTAGCCTGTACTTTAGCTACAATGCTAAGATAAGATAAGCTAAGCTAAGATAAAACTTTATTGATCCCACGCCGGGGAAATTATGTCGTTACAGCCAGGAAGTATTAAAAAGCAAAACGGCAAAAAAGTGGCATAGATGGGTCGAGATAAGGAGGAAACAGGATAAAGAATAAACATCAACTCTGTATATGTGTATTATGAACAGATTATAAAAGTACTAATTGCTATAAAAATTTTACTGCCCATAAAAATACTATTGCCAGTATTCATATGAGAAAAACTACCAATACCATGTGTTGAAATGGTGTTGCATAAAAAGAACATTGAATTGCTCAGGTCTATATGTGCAATATGCACAGTTTATAAAAATACTTTTGCCAATAATGGATAATAAATACAGTGTTTGTAGTATTGCACAACTGAAAAAAATATACAACAAATGAAAAATTGCACAAGGTGTAATGGTATTGCACCAGATGTAGTGGATAATGTGAGCAAATATTAGCATGGATAACAGCAGTGCAAAGAAACAGCACAGAGCAACATTACATGATGCTGGCGTTAAACAGTCCGGCAGCTGTTGGGATGGAGGACGGAGCAGCTTAAGCCCCCGTCCATCTCATGCAGGGGGTGTGATGGTTTGATCGATGTCAGCTTGGCTAACATCCTCCTCTCACCCACCTCCTCGATGATGTCCAGAGGGCAGTCCAGGACAGGGCCAGCTCTCCTCATACAACAGCATTTTTTAAAGCACACCATAACCTTTGTATTAAACTTAGACTGGATGCACTTTGCTCTCTGTTAACCTCCAGTTGCTTGGCTTTCATTCATTTGTGTACAGTGTTGCAGTTGACTTGCAAACGCTCTGCGGAGACATGGTAATCCATATTTATGATAAAATTAGATTGCTGTTGCACTTCATAGGACCACAAAGATGGAAAGTTTCATTCTGCACTTACTCAAAATGAAACATTAAAAACCAGGATGTTCACACTGACGAGGTGATTGGCAGGCCTGTTTCAACTGTGTGCAAGTATGCATTGACACATGAATTAATTGGATATGTAACAGAGGAGCAGGAAACATCACTATGTTGAAGTGAAGTATGTTACTGTATGAAGTATCAGTATTGCTGTAAATGTTGGCAGATAAGTAACAAGGAATTGCAGCACAGAAATGACAGATATTCTGTATTTGTGGTCCCTTTGAAACAGCGTCCCCATTACATAGTTTGTCCCCCAGAGAGCACTGGCTGACTGAAGTTAGCTTTTCAGCTGTTAAGTGTCCTGAATGGGAAATATCATATACACATACAGATTCTGTTATGTTACTGATGATCAGCAGCTTTCCATCTTTTTCCATCTACTATCATCTATTTCATGGATAGTGTGAGTTTTCACACACATGTGCACCACAGTTTTTTCCTGAACTACTTGTCATAACATCAGTATGCCTATGTCAAACACTCTTGTAGGAGCCACAGAGAGTGTAGGAAAACACATGTTGGAAGCATGCAACAACAACCTGGAGATGGCAGTGACCATGTTTCTGGACGGAGGCGGGATTGCGGAGGAGCCCAGCACCAGCTCCAGTTCAGCAGCTTCAAGCAGCAGAGCTCCCCCTTCAGAGTAAGCCGAAAGTCCTCTTCATGAACATGTGCCAGGCGAAAGTAAAACTTAGTCTTTAGCCCTTTTCTGGCAGGTTTTAGTATTTTTAAGATACCCTGCACTCCTAAATCTCTCTCGTAGTTCAGAGTTGTTGTTAATTGAGCTGTGAGGTAAGCCTGGGGTTCATGGCACTGCTGTGATTTGGGCTGCTGTAGATTGATTTGCATCTTTGATTAATACTCGATATGTTGCCTTATGTCCCAGTGAAGTACGAGCACCCATTCCTCAGAAGCAGGACATATTGGTGGAACCAGAACCGTTGTTTGGAGGTAAGACACCACTTCTTTTCTTGTTCAACCTCCAGGAAAATGGATCTTAAACTGAATTGTTGTTACCAGCTGTGCTCTTTCAGTCATCTGCTGGTTGTGTCTGTTATACAGTGCCAAAGCGAAGAAGACCTGCTCGATCCATATTTGATGGTTTCCGAGACTTCCAAACAGAAACGAGTGAGTAAATTTAAACTCTCTGAGCTTAAAGTGCCCCTCTGCTCAAAATTGTGTTTTCCTTGTTGTAGCTGGAGTTGAATGTTTAAGCTATGCCGTACAGAGTGATGTATGTACAGAACCATGTCAGAAGCAAAAAGTGCAGTGTCGACATACCTCTGAATAACATGTCTGGAGGGGATCTTTAAAGAATGGGATGTGATGTGGCCTAATGCTGTCACTGTTCTCTCTGTTTGAACCTTTTTCACCCTGTCTTCGCTTCCTATAATGACTTCGAATGTTCTTTTCCTAGTTCGCCAGGAACAGGAGCTGCGTAACGGTGGAACAGTGGATAAGAAACTGAGCACCCTGGCAGACCTTTTCCGTCCTCCCATTGAGCTCATGCACAAAGGCAGCTTTGAGACGGTGAGGAGTCACTCACCGGACACTTTACACCTCACGTCTTTATTCTGTTTGCGTGAACTTTTAGTGAAATTTCAGATGGCGACTGTGAAGATCACAGGTGGGAAACCAGGTGTGTCGAAAGCCTGCACACCCACCATGACATGTGATCACATACCCCTGATGTAGATGGTTTTGGTTGTTGTCCATAAAGAGACACCTGTGTACAAAGCGAATTCAGTCATTTATCTTCCATCAAGCTGTAGCTGAACCTCATACTATGTAGTCTCATTGTTCAGTAATTCACTAAGCCCATCCTATATGTCCTGTATTGTGTTTATAGGCAAAAGACTGTGGACAACTGGAGAACAAGTGGCTAATGATCAACATTCAGAACGTTCAGGACTTTGCCTGCCAGTGCCTGAACAGGGATGTTTGGAGTAATGACGCAGTGAAGACCATCATCAGAGAACACTTCATTTTCTGGCAGGTATGCAGTTTCAAATCCCAGAGTCATACGTGGTCTGCAGTGCTTTCACGTCTTTGCATGGATCCAGCTGCTAAAGTGATCTGATGGCAGTGTCAAGAGGAATTGACAGTGATGCAAAATCCGAAACCATAGACGGCGCAGCAACGGAAATAGTTTATAAAGTAGTGCATAATGATGCAAAGCAAGATTTTCCAGTCAGGCAATGATGTTTCTGCACCCGTTTCCTCCTCTACTGTAGTAAAAGCCTTGCAATCAGCACATGAAATCCCACTTTGTCCTCAAGTCCAAGCCTGGTAGAGCTGATATTCACATACACATCACGCAATTCAAGCACACCTGGTGTAAGTTAAATTTCTGTGTTGTGCATTGTCTTTCATCACAGGTATATCATGATAGTGAAGAGGGACAAAGATACATCCAGTTCTATAAGCTCAACAAGTTCCCCTATATTTCCATCCTGGATCCCCGCACAGGTGAGTGGGAGGTTAGTCACAGCATTATCCACGGTTCTAATGCTTGATCTCCAGTGACACCGTATATCTGCTGTTTCTTCGGCTGGAGTTATTTTTGAGAAAGGACACCGTCCCTCCTGCATGCAAACCATTTAGACGGACAAGGCGACAGCATCAGGGAGTTATGATTTGAGTAATTTAAGAGCCTTGACTAATGGTGTGTGAATGAGTAATAGATCTTTTATATGATTGAGTGATGTGATCAATACAGGCCAGCAATAGGTTTTTCACTAAATAAATAATCAAGATAAATGTGAGTTGTGTAACCGTATTAACAGTAAACAGATGATGTTGTCGGGCAGTCGTCTCACCCCAGCTGTTCACATCTGCAAAGTAGTTCTGAGTGGCTGCGTCTGCTGCTGCTGATTTTCTTGTTGACCTGCGCTGTTCAAAACATGTTCGCTTCAGGTCAGAAGATGGTGGAGTGGAACCAGCTGGATGTGGCATCGTTCCTGGAGCAGGCGACTGGCTTCCTGGCAGAGCATGGGCAGCTCGATGGGCCGTCCTGCCACGCACCCCCTGCCAAAAGAGCTCGTTCTGTGGGTCTCTCATCTCATGTGTCACGTCTAATTCTCGCTCTCTTCTCTCTCTGTGTGACTCTGTTGGAATTTCACAACTCAGAATTATCTATTATTATCTGAAATTCTGGTTATTGTGCATTGTGATACAACGTTGCACGTCCTCAGAAAGCATCATTAATCACCCCCTGACGATTGTCACATTATCATCAATGCTGACATATTGAGCATACTGTATATTTGATTTTGTTGGAATCACACAGCTTCAGCACGTTTGTGTTGTTTTCCCAGCTCTCTGATTGGTTTTCTACAGCTGCATGCTCTGTTGTCTGTTCTAGGAGAGTCTGATTGATGCCAGTGAAGACAGTCAGCTGGAGGCAGCGATCCGAGCCTCCCTACAGGAGACCCACTACGAGTCCTCAAATGCCCCAGAAGCCCCAGATTCCCCCCGATCGGACGACGAATCAGATGCGGAGCCTTTCTCTGACAGCGAGGGTCCCATCTCTGTTGATGGCTCAGACAGCGAAATGCCAGTACCCCACGAAGAGAAAAGTTCCAGCAGCAAACACACCCCGCTCCCTCCGGCTACTGCGCCCCAGCAGCGCCTGCATCCCGACAGCTCCACTTTTTCCCAAAGAAAGTCTCCGTACAAAGAAAACAACCACAGTCACAAGAAAGAAGAGAGCAAAAAGAACCACCTGGAGCCCTCAGCTGCTGGTCCCCGTCATCCTCAGCCCGAAGCAGATTCTGGAGGGAACCACTGTACCCCAGCGGCCGAATGCGCTGGACCTTCCAAGACCAGCACCACCCAAGCCTGCGACGTGGACTGTCCCGATGACAATGGTATGTTAACGTGTAGTCCTAAACCTGAAACACTCATGATGAGGGGAACTGTAAATGATTGTTAATCACTTAATGAGCACTTGCATTGTGTCCGGATCAACCTCTGCAGAAGCATTCAGCAGTGCTCTGTGAGGGCAGGAGCGTGCCCGTATGTTGTTGCGATATCATCGTTTGAGCTTAAAGGCAAATTTAGAGATACGAGAGGTTACAGAGCAGCTATTCAAAAATGGTACAACGTGTTTGTGCTACAGCTGCCACAGAAATAACTGCAAGATCTCAAGAACTGATTGGTCAGCTTAGGCTGCTCTGTGTTTTCTTCAGGTTTCTGATGCTGGTGGAGATTGTGGATAGTGAGTTCAGCATTAAGCAAGGTAGAGAGAAGGGCTCAGTAGTGTTCCCGTTTTCAGTAACACACTTCTAAAAGCAAAGGCTTTCCCACTGCGAACCTTCGAGGCATTCGCTGAATACGTGCTCGTAAAGATCTGTATCTCTCTGACATTAAGTGTGGCGAGTGACCTTCAGTATGTGGAATGTGAAGAATCAGTGTAAACACATATTTACCGAACACACAATTCATTCTCTGAATATGTGTTTTGTTTCGCTCGGGTTCTCTTAGCATTTAAGGATGAGGGCTATGGCTCAGTGAATCATCAATCTGTGTTGTTTGTCCCACACGTCACTTCTGCTGCACTAAATTTTTAATTTAATAAAACTCATCTCTGCGTTCTTTACTGAGTTAAATGGATTGGCCAAATGGGGGACAAAATACAAAATAAAGATATTTAACACCGTTGTTTTTTTTTCCTTCTCGTAGGTCCCAAAGCCAGGCTGATGCTTCGTTACCCAGATGGACAGAGAGAGCAAATTTCCTTGTCTTCTAAAGCAAAACTTTTGGTGAGAACATACCACTGTAACTGTATTTCAAAGGACTAGTTCAACATTTTGGGAAATGAGCTTCCTTGCTGTGTGGCTGAGGGTCAGATAAGAGGCAATCTTGGAATCCACCGGCTATCATCTGGAACGATTTAATCCCTGGGGCAGCAGCCACTGTTTCAAGGTTTCCGTTGCATCCAGCAGATATATGGGTAACTGATGATGCGTGTCCAGGCCAATACTTCCTTTTCCGTGCAGCAGTCATTGTTTACAATCTGGTTAACAACTTGACTCTCAAACTCGACAAGAGCTCGACATTTCTTCTTATCTCTATGAACAGATATCTGCATGTGAAGGCAGACAAATAAAAAAGACTACTAAACACTACTCGGCCCACAAATGAAAACCAGAACACTTCGGTTACCAAAATCTTTGCCCAGATTATCTGTTCATACGCAGATATCTGTTTGTAGAGAACAGATTAGAAGACTGACGCCACTGTCGTGTCTTCACCTACGTATGGAGCTGAAGCCAGGAGGCCATTAGCTTAGCTTAGCATAGACTGGAAGCAAACAGAAAGGTAAAAAACAAAAAACCTTCCAAAGCTTCTAAACGTAGCCCAGTCCAGACCCCTCATAAAACAGCAGATAATAATTTTTACACTTGAGTTTTTACAGTTTTTGTGCTAAGCTACACTAACTGAGTGCTGACTGTTGCTTCATATTTAACATACATGTGAGCACGGTGTCTATTTTCTCATCTCAACGCTCAGCAACAAAGCAATTAAATGAAGATTTCCCAAAATGTCAAACTATCGTTTTGAATAACTCTTCGTGCCCTGTCAGCAATGAATATTATCACATGAATAGTGTTTGTTATTTAAATTGTCTCACCTCCCTCTCACTTCAAGGCCCTGGTAAGACACGTCCAATCCAAGGGTTACCCTAATGAACGCTTCGAACTCGTCACCAACTTTCCCAGAAGGAAGCTCGCGCACTTGGACTATGACATCACGCTGCAGGAGGCGGGACTTTGTCCACAGGAGACTGTATTTGTGCAGGAGAGGAACTAGCCTTGTCAGACACACTCACTTTTGCTTGTCTGTATCTCTCTGATAGACCTCACACTTTCACCAATGATCTGGGACGATGTTACTGGCCTTGATTCTATAACCTTCTGTTCTACTGGAATTAGGCCCCGGTTTTTTGCCAAGACAACTCTTAGTGGATGGACTACTTTCCCTGCCACTCCACTAGTCTGAATACTGATCTCTACTGACAGCCCAATCCCTTTGTAGTGCTCAACTGTTGGCCAGTAAGGTGTTACGGATGCCAGCACTCTTTAATTATTTTTTTTTAATGTGATTTATTCTTTTGTGATACAGGCTCCATTTTGTTCTGAACACATCAGGATAGAATATATACGTTACAGCTCATATTCAAATCAAAAAACAATTAATGGGTCAGTAATTGAGCTACCAGGGACTTGTACAATAAGACTTTTACCTCCCAGAAAGGATGTTAAATGTCAGAGTTTATTTTCTAGCTCTTGTTATTTTCTGTACCTTGGGACAGGTAAAGGGAGGCTCATCCTTGTTCATTTCGACCCAAATTTGATCTCTCACACAGTCGTTGTTTGGAGTATTTGGAAGGCAGGGGGCACTAAGAGAAAATGTGCAACAATTACAAGTCAAGAAAATGTGTCAGACGTCTGCGGCACGCTTGTGTAGATCTGAGCGGATTTGGGTTGAGCTGCACATTTTTACTCAAGTTTCTATTGGCTATTTAGAGACTAGTAGATTTCAACTTTTGATACAGAAGGGAATGAACGAAGCGTGGTACATCTCATCAGTCGGACCTACACTGTACAGAGATGGCTTAGAGAGACTGACATTTAGCTGTAGTCATTGTTTCCTTTCTTTTTTTTATATGCTGCCAAGAAAATATGCTGATGTTGAAATATAACCACCAAAACCAAGGGAGATTCTGCTTGATCCTTTTGTTGCATTTTGTTTAAATTAACTGGGTTGACCTGTAAAGGAATTTCACAGGCACGATAGGCTGCAACCCAAACTAGCGTGAGAACAAATATGGAAATGTTATAAGAAGAGAAAGGCCTGAGAATCAACTGCAACAACCAATGTGTAATGAGCTGTAGCTGGAGTACATTTCAAAGAAGTTATTACTCTGCATTCTGTTATGAAGATTTGTCTCATTATGCAGCTTTATTTAGTCAAATTATGCTAATAAGGCTAATGTGGCAACTTCCTATAATGTTTTCTTGCTACTGAGGCTTGCACATCAGATTGATGTGTTGGCATTTAGGCCTGCATCAAACACTGACTGGTTTGGCAAATGAAACCGATGACAATGTCTGAATAAGGATGAGGGAATGTGCATCAGCTACCTCAGAGTTCAAACAGTGCCTCAACAAGCCAGACAGGTGAGACGAGAACTGGTGTGACGAGGTATCGACCACGCAGAGCTTTTAGATAAGATGCCGTGTGGACAGGTGGTGGCAGTAATGCGCCATGAATGGCAACAAGTCTTCGATAAATAAGGTGAAGAAGAAGAAGAAGCCCACCCACCAGTGTAAAAAAAAAAAAAAGAACTTAACTTACAAGATAACCTCACAGTGTACATTTTCAGTTGTAGCAGTTGGTCCTGAGGAGCTATTTCCTCCTTTATTCAGTGTTTCTATATTTAATTTTTTATTTTTTGTGTGTGTGTTACCCAGCGCTCCAGCACTGTTTGAAGGGAGGTGATGTGCACTGCTGTGCCAGATTGCCACTACCAGAATAAGCTGTGTGCTAAAATGTCAGCTAGCATCACATGCTAGTCAAATACTTTTTTGATTACAGAAGTTCACAGGCCTTTGAAAGGAATGTGTCAATGTTGCAATTTGGATCATATGATATGATTATGTTCTAAATTTTGTCATGTTCATCGCGAATAAGGGGATCACAGCAGGAAAGCATATCTGGTTACTGGATAAACACATGTTTATAAGGAATATGGGATTGAATCTCACACCTGTGACCAATTATTATTGGTAATATTCTTAAAAATAGGGTAATAAGTTTTCTCTCATCCACTTTGAAATATACTGGTCTGGTAGAATGGGTATTGTTGTCTCTTGATGATCCACAATGAGGAAAATAGGATGATGTCTGTTTTGTCTGCAAAGTACATTCAGTGTCAAATCTTGGAAGAAGGGAAGGAAACGTGCCATTGGTCAGCGTCTAGTTCATTTTTTCACATTCTCCCTTTGAATGAGGGCCCCAACTGATGATAGTGTGTCTGTACGGGGCAACGGTCAGAGTTGAAAGAAAAGGACTTGCAGCTGTACAAACAGATGAGGACACTGACTGTTTCACGCTATGTATCACGCTGGGTGATACAGTAAGTGAAGGGCATTCCTCCATCACCTGTTTTTTCAGTGTCATGGACAAAGGGGAAGGGGGGGCGGGGGTGCTGGCCAAAAGCTGAATAAAGTAGTATAAGTATACATCGATACAGACAAAAGTATCCGTAAAAACACGGCAGTTAAGTGACAGTCAAGCCACCAGATCTACTTCAGAGAGCTGTCAGTGTGATCGAGTGTGTGCGTGCAAATGCAACTTGTGCATAAGGATAACAGCCTGCAGTAGTACAGTGCTGAACCCTTTCCCCCCAGTAACAGACATGCTGTGTTTGTCCTAATCTGCTGCCTCAAATAGAGCAACAGGCCAGCCAATTCTGGCAAAGACAGCGATAGAGATATCCAGGTATTCTATGGACGGGAGCATGTGGAGTTCACAGAATCACAGGTCACCTTTAAATCAGTCGACTATCTACATCACTGCTGGGCTTGTTTTGATGTTTTGTTGGTTTCTGAGCTCATAGGTTCAACAAAAAAAAACCCTCTAAAACCCAGCTGGAATTAAAGCAGCAGGCTATCGTAAAGACTGCAGGATGCTGAGGAGGTTAAATGTTTCTAACGAACAGTGATATCCCGCATTCTGCCTTAAGTCATTCATCAGCACTTAAAAGTTAATGAGGTAACCAGGACATCAGACCTGGCCTGCCTGATGTTTTGTCTGTTGCATAAGAAGGATGTTGACCCCAGTCATCCACGGACCTTTCAGCTAGTTCTCAGAATGAAGTCAATGAAAGTTAATGTGTGATCAGTGAGTTTAAAGGGGCCCTTGCACTGATTTTACACACAAAGTTCAGCTTATTTGTCACAAGGAGTGCTGCTCAGCCTGTGAGGACAGTTGTGTAACGTCTTCTGAGGCTCTGGGGGAGTTTTCTAAAATATAACCCTGATGATTTCTATTACTTATTTTTGGGTTTGAGGCACGACACAGAACGCCTGCATCACAAACTGGAAGTGTGCAGTATGAAAGAAGTGAGCATTTTAGAGGCAAGGAAGTCTAATGAAAGATGCTGTTAAGTTGCATTATGGGAAATGTAGGATCCAGTGTTTCTGGAGCTAAAAGTCAGGATGTCGTATCCCTTTTTTTAATCTGTCTCTCATGAGTCTCCCAACTTTATGAAAGCAATACTACATGACTGGAGTACCTGTATTGTACTCAGATGACAGGAGCATGCAGTTTAAAGAAGCACGTGGAGGATTTGAGTCACCAGACTGGCCGGTGGAATCTGTTTGTCGTCTCTCCCATCCTGCAAAAAACAGATAGCTGTAACTACGAAGAAAAAATTGATTACTTTGGTACTCTAAATCAAATGCGGTGTGTTCAAACAAAAGTCAAAGACCTTATCAAACAAAAGAATTTTGAGATATTTTTAATGAGTTGACATCAAACTGCATCGGTGCAGTGGTGGAAAGTAACAGTACATTTACTCAAGTACTGCACTTAAGTACAAATTTGAACTACCGTTACTTGAGAATTTACATTTTATGCCACTTCATGCTTCCAGCGCATTTCAGAGGAAAATAATGTTTTTACTCCAGTTTTCAGATTAAGATTTGACATTAAAAACATTTGGTAATCTTATGAAATACGACACACTAAGATTAAACTAGTGGTTCTCCACCTTTTTATCCTGATTCCTTTTACAGAAGAGCAGTTTCTGATGAGTTTGCAGCAATTCCACCAAAGGCAGAGAAACCACATAAATGTCTCAGATTGTTTGATTATGACAACTGATAGAAGTTTTTCATAAAACAGCAAAAATTAGAGAATCATCCAAAAAAGATTAGAAATTTGTTTGTTTGTTTCTCTAGAGTCTGTGTTCAAAGGCCCCGATCAAGAGTTATAATCACGTTTGGAGATCAAGATGAATCACCACCGGCTGGGCTTTATGTCAACTCTAACTCCACATTTACATCTTAGTCAAGAGCAAAAAACATCTTTTTTTCTTGGCGTTACTTTCCCTTCATGTGTAGCACATTTGCATTGTACAGTATTTCATGTACATCTTATATGATGCACCGCAAAACACGAGGCTCGCCACACTGCACAACAGAGCTCTGAGCCAAAGGCTGAAAGTGCATTTGTGTGTAATGTCCAACATGCTCAGCACGCTTCAGGGGAACAATCATTGATGATAAGCTTCTCCGCTCTGATTTAGCACAGTCAGGAAGGCCTTGTGGACTGTAATCACTGACATTTTTAATAGTGTTAAATCTTTGTGTTTACTACTGCAGATATGAATCCAAAATGTCCATTTATCACCAGAAGATGTGATTTGCTGAAGCTCAGCTATTCATTCATACAGCCGCTGTTTCTTGTCTGATGAACAGAAGCATCACATGAGTAGAGTAATGACCACCGTGCCTGATTTCCCTATAATCAATACACACAGCGAACATCAGCTTGTGCAAGCACAGTGATGTTACTGGCTTGCAGGCTGCATGACCAAGAGGTGTCATTACTGTGTGTGTGTGCTGAGGCAGCAACACACACACAGGAAGATGAATCAAAACCCAGACTGGAAATTTAAAGCAACATAGACAGTCTAATAAAGAGGAGTAGAGATATATATATATATATATACTGGGCCTGATGACTGTAATTGGAAACAGGTGTCAAGAGAGGAGAACGGTCACATGATGAACTACAGCCAGAAACACACTGAGGACAACTGGTGGACAGGTGAGGAATGACAGGAGAAACTGGTCACTGGAATAAGTGGAAAACAGCAAACACCCTGTCACGCTTTAATCTGTTTTACTGTCAGCAGTAAACAAAATTCGGGATTTGTTTTCAGCCCATACCATAAAATGAAATGCTTTTTCATCCCTGTGAGCTGACAAAACATGAAATCAAGAACCAACAGCAGATATTTCGCTCTATTCCTGATCACGTCAGGTCACTCTTTTCATGATCCTCTGATGGTCTGTTCCACCTACTGACATCGTTGGTCACTAAAATTACTTGTGTGGAGAGAGTGAAGGGTCAGTGGACGTGGGTGAAAATAAAGAATTAGTCATGGCAGGGTGAGGCAAAGGTCAGGGTTTCACTCAGCAAAAAGGTCATTTTGTGGAATATCATGAGCCAACTATGCAAATAAAGTGTTGCATAATGTGTTGATTCTCCTTTTTTAAACATTTTGATTCTGCTGAACAAGGATTCATGTAGCTGCTTTGATACGCTGATACACTTTTAAACGACATATTTTCCCACATTTCCTCTCCTTGAATATGTTGAATATCTATCGATGCCCTCTTCCAACCTGCAGCTTGACAAAAGCATGAACATAAGGCTTATGATGCTCCAGTTTTCCTCATTAAAAAGCATCTCTTTCTAAATGTCTTTGTTCATTTGAGACGGAAACGTTTTTTGTTTTTTTTTAAGATTATCATAGGTCATAATGCGTTACTTGTCTGTTTAGCAAATCCTCTGAATATTGCCGTGCTATGACATGCTCCTGATAATATGTGTGACACATTTTAACCAGGAACTAAATGTGTTTGCTGCATGTTGTGTGTTTAACCTCACCCTTAGAATAACCAGCTGACAGTGAAGTATTCACATTTCTAAACTTTACCGCAGCTACATTCTTAAACTGGACACCGGAATGAAAGCAGGGCGCAATTTATTTGCTTCTTATTTATCATCTCGTTTTCATGACTTTTGGCTCAAATGGCCCATTTTGTTCCCTTTTCATTGGAGAGGAAACTCCACTCAAGGTTTAAATGCAAATATTTGCTTTACAGGGCAAAATAGATAACAGTAATACAGTAATTCCAGACAGATTTCACAGTCACTGATAACTTTATCTGCAAACCTTTATTTAATGCCGATTTCTATTCTTTATTTTATTATTGTCTCTGGTAAATCCCCTTGATTTGAAAAAGTCTGTATTATAAGGCACTACAGAAAGCTGCTGACACTGCAACACAAAGAAACACAAAGAAGAAAAACAAACAATAGAGTTCACGGCAGTGTGTTGAACAGGGTGACAGAGACGGATGGACAGACAAGGAAGTGGTGAACAATAAAGAAACATGGGAAGCCTCTTCTATTAGTTATGACTGACAAAGAGTTTGGCTTAGAGTGCAGGGTGCTGCGGTCCTCTGGTTACCAGACAGGGTTCTGCTATGGCCAATAAAAAGATTTTATCATGTTTTTGTAACATTTCAGCCTGACCTGTAATTCACACTTTGGCTTTCATTCCAAGAATCTGTCTTCTTACTGTAAGTACAAGCATAACAGGACTAGGTGAGGCTACATGATGACTAAAATATAGTGCCAGTTTCCTCTAAGGATGAATATAATCCATCCACTTGTCCTCGTCTTGAATCTTCCATTGTGAAACATGAAATCTATATAAAGAAAGCCATCAGGTGATGTTTCAAAATTTGGCACCTGGGAACAAAGAAGGAGGTGTTGCTGGTTCAATTTACCAATCAACAGGAACCTTTGCTCTTGAGTTGGGTAACACTGACTCTGTAAACAGGACTCTCATGTGGGTCAGACAGCAGCTTGTCTCAATAAAATACCTTCATGTATTAATTTGTACTGCAAGCTTTTTGCCTTTTTCTTCAGACCGTCCAAGTAGCTAAGGCAACTGGGTCACTGCATAATTACTCACAGTATATAAGTTGAGGTTTTGCAATACTTCTTGCCCCCAGCATTACATTTTTCAGGTCATGCCTGGTTACAGTAGGCCTCGTTGTCGCTAGTGTCATTTTAGGATAAATGTATGAAGCAGTAGAAGAAGAGCACACAGCAAAAAGGTTTTTTCGTGCTGTTGAATGTAACTAAGTACTTTTACTCCACCGGCACTGAGGGAAATATTGTACTTACACTATATCCATTTAACTGTCCTTAACTGTCTGTAGTAGTTAAGATTAGCTCCACCTTGTCAACTACAAGAGTAAAATGCTGCTTCTGCATTCATGAAATAATACTAAAAATACAATTAAATGACATATAATACTTTAACAATGACAGGCGCCATTCTCTCCCATACCTTTACTTTTGATATTTTAAGTAAAATTTGCAGAACTTTTATCGAAGTAAAAAATTCAAAAGCGGGACAAATATTTTTACACTGTTGCTACTTTTACTTAAGTATCCGAATACTTCTTCCACCACTGCTTGCATAGAATGAGATATCGGTTGGATTTACATCATTACAGATCATATTTTGAACCGAAATTCACTTCAATAGACTTCCTCGTGTATTTGCTCTTCTCGGATCAAAAATCAATAAAGCCTGATGAGCACGTGACTCAATCAATCAATCAATCAATCAATCAATCAGTCACTTAATTTGCTCCCAAAGAGCAGAAGACACAGAGCACTTGAACACAGCATATACTGCAGATATAAAGGAAAAATGTGTTGGAAAAACAGGGTTAAAAATATTTGAAAATAAGGAAAATTTCGCATGCAAATAAAAAATGGTGAAATATTTAGAATTTCGATGCTGAAAGCATGTTTGTGCTCGTGCTGAATGAATTTTGGCTCAGTGACAGAACTCCTTTCTGATCAAATGGGTGAGTTCAGTGCCAACAATGGCCTCAAAGGAGAGTCTGTGAATTTCCAGAATGTGGACATGTCGGAATATCTCTGTTTCTCTGCCATCTCGTGTACCAGCACACAAAAGTACACACGCGCACGCGCACCAAACGCACGCGCGCATTAGGAAACCTGAGCAAACTTTTTTTTTTTTTTTTTTTTCTTTTGGGCTATAAAAGCCTGCGCTGCCTCCCGGACTCTCTGCTCTGCTGACCTGGAGACCCCACCGTCCAGCATGAACGCTCTCCTCCTTGTGGCTCTGTTCGGATGCTTCGGTAAAGACTTTTCTCATTTCACTTCACTGAACGCTCAATGTGTCCGCATTTGTTATTTACCCGCCTGTATTTGCAGCCGCCACCTTTGCGGCCCCCACTGAGAAGGTGAGATGGTGCCTGAAGTCGGACCAAGAGCTCCGGAAATGTATGGACCTGTCAGCCAAAGCTCCGGTGTTCTCCTGCACGAAGAGAGACAGCACCATCGACTGCATCGTGGCAATCAAGGTGAGGAAAGGAACATCATCCAGAGCTCACACTTCAACACATGCGGACAGTAAATAAGAGAAATGTCTCCATAGCTTCAGGCTTCGTGGTTATTTTCATCTTTTATCTTAGAAAAATGGCTGATCAGTGGATATTGTAATGGTCAAAATGATTATATTTACTGGTCAGTGGTGGGGAAAAGGATTCACTTTGCCTTTTTAAAAGTATATATACCACAATGAAATACTACGTTACAAATACTGTTTCATGATAAGTAAAAGTAAAAAAAGTATTAAAGAATATGAAAACTATTTTAATATCATCTAATTCTTCTTATTATTGATATGATAACCTGTATATTTCAGTCTTGCAGCAGGTGAAGCAGTGTTATTTTTGAGTACCTTATATACAGTTTAGTAGTCGAATCAATTTTTATTAAAAGCTAGTATATATGCAAAATCTTTATCTGCAAAGTAGCTACAGCTAGCAGAAGGATGTAGGGAAGTAAAAATTACAACAGTTCCCTCTGAAATGTAATACATATAAAATGGAAATACTTGAGTAGCTAAACCACCTCAAAATTGAACAGTAATTGAGTAAATGTACTTTTTTTTCTGTCACAATGTGAAAATACTCTAAAACAACTAGAAGTCTTGTTCATAAGTATTAACAGAATCTATGTATCGGAATAATAACGTCATGCTGCTGGTTGTGTGTTTTTCAATCAGGCTGGTGAAGCAGATGCCATCACTTTGGACGGAGGGGACATCTACACTGCTGGACTGAACAACTACGACTTGCAACCCATTATTGCTGAGGACTACGGCCCCAGTATGTCTTTACTGATGAAATTAGCACCAGGAAGGGGATGTCCAGCATTTTGCATGAGCTACATGTTTGAACCTTTTTGCTCACAGCTGTTCTGTATACTTCCAGCTTCAGACACCTGTTACTACGCTGTTGCTGTGGTGAAGAAGGGCACTGGGTTTGGCATCAGGGATCTGCAAGGGAAGAAATCCTGCCACACTGGACTGGGGAAATCTGCAGGCTGGAACATTCCCATAGGAACTCTGTTGTCCATGAATTTGATTCAGTGGTCAGGCGTTGAGGACAGCCCTGTGGAAGAGGGTGAGTTTCAACACTGCACACAAAATGTTCAACACAACCCTCAAATGAAAGTTACTACTTATACATGTTACTACTGATGGCAGTATGAATATGTGCATTGGCTGTGTCAAAGGTTAGACAACCGAAAATTCTATTTGACTCAGTGTACTTGTGGTCAGAGCTGCAGCTGCTGCTGAGGTCATCTCCTCGGTTTTCTACAACATTGCTGGGACGGACTTAAAACCTCAGTATTTCTAAAATATTTGCTTCAGCCCTGCTTTTTCTTTTGCAGCGGTGAGCAACTACTTCGCGGCCAGCTGTGCTCCAGGGGCATCATCAGGCGGCAAACTGTGTCAGCTGTGCAAGGGAGACTGCTCCAGGTCCCACCAGGAGCCTTACTATGACTACGCCGGAGCCTTCCAGTCAGTATCAACCTTTACACGTTTAGCCTCCAAATATGCTGCTGGTAACAACCAAACCTGTAATGCTGATGCACCTGTCGGTTTCTTTGCTTTAAAGGTGTCTGGTGGAAGATGCTGGAGATGTGGCTTTTGTGAAGCATCTCACTGTACCCGGTCAGTATCACATGATCATCGGTTCTAATATGTACTGAACTTTTTCCCTGTTGTTTCTGTATTATGAGACTATGAAATATGTACATTTTTGTCTTATTTCAGTTAAAATGCCAAGATCTTCCTTTTAAATATTATTTGATATTTTCATATTCCTCAATAACATCAAAATAAATAGCAGCACTTTTGCAAGCGCATCAAATCTATATCACAACCTCAATGTTATGCAGCTTTTTCTGTAACTCTTCATAATTTGCATGAAATTACCCAGATTAGGAAAACATGCCCAACATGTCCATATGAACACGATGCTCCTTTGCTGAACTGTAAACTTTGACTTAACAAAATGTGATAGTGAGACAAAGGGTAAGAGATTTATTTAAAGTGGAAGATTAGAGGAGAAAAACTTTTAAATTGTTGTTGTGACACATTTTCAGACGCCGTCAAGGCCAGCTACGAGCTGCTGTGCAAGGATAACACCAGAGCGCCCATCGACAGCTATAAAACCTGCCACCTGGCCAGAGTACCAGCTCATGCTGTTGTCACCCGTAAGGACCCACAGCTGGCCGACTTCATCTGGACAAGTCTCAGCTCAGTGGAGGTATAATACGAAATATTTATCCAACACAAAGAGCCAGTAGTGGAGTTCACTGCCTGATAGGGATGATAAAGCGGAGCAGTGACTCATGATAAAAGGAATCTTTTCGATATCTAACTTGTGCTTACATAATAACATTTGCTGACTTTTTGCCTTTTCAGGGCTTTGACCTCTTCTCTTCTGATGCCTATGCACCAGCCAAAAACCTGATGTTCAAGGACTCAGCAGTGAAGCTGGTGCGGCTGCCCTCAAACATAGATTCCTTCCTGTACTTGGGTGCTGAATACATGAGCATTGTCCATTCCCTTAGGAGAGGTACAAACACCCACTTTAACACCCATAAACCATCAGACAGACAAATCCATTAGACGGCAGATGCTGGCTTATGCTAATGCTTTACTTCGCTTTCCAGAGCAGACCCCATCCACTACAACCACTGCCATTAGATGGTGTGCTGTGGGCCACGCTGAGACAGGCAAATGCGACACATGGAGCATCAACAGTATGGAGGATAGCAACACCGTCATTGAATGCCAGAATGCCCCCACCGTTGAGGACTGCCTGAAAAAGATTATGGTAAAACACTCTTGGATGGAAAATACGGGAGTCTATTGCTAGCTTGAGAATTTTGAGGCGTTTGTCTCTGATCATATGTCGACTCAATTATCCCGCAGCGTAAAGAGGCTGACGCAATGGCAGTGGATGGAGGACAGGTGTACACAGCCGGGAAGTGTGGTCTGGTTCCTGCTATGGTGGAGCAGTATGATCAAGGTATGAGATAGCACAGAAAGCATCACACACGATCCTGTGTTTTACCTTTTCTACATGAATGATATTTGCATGTCTCTGTCTCTCCACAGTGAAGTGCAGCACCCCTGGAGGTAATAAACCTGCCTGTGCAGTATTTCTGTTCCTTCTAGCTTGAGTGATATACATAAAATTGAGTGATAACAATAGATAAGATTCATGCTTGTTTCTGGGGAAGTTTCCTGGAAAGGACTGTGTAATTTGATGCTAATTGTAAGACAAATTAAATCCAATTAAACATGAATTCATTACTAGTCTACTAAAATGTATGATTTACTATGGACACAGTTCTTATTTTGCAATGTTCAGCTCAAAGACTTTCTAGGTCCTGCTAGCAATTAACTGGAATTAATTAACTGGAAATGTACCAATTGGATACTGTGTATTTCCTCAAGTATCACTGAAATTATAAGGAAACTATTCGTAAATTACAGAGTGGAAAAATAAAGTGTTACCCATCTAGTTTTATATTACAACATGTGTGTATCTCTGAGCTCTGAGGTGAACTTTTAAATTAAATTAAATGAACTATAACTAATGATTATCTGCCAGACAGTTTTCTCATTCATCTCCTTCTGTGCTTGTAGCCTCAGCCTCCTCTTACTATGCTGTTGCTGTGGTAAAGAAGGGTTCAGGGGTGACCTGGGAGAACCTGAGGGGCAAGAAGTCTTGCCACACAGGCATCGGCAGAACTGCTGGCTGGAACATCCCCATGGGCCACATCCACAAGCTGACCAACGACTGTGACTTCAGTAAGCTAAACGTTCTGTTCATATACCAATAATTTGAAGGATGTTAAAGAAGAAGCATAACGCGCCACAACGTGGAAACGTTTCATTGAACTTGTCTGCAAAGTTGCAAAATGCTCACATATTTAATTTGTTCCCTACAAAGTCCACTTGTGGAAACTAAAACTGAATTTCTTTGTCTCAATATGTTTTGACAACTTGAAGCACTGACTGTGGTCCTGGTTAAATATTTAACAAAAACCACACTCTTTCACGAACCTTGACCAAAGTGTTTTTGTAGTTCTGTGCTTTTGTATGTCCAACACCACCCCCATTATTCAGTGCTGTTGAACACTGTCACATGTCCTGCACTGGAAGAAATGTAGTTTTTAGGAGATGTGATTGCCTTATGCACACCGCTGAGAGCAAACACCATACTGACTGTTTCCTTCTTCTTACTCAGCTAAGTTCTTCAGCGGAGGCTGTGCCCCTGGAGCAGACCCTGAATCTCCATTCTGTTCTCAGTGTGCCGGCAGTGGCAAAGCTGTAGGAGATAAGGCCAAGTGCAAAGCCAGTGCTGATGAGCAGTACTATGGCTACGCTGGAGCCTTCAGGTAGGATGCAATTACTCTCTGCAGAAACATTTTGGGAAATACAGACATTGTCTTCTTCTACAGAATGAGTAAAGATGACTGATACCACTCCCATGTCTGGATGGAGCTTAAACCAGGAGGTTGTTAGCCTTGATTAGCACAAAGACTGTCTGTTTGCACTTTTTTGCAGCTCTCTGCTGGTTGCAACCAACAAGAAATGGTAATATCACTTAACTCCCCCTAAAATAAAAATGGTAGTTTTTACACCTCTGCTTGTGTATGGCTTAAACAACTGAGATACAGTTTATTAATTAGTAAGCTTAGGGCTAGCAGCTGTGTTTTTGAACTTTTTGAGAAAGACTGCTCGTTACGTGTTCTCCCCGCCTCATTGGTTATGCCAAGCTAAGCTAACTGCCCCCCAACTCCAGCTGTACAGGAAACATGAGAGTGGTATCAATCTTCTCATCTAATTATTCCATGAATTACTCTTCCAGAGCATCCAGCATAGGGTGGACTCATCATATTTACATGTTGTATATGATTGCAGATGTCTTGTTGATGGTGCCGGCGATGTTGCCTTCATCAAACACACAATCGTTGGAGAAAACAGTGATGGTAAGAGACTGACTTTGACCTGTTTTCATCTCAACTACCACTGTGTTGTTTCCTTCAAAACTGTAACATTCGTCGATGCCACTTTTTCTCATCAAAGGCAACGGTCCAGCATGGGCAAGTGGTGTGAATTCTGCTGACTACGAGCTGATCTGCCCGAATAAGAGCCCGGTGCCAGTCACTGATTACGCCTCTTGCCACCTGGCTCTCGTGCCTGCACACGCTGTGGTGACTCGTCCAGAGAGCCACAGTGAGGTGGTTCGCATTCTTCAGGACCAGCAGGTCGGTGATTTTTTTTTTTTTTTTTTTTTTTTTTTTTTGAGGTCGCTTTTAGTTTTTGGTTGTTGTTTTTGGTTCCCTCGTTTGGCCGTGCATTGCCTACAGTTTTGACTCATTCACATTCTGTGTGTCGTTTAAATCTTAATCTTGTTTTTCATTTTTAGACCAAGTTTGGCACCAGTGGCAGCGATTCATTCAGAATGTTCCAGTCTGAATCAGGCAAGAACCTCCTCTTCAAGGACTCCACTCAGTGTCTTCAGGAGATTTCTGCTGGAACATCCTTTGAGCAGTTTTTGGGGACAGATTACATCAATGCCATGGCTTCACTCAGGCAGTGCAGTGAAAGCACCCCAGGTTTGTACTACTGTTGGTTAAATCAAGGTTAACAGTAATTTAACAGATTCACCTTAAAACTGTATTGTAGCCTCGATACATCACACACACCATAAATAAAATATGTGCCTGTGCTGCAATCCCAAATAATTGTACTTTTTCTTTTCCAACAGATCTGGAAAAATCCTGCACTTTCCATTCCTGCCAGCAAAAAATCTAGTGGTGACCACAAACAATGTGCTGCCCCATTCGGCTGTCAGTGATTCGAGCACCTTACCCAAACTTCCCACACTCAACACAAAAATTGCCTTGTGTATTTTCCTACTGCTCTTGTTTTAGACCTATTTTTAGATGTGCAACCAACAAACAGATATAAATCACTACCACAACCTACAGATCAACTATTCTGCGGCCAATCATGTCCTATTGTAGCTTTTTTCATGCTGTTAAAACATAATGTTACATTACCTGTGTTATTGGACTAATGTTATGTTTTGTTAACACGTGCCTAACTTTTCTCAAATAAAGCCTTTTTAATGCTCTTTTGTGGTGACAGTATGGTTTGCTTTTGTAATAATGTGATGTTCAGGCTTTTATCTTAAATGTCACTAAAAAGCACACAGTAGTATTGTAACTGAAAGAGAATATCTGGGGACAATATTGTCAAATTTGCTTCCAATGCAGAAAACAGTATGAAACGCCCAATCTTATTGTCTGTATTATAAATTTAAGGTTTTGTCGCAAAACTCTTAATAAATAATTGGATAAACATCACGGTCACAAATAACATGCTACACTGGGCTCTTTGGGCACTCTGAGAAGCCTCCAGAAAAGCTCCACCCAATTCAAAATCTGCACAAAATCCTCATGTATCTGACCATAAACAGACAGAGTTTGCTAGACTACAGGAAGACTTTTCACAGTTCATGGTCTCAGTCTGGATCGTGTATTGCGATGTCAAAAATTAGGCAATAGATAAACACATTCTCATTGACTGAAGCTGTTGGCATAGTCAAACAAACCCACTATCAGGCTCCAGGGTAAAAATTAACCTTGGCCCCTTATTGACCCACTCTTTGTGGTAAACGCTCCAAACTGTTATTTAAGATTTATTTAGAAACATGCACCATGTCATTTTTGGCATGGGACCCCTCTACAAATTATGTAGCCTGCTGAGGCAATAATGCAGGACACACCTTCAGACCTTTATCATTCATTTGATATTCTTTTTTTTAGGAGCACATATTCTCAAACCAATTTTTCTGAAAAACATCTCAAAATGAATTCATATTTTCAAGTAAACATCAGAAACATTCAAGGTACTTGTATCTCACTTGAGTATTTCCATTTTATGGAACTTTAGATTACAATTTTTCATACCCTTCCTGTCCAGTGAAAACCATGCATCTCCAAATTTGGTGATTTTTCTGATAAACTGAAAAGTGTTCCTTTATGGGTTGAGAAAATTGTCCTGCTTCATTAAACTATTTAAAAGCCCTCTTGGATTAACCAGAAAATGCATTGTCATAAAACTGAAAACAGGGCCGTTTTTCTTCACGTTCTCACAAACATATATTATAGTATTGCTGTAGATTAAACTACAACGGTATATTTAAGAGTTAAAATTAGCTCTACCTTAAACATCCACAGCAGTAAAGTGCAATATACACACTAATGCAGCAGTAATATTAATCCAAAAACATCAGTGCCTATTTTTAGTTTTGATATTTTCAGTCGATTTTATTGATAAATTTAACATTTACTTCAGTGCGGTTTTGAATGCAGGAGTTTTACTGTATTAATACCTACATCTTTGGGCACAGGCTGACGAATTGATGTAAGCTCCTGCATCACATGACCAAGGCCACGGCATCAAATTTTAATTTTCCCGGAAGTTACCCATGCGACTTGGAGGCGCACCGGCTCCATAGACCAGAAACATCGCATTATGGCCTCGCTCTGAGCCTCCTGATGCGACAGTTGTGTACATACTCAACCGGCAATCCGTCACCATCGACGCCTTGAACATGGACCTCCGGTCCAGAGGCTTTTTTCGGGGCCATCGGAGTTGTCAATAGTACTCCAGAAGTGCTATATTATTTGATTTTGAGCACTGTCACTTTTGCACGCCCGGGGATTTAAACCGAAGTGACAGTAGTGGCACTCACCCCATCTGCCGGTCAGCTAACTAGCTCTAAGTCAGTAGCCAAGAAGGGCATCACTTTTCTTTTGGAGTAAAGGACAAGGAAACTGCAACACCACTACTTTCATTAACAGAAGACTGAACAGAGGCTGATTCCCCGAGTACCCATTTTACAACATATTCACTACTGATTCCTGGTAAGAACAAAATCACTTGACGGTGATAATGCTAGCTTGAAGTTCACCCGAGCTTGGCTACATATTTGTCAAAGGCATACAGGCTAGCTAATGTTAGCTCGTTGACAAGGCCCTGCCGGCTGTCAGTCCAAACCTAAGATAGCTAGCCAGCTAATCTCGCTTAGAATACGAAAACGGATAAAACCATATTAATTTGAATGTTTAATCGTTAGTTTAATGGTGGTTGCTTAGGTAACTAATCTCGGGGCAGTCTTTGGAGCTGTTTAGCTGAAGTTAACCTAACGTTAGGTGGAATGACAGCCAGGATCCCTCGTTCTCGTGGCTAATCTTCATTTTAGTGTTTTCACCGTAGGCTTCGTGAGGTAAAGCTAGTTAGCCTTAACGCTTAACATTTAGTGGTTTAAAAGCTGCTTCTGTAGTAATTTTAGAGCAGATTGACTTACTCCTGGTATTATTTGCCTTGTTAGCATAATATTGGTTCATATTAAATGTCATGTTGAAGGTTTCATTCGCTCGCGGAGGTTGCTGGGCCTGTAATTAAATACACCTCGTAAGTCAGGGCTGGGCTAAACCGCTAACATTAACCAACAATAGCTTAACTGTAACCTAATCGGTGTCATTTGTTGCAACATTATTGCTAGAACTGGCTTATTTGCCGAGTTTTGATGAGTAAACGTATCTGCCATAATCATAGTGATAAACACTAACGTTATCAGACTGAAGTCTGTGTGTGTTAAGGTTAAATGTGGACTCAACGTTCAGCCACGTAGCGTAACTTAGCAAAATGTCTATGAGAGTGGGACACGTAACGTTAGCCGGCTGTTGGCTAGCGATTTAACCTGATTCGGCCGGGAATGCTGCCTTGCTAGCGGGCCATTAAAATGCCTTTCATTTTATGACTTAGCTGAGACACAATGGGAAACTTTTCTCAGATTACCTGTCATATTTAATGACGATTCACAAGACTGTTAGCTGTCTCTGCTTGAAGAACCATATGGTAGCTTTGTACATTGATACACTGTCTAAAAGAAGCATGGCATTAGCTAGCAGCTAACGATAGTTCCTGTGTCAGCAGGTGGATGGTTCATGACACGTCTGCTATTAGTAGTATTCATCAGTTTTTATTAATTCCAGCTTGTCTTAGCAATTTCAGCACATATGAGAAAACTGCACGCAGTTTTTAAAACGAATTTCGACTTAATGTTATTTGAATTGCTGCTTTGCACATGTAGCTAGCACATCCAGGGGGCATTGAAGCCACTGTTAACTCAGTAAATGAACTTTGACCTGAGGTATCCATTTTCTTAAATTCATTCAAAACCGGACCAGTTCAAGTGATTTGGTAGCAGTCAAGTATGAATTGGAAATAGACCTCCAAACCATTAGAAGTAATCTCTATTAGTATTTGGATCCTTTTTGTTAGTTGGCCAAGTCACGATTATTTATTAATGTGTTTTTTTTTTTTTGTAGCACTTAAAGTTCCCTTTTTGTAGGGATGTAATAGCCACCATGACTATTTCTACTCAAACAACAGACAGTTTTGGGTGGAGGTTAAAACACATGAGTCTATTGCCATTTGGTTTGAGAACAGAATCTGCTAAGGGTATTAACATTAATTGGTCATAACACTACATGCATTAGCCATGCAATATGTAAGTGAGCAACACTGTGGGAGTTGGTAGTGTTATCATAGGCGAAACCACAGGACACACCCTCACTGCCTGTTCAGATGTTGCCTCACTAAAGCGTCATATGTTCGTACAGTGTTGTCTGATGTCCCGTATGGTTGCACTTACAGTTGGTTGTTAACAGTTGGCTTATGCTTAATTGTATTTTTTTTTTTTATTCCTTGCTTCTCTCCCCTCATCAGAAAGGCTGGCAACACAACGCCACCCTAATGCAGAACCATAAAAGAACGTGAAATGAACAAACCACCACAGCCTATAACGGGACCCACTTCTGTCCCAAACCCTGCCCCATCCCCTGGATTGACACAGGTGAGAGCAACTGACCGTGTCGAATCTATGCTGTTTTGGTAGATTAAACTTTGGTAACAGCTATTTTACCTCCTTTCTCTCCTCTCAAGGCGGCCTACGGCCCTGGACAGCCCCCATCTCTTGTTTTTGCCACCCCTCCACCTCCACAAATGAACTCTGCACCACAGCCAAGACAGGTATTGTTCACAGTATGTTTTTTTTTTCCCCCCCAGCATTTAGTGTTAGGTATGTGACTTGTTTTGCCTTGTATAAGAACCCTCCCTGTCCTACTGTTTCCCAAGATTTCTGACATGGCTTCATCTGCTATAAGGCTTTGGCTAAATCTGTGTGTGTGTGTGTGTGTGTGTGTGTGTGTGTGTGTGTGTGTGTGTGTGTGTGTGTGTGTTTGTGTGTGTGTTTGTTTGTTTGTTATAACCCGTTTGCCATCTTTCTCCTTGAATGTCAATCTTGACTTCTTTCCTCTCTTCTGCTGTCCTCCCAGTTTGCTGCAGGGCCCCGTACTTTACACCAACAGGTACTAACACCCCTCACTGTTCCTTACATCCCCTCTGTCTCCTTAGTGTAGTGCATGCTTTCAGTTCCACATGGTGGAGAATAAGATGACAACGCCGGAGTGTTAATGAGATGAGTTAACTTCCTGAGGTCCAGTAATATCTGATTTCTAGAAATGCGTATTTCTCTACAGGAAGATATTT
Source organism: Chaetodon auriga (assembly GCF_051107435.1). Lineage (NCBI taxonomy): Eukaryota > Metazoa > Chordata > Actinopteri > Chaetodontiformes > Chaetodontidae > Chaetodon > Chaetodon auriga. Next base: position 14,440,753 of record NC_135085.1, read on the forward strand.
TTTTTTCTTTGCCAGGTCATAGTGTTTTCAAAGCAGCGTTCACCCAGGCCTGTTTTATTCATCCTACACATACCTAGTTTGTCCCCGATACTTCTCTGCATCTGCAAGACATTGTCCCAAGCCCACTGTCGTAATGACAGAATGTCTGACTGTGCAAAGTAAACTGATTAAAAAATCATTTACTTTTTTAAAATGATTTTGTTGCCAGGTTAAGAATACAGTTTAACATTAAAGGGAATTGATTTTTGGTACCTGCAGCATTCTTGAATTTTTTTCTCTGCCAGCATGCTCCTGTAGCCAGGGAAATAATTTTTTAACCACTCACAACTGGGACCCAGAGGACTTCAGGGGATTCTGCTTCTATGCGCACCTGTACAGAGTTGCATGTGCCGCTGTGGTTGTTTGAGCTTACTGTTTATGGCTGAGAAATATTATGCTGCTGCTTCTCATACTCTTCCTCCTTACACCTTGTAATCTCAGCCTTCCACATTGTCGCTTGTCTTCATTTTCACCTTAATCTCACTCCCTCTCTTGCTCTCTGCTCATGTGTTGTGCCGCTGAAGGGTGGATACAGAGCATTACAGGTAACCGCTTTTCTCTTCGTCCCCGTATCCAACCCACTTAACTTTGGCTAACCTCAGTGTTGCAGGGAGACATGACACTCAGTACAGTTTAGTCTCAGTGTAACCCAAGAACTGAACTTGATGTACACTTTGGCAGTTGCTGTGAGTGCATTGCTCTCAGCTGAGGTTAGGGGTGTGTGTGACTGGGTACACACACAGACCCAACTAAAACTGCTGCAGTATTCTAACACAAAAGGGGAAGGAGTGCCACAGTTTAAATGCTAAATGTACACTGAGAGCAACAGGTTTGCTTGTGTTGTGATTCACTCTTCATCATTCTTCCTTCATTCTCCCTCATCTGTTGTCTAGAATTACTATCAGAACCGACCAGCCATGGCCACCAGTGCTCCAAGGGTACAGACAAGTAGTGGCCCACGGCCTGTCGGACCCACTCACGTCTACCCGCCCAGCTCCCAGATGATGATGATTTCCCAGCAGCAGCTGTCTTTTGCTGGCTCTCCTCAGGGTTACTTCATCCCCCCTGGACAGGTTGGTTCACATTAGTAATCAGTTTCTTAAACTGGCCTCATATTACCATTCTACCCAACAACCTGCCCACATAATACTACATGCTCATCATATTTTGTAAGGAATTACATTGGAAGGGACTAAGACATCTCTCAGATAGTGTGTTGCACCATGGGTTGTTTGTAGCCTTGATGTTGCTAGTTTAGCAATTTTCTCAACATATGTTTGTGTTGCATCTTTTAGATATAAGCTGTGTAACCTGCTAGAGTTTCTGACAGCTCTTGCAGCTTGTTTTGCTGCCTTAGAGAAATTACTTTTTTTTTAACCACCAACAATGACTTGAAAGCATTTCCCAACGAAACTGATCATGGACAGAATCATCTGTCAAGCAATAACCAGTGTCACAGAATGTCATGAACGGAAGTTCAAGTGACATCTGTCATATGAAAAGTGCAAACAGCCAGATGAAGTTATTCTGACTGCTTTGCAAAAGCCTGACAGGCAAGAGTTGTGAGCATTTGACTGACTGACATAATGAAGAGTTTGCTGCATTTGAAAAGAGGCTTGTACAAGTTACACAAGTATTGGAAAAAGGGGTCATCATATCCAGGCCAATGCTGTATGTCGCTGTGGAGGTGGAAGACTTTGACCTGAAGCTCTCAGAACTTAAATTGTTCCATCTATTGTAGTTGGTTCTGACTTTTTGTTTTTGTTTCTGCAGTACCGGGCCCCATATATGCCTCCTACTCAGCAGTATCCTGTGACCAGTGGCACAGCAGGCTTCTATCCAGGAACTAGCCCTGCTGAATATCCTGCTTATGGTAAGAGTTGTTGCCCAAAGCCCCCAACAACCAAGCACAACCATACATATGGAGGATTATCAGTTACAATGGGAGAAATCTCAGACTCAGAATCTTAAATTTAATCGAGTTTAATTGAGTTTAAGCATCTAGTTTTAGTCCATTTGCGTACCTCTTTACACACAAAGTATCGCTTGGTGTGTTGTGGTTTTGCTTGGCTGATTGGTATGTTTTATGTGTTTCTGGGTCAAAACACTGCTGAATGTGATGAACTGCCAGTTGCATGTGGTCTGGCTTGATTCTGCTTTGGCCTGTGTTCTTTCTATCTGCAGTCTCACCTGACGCTGCCTTACAGGTTCCATGAAATGGCTTTGAGACAAGAATTTTGTTCTTTTTCTGGATGATGTCCATATAAAACATGTTGGGGTGGGATTTAATGTTAGGAGGGGTCTAATTTGAACATTAATAAAGATTTTAAAATAAAAGGCTAACAGTTGAGTATGTTTGCATTATATGGTCACAGTTTTTTTTTTTTAAATTCCACCTCAAACATGCTTCTGACCTGTGTTACTGCTGCAAGTGCTCATCTGTTGAAGGAAGAATGTTGTTCTACACGTTTCCTTTTCTATGTGAGGCAATGAATGAAACCAATATATCCAATTTTATTGACTTATGCACACCCCTGAGTGAAAGGTGGCTCAGTGAATGGAGCTCCTTGTTTTCCAGGAAGACAGATGTCTTTTTTATTTGAAGATTATGTAAAACAAACTTGACAAAAGAATGAAATGCAGCCGATAACACAAGGCAAGAACAAGGTCAAGATGTTGGCTCATTTCATGGGACCTTTTTAACACCCTGCTTCCTCTGAATCCTCTCATTAACTCATTCTGCATCTGTCTCTTCCTGCCCTTTCTCCTTCTTTCCTCCCTCTCCCGTCCCTCACTCCCTTCCTCTCGTTTGCTGCGTTGGTTCAGAGCCCTCTCTTGCTGCGAGGGAGAGGCGGGGTGGTGGGGGGAGAGGGGGCGGGCGAGAGAACGGCCGTCTCTCTCTCCACGGTGCTCCTCTCACCTCCCAGCGCTACCCTGGTGAGTAGTGTGTGTGCTTGTGTGTTGATCAGCAGGCTTTAATGGCAAAAATCTCTGTGGCACTTCCTCTCTCTGATACTGTGTGCGTGTGTGAGAGAGAATATGCTTTTTTTTTCTTTTGGTAACACATTTATGTACTTCTATGTGCACATGCATAAATCAACCATTAATTCTATTCTAAATGTTATTGATAAAATAGTGAAGCCTTACCAAGATAATAATGGCTGCCTGCTGTGTGCTGCTGCCAGCCTGTAGATTTCTTGCTAGCTGGGGCGTCTACATGTGGTTCCTGGCTGAAATTCCACTTTTACACTTCATATGTTTCACATTTATTAAATGATGTATTTCACATGGTTACAATGAAAGTAATCACAGATTACAAGTTTCTTTATAATCATAAAATGGCAAGTAATGTTAGCTGTGTTTGTTTAATACACGAAACTTTAACATGCAGCGTCTGTCCGACGCTCAATCTGGATGTGAAAGTCATTTCTGAGAAAGCCTGTGTCTTAACCAATTTCACACCAGTGTTTTTGACACTGATAACTTGAACATGCACATGTTTCCTGACCCCAAATCCTGCGGTTTCTGTCCTGCAGTTCAGGTCAGCCACCACACTAATGGTGGCGTCACTAAAGCGGACAACACATAAAAAAGGCAGCAGATCAGTCTATATGTTGAAAATATGTAAAAGTTTGTGCTTTGTTGAAATCCTGATTTGCACAACTTGGTGCGGATTTTGGTTTTTGTGCACCTACAAGACTTTTTTGTGTTAGGGTCAAAATGTTAGCAACCCTGCACCCACAAATCCCACTTACTGCCTTACAGGGTTCTCAGAAAAACACAGCTCAAACAAAAAAGTCTTGTGAATCCTGAATGGCCAGTTGTTTCAGTGTGAAGCTGTGTCTTGTACTCATGTCATTTTCTTTACATCTATTCTTTCTCTCCTTTTTTGTCTTTACAGCAGGAGCATACTATCCAGCCCAGCCGCAGTACTCTCCATCTGTCCAGCCGGCACCGGTCATGATTAACCCCGCCCAGCAACAGCAACAAGCCCCGCCTCCTCAGCAGCCACCGGCACAGTCACAAGGCCCACCAAAGAGGGAACGCAAACCGGTAGTGTGTCACAACAAAAGGCCAGCGCGCCTCTTGTCTGAGGTCAAAAAGAATTGAATGGACAGAAAGTGTATTGTGTGTGCAATGTGGAACTTTCTCTTTTACCTGAAAATAACAATAGTATGCATTATGTTGGGCGGCAGCTATAGATCAGCAGTGACTGGATCGTTGCATACAGTTTGTATTTTAATATTGGTTACATGTTTTGTGGAAACTTGAACAATATTTACCTCGTCTCCTGATAGATAAGAATACGAGACCCTAATCAGGGCGGGCGCGATATCACAGAGGAGATCATGTCAGGTGGAAGGTCCACCACCACACCAACTCCCCCACAGGTAAGAAAGCTTTTGGGAAGACTGGTTTCTCTTAGCTGATTTAAACTCTGAGCTGAAGCAAGCATGGGTTTGCACTTAGTGAAAGACAAAATTGTTGGTCGAGTTGCTGATTCCAGGTCCTAAGAGCGAACAGTGACCTCTGTTTGTGTAACTCTGGCATAAAGATATAGTTTTTCTTATTTTAGAAATCAAAATTTCTATCAGATATTCTGTACTGACTTCAGGTGCTGTACATGCGGGAAATAAAGCGAATGAACCTTAAAGGACAGAGGTCTTATTGGTGAAACTTGAGTTGTAAAAGTAAATTTTCAGTCTGCAGTTTGACCGTTATTTTGTCTACATTGGTAAATGGCTTGTCTGAGAATGTGGCAGTTTTTCCAAAAGTGGAATAAAAATGGATTATTTACGGTTAAGTGTCTTGGGATTGAATTACACTTAAAAACACAACTGATTTATAAACATACAGCCTGAGCAGAGCATCACTGTCAGAGAAGACAAAACACAGCTCAGGAATACTTTCCCTCCAGCTCCCAACTTACTTATTTTTCAGAAAGGTGATCGCATGTTTTCACATCTCTGTGCTAACATCTTATTATCAGCACAAACCTAGCATGGAGTTTCACTGAACAAACAACAGAAAGCCAAAGCAAATACGCACAAATTTACACTGATGTTTGACCTGTGGTTATATTTTTAGGCTAGTTTGCCATTACTTGCAAGTACAGTGAGTTGGCAATCAGTTGTAAACAAAATACAATACAGCTCAGCAACAGGATGAACTACAGCCGTCAGACTGACCCAAGAGTTTAGTCTACGTGTCTTTTTGATGTAGTCTCAAATGAAGTGAAAAGTCTGGCATAACGATGGTGGAAATGGTTGAAATCTGTGTGTTTTCTTGTCATTCCGTGCTTAAAAGAATACTGTTTTGTGACTTTAGGCCTCCATAGCAGATGCAAGTCCTGCACAGACTAATGGGGAGGTTACACAGCCTGTCACTACAGTGGTGAGACGAGGTGAGTGCATTTTCTCAGTTATGGTTCACCTGAAAAATGAAAGATGGCTGTATTCCACATTTTCTTATTGTGATTATTTCATGTGTTTCACTGCCCAGATGAAAACATGGAGCCTCCTGCTAGCGCTGAAACCCCACCACCTCTTGCCATAGCAAATACAGAGCCTGTGGTGGAGGCCAAACAGGAAATGGACAACCAGATGACATTGCCTGCTGAGTTAGCTGCGCAATCTGTAGCCCCTGTAGCTGCTACTGAGGTGCCATCTCCATTGATAAAGGACCAGCAGTCTTCCTCTTCCCTTCCTCCAACAGCAGCATCCACTACACCTCCTGCTGAGACAATAAGTAAAGTTGATACTAAAGTTGCTGACACAGTAGACGCTCCTGTCGGCCCTTCAGCATCATTATCAGCACAAGACACACCTGTCAAAATGGAGGAACCACAGGATGCCCCAGCCCCAGCTGAGAAGACACCAGAGAAGGAGGAAAAGAAAATGGAGGAAGAGAAGAAATTGGAAAAAGTGGAGCAGGAAGCCAGCACTAAGTTGGAGCCTGCAATTGAGGTTGCAGCGACAGTTACCCCTGTTAGTGTGGCGAAAGAAGATACGGCTACAAAGACGGCGACTGAAGTCTCTCCGCCTCCACCCACTGCACACGAACCTGCTGCTCCACAGACCGAGAGCGCTGCCCCGAGCACTTCCCCTGAACCTGAAGCCACACCGGCTGAAACGGCAGAGCCTCTTCTCCCCAACGGCCTTCCTCAGGACACTGAGGTACTCTCTGAGGAAACGGCATTTTCAGACACTACACCCCTTGACAAGCCCGACGCTTCTCAATCTCAGGAATCTACACCTGTGGCTAAAACGGCAGTGCCAGCCCAGGAGGAGGAGGAAGAAGAAGAAGAAGAAGAGGAGGAGAAAAAAGAGGAAGAGAAGAAGACCGAGAAAAGTGAGGATGCCCCTCCCACCGCTGTTAGCTGCCCTACAGAGGAATCTACTACTATGCAAGGTAGGGTGGAGTTTTTGTTCTTGCCTGCATTTATGTTTGTCACATGTGTCCCATGAGATTTTAATGTCAATGTCCTTTTTCTTGAAGCTGCTACGTCTGTGCCAAAGAAGAGGAAGAACATGAAGGAGTTCAACAAGAAAGAGGCCATTGGAGACCTCCTGGATGCCTTCACAGAGGTGTGTATAGGTCTGGATGATAACAGGAGATTTAAATTAACACGTGGTGGAGGTGTTTAAGCTTCTGAGCAGTTTCAGCTGTATCAAAAATGTTTTTGAAGATATTTCACATTCTCTGAAAGAGTAACTGGGTTATTGTAACTCTCATCTCTTCCTCTTCTGTTTGCTGCAGGAGCAGAGCACCAAGCCTGTTTCTGAACCCTCGTCCACTCAGGCAGACCCCGTCCCTGTTGCTCCAGCTGAACCTCCCGTTGAGGTTGCAGATGAGACCTGGGAGGAGAAAGAGGACAAGCAGAATGCAGAACCCGACAGGCCGAAAGCCACACCTGAGCCAACTGGGCAGAAATACCAGTACAAAGAAGGTAGGCTGAGACTAAGATTGTCCAGAAATGGCACTGTGAAAAATGTGTTGCTGATGGCAACAGTTCCTATTTTGGTGGGCACTTGTTAGCTGTGAAGGTGTTTTTTTTTTTTTAGGTGCACATGCCATCTTAAGTAAAGAATCAAGGCCTATAGAGCACCCCGGGCAGACGAATGGCTTTGCATGACTCATAACCACAACGTCACCAGTTAAATTCCAGCCAGGGACCTTTGTTGTGTGCCCCATCCCTTCTTTCTGTCTCCACATTTCCTGTCTGTCTCTTAGCTGTCAAAAGTGACACATGATTAAATTCATGAAACATTTTATTGAAGGTTGTTTGAGATATCTTTCTGTTCAAAATTGTGCATGTTGTTTGACATTTTAAATAATTCATGCTAAAAAGCGGGTTCCTCCCGCATGAAGATGGTCAAGCGTCCACCCTCTCAACGTGTCCCGTTCCAGACTCTGTTTCCCTGCCATCTTCAGTGCTGTAAAGCTGTACATGTAACGCTGAGCTCTTTCATTTTTACGTTTAATCCTCTGCATTCACACGTCTTTCTTACATCTCCCAGAGCAATGGAAGCCGATTGACCCGGAAGAGAAGAAGAGGTACGACAGGGAGTTCCTCCTGGGCTGCCAGTTTATCAGCGCCAGTATGCACAAACCTGAGGGCCTGCCTCTCATCAGTGATGTGGTCTTGGACAAGGTAGGTGATGTTTCACGTTATTTTGCTGTGGAGTGGGATGATAATGTCATTCATGTGTGACGCTAATGACAAATAAGGGCATATCGAACTGGATTCTGCATGGAAGTGAAGCATTTATTTTACTTTGATAAACCTCATTATCATAACTACTTTCTACATGTGATTGTGACAGAGAGTTGGCTCTTGTCCTGTCAGTGTTTGGTAGTTACATATTTGGCACTGAGCTGAGTTATTTTAACTTCAGGTAAACAAGACTCCACTGCGGCCTGCTGACCCAGCTCGACTGATGAATGTTGGTCCTGATTTTACGCCGTCGTATTTGGGAAATCTTGGGAGCAGATCAGTGGGAGGACCACGAGGCCCAGTGAGTGAATCTGTCTCTTCCCTTTCCAGGGTGTTTTATTACAAAAGGAAATTATTGTCCCTTTTTCAGAATCATAATTATGGTAATCATCATAATTCAGTGTATTGTGTTTTTTTTTGCAGAATGAGGCTCCTTTTCTAACTTTGTCGAAAAATCTGTCCCATCCCTTCGTTTTAGCCACCTGGGCCACGTCGTTCCCAGCAAGGCCAGAGGAAAGAGCCCAGGAAAATCATCAGCAGCATGTCACTCAGCGATGACGTGCAGCTCAACAAGGCTGAGAATGCCTGGAAGCCCTCGACAAAGAAGTCCACTCGCAGCCGCCCCGCGGAAGAAGTCCCAGACGATGATGTCGAACAGGCCAAGACTCAAGAGCTGTTCAAGCGTCTGCGTAGTATCCTCAACAAGCTGACCCCTCAGAAGTTTCAGGAACTCATGAAGCAGGTGACAGAGCTGACGATAGACACAGAGGAGAGGCTGAAGGGAGCCATTGACCTCATCTTTGAGAAGGCCATCTTAGAGCCCAACTTCTCTGTGGCCTACGCTAACATGTGCCGCTGCCTTTTGGGGGTAAGTCATGTGATAGAGTCTGAATCTTGTGCTTTCGTTGTTTGCTCCAATGATGACTTCTGTTTTGTGCCACGTGTCTGGGCCACTGAATGTTCATGATGGTATTGAGGAACTGATGGAGCATGCGTGACTCATTTCATTTTCTATTTAACATTTTCATTATCATGTTTTGTCACATAATTAGTTACAAGATTAATAATGTATATTCATTTAAAAAATGTAATTCGAGTGTTTTTTTTCCTCCCTCAGTTGAAAGTCCCCACCTCAGACAAGCCAGGAATTTTTGTTAACTTCCGCAAAGTGCTGCTCAACCGCTGCCAGAAAGAGTTTGAGAAGGACCAGGATGACGATGAAAACTTTGAGAGAAAGCAAAAAGAGTTGGAGGCCGCCAAAGATGTACGAAATGTTATCTATTACTGTCACTGTCCCAACAACACAGCTTTGCTTTATTTAGACTAAATGGATCATTTTACACCACCCACTAAGTAACGTCCATGTGTATCTGCCATCAGGAGGAGGAACGTGAGCGCTTGAGGGTGGAGCTGGAGGAGGCCAGAGACCAGGCCCGCCACCGGTCACTAGGCAACATAAAGTTCATCGGCGAGCTCTTCAAGCTAAAGATGCTGACGGAGGCCATCATGCACGACTGTGTAGTGAAACTACTGAAGAATCATGATGAAGAGTCTCTGGAGTGTCTCTGCAGGCTCCTCTCCACGATTGGCAAAGACCTGGACTTTGAGAAGGCTAAGGTAAGTGAAACATTAACACACAAACAGATAGAAGTCAGTGATGGTTTATGAAACATTTACACATTCAACCATCTTCTCTGTGCCAGGTGTCGGAGCTACTGATTATTGCCTCTGCCACAGAGGCCTTGTTTTCTGTTCAGTTTGTAAGCGGTGTTACGGGACAAACTACTGGTCTGTTTGTCACGAAACTTGCTGAAGCGTGTAGCATGGGCTAAGGAAGAACCCATTAGATCAGAGTCACGTGGCGGATACGTGAATTATTTTTCACTTTTGTTGACATTGCGAGAAAGGGTGTGTGATTTTAGCAGAATAAATGGCATGCATGAAAGTCCAGTAGATGGTAGTTAATTAGTGACGAAACAGTAGAAATATGATGACTCCATATCACAGTCCACATTCACAGATACCAGTGATCCTCGGGGATAGCCGACACATGTAGCTACTCAGACTTCATACAGGAAACAATCATTATGGAGTGCTTTGAGAGAACCAATGCAATTTTAACTAAGATGTGCCTAGGAAAACATAAATACACACATAACATGCAACTAATTATACTAAGTTGCATCCAAAAGGGAAATTCAAATAGTTTTTGCATTATATCCAAACATACATACATATATATATACACATATATATATGTATGTATGTATAGTGGCTGTGTTTGCAGATTTACATATCATAGAAAAGTGGACTATTGGCCTTGGCGCAGGTCCAACTGCCAAACTAGTTAGTGATGGGGTTCAGCTGAGGACACAGTGCCCTACCTATAAATCAGTCTCACATTAATTTACACTCAACATTTTATAGCCGTGACTAATAAAAGCTGCTTTTTTCTGTGTCCCCATTAGCCCCGTATGGATCAGTATTTCAACCAGATGGACAAGATCATCAAAGAAAGAAAGACCTCATCCAGGATTCGCTTCATGCTGCAAGATGTCTTGGACCTCAGAAAGGTAAATATTAAATAATCCATTGCAAGATATTACAATAAAGAGCTGATAACGAACATTTATGGTAGTGACTAATGCTAAGAAGTATTCCTGAATGAGCAGAATTGTTTAAGACTGTGTGTAATAATCCACAGGTGTTATGAGTCACATGAGAGTCCTGAAGGGAGATATTAAAAGACAGACTCGGACTGTTGTATAACCATCTTCCATCTGTGATCTACAGAATAACTGGGTACCTCGTAGAGGGGACCAGGGTCCTAAAACAATCGACCAGATCCATAAGGAGGCAGAGATGGAGGAGCACAGGGAACAGATCAAAGTCCAGCAGCAGCTCATGTCCAAGAAAGACGGAGGAGGCAGAATGGGAGGGAGCATGGGGGGCCGAGGCCCTCACACACCAGGAGGCGGCAGGACTAGCCAGCCCCAGGATGAGGGATGGAACACGGTGCCCATCTCCAAGAACAGACCCATCGACACCACCCGCCTTAGCAAGATCACAAAGGTAAGGTCCAAACAAGAAAGCTTTCACTACGTTTCTAAAATGTAAAAATCTTGGTATCTGAACCTTCCAGCTCCAGGTTTTCAGTCTGTTATCTATACAAGGCTTTAAGCACAGAGTTTTTTTTAGATTCCAACACAGATAATTACATGTCAGTGGAAAATGTTGTTGCATATTTTTGCATTGTGCACACTAAGAACTCGCCCCAGCAGTCAAGAGCTTTTAAAACTGTCTGAAGTTTAACCCTATAATTCTGCATTTCTCTTCAGCCTGGTGCTCTGGACTTCAACAATCAACTGTTGGCTCCAGGGGGAAAAGGCATGTGGGGGAGCTGGGGCAAAGGCAGCAGTGGAGGAACCGGAGCTAAACCAGCAAGTGGAGAGCAGGGTACAAACACCTTCTTCACAAACATAAGTGTGTTATTGAGTTGTTTGATGTGGGTGGAGTGTTGATCTTTCCTCCTCTTTACAGATTCTGGTCGTTCAACCACCAGCACCCTCAACCGCTTCTCAGCCCTGCAGTCTGGTTCATTGTTGTCTTCAACAGACTCTGATCGTAGAGTTCCTCAGAGGTATTCAGCAGCTGCAGATCTTGTCTCATTAATTGAAATGTCTTTCTGGTCATATAAACCCCAGTGCAGTAAATATGAACATGTTGTCTCACTTACAACCTGAAGGTCAAGCTCCAGCCGTGAGCGTGGTGGTGACAGAGACAGGGGCGATCGCGACAGGGATCGCTTTGACCGATTCGATCGCAGTGAGGGACGGGAAGGCCGTGACGACAGGAGCAGCCAGAACCAAATCACCAAGAGAAGCTTCAGCAGAGAGTCGCAGGAGCGCGGCGGGAGGGGAGGAGACAGCCGGCCCTCGACCGAGCCCGTGCGTCGCGTGGCCAGCATGACCGACGACAGGGACAGGGGCAGCAGGGACAGAGGAAGCCGGGATAGAGGAAGCAGAGACCGAGGAAGCCGAGACCGAGGAAGCCGGGATAGGGGTCCAAGCAAAGATCTCACAGGTGAAAAATCTTTAGAGCAAAATGATTTGACGTACATATAATGGTGGTAGTTGAGATTTGGACACCAGATGTAAGAAGAATGATGTTTAACTTGTCCCTTTTTTTTCCTTTGCGGCAGTTAAGCGAGAGAGTGCCCCCACTCCTCCTCCTTCTCTTCCAAAACCTGCCATGACTGAAGAAGAGGTGGAGAAGAAGTCGAATGCCATCATCGAGGAATACCTCCACATAAATGACTTGAAGGTACAAATACAACACCATGCTCACTCGCACTTTAAGGGTAATTCTGGTATTTTTACACCTGGGTCCTATTTTTACATATTTTGAGGTCTAAATGAATAAAAGCGCACAAAAGTGTTGGAATTGGTCCAGTAGATTGCCTCAACTGGGAGCAGTGACATGGGCTGCAGTGGTGCAACATGTAATCCTTGGAGGCAAATGTACGTTCAAAGGCTCAGATTGTTATCTGGCAATTTTTATGGAAAGAACCCCAAGGTGACGAGTTGGTCAACCACTGCCTCGATTGGTTAGTTTGTGTTATTGTATCATCACTGGCAAAGAAAATTCATAGATTTTTAGTTGACTTTTTCATGTTATCACCAAAGTCACACAATAGAACAATCAGACTAACCAATCAGGAAGTGGTAGAGAAGCAACTCCCATGTTCTGCAAGGTAAAATAACTGTTTTTGTCAAAGGTGTCTGGTGACTTTGAACAGAATGATATATAACGGCTTCAGTTCCTCATTGGAATTGACCGTCTGAAAAGGTCTATTTCTGTGGAGATCCTTTCCACCATGTTGACACTTATGATAACAGTATGAGCCTGTCTTTGGCAAAAATGAGCACTTTTAGTGGACATACAGAAGATGGGCACATTTGCTCACATGGATTACATGGCTGCTGGCTGAGGCACTGGGCCCATTCCAAATCTTTTTGTACCTTTTAGTCATTCCAACCTGAAAATATGTAAACATAAGTCCCAAGTTTAAAAATCCTTGAATTCCTCTTTAAATGCATTCATATTATCAGCCTTCACAGCAAATGCTTGGTATGTGAAACTGCTCTGATTCACATCATCTTCTACGTCTTCTTCCTCTGGTGCTGTAGGAGGCTTTGCAGTGTGTGACAGAACTCAACAGTACCTCGCTGCTCTACGTGTTTGTGCGGAACAGCGTGGAGTCGACACTTGAACGCAGCACCATCGCTAGAGAGCACGTGGGCCTGTTGCTGCACCAACTTGTAAAGGCAGGAACATTGCCCACACAGCAGTACTACAAAGGGTGAGCGTTGAAGAGGAAAAACATCATCACACTGTGTTCCCAATGTCCAAAACGTTTTTCACCTCTGGTGCACCCGGATTTACCTTTGACAGATTGATTTGAGAACATTTCGGTTAACGAAGGTGTGCTTTCAAGCGAGGCTGAGTGTTGTGTTTCTTGTGACTGTAGGCTGGAGGAGACCCTGGAGGCTGCAGAAGACACGGCCATAGATATACCTCACATCTGGCTCTACCTGGCTGAGCTCATTACCCCCATGCTCCATGAGGGAGGCATCCCTATGGGACAGCTCTTCAGGTGAGCTTACATGCAAGAATAATTTAATCCAACAAGTCCATGCAAGCCAAGGTCCTTTGGACTGAGGTTTGGCAGAAGCCGATAGCCTTGATCCATAGCTCTGATAAAAAGCATTGGATCCTCTTTGGAACATCCACCAAGCCGGTGAGACATAAAGCACCATTTTCAGAGTGTTTGGCAGGTTCCACTCTGCCTGATTAGACAATCCTCTGAACTCACTGTAGTAACCAAAAGATGCTTTAGTGTCACCAACAATCAGCTTGCTTTAATTGCCTTGAGTGTAACTATAGTTTTGTTGACCGTGGTAATAAATGAAGTGACAGAATAATAAGACAGCGGAAAGCCTAATTCAGTGTAATCGTGTCTTCAGGGAGATCTCGAAGCCTCTTGTGCCTCTGGGGCAGGCCGGTGTGCTGCTGGTACAGATCCTCAAGTTGCTCTGCAAAGGAATGGTCAGTCCAACATGAATTGAACAGTGCTTCCATTGCGTCCTTTTATACATAAACAAAATCCTCAAACTTTGTGCACTTCAACATTTTGATTGAATGTTTGCTTGTTTGTCCATCAGACCCCTAAGAAGGTCGGGGCCATGTGGACAGAGGCTGGGCTGAACTGGAGAGATTTCTTGCCTGAGGATGTAGATGTCAACAAGTTTGTCACTGATCAGGTCTGTGGGCTACAGTAAAACACAAACAGCTAAAAAAAAAGAAAAGAAAAAAAAACGGGGAAAAAAATCTGTTTTTTTAAATCACCTACACCTCCAAAAGACAGAACTGTGACTAGAGGCCGTGGACCATCTGCTTCACGGCTTTGGTCTTGTTTTCAGAATTGCTACACCCCTAATAAATAACAGATGGGACTTTTTCTTTCCTTTTCATAGTGTTTTTTTCTGTTTTGGGTTGTTTTGGTTGCTTACATTAAAGAAAACATGCACATTGACCACTTACAAGATTTTCTCATTGTGCTGCGTGATGTAGAAGATGGAGTTCACCACAGGAGAGGAGACAGAGTCAAAGGAAATTGGTAAGAAGAAGGTCCTCAGTGGAGAGGAGCTCAGCAAACAGCTGGACCGACTCCTGCAGGACAAGGCCAACAACCAGCGCATCAGAGACTGGGTGGAGGTGTGTGACCGCGCTCATGATGTGGTTCATGTTCTGTGTGTCAGCAGGTTTTTAAATATTCCATATAAAGGTTGCATGAGTAATTTATGTTTCCCTGTTTTTTTCTGTCTTTTTTCAGGCTAACTTGGACGAGCCACAAACTGCTTCCAACCAGTTTATACGAGCATTGATGACATCAGTGTGTCAGTCTGCCATCATTTGTAAGTATGACTAATACAGCATATAGAAGCAAGGGCTCTCTGTCTTTGGCTAAAATCATCCTGTTAGTCTTTTCATCCCTCATGAATTCTCCATGGGGGAAAATGCTTCAGTGCTGCAGACATGCTGATGTTTTCTCATGATTCACTCTACAGGAATAACAATGCGTGGTTGATTTCGCAGCCCTGCAAAGTGAACTTTTTTTCATAGCACGCAAGAAGTTTAATCTCAATTCATGGTTTGTCTGAATAAGAGTGTTTGTTGCTCTTCGTTTCAGGTGACAACCCGTACAGGGTGGATGCACCGCAGATCGGCCTGAGAGCCAGTCTGCTGCAGAAGTACCTGTGTGATGAGCAGAAGGAGCTGCAGGCCCTTTATGCCCTACAGGCTCTGATGGTGCACATGGAGCAGCCAGCAAGTGAGTGTCATGCTACTAATCTACCTGTAGGGTGCAGTACGTGTCAGGTGGATTTGATACAGTCGCCCTGCACCAGTCATTGTTTGCAGTTCAGTTAGCAACCTGACATGCGAGAATGGAGTCAGCCGACTTTGCAGCTGATCTCTGTAAACACTTATCTGCATTCATATGCTTACAGAGATTTAAAGAAAGCTAATAAAAAGCCAAAATCATCATCACCCAATTGCCCATGGGTTCCCAGATTGCATCTCAGCCAGTAAATACAAGTTAAGGACAACGGCTGTGCAAATGGTTATGGTGACCTTTAATATGAGACGGGGAAAGTTTGAAGTGACAGAAATTTCTTAGTCTCATTGCTACATGTCCCCTGACAGCGAGCAGGTAGGCATGCGTCATCGTTTTGCAACAGCTTAAGTTTTCCCCCGCACACACCAAAACACCAAGCCGGCGTCAGAGAGAAAAAGATGCATTTTTGAATTTAAGCGGCTTAATTTCGAGGTAATCTTCGGAAGATTGTCTTAAGACCTTCCTGAGCGCACTTGCTGCTAACTGGCGTTTGAGGAGTTGAGCTGCCTCTGTGACTGCGGAGCCATTTCAAATGCAAAATAATATGAGGTGACCAGGAAAAGCCAAACTCAGGACATGTGCATCAACATAAATCACTTTGCACTGACTGAAGGAAACTTAATGGGATATTTGTTTAACAGCCTCAGGAGTAATGTAGTTAACTTCAACATGCAGCTGAACAGGATGAGCTGTTCAGTGCAGGGCTGCTGGAAGGCTCGTGTCATCCTGTTTCTCCTCCTGCAGCAAACTGTGGGTGTTGTATAACCGAGTGCAACAAAGCCACCGGTCTTTGCATTATCAGTGCTCGATCAGTAATGGCCTCTGCCGTCTGTCTCTGCAGACCTGCTGCGGATGTTCTTCGACGCCTTGTACGATGAGGACGTTATTAAGGAGGAGGCCTTCTACAAATGGGAATCCAGCAAAGACCCCGCGGAGCAAACGGGCAAAGGCGTGGCTTTGAAGTCGGTCACTGCCTTCTTCACCTGGCTCCGCGAGGCCGAGGAGGAGTCTGACAAGGAGTAAAAGACTGGACTGAAAGCTGCCGCCCCCCTTTGGCAAGGAGGGGGCTCTGCAGGCAGCTGCGGAGAGTCGTGGACAATATTGCCAGAGAGAGGCAGACTCGAAATCAATCCTCAATGAGGATACATTTTTATTATGTTTTCTTTTTCTTTGAGGGATGGACTCAGAAAAACAATCATTTCTCTCTACCCTCCCCTCTCTCGCTTCCTCATTATTTTGCCACCTGCTTGTGACGGCAAGTGTCCTCATCAAATAAACTTGAAAACTGATTCAGCAGGATTCCTTGTTAACGAGGTGTGAAGTATCCCACATCACTACAAACTTTTTTTTTTTTTCTTTTTCGGTCACAATAATACAAAACCAACAGGCTGCTTTTTTAAAATGGTTCTAGATAATGGTAATGCCTAACATCCGATCTGATCTGCCAGAATAAACAGCAGGGCGTGTGGTGTAGTGGGTTCCCTGATACGTGGGTATCATCATGCCATCATGTGTGTTCAATCCAGACTCAGCTCTTACGTCTTTGTCCCTTACTGGAGTGTGCAGCATGACTGAAGTGTGTTTCTATAAATGATACAGCGGACGTTGATAGACGAACGAACATGAACTAATATTAATTTGATGGATGGAGTTTTTAAAGCAAATGTCGTCTATTTTCTCTTCCTGTTTCCCACCATGAACTTACAAAGGACAGAAACAGGACTGATGGTGACCTTTGACCTTGACTACTAGGGGGTGGTCTTAATGCTTCCTCAAGCCATCCTCTCCCATCCCCAGTAGTGAACCACACTGACTGACTCTTCATCTTTACCTCTTCTATACTTAAACTGTCGTAGAGGACACTTAATGACCCAATCACCGTTAAAACTTGAAATCTACAGAAAATTGACTTGATGAAATATATAAGTTTAAAAAAAGAAAAAAAAGAAAAAAAAAAAAACACACACAGAAATGATCCGAAAGCCTTTTCTACTTTAAGTGGAAACTTATTTCAGGAGCATTCTGTAAATATATAATAATATGATAATTACAAAAAACTTTCTTCTTTTTTTTTTTCCTCATTTTTATTTTTCAAACGTTAAATCGCTGATGTAATTGCAGTGTGTCCTTTTCCAACAGAAACAGCAGTTGTCCGGATGCAGAGAGGTGCTTTAGATAATCCATTGATTATTATTAGTTGTATTGGAATTTTGTAAATATTTTTTTTTTTTTTTGCTTTCTTTATTTAAGAAATTATTGCTTCTTTTGCATCGGAAACTGGAAAGATGAGGTAACGGAACATTGCAAATAAAGGACTTATTAAGTTGCTGAGCAGAGTTTTGCGTAAGTCTGTCTGAAACATGTCGGTTGTACCGTTTTTATCGTTGTGGAAGAGCTGGGCGAGGATCTGCGCTGATCCTGACCTTATTAAGGGGACGGTCATCATATCGCCATTAAACACAAGTTTGTCAAGGTCGTTATAAAACAAAGCAGGCCGTCGACTCCTCTCAACCCCTGCTCTCGTGAGCTTTACAGGAAGATAATTCTGTTGCAGGCAGCGAAGTCTTTGAAGATGGAGCAGCACTGTCCTATCAGAGCTTTGTGTCGCTGGGAGGGACAAACTTGGATTGGTGCCTCTGTAAAGGTGGTGTCCTGGCTGGAATAAAAAATATAAAATATCAGGAAACAAAAGTCACACATCACAAGTTGCCAGAGTGACTTCAAATTTAGTCCAAAAGCAGCCCAAAAACCAAAAATATTCAGTATACACCAGAATTATTTTTTTTTTTGCTTGATAATTGACTTAATTATCAAAATGGTCCATTTAGAAATCAGCTGATCATTTCAGCATTAATGTCCCAGATCCAATCAGTCCTCCTACTCTGGCCTCAGTTTAACTGTGTGATAAATTAATTTGTGGTATTTTGATTAAACACACAATTATGTGGAAATATGCTCCATGTAAATGAAATGTGGGTCTTAAAACAAGATTCTGACACGTGGTAAACGTCACCGTACGCTGTAGTTTAACCCACCTTTTTAAGCATTTCTAAGCAGTATTTCATATATGATTTCTAACACACTTTAATGTAGCTGTGAGCAGTTATAAGTCAGTTACTGTATTTGTATCTATAACTCTGCCTGTAAAGCACCATTACTGGCTGCTTCTGTATTAAATACAATCAACCATTTATTACATGTTTATATAGCACATATAAATGCACAGTAGGGAGCTTAAACTTATTCGCAGCTCAACAAATGACCCCAAACTAACAGTGACTGCAAGTCTGAACCTTGGTGCTGCATGTGTTTTTATTTCCAGGTAAGTCTTTTCTTGTGTGTAATGACGCAGGTTACATCACCGGACAAGTAAGGTCAAGTTGGCATGATGGCGGTCCTTTTTTTAAATCACAGCAGGATCTTTGGATCCTTGCAGCGTTTTCTTGACATCAGACTGCAGTACATCTCTACACCTGAGCCTCCAGGTCCGCCCTGCGCCCCTGTGGAAGCTGTTTACCAAATGACTGCGGGTGTTTGAGCTAAAATGCAAACTAAAAAGGACAAGTGAGAATCAGCTGCAGTGCTCTCCAGGGCCAAAGCTGCAGGTTACTGTATCTTGGCTGCATGAGGACGAGGAGGGGGGGGGGGGGGGGGGTGTGACACCGCCTTGCGTTGATGACGCTCGCCATCGGGAGACATTTGGACAGCCTGTGTAACCCATATACCGAGCAACAAATGGTGCGTCTGTGCTGGAGACCTGATGCTGGAGTTGGGAAGATGTTTCCGCCGACTGCGTGGCATTAATGACCCACTGCAGAAGCTGCAGCAGGAGGACAAGCCGCGCGGTGTCATCTGTTGATCGGATTGGAGACAATTAAGCGCATTATCATGAGCCGCCGCGGTCCGACTTCCAGGTAGGTGCCGAGAGTCGCCGTGAGGGGAAACGAAACAAGCACGCGAGCGTCGCTCGAGCTGCGAAGGTGCGCATGAAGGGCAGGGGGCTCTCGGCATGTCCGTGGTTGTTTGTGCGATGCAGGTATGAAGCTATTGGTATGCAGATGGAGACTTCAGAGGTTGCCAGGAGACCCGCTGCGGCATCCGCGCCTCTCACGCGCTATTTTCCCCGTAATTGCGGGCTGCAGGCCTGCACCCATCAATGGCGGGGTGATGTGTTCTCCAGCAGTTCTTCTGTTGCTTGAATTTAATCATTTCCAGGGGGGGGGGGGGTGAAGCTGCAGCACTGCAGCTCCACCATTCATGACAGATACAGACTGGCTGCAGGCGAACTGGCTTCACTCGAGCCCACTTGTTGGTCTTATGAAGTCACATCACTGGCTCTGTGCGTGCCATCCTGCTCAGCTCAGCACACACACACCAGTCTGCCTGTGCAGGGAGTGGACAAAATAACTGAAACACCTAGAGAAAAAGGACTTCAAGTAACTTCATCACAGCTGTAAACGCTGCTGAGGATGGATGCCAATTAGCAGCATTTGTCAGCTGTGGCAGGAAATCAGTACGTTAAAGTGAATTTTCAAAAGCAACATCACACAATTAAGAGCTCCAGAGAAGCCAAGTCACGTGCACGTGCACAGGTTTGGAAATATCAAAGGGAGCAGTCTCAGAGTTCAACTAATGTTTGTTTTCATTGTTAATTCATCCCTCAGTTATTCTTCTATAAATGGTTTAGTCTCTATGGCAGTATTTATCTATATTGTTGTAGTTGTAAGTTTCAATATCATGTATGTCAATTTATTCTCATGTTTTTTATTTTTACAATCATCAGTCAGACACACACAGATATTCCGTTCACAGTGACAGATTTGGCATTTTTGCTTGAGAAATGACTTAAACTATCAATCATTTATCAGTCAGCTGACTCATCAATGAACTAATCTTCAGCACCAAACACTGCGTCAACAGATGAACGGAGAGTTTAAACCACATGACACGTGTGACCTACATACTGTCCACAGAGCAGTGGGGGTCGGGACCCCTCTGTTGGGCCACAAGAGGAAATGTTGTGTGTGGCTTTTTTTTTCTCGTTATTAGTCTGGTCTGTAAAAATTATCCAAGTCAGACAATCAATCAAAGTTTGAAACCTGCTGCTTTGTATTGAGGAGGCCGGGGAGGGAACCACTGCTGTGTAGGTGGTGACAAATGCTGCTAACTGGCTTTTGACCTAATCTAATCCAGAGCTCTAACAGAGGCTGCAGTTGTTTATTTCAAAGTAAAAGCTGATGTCCATTAGGTGACTCTTATTTTGTCAGCATGCTGTAAGGGGACACACTCCAGGTGGAAACACTGTTTTTTCATACGCTGGTCAATTCAAGTCTTCTATCAGGAAGGAGAAATGTCCGAAAACACACATTTAGGTTTTTGCTTGAGTTCAGATTACTGCTCTGGATATTTATGCAAATGAGCACATATCCAATAGATGTAATTCCCTATTTGCATATTTAACAAGTAGAATTTCAGAAAATTTCTAATACAAAAAATAATTGTGTGAATGTAACTGGGGAAATTTCCAGTACTGCCAGAAATCTTCCCTTCAGTAGCACAAAATTTTCCAGTTTAATTCCTGTCTGTGTTCTGAAGGTTTTTAAAGAAGGGTTTGTTTATATATATTATCCACAGCCTGATGAAAGAGCGTCTTAGTCCTATAAACAAGACAAAAATGAATTTAATGTTCATTTAATTGGGTAATGCATCTGGTGCTTATATGCAAATAAACTTTCAGAAAACCTGGAATCCAAAAAAACTAAGTGTCGTTATGTCAACTGGGGAGCTTTCATCCATTTGAACCTTTACTCTCTTCACCCGCAGCGTCTCCCATTCAGAGGCGAGCCGTCCACGGTGCTGAAATCAGAGCCGTGAGCCGTGCAGCGCTCCTCACGCTGAACATGTGGCGCGTTTATCAGTGCTGAGCATGAGTGACGTCCGCGGTGCTCGCAGGTTTGTTTTGCAGATGAAGCTCACCTCTGAGGAGTGTTGAACGTCAGCCGGTGCTGCGAGAGCCTCATATCACCGCCTGCCAGCTTCCTTTCCTGCCCGTGTGCCTCTGACACACATTTACTGTCACTTTTGAGTGTAACATAAGCATCTGACTCCTCTTTCTTAGCTGCTTTGAGAGCCAATCTGCTTAAGGATATCTGTCAAGTCAGGCAACATGTTTCCTGCTTGTTGAAACACTCACCTGCCCTAAAAACAAGACATTTTCCAAGCTGCTCCCATGTTCTGCAGGCACACAGTAGGCTGACCCACCAGATCTGCTAGGTGCAGCCATACGTGGATTTTTTGCATCAGTCAGGTAGCAATATCACTTTTAATAGGGATCAGCAGCTTTGAGGTGAGCAGGCCTGTCGGGAGCTGCTTACCAGAAGCTGGTCACGCGCCATATGTTTGCCCGGTCGCATTGAGACTGTCACCGCTGCCCTCAACTCCCTCAACCCCAACCATTCTAACCGGTTTCACCGGCTTATTGTGGCTTTAGCATCTGTGCAGTAAATGTAGGGCATAGCTGTTTGCTTGTCTGTGTGGTGGTTTAAACCAGTGAGCCCAAGCTGTGACTTGTGAGTTGTGCTGGTTTGCTGCGCTGTGACACCATCTCTGCATGTCCACGATGAGGCTGAGTAACAGGAGTAGAGAGAGAAGGGAGAGACAAAGGGAGGAAGAGGTAGGAAAAGTCCTTTTTACTTTTTTTTTTTTTTTTTATGAAGCATTTATTTTAGCGTGGAGGCCACAGTCGCGTGTTTGTCGGTGTGATTCATATTTGAATTTGAGCTTTTCACTTCAATGCTATTAGAATGTTTTCACAAAATCTTCTCACCGTGTCAATATTGGCACAGTAAACATTTATTGGTTTTGGGAGATATTGAATTAGCTGAAGAGTGGTGGATGTGACACACAGATGTTGACAAAACGGAGCTTATTTGCTGCTTTCGTGCGTTGGTCCAAAAGAAGATTTTGCTCAAATCTAAACTCTTCATCTCGGCAGGTGAAACTTGAGGAGATTGAAATGATTCCAAAGTCGGGAAAATCTCCAGCAGACTCAAGGAAAAGTGTCGGCATCCATGAGTTTGCAGCACTTGCCAGATCCTCCTTAAACGGTACTAACTTTTTTTTCTTACTTTTTTGCTTTTACACTGATTAAATGTCTTTAATTTCTTGAACGAGACTTTGACCTCGTGCTCTCTCTCTGTCTGTCTGTCTCCAGGCATCTCTCAGGCAGTGAGGGACCATGTGACAAAGCCCACCTCCCTGGCTCAGGGCCGGGTCGCCCACCTCATCGAGTGGAAAGGTTGGCCCAAACCTGCCGACCCACCGCCGGCTGCCCACTCCCACTTCAGCTCCTACTGCCACCTGACTGAAGGAGAGAAGGAGGCTCGCTTTGCTGCAGGTGTGACCTTTAGCCAAGGATATGTTTTGTATCCAGCTTTTACTCACTGGTGTCTGCATGTTTGTTTGGGCATCCTCTTACTTAGCCGGGTTTAGCTCCGGCATGATCTCCTGGCCAACTCCCACCTTCTGTCATGCACCTAATCCCCTAAAACTGCTGTATGTCAGCTGTTGGCTCCACCCACCGCGCTTTCTTTTGGGTGGTGCCTTGTCTTGGCAGCAGATGGTGGCCTATTAGACACTGTCCCAGAACACTTCACTGCCCACCAACAGTACAACAGCTCCTGTCGCTTTGCTGTGACTCATCCTCTCCGGCGCCGGTGACATCGGTGTGGTTTGATCAAGAGAGAGAAGGGGGGGTGGGGGGGGGGGGGGCATGCTGACTGTACATCATGTGCATTATAAATCTACTGTATGTCTTTTGAATTCACATCTTTATCAATTCCTCCTTTGTTGATTGCAAAAACAGACAAGAGCTGGAAAATGAATTGTTTGAGTCCCTTTTCAAGCAACAATATGAAACCTTTGCTGAATATTTTAGCATTTTGGACTTTGGGTCAGACAAAATGAGAAGTTTGAAGATGTAACTTCAGGCTCTTGGAAACAGTGATGAGCGTTTTTCTCAATTTTCTCATATTTTATAGACAGCAGATAATATGCCAGCATAGTGGCTCAGTGGTTCAGGGTTTGATTCCCGCCAAGGGCCCTCTGTGTTCTCCCTGCGGGGGGTTCGTCCATTAAAAGACAAATCTGCAGTCAGTCGAATTTAATCAGTCACATGACAAACATACAGGATTCCTTTGTTTTCCAGTCTTTCCTGTAATCTGTACTTTCTTAGACACGCATAAACATTCAGCCATTCATTGTAAAGCGTCACAGAAGTTGCTGCATTAATTTAATGGACCTGTGATCCTGTTAGGAGTGGCTGAGCAGTTTGCCATTGCGGAGGCAAAGCTGCGTGCCTGGGCGTCTGTGGACGAGGATGAGGACGAAGACTCCAACGACGAGGACTCCCACGCTAATGGACAGACTTACACCTTGTCCAGCCAGAGCTCAGGTATCCACAGTCGCCTCCGTTTCCTTCATTTTCATCTCATTTCATTCACCATCTTCATTTCTGCATCATCGCTGACAAAACGCCTCATCTTCCCACCCCCTCCCCAACTTATCTATCCATCCCCCAGGTGTTCTGACTTTTTGCTCCTCCCTCAGACGCCGGCACGTCCAATCCTATCACAGGACCGCCATGCCAGCCTGAGGTGGATGGCGGTGAGGCACCGCCCTCCGACAGTCCCCTGGGCTCCAGCAGCAGCAGCAGCCTGCTCTGTGGTAGGCCTGCATCTCATAATGACCCACATTCATCTCAGACCAATTCACCTACTTTACCCAGCGACTGCATGAGTCCCTTCCTGGAGGAGGAGGAGGAGGAGGAGGCGGAGAGGCCGGCTGGTCATGAGGAGCAGCTGGCTCCTTTAGAGGACCAGCGTGGCGAAGGCTGCATCTACCACAAGCCCGAGTGGAGGCCTCGGGCCAGGAGCAGCAGGTTCGACTCCTGCTACTCCACCTCTCACTCCGAGTCTCCTGGAGAGGAGGACGAGGAGGACGAGGAGGGCAGCGTGTTTCATGAGGTCCGAGTGTGGCACTGCAGCCCGAGAAGCTTTTTCTCTGACCGGGCCTCCTCTGGAGTGGCGTCCTTCGATGAAGAGGAGGAGAGAGATGAGGTCGAGGAGAAGAAGGAGGAGAAAGAGTTTTTGATGTGATGTGTCGTCCATCTTTATGTCTCTTTGAGTCCGTGTTGATTCTGGATATGACATCGTCTATTCTGCTTTCACTGTTAACATCTGTCCACCTCCTCCTCCTCCTCCTCCCTCTGATCATCTCTTCTTCACTCACTGCCTTCAGTCTCCCATCCTCCTCCAGGCCTTCCATGCACTGATCCACCGTTTATGGCTGCTGTAAACAGTATATATATATAATTGTACATTGGAGAGTTAAACCAGAATGTAAAGCTGTTGTTCCAACTGAGTTTTGTACATTTCCGTGAAGAGTCATGTGTTGCTATTGCATTGGTTTTCTATGGATATTTTGTAGTGCTGTTTTTTCTGGGTCATGCTGCGTCATGTGGGTTGGGCTATGTTTGATACTGAATGTCTGAATGTCCTGCATATATAAAAATGAGGTTTTTTTTGAATGGAGATTTGGTCTTTTTTCACCCCGCGCGAGCCGAGCACACAAGGAACAAACACAGCTGTTAAAGGTGTTTTTCATTTTCAATTTAATCATTCACTCATGTACAAAAACAATTTCATGTTCTCTGAAAAATAACAATGGCTGTTGGATTTCAAATGCATAATTCTCCTATGTACAATAGCATGTACGTCTCATCCGTGTATTTTCATATGTACAAAGCATATACAGGCCAGTGCCATATAAAGGGAGATACTACAGACTTATTGCTTAACTAGATACGCTGCAAATTAGCTTATGCACTCTCTACATTTAACTCCTTATACGTTATCTTATATGGCGAGCACTACTTCACATTCTATATGCAAACAAAAAGTTAAGACGTTCATAAATTGTTGCACGAATGTTTACACGGACAAAAATGAGCCAGAGTCGGTGTGCTGCGATGATATCACGTAAGATTGAAGTATGGCTCAAAATTGTTGCATGAAGCTAAAATACTTACATCCATTTGAAAGTCGTAACAAGGACTCACACACACACACACTTTGCTCTACAACAGTTTTTGAACTTGTGGGTTATCACTGTGCTTCATACAGTAGTTACATTTCTCGACACTGCATTAGAGGCCAGGCTGGATTAAGATACGTGGAACATATCACGGTGTTAATATCTACAGGCCGCATACGTGTGTGCGTATAAGTGTGTATGTGTGTGTTTTGTGTTCTCTGTACAACAGCCGGTATCTGCCTTTCACTCAGAGCTCACGTGTCGTTCCTTGGTCATGCTAGAAACACGTAAAACACAGTAAATTCACATAGCAGAAAATGTGGAGGCAGTTCAAGTGACAAGACCGACAAGTCTACATTGCCCTTATTGAATCAGCCCCTGGAACGCCAAACAAGGCTACGTGTGCAGTAAATTATACTCATGGTAATTACAATGTGCTTCATCCTTATTTGGAGCCCTGTGCTAAGCTTGGTGGACCTTTGGAAGCTGCCTTTGTCATCGTGTGAACAATAGATCCCAGCAGATTGGGGATATTAGGGGGGGGGGGGGGGCAGATGTGGACACCAGTATTTGATAGTAAAATGAAAAAAAGAAACCTGATGAGTACATGAAACTCTGCCAAGAGTGTTGTAAACAGTGAAGTCTGGACAAACTAGTGATGATGCCGTTGCTATTATTACTGTAAATTTATTGCATATCAGCAAACATGTAACCAACAACCACTGTATCTTATTATTAGCCATTACTTCTGGCCCTTTGATGTCTTACTCCAGTGCTAGTGAGTAGATAGTTCTTTGAATTTCTACCACCATGTGCTCATTAGAATAATTTTCCTCCTCTTTGTTCTTCTGTGCTTTCTTCTCTATTATTTGCTCCTCTGACTTTTGCCCTCCCGTTGTTCGTGTGTGACTTACTTCTCTCCGTCTAATGTTTTAAGTCATGTTTACCGGATGTTGTTTTGGCATGAAGACTCAAATTAAGTTGAAGAGTCTGGACCGGATTTGAGCATGGCAAGGAAAGTGTCAAAAAGTGTCTCTTGCGCACACAATCACACACACACACACACATACACACACACTCATGCACACACACATTTCTCAGATAAAGCTGGTGATATTCTATTATTGTCAACAGATGCCATGAAAAGACCAAACTAGTGTTGCGTTTGAAGCCACAGCCTGCTATAGTTTATTCCTCTGTACCACAGCGCTCAAAAACACATAAATAAGCCACACTGTTGCAGTGGTTCACCTAATAGTAAAATAATCCATCAGAAAATCACTATTTTCCCCAGTTTGAGTGTTGTTTGGTAAAAACAACAGTGTCAGCTGCTCTAGGAAATTTGCTTTTTATTAATAGTGAGTCACGCCATTACACCAGGTGACATATTACACATATTTGTTGTCTTTAAAAGGATCAAATTTGATGCAGCGGGACCAGAGATATGGTATTTTTCATTCTATGACCTCTCCTACATTACCCACAATGCAACATATCCTCTGACAGTTCGATCGCAGAGTCATGTGTCACGGCTAATGTTGCCTTGAGCCGCTAGCCTCAAGCAGAGATGAGGAGTGGGCTACAGAGGTCTCCACACTCCTAGATTTCTTTCATCTTCAAAAGCGTAGTCCCACCTGATCCAGACTCTAGTGACATCACTTGAGGCAATTTATCAGCCTTTGTACGGCTCCCTCTTCATATAAACTCTTTCATATATTTGGTAGCAGACAGACTTGAAAGTGTAAAATAAGTGAGTTACCCTTTAAAGATTTCATAGAGCGTTGCAAGACAAATCCACTGCTGGGCTTTGGTCTTTTCATGGGATTCATTGATGATAATAAAAATACATAACAAAACCAGCTGGATCCATTACTGCACGCTTTATCTAGGCATTTGCACAGTAACACAACACTAAATGTCACATCTACTCACGCTCACTCTCACTCGCTCACTCACAGCACAACAACGTTAGAAACACGGGTATCTAGGCTGGACTTGGAGGTGAGGGTGACCTCTACAAATGTAGAAACGTCAACATTCATGAGGCGACAGTA
Organism: Chaetodon auriga; assembly: GCF_051107435.1. Classification (NCBI taxonomy): domain Eukaryota; kingdom Metazoa; phylum Chordata; class Actinopteri; order Chaetodontiformes; family Chaetodontidae; genus Chaetodon; species Chaetodon auriga. The sequence continues at coordinate 14,468,114 of NC_135085.1, forward strand.
TGGATCCCCTCTGATCATTCCGATTGATCCTCAGTGTGGGCGGCGCTACCCTCTCCCTCAGGTTCTGATAGGTCCTTGTTCAGAGATGGACTCCCCTGTTCTTGTTGCTCCGTTTCGTCCAGCTCGGGAGTGTGGGTGGTGGGGTCACAGTCACAGGCCAGCTCTGACTCCTCAGTGTGGGAGGGGCTGCAGTCAAAAGTAAACTCCGATTGGTCCTCGGTGAACGAGGGGCTTTCCTGGAGCACCAGGTCCGACGATGGGTTTGTGGCGTCGCCTGGGCTGGTTTCAAACTGCAAACTCGACTGGTCCGAGAAGTTGACAGGGATCTCTTTGTACGCGAGATCTGGCTGGTCCTCCACGTCAGGAGGGTTGGGTTCCCGTGGCAACGAGAGACCCCTGTGGCGGATGCACAGCTTGTGTAGTTCTGTTACCTCAGATACATTTGTGCTGTTCCCACAGTCACGGAAACTGGCCAACGGAGGGCGCACTTTTACTCCAGTCACTGTCACTGAGCCCTCGATGGCCTTACGCAGCTGGAGGTGTAGAGCCACAGGCAGCAGGAAGAAGAGAGCAGAGCCAGTGGAAGTCAAAAAGAAGTAAAGACAGAGAAAAGAGACGCATTAATGATCTATCGACAGAGCACATTCTGAGAGGGAGCACACACACACACACACACACACGCTCACCTCTTTGAGAGAGACCACTCCAACCAGACGTCCCATGCTGGTCACATAGGCGTGATCCAATCCCAGCAGAGAGAAAATAGTGTGGGTCTGTGGGGGAGGAGAGATGGGTCACGGCCTGGATACAGACTCAGGGAGGGATTTCATCTGCATTTCAGATCAGGGTGATGGAAGTTGTTACGCTGGGATCAGACATCATGATATTTTTGCCTTTTACTGTGTCAGACTAGGAGCACTTTGGACACCAACCAACCAATGGTTGCAATCAGATTTATGAATGAAAGTGAAACCATTCTAGGTCACTCTGCTCTGACGGTGGTCTTTTACCTTCTGGGTGGGCAGAAAGAGGCTGAGAGTCTGTTTTTGTCCCAGTGTGTTGTTGTACCAGCGTGTAGGCTATTCTACATCTAGATGAATAATTTGCCGTTTTAACAGCACATAAAGTCAGCTACGCAGACGAGTGCTCACTCGCTCACCCTCTAAAGCTGAACAACAACCTATATTTTACGTTAGCTCATGCATAATGACATTATGATACGATAATAACAGGTGCTTCACTTAAAGTGTGCCCTGTGTGGGAAGCACAATTCCTCATACACATCACTTTGCAGGGCGTTGTGAGACAGCCCAGACGCTGCATCGGTCGTCTTCCACTATGACACACAGGCAGTGGTGGAATGTAACTAAGTACATTTACTCAAGTACAATTTTGATGTATTTGCACTTTAGTTGAGTATTCCCATTTTCTGCTACTTCATACTTCTACTCCACAACAATTCAGAGGGAAATATTGTCATCCTTTACTCCACTACATTTATTTGATAACTTTAGCTACTTGTTACTTTACATAATCAGATTAATAATAAAAATGCCATCAACAAAATTAATTATGATTATTATTAAGAGTTAGCTCCACCTTTACCAGCTTCAAAATCCAAGCTGAGACTGTGTAATCTGATCCCAGCATTAGTCAGAGCATTACAACAACAGTTAAGACTTGCTTCACACTGTATGAGGATGAGGAAAACAGGCTATTTTGGTAAAAATGTAAATTCTATTTTTCTAATTATTTCATACTGAACCTTATGCAGAGATGTTTGCTCAACCAGCTGGAAGGGAGCGGGATCAATCTTGCAGTTCTTGAAATCCACTGGCTCATCAAGCTGCTGCTCCTCCCACTCTGCTATCTGCAACGAGAAGGACGACAAGGCACTAAAACCTCTAAACTTTGAATTGTAAAACTCATATGTCATATACTTTCTGTCAGCGGAGGCCTCACCTCTGATGGGGTCATGCAATCTTCCACTTCAGTAGATTCCTGAAAGACAAAACTGAGTTAGACAGATATTGTCCCTGTATATACACCCAAAGGTTTAATAACACAAGCACGACTGTACACCTAAACTTCATAATGTGCATTAAATATGATTGTGGTATATGTGTACCAACACATACACAAGATGCAGGGATCTGTAACCAAAAGAATCACTTCTATCTAGAGTTTCTGAGGTAGAGGTGAGGGAAGAGTTGGGTTTATGGGTCAAACAGTGCACCCAGAAAAAACACCTAGACCACCATTAACTTTAAGAATCAAAGACCTCAAGATAAAACACAAATCCATTTCTGAAAAACACACAATCACACACAGAACGTGACCAGCAGAGTGAAAACCGATGAAACATTTGGTTTGTTAAAAGACAAGTAAAGCTGTATCACTTCCTCTCTCACACACTTTCTCTCGCTCTCTCTGCGAAGCCGCTCTAATGCTTCAGTCGGTGCACCACAAATATTTTGGTCCAGCACTCACTACGTGCGTGTCGCAAGGCAACGGTTACTAAGCAACAGTCTCTAGGCGGCAGACAATCTTACCGCCATGGAGATCCTCACTCGTTTGGACTTGGGCTTTCTTTTTTCAGGAGGAGCCGGCCCAGCCGGGCTCTTCCAGTCGGGGAGAGAAGGCATCAACACAGCACAACATTAACACAGCATCAGCGAAACTGGACAGTTTTAACACCTCACATGGTGTCACGGCAACATTGGATCCCAGTCTGACTCCTACAGGAGAAGTCTCTGTGATGCGAGCACAATGTTGCTGAAAGGCTGTAATTACTACACCACAGATGAAGGTGAGGGCACACGATCTACACGAGAAACCCAATGTTAATACAACATTGGATGGTAGGTACACAGCCAGGAAAAAAGGTTTTTGAACGCCTTATATTTTAGCTTTTTTGTGAAGCAATCGGAGCCCTTATATTTTCTCCTCAAAGTAGCTTTAAGGTTGAAAAAATCTTGACTTATTCCACAGTGTTTAACAGTATCATTATGCTATTATATCAGCTTGTTCCAGCTCTTCATCGAAGCTGCTGTATATCAGTGGTTCCCAACCTGTTTCTGCAACAGAGCCATCATTTTTGGTTTCTAGTGAAATGCTATCGGATGGATTTCCATTAAATTTTGTTCAAAAATTCATGTCCCCCTAAGGATGACTTGCAGTATATTTTAGGACTGCTTTCAACGCCATGATCAGCTCAAATTTTTTATTTCTCCAATACTTAGCCTCAGCTGTACCTTGTGTTTAGTACCAGTTCGCGCATGTTAGCATGCTAACATGCTAAATTATGGTGAACATGGTAAACACTGTACTTGCTAAACATCAGCATGTTAGCATTGTCATATTTCAGCATGCCTCCATTAGCATTTAGCTAAAAGGACCGCTGAGCCAAAGTTCAGCATCACAGAGCTGCTAGCACGGCTCTGTGTTGCCATGTGTGTAATTAACACAACAAAAAACACTGAAAAACACACAGCTCTTATTCCTGATGATGTTATCGCAATACATTTCTGTTTAGTCCTTCTTTATGAGGGAGGTTTAAAATTGTCTTGGCATACGCCGTCATGCATTGCATAAAGCGTAACCAAAAACACTAAAATGTAGGATGTTCAAAAAGCCTTTGACTGGCAGTGAATGTGCAGTGAGGGGGCAATGACTCACAGACGTCTTAAAACAAAAATCCACGACCACAGCATGAGATCACACAGGAAAACCCTGCTGCCTGTGGGTGGATGCTGCCTGTCAGCAGGAGGAGGAGGAGGAGCAAGAGGTGGACGTCATATGCGTGGACTCAGAGAGAGCACACCCACCCACGCATACGATACGCATCGCATTCATACTGTACACTTGCACCCACACATTTATTACATCCGTCTCTGTTTCTCACCTCCAGCAGCTCCTTGTCTTGGTCAGCACAGGAGAGGGTCTGAGAGCCTCGGGGAGGGAAAAAAAGTCAATTTCTATTCAATTACGGTTTGAAATATGACTTTTTTCAATCAGGTCTGTTCTCAGTGACCCACGTCAGTGTTCCTCTGTGTGTCTGTGTGTATGTGTTTGCAGTGGTGTATAGTACATACTATTTGGCGTCTCTGTGTCGCTGATGGCAGACACAGTTTTCAAGGCAGATTTCAGAGGAAGCTGAACATTGGAAACCACTGGGCTGAAGGAGGAAGACTCCTCTGTGGAGATCTACATGGAAAATATATTAACAGAGGAAGCCAGACACAAGCGTACGTGCACACGCACACGCACACGCACACACGCACACACACACACACACACACACACACACACACACACACACACACACACACACACGTCCACAGCAGAAAACACAGAGAGGACAAATACGAGCACATGCACATAAACAAACAGGACAGCACAGGTAAGGGCACAGACGACAGAGACACAGAAGACATGTGTTAATGTAAATATAGAAATAAATGACATTTATACAGTTTTGTAAACACTTACCACGACAGCTGTCCAAAAACTTCATCTGTGCCTTTACCTACTGCTACATGCTTCACACATGCAGTGTCTGAGCCACTTTTAGTCTACCTCTACAACCCCAACCCAAGCCAGACTTCGCCCCAGCCCAGCCCTGGCGCCCCCGGACGCCTCACACCTGTTGGGTGCTCACCAGGAAGCGGACCGCTTGGCGAGCGTTGGTGTTGGTGGAGGCGTTGCTGTGGGTGTGGGCACAGGGGGAGCTGGGTGTGCTGTCGGTGGTCAGGCTAGGCAGGTGATCCTGGGTGCCGTTGTCCTGGGCCAGCTGGCGGAGGTACTCCAGCCTCCGCTGGAGGCCCAGCTGAAGAGAGAGCAGAGACTGCAGCTGCAGTCGCTCTATGGAGCCCAGCAGGATCATGGAGTCTGAAGGAGGGCAAGAATGAGGAGACAGGAAACGTGTGAGATGAGGGTAAGAAGGCAGACAAAGCTCACAGTGATAAAAGTGCAACATAAATAGCTGTTATGAGGGGTTCAGTCAACCATTTAGACCTGCATATACACGATTGCCAGTTTATTAGGTACACCTAGCTGACACTAATGCAGTCCTTGTACTGGGTTGTAGTAGAAAACAGGTGTTTCCAGTATTAAGCCTACACTCACTGATATAAACACGGTGGAATAATAGGATCAACCTTCATGAAAGTAGGATTTATTGCAGGATTGTTGTATTAGACTGCATTAATCTTAGCTACTGTAGGTGTACACAATGAACCTTTTTCTTACCTCTGGATTCGACCAGGGCCAGCGTTTTGAGCTGACCAGTCAGCAGCATCTCTTGCAGCTCCCGATAGGAAGAGTTAAGAGTGATGAAGCGCACATCCCTGACCATGATGTCCTCCACACGGATATTATACTTCCTGAAGCATAAAGAGGGGACGAGGAAGATAGAGAGGTTAATTGATGAGAAATATGGAGACGGGGAAATAAGACGAGAAGAAAATACTAAAGAAACAAGGGACAACTCCGTCCTGAGCATTCATGAAGACTCACTCGTGATGGCCCATGCCCAGCTCAGGCAGATAAGGAAGTTTCTTGATGCGGATGATGGAGTCATACAGCGATGGCTGGAGCGACTGGGCCACGGCGTTGGCCAGGATCACAGCGATCATCACAGGCAGGATGTGGGAGATCTGTCCAGTCAGCTCGAACACTATGACTGCTGTGGATACAGTGTGGGTGACTGCTCCAGACAACGCTGCAGCACCTGTGTAGGATGGAAGCGGATTAAAGAAAAATCTGGTTCCTTCTAGTCTCTTTCAAGCCATTCATAAACAGTTAAAAGAGGAGGACTTAATGTGTGATCAGGCATGTTTTCAACAGGACTAAAAATCAGGCTGTTCAACAGAAGCAAGCTATCTGTGTGTTATTAATGAAAGAGTTTACTGCGAGACAGCAAATCCACACAAGCTTTTCTGCAGGATGTCATTCTAATTCATAACATTTAACGCCTTCCTGTCACGCTAACCAGTGAGTCACGACCGTGGCAGTTTTGTATTCAATGATTTTCTTTTTTCACTTTCAGTTTTCGTCAGTCAGGGTCTTTAACCTGCGAAGCGTTAAAAATGGCTGCAGCTCTGCAGCGATGTCAATTTCAATCACACAGGGGAGAGGAAAAGTGAAAAGTGGCCTGGAAATTTGATACCAAGACAAATTAGATGTAAAATGGTGAATTTAAGTACAGTGGGTAAAAAAAAACAAAAAAACAATTCTGAGCAACTCACCGACTACAGCGTAACCGCCAGGAACTATGGGATACACGCTGCCATCAGCATGTATGCCATCAGGAAACATGGCTGCCATGATCTCTCCAACAAGTCTGCCAAATGCTGCGCCTGTCCGTCACCCACAGACAAAGCCAGAGTTATTTTATGGGTTTCTTACCACTGCAGGAGAAACTTGAAAAACATTTAGAAAACAAATTTTATTCACCGATAAGAAAAACGGGCATGAAGGCCCCACATGGAACAGGCATGGTGGTGGCCACAGCGGACATCCAGAACTGAAACAGAGACACATGTTGTGTCACAAATCATAACTACAAAATCTAATAAAAAGTCATTAAATCCTACACGTTCTAGACATACGTCTGAACCCTACCTTCATGATGATGAAGAGGATGAGCGTGATGAAGACGTTGACCTGGGGGTGTTTCCAAGCATGGTGGTGGCTGATGTAGTCGAACTCCTCTGCCACGCCCTGACGGCACCATGTGCGGTTGTCGAACAGCGCCACCAGAGACTCGTGCTGCGTCAGCTGACGGGTCGACATGAGAAAAAACAGCTGTCTGAAGGCTTCTGTCACACCTGAAGGAGCAGCTTTGGAGGCCCTGATGGTCACACGAGGTGAGCAGCAAAGGCTACATCCCCTGCAAATGCTGCGTCTGTATGTTTTAATGGTTTCATGATATAAAGTATATAACCTGTTTTGTAATGTGTGCATTGAAAAGATGCTGCCTCCATTTAAAGTTGAAAAAAAAATCTGTTATCCTGCTTTACAATGCAACTCCACTTGTTTCAAAGACTTTCAGAAAACAAGCGTAACTCTCTTGATGCCAATGTAGCAACTTGTCTTATTCTGTCAATCTCTGTGTCAAGATTTTTCCACAAATGAGCGTCACTGTCTGAAAACAGGGCCAACACAGGTAATTCTTTCTTGTTTTGAGAGCCAGAAAGGCTCCAAACGAAACCAAACAGCTTGTTATGCAGGACAAAAAACTGTGTGCTCTGCATGTCTGTGTAAAAGAGCTCAAATTACATTTCACTTTGTTGTGTCAGTTGTTAAACTTTTTGCAGTACGATGTGTCTGCATCCACTTCATTTGAACCAAACGCTCACTTCCTGGTTTTACTGATGCACAGAATGTCACATCTAGCAAGCTGTGTATTTAGCAGCTCTTAACATTCAACCACTGAGAAGCATGAGTGGAAAAGTCTGAATATAAAACCATAACATCACGATAAGAAACACCAGCTTTCTGTTGGTTGCATTTGTTAAAAGAAAAACAGAAAATGTTTATTTTTTGATAACATATTCTCATCTCCAACATCTACACACATGCTCTTTGGCTGCGACTCTGCAGAGATCATTGCCTTCATCCACATCAGGAAACACGTCTGCTATTGAGCACTGTACCAACAAAGAGGAGCACAAACTGACCCACAACCTGACATCAACCCTCACTTCATTTACAATCACCATCAATCATCCAGCAGCAGTCAAGGCGTGCTTTCATACTGTCAGAGGAGTGTGAAAGCATTTTCTCACCTGTCCAGCCATGAACTGCCCGAAGCCCGGAGGGAACGTGAGTGTGGAGACCAGCAGGGTGACGAGGGCGGGATACACCAGACGCCTGACAGGAAGAGAGGGACTGCGGGGTCATTAATGGGTGCGCCTGTCACACTGTATGTGCATACTTGATTTCTCACTGGTGAGGATGGAGGAACTATAAATAGCTCCTTGTGATGTGTGAAACTGACCCAATTCATGCAAGCACTTTACCTAGATTTCCCAACGCTACAGTAACATTGTGACATAAAGCCAATTTTAAGCACAAGTTTGGGGGCACATGAGCAGGATTTTGATCCGTCTTTGATTTATTTACAGTTTAACTGGTTAAAATGTGGCTTTTCTAGATGAAGCTTAGATATTTCTTAGCATTTTAAAGAAATTATTCAACATTTTGGGAAGTATGTTTATTCAGTTTTGAGAGGATTGACACCACTCTCATATCTGTCTGTTAAATATACAGCATAGAGTAACATCTTATGTCTAGTTCATTTTATTTGTACAAAAACTAAATTGTGCATGTCTGATTTTACTGGCAGGCTGATTTTTTTCCATCTTCAGATAGAGCAAGGCTCGCAGCTTCCCCCGTTTCAAGCCTTTGTGCGAAGCTAAGTTAACTGTCTCCTGGAAGTAGCTGCAGTCATGCAGCAGGGGTGGGAAACGTCCGGCCTCCTAGCCATACGCGGCTCGCAAGACTGTTTGATGCGGCCTGTGAGGCAATTCATAAAGACAAAAAAGAAACTCGGACACAAACAATTCTCGAGAAAGACGCTTTTTCTGCAGTAAAAGAAAAGAACATAAAGCAGATTAACACATCAGTATGGTTGGTCCCTGAACACAACACGCACATAGTGGCTACATGACATGGTAACTGTCAAAGTCAAAGTAAATTAGATGTGGAGTGTAGCGATTTCCAAGAGAAATGGACAAAGTTAGTGTGCCCAAGTTAAGTCTGTTTCAAGCACCATCACATGTGAAACTGGATGAGCTGCAAGGACAAACGTGCTTGGATTAAGTTAATGTTCTTCTGCACAGTTTTGGTGCCCAACAAGCGGCTTTGACAAGGCCACATCGTAACAGAGACAGTGTTATACAGGCAAGTTTTCTGGTGAACGAGCCAAGAAGCTGAAACCTCATTCAGAGGGAGAATTTGTTCTGTCTTGCAGCTGCAGAGCTGCCAGTAACGGACAAGGTGAAATTGTTCCAGAGTGCCAGTTTGTCTGGAATAATTCATAGAGGTGAAGGAAAACCTGTCGTGGAAACTCAGTGATAGCAAGTGTCTGTGTGATTCGGCCTTCATGGTGGACATGACCAAGAACCTCTCAGAGCTGAACCTCAAGCCCCAGACAGCTTCTTCTTAAGCGTGAAAACACTTGAAGTGAAATTAAAGCTGGAGCGAGGGTAACTGGAACGAGGAAACACTGTACATTTTCCTACTCCTCAAGAACAAAAGCCTGCTACGACATCTGAAAATGCTGCTGAGTGTGAAAACTCCTTCAGGCATTTGGTGAGAGGTTTCAGCACATGAGAAGAAAACAAAAAGAACTGAACATACTGTTGAACGTGGTTGTTGTACCTCAAAGCTCGGAACAACAACCTCCCTCTGCTCAGGTTCTATAACTGTGTGTTCATCCTGAGGAAACATGCACAGAAGTTTGCATCTCTGTTTGGGAAAACCTGCTAATGTGAGCAGTTCTTTTCAAAACTGACTCGCACTGACTGACTGACCCCCACCTGGAAACGCAGCTGTGAGTATCATCCTCATAACTAGCATCTGACGTCAGACGCCTCGCAAAAGACAAGCAGTTCCAGCCATCGTGTTAGAGGTTGATGTGATATATGTGTTCAATAATTTTGGATTGCCCTCGAAAGATGTTATAAAATTGAAGTGGCCCTTGACAGGACAAAGGTTCCCACCCCTGCTGCACAGTCTGGCATAAATTCTCTCATCTAACTCAGCTAGAAAGTCAAAAATTAATTTCCCAAACTGTCGATTCCCAGAGTGTAAAGGTTCAGCGTAGCATCAGGCATCAGATACTCACTTCCTCAGCAGGAACTTGTTAATAGTCTTCTGTTTCCTCATGCACTCCACAATCAGCCGGTTCAGGTAGACAAACAGAGCACCGCCAAAACCACAGGCAATCCTACAGGCAGACAAAGACACACCTGTTTGGTCTGTTGAAGGTGAAACAGAGGAGCATCATGGGATAGAGCAAAACCAGCGACACTGAAAAACACCTTCACTGCGCCTGGTTAAGTCAGTGGCTTTTCTGAGGCTCTTTGACAGGAAGCCAACCAATTTCAATTTATTGTTTCGCTCTTTTAAAACGTTTTGGCATCAAAAAAATCAAATTTGGCAAGTGCTGATCTGGATTCAGCTTATACCTTTAACCATCAGGGTAAAAAGTTAATTTCATGCCCCCGTTCATCGAATACAAATCAACCTTGAGGTTCTCAACGGGCATGTGACTCGGAGGAGGGTTGAGAGAGAGTCACGCTGAATGAGGCCTCAGATCTCTTCAGTAAATCAGGCGCCAAACTGCTCTGGGATCAGTTTAACGTGGCGTCAGTCCAGAGAAGCCCACTCACCCAAGGATGGCGAACGCTGGCAGCTCCTGAAGGTCAAAAGGGAAGTCCAGTCGGAAACGGGTCTTAAAGAGAGCAGTGATGGTCTCTGAGGAAACAGAGGATTATTCTCACTTGGTTTAGACTGCAGCAATACGTCACAAATATTACACTGACTTCTGAAATATAAAATAAATGTGCATAGTGAATGTAACGAAATAAGGACTTTTACCTTCCTCTTGGTTCCACACTGCCAACACTCTGAATATGAAGGCACTGAAGGTGGCAGCAAAGAAGCCCCTCCAGTAGTTCCTCACCGCAAAAAACGTTGAAGTGACCTCGATGCTGAACAGCACCCCTGCAGCACACGAACAAACACGCTTAGAAGACAATCCCATTCAGGGACTTCATTCAAGAAACCCTTTAAACAGCCATTTCTTAATCCAATCTCAGTCAAATACCATAGAGAGCGTCATTATACCAGTGACCGCTTCGTTAGCTTCTCCTTGAAAAAACCTTAAACACATAAAGGTTTCCACATTTACAAGCACTCCTCTGCAATCACCTTGAACAAGTGGCAATGAGCTCACACAACGTCTTCTAAAACCTCGATGATGACTCTACTCTGCACACTTATTACAAAGGCTGACAGTCTAAATCCTTGCCCATGGCCCCTGAAACCTGAATTACACTCTGAAAAATAAAACACTGATATTTTCATTAGTCTTCAGTCATCGTGTCATTAAAGTCCAAACTGTTTATCCAACAGAAAGCAATTATGTGCTCTGCAAATTTCACCTCAATGTTCCTTTTAAATTAAGAGAGACCTGTCCAAAAAACATAAAGTGGCTTCATGTTGCCAGGAACACGGCAGTGACAGTGGCACGAGAGGAAAGGGGTCTCCAAAATCATAAAGCTTCATCCTCTGGGGACCATGAATATCACAGCTAAGCAGTTAAACCTGTAATTAGTTATTTTAATTTTCTTGGCCACTTGGCAGCAGAAACAAGCTGTGAACACATCGTCATCTTTTACATCGATATGGCAAACTTGTTAGCAAATAGTTGATTATTTCTACACCCAGCAGTTACGCAGCAACATGTGTCCACCTGATGGAAGTAAGTTCGCTGTATTTTAGCTCTGTTTTTCGTCTCTACCAGCTCCTGAGGGAAATATCTGGCTCTTTAGCTTTATGTTGCTCTGTGTTCAGCAGCTAGTTGCGAACTGTGTCTGCCTGCTGTTTGCTGCCGAGCAGGGAGCGTACAGTGGGTTTTAAGAGCTTTTTCGCTGAAACCAGCTGCCTGCTGTGGCTGAAAATGACACTATGAGAGCAGTGAGAGTGAACCAAAGGAGTACACTTGGTGGCAGACAGCTTCACAAACAGCTGAAATGCATTTGAAGCTCAGTAAAGCAGATTCAGGCGATACTCTGTAGGTTCATCACTGAGTGACCTTTAAAGATTGATGATAGATAGACAAAAGTGTTGATCAAGTGAATTTACTTTGACCTGACAGTGGCACTAGAGCACATATGTCAAACCTATTCCACAAAGGGCCAAGTGGCTGAAGGTTTTCTTTCCAACCAAGCAGCAGCACACCAGTCTTGAATCATTTCATTAGCTGATCTCAGTCTTCAGACAGCTGATTGGTCAGACTGCGTGCTCTTGACTGGTTGGAGGAAAAACCTGCAGCCACACGGCCCTTTGTGGAATAGGTTTGACATGCCTGCACTTGAGGAAACGCCAGGACCACTGAAAACAATGTGAAACATCTTTTTCACATGAATATTTAACCTGAGATACAGCATGTTGCTCTGAATCAAAGAGCATCATGGACGGATGGACTGACCAAGACTGGCATTTGCTCTGCTGCTAGTGGGGTAGACTCCCTCCTCATCTAATTATCTCCTGTAATTATCTAACCATAATTAGATACCATTCAGTCAGAGGCTGCAGCCATGTTGTTTTACCTCCAATAGGGGCAGCGAAGCAGCAGCCCACACCTACAGCACAGGCAGCCGACAGCATCTCCGTGTTCCTCAGCTCGTTCTGTCCAACAAGAATCAGATATAGACACACACACACACACACACACACACACACACACACACACACACAGAGCCATGCATTCAAGCAAACACACACACACGCGCACACACACACACACACACACACACACACACACACACACACACACACACAGAGCCATGCATTCAAGCAAACGCAAACACACACACACACACACACACACACACAAATCCCAACAGGTGCACAGCACATGTACATGCAAATGTCATAAACACACAATGCCCCAAAAAATGCATTTCTTTGCATGAAAAAGCAAAGTCATCAACTTCTTACAAATGCATCAGTTTTGCTGTCAAGCTGCTGCTGTGTCTTTTCACATTCGATGAGATTACATATGAGCGGCGGGATATGGGAGGCCGTAATTGAAAAACCAGGATAGTGTTGGAATCATGGAATGAGATGTTTGTATAGAAGCAAAGGCAGCACAGATCGATGCCTCGCTGACGGTTCACTGAACAGAATCAAACAGCACAGACAAATGGAAAGGCATCAATCCAAGCTTCTGAAATGGACAGCATGGATTATTAATGTTGATGGAATTGGCAATAAAGAAACTGTCGGACTCGTGCAGTCGTACCTTGCTTCCCTCAAAGGGCTCTTCCTTTAGCAGTGAATGAGGAAAAAAAAAAAAGAAAAGAAAAAAGACAGACATATGTGTGAGTGCAATTGTGTAGAGGTTACCTCTCATTTCTGCTCCTGGAAGACATCCAACTTATTATCCAAACCACACAAAAATCAAACAAGCAGAGAATGAGCGTCAGCAAACAGTCTTGATTCCACAGTGAACTGAATTAACATTTTCCCAGAGTGCTCGTGTTTAACGGCTGCGCAGCTGACCCCTGGACTATTTCAGTCTTTCTAACTGTGCTGACAGGAGTGTTTCTTCCTCCACATCACTGCGGTCTATCTTCCTCCGTACTGATGGCGGTGCTGGTGCTGTTGGTACATGCAGGAGAAGCACAGCACACTGTCCACTGCAGAAACAGACAGAAGCCCGGGGTGTGGTCTCACATGAGTGGAGGTGAGAGCGCGGCCTGGGGAATGGCAGAAAGTCAAGGAAACATCAAAGACTTTTCAAAGATCTGCGAGTGTGTGTTTTTCTTGCAGCTTCACACCTACGAGGACCAAAGGAAGCAGAGGGAATCCTCCCGTGTGGGTAAACGTTACACATCTTCATTTCTTTTCAGCCTCTATTAAGGCCTCAGGATTACAATCAGAGTGAAAGTGAAGGTAAAATAGATCCACAACACTGGAAAATAAGCCGCCATCTGTAATGTTTATCTAATTCCTGAGCATATTGTGTTGTTTGCTGTTTCTTTCACAGTATTTCCAGTGCAGCCATAACTCGTTTTGACTGTGAAAATGAATTTTAACCATCATTTATAAAGCATCCAGCAGAGCAGAGGTGAGCTAAAGGTTAGAGAGTGGGCTTGAAATGCGCTGGTTCTCTTCACTCTCACTGGCAGCTGCCCCCTGTTAGTACTGGGCAGCTTCCTGGTGTGAACGTGTGTAAACAGGGCAATCCTGAAACAGACATTGGTCATAATGAATCTGCCCTTGATGAACAAAAGGTGAAGGAAAAGATGCATTTAGGCGCCCTGGGACCAAGTTCAGGTTATTGTGATTATTGTTAAGTGGCTGCACAAAAGGTTAAAGAGAGGACTGGATTCATCCCTTAATGCACAGACAAGAGAATATCAATCTTCTCACCGTAAGACATAAAGCAAAAATCCCTAAAATGGTGAATTATTCCTTTAAAGCTGCAATCCATAATGTGATGTTTCACCTCTTTGCTGTTGGTGTGCAGAGTACAGAGAGCATCGTCAACTGCTGCGAGTGAGTGTGACACCACATTTCATCATACACAGGGGTAAAATAAGGATAAATTAATTAAGAAAGGGTTAGAAACACAATCTGCGAAGCACCTCAAAGGTTTAATTACTCAAAAACAAGTTTGAGTGTGTGCAAGTGTGTGTCTGGAAGTCTGTAATCCATCTTAAATGTAGTTACCATTCTCACCATGAAAATACCGCCAAAAAGAGCCGCCATGACTTTGCTCAGGAGAGCGGCGCACAGGCTGGCAACATGAACGAAGGGCCCCTGAGAGAGAGGATGGAGAGCGAGGAGGATGTTAGCAGGCAGGATATGACTGAAAGCATATTCTATCACTGAGTGGAGCTTGATGCACTCAAGTTCAGGAGCATGATTTCAAAAACCTTGCGTGATTAAACCCTGCTCAGATTCAAACAACTTCATAACCCCACAAATGGGAGAAGTAAGTGTTATTAGCATTAAATCACTTCTTTATTTTCCAAGCCGTGACTTTTATGAGGCAAGATTATTATATCCCCCCCAAAAGGAAACTTCAAAATCTGCCAAGCAATCTGTCACAATCTGTAATTCGTAACAGCCAAGAAGACAGACATGATGGGAAGACATGAAGGAAAAACAAAGCCTCTACCTCCTTCCCCAGAGGCATCCCACTGCCCAGAGCACAGGTCAGACCGATGACTTTGGCCACGAACGTCTTAAAAGTCAGGTATTCCTTCAGGACCACCCCCCTCAGGATCGTCTTCATCTCAGGAATACCTGAACCTGGGAAATGAAAAGAAAGAGACGAGAGGTGGGATGATGGAGTGGAGAGAAAAGATGAGTTGAAAGAAAGCAATTACAGAGAGAGAGAGAGGGATGAGGAGAATAAATGAAGAGCGCGGAGGTTGGGCGAGGGGAGAGGGCTGATTGATATTCATATAGTTTTCTGTATGCACGTTGCATCACAGGTGTATCTTATGGATTTCCTGCAGATGTGACCAGTGAGAGGCACACAGAGCATGTCCTTGGAGGACTTGGAGTGCATTACAGAGCTAATTGCACTGTTCAAACACTGAAAAGTGATTGCCACATACGTTTGTGCATAAATTGCGTCAATGTGTGCAAGTTAGTGTGTGTGTGTGTGTGTGCGTGCTTGTGTGCGTGTGTGTGTCTTACCCACAGCCTGAGGTGCCAGGATCTGTGTGAATCCTGCAGAGAAAGTGATGAGCACTACAGGGTAGGTGACCCAGGCGATGTACTGCAGAAGCAGGTTACTGTCCAGTCCACCATACATCCACTTCTGTGCTGCACACACACACATACCACACACACACACACACACACACATACACCACAATATAATTCATTCAAGTTTCCCCGTCTATCAAGATTTATCTGTTGTGAACAGATTCACCCGATTTCTCTCCTCTTCATTACCTCCCTTTGACCTTCTCTCTATTTTCTGCCTTATTCATTCATTTTTCTTCATCTTTTAGCAGCTTAGTGGCCTCCTCCCCCTCCTCATTCATTATTTAGCTTCCTCACTATCAAATTACCACGTCATATAACACAATAGAGGAATGTTTCTTGGATATAAGGGAAATATCTACCTTGATGTGAAGTAAATGTACAAAGTACCAGTACAACAATGCAAAATTATCATCATAATAATAATAATGATAGAAGTATTAACAATGTATTTTTCAAGAGCTCAAGAATACAATTCAATGTATAATAATGATATATTATGCATTTTCATTTAGTTTATTTTAGATTATTATTGCTTATGCATAAATAAATAAAAGCTGGTTGAGACAGTTTCAACTATTCAACACACAGTTTGGTAGTTCGGTCTGGTGGTTTCATAAATCTGAGAGGTCAACAGATGATTAATGGAGTATCTTTTAGTTTTGCTTTTATGTGAAATTTTGGATAATTTTAGCCCTTTGGGCTTTAAACTGTTACTTAAATCCGTAAGAATTCCTCATTTTTGACAACCTTATCATGTTGAAAGAGTAAAAAAGCTGATTTTTCCCTCTGAATTGTACGGTGGAGCACAAGTGTAAAGTTGCATAACATGAACAAAAGTACAAAAGTACAAGCAGATCACATTTGTACCGTATTTGTGTAGGTGTACTTAATAATTTTCACCACTGGGACAAGAAAAACAGGTCTGTGTTGGTGTCGCAGTGAAATGAAGACGGGGATTTTATCGATATCTCAGCACTTTGATGCAGTTCGTCTGGTTAACTGGAAGCATTTCGGAGGCACAAACAAATGAGCATTTTCTGCTCATTCAGTTGTTCGAAAACAGATGAATGTGTAAACACACATCTCAACAAACACTACACACAGTGAACAGCAGCCAGCTTTTGTCCACATATATTCATTCAATCCCGAAAAACTCACAGCTGTGGTGCTTTTATTTTCATTCTTTAGTGATGTTTTATTGTTATCTGTTAAGTTATCTGCCTAGGAATGTCCTGTTTTATTAACAGTTAATCATTTTAGAGGATTTTGTTTTCATAAAATTCAACTATAGAGAAATAAACCTTATAGTTAAACTAGTTTTCAGCACCTGGTGAAAAGTGTTAAGATTGGTGCATTTGATTCTTTGTGGAGTAAAAAATCTATTTATTCATCCTTTAATATTAATGAAACCACTTTGTTAGCTTCCGTTCAAGATCAATATAACTCGCTGGCGGAATGATGATCAATTTGTATTAATATTGTACCGTCGACTTTCATACTGGGCCTGACAATTCATGATAAAGCACGGCTCCTCATGGACTAATGCTTCTGCAGCTTTGCAGCCTCTGCAACAACAGGTCCATTATTCACTGTCCATCTCCATCTGTCTTTTGCAACTCTTCCCTCTCTCTTTCCTGCCCTCTGTCTCATTCCTACCTTCTTGGCAGAAGGCGATGGCGTAGTCCATGACCCAGCTGACCAGAGCCATGACCAGCCCCAGCAGAATGAGGAAGATCCAGTCCTCCCCGACCCGCGAGATCAGGAACTTCTGGCAGCGAGACGCACACACTGAGGACACAGAGGCACAAAGTGAAAATCTCTGAAATGAATGTTCACAGTGTGAGGAGAGACTTTTTTTCTTTGTGTGAGACTGAAAAGAACCAGCTGTGTCAGGGAGGAAGGAAAAGAAAGAAGCAAACATGTGGCGACAGCGGAGGCAGGAACAAATGGAGGGAAGTCAAAGCGCTTCACATACTGCAATGCGTTAACTACATCAAACAGAAAATATACAGTATGCTTGATATTTAGTTTCACCTTACTGTCACTGCCCTTCACTTAATATCTCCAGTTGAATTAGACCAGTATGATGTACATTTTTAACAACAGTTCATGTGAAAGAAAATAAATGAATAACCAGCAAGATGCTTTCGTCCCTGTGTTGTGGAACTCAAAATGTTAATTATATCTGAATTAGGACAAATGACGAGGCTCTTCTCACACTCATCTGATGGAGGGAGAAAGAGTCTCTCATATGAGCAGCAGGTATCATTTTGAACATTTTGAACAAGCTAATAGATATTTTTGTGGTACAATTACTATTTAAAGTAGAGCATTTTTACATCTTGAGAGGATCTTCAAGGTTCACTCAAAGGCAGATGTTTTCAAGCTGGATTTAAATGGAGTCAGAGTGAAGACAAAATTAATGTCTGCTCTCCTCTACTTTAGTAACATCATTCTGAATGAGCTGAAGTTTCCCGAGATCCATCACGTTGGTCTCAACTGGAGGAAGTAAAAGCACTGACAAGGGTTTGTGATGGCGATCCTCTGGCAAATCATGGAAAACTGAAGAAAGGGGAATTATAAACACGATGAGCAAAAAGAACAATAACAAACTAAAGGAGCTTATTATGCGAAGAATATGTTGTGAGTAAAAGCGTCACTTCATCCATCCGAAACATGAGAGACAAAAACAAAGCTAGGTCATGGTTATAAATTCTACCATTACATTATAATCTATAACTCTGAGCTAGGTCAGCTAAAAGAAGCATCACTGGACTCATTTCCTCTCTCTTGTCTGCGGACATTGCCAAAGCCTGGAATTCACTGCAACATCCAGAGCATTCATAGATGTGTCCGTCCCTCGAGAAGCTAAAAATGTGCTACTAACACATTTACCAGATCCATATTTCACAAAGATGCTACCGTCGTCACATGCCCCCGTACACCGTAGTGACGCTCGCCGCATTTCAGGAGAAACCAAGGGAGCAACAGATGTGTGGAGGACAGTAAAACAGGGAGACTGGAAGAGCACGTTGGTGTTATTTGGTCCTCTTTTTGTCCATGAAAAGATCAAAACCAACAATGACTTACTGCTGATGCTGTGAGAGACAAAGCCAGAGCTAATTCCTCTGTTTCGCAGACCTCCATTACTGTTCAAAAACTATCAAAAAAACACATCAATGACTCACTCCGCTGCACTCTGCCTTTACTCCTGCACAATTATTTTCACCCTCGGTTCTCTGCCAGTTTGTTTTGCTGCAATTAAATATTGTCAGGGAACATTTTACTGATCAGCATCAACATCTTTGCAACTTGCCAGATATGTTAATTACTGACAACATTTCCTCAAGTTCAAAATGTATTTGCTGTTGCAAAGTAGGTGTGAATAAATATTTCGAGGAGACGCGGTGGCTCTGAAACAGACGTGCCCTTTTGCAGTGCATCACAGGACAAAGTGGAAGTGAAGCCTTGGTGAATGTGTGTGAGCACGGTTTCTGGACCGCACATGATTTTGGGATATTTTTGGTCTGGAGGCTAGTGGGTGCAAAAATCCATCCAGTGTTGCCAGATGATTTTTTTTTTTTGTCCCCAAACTGCAGGGGGAGAGATTCTCTGACACATTTCCACCAAAATTCAACATTGTAAGACTCAAAAATAGCAATCTTTATCTTCTCTTTGACTTTAAAGCGGCTCTAATTGATATATTTATGAGATTGTAACAAATGACAAAGCGAAATCGATGTGAAAGGTAGTGATGAACCCGCAGAGAATTAATCTGCAGCTCAGCTTTACGACAAGTCTCAGCTCATTGTTTAGCTGTTTGGCTCACAGCTCCACTGTTTCGGTTCAGTCTCACTTCTCTCATAACGCCATTTTTGGCATCAGCTGCTCTCAGCTGAAAATCTTCCGAAAACAATGAAAAGGCAACGCCATCAAATGTCCAAAGATATTCCATTTTCTGTCACGTAGAAACATGCAAGAGCATCAGAATCTCACTTTTGAGAAGCTGCAACGGTCAAATGTTTGGCGCTCTGGCTTCAAACACTTAATTAATCTGATCATTTTTTTTTGTCAATCATCTAATTGATTATTTGACTAACTGCTGCAACTCTGGTGACATGTCCCATGATACAATGAACATGAGCACTGAAATACATTTTGAGTGAATACATGGGATCTGTTGACAATGATTCTAATTACTGAAGATGAGTTGAGTGCAACAAAAATCTCAGATACTTTGGTATCCCTCCTTTCTGTGGTCATGTCTTCAAGAAATGCAGCGTGATGTGACCACTGATTTGCTTAGATTTTTGTTTTCCTTTACTTGATTAAACTCTAATGACGGTACTTTTCTTCTTCTTCAATTTGCCACATTTGCAACTCTGCTCCTTGTGCAATATATTTGTAATATAGGAAAAAAGTCACACTCTGACTTCATGATCATGTTCACAAATTGTTTGAATGACCTTGCTATTGTACAGACATAATAAACAATATAATAAATTGCAGCAGCTTTTCTGTTGCAGGATTCAGGTCATGGGGGGAAGCGTGGCGTAACTGTGTGCATGACAGGGCAATCTGCCCTGCAGCAGGACCACCTGCTGGATGGCAAGTTGCCAGCAGAGTACGTATATATATGTGCATGGGAAACATAAACAAACGCCCTCATGTGCAGACACACGTGTCACACATTGGACATGCACCAAGTTAAAAAAAAAAACGAAAAAAAAAAAAACGAGAAACGTGTCTATCTGTGCAGATTAAACTGCCGTGATCCTCACTGGGTCTGCAGTTTTCACTTCAGTTCACTGGACATTGTGGAAGAAGCTGGGAAAATTCCCATTCCCACAGCTTCACTATCTTTATTCCTCTCTCTCATCCACACACACACGCAAACACACACACAACTCCTCTGGCACCTGCACAGCCACATACTTCCGTGTGCATCTTGGCTTGCACTCACATCCGCAGGCTCAGCGGCGTTCACAGATGTCTTCTCCTGATCCCGTAATAAAAAAATAAAAATATCACACCCAACACCAGATATTTCTTCACCTCTGCTAGCCCTGCATTGCATCACCTGAAGCCAACTTGCTGTAATCAGGAAGAAAACTAAAGCCACAGTAGATCTTTCACCTATAAACAGCAGATTCAAAGCCGCTGAATGCAAAGCAAAACACATGTGATTTAGTGCATTAATGCTCATCCCTGGAGTAATTGGTAGACAGAGATCTGAGTAACATCAGCTATAAAACCACAGAAGGATTCACTCTGTGAGTCAAAATAAACACAGTGAGGCAGTGTATGTTTTTAGCTCTCCATCACGACCGGCAGCAGGGCCTTTGGCAGCATGTGTAGGCTGTCTTGTTCAAAAGCTGCGGCTCCAGCTACTGATCTGAACCGAGGCACACACTCGTAGTCCATCACCCACAGAGATGATGTTCCCACACCGACACATGAGAGGAAAACACTAAAAACTCCCACCGAACCTGAAGCTTCTCTCCTTGCACATTAACGGGACAACAGCAGAAGCCGTCCAGCTGGAGCATCTATATCTGAAGACTAAAAATACAAGCACGTCTTGAGCTGTGAGCACACACGGCACACAGACAGCGGGCACACAAATCACCCCGGCTGGCTCCTGATCTGAGAGTGATTGTTTTAAATGGCTTCCATTACAGCGAGCGAGCGAGGCTGGGCTGATATAGTGTAGCTTTCACCTATGGTGCAATCTATCGAGCTTTAATCAGATCACTAGTCACAAGGGCGAAGAGGCAGAGACGGATCCTGGAAAACGGCCACATTGGCTCACTTGTGCACATGTGAAAACAAATGCTCTGCCTTTCTCTGCTTTTTCCTCTTCTCACTTTACTGAGATTATCTAATAGGCTTTAAGACTTTACGTATTGATTTTGGTATCTTTAAGGCTCAATTAAACCAAATCTGGGGGTGCAGCTAACAATTACTTTCATCATCAGTGGGACTGTTAGTTATTTCCCCAGTTATTCTGTTAATCATTCTGTCCATTAGAACTGAGACATGTTCCATAGTAGGAAGTGCTATGTCACTTGAGCCCTTTTTAGCCTATTTTTCTTTACATTTTGGTAAATTGGCACCATTAAAAGAATGCCGAATTAGCTATTAGCAGTTCTTGTTTGCAGTGTCTTCACAGATGTACACACAACTATCACTGAATTACTCTGATACTGAAGAAAAATTAAAAATGTGACAATTCTCAGGCAACCCAAAGATATTTTGTTTAATATCATAGAGGACTAA
Organism: Chaetodon auriga; assembly: GCF_051107435.1. Lineage (NCBI taxonomy): Eukaryota > Metazoa > Chordata > Actinopteri > Chaetodontiformes > Chaetodontidae > Chaetodon > Chaetodon auriga. The sequence continues at coordinate 14,489,918 of NC_135085.1, forward strand.
CAAAGCCAGCACATCCTCACATGTATGAAGCTGAAACCAGTGAGATTTTTAAATTTTTGCTAAACACATGTCAAATGATCGTCTTGTCTAATTTCAAATATTTTCCCTGTTTATCGACTCATTGGCTACACGTTTCAGCTCTGACCAAAAATCTCACACTCCCAACATATCTTCTCACTCACTCTAATCTTATCAGACTGATAATTTGGGTCTTATTTGATTACTTCGACAGCAGAAATTAGTTCTGATGTTTCAATTTCGGCTGAACTGACCCTTTAAGAAAAGCATTGCTGCTCTGTTGACTTGCAAAAAAAAAAAAACCTTGAATGCAGAAACATGCATAAATGAAGGTTAAAATACAAATTAAAATAAGCACATTTGGAGGACACACACACACACACACACACACACACACACACACACACACACACACACATCTATCACTACGTTATTGTTGAGTACGTCAGTCTGAAGTGGAGCTCTCTTCTGGTGCCACTCCCTTATCAGCAGTCATCTGGGAAGACTAGACATAAAATAATCTGACAGTTCAGATCAACGTTCCGCTTACACAAACACAAACACACACACACACACACACACACAGTGGGCCACTGGCAGCCAGCAGAGGGGGCTGTCTTTGTCTGACATTGAGACAGCCCTTGTTGGCTGGAGGTCATTGCTCAGATCAGTCACATTTAATCGTGTTCACATCCTCTCCTGCTCCCTTGTGTCAGGTAGCTGCTCTGCTGTGCTTTAAGAAGCCAATGTTTTCACACAACTTTCACACTTGGTGGAGCACCACAACGTGCTGCACACACACATACACACAAACACCAGCTCCACTTTGTTTAAGAGCACTGAACACCGCTTTTGTCTGACCTTCACAACACGTACTGCACTACCTGCACACTTTGTCCCTGCAAGCACACTCTGAAGACAGATTTAGGGCTTGTTTCATGATCATCACTTACAGTGGCACTTTGCACAGGGGTCTTTCTCATACTCCAGCAGATCTGCAGCACGACTCCGAACGCTGGTGTTCCTCCGCAGTCCTCCACCATCCCGCACTCCTCCATCCCGTAGGCGGGCCGCTTCCTCCTTGGCATACACACCCAGCTCCTGGGTGTACCGCCCATACATCTGTGTGTTTGAAGGACAGAAAAAGACAGCTTTTATACAGGTGGTGCAAGTGGGAGGCAGGGAAAGAAATGTCAGTGTGATGCAGCAGCTTTTTCATTTAAAAGATGTGTACAGTATCAGGTCACAACAGGGCCAAATGCTGAAAAATTCCCTGCCTGTAACTCACAGCTCCACACTGTTCACAGCTCAGGCCTTTTAGGGGAAAAAAAATCCACTCAGCTTTGACTCAACAGTCGTGTAATGACTTTTTTCAGACAGATGAGCAGACAATAAGCTCCACCTGTCAGCTCCCAGCTGATTAACTCTGCAGGGCTGCCACACTATTAACTCCTAACGATGAGAGGAGGAGTTCTTAACAAACTACACATAATCAGTCATGTATAAAGTCTGTGGCTGAGCCATAGGTGCTGTTGCATATAGATGCAGTTTATGCCAGTGTGTAGTTACGAATACCATAATGGAACTTTTCAAGTGTCTGTTTGTCATGGTGGTGGTTGTTGGTTTGGCTTGTGATGTTACTGCCCAGCATCACTGGATGTCGCCTCTGCAAAAACACCAGCCTCATTTTCCTTCTCAGCTGCCTCAACAACAGACGAGGGTCCCTCCACCTGCAGCTCCCTTTGACAAATGCCAGGTGATGGAGGGGGAGAAGATCCAGTGTGGGACTCAGGATATCACCGCTGAGCAGTGTGAAAACATTAACTGCTGCTTTGATGGGCAGCTGTGCTACTATGGGAAAGCAGGTATCTACGCTCTCCAAAAGAGTTTTTAGAGCCTCTCATGCAAAAATGCTGCACGGTGAGTGTAAAATATCTACTCTACCAGAGAAATACATCTACTCTCTCCTCACCCAGTGACTGTGCAGTGTACCAGGGATGGGCAGTTTGTGGTTGTTGTGGCTCGAGATGCCACGGTTCCCCCGATAGACGTGGATTCAGTCAGCCTGCTGGAGACAAACAACCCCTCTTGTACCCCAGTTGACTTCACCTCTGCTTTCGCCATCTTTCAGTTCCCTGTGCCTGCGTGTGGTACGACAATCAAGGTGGTTGGTGCAGTCTTTCCTTCAACTAGTATGAGAGAACGTGGGTAGTCTGGGTAGTTATAAATAACCCCCAACCCAAGATGAGTCAGTTTACAGTGATGCAAACCTGAAAAAATAAGCAGCTTGACACAGAATGTTTTCTTTTCTTCATAAATGACAAATGAATATATTCTAAATTGATCTTTTCTTGATTGACTTTCAGCATTCAAATGTGTTTCCACCTGCAGGAGGAAGAGGGTTTTGTGGTGTACGAGAACCACATGTCTTCCTCATATGAAGTGGGAGTCGGACCCAGAGGATCAATCACCAGGGACAGCCATTTTGAGTGAGCCTGTGTAAAATCGATCTCCCTGATTGCTTTTGTGACTCTCTGAGCTTTCCTGAGATGTAAAGCCCTCTGCTCTCTAATAGGTTATTGTTCCAGTGCCGCTACTCCAGCACAGCTGTGGAGGCTCTGGTCATGGAGGTGAACGCCATTCCTCCGCCTGTGCCGGTTGCTGCTGCAGGACCCCTCAGAGTGGAGCTGAGACTGGCCAACGGACAGTGTCACTCAAAGGGATGTGTGGAGGGTGAGCGGCGCAGGAGCTTCATAACGATGCTGGCTGCTGCAAAATCCTTGTGTTGTACTAAGAATGCACTACTTTCATTGCAGAAGTGGCAGCATATAGCTCCTTCTACACTCCGGCAGACTACCCGATCACTAAAGTGCTGAGGGAACCCATCTATGTCGAGGTGAACATCCTAGAGAGGTCTGATCCAAACCTCATCCTGAACCTGGAGCATTGCTGGGCCACCTCCACCCCCAATCCTCATAGCCTACCACAGTGGGATCTTCTGGTTGATGGGTATAGAATGTGGATTTACTTGTGTAAATTTCACTTTGTATTCTATGTTTAACATGAGCTCTTGTTGGCTTTAGGTGTTCCTACCATGATGACCGTTACTTAACCACAGTTGTGCCTGTGGACGGCTCCTCTGGGCTCCATTACCCAACACACTACAAACGCTTCATTGTTAAAATGTTCACGTTTGTGGATCAAAACACCTTCTCTATCCAGAAGGACTCGGTACAGTTATTCATATTAGTTCCTTAAGTGACAATTTTAATGTAGTTTCCTTGACCAAATGAGCAACTTTGGGTTTTTTTCAGGTGTTCATCCATTGTGCTACAGTAGTGTGTTACCCCAGCAGCACAAACTCCTGTGAACAGACATGCCGGCAACGTGAGTAGCTGAACTGTAAATGTGGTTGCAACTAATCAGATTTTACTTCAGTCCATAAATGCCAAAAATCCAGTTTCATTGCTGTCATGAAATTCAGTGATCCTGCGTCACCTTTACATAAGTTCCAGTTTAATGTATGAATTTTAACTCTGGAGGATTAGGCATCTGCAGATACCCTGAATTAATATCAGAAGTTGGACCAGTGCAGAAATGAAAGGCCATTCCTCACATTAGAGGCGCATGAAGCAGAGAATGTTTGGCATTTTTATCAAAATGTAGCACCTGTCTGATTTGAAAACCGTCAGAGCTAAGGTGACCGCACTTTCCACCCTCCCCTCCCAGGAAGAGCTGCGGCTGCCATGAGGAAAGCTTCCTTAAGTCAGAGGGCTCTGGTCTCAAGCAGAGAGGTGATCCTGACTGAGAAGAGGCCTCCATCTGATCCCAACGCAAAGACGAAGAGATGACCATCCACTGGCAGCCATATCTGGCCGTGACTTTTTAATAAAGGCTTGTTAAAAGCTCATGCTTACAACTGGGTCTCATCTGAATTGCTATTCAAAGGTCACACTATACTTTTTTTTTTTTAAATAATTTTGCTGACGTAGTTTGTGCAGAGGTGGTGTAGTCGAGCATGCAATTCATACCCCCTTCCTGATTTTTGTGCTGACAAATCACAGGGTTGCATTACAAATGGATACTTTACTGTAAATTTATGTTCAACTGAAAGATGTGACCATGAACAGGAAGATGTATACATACTAAAGCTATCTGTGAATGAGTTTTGCTTAACAGTTCAGCGTTTATGGAGGGTGAAACTAATCTTTCTGGCATGCCACATTAAGATGAGCATCACGACTCCTCCAGGCTTGCTGCTCTTCTCCCCTTCTCACTCTTTATTTTTTGATAACCATCCCTCTTCTCTGTATGCTACAACTTGCAACATCTCTCCTCCACTGCTCTGCGCACCACCTCCCTTCTCGTCCCACTCCTCCACCCCCTCCTCTCATTGAGATGGGCATCACGACTCCTCCAGACTCGCTCTTTCTGCTCGCATGAACAGGAGGTGCAAAAGGAAAGCAGAGCAGCCGTATAGGTTCAGTCTGATTGATGAGCAAAGGGAGGGGGGGGGGGGGGGGGGGGGGGGGGGGGGGCATGCTGTCAGGATGCTCATCTACCTCCACTTTAACCTCCAACCCACTGCGAAGCATTTAAGCTATATGTGAGCTATAAATCATATTCAGACAGTGGCCTCGTCTATAAGCTGCAGAGCAAAATCCCAGAGGAATCAGCCAATAGGTGCCAGCTGCTGTGTGGACATAAACATGTCAGAGGAGTGAAATGTAAACAAGTTTTGCCACTGGTTAAATTGCTGTCAAAGCAAATGGGTGGATGCAGAGCAGACAGTTTGTGTGTGTATGTAGCATGCAAAATATTGAGAAATTAAAAAATTTGAGGAAATAAGTTGACCAAGTTACTTTGTCCTAAATCCAGATCCTTATTTATACAGATAAGAAGATAAAACAACTTCCAAACAATGACTATTTTTGCTTTAAAGCCTTCTGCCTACTATCTCTGAGGTGGATTCTGTTCTGTCTTAAAGCTGCAGTGAAAAAAAAGAATATTAGTATTCCAGCTTTGTGGGGCGTTTTAATGCAAAGACAAGGCAACCTTCACACCACGGTGGTCAGCATAATTTCTAAAACTCAGTAAGGCATTCAAATGTGCAGCAATGTCATTTTGTCATTTCTAGTTATTATGTATTCTTGATCTTTGTGATACATTCTTTGTTTTTTTTTATGGGGAAAGAGCAAAAAAGGTGGTGACTGTGTAGTTTGTTCACTTCTCTGAGCTAAGCTGCTGCATTACTGTTCACATGCACACACATCAGTCAGTGAACGCATCACCGGTCATACCGCTGCAACCCTCTGCGCTGATTCAGATCAGCTCAGGTGTAAGTTCAGTCTGTCGCCTGTTCCAACAGACGGCTATTTGCAACATCACATGATTGTTTGTGTGGCGCCTGTGTCTTCTTCTTAAGCCTTTAACAAGTAACACACTGTCAATGGTGCATTCAGCCACCAGTGAGGGGAGCTCCACTACCAAAAGCTACTGATTTGGTGACAGTGATGATTCACTGCAGTCAGTTGAAGACTCAGTGTTAAAGATTTCTTCATACATGCACTGAACACCTCTACGTGACACCCCAAATTCTTCATTTTTAGAACAGCATTGCCAAATTTGACTCAGAAACAGCACGAATGGAAAGAAAACATCCACACAGACTTCAAAAACCTGAAAACGATGAGGGCAGCTCCACCTCTTCATCAATATGGCTATATTAGTAGTAGTAGTAGTAGTAGTATTAGTTTCCTAAATTAAATGACTGACATGGGTCAACTTCTAAAGATCTTGAATGCGACACTGTTGGTTTTCCTGGTTGGTAACTGATCTACATTTTATCGTCACTACATTGTAAAATTAAAATCTATTCACAGCTACACTGAATTTCACCTTTCGTACTGAATCTCGTGCACCCACACATACAGTATAGACGCACACAAACCCACCACCAGCACCAGACAAACACCCACTTCGAGTATAAACGGGGCCTGTTAGTGTTTCTGACTTTGGCCTGTATGAAAGCAATCACTGGCCATCTGGAGCACGGCCCCCTGGGAGAGCAGCAGGTGGGACCCTGTGGGTTAAATGAGCTGTTATCTGTAACCAGTTTACCTCCCACATGACCAACTTCTGCATCTACATTAGTCAGTTTACCTCCCACATCACAACCCTCTACACCAGTTCAACTCCTGCCTCCCTCCCACAGCTTGCTATTGACTGGTTTTTCATAGAAAGTAAGGCCTGCAGAGAGCAGTGCTCCAGTTTGGTGCAAAATTGTTTAATGAGGGAAGAAACTGTGTTTACCACAAATAAATTGGTGCCAAAAACCGGAACATAATCGAATTCCAGTTCATCTAACTAATTCAGTTGGACAACCATAGACTGAAAATGGAGAAAGTCCAAAGTCAGACAAAAAGGAGAGGAAGCCTGAGTGGACTTGAGAGGCGATGAGCAAGCAGCAGCTATGATGGCTGACTGTGATACGCTGAGTCACCTTTCAATCAATCAAACACGGCTCACATCATAACTCTCCTCCTGAAGATCTCCTCATTCTCATATTTGCCACTTAGAAACAAATTAGAAGCAGTAAAATGAACCAACAAGACCCAAACTTAAACATACTGACTTTTTATCTGGTGAGAAACTGCAGCCTGAGACTCTTTCACACTTTGCTCAGTCCAGATATTCTGGGAATACGAGGCGATGGACCATCTCCACCGAGATAACAGAAAAATATGCATTAATAGTGTGAATTCAGTCAGTAGTGCCTGCAGTGCATACACCTTCTACCATCTCACAAAATAAGATTTCTCCCACATTACATGTATATTAATGTTCTCTTCTAGTCATTTTATGCATAAATAGTTTCTCAAATTAGCTTTCAAAAAATGTTCTATATCATGTTGGTCCAGGGATATTAAATGTAAAAACAGAGGCCTTCTTCCAAAAGGAGACATTTAAGTTTCACCTGCAGTAGTCTAGAGCTTATTGTCAGCTATGCATGTCAGCTGATGAAAGAAGACATTGCAGTACAGAGGGGCTGAACTTTAGTAGCGCCAACTTCAACTACTGTTCCCAAATATCAGTCTCAGCCTCAAAGCCTGCAGTATGACGAAGGCTATCTGTATATTGTCCACCACTTCTACATACTAACAAGGGATGCCCCCCGACCAGCTATCCTACAGCAATAACATTCCAGCCTGAAAACTTCCCAGCAACACGGAGAGATGACCACACGTCCACCAACTCTCTACTGCGTAAGACCCCCCTCTTTACTGCCACATCACACCCTCTGCCACCTTTCTAAGTCAGACCGTGTACAAGCCTTGCACAACAGATGAGATAAAAAGTTCTTTATTATTCAGCAATTCCCAAGGCACTGCGGGATAATTTATTCATTGTGAGGCGAAAGCAAGGACAAATATTTGACACTCTAATGAGCATCTAAAAACTTTCACCCTCGCTGCTTTTTATTAATACATATTCATCCGACGGCCTTTTCTTTTCTGCAGCATGCGAGAGTGAAGGGACCCATCGCTGCAGAGAGAGAAAGATGGATGTTTCAGACCCTTAAACTCCTACATACTGTTGTGGCAGCATGATGACTTAAACGCGTGCTGAGTGTGTATTGACAAGACCAGGGGAATAACAGAAGGACTAAAGCACTCGGGCTAATCTGAGCCGTGAACCCTCCAGGGACAAGATTGAAAATTGAATTAGAGGAGGAAGTGACAAATTTGACTCATCCTGCTGTCTGCATTTGCATTAATATAGGTAGCGGAGGTTGCTTTTAGAATAGTTACCTCTGAGTCACAGCTCGCTCACACACACACACACACACACACACACACACACACACACACACGGTGAAATAAACATGAAAAACCTTGATGCTGTCGAGGCAGACCTGTGCACATGTGTGAACCCCAGATAAGTGAAAATACACCAACACACACTCTGATCATGTTAGTGGAAAGGATGAGGGAGGGTTGGGAGGGGAGGGCGGTGTCAGAGAGACTTAAGGATCAAGCGTCTTGTCAGAGAAAGACTTGGGGGGGGGGGGGGGGCTTGGCTGGTTGTTCTGCATACATCTCGACACTCATCCACAGAGATTACGTCTGCAACAGGTATGAAATGAGTATTAGAGTCAGAACAGGGAGATAAAATACACGCTGAAAGCTAACAAGCACAATTTTGAGGTACTGTTTATATTTCTATACTGCTACACTCCTCTCATTCCAGTACACAGTGCTGTCATCCACAGTGCCACTCACACCCACCAACCACCAACTCTGCGATTAATGGACGACCTGCTCTGCCTCCCGAGCCCCGGCGGCCCTCATTTCAGAATATTGTAATCAACTCTACTTGATTAACATAAAAAACATCAAATTAATTTCAGAATATTTTGCTCCTTTTCTTTGTCTTATGGTGAGCTAAACATCTCTGGGTTTTGGACTGTCAATTGGACAAAACAAGCAATTTCAAGCCGTGGAGGGCATCAATCAATAAATTAAGAATAAATAATACACAGATTAAACAATTCTGACAATAATAGTGGCAGCCCTAGCTGACAGCGGTAGCTACTAGTTACTTAAATACACTACAAAACATGGTCATTTTATTAAATATGATGCATTGCTATAGAATATACTACCCCTTGGTATATAAAGTAGTTCAAAATGTCTCTACATCCTCTCCACACTACAGCACTGAAATACTGCTTATGTGTTAATGCATCTATAACTGTACTAATAGTTGGTAATAATAGGTCAGTAATATAACAAAGCGCCATTCTTCATAAGGAATATTTCCATTGTGTATGTTGTTGATACTACTTCCATATGTTTATTTACATTAAGGATCTCAGTTCTTCTTCTATTTATTCCTTTTGGGTTGTCAACTAATGTAGAAGTTATTGGGCCCCACATCCTCTGAGGGGTTTTATAACAGAGTGTATACTCTAAGTACAATGTATTGTCTAAATGGCAGCGATGCCATTTTTAAAATGTAGCTCTTCGGTTCGTGAACACACACTATAAAACCCCCGTGAGCGTGGTTTATCTTAGCAGTCAAATGAATTGAGACAGATTATTTTCTGTGTGCAGCCTCTGCAGTGGCCCATTCAGTGGTGTGCAGGTACAGTAACAGCACTATTTGGAAGTGACAGGACCTGAAATGGACTCACGCCAGCCTCTGTGTGGGAGAACAGACAGAATGCTGACTATGAGGAACTAGACCCCCCTGAAGAGACAGCGCTTTTATGTGTGTGTGTGTGCGTGTACAACAGCAACAGAGGCAGAGAAAGATGCTGAGATACACAGATATACATTTGATAGTCGACTTCCACTCAAATATGTGAGTTTTCTTCATAAAGCACAAGGAAACTTCTTGTCGCTGCACCAAATGGCAATGAGATGTACGGTAACACTCTGTAATTTCAAAATCCTGCAAAGTGATGGAAGCAAACTGCAAACAGCATGCCCATATTTACCAACCCAACTGGTCTGTGACACTTTGCACCAGACAATACAAAAGAGAAGAGAGAGGCAACAGATCTCACAGTCCAGTTTTTTGTGAGACTGAGTGCTTTCACACTGAGACAATCTGTGTCTGAATGCTGCATAGTGCAAACTAACAGTGTGCAAATGTAAGTATGTGCAGTCTTAATATTGTACGTGCAATTGTATCTACCCAACATACTAAAAATGTATGTACTATTATATGTATAAGTAAGATATTTTGTATTTTTCCTTTAAATTTCATGGCTGCCAATCCTCACTGTGGAAATACAAGACTCTCCTCTCTCTGCTCCTGCGTATTTTTACATAATTTTTTGTTGCGGTAGGGCTGCTTTAAATATTTATCAACCACAGACATATGGAAGAGTGAGAATTGGATCTTCTCCGTGATGTGTCTTCATAGTCGGTGCAGCAGGTTGCTCACAACACACACACACACACACGCATACATTGAGAAAGACCGGCAGCTTGTGTACTGTGTATATCGCTTCCGCGGTGCTGCAGTGCCCTGTGGCGAGGGTTGGAGGGGTGGGTGGGGTGAGGGGAGGTGTGCGGTGGCGGCTTTTCCTCTTCAGGTGGATGATGGCTTTGATCCCTGCAGCAGCCAAATCCTGAAGCCTCCTGCTGCTGGAAGGACACGGACATGCTGTCTCTAACATCTGCTCTGACAGAGAGTTACCACACGCTCATTTAAGCACGTATGTGTGGGCAGGTACACACACACACACACACACGCACACTCACAAACTAAATGCACATGCAAGACCTATGGAGCAAACTTGCCCACGCCTCTGAAAAGAGAAAACACATGCACACACGCAAAACCCTGTGACACATCCGGACCTCCTCCAGCTTCAGATGGGAGGCTTCTGTCACCTGTCCCCGTCTCTTTCCTCCTCAGTGTCTGATGTGCATCTTCTCCGCTTTACCTGCTCCATCCCTCTATCCCACAAGAGGCACGCAGCCACTGCCGGCTGTCCCAGCATGCATTGCACCTGACAGCAGTTGTAGAAGCCAGTGACCCATGCACCAGACCCTGGTTGCTTTCCAACTGTCAGTCACTGCTCATAGGACCTCTCCTGCATCTCCACACAGGATCCAGAAAATAACAGCTGCAGCCTAAACTACAGAGCCGCTACACTCTGCTTTTTCCTGGATATCTCGATGGATATAAATAGCTTGTTTATTCTCTGCCTTACTATTCCCTTTGGATAATGAGTTCAGAGAGGTTAGTGCATTCTAGGAAATCTGTTTGGTGCAGTGCCTGAAAATACAGTATCAGTGCTGCTGTACACGATATACGAATGGATCTAATTTCCATATCAAATAATTGTTTTCTTTATGGTTGATTCTGCACAGAGGGAAATGCAATCATGTCCACTTGCAATGTAATTATATCAATTATTCAGTCATTAGTGCATTTACGTGATACATTTATGATACCCACCACACTTTATCTTAATGGATTGTCACAGCAAATGCTCACTGATTGTAAAACTTGAGCGCTAACAGAAACCATAAATTAAAGGGTGATTTCTGTTCCACCATCTTGGTAAACACAGTCAATCAGCTGCTGATTCTATAAAAAGATTATCACCATGAATGTATAAATGCAGGAGGGAAATGGCTTCTTTTTTTTCAGTACAGCGGCTGTGAATGAGATGACATTTCTGTGCCGCTTCCCTCCTGGAGAAGTTATCAGACAGATCTCTATTTTTCTCTATCTGCTCTGTGTCATCTGCTCAGCCCTGCTACGGCACCAGTGGTTCCCTGCTGCCAAAATTCAAGCGACCACATGACTGAAAATCCTCTGAATCTTGCTGATGGCAAACAATAAAACACAGAGGATCCACTTGTCAACATTAGAATCCAATTTTAGACTGCGGCTACAGCACCGAGAAACTCTTCGCTTATCTGATGTAAACGTGTAGTTAATATCTATCTCCACATGTCATTCAGTTTCCTAAGGCTTTTGATGAGTAGTGCTGCCACTTTGTACTTCGAAAGTATCCGGACACAAGCTGCACAAATGCCCGCACACACACAGATATGCACAAACACACTCATGCATCTATTTTTAGATAATGGACTGGTATGCTGGGAGTAAATGATAAAGCCATTGATCTGAGTGCTATTGTCAAAGGAGGGGGAGGGGGCAGACAGCACGTTCCAATCCTTACAGAGTCCGACTGCCATTTTACATTACTATTGATCTTTACACTGAGACACACAGCGTGGCATCGATTTTCACACCAACAAGAGCAGAGACACACCTCTGTACCACTTGGGCCCAACGCAGCTGCAGGAAGATGGATCAAACACATGTGCAAACACATGCATGCACAGACACAAAGAGAAGAGACAAAAGGAAGACAAACACCGTCACGGGAATACAAATCAGGGTGGAAGGACACTTTAATCCACTGGTTTGCCTGACTGCCTGCCCATCTGTCTGTCTTTCTGTCCCTTTATCTGAATATAGACATCTCTGTGTGAAGTGCTCCAGGGTATCGCTGTCAGTCCTGCAAATGACACGAGTGGGGAAAACTGGTGCATGAGGCAATTAATATTCAGAAACACTCCAATTTTGATTCACAAGTAAGGGGCCGCTGTAGCAAACAGGAAGGGCTGAGGGGAAGATGACAGAGGAATGGATGAGGGGGCACGAGGAGGGACAAGATCTGCAGGAGAATAAGGGGGAGATAAGGAAGACACAGGACGTGAGCAAAATACATCAGAGCTCAGGGGGAACAGGGAGGCTCTAATCTTATATTTCAAGGATATTAACATCTTAATAGGCTAATTACCCATTAGGCCACACATAAAGTGATCAGAGATAGCCATAAACACATTTTTTTCAAGCATAGCAAATTAATCTGACATGGTTTGGTGAAATCTAAACAGATAAGAATTAATTATGAAGGTGGAGTGGGCAGAGGGTGAGAGTGATGCAACACCTGTGGATCAAGGTGAATGAATGGAGAGCAGGGAAGAATACTGAGCAGCAACTAGCAGGAAAGCGGACCAAAAGAGGCTAAAACCAGAGGATAAAGACTGTTATTTGGAAATTTTGCATAGGAAAATTGAATAAAAGCCACACAGAGTCTCCTGCTGTTCACACAGGACACAGCTGAGCAACCAGCAGCTGTGCCTCCATCCTCCGGCCGAACAGGCATCCATGAAAGCTCGACATGCACCGACACATGACGGAGAACACCATCTATTACCTCATCCGAAACTCACCAAAGTTTGCTGATACTGAAGCGTCCGGTTTTCGGCCTTGTCCTTCACCATTGCCGCAATATCCTCATTAAAGACACCCGATCCGAGACTCTCAGGAGTGCCAGTCGCCCGCTAATTACTGTGCGGTGGAGGTGGACTCGGCGCGGCTGCCTGCCATCACATGTGCAGCGTGTGTAACAGGTTTCTTTTCATGAGCCGTCCTGCATGATGCAAAGCGCCGCCGCCGCCGCCGCGTGTGTGTGCATGCGTGCGCGCGCGCGAGAGAGAATGTGTGTGTGTGTGTGTGTGTGTGTGCCAGATGAGAGTGTAGCTGGCTGTCGCCTCGCAGCAGCGCTGGTGCGGTTTGACTGCAAAACACCGCCTCCCTCCTCCACTCGCACTGTGCTGCTGTCTCTCTCTGGAGTTACTGGACTTGACGATGATGGGGATTTGTGTGTGTGTGTGTGTGTGTGTGTGTGTGTGTGTGTGTGTGTGTGTGTGTGTGTGCGGAGGCGTGCGCAGGTGCAGGTGTAATAAGTGGTTGTTTGGACAAATTATGATGTGTAGTGTATGTTTTTTTTTTTTTTTGTTTCATTCTTGCGTGTCCTTTGCACCTGATTTGAGTCATCACTGGACTGATTGAGAGTGATGAGTAATTCACAAGGGTGAGGCTTGAGTCTGTCAATGTCATAGAGAAATCTTTCGCCCTATAATAAGATATCCCTTAATGAATGAATAAAGAACGGTGTCTGAGCATCTTCGTCTGCCATTAGTACTTATACATAAATACTGGCTGATGTATGGATACAGTGCACTACACTGCCCAGGTCATATTGTCTGTTATTTGCAATTTGAAGGGAAGTGCTATCCCACCTCACCAAAATGTATCCCCCTTGTTAACCTGCCATCCCCCAGCTCACCCCCGTGTAGCAGAGAGAGTGCAGGAGCACAGCAGAGGTGTTGTTTAGTTGAACGTGTTAGTGTAGCCTGCTTGCATCATTGATCCTTTATCTGACGGAGGCTTGTCGAAGTGAGAATCTATGGCTCCGACCATAGCTCTGAAATATCAGCAGCCTCACTGTGCTGTGTATTGATAAATCCATGGTGCTGTCCGTGGTGCTGAAGTAGACAGATTTATAATTGTGCTCTGTTTTCTCTCAGTCCTGCCCTTCTGCCAGTGTCATTTTGGATCTATAATATTCTCTCCACTATATGCTATAAACACTCAATTATATTATATATATACAGTACTCTATAGGAAAGTGTCACCTTCATGATTGAAGTGACAAGTAGCCCAGAAGAGCAAGATGATCATAGAGACACACTGCTGCCTGTGAGGCATCCTGCAACACTGTCCTTTGGGAGGTGAACAAGGGCATGTATGGTGTGTGTGTGTGTGTGTGTGTGTGTGTGTGTGTGTGTGTGTGTGTGTGTGTGTGTGTCCTGTTAAAAATGGATAAATCACTGCCTGGTTTTAACTGTGAAAACACTTCCTTTACCCATGTGTATTTCTTTATCTACCTCCTTCAAGAACCTTACAGCTTTAGCAAAGGTCAGTGTCTGATCATGGCTCTTTTATCACCATGCTTCACTGTCATGTAGCCTAACAGGATAAGGCATTTCAAGTGGAGTGGCTTCAGTAATTTTTTGTATGATAAGTTTCTCATTTGTGGATTTGATGTCAGATAATCTGTCTAGATCTCATTCCACTATTTTTACTCATTGTTCTTTTCGGCGAGGTGTTCTTAAAGGGGCACTCCAGCAATTGCACTTTCATAAATACAAAAGACAAAAGAACTGGTGCAGCCAGGGCCAAAATTAGCTACCCGTGGTTCTGGTAATCAAACGGGCTACTACAGTGGAGAATTTCATGGCAACCGCAAAGAGAGTCTGCAAAAATGTGTCGGGACATTACTGGAGCAGATCAAACTGAATGAAAAAAGCATCAACACACTTCAGTCTGTGCAAGAATCTTTAGACCTGAAAGGAACAAGGAAGAGCACAGTGCAAGTGCAGTTAAAAGAAAATGTACCATGAAGTGGCACTTCGCAGAGAAGAGGGTGAGGAGAGACAGGCTTTTTTACGACAGCAACACCAGCACAGGTATTTGAGAACTGCTCCTTTGTTGTTTGTGTTTTTAATGACATCCTATCTTATGCAGTTTTAGGGCTGGCTGAAAAACATTTTAGCCTATGTATTTTTCAGCTTACAAGTCATTGGCAGAGAGCCCAAAGAGTTATTTCTGTCAGCAGAAGACAAGATGCTCTGTCTTTTAGGTCCTAGTATGGGTTAAACTCCAAAAACTGGATTTAACTCCAAAAACTTTCCCCTAATCAATGTGTTTAATCAACACCCTCTCTGCCTGGTTTATGTCCATGTCATTCAAACTCGGCCCCAGTTTGTGCTGGCTGTCTTTTAAAAAAATGTAAAAGCCTAACAACACAACTCAAGTGAACCCTGATGACATCATCGGGGTTATTTTCTCTGACTTTGTAAAAGCTCCTTCTAGAGTCACAGAGGACATACATCTGCCTTCACAGGGCACTTCTTGTGACTGAACTTCATGTGTAAAAATCAGCGGAAAGCCCCTTTAAATGTTTCAACATTCTCATGATGATGCAATCTGGCCTGGAATGACAGTAACTCTCTTCATATATTTTTGTTCTTTTTGAAGAATGGAGGCAATAAGTACTCAGTGCTTTCACAAGAGGGATAAAAGCAATTTTCTGACAGCACACATCGCTGACAGTGGTCTCTTACCCCCAAGCACAAAAGGTCAATGAATGAGTATGAAATGATAGGAATTACAAGCACTGGTCTTCACAGACGCCACATCGCAATCCAGCTGAACACCTATGGGAGATTCTGGGTTTCAGGCAGTTCTCTCCACCACCATCATCAAAACACCAAATAGGGGAATATCATCTGGAAGAGCAGAGTTCAAAGACCTGTATGCAAAGGAGCACTGAAGCTGTTCTATAGGTTCATAGTGGTCCAACACCTTCGCTTTATGTTGGTCTTTCCCTGATTGTCACCCATCAGCCCAGCATCACACCAAAGCATGTAACAGACATGCAGATCCACTAGAGGATAGCGTGTTAATGTCACGTTTTGCTTCGCCTAAGCATGTGAAGCGCATGCTTGTATGACAGTGCAGAACCAGCAGGAGGTGATAATGACGGGCGCAAAGGATGAACTTAGTATAAAGAGTGACAAAGTCTGTGTATGAAGGAGGTTGGTGTGGTTGGATGGGCCAAATGAGAACGTGTTCTTTTCATGGCTAGGCCAGGCTAAATGTGACACTGACACAGTGGACCGGCGAGGTGATTGCAGGCTTTGGTGTGATATCAGATTGGACCTATACTTAAATATCTATGACCGCACCAGATTTTCTCAGAATTTATGTATTGCCTCATACTTAATTTTGGACCCCGGGTGCAGCGGAGTGTACTGGGGAACCACAGTCTTGTGCTGTTGGCTGCCAAACAGCCCTATAAGGAAGCATTTCATGCTGAAGTGCTGTGCTCATGGGCACCACAACAATCACTGTTGAAGCTCATAAAACTGCCTTGTGTTTGTGTGTCTGTGCTCAAAGAAGCACTGCTCAGGAGAGATTTTATCCAGCACTCAAAGTTCATACACGAAGGTTCTCTCAGATCATTCCCTTTCCTCAGATGACGCATGTATTATAACACTGTGAGCTCATCTCTTTGGGCTTTCACTAAAGGGCTTTTCGGAGGTGCTACTCACTGGCAGCGAAATCTATTGCACTGAAAGATGCGGTGCCAAGTGAGACTCACACCTGAAAGATAACCACTGTTCCAAGCATCCACTGCTGCTCCGTCACGAGCCAAACATCCTTCACATTTGCCATTATGTCTTCAGCTGAATGGAAAATTCAGAAACTTTAGAACTCTCTCAGGCCAAAGCAAACATGCTTGCCTTATTGTTTCGACATATTACCACCAAACCAGTAAGTCACTAATGATTTCCATATTTAAATTGATGGCATTACATTAAACAATTTGACCAGTCACGAGCCAGCACGCATTTGAATATCAAACTCTCTGATCCTTTACAGGTTAAAAGACTTAATTCCACTGGGAGTCAAAGCCTTTGACTGGCTGACAGATAAAACAGTCCTGCACAAGACTGCAGCTGATTGGTTGTTGGCAAGGCAACCAGTTCAAAGCGCTTGACCACAGGCCCCAGAATGAGCCTGGGCCTCTGAGACCACTGAGTGAGGACATGGATTTCACCCAAAAGCACAGTCTCACAAATGCATGTTTTCATTCACAAATCTCATCATTCATGCACTTCAGGTTCATCTGCACCGTGGGCCTTTACAACCTCCTATCATCTCCCTCTGTTGTAACTTAAGAGCAACACCGACTTCATTTTATCAGGGAGCTGGCAGCCACAGACAGGCAGGGGTACAGTGGCCCCGACAGCAGAGGAACTGGGTGCTCTGCAGCCCCGAGCACCAGCACACTGACCCACATCTCTCCATCTCAACAGAATTCTTTAGAAATGTACCTCCCACCTCTGCATGGAGGCCAGTTTGGTACCAAACTACAAGAGGAAAAACAACATGTCCCCCATCCTGTATGACAGTGAAGAGAAGCATCAGTGGTTCTATGTTCGGATAATGAGAAAGCATGAGAAAATGGTCACATGCATTTTCCAAACCTCATCATAAAACGGTTTAAAGCATTCAGACCAGCGAGTCGAACTAAGTGAAGGTGTGATTTAGTTTAGTGGAATTCTAAATGAATTGTGTGCCATTGTAGAGAAAGTTGTTCTTTTAATTGCAGGAAATCAGATGAAAAATCTCAATTTCTCACCTTTCATTATTCATTTTTTACATAATGGGCCTAAAAGTAACAGTAAAAAAAAAATGTAAAACTCAGGATAAATGTGTGCTTTTTCTCACACATATGGATACATCTACAGTATTACAAGGTCCGTGAGTCCTTGATGTGCAACAGAATGTAGAACCACCTGTGCCCCCTTTTTGTTTGGTGTGACAAGTTTCTCAATTATCAGTCATTCCTGTTGACTACAGCTGCCAGAAAATCCTCAGTAATAACCACAAAATGACCAGAATACCAGCAAATACATCATAATCCAATCAGACCTTCAATTACCATTTGCCCTTGAGCCAGATATGGACAAAGTTCAGGAGACACACACGGATTTGACACTTTGGAGGGAGAAAAGAGACAGTGACTGGTGTTGTCAGGACGCAGGATACTTACGGTTTCCCCTGAGTCTGCCTTCCGCCCCTTGTTTCTTCTCTTCTCCTCGGACGACGGATTCAAAACCGTCAGCTGTGTCCCTCCATTGCGCCTTGGCGGAACGATGGCTGAAATAAAAGGGAGCACAGCTACAGGTTGCAGCGCACGCTTAATAGATGATGCGATCGGGCAGAAGATGATTTCCCGGGATCACACTTCACCCCACCAGAGGAAAATCTCAGTAGATCCCAAAGACTGGCCTGTTGCTGATGCGCAATCCATACAGCACCGCGCCAAAGTTATCAACACGGCGCGTAATTACAGGTTTTGCGCCTCCAGAGTAGCGCACAGCGGAGCAGGCAGCTGCTGGCTGGCTTTGGAGACCAGGAGCGACAACAGCCAGCCGCCTGAGAGCGCGGCTGCATGGGATTGGGAGGCAAAGAAACTCTATGATGAGATGCTACAGTCTCCTCATCGGCTCCAGTTGAGGTGGGAGGGAGACAGCGGGGTACCGGGTGTCGTGTCCGTGATGCAATGCGGGTACCGTCAGTGCCATGGCCCGCAGTTTTCTCCTTGTGTGCAGAAATCCAGGCGCCCCGGTCATTATCTGCGGATCCGCGGCGCACATTCGTCTTAATTACCAGCAGTCAGGATTGTCTGCAGAGATAGGAGGAGGCTTGGAGGGAGAAAAAGAAACATGTGTTTAGTGTTCATGCTCCCTCTCTCCCTCGCCCTCTCTCGCTCTCTGCATCCCACTCTCTCTCTCTCTCTCCTTGCATGTGACAACACACACACACACACACACACACACACACACACACACTCTTAGGGTCTAATATTAGACGTCATGCGCCTTGATCCTGGCACGTATAAACAGCTTGGGCACAAATTGGACAAGGCGTCAGTGTCCAGGCTGGGGTGATGGAGTTAAGCACGTGTGTCTGAAATGAGAATGAATGGTGCATTCCCCCATGTATTCTCTTATCCATGCCTTTGACAGCTATTATACCCCCCCAGCCCCCCGCATGGCAATTGAATTGGAGCGTCACCGCGTCTTCCCAGCTGCGCCCCGCAGGCATTACAACCCGATGGATGATTGCAATGTATCCTTGCGAAGACCGCTTGTTCACCTCTCCTTCTGGGTGATAAATACAGCGAGTGAGGCTATTAAACGATTCTCGGATGGGTAATCACGTTGGCAGTGATTTCACCCTGTCCTCCTTGCAGAGACCGAAGAAGCAGCTTTATTACAAAACAAACAAACAAACAAACAAACAACAAACAAACAAAAAAGTTACAAAATAAAACTTTTGGCACAATTTGAATGTTCTTTTGTGAACTTACATCTGAAAACAGTCTGGCTTGCTGGTACAATAACAACCTTCTTTGGCATTGTGGGTGTTTGAAATCTTAAAAAACACTATTTCCAAGTCATGTCATGCATTATGTCAGACACGGTTAAGTCACCACAAACAGGCTACACTCCCACATGTAGCTTACACACACCCACATGCTGTGTGTGGGCTGTAGCTCCCTCTGACAACAATTTTGTTAATATCCTGAACCCAAGCTATTACGTCTATTGGCCAGAGCAAACCTTCACAAAAAGTAAATAGCCTCCAGCAGTGGTGACTGGATTTGATGTCAGCTGTGTAAATGGAGTCTTTCACAATAATAAATCATTAACCTTAGTCTGTTAGCACGCTGTCCCCTGAATGCTCCGAAAAAGTCCACCCAGGCCAAACGAGAAGCAAAATAGTCCCGCTAACATCAATGAAATGCCATTTTCAGCCTATAACATTTTGTTATGCTGCGCAGCAGGGAAGCTGGAGCGCATCCTGCTCTGGGGCTAGATAACACTCGCACTTCCCACTACTGAATGAGAAGGTGGGAAAACAAGTGGTGAGAAGACAAAAAGGACACACAGCTCCTCTACAGTGGGCACAGGGCATTTTCCACCTGGCACATTTCTTAATGGAACAAATGTGGATTCATGAGGAGCGGCCAAGCAGGGCATGGCGTTGAGCAGTGAGTAGTGGGCCTAAAAGGCTTGACTTATTGGTGACTTTAATGCACTTGTTAGAAGCTGAACAGGCTGGCTTGTGGCGCCACAGCTTCAGTGTGTGTTTATGTGTTCGTCCAGGACTCCTGCTGCTCTGTATGGTAGCTTCTGAGGTGTGGGATGCTGAGACCAAACCCTTAGAATTTGTGTGTAATAAAGGCGCCAGGAGGGCTATGAATATTGTGGCAGAGATGAAGAGTGCACTGGTGAGAATATGTGTCTTTTCTCTCTCTCTCTTTAGCCTGCTGTGTCTAATCCTCCTGTCTGTCTGTCTGTTGTTACCTGTCGTCTGCCACCACTCTGTCTCTCATAGTCCACCAGTTTGCCCGGCTTCTGTCACCTGTCTCTTCCATGTCTCCTCCCTTGCAGAGTGACTGTAATGGCTCCACGACCCTCTCCACAGCGGTTCAGCTATCCTGCACCGAGCTCCACATAGCATCCTGGGAAAACAAATCAGTATGTTGGCACATGTATGAGTCCAAAACCCTCCGCCACAATACATTTCTTACTTGCTTACTATTGCTTTTGTTGGTTCATCTTGTCTTTTATGATATATTGCTTTTCGTTTTCTGTGTGTGTGTGCATTACTGCAGCACCAGGAGAAGAGAGGAGACATAGTCGCATCCTTGAGGCTTCTTGCTGAAAGTGTGAAGGCTGTGAGGGCCCCAAGCCAGCCAGGATGTGCCGCTTCGCTACTGCAGAGACTGGAGAACAACATGAACAACTACCTGCTCATTCTCACACACCTTCAGCTAAGTGTAAGACGCAGCCACAGTGACAAACCACATGCAAACAAGCACGCTTCAAAAGAAGTGTACACGTCGAGTATTGGGTCTGGTCAAGTTTAAAATCACTATAAATTTGGCTGCAAAAGGTTTTGGATGTCTTCGATACATATAACCATTTGAATAGCAATATTTAACTATTGATAAGGCCCCAAATATGTCTCAGTATATAGACAATGAAATGTGCTTTAAACAGCCGTGGCATCCAAGGAACATTCACTATTGATTTTAACGTGGGTGCCTTTTGACCTGCAAATAACCCAATCTAAGCTAACTGGGCTCAGTCTGTCTTCTTCACTCACACACAAACGCATCACAAACGGAGCCAAGTAAAATTCATCAGTGTGCTGACGAAGATTCACACGAAGTCAGTGAAAACGTGTTGATGGGCTTCTCTCTCACTGGTTTGCATCTGAATCAGAGGCATTATCAGTTTCCTCTGGTGTGGAAATATCCTGGTTTCTCATAAATCCGTGGCTTTCTAGAATGTCTTTGCCCTGGGAGTGATGATGTTATGTTGTGTGACCCCAAGTCTTCCTTCCTCAGGACAAGAAGAAGATAGCAGTGCATACTTTCCCAGTGAGGCACAGTGCAAGATGAATGTCCTGTGATCTTTGCTTTACATAATATCCTAAAATCCAGGAAGTTAATTTGTGGATTTCTTTTGTCAAGGATCAGTTTTTATAAGTGTTTCTATTTGTAAATAGTGTCACTTGTTGAAACCCAATGTGGGTGTTATGTCACCATGCTTTTGTTCATGTTCTTTCTGTTATTACCTCCACCAAAGAAGTCCTGTTTTCAGTTTGGTTTGTCTGTGTGTCAGCAGGATTACAGAAAAACTACAGGCCTAAGCAGGGGAGTCCTTCTACTGCATTTTTAAATTTGTCTTCATTATTGTATTTTCCATTTGGACCAGCAGGGGCCAGTGGTGACCCCAGCACTGTCTTGTGTTCCTCGAAGCACCCAGAGTCTGAGCACAGTCCTGCTGAACTACAACCAACTGATCTTAGGCAAACTGGAGCGGTTCGTGGTTGACCTGGAAGACAGATGCACTTCTCAGTGACACAAGGACAACTTCAGAGGACCAAATGTTCTTCACTAACAGGGGGATGAGTTCAAGCGAAGCCTCAGGTCAATAAAAGAAGTAAGACAATCCACCTGAACAAAACCACTGGAGGGATCTGGACTTTTTTCCTCACCTTGTTGCCTTTGTAAAATTTCTAATTAGTGGAAAGTCCACTTTCATATAGTTTGATGTGCAGACTCTCGGCTCTTTAAGAGTGAAACGTAGACATACACCCTTCTCTGCTGGTCATGAAGAGGAACTACAGCTGGAGAGGTGGAGGACAAGGAAAGACATCAATATGACTGCAATGATGAGCATCATGGACAAATGAATGTATGATAGGCAGGCAGTTTTTTGTATATAATATAATAAATTTGGTTGTAGGCCTAAGCCAACGCAAGCCTACAGTCTGCCAGAAGGCAAGTATCTTGTCTTTTTTGTATGTGGCCTACAGGCAGCTTCTCCAAGTCTCCACAGAATGCAGAATTGTCATAATCAGAGGTTGTTTAGCTTGATCACATGGCCAGAACGAAACGGCCATCTTGTTTGTTTGGATTTATGTTTTCATGTTTTGTCTTGCTCCTTAATTGGTTGAACAGAGGTCTGACAAAGTGGATGGAAACTCTCAGCCCATGTCTAGTCCCAAAATTGTTTTACGTTAAATCAGATTTTTATCTGCTGCTCTACCTTGCTGGTATGAATTTAGTTAGTAGATTTTATTCTCATTGCACTCTCATCTCATCTCTGTTTACATTTTTTATTTCAAAAGTTGTTGCTTTGCTGTAGATGTGTGCATGCTTCTATGTTTTGCTTTTTTCAATTCAAGAACTGTTTCTTAGGTGTCTTTGTAAAAATGTGTGTGTAAATACTCAGATTTCGCATTTAAGATGATATTTTTGTGACACGCTGATACAAATACTGTTTATGATCTGTCATATTATATGCAATAAACTAATTACTCATTTATCTATTTCATTAGTGAGTTATGTAGGTAGGTAGATTTTTATTATTTAGGACAAATATTATATAAACAATATTATTATTTCTATTATGTTTTAGGCTAGTTATGCGTTGCAAATATTATCAACGGATAGTCAAACAAATTAGCCACTGATTGGATGAGCCCCTTACAGGAAGCTACGTCACCTTTCCCCATTAACTAAGGATTATTGGTCATTACCTGCAGAAGGTGAAGTGGGCATATGGATGCCAGTCGCCATAAAACTCCGCAGAAGACGTGGATGGTGAAGCGGGTCTGTGTGGTGAAAGTGTGGGGATAAATAGCGGCCACTCAGTTAGCGAAATGCGCTGTTAGCACGTTTCACTGTAGCTGTTACTGAAAAGCCGTTACAAGCGAATTGAGCTCGTGCGGTTTAAACTGAACTTTCCAACTGACGCAAGTTAAATTTCACCGCCATGTCAGAAAAGACTCCTCTTCTACATTACCGGCTCACCACCACGGAGCCGAGCGATGTTTCCCCACACAACGGGGCCAAGCCGGGCAGAGATGGCCAACGGCGTAAGGACAAAACCGCCCGGAAGTTGGGAGTGGTGTTTGGCGTGGTCATACCAACTTTACTGTCCATGTTTAGCGTCGTTGTGTTCCTGCGAATTGGTGAGTCAGGGAGGGAGAAAATGTTTAATCCTTTAAGCTAAATCTGAAAGTTTCGTCCTAAAAAGAACAAATTAGACTGAAATTAAACAAAAATCTGATGAAAAAGTCCTGCGGTCCGGTTTTCACCAGGTTCGCAATTAGGTCAACGCTAATAAGTGTACATTATTAGTATTCATTATTTAATTATTGGGAGGCATTCTTTTTTCAGGGCTGTAAGGTTTTTTTTTTTGTTTTTTTTTTTTTTTTTTTATAATCGTATTTTTGTTAAGTTCTGCAAGTTCTCACATTCAAGGAGCTGGATGCAGCCAATGTTTGACACTTTTTTAAACGCATGAGGAAAATGAGTAATTGATTTTTTTGTAAATATTGCAATAGATTGGTAGAAAAATGGCCCTGAATGTTACTTCGCAAGCAATGCTTTAGACCTGAGGCAAACTCTTTTATTTATTCTCATTTATTCTTTATTTAACCAGAAAGGTTCAGTTTTCCTCTTCTGTTTGTCAAGGTCATAGCTTTGCAAAAACACACCAAATCATAATAAACATTAGGCTGCATTATAAATAATATTTCTCTCCACCTTTTGCAGGATTTGTTGTGGGTCAAGCGGGGCTGTACCAGGCCATTGCCATGTTCTTGGTGGCTTATTTTATCATCACAATGACTGTGCTCTCTGTCTGCGCCATCTCCACCAATGGGGCCTTAGACGCAGGAGGTGCTTACTGTATCCTTTACTGCAGAGAGAGACTTGTGCTGTGGCTTAAAAGTCTCTCTTGGGTGTCTGCCTGTGATTAAGCTTGACTAATGGATTGACCAAAGATGTCCTTGCTCTTAATTTCTCCCTCACACGATTTCCTTTATCCACCAAGGGCACAGTTTCCATCTTGGTCTAAATTTGACCAGTGGCTGATCTTTATTAAGCTGATGTAGTGCGTCCAGTCTCAGCTGGTTTTACATTTATGATTCTAAAGTTAGAAATTCCTCAACTTTGACCCTCAGACATGATCAGCCGTGCCCTGGGTCCAGAGTTTGGCGGTAGCATTGGGATCATGTTTTTCTTTGCAAACGTATGCGGCAGTGCTCTCTATGTATTGGGTCTGGTCGAAGCTGTCATGTCTTCCTTCGGCATCCCTGAAGGTAAGGTCCAGTGCGACAATGGTGGGACATCCAGTCATGTCAAAGTGTTGCTATGTCAATTAACCCTGTTTTACTGTCCATCAGAGGACGCTTCAGCTGTCCCAGGTCTCCATCAGGTGTTGCCTTCAGGTTACTGGTGGTCTCTGCTGTACGGCACTGTCCTGCTCTTCCTGTGTTTCGTTGTCTGTCTGGTGAGACATTGCTGTTTTCCTTTGACCTCATTCTTGAATTGTGCTGCATTCTGTCAGCTCATCTGTCTTATACAAATGGAGGGAGTTTGGGGATTTATTCTTCTGAGAATGACATTTTGCTAAATATACAAGCATTTCGAATAAAAGGACTCTTAATTCTGAATCCCCACTGACAGCCTGTTAGGGCTGTATTGTTGATTACACAACACAGTAAACAACAGAGCTGGATGGAACCAGCGCGACGTTTATAGAGCTGTTTCTCGAAATAAACTCTGATTATGAATGTGAACAAATGTGAAGGTTGTCCATAGTGCAGCCCTAAAGGATTGGATACAAATATTTAAATGAATCAAAGTTTGTCTTCTTCAGAGCACAATTCTGCTCAGTAAACTTCTTTTCAATCTGCTATTCGCAAGAGAGAGATCGTGATGGTGCAAAAGAAAAGGTCATGTTTTCTGAGTTATCCTGACTAATATCAAGAGGAAATATTAGGTATATATGTCAGTACTTCCTGAATTTGACCGGCATCTCATTACAGGTGGGAGCCCACATCTATGCCAAAGCCACCTTTATTATCTTCATCATAGTCACCACAGTCTTGGCTTCTATCTTCATCAGTTTCTTCATTGTGGGGCCCACTGTGGTGATTTTGCCCGATTCTTTAAACAGTACCAGCCTGAGCACTGCCAATTATTCTGGCTTCCAGCTCCACACCCTGAAGGGCAACCTATTGCGTGAGTATTGGATATGTTGTTTAAAGTGTCATGGCTTGGCATTTTGTAGAATTCGATGATCCTAAACCTATTTAAACAATGTTGTGCCTGTATGATTCGCTCTGAACTTTGATCATTGAAAGAGAAGAAGGTGGGACTTTTTTTTTTTCCACCACTGTCCCAAACCTCCCTGAAATCCCACCACTGCTTAGGAACACCAGTTGTACCTGCCTGACAGTGACAGGTACACTGCTTTGAGAGGTTACTGCAGTGATTCATCTTCTTGCTGTGTGTGCGCTCGTCAGCGTGTGACAGCAGTGTCACCGTTATCGTCCCTCATCAATACCTGTCTCTGGGATGGCGGGAGGCTCTTAAGTCAGACCCCTGGGATAACAGCAAATGAGTAATTGACCTAACATATTCAAAGTGATCCTTGATAAGCATGAATGATCAAGCCTTCTGTCACTCCTCCCAGCGAGTTACACAGTAGACTACACCACTGGTGCCATGATGAGTTTCGCCTCAGTGTTTGCTGTCATGTTCAACGGCTGCACTGGAATCATGGCGGGCTCCAACATGTCAGGTAAGATGGTGTTAAAGTAACTTCACTAACCTTGAAGGAACCCATGGCTTTGTTCCAATTCAGGGGCTGGATCCTGCAATAGTAACAAAACACGACGTCCAGGACGACATCCTCATAGTCCAAAAGTAGCTGTGCACTCAGGTCTAGAAATGCTGTCTTTGGAGGATCCAGCCTCTAATTGAGGACATGGTACATGTGAACACATGTGGGGCCAAACTTTGACAGAATTCCAATTAGATGTGGATAGATTTGCATTTATTGAACAGGGAACCTTTGTCATGTGTTTTCCAGGCGACCTGAAAAACCCCAGCTATTCCATCCCAAGAGGGACACTGACTGCTGTTCTCATAACTTTCATCACATACAATGTGCTTAGTCTGCTGGCTGCGTGTTCCTGTGACCGGTTAGACACACGAAGACACACAGTCAAACACACTGAAGCAGCGCTAGTACAAATAAGATAAAATATAAAACAGAAACACTGTGTCACTTGTTCATAGATGGAATACATAGAGTTGTAGTGTAGTTAAGGACATTTTACTGATTTGTTTGTACACATGTCAAGTGGTTTAAAATGTGTGATTTTATTAACATAGTTAGCCTTCTGAAGTTTTGGAGTTTTATCCATTATCCTTAGTCACCTACTCCAAAGAGACTACAGTTTCCTGGGAGACATCAATATATGGCCGCCCCTGGTGACAGTCGGGGTTTATTCTTCCACTGTGTCCGCTGCCATGAGTAACCTTATAGGAGCCTCCAGGATCCTGTATGCCCTGTCCAAAGACAACCTGTTTGGTGAGATTCTTTAACAATGTGTTCTGCTTTTTGCTTGTGTCCCTGCTGTCCCTAACATTAGGAATTGCATACCAAAGAGCAGCGTTTTGTTCATTAACTGGCAGAGTTGAGTTTTAGCTCACGCGGCCTCTGACTGTTTCTGTAGTGAGAAGGATTTAATTACTGATCTTGCCTGTTTAGGTTATGATCAGGGCTAAGTAGTAGATCCAGAGTATGTGAAAGCATTTCCATCTCCAGCTGGACTTCTAAGAAGCTGAGTCAGCTTTTTAATAATCAGCCATCTGTTGGAAGAGGCCTCCATCTCAAATGTGAGGAATTGACACTTGTTATTAATTTCATCATGTCTCATTTTCCTCGTGGAGGCATGTTAATTTGGAAAGCATCGTTTGACAACAGATGGCTGGCAGTGTTGACTTTCAGAAGAAAAAAAAAATCCTCTCATTGTGTGTTTGGCTTAAAGACAAGTGCAAGATGACTCAGTTGTTTATCTGATTCAGGACCATGAGCAATAACAGACAGGGTGCCTTTACTTTTGTTTATGTTTTTGAAATCTCTACAGGTGGCGTCCTGGCTCTGGTGAGGAAAACATCTCGCAGTGGGAACCCCTGGGCCTCAGTGCTTGTCTCCTGGTTGCTTGTACAGGTTGGACAGTGCACAGATTAGTAGTGCTTACAGTTTTTCCCACTTACTCACTTCACAGTGTGTTAAGTTTAGAGTCTCTATTTGAGCTCTACTAAAGCTCAGAGTCCAAAAAAAAATCTGTAAAGGCACCGTTTAATGGTGGTATGAAAAGTACACACAGGTTTTGGAGCAACATACGCTGCAATCCAGATGACGTCTTTTTCACAGGCATCCCTGCTTGTGCCAGCAAGAAGATGCCAAGAAACATTCTGTACGTGTTACAGCAGCGTGGCTTTGTAGTTACAGAGTGCGGGCACTCGACTGGCCCGCCTGCAGCCCAGACTTGTCTCCCATTGTGACATAAATGTGTGGCATAAAATTCAAGAACTGAGACCAAGGACTATTGAGCAACTGAAGTGGTATATCAAGCAAGAATGGAAAAGATTTTCACTTCTAAAACTTAAACAATTAGTGTCCTCAGTGTCCAAATGCTTACTGAGCGGTGTTAAAAGACAAGATGATGTAACACAGTGGTAAACATGCCTGTGTCCCGACTTTCTGGAAAGTGTTGCAGGCATCAAATTCAGAACAATGTATTTTTACAAAAAGCAACAAAGTTTGAATGTGAACATTAAATACCTTGTTATTGTACTGTATATTATACTGTGAAAAGGATTTGCAAATCATTGCATTCTGTCTACACTTTACACAGCACCAAACTTTAGTGAAGCAAGATTTGTAGATTAGTGACTTAGTTGAAAATTTTGCCCAGAAAAAAGGCCGTTGCCTCTTTCCAGATGGGTAGAAGGGTAGAACTCGAAAGATCTAAATGTGTAAGTATCAGGTTTGGGTTGATCTTCATCTGACCAGTCACCAGTGCAGAAATGTTTGTGCATCATCATGCTTGGCTTTGGATTGGCTAAACATTTGTCAGGGAGGTTTTGCCAGGGAGACAGAGCAGGATTCTGTCCTGTCACACGAGTAAGTGAACTCCTGCCAAGTCATGGACATGTTGTATATATGTCATTTAAACCAGTTTAGCTGTTTATCATGGTGTTTTCATATAGGGGCCTACATCGTTTGTGTACTTTGCTCTCAGTAACACTAAAGTAATGTGTGTGCCTTTATTGCTAGAAGTATTACAATTGTTATCAATGTTTAAAATTTGTATCTCCAACCTGAGTGATATCTAAGCAGCGCAAAATACAAAATATTGATTAGATAAGTGTCACTTTTCTTGTACTAAAACTACTAATTACAAAAAATGACTTACAATTAAGTGGTCATTTTGGCAAATCTATTTCGTGGTGAGTAAGACCATCTGCATTATTATGCAGCTATTCCTATTTTGACTGTCAAGTGTAAACCAAATTGTTTTTTTTGTTTTTTTTCCACTAGGTGGTGCTGTTTGCTGGTAAATTGAACACCATTGCTGGTATTGTGACTATCTTCTTCTTGTTGGTCTATGCTGCTGTGAGCCTGGCCTGTTTGGCTCTTGAATGGGCCTCTGCACCAAACTTCAGGTACGGTGAAGAGTCAAGTTAACCTCTGTTTTAAATTTCATTCAATCATGGTTGAAGACGTGACTTTCATTCCATATCCTGTCATCGTTTCTTAATTCAGGCCCTCATTTCGTTGTTTTACGTGGCATACCTGCACACTGGGCATTCTTGGTTGCCTGGTCATGATGTTCCTGATCAATGCCATTTATGCATTTGCCAGCATAGCCTTTATGCTGCTGCTCATAATGCTTATCCACTACCTTGGACCAATCAGCAACTGGGGCTACATCAGCCAGGCTCTCATCTTCCACCAGGTGCACAGTCATAAAGAAGCCATCTTTCTTACATGACGCAATAATATGATGCAGGTTGCCATGAATTAGTACACCATCACATCTGTTTTTCATCCCATTTGTCTTCACTCAGGTGCGCAAATACCTGTTGATGTTGGATATGCGTAAGGATCATGTGAAGTTCTGGAGGCCCCAGATACTGCTGGTGGTAGCAAACCCTCGCAGCTGTACTGGTCTCATGACTTTCATTAATGACCTGAAGAAGAGTGGCCTGTATGTCCTGGGACATGTAAAACTGGGTGTACTGGGTAAGAACTGTGTAGTTCTGAGACAGATATGTATATTTTTTTTATTGATCATACTTAACCCAAAATGAAGTTTTTATTATTAAACACTCAGCTACTGAGGGCTTCAAAGTTGGCTGTTTATAGGTTGGTAGACATAGCCTTTGCATTCATCAGTTACAATGAAATCTAAGGTTTTCACAGTGAGGGGAAAAAGTGTCAAAATGTACTCATACAGTTCTTAAACCCCCCCTGCAGTGTCAGCCAGATATTTGCTGTCGAGCAGTATGCTTTGTATGCTCCAATCAGTCCCACTTTCATCAGAATACACCCAGATACACTGTGACAAACAACAAACAAACACATCCAGCCCTTGAAGGAATGACATGTCTCTCTCTCCCACGCATCTGACATTTTGTGTGTGATTCTGCAGACGGGTTGCCCTCTGATCCTCTGCAGAGCAGTTATGACTCCTGGCTGTCTCTCGTGGACCATCTAAACATCAAGGCGTTTGTCAACCTTACCCTGGCTGACTCTGTACGACACGGAGTTCAAAACCTGCTTTTCATCACAGGCTTTGGTAGGCAAGTTTACCATATTTCCGTACGATGATGTCATTTTCTCCATTGTTGAACTATGATTGTGTGTTACTTCACAAACCTTAACAGTTCTTAACCAAAATGTGCATTTGATATGTTTGTTTGCGTTTAGGGGCAATGAGGCCAAACACCCTGGTCTTGGGTTTCTATGATGACTGCACCCCTCAAGACCACCTCCAAGGTAAAATTCTCCTGTCGACAGGCTATGGCTTGGATACAGTGAGTCCATCCATAGACCCCCAAGAGCAGCGGTCTCCCTGCTTCCCGAGTGTGCGTGGTGCAGAGGAACCCAAAGACCTTCAGGAGGAGGAATATGTGTCAGTGATTGCTGACGCTGTAAAAATGGGCAAGAATGTGACACTGGCTCGTTACTTTAATCAGTTCAACCGGGAGGAGGTATTGGGGTCAGGAGGAAAAATCAGGGGCCACCGCAGCATGCCGGGGCCATTTGTTGACGTGTGGCCTCTGAATCTACTTCGACCAGACAGCAGTGGATATGTGGACATCTGCTCACTGTTCCTGTTGCAGATGGCCGGCGTGCTTCATGAGACCCGTGCCTGGAGCCAGGCAAGGCTCCGCCTCTTCCTGTGTGTCGAGGCTGGCTGCAGTCTGAAGGTAGAGGAGGAAACAAAGCTCCGGGTGATGCTGAAGGAGCTCAGGCTCTCAGCTCAGGTGCAAACGGTGACATGGGACCAGGTGGTTGCTCTGCACTGGCAGAGGCAAGAAGGAAAGGAGAGAGAGAATCTGGTAGAAGCTGCGCAGAATGAGGACAGGAGGGACAGAAACGAGGAAGAGGAAGCTGAGAAGGAAGATGGTGTCCAACAATTTCCTAATAATGCTGCTCAGCTGACCGATGAATATATATGCGCCGTCAACAGTCTGATTCGCAGACACGGTGCCCCTCAGCCTGCAGTGCGTTTCCTGTATTTGCCACGCCCACCAGCTGACACAAGCCGTTACCATGCCTACCTGCACCATGTGGACCTGTTGACTCGAGACCTGGGCCCAACATTACTCATTCACGGGGTCACTCCTGTGGTCACAACTGACCTCTAAAATTTTACAATCAACTCATCAACCCATCAACCATCCCCACCTGGTGTGGTTCATTCGTGGGACTGTGACACCGGCACCACAGCAAACCAGTTTTATTCTTAGGTCACATCTGAATGCTTCCTTAGATATTGAAAATTCTGAATATATGTTGAGATTATGTTTTAGACTGTTTAGTCATCACCATGAATATAGTGACATACTAATGTTTAATTTGCATGTTTTGTGGGGTGTAAAGGAGGAAAGGTCCTTGCAGTTCCTTCTTAGTTGCCATCTGTTCGAAGTTTTCATGCATTTGTTAAAATACTCTTACCACATGGGGATTGCCCTTGAACACTGTGAACTGTGACTTTTTGTACGTGTTATAGAAAAATAAATTAAATGAATTGTTGTATTATCTCAGATGTATTTCTTACAATTTTGTTTTGAGTTGCGTAGAATGCACACTGCTAGTAAATAACTCTGCATTAGTCACATGTAGTCTACAAAGCAGTTGGAGCACCAGTGAGGGCCACCTGAGTCTTGCTCGTTGAACGCCTGCAGAGGGCGATATATGCCCAGTAACATGGCAGTGCTGATGGTCGCTGTACTAAGCTTGGCTTTACTAGGCTGTTGGTGTACTGTAGTGATGGTGCTTATGCAAGATATGAAGCTGTACTTTGAGCACATGTAGGCTAATCTGATGTGTCACAGGGTTTGTGTATCTCAGACTAGCAGCCTCACCATCACTGACTCAGCACAGACCGGTACTGGTTGGCCAAGCTTCAGTAAAGTGCAGAGCTCATGTTTTTATGGATAAGCCAAACTCTCATTCCTCGTGAAGAATTTTAAAGCCAGTACAATTGTTTGACCTTTTCACTGATTAGGCCAGTATGTGGTGTGCACATGAACCCTCCAAAAGAAGGAAGATATGCATCTAATTCAATATTCTCATGAGTGGGATGTCTTGAATGACATCCCTGGTAGTTTTACCTCTCGGGTCTGTCAAGGTGAATACCTTAAAGTACACTTAAAGTTATTTACGTCATCCACACAGTCTGGTTTGTCATTTGACCAAATAAAGCAACATTTCATCTGCGCTGCTGCATTATTGGAGAGAATTAGAGTATTCGTTATAATGCATTGAAAAGTACCTGAATGACGCAATATATAATTTGGCACAGGAACTGTGTGGTGGACACCTACTGACGGAGACACAACACCATCTGTGGCATATGTCACGTTTGGTTAGAGAAGATTCCATGAGTTTGTACAGAGGGATATTGACACCCACCTACACATCACTGACAAACTGCATGTGGGTGGGACTGTGTTCACAGATGGAGGCAGATTGGGCTCCAAGTACTATTAAGGGATACCATGTTCACAGTCAAGCAAGAAACAGGCATTGTAGATGTAACGGACCAAATCTCTTCTGTCCTCTATGCATGAGACAAACTTTATTTGGAACAATAGTGCAGCTGGAGATGCACCAAAACAGTCAGAGCAGGTGCTGCTGTCAGACTGATGGTTATCCATCTCTTCCGCCGAAGCCAACAAATTCAAAGAGGGAGAGACTGAATCACTTCCGGCCGGTGATGGGCTGAGGGAGAGAGATGCTGATGTAGGAAAAGCGTCATGAACTATGAATATTAAAGTCACTGCGGCCCTCTGCTAGGTTGGTAAAGAGGAGTCATAGTTACAGGTACCTGCAGGTTGTGTTAGTGTCCCTTTAGAAAAGCCAGAAAGTGTTTTTGTCTAAATGGAAAATATTAGATACTGAATATAAAAAGATGGAGCATTTGTTTTGATGGAGATGTTTTGCTGTGAGGAGATGGAAAAAGTGTATGGAGAATACATCATCAGTTTGTCCCTCCATGTACATTAACTACTGTCTGTTTATCCCTTTGTATTTCTAACCTTCAAACTGCTGTTGAGATGATCAAAAGCACTTAATTCAAAACCAACCTTGCTTTTGTTTGTCGCCATGGTTGACATTAATTCACCATATCCGTTTCCCTCAAAAGCCGCATTGAAATAGTATGCATGCGTCATCCTCTTTAACGGAAGAGGAGCCGAACAGGAGTGCAGAAGGCTAGAAGCACCACTTCACACCTAAAGTGTGAAGTGGTGCTTCTAGCCTTCTGAGTAATCTCTTTAATTTCCGACCGCCATGTTGGGAGTGGGGTCCTCACAGAAACTAGAAATGGAAATAATTCTGATCTGCATCTTATCATAAAACATCCATTGATCAGAAGGAGGAACTGAGCCATAAAAGGGGAATAGACACCATGTTGTCTACCGCCAGGATCTTGTGAATTGGGGTCATACAGGACATGTAACCTGATTGGAATGCCAGAATGCATTAAGGGTAGAGTCCCTATGAGAAAAATGTAGCATTTTAAGTAATAACTCAGCAGTGGTTGAGAAAAATGAATTGTGAACAGTGAAGATCATCCTAATTGGTCCCTGCTGACGTCACTTTGATTTAGAGGAATAATGAGACACCACTCTGAACTGCTGACTTTTTCTGGAATCTTAACTATTTTATTTATCAGAGTTGGACAATTCAGTACCTTCAGCACACTGTGGCCGATAAGATCTCTCCAAATTTAGCCGCAGAATTTTGAGTATGTTGGACACTTTGGCTAAACAATCCAGCAACCACCACAGCAAACTATGGAGACGTCTTAAGATGAAGCTCCTCAAATCACCGCTAGATTTT
Organism: Chaetodon auriga; assembly: GCF_051107435.1. Lineage (NCBI taxonomy): Eukaryota > Metazoa > Chordata > Actinopteri > Chaetodontiformes > Chaetodontidae > Chaetodon > Chaetodon auriga. The sequence continues at coordinate 14,523,925 of NC_135085.1, forward strand.
ATCCTTGAATTGGGGTGAAAATCCCAAAATCCTTTCCTAAATGACAGTTAATACTTTCCCATAAAATGACGAAATTAATTTCTGGGATCTCAGTAGCTGATTTAACACACTTAATATTTGTGCTGATGCTGAATATTACTGTTCCAGTTTGGAGATATTGCGTCTCAGACTGGCCCGGGTGGTTGCTTCTTGCACGTCCCATCTCAGCACCGTCCAGCCACCAAGACCCCACACCGTTGCCCAGATTTGGTTTTTCTGGCTCCTTGACTAACAACATTGGCAAGCAGTAAACCTAATACCAGGCTGTATACCTCCACAGTCCACATTCTACAGTCTGATGTACCGGCTGGTTTAGTTTGGCATGAAAAATAATCTGGCTGATGCAGTTTGTCTTTGGCAGTTGGGTTTGGTGGTGGTGAGCGACATTAATAGAGGAGCACTGACACCCACCTACACGTCACTGAGAAAAGTGCACGTGGGAGGGAGCGTGTTCACAGGTGGGGGCAGCCTGGGCACCAAGTTCTATTAAAGGATATCACGTTCACAGTCAGACAAGTCAGCTCGACTCTTCTTGCTAGAATATAAAGGACTGGATATGGCAGAAAGCAGTCCTACACACTTCCTACAAGAAGCACAATTTTGTTGCTGTCTTAAAACAAGTCTGTCCATATTTTGTCTCCAGCCCTGGGTGCCCGTTTGAGGGCGATCCCTCTCATGCGCACGAGATGAGGGAACTGAATCACTTCCGACTGATTGGCTGTGGGATGGCTGCTGAAAAGCATAGGAAACTGTCACTAGAGAACAGTCCGTGGACCTCTTTTAGGCTGGCGCTTGTGCTGAGTTGCACAAAACAGTATTGATGGTTATTTTTTCTTCAATGGGTGATACATTAGTGTCCATGCAAGTGTTTAATCTTCAATAAAATGGACAACATGTCTGTGAAAAGTCTCAATCAGCTGTACTGACACACACCAGCTGCTCTGGTGGACTGTATTAAATAGACTATGAAATGTCAAACTGAAGCACTGTAGCTCTTTTTCACTGACTATCAAATAAAACTGCACAGGTGAATGTACGCTGACTTAAAGAACTACAGAAACACTGATACATCACAGCAAAACTGTAGACATGAGAGCAAGAATGCTAAAAACCTGTTGTCCTCCTGAAGTAATAAGAGTACCTCAGTACCAGTACGGTGACCTGTCATCACAGCTGAAGGTTCATTTGTGTATTGCTGAGCTAACATCTTTTGACATTTAAAATCCGTTTTCAAAATCTGTCGGCTTTGATTTGAGCTCGTCAGTCCCTTCATCTCCCCATTGGCTTAATTTGCTGAGCTTTTCTACATTCAAAAGCTTTCTGTTCTGCTTATACAGCCAGAAGTCACGTACCACGGCCGTGTTATATGTTCTGTATGATTCACGAGCGAAAACAAAGTGAGCTTTCTGGATAACTGGCCTCTAGCACTGTAATAATGATCACGGTGTTTTTCAGATTTGTTAGGGGAGAAAAAATTGTCTGGTGCGTTTGAGGCACTCGGTCATGTGCCATTACGGTCTTTTTTTCTCTGAACAAAACGCTAATTTAAAATCAAAATGTTAAATTTGCCATCTGTTATTAATGTGCTGACAAGACTTTGGAGGTCTTTTGAAAGTCTGTCTGTGTTACTCATACTGGTATACCCTAAAATAACTAATTAGTCAGGCTATGTAGCCACAAACTCTTATTTAAACTGGTTTGAGTGTCTCCATAACGGTCAAACCTGGATTAAGGTTTGTGTTTTCGCCTTTGCTGTCCTCATGTGTCTGTTGGTATCAACTGTGAATCACTACTGTTACAACCTTTTGTTTTGTTTTGTCGTCATAAAGGCTCTGAAAAAAGACATTTACAGTTTCTGATAAACTGTCAGCTACGTTTTTCCTCAAGTATGAGAAGTACTGAGATGTGAAATGGAACGAGTGGGCGCCGGCAGCAGCCCATTCCATAGTGCTTCTATTATCTGTGGCCTGTAGCCTGATGTGCAAGTATCCCACATCATCTGGCAGCAGTCTCTGGATCTCTGCTCATGACGTAGTTCAAACTGCTGTCACTGTGGAAATAGCAGCACTTGATGTCAGAGTGGGAGGAAGACCGCAGACTTTTTTATCCTGTGGGAGAGTATGCTTCTTTCTCCTACTGCGCGCACAATCTCAATTCGTCAAGTTATTTGTGGACCAGTGATAACACGGATTTTACCACTAACCAGGTCCTTTTCGTCAAGATCTCGATGCCCAAAATTATAATTTATATTGTCGTGAACGCCTGTTTTATGGTATTCTGCCTGGAAAAGGAAACTTCTGCTCGCATCCTCTTCATTTATTGAGATTGTGGCCGAGACAGTTTTAAATGTTTCAGATATATCTCTAAAGTAACAGAGCTGCCTCCGTGCAGGTCATGGTTTTGGCCTATTTTTCAGGACATCTTAAAAAGATTTTAATGAAATCTCTTTTATTAAGCACTTAAAACTTAAAATATTGGTTTATTTTTGTCTTTTGGGGTTTTTCTAGTTAACTTGTGCTTTTATCTTACTATGACACTCCAGATAACATTGCTTTAATTTGTTCACACATGGACTACCACATAAATATTTTTACCTCATGATTACCTGTTGGATCTCGAGTCTCTCTCAGCCAAACACCAACCTCCCTGGCCTCACTGCGTAAAATTGTTTTCCAGACTATTACACCTTTTAAATCAGTTTTTGATGATCCTCCTCGACTCACTGTTGTCTTCAGCAGGCAGTTTGACTGATACTGATGGTGATGATGATCATAGACTGTATGGCAGCTGTCTCTCTCCACCTCCTCACACAGGGAATGCCCTTGTTTTCATGGAGGCCTTTAAAGATGGCTGGGCTGACTTGCGTCACTCTCATATTTTTACTTTTAGGCACCAAACAAGGGAAACACTTGCGTTGCCTCATCATGTCTCATATTTTTGAGCCATCGGTGGTTATCATGGGTATTATTAATCCTAGTTCAGTGACAGAGGAGGACATGTGCGTCACTGACTACGTAACGGTGGAGTAGCTGCAGGGATCTGAGGCTTGTTTTCAGTGACACTCCAAACTTTTTTGACTGATTTATTCAATTTTATGCATAGTTGATGGTTTTTTTTTTAAATGCTTAGGACCAGTTTTAATTCAGGCTTTGCAAATTCAGTATCACCTTGTCACTTTTAATGAATGTCATCGAATAAAACTCAAAAGTAAGCTACACCTCAGAAAACACCATTCCCAATCATATTTCCATTCTCTGTGCTGTTGACGCACATTCGCTTGGCTGAATTGATAAAAAACATACAAATGAGGCGCTGCACATAATCTCTTTTTTTGCAGCAGTGATGTATTAAATAGCACTCAACAACACACAGTTCATAGCCCAGCTTGACAGCTGTATGCTATGTGCTGTAAAACCACGTGTCTATACACCTGTCTCACCCGTCTCTCTATACTCATATCTATTCATCTCATGAATATGTGAGCAGCAGAGGATGTGGGGGTACGTGGGTCTAAACATATGTGCAGTCTACTTGTGTTTGGGGCTTCGCATGCTTGGCGTGCTCGCCCATTTTCCCACCTTTTCTCTTTGCACTGGCTCAGCCTGACACAGAGCTCAAGGCAGCCAGCACCAGTCAAGACTGCCTAGTTCGTTCCTTCTACCATCTGGGCCTCTGGTCCTCATGTGGAGACTTGTTTTTCTGTGCAAGTATAGCTCACATGACAGACTGTGTTCCATCTGTGGGCCCAGATAACAGTAAAGGAATCGAGGTGACAACCATTTGGATTATTAGTATTTTTTATTTCCTTATTTATTGTGAATGCAGCTTTGTTTCAGTGGTTGAGAATCACAGTGTTCTCATAATTAAGAATGCTTAATTTGAGCATTAAAAAAATCTGTAGTACATATTTTTGTATACATTTACATACATTTTTGTTCTCCCCACACATACAAATAACACTGTCCCTGGTGTTTTTCCTCTTATAATAGAACGACAAATCGTCACATTCACAGATCAATGCCAGTGAAACTAGAATTTGCGTTTTTTTGTGATAATTTCTTACAGCTCATTCGATTCCGTTAATCACAGTCTGGTCTTGACGTTCGGTGGATGCAAGGCGTCTCTGCCTCGAGCAGATGGCGAGACCTTGTCACAGCAGCTCTCTAAATGTGTGAACGGAGGTCAGTGCAGTGTGAAAGATGTGTAAATTTCTCACCAGTGTGTCAGGCTGGAAGGAAGTACGGCTGGTTAAAGGGAGAGTACACTTTAATTTTTGGGTCACTCCTACAGCAGTGAAGTGAATCTTCTGTTTACTTTGGAAAGTCCTGTATTAGATATTACTTGTGAGGCGAGGGCTGCGCGGTGCCTCAGTGAATAGAAATGTCTCATGGATCTGAATCCAGCCAACCAGATGGACCTCTCTGTGTGGAAAGGTGGTTTGTGTCTCTGTAGGTTCCCTTCAGGTGCTCCTCTTTCCTCACAGTCGTGAAATGTAGGGTAAGTGGAGACTCCAAATTGCCTGTAGGTGTGAGTGTAAATGTTGTTGTATGACTTGTATGACATGTTACCCCTTTAGTAAACTGTCCACCTGTTTAGATATACTGATGCATTTACTGACTCAGTTTTAATGCATGGAGTCTCTTTGGTTTAGGGTTATCACACAGAGTTGCCAGTTGAAGAAATGATCACTGATGTGCTTCATTAGATCAGATTCCACCCAAAACCTGACTTTGTAGTGACAGACACTCCCTTGTAGGCTTAAAATGTCTGTTTATGACTGTGTTTTCTGGTAAATATTGACCTTGTAATTCACATTTTTAACATGCTGTAATTGCAGCGACTGAGGCAGATTGCCAAAATAAGGACACACAGCATGGTGTTGTTGTTGTAGTAGTGTTGGGGAATACGACCAAGCCTAAATAAAAACACTGATAAAATCAATAAAACACACAGTCTGCTGTGATCTGGGCTCTCAGTATCGCCCAAAGGGCTCCCAGTAGGTCAGCAAGCCTCAAAAAGAAGAATGTTAAAAGCCACTGAATGGGTTTTTTCCACCACCTTTAGTTCAGTGAACACGCGGGCACTGAGAAAGGAAACAAAAAACATATTGTGGTTCTGCATTACAACATGCTGGCACTGTCCCTCAGGAAGCATTTGATGCATGTTATCTCAAATGGTGGTCAGGAAGAAATACTTCTAGAGTACAAGGGGGGATGTCAGACTGATATATTTCATTATGTTTCATTAGACTATATAATTGGGCCAGTGAGTGTTGGCATCAGTCACCAAACCTCTGGTGCCAGAGCCAGGTCATAAATTCAACGCTGACAACCGGTCTGACCAGCAGCTGCCGCGAGCCCAAAGACAGCCACTAGGGGGACAATTTGACTTTGACTCAGTCCTCAGAAGAACAGCATTCAAGACATGCCAAACATTCAGTTACGAATATGATTAGAAAATAGTTGTGATGGGACGATCGTCTTATGTATTTATGTGCAGTTTTTATTATCTCTTGATTTTGGTCCAATTAATATGCGATAAAATATTAATTTTCCAGAGGCTTTTTGTAACCAACCATAATAATGATACCATAATAAACTACCAGACAAACGTAGATGGGAAAAGAGAGCTTGTGGGTAAATGCTGTATTTGTCTTTTCTGTTTGTAGATTGGACCCATAATATATTGCGTACGGCTCTGGCATGAGACATAAAACAGCTCTGCATCAAACTGAACCTGTGCTCGGGACTCAAACTAAATAATAATAAGTGTTTCTGTCGAATTAGTCGCACCGTAACTGCAAAAACGATACCGCGACCTTGCTCTGGATTTTATGTAAGAATGACTTCAAATTAGATAACAGCCACGATTAATGACACCTTGTATCACAGTCAAGCAACTTTTATGCGTATGCAAATGACTGCGCACCAAACCGTTCACCCACATTGGTTTACACACACTTGTATAACCGTTTAGATAACAGTGGCGCTCACTGAGCCGCTGTGAGCCAACCATCGGCACGGCTTCATTCACCGGCAGCTGCGTTGTAGTGATTTGCTCTCGCGTCTCTCACGCCGGAGGTAGCCGTGGGTTTCCACGTGAAAGCGATGACTCCCTTATGTAAAAGGACTGACAGCTCCAGAGGCCAATCGCAGCGCGATGCGGCACTTACTGCAATCGCCACCGTGGAGGCGGGCAGCGTCTATTGGTTCAGAGCGCAGTGAGGCGGTGATGGGCGGCTCTCTGAACCAATAGGCGAATAGCTGGAGGAGGAGTTTAGGAACGAGCTCGAAATGAGGTCACTGCCGGAGTTGCAGATTCAGGGCACAGAGCCGGTGTGTCTGTAGAGCCGAGCGGAGAGGAGAGCAGTGTGTTAAACCAGCCCGGGATTCTGTAGCTGGAATTCAACCGTAAAGAGCTCCAAAAACTACGAGGCTCTCTCTCACAGCGGAGCCAGCAGAGGAGGATTCGCGTTTTGTGAGGTTGGTGGAGTTTTTACTTCTGTGCGCGAGCTGTTATGTTCATGTTGCTGTTCCGCTGTTGCTATGTGAAACACGTTTTTAAACGTGACAGATGAAGACACCGCCGTAGAGGAGCTGTGCGCTGAATATGTAACTGTGTGAACGTGAAGCGGCAAAGTTGCGTAACTGTGTCAGTTGGAGGGTCAAACCCGGTCAGTAGACTACAGCAGGCCACCGGCCCTGCCCACATGACAGCGGGGACGTGACTCCACCGGTCACCTATCCGTGCTGTCAGCTGAAATACCACCGCTGAGCTGCGCTTAAAGGGAACCTGCATTTACATAAGGAGAGTAGATCGATCGAATGTAGTGAAACTGAAGTCATGTGACGGCACTGCAAGTGTAAAGTTGACACATGTAAGTGCGGTGGGTCACACACGGTGCAGCGTAGACGTGCTTTCTTGTGTCGGTGTCACATGAAAACTTCGCCATAACGCCTTACATAAAGTCCGCTGCAGCAGCACATGGCACAAGTTCATACGCAGCACCGACAAGAGCACTGGCGAGATGTGAGCTCAGGTTTTCACCGAGACCGTCAGCGTGCTGTGCAGCTGGAGCCAGGCGGTTAGCATCGCTCCTTACATAAAGGACCCGTCACCTGCTCGACGCAGTCATTTGGTATAATGTGGTTTGAAACTTATGTTTAAGCTGTCTGTGGCAGAGGTGGTAAGTAAGTACCACAGTAAAGATTTGCTATGCTCGATCTTAAGCTTCCCTTTTTGACAATGTGTACATTTGATGATAGAAGAGATAATTAACTACAGGCAAAGTTGACAGGATGAATGCTTACATTCCTCCTGCTGTCAGCTGAGTGAAAACCGCCTATTTTTAGCCACATGACACAAGGCAGTTTTGACATTATGTAAAGACTTTTAGAAATGGAGTTTAGGACATTTTCCCAAACGGTGCAGTTGGTCTTATAATGAATAATGAATAATGAATGAAAATCCCCTCAAAACTGGAGATACAAGGTTTTTACTTGACAGCCAGTGTCAAGCGTTGCTTCAGTTTAGGCCAAACCAAATCACCACTGCTGTCTGACCTTGAATGATCATACTTGTTTGCTTTTACCTGAAATGAAAGTTTGGGTGGATGAGTTGAGTTGGAGTATGTTTTCACTGTATTTTCACTTCAACAGGTGTTATTTTATTAATGGAGCCAGTCTGAATAGAGGGGATGCACAGATGAATTAAAAAGTCATATTTGTCCACATTTACAGGCCACTGTCTAAAGGAGCGTAAAGCAAAGAGTAAGAAGAAGCCAAAAAACAAGGTATTGGTGACGCAAGTGTTGCTTGGATGTGTTCCAGCTGACAGTCATATATCATTTTACTCTTAATCCTCTTGTTAACAGATTGAGTATTAAGCTTTGACAGTAATTCTGTGTGAGTAACCATTAAGTGGCCCCTTGCCATGCAGTGTGCCAGCAGCAGTGGCTGTAGTGGGAGGAGAAAGCATGACTGACGCATGTAAGGCTGGCGAGAGAGAAGTCATTTATATCAGTTTATCTTACTGCTGCAACCAGTGGAAAGTTTGGCACCGTGCCGAGTACAAACTTCCCCGCCTACCGTTGCAGCACCAGAGTAGGTGCTTGCCAATTACTCTTTTTTTTTCTCCTACATATTGTCAGGCAGGCTACATTCAGGGATTGGATGAATGATCTCAGAGCAGATGTTTAAGGGAAATATCTTTTCCTGTTATGGCTGTACAGTGTGTGGCGTTCACTGTCTGAACTCAAGTCAAAAACTATAATGGAACAGTTCTTACTCGCCCTCTGTCCTTTTTTTTTTTTAGCCACTGGGAAAATAGATAAAGCCTTGGGTGGTCTTGGAAGGTGCAGCGCAGTGTGTAGTGCGCATCTCATCCAATACAAATATTTAACATTTTATTGAAGATAGATGTAGGTCGGTGAATGTGGTGCTCACAGAATGTGTTTCTCCTAAGTTTGGATATTGACGATGTTTGCATAGGTACAAGAATCCCAGACTTCTGTGAGAAATCACGTTAAAGTAGGGAAAAGAAGAACATATCAAAGGTCCAGCAGAAACATGCTGATGGTCACTTAACAGATGTGCAAATACACTTAACAATAGTAATCTAGTAAAAGGTTTCTTTGGCAGGAGTCTTCTTCTCGTTCCCAATCCCCAAAAGAAACACACTGGCAGTAAATTTATGTAAGTCCTCATGCAGATTGAGTAAACTGTACAGGATGGTGACAGCACACGGTAATTAATAGAATGAATGCCTCCATCGTGATACGCAGTTATAAAGCTGCGGTTACTCCCATGTGGTTGTATAAGATGGTTTGAGCTGCCGCGTTAGATAATATGATCAGAGCACTGTGACGCGAATGTGATACTGGGAATATTTTATGATGTGGAATTTCATGCAGTTTCCGGCATTCAATGCATTTGTGTCATCTGTCCATTATTTCCTCCGGAGAAGATTAATTACAGAAAACTCAAACCGGGGAAACACAGCGAGCAGGATAGGACGTGTTATGAAATGAAATTACAGTTAGAGAGGGAGTTTTTCTTTTGAGACGTGGACCTTTTGAATCCAGAGCCTCTGTGTTTTATCGCCAATTTCTTTTATTCAATTATTATGTGGATATAAGTAAGAATGTTATTATGACGCTGATGCATATCGCAAGTCAAACTTTTTATGTGTTTAACCTCAATCTGTTTTGATTATCATTGATTTATTCACGCAAGCAGCAATGAAAGCCTCAGAAAGCCAGCTGATACTGACAAAGTACTGCTGAAACCAAAAAGTAGCACATTCATTAGAGCACAGACAGAAGATTTCAGCTATTTTTAACATAAAAATAATCTTGTGTCTCGTCTTGATAGATGTTTGGTTTGTCTGTTTCTTACATGATACGACCAGTCCACACACATCTGCCTGCGTCTTGTTAAGGTCACTGGCAGCACTGATTGAAAACAAGCTGGAAAATAAGAACAAGACAGAAGATCATTAAGAAATCTCTCACAGGACGTCTTTCCACCAACTGTGCTCATCACTTCAGTGGTGGCTAGACCAAACAAATTGACCAAACATAATCGAATTTTAATTTCCCTCCGCAATTACAACCTTAATGGTTTTAAGCCGTGTCTGGTGGAGTGTTCCATCCCTTTTATACTGGAAAAGTGATTTATTTTAAATGATCTCTTAATGTTTCCAACATTCAGAAAGGCCAAGTGAGCAACATGTCCCTAGCAGTTTAAGATTCTGTGTAATCCCATGAAACCCCAGAATGATTTTTTGATTGCATTAAAATGACTGGAGGGGCACAAGAGGAGTAATGTATAACCTGTAATTGTGTTATGTTTCTAATCTTACCTTGTTAGCCACCTGTTGCTTCTTGTACTTACCTCAGTGTCGGATGTGACTGCTTCATAGAGCGGTCAAGAATAGCATCATAACTTCGATTTGGACGTGTTTTGCTCCATGTTTATAGATCATGCAAAACTAGTGATAGTGGATGACTGAAAAAGTGCAGCATAATCACATGCTGGAGAAGAGTCCACCTCGAGCTTCCTGTGAGATAGCTCACTTTGAAATGATGATTGATTTCTTAGTAGGGACACAGGAAATTCGTGTTGCTCTCGTCTTCCCCTTCATACCCTGCAGCGGCTCAGCCGGATGAACAAGGTTTAGTTAATGACAGGAATAAAAGAATAATCATAGGAGAAGTCACCCTCACTGCAGGAGTAGATTGGACATAAAGAGACTGTGATCAGAAATCGTCACAGGGCGTCAAAAAGTAAATGTTCTGTATTAAACACAATGTTAATGGATTTTATCGTTCAGTACCTTTCAGCCAAGAGAAACTTTGCGAGCCTGTCCATTAAATCTTCTGAGTTTTTCAGTGTTGTTGAAGTAAATATTTGATCGTCCACCGTGTGAGTGCTGGAGTGATATCACTGGAATCATGTGCTTTGTACCACACACCTGCAGCTCCTTTTACATCAGTCAGCATTTTGTCCTTAATGCACTCTTTCTCTCAATGGCACCAAGAAAACCCTACACTCAATCAATGTTTGTGACTGGGCTAAATTTTACTGAAGCGTGGAGACCCTCACCTGATGCTCCCTCTTAAGGTCCAGGTAGAGTGGAACTGCAGCATCAGTGTAGGATCCATGTTTTAAGTACTCTCTCTCTCTCTCTCTCTCTCTCGCTCTCTCTCTCGCTCTCTCTCTCTGTGTGACCTGTCTGCTGGTGTCAAGCCAGCAGATTTAGCGTGATAACGAGCTAATGAGATGAATGTCTGGCAGTTACTGCGGTTGGTAACTCGTGAACTCTTGGACTCTATGAATATCATGGCAGTCAGCTCTCAACTTTGGACCAGACTTTGAAGCTGCCAAAAAAACTTCTCTGTGCACCAAAATCCCCCCGGCTCGAACTTTATGCTGATTGTTCAGCATTAACGATATGTTGGCTGAGTAATATCTCTCAGTGAGATGGTCCATTATGTGTAATAGCAGATTTCTAGCGTGGCTCTTTATCCTATTCTGCAGAAAATATCTTAACCACAGTGACCAGCAGCACTTTGCGCTGAAGACAAATCGATGACACAATCATTTCTCCTATTGTCTCACTGTCTCCACACTATAGAACCCTGGTTTCTTCTTGACTCTGTCATTTCGCTGTATGTTGACCCAGATAAGCAGACTGGTGATTGTGAACTCAGTGGTCTCTGAAAGGGCCAACAGATTGATTAATTATTAATGGAAACATTTTACTACTACCATTCCTCACCTACTATTTGCCAATTGCCAGTTTGAGTCATTTTTGCTTCTGTGATCCTCAGTTCTTGTTTGGTTTTTATATATAATCTTTTTCAACATAGGGGAGGATGCATATGACAAGCTTTCCAACATCACATGCACACATACGATGCACGCACAAAGTCAGAGCTCTCAGCCGACCCCTATCAGATCAGCACAATGTGAGCGTCACACTAAGAGGAGCCTACGTAAATATATGCTTGTGCTTGTATGGGCTTGACTTTTAGACTAACTTGGTTAGACAAAATACACACGTCCCCACAGAGATCAGCTGAATCGAGGAGGGCATCGAGCTGTTTGTCTTCTGAGGAGAAAATAGGAATTTTTCCATTGCAGGTCAGAGAAGAAGGCATGTCAGCGCTTAGTGAGGTTATCCCTGGAAAACAGCCAAGCTGGAGGTGATCCACAGAGACCTGGGCTTGTGGTATTCATGTTGCCTAGACATAGGATTATGTGAGAGAAGGCATCTTTGACCATAATTAAAAAGTCAGACAAATATTTGTATCGTTAAGTTCAAACTGAAATGCAGAATTCAATTTGGTGACTTTAGTGCGAATATGTTGAGGCTGAATAAAAAAGCACTGCAGATACAATCACAGGAAGCACGGGTTACATTCCAGCACACTGGTGTAATTATCATAATTCTATATCATTATGTGCTGAAGCACGGCCTCTTACTTTTTCATCTGAATGAGATGGGTTTGTTCTTAAGTACGTATAACTCCCAATATAGTTCTTGCCAGATAGATCTAACGTAACAAATTCTGTCTCTTGGTTTCCTTTGTTCTGTTGTTGTTAGTCCTATTTTTGAACAGTGTTTCCCTGTGATCACATAGAGTTCTGTCATGGCTCTAATGTCTTTTTCCACAGAAGAGCTGTTGAAAACATTTGAGTTTCTACCTCCGATCACGGTTACTTCCCAGATTTCCTTGTGTTTGTTCCGAACGTACCACTGTTGATGCTCCCAAAAATGTGATTCGTGTCTCTTCCTGTAACCAGATCCTTGGGAAGATCTACCCAACAATGGTTGGTTTGAACAGACGTGTCACGTATGCCTCCTTCTCCTTGTGCTGAAATCTGGCATTTGTTCAGCATCATTATCTAAGATGACACTGTTTTATCACACGTTTGACCTCTGGCTTGTTGCACTTGGCGCCACAGAAAATAGGGCCAAAGTTCCACTCTGATGGCTGCTAACCTATGGTGGCATTCAGATAAATGCGGTTTAGTGTTTTATGCATCCCAGGGTGGATGATCTTTGAAAGGGTTGCAGTGTTCAGATGGGTCAGACCGACTGCTCTCAAAGGCCACACTGTCTGTGCAAGAGAGCATTTTCACTGTACATCAGAGAGGCACCTGCAGAGCTCTGCAGTGGCCAGGGGTTAAACCCTGCCATGAGATCTGATATCACACCAGGCAAAAGACGAAAAGACACCTTTTTGAAGGAGGATTGGTGAAGCATGGATTGATATCTCTGAAAGATATCTCAACTGCGTGCATGCTTATGTGTACTTGCTGCACTGTGAGGACTGAGGAACATGTTTTTAACCAACAGAGTGAGCACATTTCTACTGTCTACTACTGAATGCTGTCTTCTAAATATGCATGTCTTGCGATGGATAAGCATTACTTCATTACTAACAATACTCCCTTTCTCTCAACAGATCAATCTGCTTCTTCTCTCATTCACTGCGGCAACGCCCTGGTGAAAATGGGGTAATTGTGGTCTTTCATCATCCATTTAATTAACCTGGAACAAGCCCAGGCCAGCACTCCTCCTGATGTCAGAAGATTCAGACTCCAAGCCCTATCGCTTTCCGGTCCTAGAGGATGAGGACGAAGCCTCGGGGTGCAGAGTGTCCACCTCGTGCAGCTCCATGGCACAGCTGCACCGGATGGGCGGCTACAGCCAAGGTGGGCCCGACCTAGGCCTCCCATCGGAGGGCAGCGACAGCAGCGGCCAGGACCCTTCCGGCTCACCGCACAACCATCGCAAGAGCGGCCGCTCCCGACCCCACGAGGAGGACGTGGAGATGAAGAGCAGCGGGTCCAGCGGGAGCGGAACCGAATCCCACAGCAACGAAAGCCACGGCAATGAGAGTCATGGCAACGAGAGCCACGGCCACGAGTCAACGGGCAGCTCCAACAGCAACAGCAAAGACTCGGCGCTGCTCGAGTCTTCTGAAAGCAACAAGAGGTCAGTGGTGACTGTGGGAACAATGGAGCCATTAGGTAGCCTGTTTTTTTTGTTTTTGTTTGGCATGTTTACTGTGATTGTGAGTGTAGAGGAGGAGGAGAGCGGGGAGCCGCTGCTCTACACTCTGCTGCTTCGAAACTAAGATGGATACGATTGTTTACTCCAAAGTGTTTCTGCCTCTTTGGAGAAATTCCATTTGATTTTCTGTAGTTGTATCGTGCAGATTGCCGTGGCATTTGGTCTGGTCTGCACTCTCTGACCCTCTTTGGATCCAAAAAGGTTGGGACGCTGCGTAAAACTACAAACAAATTGTCTTTCTGTTTTGTGTATGTTTTACACAGCGCTCAAACTAAAACTCTCCTGAGCTAAGCAATACCAAAATTCCAACGAGGGGGACAATCAGGACAGTCAGCAGCAGGATCAAATGGTGTGAATACCAAAGGTTAGGCCTTCGAACAGGAGAGGCTCACACAGTTTACATGGAGAAGCTGTTTTATAAGCTTAGTACTCTCCTCGTTGTGGTCAAAAGCTGCATATAAAATGAGGTTTGCTGATTCAGCTGCGACATCATAAAACAACCTTAAGCACACAAGGAGTATAAAGCATTAAATATGCAGGGATATTTGCACTGATTGCGTCGCAGTGCCAGCACCAATCCATATCTGAAGGCATCCACCAGCAGATCAGCAGAAAAGATAAATACAACAAATAAGTCCAAATCACAGCAGTCATGGCTCACAGAAATGGGTCATAGCTGATAAATGTCCCTGATTACGGACAAAATGAAGTTTGCTGCACTTCACTTTTCTTTCTTTTGGCCTTGTAGCTTTGACATATTCATGTATACTGACATCTCTAGGCATAAGAGATTATGTCCGATTTGCCTTCCACCACCGCAGTCTGGTCATAATGGATTCAGCCATCAGCATTGGATGCTTTTATCACTGTCGACAAACGTCAGTGGATGAGTGAGCCAAGGCCACAGTGATGGCCATCCAGTCTGAAACATAAGTGAACCCGCTCCGTCAATTTTCTCTGACCATGACTTGGACTCAGGCCAGATGAATTGATCATTTCGTTTTACCACGATGATGTTATCACTCCCTGAACCGGATGTCATGTTGCATACCAGTTACTCCTGTGTTGCTTCAGGCAGATGCAGTTGTTGGCGGTTGTTGGCAGTTTATAGAGTGCTAAGCGCAAAACTCTGCCTCTGTCTTCCCAGTCAGCACTGATTAAGTGAAGGTAGCTGTGGTCAGACCCAGCTTGCCACCCTGATGAGCTTGACTTTTAGCTCGTCCTTCCTCTTAGTCACAGTGGCTCTCAACGGCGTAACGTACCAGACTAACTCTTTGAATCCCTCCCTTCTGCCTCAATGACTGGCAGCGTATGGAACTCAATACATCTCGTGTCTACATCTACTACCCAGAAACATACAGATAGAGACAACCTTCATGTCTACATTCATCCACCCCAGCTTACAGCAGTGTCAGTGAGGCCTTTTGTTCGGGGCTGCGATGGCAGATGGGACGAACTCAGACACAATATAGTCTGCCCAGGAGGCAGCCAGGGCGGGTGGAAAAAATGAAATGACTGTCGCTCCCAGTAGGAAGACTGGATTGATGTCATCCAGGAGGCTGGCTCGCTCTGAATGCCAGACGGGTTGGGTCACACTCTCCAACTCCTTGTTGTAGCCATGGCAGCACAGTGTTTGTGTGTGTTTATCAGTGGGCGGGACAAGCAGATTTGCGTGCTTTCACGTTGTTTCTCTCTCACTTTCAGCCCAGCCTCTCTTACCTCACCAATCCACGACATTGCCTGTTTTTGAGTCCACTCCCTCTTCCTGCCAGTATCGTGCATCGATCTCACACCCGTCGCCTCCCTCCTTCGTCTTCTCGTGGGACGGCGTTAACTGCTTCTCCCATTCTGTTCTCTCTTTATTTCTTGTCTTTCACCCCTCCCTCGTTTCAGTTGAACTTCTAACCTTTTGTTCTCATTTTTTTTTTTTGTAAACCACTCCCTCAGCTCCCAACTCTCTGTCACTTTCTAACTTTTTTCTTGTTCTCCGACTCCCGCCCTCTGCTTTCCGTCTGTGGTCGTATTAGTGTGAATAATGTGGTTGATTACTGTCACATGAGAAGATTTATATCAGTCATTTTTTTCTCTGTGCGTTCAGTGCAGAGAAACGCTCGCAACATGTTTCACACAAAGGCTGGAAGCAGGAGAAAATGTCGCCGAAAACACTTTTTGCTTCATGTGTTATTCTTTTACAATCACAGTGGATGCAGCAAGGTGTTTATGACACTGATCAGCAGAAGTTATAACCCGCTAATGTATTCAAATTCAGTGCAAATATAAAACACTTTATGGCGAGTGACAAACAGAAAGCCACTGCTGACTTGACATCTGGGCTGGCATTTGCCAGAACAGAAGGCATGTGGGAGAGAAGAAGGTTTCTGTGCTCTGATGAGACCAGAACCGAGCTGTTCGGCTGTCGTTCTAGAGGCTGGAGTCGCTGTTCGCCAAACTCTGCGTGATGCCAGAAACACCACATCCACGCCATGGAGCGGGGTGGCCGCGGCATCACGCTGAGGGGATGCAAGAGAAATGACTTATTGTCCTGTAAGACAATGATCCCAAAGACAAAGCTAATTCTATACAGGCATGACTTCCAAACAATGTCCTGGAGAGGCCAAATGAGAGTCACTTACAGTCTCCATACAGCTTTCTAGAGCTTGAGCCATTAAAACTCTGACTGTTATCCACATGTACGTTATAAACCGATGGCTACCTGGTAGAATTAGGTCTCTGGTTGTACTTGGAGAGGGTGTTTGTGGATGTTGTGTCTATACTAAGTCATTTAAGCCTGTTATTTATAGCAGCATGTTGTATCTGAAAGATGAGTCAGTGTCTCTTGAGAGCTGCTGATGTTAGTGTATTGGATAAGCTTGTAGGCTAAGACAGTGGGCCACACACTGACACGCGCGCGCACACACACACCTGAGCTAAGCTCAGCTCAGCGTAGCAGTTTTGTTTGTAGTCAAATCAGAAATTGACTGTGAGTATTGAATACTGAGGAAATTAAAACACTGTCTCTCTCATCCACAACAAACAATCTGTCATGCAATTATAGTTGTCATTTGTTGTCCTTCAGTTTGTTTCTAATCAGCATCCAGAATGGAAAACGCTTCAAAATGTAATGAGATACTGACAGGTTCTGCTGATGATGAGGCCAGTTAATGGAAGATTTCTAAACAGGGCCACCTTGACCAGAAAAGCTTCCTGCACGGCACAGAGGCCAAAGCAGAAACTCCTCTGCCTCTTTGAGATCTCCCTTTTGGGAGCATCTTTCCACTCCTCACAGACTATCGTGGTGCCAAAATGGCCTACTGAACAGCTGGTGCATTCTTGAGCACTGAAGGCTATATTTGATAGACTTACAGACTGTCTTGTACTTGGAGGAGCTATTTGTAAAGGTGTTTTCTATTCTAAGCCAGGTAAGCAGGTTATACATAGTAACCTGAGATATAGCTCTGGTGAGTCAGTATCTCACAGCTGTTTATAGTCTTAGGATTAGGATGTGAGCTAATACCTTGGACTACATACACACTCATGCAGGCTACCTATCCTGTTTTAATCGAACTCTGTTATATTGCTGCCACAGATGCACGAGTCCTGGACTTTAATTAAACTGGCTAAAAGTACAGGTGGCTCTCTGCGTTTTAGTGACTGATTCTCTAGAGCTTCTGAATTTGTTCTTCTGTGCAGCGACTAAATGGACTTCATTCATATAGTGCTTTTCTAGTCTTGCCGACCACTCAAAGCGCTTTACAACACACCAGCACTCACACCTTTGCAGCAAAGTGCCACCTGCTCATCACAAGCAATAACCATTTACACACACACACCAACAGCACAGTAGTAGTAGTAATTTGGGGTTCAGGGCCTTGTCCTGGGACACTTTGACAGCTAGACTGCAGGGGCTCAGCGATCGAACCACGACCTCCTGATAAGTGCATGACTGCTCTGCCTCCTGAGACGCAGTCGTTTACTTTGTTCTAGTTAATACAGAAGGTGACAAACATTTCTGATATGTTTTAATTTTCCAACCGGCCATCTTCAGCCCTGCAAACTGCAGTCGCCAGTGTGTTTGTGCAGGTGTGTGTGCTTTATGTGCTGTTTTCAGCAGCCCCAGAATGTCTAGCTGTGCCCTCGCTTCTAGTTGTATTTAGGCTCCTACTTCTTGCTGTTTTGGTGCTTTCCTGCTATGCACCCTTTCAGCTACAGAGTCCTCAAGGAGGTGAGACTGACCTCAGGCTTAGAGAGTGGTTTCTTTTGTAGCCTGGCTCCTAAATGAGAGGTGAGGCTGTGTGCGCACTGTTCCCCACTGACTTCCACAAAGGCAGAAATCACCAGGTCTTTTTTTAGGCTCACATTAACAACACCCATGCGGTGAGATGGAGTGTACTTGTGTTTTTTATTATTTGGTAACTTGATCACCTTAGCAACATCAGGTGTCTCAGCTGGCTGAGAGGGGGATGCATTTGTGAAATATCAGACAATTATGGCGACACTTTGTTCCCAGTCTACTGTCTGACTTCGAGTCGTTATTAAACTTTCATTTAGAGATTTCATTTAGTCTGACTCTTTGATAATATAGTAATTCTTTATTTCTAACTTAATTGGATTTATTTGTCCTTCTCTCCTCCACAGCTCGAACTCCCACAGTCCGTCTCCTCCCAGCAGTTCAAATGCGTTCAGTCTGCTGAGCTCAGAGCAGGACAACCCATCAACCAGCGGCTGCAGGTTAGTGTGCCGACCACCACTGTGACACTCGTTCCACGCACATCTGCAGTCATCTGTTATTTCCATTATTTCCTCTGTTTTTGAGGTGACTGTTTTTCTTGTTGCAACATCTCACTTGCCGTGGCGCACTTGTGTTATTGTGCAATTTGCAGTAGTCAGGAATCTGCCAAAGCCAAGACCCAGAAGGAGGTGATTAAAACTCTGAAAGAGCTGAAGCTTCATCTGCCCGCTGAGAAGAGACACAATAACAAATCCACCACGTTGAACACCCTCAAGTACGCGCTGCGTTGTGTCAAACAAGTTGAAGGTAAAATCCTTTCTCCTCTACACACTGCTTTCCTGTGTTTTGGTCCTGGTTTAGCTACATTCATGAGTAAAATTCATAAATGCAGCTGTTATTTGTATCATAAGACTTAGAAACTAGGTGAGATCCAAAAAAGAATTGAAGACAGGAATTTGTGCAGCAGGGAACATTTTGTAGGCAGTTTTATGGGTAATGCAGAGGTTTAATTGTACCCTGGCTAAATGCTTACAGATGGAAATAGGCGGGTGGAGGTTAAACGGGCTGTACATTACAGTCTGGTTATTGCAGAATATGACGCATTTTAGCGGAGCGCTGAGACATGAGACATCATGAGAAAATGTCTGTGACTTCAGTCTGAAGACGTCATCTTTTCGTTGGACTTTTTACCCAGATTCATCCATGTTGTTTTCTTTAAAATATCAGTTTATATGTTCTGTTGTGACCAGACTTTTTGATAAAATCATTGCGTGTTTTGCAGCCAATGAGGAGTATTACCAGCTGCTGATGACCAATGACAGCCAACCTTCAGGCCTGGATGTGTCCTCTTATACGATAGAGGAGATAGACAGCATTACATCTGAATACACCCTCAAAAACAACGTGAGTCATCGAATTATCTTTAAAATAACAGATGTTTTTAGCTGCGTATACAGGCGCTGTGCTTTGAACAAAAACAGTTTGAGAAGTTGATTTTCTCATTTCTCCCACAATTCGGATTTTGTCTCTTCAACAGGACATTTTTGCAGTAGCAGTTTCCCTCAACACAGGAAGGATAGTCTACATTTCTGATCAGGCCGCCTCCATCCTCAACTGCAAAAGAGATGTGTTCAAGAACACCAAGTTCGTGGAGTTCTTGACACCGCAGGATGTTAGCGTGTTCTACAGCTTCACAACGCCTTACCGCCTCCCCTCCTGGAGCATGTGCACTGGAGCAGGTACATGTGTAACAGCCTCATGGCTCTGTGCAGACACAGTAGTCTTTAGTCATTAGTTGTAATCATTAAGGAGGATGATGTGATATGGGAAGACCGTTCACACTCTCTGGAAGTATTCTTCAAAGTACTTTGCGTACATAAGAAAATGTATTGAAGAAAGAAATGACAGTGAATGAGATCCAATAAATCAGTGAAGGACAGGCTGCCATCAACATATGCACGATGAAGTTGACCTGGCCTGAGTCATCCATGAAACTGAATACGTTTACCTGTTTTAATTCAGCTGGATAGAATAGACTGAGCTCTCTCAGATGCTAAATCAAAGTAGGAAAGCCAGATAAACGATGCAGAGATCTCATTATGTCCTCTGCAGTTTATCTGGCAATGCCTAGATTGACTTGTCGGTCTGTTACTTTAAATCCTCTCTACACATCAGACCCTGATCTGCACTTCCTCTGTTGTGATTTATTCCCCAGTGCCTGGAAATATTTTGGCTAAATAAGATTCGACTCTGTTTAAATTCATTCCATTTAAATGGAATTAATCAAAGCTCGATCACCTGCGGCGGCTGAGACCCTGACTGGCATTCGGCCGGATCGTGTTGCTCCTGCATTTAAACATTTCTTTTCCCCGTTTCAGAGTCATCCCCATCTGACTGCATGCAGGAGAAGTCCTTCTTTTGTCGTATCAGGTGGGTGTTGGTTCAAACATGGTGTCAGGCCATCTGCTGCTCGTACCTGTTTGTAGTTTTTATTCATATTTCTGTTCCACTCTAGATGTTTTTCAATCAGTTTGTGACATCATATGCTTGTAAACTGTAATGAGATGCTTTTTCCAGGTCAGTGTTATACATATTGGCAGACACACAGACATTTAAAACACCCACACCTTACTGTACTATCCTGTTAGGAGTTTCCATTGACTTCCAACCCCTTTAAAACCTTTAATCTAATTGCTATTCTGACCTTATTTTACATCACTTGAAGTAAAAATGACCATGCTTTGCAGAAATATCATTACACATATCTACATTTGCTCACTCGTTAACTGTACACTGATAATAATGGAAAATAGCTAACCACTGCCCCCTTGTGTTCAATAACGTGAACTCTAACATGCACAAGCCTGGACGGAGGTTATTTGTGAAAACTTGTACCTAAATGGAACAAAAAGTCCTTGTTTGATTTGGGTTGATTTCACTTTCCTTTTTGCCGATTTCCAGCGGTGGTAAGGAGTGTGAGGGCAATCTGCAGTACTATCCCTTCCGCATGACACCCTACCGGATGAAGGTCCAAGACACAGTCCATGCTGAGGACCAGTTCTGCTGCCTCCTGTTGGCTGAGAGAGTTCACTCTGGTTATGATGGTAAGAACCCAACTGCAGGTTTCAGAGGCCGTTTCAATGACTCCAAAAAAAAAACATGTGTCGTTCAATGTCTCATGGCTTATTACTTAATGTATATATTGTTTTTTTACTTTAAAGTAGATAATATGTAATCCAGTTATATATCCCAGATAACCAACCGACCAAGATTTCTAACCATGTCCCACTTGTATTTGAGAGAGCACAAACCTTAAATAACTAAACATTTCTCTCTGTCTTAAAGCGCCCAGAATTCCAACAGACAAACGCATCTTCACCACCACACACACTCCAAGCTGTGTGTTTCAGGATGTGGATGAGAGGTAAGCCATGGCAACATGTTTTTATTTTTAGCAGTTTGGAGAATTTGCAGGTAAATCACCCAACTGTTGGAGGATGATTAACAAGTCATTTGTGTTTTGGGTGCATCAGGGCGGTTCCTCTCCTCGGGTACCTCCCCCAAGACCTGATTGGCACGCCGGTCCTCCTCCACCTGCATCCCAGTGACCGGCAGATAATGTTGACCATTCACAGAAAGAGTGAGTCCACAGAATGAAGTAGATGACGGGAGACTGTCTTGTGGAAATCTGTCCACATCACGATCTGACTGCCCTATTTTGCCTTTCTCTGCAGTTCTTCAATACGCAGGGCAACCATTTGACCACTCATCCATCCGCTTCTGTGCACGAAATGGAGAATACATCATTCTTGACACCAGCTGGTCCAGTTTCGTCAACCCCTGGAGCCGCAAGGTCTCCTTCATTATCGGGAGACACAAAGTGCGCATGTGAGTATTGCTGTGCTGTGATGTCTAAGCTGACATCCGCTCTGTCATAGTGGCTGTCACTAAGGAATTACACAGTGTTTCATACAAAGACATGAACCAGTAGTTGATCAACTGATGTGGTTTTTTGTTTATCAGGGGCCCCGTGAATGAAGATGTCTTTGTGCCCCCGATGTCCTCTGTAGCTGAGACGAAGTCCATGGACTCTGACATCCAGGAGGTTACTGAGCAGATCCATCGGCTCCTGCTGCAGGTGAGACAGGATGAGGAGAAATCAAGGACACGTGGTATTGATTACTGAAGAAGAATTAGTTTATCTAAACCATGATAAATCATGGAAGCTAGCAGCAATGAAATGAATCAAAGATGAGATAAAAATGCTGAGATATATAGCAGAGAGATTAGAGCAACATATTACTTCAAAAAAAAAAGGACAAAATCAAATAAAAACATTTCAGTAAAAGAAGTCAACAGGGTGGAAACTTTAAAAAGAACCCAAAAGAAACTAAAACGAAAAAAGTAGAGCAACACATGGATTATTTCAGGCAGTGCTACATCACCTCTGCCTTTTCAACACTTCTTTTCTAATCCCTCTCTATGTCTGTGATCAGCCGGTCCATAGCAGTGGGTCCAGTGGCTACGACAGCCTGAGCAGAAACGACCACCTTCTGGGGGTCACCTCCTCCAGCGAGAGCCTTGACAACGGCGTCGAGAGCAAGACGCGACAAACGAAGGAGGAAGTGAGCAGCAAAGCCAGACCTGTGAGTGAACCCAAATACTTAGAGTTCAGCCCACATGCGGGTTGTAATGTTCATGTAATCAAGTTAAACTTGGTCCAAAATTATTGTATATTACTGCATCTTTTGGATTGAAATGCCTCAATGAAGCGTGCTGCCATCATATTTGAAATCCCATAGGACAGACTGGGGAGTCTTGATTTCTTTAACAGATGTTGTTCTGGCTCTTGAGTCTTGTGTCTCTATTTCACAGCGAACTTTTCAGGAAATCTGTAAGGGGATTCACCTCCAGAAGAGCCAGGAGCAGCAGATGACCAAACCAGACAACAAGAGAAGCAGTGGCAGTAAGTCCAGCTGATAAGTGCCTGAGTATTTGTGTGGTAATAGGTGAGAAAGTGTGTCTAACTCCTGGTCTCCCTCCAGTAGGGTCTGTACAGAAGAGCCCAGTGGTGGTGCGGCCCAAAGAATCAGCAGCTCCTCTCAACTTTAGGGAGACTGGGGCCGCTATGGAGGACAGTAGGTCCTCTTTCCAGGAGGAGATGACCATCAATGATCAGACTGTCTACTCCTACCAACAGATCAGCTGTCTGGACAGTGTTGTCAGGTACAGAGACGTGATTTTACGATAGCCTGATCCTGGGTTAACCTGTGTAGGACTCAGCCTTATACACTTCAATTTTATAGGTTATCCACCATAGAAACCAGCTGAGATGCTACAAAAGTGAAGTTTCTATCAAATGACCCATAAAAAATATTTGAAAATGGGAAACCCCAGCCTTAAAATGCTTCTCCACTTGTTTTTTGTGATGTTTCTTCCACATAACTAGTTCATAATAATTACTGGGGGAAAACTCAGAAACTGATCACTGCTGCTGTGATGACTCCTATAGGTACCTGGAGACCTGCAATGTTCCCGTCACCATCAAGAGGAAGTGCCAGTCTTCCTCTAACACCACTTCCTCTAACTCCGATGACGGCAAACAGAAAGGATCAAAGAGCATGCAGGTGTCTGAAGGTATGTTTCACCACTTCATTTCCTACCATGAAAGGCTTTCAGACACTTACTGTCACCTCGTCATACAAAGCTACAGCCTCTAAAAGCCTTATGCCCTTTAATAATCTCTCTCAGATTTGCCAGTTCTTTGTCAGCATCTCTTGTTCTCTGTTCTCTTTGGCAGAACCAGCCTTATTGAAGGATCAATCTGGTCTCTCCGCTTTGGATGCTCAAGACAAAAAGTCCAGTGACACGGCCACAGCGGTAGTGGGCACTTCGCTGCCCCTACCCGTACCTAACAAACCAGAAAGTGTGGTGTCCATAACCAGCCAGTGTAGCTACAGTAGCACCATTGTGCATGTTGGAGACAAGAAACTTCAACCAGAGTCAGGTACAATATTGTGAAGAAGTATTTCCTTCCAGACCAATTTTGTCTTTTGTTGCATATTTTTTGTGCAAAGATGTCAGATGAGTGACAGTCAAAAGGTGCTGGCCTCTTAAAACATAATGACAGGTTACTAAAAGCAGCAGCCACTGCATTATTTGTTAAATGATTTTTAAAGTTGGCAGAAATTCTTCAGCTCAAACATAGTTGTAGATTTCAAGCATCAGTAACATGTTTTTTTGGAAGTCCTTAAAGCGCTCAGAGTGTCAAATGTGCAGGAACAGAAGAAATCAGGACCACCAGCACCACAGGCCCACAGTACTGAACGGCTCACATGATGCAGCGAGCAGCGTCAGGGAAGCTGCTCTCGATGATGAACAGAATTGACAATTTGATCGGACCTTATTTTAGAATAACATAAACACAGAAACGTGCTGGCTGCGGAGGCTGAGGTCAGTGGCGGTGTCTGTTGTAACCCGCCTCCTCTTCGCCATGCGCGTATGCACCTACTGATAGAATAGCCCTCACCACCTACGGAGGGTGCACGCATTGCAAACAGAACTTTAGAGTAAAAATGTTATACGTAAAGAAAAAGAAACTAAGTTGTAGTGCATAAAACTGGACCTCTTGCTGATCTTCCGTGTATTCAAATGCTTTCTCTACTGTCATCCGTACAGAGATCATAGAGGACATCCCGGGAACAGGAGAGACAGTAGAAACCGGTCAGAACATCGGGCCGCCTCCTCCCTCTGCTGTTTCACCTCCCAGTCAGGAGAGGGAGTCCTACAAGAAGCTGGGGTTGACTAAGCAGGTTTTGGCAGCTCATACGCAGAAGGAGGAGCAGGCCTTTCTGTATCGCTTCAGGGAGCTTCGCGGGCTCACAGCGCTCAAGGCAAACTGCTCCCAGTACCTGGAGCGCCAAAAAGAGCAGATCACCAGCGATGGTACGTCTGTCCGCCGCGCTGACACATCACATCGCAAAGTGCAATGCCAGTTTATTACAGCTGGGGATTTCTTTTTATAGTTTTCATCTGTGATGATAAGATTTTATGCACCAAGTTAATTGCTGAGATCAAGAAACACAAGAGGTCAGATGATCACACAGGTTCCAGACAAACCCAGAGGTTAGCCAGAGTCAAATGGAAGAGAAACTGAAAGCAAATGGTCCAATTCTTACCCAGACTGTCAGTTGTCAACATTATTTTACATAACTACTAACATTTCACATGTGTCTACTTTGAGTTTGACTTCAAATAAAGAGGTTGAGATCATTTAGCCAGACCACTGGCTTGTTCACATCCTGTCTGTGATCTTCTAACCGGCTTGTGTTTCTACCTGACTGTGGTTTGTTGCACATATGTCACTGTGGTCTCAGATCTCTGCCATTACTTTGTTGTGTACAGAGTTTTGATTCGATGGCCAAAAATAAGACTGAAGTGTTAACCACGTGGGAATTTTCCCTCTTACTCTCTGAACCCATACTTGCAGGGATACTTGATTCACAAATTACTCCAACAATTCTTTTTTATCCTCTCTTACCTTTAGCTGCACCTCCTGCTCGATCCAGCAAGCCGGGCGCAGAGCCCACCGCGCGGCGGGGCACGCGCATTAAGAAGACAAAGTCAAAGCGAGCGAAGCAAATCGAGTCCTCGGACAGCACGGTGTCCCATCAAAGACAGCAACATCTGAGGCCTCCTCGTCTAAACCAAGGCCTTAACCCGACCTCTTGGTCTCCGTCTGAGACCTCGCAGTCAGCCTTTCCCATGGCCTACCCCTCCGTGATGCCAGGCTACCCCCTGCAGGTTTACCCCAGAGCCAGCTCCGAAGCTCCCCGCACAGATGCCACTCTACAAAACTGTAGGGACAGCCAGGGCACCCAGGCGCCTCCCTGCCCGTCATCCATCCATCCTGCTTCCTACACCGCCCCCATGGTTACCCCCATTGTGGCTCTCGTGCTGCCCAACTATGTGTACCCTCAAATGGCCACTGGGCTGCCACCCCAACAGGCAGTGTACCACGCAGAGACTGGTGGCTTCCCCACCCAAGTGCAGCCTTTTTGTCAGGCTGCCTTTCCAGGCCAAGTGCCCTTCACGGCTCCACCTTCCTTCACTGTTCAGACCCAGTTCAACGCCCAGAACCACTTCGCTCCTCAAGCAACGTACGTGACTCCGTCGTTCTTCTTCCCCCCATCGTCGGAAACCCCAAAGGCCCCCATGGAGGTCCAGTCTCGCTCCTCTACTCCACAGTCTGGAGGAGGCGGAGGCCCGGCTTCCCCACCCCTTTTCCAGTCTCGCTGCAGCTCACCTCTCAACCTGCTGGAGCTAGAGCTGTCCGTGGACAGGCAGGACAGCACAGCGCTCTCCTCTGGAGGACAAGGGAACAATGCGGCTGAAAGGGAGAAAGGAGCAAGTGGCAGCCAGGCCAAGGAGAGGGAGCTGAAGCAGGTAAAAACAAGGAGCTAACCCCTTTTGGTTTGATTTCGTCTTTCCTTTTCCTTTTCCCGTAAGCCTCCTCGCTGCCTTTGACTGACTTCCTTCACCTGTAACATTCTTAAATTGGCGGGATAAAAATGTCAGCGCCTCGCTGAACTTAATCATTGTGGGTTGTTTGAACTACTGTGGACAGGCTGTGACACGTTCCCCCGAGACATCCATTCATATGTCTCTCAGCCTTTCAGGATTTAAAGTCATCGTCACAGCGATTCCTCCACACTATTCACTGTATTTAAGTGCAGCACTTTTTGCTATTGTATTGCTATGCCATGTGTAAAGTCAAGTCAGTCTAGATTCCTCGGATGAAATGTGGCCCGGGGTGTTAACACATAATGTTATCCCTTACACCCTTCAGCCATCTCTCAGTCTCCTTGGTCCACCTGGACCCTTGTATTACGTGGGCACGTCCTGTGTCTGTGAGCGTTTGTCTTGGGATAAAGTGTTCTCTAGGCTGAGGGCTTGCAGCAAAGAGGTAGGCGAATCATCAGAAAACCTCCACACTTGTCCAATCCCATTCCTCCCCAATGCCATATGTCAGTTATAACTGTAACAGTCTCTCTTATTTTCCTTTTGTGAATAGCATTTTGTAATCTTGCAGTTTTCTTGTCTATCCAGTAAAATGCATTGCCAAAGAAATTTTATAATGAGACGTGAAAAACTATTATTGTTTACACTTGTACTGGATGGATGATTGTATGCACATACACGCTTTGATTTTGCATGCAAGAACCATACCAAAGCTGAAGCCATGCATTCACAGTGTTAGCAGTGGAAGCTCATTTTAACATAAAAAACTGTGGAAAAATGTTTCTCTGTCTTATACTGACGCTACCAGGAACAGCTGCAGCTATCTTCTATTACACATGAATGCTACATATACATTTATGTTCCATGCTCCATTATCCTCAAAGATCACATGCAGAAGGATCAGGATCACTGTCCTCTTCTAACTTGCTGTGTGGCAATGCTAATCATATGGTGTTGTGTGCCAAATGATTGGTGAGATGGACAGTTTTCCAAGTTCACTGCTGACACATTCTCCCAGTTCAGTCTGAAAGTGCAGAGGCAGTACAGCCAATGACACTGCACCTGTGTTGTAAGGATGCAGGAGATGGAGGAAGTACTCCAGCTTGTTGGCCAGAGCTATGAAGCCAAGCTCGTCTTTAAAGGTTAACGCCTTTCATATTTTTGTTTTTGCAGACAAGTTCACGCGGCGATGGGAACAACAGTGACATCAACTCTTCATCCAGCGACATGTTGGACATTATTCTCCACGAGGACTCCTGCTCAGGCACTGGCTCAGCCACCTCAGGGTCGATGGGCTCAGGGTCCAACGGCTGTGGGACTTCAGCCAGCGGGACGTCCAACAGCGGGACATCTAAGAGCAGGACGTCAGGCAGTGGGGCCTCGGCCAGCGGGACCTCCGGCAGTGGAACAGGTCTGTTTCAATATCTTACGGATGTTTTGAGATGAAGGGTAAAGTATGGAAAGTAGAAAACACCAAAATGAACAGAATCAATCAATTTTAAAGATGAGTGTAAGTGTGTTTACCGATATACAGCTCAGATCACAAAATTTACAGATGGAAGTGTGCAGAAATGTGTTGAGAAATTTACCAGATCAGACCCAGAAATACTGTATTTTCAGAATTTCCGTCTATGAGCTGTAACACCGTGTGAAAAGGCTTCCCAGAATCCACCGGCACATGTATTTTTATCCTATAATATTTTGTCTTTTTGCACAAAAAAACCTTTTCAGATGTATAATACTGTGCTCTTTGGGTGTTCTCAGGAAGCAACAACAGTAGCAATTACTTTGGCAGCGTGGACTCGTCCCAGAACAGCCAGAAGGTCAACGGTCACTTGAGCAGCAGCGAGGGAAGGCCGATGGAGATGGAGCAGAACGAGCACTTCATCAAGTATGTACGGCAGGACCCGCTGTGGCTGCTCACGGCCAACACTGATGACAAGGTCATGATGACCTATCAGCTGCCCTCGCGGTGAGTTGGAGGGCAGGGCGGAGCCAGTGAGGACTAGGTAGACTGATAGTTTAGCAACCTTCTATTTGTGATGGAAGGCTATGGGTAAGCACGCATCCAGGCAGACTGCCCAATTCATATTAAGAGAGAGATTTCCTGTGTATAGACAGTGGAGGATGCGTGTGTGGCCTCAGACAGATGTCATTATAGCTCATTTAATTTAGATAAAATATCCCTGATCTGATTTAATTCTAACACAGTTAAAGAGTTTTGGAGCCAGTGAAATCCTGCAGTATGTAGGATTCATCCGCTGGGTGGGGGGCTGAGTTTTCAGCAGTCTTTGAAGACTCCTTCCCGACTCCTCTCACTGTCGCTCTCCTCAGTGCTGTTGTGTGTTTTCTGCCCCCTGGCTGCACACACACACATAGCAAGGAAACCTGTCTGTGGGCTGCAGAAGTGTGATGACAGTGCTGTTACTCCATTCGCACTCCACTTTGTACTGTTTCACTGTCTTCAGGCAGCAACGCTTAATATAGCAATAAGCCCCTTTACTCAAGAAGTCTTAACTTGTGTTTCGTAAGACCGCCGCTCGCCCCTGCACACTATTGCTGTCCTGTTGGCGCAGCAGAAAAGGGTTAACTGTCATACTGCATGATTTGTACTATTTGTACTTCTTTGCGGTTGCGTTGCCTTATTTGTGCGTTAGCTACGGTGTGCTTTTTTCCTATTGTGGTCTCTAAAACAAGAATCAGTGAGCATGCCTCACACTGAAACTGTTTGCAGTGACCACTAGATGGCAGCCTTACAGTCAGTAGCTAAGAGGTGCCTGACCTAGAATGAGACTGAACAGATGACTGTAGAAGGTTATCAGTACTGTAGGTAGTTTTATAGCTAAGAAAGTTAAAAAAAAAAGAAAGAATCAAAGCTGGTTGTTTTCATAACATTGAAAATATGTCATCCAACCTGCTTCTTTGCCGACCCAGCCCTCATAAAGTCTTGTGACAGCTGACCGTCGGGTGGAGTACTGAACGTGGCTGTGTTTGTGTGTTTGCTGTATCTGCAGTGACATCCAGAGAGTGCTCGAAGAGGACAGAAAGAAGCTGAGACTGCTCCAGAAAAGCCAGCCTCGCTTCTCAGAGGAGCAGAAGAAGGAGCTGATGGCGGTCCACCCCTGGATTAAGAGGGGAGGTCTGCCCAAGGCCATAGACATCAAGGTAGAGGGACATTTTCTTTAAGGTCACTTCATTTCGTTTTAGTTAGGCTTTGAGATGGAATATGTGCACTTTGTTTTATTTGTATTGCTGAAAATTGAGGTTTTAGTCGAGGTGGTTTTACACTTTGTTTATCTACCATTTATTTTTTTTTAGAAAAGAGGCTTTATGGTTGATATTTTTTGCTCTATAACAGTTATATCAAACTCGTATATGCTACTCCCATCTGTCTCATTGTTTCCTAAGTACACACTTCTTTCTGCCGCACCTCTCACCTTCTCATTTTCATGTCTCATTTGACTCTGTCTGTCCTGTCCAGGCGTGCTCCTGCTGTGCCAGCGCCTCAGAGGCAGCAGCGGCGGCGGCGGCGGCAGCAGCAGCAGCTCAGCCAGATCTGGAAATCAGTAACACAGATACAGGGGAGGTCGGCTGCCAGCAAAGGCCCCAAGAGGAGCCCACAAACACTGTTGTCATTTCCTGCCACAGCCCTTCACCTGGCCCCAGCTCGCAGACACAACAAGCAAGACAATAAACTGCTTAGGACTCTCTGAGCGACATTCAGTGCCCGTCAGTCTTGTGTTCTGCACGGCTGTGAAGAGGAGCCTGCTTTGAAAGGAGCACCTTACAGGCGCTTTGCTCTTCACACAAAACTCTTCTCTACTGTCTCCGCCTTGCTGTGTTTTTCTGAGTTCTGATGTCAGATGAAAACTGGCACAGACTAAACTTGTGTAGAATGTGAACATATGTAGTAAACATTAAATTATATTTTATTTTGATAAGCTTACTGTATAAACAGCACCATTTATTTGGTGCTAACAGGTAGTGCTGGGCTCTGTGGCTACATATGTTCATTCATTCATGTCTGTGTAGCACTTGACAATGCGCAGCACCTAAGGAAAGCCTTTTATGCACTAGGAGACGCAGAACAGGAGATACAATACGTGCTCATACAGCAGGCAGCACAGGAGAGGTCAAACAAACACGAACCAACTGGAAGCTACTTTATTCACACACTGCGCAGTGGCTCAGAGGTGTTCTGTTACGGTTAATGAATAAATTAATATTTTGCAACGCAGTTTCTTCATTTGAAAGAACTTAGGAACGACAACAACAATGTCAACGTGTGGTTTCAGTCACTCCTCTCCTGCCGACAAGCACAAGTGCACTTTGTGGGCTGCACTGGAAGAACAACATGCATGAGACTCCTGTACATCTGCCCAAATTAGTTTCTGAAACTAAACAGCAATGGCTGAAGTACAATACACTTGTAGAGGCGTAAAGTAGCAGGAAATGGAAAATCTTAAATCAATACATGACTGTTCCCCAGGTTCGATGAGTGGTTGTGAAAACATTTGAGAGCGCACTGAGAAAAAGAAACTCGGGTGCTACGCGTACTGTAAGCTAGATTTTCAGCAGCCCGTCATGTTAAATTATTACTGAGAATATGAATTCAAAGAGTAAATTTTCTCTGTCATCTGGAGCTGCATGTGTCAGTGATGCAGCTTGAAGATTTCATTCTTTCTGTATATCCGTTTCAAAGTAAATGTGACATTTCTTTCTGTGAAACCTTCGCTGACTCAGACTTCACAGAAGCCCCTCATTTAAAGAAAGCTTTGGCATCTCAGTGTTTGTGTGAATGTTCGTCTTCGACTCTGAGCATATATATATTTTTACATACAATATGTGTTTCTGTACAAAAGAGAAATCATGTATATGTGTTTTTAAGTTATAAACAAAAAGCCAGCTTAAGCAGGACCAAGATTATTATATTTAACTGTAAATACAATTTTAAAAATGTGAGTTGTGTAAAACAACATCGGGACGATTCCCACTGTGAGCTGGAAGATAGCTGAGTGGCACCAGTATGTTGTTTATGGTGGGTGATAAAAATAAAAGTGAGGAGAATATTGATGTTTTCCCCAGTTTAAAAGTGTGCCACATAACACTTGAACTGATGTTGGCCCTCATAAATATGGAAAAGAGCATCCTGTGGAAGTGACTGAAGCTCATCACTGTTCAGAACAACCATGTGGCCACTTCAGAAGTCAAGGTTTAGGGTTATTGCACGGGTATAAAGCAGCTCAGACAGATGCCAAGTGACTGTGTGGAGCTTTCCTTCACTTTGAAGCTGAGCTGTAACTTCAATCTGTGCTCTTCTTGAACGTTTCCTGAATCTGTCATTTGTCTTTCTGTTATTTGAACAGACACTGACAACAACGCACCTTCTTTTGTTTTCTTTCTTTCTTTCTTTTTTTTTAATGCCAGATATTCTGTTATATTTGTTATTTTTTCTCTAATTAAAATAATTCTTAATTTACCTTTAAGTGTGTTGTGAAATGTTTTCATCCTCCTCGCACACAGGCCTTAATTGGCGTTGATCAATTCAGCGCACAAGCAGCACATATTAGGTTAAATTGGACAAATACTGGACTCGTTGAAGATTGCAGCTGTTAATGGGCCAATTAATGAGGCTCTGTCTGCTGAAATCAGTGTTCGGCAAATTAAGGAGCAGGCGATTGATTTTCAGCATGAACTCAATGAAACTATACCTTCAGAAAGTTCAACTTCGAACTCTGAGAAATGAAAGAATTCATCAGTTACTCGTTATCCCGAAGTCATGACATTCACCTTCCCGATGCAAACGGATGTCTGGCTCCGACCGCTCGAACAATAGCTGAGATTCAGGCTGGTGACAGTCAGGTCCTCCGGTCCAGGTCTCAGCAGGCCTGATCAAAGCGACCCTCCGCCCTCCACCCCCGCCCCTCCACCTTTCACACCTTCACCAAATTCACAAGCTGCCCTCCTGCAGCGGACATTTGCACCTCTGGAGACCCGTAAATCCGGTCTAGTCCGTACGCAGACGCATACAGATCTAAGGGGACTGCACCAAGTTCGTCATCCTGCGATTACTTCTTTCTTTCTTAGAAGTGAAACGGCTAAAAGGATGCAGGCCGACAATTTCGACATCTTGTATAAAGTAGTAAAACGTTAGTACAAGTAGTAGTAGTACCACAATGTTCTGCATTATGCCAAAATTCCCCTTTCAAAAAAATTTAAATGACCAGAAATTATATATATTTTTATCACTGGTGCATGGACATAAACGGCATTTTGTATCTTCAAAACCTTCAGTCTTCTTCATGAGTGTAGTCGAGTAAAAAGTACGAGATGTCCTTCTGAAATGTAATGAAGTGGAAGTATTAAGTAACACAGAATGGAAGTACTCAAAGTACAAGTATGTTGCAGCTGGTCCAGGTAGGTATTTTGAACTGCTTTATATACTATTGCAGTTTAATCATATTTAAGATGTCCCTTCAGATAAATACAGTGAATGAAAAGGTTCATTGTTTAGATGTAGTGGCGTGCCAGAAAATACACATGTAATCGCACTTGAGTACTTAGTTACTTTCCAACACTGGACAGATGTAATGTGTCACTGCATAAATGCTCTGCTACAATCTGTGTTAATCTTTTCCTCATCATCTCACCAAAGATCCCTCTCAGAATGGGTGTTTTAAGACTGCGGATAGTGTAAGAAGTGACACTTGGTGTGGATATCACAGGAACACCAGAGGGGGGCATCTGACTCTAGCTGGTTTAGAGTGGGCTCAGGATTGCCGTCTTTTCTTATTCATTTGTCGTTGTTGGGGCTGATGGTGCAGAGATAGAACGGTGTCTGTGGCTCCCACCAGGACCAGAGTTCAAAAAGCTGTCTGTGAATTAGCATGGGACTCTTAGCCCCCTTCTCCTGCTAGCACAGCTACATTTTTATTATTTTATTCATCATTTGCTCTGAACTATTTGGCAAAAGCCCACACATTTGTATAACCATGCATGAAAGCCTCACATGCAGTGTAACACATTACATTACGATGAAAAAACACACACTTACAAACTGATCGGCTGATGGAAGAGTACTCGACAGCAGTGGCTTTGTTAGTCAAGAGTACAATTCAACGGCTGAGCAAGTTATTTGTTCCCGTGTTATTTTAAAACTGCAACATCAGAGAAGCTGAAGTCAAGCAGTTATAAAACCCATTTGCCAAGTGCTCAGCGAAGCCTATATAAGGAGTGAGTGGATTACTCATTTCACACCTCACCGATGCCTACGATGTGCTAAGGGATCTTGGAGAGAGAGTGCACACAAATGGTCCACAATTGCAGAGTAATAACTAATATCTTGAAACAGCCGTGGGTGGGTGGATAGTGGGATCCTTCTGTGTGAAACGTGGCCTTTTTGGAAGCTGCTGCTGCGGCTCAAACAGAATTTTAAACAAGCCATTTGTCGAAAAGAGATTTATTGAAAAGTATCAGGTGAGGTAGCCTACCAACAGTCATTTGACACTTATAAATACAAAATTAAAGAGATCCTAAATAAAAAATAATTTACACACAGCTAACAATGCATCTCTAGTTGGACACCTACTGTCTATAGAGCCCAGTCATATTCAACAAGTAAATATTTACATATGCATTTACCCCTACACTGAGAGCAGACCCCTCTCAGGCCAATACACTTCCGAATGAAGACCCTACAGGTCTCTGACCTCTGCAAACAACAGATTTACTTACATACTTTATTTATTAAATACATTTTAGTTTAATTGTATTTCCCCAATAATTATACAAAGAGCTTCTCTGATGCATTTCAACACTTTCCAAAGTTGTCATTTCAGCAGTGTTTCTGTCATATACCGAGGCCTACCCCATAAAACATCCTAACACAAAGCATTTAATCATCTACTGTAGTTTAAAACATCCTATTCCTTTCTTTTTTTAAATCATCTACCATGGTCTCCACACTGACTTGGAGTAAGTCAAACCCAACACATCCTGGCAGTCAGCCTCCTCTGAAGAGGACACATGGCTTTGCTCTGAGTCTGTCTCATCCAGGTCAGAGCAGAGGTCATCGGAGGAGGTGGTGGAGGGGGCCGGGGACACCAGAGCCGTGTACATGCTCTCAGACAGGGACCAAGTGCTGTTGCTGCCGGGGCACTCCGACACCGTGTCCGGCAGCATCACCCGGAGCCGGTCTTCGTCGCTCAGGGGCATGCTCTCCAGGAGGTGGTTCAACAGCTCCGCGGCTACTGTTGGGTCAATTCCCGGACAGCTGGACACGAAAGTGTGCACGTCATGCATACACTGGATGTAGCCCGCGGCAAAGCGCTCACAGGCCTCCCGGTTCACGGCGTCCACTTCTACGGACAGATAAAATGAAACACCCGTTAGCTCAGAGGTTAGCAAAACTTCACTTTAACGGACGCTTACAAACTCTCTGCTCTAATTGGCTGAGCCGCGGACGAATATGTACACGAGCACCTGTGGCCGCAGTACAGTTGATTAGAGTATTAATGCGCTGACCGTTATAAATTAACTTCTTGTTAGTGTTAAAGAACTATATTGTTCAGCGGAGGAATGACACGTAGGTAGTATGCTAGTTTAGGTAAATAATGTTTGGTGAAAAGTAAAATATGTAATTAACAGTATTAACAGTGGCTTAATGGCGTCCTCTCAACTTAACGTTAATATACATGGTTTACCTTGAGCTCGGTTTTGCAAGATGCTCTCCACACGTTTCACTGTCATCTCCAGCACTTCGGCATTCTCCATCTTTGATTGCAACTGCAGCGGGTGACAAAAAAAAAGCGTAAGCAACAAGCATTGTGAACACAAGCTAGCTAAAACAAGACATCAATTTAGTTCACCCTGAGAAAAAAAACAGCTCATAAAGCAGGGGCCACAAATATATCCGTGTTATCTTACGTCTGCATCCGCGATGAGACCTCTGAGTTCTTGTAAACTTTCATTGATGCGAGCCCTTCTTTTCTTCTCGACCAGAGGTTTCCTCATCTGCCAAAACGTCAAGAACAACAGAGTTAGCTACTTAGTCATTTATCAGCCAACTTCGTACAGAAACACTGGCAGTAAGTGCTCGCACAGGCCGGTACCTTTCTGTCAGATTTGACTCCACCGCAGTTATCACCTCTGTCCATTCCGCTTGTGTTGTTCCGGATGGGGGCCATGTTGTTGAAGTTTAACCCCGGCGCTGCCAGAAGCCCACTGGGCTGGAGGTCGCTGTGTAATCCAAAGAGCCGTTACAGCTCGTCAATGGGACAGATGGCCGGGAGATCCCAGCAGCCAACAAAGCTTGCAGAGAGACCGGGCTCCTCAGTGCTGCTCCGAGGGGGCATGGACTCGGTATATATGACGGCTCATTTACATGTGAATGGGTTCACTGAGACGCATCGAGGGCGCGCAACGCTCGTACCCGCCAACAATTAGTGATCATGTTAGCTTTTGTTCCTAACTTTAGTCTGAACGTTCAGACAGATTAAAAAAAAACAAAAAACAAAAACATGAATTATAAGATTATACCACAATTGGACCCCCCCCCAATAAATAAATAAATAAATAAATAAATAAATAAATAATTCTGTAGTCACAACCAGATAATATAGAGCCAGTGAAATCAGTGGAAATAAAATCTTGGAGGGAAATGCATGACACTAGACTCTAAAAACAAAATGTAGTCAGTTCTTATTTTAGTATATCTAGCTGTTGCAAAAAATACATAACACTTTAACATTCATCCTTTTAATGTCTTCTTTAGCACTCTGTTTTAATGTGTGCCACCACTATAGGCAATGCATCTGCCAATTCTCACATTGCATCATTAGTCAGCTGTGCCTGTTTCATGCTTGATTGTGAGCCATCAGTCCACTTACTAGGCTGTAGTGGTCCACTCCTGCTTTAAAAACAAAACCCTAATGTGAATTGGAAAATATGAGCCATTTGTCAAGTACATTATTCTCATGTGTAAAGAGTGCAAAGGGTCCTTCAGCCTCGTCATCAAGCAGCCTGAAACAGAGCTGGCTCGATTGCACTTATCCCTGTGTTTTGGAAGGTTCAATGACATGTTTCATTGACTATTCTAGTATCATTTGGAAATAGAGCTTTTTATAAACTTTCATTAATTTAAAATCAACTCAAAGTTCTCATGTTGTTCAAACTGAACACACTGTGCTGCTTATGTCTGTGGTGAGTCATATAGACACACTGCCATGAGTGTTCACATATGGTGACGAGAGCTGTGTGCATGTCTGTGCAAATCTGCATGTGTTGTGTAATTTGCATTTGGTGGAGATTTGGTAATTTGCTTTGCTGGTTACAGCGGATGCTCTGGCTGCTGGATTAAGGTGGCCGTATAGTATTGGTAGGTCTAGTTAAAGAAAAAATTAATTGTTGGTCATTTCAAAGTTTTATTCATGAAATGACAATTGGATTTTCTAGAACAAGTCTTGAGTATTAAAATCATTTGCACTAATAGTTTGTAACCACATGCAGTGACCTATTTTACAAATGTAAGGACTGCTTTAAAGTCTATTTACTGGTGTGTACTATACTACATGCTCAGATTACATTGCATTACATTACACCATACATTAAATTCTCAAACCAAGGCACACATACAGTCATTTACAGTGAACTACTGTATGTATTACAAGCCTTCATGAGCCCATACATACATGCAATGCAACTTATTATTAATATTAATATTATAATAATTATCATTATGAGATCAAACCAGTTATTAGTCTAGTAGCTGGCTCAGAGTTTGAAACATCCCTGAATTTCCGGATGATAGTGTTGGGAACATGGTTGAGAAGAGGAGATGCAGCTTTAAATAAAATACGGAAAGTATTACCATATCGGGCACATGCCTTCAGAATAAGGGCTCGACGTCGTGTCATTTCAACAAACAGGAGATAAAATTGTGTTGTTTCATCCCGAACAGCTTTGAATATTCAGGTATATTCATATGCATACCAAAGAACGCGCATACGGTGCATTTCCTGTTGAATTTAAACGTTTTAGCCGCATTTGGACTCTTATTTTGACGGCGGCGAGGCGGCTTTTCCTTGAGACCCACACAGTGCTTGTTCGTCAGAGAAGACGCTCTTCTGATGTCACTGAGCCCCGGGGGCGAGTGTGGTCCGTCGCTATATAATCTCCCCTGCTCGGTGGATGAAGCCAGCGCACTGAAATCAGATACGAGAAAAAGCAAACACACACTGAACAATCAAACATGGTGAAGATCACTTTCCAGCCAGTTTCGGCGCAGAAGCCTGAAAAAGAGAGCGATGGAGACAAGATCATTATACCTCAGGCTCACGTGAGTTTGCACACTTTGATTTTCTTTGTGTCGTGTTGTGGCATTTAGCTCGTGCCTCAGTATACTGCAGCATGAGTATGATGCACTCCTTTGTCTATGCAGTAGGTGAAGAGGTTCACCTTGGTCTGTTTATTCTTAGCTGTAGGGTTTGATCATCAAGTCACCTGATGGGATTTATAATGCTAATCTGTCATCTATTACATTATGCAAACAACCTTTTTATATATTTAACAGTATAAGCTTAAAATAATATATTGCTTTCTATGTTGTTTTTTGCTATAATCTGAATGCAACTGAATGATTCAAATTCACACCACTTACTGCACTTTATATTACTTTTTCTGGTGCACTTTTACAATTTCTGGAAGAAAAAAAAAAAGCTTACTGTGCAATAATCTTGTAATAACAAGGGTATAGACTCAACGTTGCAGGCCACCCCAGCCTGGGGATGTTGACATTACGTCACCTTGTTTGGCCACCTCGAGGACAGACTGCAGATGGCCGCCCTGTGAGTGCGCGCGCCTTCAGCAGACTATGACCCCATAAAGTGGTTCGTAAAGTCTGCATTTATAAAAGAGACCGGCAAAGGTGTCAGGCGTGCAAATAACCTCAGTCTTTCCCCCCGTTTTTGTCGAAATGGGGGAAAAAAAACCCAAACATGTCAGGTCACTGCACCAGTCAGTGACGTCACGAGATGTTATGTCACGTGAATCCTGCAGGTAGCGCCGGAGAGAACATGAGCCTGTGAGTGAGAGTGGTGATCCAGGATTTACTGTGTGTTACATGTAAACTGTGGCAGTTAATCTTTTTAATCTCTCTCACAATTGGCAGTAAAAAAAGTCAGGACAGCAAAATGTCGACATGTCCAGTTTTAGTTTCTCTTCCGTCCTATGAGTAAGATCCAGAGTAAATTTGAGTTCATGTGAAGCAGCAGAGGGTTAAGAAAAACTATTGTGAAACATGGCAGATTGTCAGGCTCCAGTTCTCTCATAGACCTGAAAGCATTTTGACCAGAATGAAACTGTGCTTTAGAGTAGTTTATTGCATGACGTTGTCCCTGAGTTGGGATTGTAGAATATCTTAAACCTGAATCAAATGTTCAGATAGTCAGGTTTTTCCCATTAGTCCGGCTCTTCGCTTCCTTCTGGACTACCTCCCGGGAGTTAGAGAGAATTAGATGTCTGGCACACAATAGACGCAATAGTCTGTCCAAGCCTCATCTTTTTCTCACAGCACATTGTACACAATGAATACCGCCTGATGACGCATCCGTCACTCCTGCAAATACCTTTCACCTGTTACGTCAAGGGAAGAATAAGACATGATGTCAAAGGCTGCGTGGATTCAGATTGGCTGCGACAGTAGGCAAGGCGTCAGAGCCAATGTGTGTAGATCTATTAATACGTCCGCCTCTGCTGAGGGACTCCTGCTCCACGCAACTGTTCTCGTTTTGACTCCCACCGAGGGCGCTCGCTAACTGCAAATATGGAGCGTGGAAGTAGGCCTCCAAGAATAGACCCAGACGGCCACGTGCCAGCATCTTCGTCAGAGCCTGGCACAATCTGTTCTCCCTGCTTCCGCTCTCCATGGCAACAGTAGTAGAGAGAGGCAGCAGATTGACTGAGAGACTGTGGGTGGGCATCTGGCATGTCTCATTCCAGTCCAACATCTACCAGATCTCCTTCCCTGACTAATGATTCGGCAGCCGTCAGAATTAACTCCATTACAATTTGTACTTTGAAGCGTGGCAGTGAGAAAGTTTCCTCCACCGACATCTCATCATGGAACTTGATATGATTGACTCGTCCTCTAACCAAACCGCTTTTCTCTTCACAGGAGCAGCTGGTCCTTCCTGTCAGGCCCAAGAAACCTTTTCCAACCGGCCTCTGCTGCCTCACCTTTGGCCTCGTCATCTTCATGTCAGGACTGGTGCTGGCCTCCATCTACATCTATCGTTACTACTTTATACCTCAGGTCAGTTCACTCTTCCTCTCCTTTACATTGTATCTTGAGCCTAGTGGAACAGGATAACGAACAAAGATGTTCAGAACGATACAACCTGAAGTCACATGCTAACTCAGCTCTGTTGCGTCCCATTAGCAGATCCCAGAAGACAGCTTGTTCCACTGCCGGGTTATCTACGAGGACTCTGTGTACGCTCCTCTGAGGGGCCGGCAAGAACTGGAGGAAAATGTCGGCATCTACCTGGATGACAACTACGAGCAGATCAGTGTACCTGTGCCACACTTTGGAGGCAGCGACCCCGCCGATATCATCCACGACTTTCAGAGGGTAGGCCAAGTCATCAGTGTGATCACTGGTTTGCTCTGATTTCATTTTCCTGTTAAAGTGCTTCATCATGGCTTAACCTTCGTTTTATCCCGGTTCAGGGCCTCACAGCTTATCATGACATTGCTCTGGACAAATGCTACATCACTGAGCTGAACACAACCTTGGTGATGCCTCCGAGGAACCTGTGGGAGCTGCTCGTCAATGTCAAGGTGAGGCACTCTCTCCATTCGCTGCTGATGTCACTGTGAAAGCATTGTTGGAGGTGAATGGCTGTCTGAGCGAGCGAAGGACAGCACGTTCCCATCTTCCTGTCTGCAGCGTTCCTCCCACGGACAGATCGACTGAGTGATTCATTTGTGTCTCCTTGTCACAGAGAGGGACATACCTTCCTCAGACTTACATCATCCAGGAGGAGATGATGGTGACGGGGAGGGTGAGGAACATGAGACAGCTGGGCCCATTCATCCACAGGCTCTGCTACGGCAAAGAAACCTACCGCCTCAGACGCCGCAACCAGCGCCGACGTGAGTGCACACTTCAGTCCACTCGATATGAGATGCTAAATAATGAGTGCTCGGTCACTTCCGCTGATTTATCACCCCCTTTCACACCAACTCTTGTGAGATGTTGAGTCATGTGACGTGCGCTGGGTCACCGTGATCGCTCTGCACTCAAGGAGGACAGCGTTCCTCCAGTGAGTCACAGGGAAATCCGGTGTTCAGTTTT
Organism: Chaetodon auriga; assembly: GCF_051107435.1. Classification (NCBI taxonomy): domain Eukaryota; kingdom Metazoa; phylum Chordata; class Actinopteri; order Chaetodontiformes; family Chaetodontidae; genus Chaetodon; species Chaetodon auriga. Next base: position 14,564,649 of record NC_135085.1, read on the forward strand.
GCCGTGTAGGATCCAACAGAGAGCGAGTTACAATGCAGAAAACAAATACAACCAGAACCAAATAGGGGCTTCCTAGTGAACACTTAGGACAGTGTGTCTGCAGTGTAAAATCCTCCTCTAACAGCCTGATCATCGTGTCAGTGTGTGTGTGTGTGTGTGTGTGGGCGCAGCCTGGGAACTTCCTGCTATGTGAGTCACTCGTAGTGCAGCGGACACATCCACACACTATGGAGGAGGTAGTGATGCACACGAGTGATATCTTTGTCGTCGCTGCCTTCAATTGGAGTGACAGCTTTAGGAGTGATGCGACAAACTTCCCCCGAGTACATATAAGGATGTGATTGAAGGGGATCACCGCCGCTGACTGAAAACAGGAAGGGCAGCAGTAGATGTATTATGAGCACCGCAGAGCTCCACTTTCAGCACCGAGCACATTTTCTAAATGCGTCTTCTTTCCTCTTCCAGGCATCGAGAGGCGCGAGACAAAGAAGTGCCACAGCATTCGTCACTTCGAGAACACGTTTGTGGTCGAGACCGTCATCTGCGACAGGGTCTAAATCTGAGGCGGAAATCACAGCCATCCAACTCTGAAGCCAATTTCAAACCATACCTCTGGAATCCTTTAGGCTTTTAACTGCACTTTAAGAGCAAGTGTTTGTCCAACACTTTCAGTTTGAATGTTGTTTTTTTTTTTTTTGGTTTTGGTTTTTGTCTCAAGTTGGAAATGCTCTTTTATTGTTCTTGTCTTTTTTATTCAGATAGTCTGTATATTTGGACGATGTTATACATGTGTTTGGATATATCTGTAGCTTGTCGAGTTGTGCATAAGATGTTTGTGTGTGTTTCATCAGAAGACTTAATTTTATTTCAGACTTGTCCTTACTGTTATTTAGTAAATCAGTGCGCCGTGGCTGCTGGTAAGGATACTTGGAAGCTGCTTGCACTCCAGTCGTTTTCTCGGTTGTTAATTTATTTAGTTTCGAATGTCAGAAAATGGCAAAACATACCTCATGTAGTTTCTTTGCTGGTTTATATCATTAATGAATGGTGTACATAACTTTGATTGTTCCCAAGCAATATATACTGTAAATTGATTTTGAACATATTGTTACATGCATAGATTTTTATCTGAAATCGACTTGTTTTTGTTGAACGATCATTTCTTTCTGGTTTGTCTCTTTCTTTCCTCTGGTATCTCACTTTTCCTACTCCTTGGATAGAATGACTTTAGACTGTAATTAGTAGCAGTGCTGCGGAGGGACAGAAGGAACCAAAGTCTGCAGTCAGCGACGCTGTGCTTAGTGTTCAGGATATGTGGAATATTTAGAGAGAATGCTTTTTACTGTAGATGATATCGAAGGCTAAAACTCATATTGTCTTGCTCTTCCTCCTCGTCACTTGGATTTGCTTGTCGTCTTCAGCCCTTGCCAGTTCCCAAACCTTCCTATCTCGGCATTGTTATCTCTACAGCGTTGATTTGTCCCAACCAAAAACAAAACAAAACAACAAAAAAGATCCGGGATGTCTTTCTAATGTACAACCTGCAGCTAAGAAGTCTCTGTGGAGAGAGACCCGTAAAATGTGCTCATATTTCATTGTCTGGGACACCTTATTTCGCGGTACAGTCGATTTTTCTTGTAATATCTTGCTGCTTTAAGAATAAATGATCAAACTTTTCTTGTCTTTTGAGTGTTTGTCAGTATCACTTTCAGTGAAGTATGCACAAATCTGCAAATTATGGGTTAGGATAATTGGAGATTGTACTAATAATAACTTGTCAACATTGTAGAACGGCAGCTAGTCCGTATGAAAGCAAACAAAGACTCAGTTTTTTCTATGTGAACTTCCTCACAGCCAGCGCAGCCCTGATCAGTTCAGGGTCTGTGGGACATGTTGCCCTTTTTTTTAACGTGTTGCTTAGGTGTGTGTAAACACAAAACTGCAGCTTCACTGTGGTGATCAGAACACACGTCACAGGATGAACCTCTTGTGGTTAGCTGTATTTCACTTTAAATGGAAGGAGGAAATTTGGTTTCATGCAAATTGCCGAGAAAAGTTTTTACGTTTCACATTGGACGTTATCCACACATGTCAAACATTGTTATGTTTTTTTTTATCTTAACCTTATTTTATGGACAGATTGCACAGAAGAATAGAAAAAAAGACCAGACCTGCAAACTAGGTCAGTCAGATCAAGAAGCTCCATGGCTTCATAAAAACAAATCTCATTTCAGGAACAATGACAGAAACAGAAGATAAAAATAAGTGAGCACAAACCAAAAAGAGTCACTGAAGAGGAGGCTGGTGCAAAATGAAAGTATCGAGACAGAAGTAAACCTAAACATGAGAGGTTTCAAGTCTTACTACTGGTTTTATAGATCTTTACACTGATTAATTTAGATATTAAAAACAGTATTGATATACAGTAAATCCCCTAACAGACTACTTTGCAGATTTACGAACACCTTCCACATTTACGACAGGATGACTTTTCAACATGAGCAAAATACGACAGAGAGCAGCTTAATGTACAGCGGGTTGAGCTTTAGCTGCGTTCACATAAATCAAATGTCCTCTTGTAAACAACAAACTAATATCAGAACAGTCTTATGGTACACAGGTCAGGCCGGCAGCTATTAACAGCTGGCTAACAACTTTAATGATAGTATTGCACATGTTTGAAGCTACATTGTAAGAATAAAATACAACATGAATATAAAAATTCTATATAAAATTATCTGTACACGTCATATATATACACACACACACACATGGCTTGTGTTCATAAAACTTTGTCGACCTTACTCATGAGTCATAACAGGGCAATTATAAGAAACGGGTTAAGTGTATTCCCCCTGCGCATCGATAAGGTCGGAAATTGTACAAGTTGAAAAACTATGCCACTCAACTTCAGGCCTCAGGATGGATAGATAAATGTAAAAAAATAAACACCAGAATACTCGGAATTTATGGGTTAAATTGATTCTGATGCTATATTTCTAGGTACTTATTAATCAATATATTTTTCTTGTATTACAAGTAAGTAGTATTTCTACAAGGTGAATAAGTGTCAAAGAACCAAACTAAGAAAATGTCAGCAATTTAGATACTGAAATGTCACTTAAATTACATTATAAAAGAATATGCTGCCATTAAGATAAATAAACATACATTTTAATTAAGAATAATTAATTACATTCATGTGATTCAAGATCGCAACTGGTTGGTGTCTTGATGTACACATCATGATTTATTCATATACTAGATGAAATATGGAAATTAAGATTTGAAAAAATATGTAATTGTTATTAGCTTCAGTTTTAATTAGCTAATTTTCACACTTAGCTAATTTTCCACACTAATTTTCACACTAACTATCTAGTCCGAAATGTGCTGGCCCCCACCTTAAACGTTTGGTGCTCCCACATCTTTTTCTCCCTCACTGTCTCTGCGTTGGCCTGGATGAGCTGAGAGTGC